>NC_090921.1:1390740800-1391990800 GCF_040938575.1 Ambystoma mexicanum
GATTTACACAAAGAGTCACAGTTACAGGTATTCAAATAAACTCTTACACTCAAGGTTTCTTGCATAAACAATTAATAATGTATTTATCAGTCAGTTATAAAGCCTTCAGAAGGGAGCAATAGAATAGTAACACACACATATACTTAAATACTGTACACTCTGAGTCTCTGGATCAGACAAGGCCCTTTTGGGATGGCCCACAGACACAACCTACACCCACAGGTGACTTCAGTAACTAGGGTGCTGGGGACATTAATACCTTACTGTTGGCATACAGAATACCCTTTAAACGGTAAGTAAAAGGCAAAGGTTATTAGAACACATGAAATACAAATAGTCATAAGCAGGGCAAATGCTTTCAGATAGCTCTTAGAAGAGTCATTCAATTCAATAGGGTAAGCCAAAGTCAATATGCCAAAGTCTTTGTATAGGATGCAGCACTTCACGTAAGTACATGGAAAAGTCTTTGCGCAAGTTCTTAGGAGTCTTTGAGAACAAGAAGAATCAAATGAAGGGCCACAAGCTGATTAGACTTGTGAGTTGCAGAAGTTACAAGCACTTCCACAGTAAGAGCTAAGTTCTCTTAGGCTAGTTTTACAGTACCTTAGTAAAGAGGAAAAAGATGCACCTGATGACTTCTGTTCCTGTACATCTCTGCAGATCTCACTGTTCCTGGGCCTCAGTCGTGGGGACAAGAGGGAGGACGTCGGGGGACTCCTGTACTGTACTGGCACAGTCAAAGCTGGCAACCGGCAAACTTTACTTTCAGTGGCTGGTTCGCGTTTCAGCTCCTTGCGGTACAGCAAATAGCAATAAGTACGGTTCCTGGCTGTCAAGGTGGACTTTCCTCACATCTGGGGTCCCGCACTCAACTGAGGTGTATCTCTCCCTGGCTCTACGGTTTCCTGCAGCACTCTGAGGAAATGCAACCAGCTCCGAGATGGGTGTCCAGGTGGCTTACTTGGGAGTTGATTGGTCCCACCAACTTAAAGGGAGAAGTCGTCCTTGCAGGGCTTCTCTGTTGATGCTAACTTGGCGATTCGGACCTGCAGCAGGGCTTCACTTGGCAAACCATGGTCCAGGAGTTGCAGCAGCCGTCCTCTTCAAGCTCTACTTCGGTACCTTCGTCCAGTGGTTGACTCTGCCTTCCAAGCCAAGAGACTTGCCTTTTATTCAGTTCTCTCCCATTCATTCCAGCCTAGCTGCCACTCACCCAGCAGGGTGGCTGTCCTTTCCGGACAGTCAGCCAGCCAATAACCACAGGGTGCATTTGGGTCTCCTAGGAGACTAAGCACAGGGAGTTTCGGGCACCTCCCTCACTTCCTGCCTACCCCAGACACTCTGGAGCCAGAGGCAGGTTTCACTCCTGAAGCCCGCCAAAGGCGAATGAACAAAGAGACCAAACCTGGTTTGGTGCGCAGAGAAGGACCTTTCCACAAGGAAATGGCAAAAAAAAGAAGACCGGGAACCGTTTTAACAAGGGTTGGCTCAGGTGCCTCTTGAAAAACATGGCTTCCGCGATTTAACGTTACCAGAGCTGCGAACAGTTCGCGGTCGGGGTAAATCATGGTCGTTCATTGTAAAACCCTTGCCACCAGCCATTCTGAGAGGAAAGGGTAACATTTAACTAACTGTTACATGAGTAACTAGACATAGTGGATACTAAGTAACCCCTCCAGCACTCTATTGTAAGATAGGGTGTGCTGGATCTAGAATTTTACAGGGCTAAGTGAAGTAAATTTCGCTCCACTGTTCTGGCAAGCAGTAGTTGATCCCAGAGAAGGTATTTAAACGTTGGGAAATCTGAAAAGACTTCCCTGTGTCACTGCACTGAAGGTGCTTTGTGACACAATTGTAAAAGATGATGCCTGTGGAGTTGGTTAGTCACCATAACCAAAAAGAAACGCAGTGTATAAAATCGCATAAAATACATGAGAGAGTGGGTAAAAGGGTCTTACTCTCTCCAGGTTAAAAATCCAGCAAAGTTGCTGGGGGTCTGTAAGGAAGAGGGAATTAGCACATTTTTGAGAATTCTCCATAACACTTAGCAACTATTATTTCTTACCATTTATATTGTTGTGCAAGGCTGTATGACCTCTTGGAATGACTTCTCTTTTATGTCACCCACTACTGATGGGGACACTAAGGTCTACAAAAATCAGTTGCCTCTAGATAATGCACAACAAAAATAAATAAAAGGCTAATTTCTAACAAATTCCAATAATTGGATTGTTGCTTTCGATGAACACCTTGATGTATCTTATTAAGAAAACACATTCTTTAATAAATAATGTACACGTTAGGTTAGAAACATATTGTGAAAAGATTTCACAGAATTCATCAGTTTTATGTGCACATTAGATCACCAAAATAATCATGCAGAAATGACCCTAACATATTGCGAGTTGTATCCAAAAATTCATCTTATGTACCAAAATGATTATACTGGATTGACCCTAAACTGCATACTGTGTCGGAAAACATGGACTTTTACATAGTGTGAACTTCAAGGTAAAACTTAATTAGAACAATATGTAAAACTACTGTACTTATTGTATGCTGCCTTTCGAGAAATCCCTACATAAAGACAAAATTCTGATTAGAATGTTACACTATGCCCATAAAGTGTATGAACCTATGTGCATGAATAACTACATTTCTGAGGCTTGTGGATCTGCTTAGATCACATGCCTGTGCATAGGCCGACATCTAGTGGTAGCCCGGGAGTATTACATTTTTTGTTTTTGAAACTTGAAAAGGGACGTCGACAGGGCGTGCCAGTAATACTATTCCTAGTGTGAAGTCTACTGTACTCATGGTCCTTCACGCGTCGAGGTCCCTCAGATTGTTTGTTTCTTTCCGCCATCGTAGTCGGACACATGTCTGAGTTCCTTCTTGGCTTCTTGGCTGACCCCATTACTTAGAAAAAGAAAAAGTTTAAAGTTGGACTTTCTTTCTGTACTTTTGACGACCGTACAATGCAAGATCTTCGGCAGCGGCTTTCGAGGGCAAGACCATCCGTCGGTGGTGACTCCGTCTCGACAAACTTCGTCTGCGGCCTACCTAGGCCCCAACGGGCTTCGGCCCTGTACAGTAAGGAGAACGGGCGAGGTTCATATTCCCCTATACTTCCTTGTATTCCACCAAGCTGCCATATTTAAAGACAATGGAAAATACTCCTGTTAAATTCTGTCCTTCCTGTAACAGGAAGTTTCCCTGGAAGGATTCACACCAAGTATGTAACCTTGCCTTCCTAGGGACCATGCCGTAAAACAGTGCAAATCTTGCAAATTGAAACATTGAGGCCATGCAGGCCGAGGCCGCCATGGACGTCGAGGTAACCTCCAACGATGGCAGCGTTGGCATCCTAAGTGACGCGAAGGGCGGTTGGGATCAAATGGATTCTCGCACGCGATCCCCAGACTCCAACAGGGGCAGGCTGGCGGTTGTGCTACGGAGACGACACCCGACGGCTCAAGCACCTCCATTACATGTCACACCAAGCACATCCCCCATGGCCGACAGTCGACCACGTCGTCCACCGATAGGCCACACGCGGTGTCGAAGGGAAGGTCCGACCATTCCCTGTCCTCTGGGCCATCGCGGTCGTGATCATCGCATGACAGACCCCTGAAACAGACGCCAAAGTCTGTTTCCGACACCGCGTCTAAATCTGGAAAGTCCTCGGGTTCCAGGGACTGTGCGTCGTATGACACGTCGATGGCCCCTGCAAAAAGCTAAAAAATGATCAAGTTAATAAAGAAACACGTCCCTGACACCCTACTGAAGGCCAGAACATCAAAAAGCTCAAAATCCTTGACACCCCAAGCCTCAAAATCACAAGGTTCAAAGAGTAGGGATTATTCGACCCCCTGAGGACACCCTTTCAGGGGCAATGCATCACAAACCGCGCCCTGCTCCATAGCCCCTGCCTACTTCTGCTCCCTCAGTGTTGCCAAGCTCCTCCCAACGGACCCCAGAACTGTTTAAATTTATTAGATCAACACCCAGATCAACTGCCCAACCTTCGGGCCCCCCTCAAGGAAAAGAAGCTAGCAAACCGTTTGTGTAGCATCCAGGTGGGCTCTTTTGGCATTGGGCTAATACCTCGTCATATCAGGACGTAGGTCAGGACACATATTATTACGACACTCAAGGCTCACAAGACCCTGGCTCATTTACAGACCCAGAAGACCAATAGGACACAGGGGACTTAGACCAATACTATGATGATGATGATGACGTATGCATCATCCAATCCCCAGACCATACCGACCGACCAGTGTCTGATTCCCCGGTGGACAACGAGCTGCAGTACAATGACCCGCAGAACACTTTTAAGATAGATGAACAGGAAGCTAAAATCGCTGGACTTTGTAGAGGACATACTTGGGATAAGAGATCTGCAGCACAGTTCATCCCTCTGTCCAGAGGCGCATCCAGCCGTCTCTACGTACCCCCAATCTGACAAGGTGCAGTCAACCCATCATTGAAAAAAAATGTCAGACCAGCCCCATCAGACCCTTTATACATTAAAGAGCAGCTAAAGCCCAACTCTCTAGTAGTCACCACCACAAGAAAGAGAGCAGGAACTCCCCTAGCCTCTGCCGAAGCCTCTCCTGACAAGGCGAGTAAGACAATCTACACCCTGGGCAGGAAAGAAGCTTCCTCGGCTGTCTATCAAGTAAGGATAGCTAACAACACTACGCTATTGTCAAGCTATAATTGCCCCAAGTGGGACGAGGTCGCACAACAAATAGACTTGGTTCCAGAGCCCCTAAAGATACAGCTCTCGCACACTATTGCTGAAGGGAGACAAATAGCAAGCTGCATTCTTAAAAATAACTTAGACGCAGCAGACAATGCTGGCGAATTGTGGCAGAACTTACATTCATTAAATGCCATGCATGGCTTTGTCATTCGGGTTTCAAATTCGAGACCCAGGCTACCCTTTTAAACATGTCCATCGAGCCTGATGCATTATTTGGCAAAGTGGTTGTGGGTGCTCTAAAAAGTGCAAAGGAGGAGTATGACATCCCTGGGACAACTCACTAAGAAACCCTTTGAGAAGAGAGGAGGTTCAAATACACTCTGGTTTAAAGGACAGAACTCCCAGCGGTCCTCCAATTACAACCAGGGTGGGCAGAGTTCATCAAAGCAATGACCAACCGCTAAAGGTTCCCTCCCATGCTTCTCCTGTAGGAGGTCGTATTTCTCACTTTACCCACGCATGGGAGGGGTTCATGTCGGACAAGTGAAGTGTATTAGCCCTCCATCACAGTGGAAAGTACCCAAACACTAGCCAACCACCCGCCAAGACAAAGATAAACTCCACAGGAAGAACAATGCATCCTGTTAGAAGAAGTCGAAGCACTGCTACTAAAGGACTCCATAGAAATAATCCCAGCAAACCAGGTAAATTAGGATATTTATTCAATGTACTTCCTTGTGCCGAAAAAAGACCTAGCAATGCTCTTTCCAAAACAGTTCTTAGGAGCTGTCATAAAGACAGAAGAGGGTCTAGTCTTTCCGTCAAATGAGAGTGCAAAACATACTGCTGCAAATACCTCAATATCTAGCCGGTCACCGAATAACCTTCCGCAAAGCAATGCGCTTGTTCAGGATTATAGGTTCATGCATTTACCTGGTTCCGCACACACGGTTGCGCATGCTCCCAGTGCAAGAATGGCTAGCAAAACAGTTGTCTCGGGCAAGCGGTCAGTGGGACGATCTAATGGTGGTTTCGCTAACCCTAGTTCAAGCGCTATGTTGGTGGACAAAGATAAATCTGTTGAAAGGGAAACCTTTTCACAACCCTACAGTGCAAGCGGTTTACACAACAGATGCATCTCCCACAGAGTGGGGAGCCCATTACCTTCACCACACAGTGCATGGCCTGCGGACCCAGATCACAGCCCAAAATCACATAAACCTCTTAAAGCTACTAGCAGTGCTCAAAGCCCTACAAGGTTTTCAAGTGCATCTGTCGGGCCAAACAGTACAGATTCTCACAGATAGCACCAATGCCATGTTTTACATAAACAAGCAGGGAGACACACACTCTCCAAGTCTGTCCAGGCTTCCACATAAAATGTGGAAATGGGCACTCTAGCAGAACATGGTCCTAGTCTCGCAACATGTTCCAGGGGAGCTCAATTCTCTGGCAGACTCATTAAGCAGAAAAATCTCAGGCGATATTTTTTCCCCTCTCGGGCCATCCACCCTTAGACTTGTTTGTCAAAAGCCAAAACACACAATGCCCAGACTTTGCATCCAGGTTTCCCCAACCCGGGTTCAAGGGGAACACCCGGTGGATGACCAGATCAGGGAAATTTGCCGATGTTTTTCCTTTAACACCGCTACTGAGCAGAAATAGTGAACAAGCTGTACCAGGGAAAAATGACGCTAATCCTGGATGCTCCTAAGTGGGCGAGACAACCTTGGTTTCCGCATCTGGGCAAACTGGCGATGTGCGATCCAATTAAACTCCCGTGCCCCTTCAACATGCTCACCTAGCACGGGGGGGACAACGTTACACCCACATCCTCAATCCATGAACTTGGCAGCTTGGCTCCTGAGGTCATAGAGTTTGGCCATTTAAATCTACCTCTAATGTGTATGGAAGTCCTGAAGGGGGCACGTGAACCAAACACCAGACACTGTTATTTTAACAAATGGAAAAGATTTGTAATATGGTGCCAGTCAAAGAATGTTAACCCGATCGAATGTACCCCATCACACCTTCATTACATGCTCTACTTACTAGACTCCGGTCTAGTATTCAACTCTATCAAAGTCCACCTAGCGGTTCTTTCCGCATACACCACGTCTCAAAGCAAGGTTTCCTGCTGGAAAGTCCCCGTCATTAAGGCATTCATGGAAGGAGTAAAGAAGCGTTACCCCCCCCCCCCCCAATTTCAAACCCACCTCCAGTGTAGGATCTAAATGTGGTATTCGCAAAGCTCATAGGCCCCCCTTTGAGCATATGCACAAATCCAGCCTTAGCCATCAAAAAAGCTGTTCTATATGTTAGGTGTTTATCATCTGCATAAGAAGAGTCTGAACTACAAGCTTTGTCAGTGCAATACTCTTTCTTTGTTATCCACAAAGACAAGTTGGTACTTAGAACACACCCTTGGTTTTCACCTAAGTTCATATCCAAGTTCCATGTCAACCAGTCCGTTGAACTACCTGCTTTCTTTCAAAACCCTTCAAGCTCAGCTGAGAAAAAGCTCCATACACTATATGTAAGGAAGGTGGTTCTTTACTATGTAAACAAGACAAAACTGATACAAAAAACGGACCAACTGTTTGTCTCCATAGCACCTGGCCGGGAAGGGGAGCACGTTTCAAAAAACACCATCTCCAGATGGATAGTGAAATATATACAGCTCTGCTACTCTCTAAATGGAGATCTATACATACTTTTACTCGGCACTACTGCATTGACACACATTTTAAAGCATATGCACAGATGGGATAAGCAGTGCTAAAACATCTATTTGCCGCTGTACCTTCTCACATCCCACCACCTTCTCCAGACACTGCTCGCTCATGTATACATAGCATGTCATCTAAGCAGATTCCACAAGTCTCAGAAGGGATACATTACTCACCGTAATCGTATTTCGAGGGGATTGGGTCCTCCGACGTATTCCATATCTATTACAGTAATCACCACAGCTCTGCTGCTTCGGAAAATCTTTCAGCGGCGAGGGCCTCCGTCGAGCCGACATCACCGGATGTTAAAAGTAGGATGCACGACGCCCGTAGCCTCAGTTCCGTTTTTTCCGAGAACGTGTTCGCTTCGGAGATCTCGGCGCGCCTCGACTCTTCTGAGTTCTGTTCTTTCGGTTCCTCGAACCTGTTTGTTTGTGAATATCCAAGGATGTCTTTGTCGTCTTCTACCCCGCGGCCGGGTTTTTAGAAGTGTCGGGACTGCGGGTCCAAGATGTCATTGACCGATTCGCACGCCGCTTGCCTCTGGTGCCTCGGTGAGGACGACGACGCGGATGAATGTGTGGATTGCCAGTCACTTACTTCGAAGGCCTTGCGGGAGCGTAAGAAGAAGCTTTCTGTAGGTAAGGTGGCCAAGCTCCGGAAGTCGAAGTCCACCGGCCTTTCGACTGACGTTTCGAGGGGCGAGACTCTGCATCGTCATAGTCGGTCCGGGGGGGTCTCGGTCCCGAAGTAAGTCCCGCCATTCCTCTGCCTCTTCAAAGCACTCACGGAAGCGCCGTCACCGGTCGCCTTCCTCGTCCGAGGACTCAGCCCGTCGGCGGTTTGCTTGTCCCAACAAGCATTCCACTCCTGCTGAATGGGATATATTTCGGCAGGAGATGATGGCGATTTTTCAGTCGCAGGGCTCCGGTCCGTCCGCGCCGTCGAAAGACGCCAGCCGTGACCGTGCTAGAGACACCACTCGCACGCCTTCGGGCACAAGCGGTCGTCGGGATCACCGAGCGCCTTCGAGGTTCCGGTCGGACAAGGATGGTCACTCTAGACATGTCTGTTCCAGGTCCCGGTCCTCGACGCCCTCGAGACCGTCTGAGCCTGTGAAGTCTTCGATGAAGAAGACATTGATGCCTTCGGCGCCAAGGTCGTCGAGGGACTCTCTCGAGGCTTCACCTCCGAGGAAGCCATCAGCGCCATCTGCACCCAGGCTGTCGAAGGACGCGCTCGGGGCTCTGCCCTCGAGGACTGTGTAGAAGCTGTCGGCGCCACGCTCGACGTCGACGCCGATTCCATCGACGCACTCAACGCCTTTCGAGGCTGTTTTGTGGGAGGTACCCCGTGGCACGGTAGAACCCCCTAGAAAGGCTCTGGCCAAGGCTAAAAATGTCTTTGTCCCTTTTTCTGTGCCCTCATTCCAGCTTCTGGATTATATTTCTGAGGTGGATGAAGGGTCTGAGGATGGGATGGTTCCTGATACGGTACCTGATGAGATTTTGTCTGGTCATAGCCAGTTTGAAGACCTGCGTCAGTCGTTGCACGACGCCAGTGGTCTAGACACCTCTCCAGAGGTGGAGTTCTGTAGGCCTGAGCCGGGCACCCGCGCCAAGTCCTCGTACCGGTACCTTATGTCGAGCGTAACGGATTACTTGGGGTGGTCTGCGCCACCAGTGGATTTTCTGCAGGATGACCTGACGGATATCCTCGACCAAGGTCCACCAACTGACCCGATACTGCCATTCCATATGGCATTGAAAAGAAGGGTGGCAGCGGCTTGGACTGCTCCAGAGAGTCTCCTGGCAGTGGGCAAGTCTTTGCTGCGAAAATACCGCCCAGCCAGTAGCGACCCCTGCTACTTGACCACGCACCCCACTCCGGAGAGTTTGGTGGTGCAGGCGGCTACGGCCGCAGCAAAGCAGGCGTCATACCCTACCATCCCTCCTGATAGGACGACAAGCTTTTTGATGGCTGGGCGAAGAAAGTGTTTTCTTCAGGGGATATGGCTTTACAGGCAGCCAACTCCGTGTGTGCCTTGTCACGTTTCACGCACACTCTGTGGAACTGTATTTCGTTGGCGGCTGAACATATTCCCGAAGGGGAGGAACGGGATGGTTTTCTTTCTATTGTGCAGGATGGCAAGGACGGCATGTGTGAGTCTGTTCAGTCGGGTCTGGACATGGCAGATTGTGGCAGCCGGTCCATGGCGGCGAGCACCGTAATACGTAGATTTGCATGGTTGCGGAAGTCGGGGTTTGCTCCTGATGTGCAAGCCCGGCTCCTCAACATGCCCTTAGATGGTGAAAATCTTTTTGGCAGCAAGGCTGACGAGACCCTTGAGAGGTTGCAGACCTCCAAAGCTGCAGCAAAGTCGTTGAGCGCTGCAGTTTGCCAACCTCCGCCTTTTCGTCCTAGGGGACAGCAATGGAGGGGAGGTTCCTTTCGATATTGCTCATCCTTTAGTAGATTGAGAGGAGCTGCAAGTCAAAGGTGCCAACAGGGTACTCGAGGTGCCAAGGCCGCTCGGGCAGTTGCCTCTTTGCCCTCAGGCACTGCCGCAGCCGCTTCAGCTCAGTCATGAGGCCATGTCCCATGGTTCGCCGGTTGGGGGAAGGCTGGCGCAGCATCTTGTAGAATGGCGTGCCATTACTTCAGATGTGTGGGTTCTGGAGATCATAGCCCACGGCTCTTCTCTTCCTTTCCAGCAGAGGCCTCACGACAATCCACCAGGGAATCTCTCTTTAAAGAGTCCAGATCCGCTCCTTGCGCAGGAAATACAAGCCCTGCTGGAGAAAGGCGCCATAGAACTGCTGCCTGTAGCGGAGAGGAACAAGGGATGGTATTCCCCTTATTTTTTGATTTCGAAGAAAGACGGGGGATTGAGACCCATCATGGACTTGCGCGGTTTGAACAAGCTCCTCAGGAAGGACACGTCCAAGATGGTTACTCTCTCTCAAGTCCTCCAGGCCCTTCAACTTCAGGACTGGTTGTGTCTCTCGACCTCAAGAACGCTTACTTTCATGTGCCGATCCATCCCAAGCACAAGAAGTACCTGAGGTTTGCGGTTGGCGATTCGCACTTTCAGTTTCAGGTCCTGGCGTTTGGATTGACCTCCGCCCCGGGGTTTTCACCAAGCTCATGGTGGTGGTGGCAGCGTATCTCAGGAAAGGGGGGATTCACGTCTACCCCTACCTGGACGATTGGTTGATCAGGACGCTCTCTCCCGAGCAAGTCCTGGATCATCTGTCCATCACCTGCCACTCCCTTCACAAGCTGGGCTTCTCCCTCAAATTAAAGAAGTCCCACTTGACGCCAACACAGTGGCTCCAGTACATCGGAGCAGTGCTCGACACATCCCTGGGGCAGTATTTACCTCCCCAGGTGAGAGTTTCATCACATTCAGCAGATGGTGCACAGGTTTCAACATGCCCAGCGTCTCCCTGCGTTAGTTATTGAGGTTGCTCGGCCTCATGGCATCCTGCATTCTTCTGGTGCCAGAGGCCAGGATGCGGATGAGATCTCTGCAATGGGCTCTCAAGATGCAGTGGTCATAGTCCTCCGGCAGGATGTCGGACCCCGTCAGGTGCCGCCCTCGGTCGCCCAGGACCTTCTGTGGTGGGCCGACAAAGGCAATCTGATGAGGGGGGGCTCCGTTTTGGCTACCCTGGCCGTAGGTGACGATCATGACGGACGCATTCCTCACGGGATGGGAAGCTCATGCCAACGAGTTGACAGTCAGCGGTCGTTGGTCTCCATCGGAGTCCAGACTCCATATCAATCTGTTGGAGCTGAGGGCCCTCAGGCTTGCCCTGAAGGCTTTTCTGCCGACTGTGCGAGGAAAGAATGTCCTGATTCTGACGGACAACACAGTGGCCATGCACTACCTCAACAAAAAGGGGGGGGGGGCAGGGTCACTTCCTCTGTGCAGGGAGGCGATGCAGCTCTGGTTCTGGGCCATCCAGCAGGAAATTTCGATCTCGGCAGTTCATCTGGCCGGAGACGAAAACGAGTCGGCGGACGCTCTGAGCAGGCAGAGCGCGATCTCTCACGAGTGGGAGCTGGCTCAGGAGATTCTCCTGGAGGTCTTCGCCCTTTGGGGGACCCCTCAAGTGGATCTCTTTGCCTCCAGTGTCAACCGGAAGTGCGAAAGGTTCTGCTCGCTGGAATTTCCTCCAAGAGGAGCCTTAGGAGACGCGTTTGTGGTGGAGTGGTCCTTCCCACTGCTGTACGTGTTTCCTCCAGTCCCCGTCATCCCGCAAGTGCTGCGGAGGTTCAGTTCTCAGATGATCCTCATTGCTCCGGCATGGGCCCGGAGGACGTGGTACCCGGACCTTCCCCACTTGTCCATCTTCCCGAGACGATCTGCTCTCATGGGATGGGGGTCAGGTTCTCCATCCAGAGGTCCGATCCCTCAACCTTCACGCTTGGCTTCTGAAAGGTTGAGGTATAAGGATTGGGACGTCCCTGAAGACGTGATGGAGGTGTTGCTTTCGGCCAGACGGCCGGCAACAAAGTCCCTACCGTTGCTGTTGGAGAAAGTTCTGCGACTGGTGCAGGGTTAAGAATGTGGATCCTTTTTCATGTGACATTCCTGTCGTTCTGTCTTTTTTGCTTTCTTTAGCCCACAAGGGGCCTGCAAATGGGTACCATTAAAGGTTACCTGGCGGCGCTGTCCATATTTAAGCGCTTGTCTGAGGAGTGTTCTTATTTTAAAATCCATTTAATTTCTCAGTTTCTGAAAGGGTTCACTAATGTGTTCCCACCGTCACCTTTCCAGGTGCCCGGTTGGAATTTGAACCTTGTTCTCAAGTTTCTAATGGGTGCTCCATTTGAGCCTTTACATTCTTGTCCTTTGAGACTGTTAACCCTTAAAACTGTATTTTTAGTTGCGGTCACTTCCGCTCGCAGAGTTAGTGAGTTGCCAGCACTTTCATTTAAGCCACCCTTCACTGTGTTTCAGAAGGACAGGGTTGTCCTTAGAGTTCGTCCTTCCTTTCTTCCGAAAGTGGTGTTGGAATTCCATTTAAGCCAGAAGGTCATTCTTCCGGCATTTTATCCTCTGCATCCTGGTAAGGAAGAGGAGAGGCTCCATAGGTTCGATCCTAGGAGTGCTTTAAGTTTCTACATTTCACGCATGTCCCGGGTCAGAGTGGATGATCAGCTCTTTATAGATTACACTGGAAGGCGTTTGGGACAAGCGGTTATTAAGCAGACTTTGTCTAGATGGATTATCTTGGCAATTTCTGAATGTTACCGCTTGGTGGGTAAGGACCCTCCGGTGGGCTTACAGGCCCATTCTACTAGGGGTATGGCTGCCTCTACTGCCCTGCAGAGGGGGTGTTCCTATTCGTAACATCTGTGAAGCATTCACTTGGGCTTCAGTCCATACTTTTGTATGACACTACTCTCTAGATTCTATCCATGGGCAGGATCTGGACTTTGGCAAGGCGGTCCTTTACTCTGCAATTTGATTGGGCATTCTAAATGTCTATATTCTAAATTCTTTATCCCTCCTCCATACGTTGGTACTGCTTTGGGAGTCTGTCATAGATATGGAATATGTCGGAGGACCCAATCCCCTCGAAGAACAAGTTACTCTCTTACCTGGTAACGTTCTTTCGATGGGATGGTCCGACGACGTATTCCATATTGCTCCCTTCCAGCCTACCGCGCTACAGAATATCTTATGGGATTGCAGCTTACGTTTCCGCAAGGCTTTCTGTGGTCATACTGGCAGAAGATTGGTGCCACACGTTCTGGGGCAAAAACTACAACTGAGGCTACGGGCGTCGTGCGTCCTACTTATAACATCCGGTGACGTTGGCTCAACGGAGGCCCTCGAGGATAGCGTATCGACGAAGGACGCAGACGCCGAAAGATTTTCCGAAGCAGCACAGATGTGATGATTACTGTCATAGATATGGAATACGTTGTCGGACCATCCCATCGAAAGAACGTTACCAGGTAAGAGAGTAACTTGTTCTTCTGATGCTTGTATCTGCTTAGTTTCACATGCACACCCACCCTTTCTCCCCTGTGTAGTAGAAGGTGCATAAATGTTTTCTGGCTTATCTACTGTTAGGCAGAAACCTGTGCAGTTCCCTTGGGGAACACTGCAAAAGATTTAAGACTACAGGTAGAGCAGTAAACCCCTTTGGTAGCAGTCTGTACCACCCAGATTTACCTGGTAGCTGTGGCTGAGCAGTCAGACTTCTCTCAAGAAGAGTTAGGCAGTATGTAAAGTATACACAATATGTACCAAAACACAATAGCACAAGCAAACACTGACCAGAGCTTGGTTTCAAAAGTATATAGTTATTTATTTAAAATACACATAAGTTAAAAACACTCTAGCAAAAATATAGTAAAAGCACTTCAACACAGTTATACTGAAAGTAAATTCAATCCTTTCTCCTATCTAGACAACTCTAGGTTAACACCACTTAATTAAAACAGAGGTGAGTGCTTAACGTTAGATGACACTCTAGTAGTTTCCAAGAAAGGGAGAGAAAAAGCAGAAATAGGTTAGACACACCACTCTAAGGTCCAGAACACTTGCAATAGGCTTAACGAAGAATAAAGTCACAGGTGAGCAAAAGTCACTAGGCAGGGCCCACTCTTAGAGTAGCCGGAGCGAAAATGTGCCCAAGATCACACTGTTAGTTAGAGATTCAAAGTCTTGCAAAGAGTCAAAAAGAGTTTAGAGTGGCTCAGAAAGTTTAGCCAAAGTGTCCCAGGCACTCCCAGGTTCGAAAGCCGGGGACTAAATCTACCCCGTACAGTCGGTAGCAAGGGAAGCCAGGCGGAACACAGTACCTTAAGCGGAAAGGATCCTCCAGCGGGGGCAGTTGTTCCAGGCAGCGACAGCAAGGCTCGACGTCGGTCAGGGGAGAAGAATATCTCGCTGAAGAGCAGAAGAGAAAGGTCGTAGCACTGCCCGGGAAGAAACCAGCCGCGGAGTCCTCCGGTTCAAGGGTTGGTACCGACTTTCGCGGTATGGGGGTAAAGTGTGGTATTCCGGATGCCGGGGTGCTTGGCACAGGCAAGGCGGCCACGAGATACCTCAAAAGGACGGAAAGAAGGCGAAAACTGGTTGTCCCCACCAGTCAAGGGAAGGAGCCACTCCGTTAAGAGTTCTCCTCGGTCGTCGGGAAAAAGTGGTGAGACGGTTCAGCAGGGCTCCACCGGGTGGTGTCGTCGAAGCAGGTCGGCTCAGCTCTTCCCTCGTCGGATTCTTGGTCCTGTGGCGACTTCTGAAGTCCCAGTCCCCAAAGCCCTGCTTTTATGCAGCAAACCCCCATTCACCCAGCCTAGCTGTCACTCAAACATGCTAAGTGGTGAGCCGGGCGGCTCACCACTTGGGCCAATCAGGACGGAGTGCGACTTGAGTTACCAAGGTAACTCAGTCCAGGGTGCCTAAATCCCCCTCCACCCCTCCTAAGTACCCCAGACAGAGTGGCACCACTTTGGAGGGCTTCTGTGGAGAAGCCCGCCAAAAGTGGAACAAAGGGCTCCACTTTGGGTCAGAGTTACAGAGGCGAACACCAACGCCATTTTAGAATCAAGTTTTGGCAAAAAGTCCCAACCGGAGTTATAAAAATAAATATATAAACCGGCGGTATGTTTAAGGCTACCGTAAATAAATAATTAAATGTGTTAGCCTAAAACAATGGGAAATCCCATAGGGAAATATTCGCGGTCGAATATAAAAAGTAGTTTCCACTGCCACCAGCCAAAACTCGATCAGGGGGGACGGAGACGTGCCCCCTCGACTAACAGACCCTGGGGCAATCGAATTGCCCCAGCCAGTACGTCCACAATATGATGGTTTGTACTGGTTCTGTTCAGGATTCAAGACTAGCAAAGTCTTTGGTGACTTTACATGCCCTGGGAGACAGTAGTCAGTCCCAGGGTATGGAGTCTATGTTGGGGAGTCCCTAGGACACCCCTGGGTCACGGCACAGAGGGTGCTGTGTGACCCACATCACAAAAATACATGAGGCCCTATGGAGTAAAAGACCCCATAGCCCATTCAACACAAGGTTTAACCAAGAAAACACACTTCAACATGTCCAAGAGTGAGGGTAAAAGAGTCTCACTCTTGGCAGGAGAAAAAAATTAAACCCCAGAAATCCAGCAAAGCTGCTGGGGGACTCACTAGGTAGGGAAATTCAGCCTAAACAGAGAATTCTCCCTAACACTCGCCCCCCCCAGACTAAGGGACAGGAGGATTTAATCCACTCCTGGATGAACCTCATACCTCTAGTCGATGATATACATCCTAGAGAGTCCATCAGCATTTTGATGGTGACACCTTGACCTATGCTTAAGGGAGAACTCAAAGGTTTTCTTTTGCAAGCTAAAGGACCTACAAACCCTTTGAGGAACATCAGTCTTTTTGTTATAGGGGATCTGGTTGACCAGTCCCTCAGAAGTTGGTACAACTTCTGAACCTATGTTAGGCTTTTTCAAGGGGTCCTTATAAAGGATTCCCTGAGATCTAGAGGGGCCTCCAAGGTTCCTCACCACCTCTCTTGTGGGAGCAGGTTGGGTCTTAGGCCTCTTGGTTGGAGGGGTTGGGGTTAGGCACTGCACCTGCTTCCCCTTCCTCTTAGATCTACCCTTACCTATTTTAGGAGTTTCCCCCCTAACATTAGGATTTGAGTTGGGGTCTTCAGTAGAAGGTCCAACAGTCTGAAGGTTTTTGGCCTTAGACTTTTCTTTTCTGGTTTTCCACCAGCACTGAGAATTACCAGTTCTCTCAGGTCCAGATAGGGGCCTAGTTGGTCTATCCACCTCTTCCTCAGAAGCAGGGGGAGTCAGAGACTCTGAGACTAGGGGAACAATGATGGAGCTTGGTTGGGGCACCCATGTTCCTAGCATACTATCCTGAAATGTGCCTGGGTTAGAGGTCAACTTACTAACACCAGGGCTTGTAGTGGGGTTCTCAGTAGAGGGTCCCACAGGCTTGGAAGGGTCCTTCAAGGTAGCCTTTCTAGCCAATTTGGTTAAGTTCTGCTTCTCCATACTGGGAGGCCTGGGGGTATGTGACACTACTCCTAGAGTTCTTAGGTCATTCCCTAACAGGACCTTCCCAGGTACCTCAGTCTGAACACTGACAGGGATCCTCACTGTCATGTTGTTACACTGAATGAGGGCTGGTAGAATAGGAACCATTTGGACAGGGCCTCCAGACATCTTAGTGGGACCTTTGGGTGCTTTGGCCACATCCTCAGGTTGAAAGAAGCTTTCATCCACTACTGTTCTGCTGGCCCCAGTGTCTCTCCTGGCAGGAGTATCCTGGCCATTGACAAGAACACTGTCCACATAATACACCTTAGAGTTAACAGGTAGGGAGTTATACACAACCCTATTCTGGGGACTAACCAGACCCATAGGCTCTAAGTTTACAGTTGCTTGAAGACCCAAGGGTTCTTCAGCAAAGAGTTCAAAGTGGGCACTAGCCATCTGTACTTCATCCTCAGGAGTGAAGGCTAAGGAGACTGTGCTGATCCCTGCAGGTTTACCCTTGCACTTGGGATCTCCTTTGATATGGTCAGTACCCTGACAGACATAGCATTGTCCAAATGCTCTCTGGAAGGGTGGCTTGTTCTGACCTCCTTCTGGCTTGTGGCCAGAAGGTACAGTAGCCTGACTAGGTTTCCCATGGGGCTTACCCTGGTTATTTTGTGGTTTGGGGCCCTCTTTGGGATAGGAATTATTAGAATTCTCTTTGGAGTCTTTTTTAGGCTGTTTCTCCCCATCCTTCTTCTGAGTTACCCCAGAATCCTTGTGAGTGGCCCTGTTGGCAACCCACAAGTCAGCAGCCTTAGCTAGTTTCCGGGAATCTAATTCCCTGGAATCAGCCAAGTGTTGTCTGAGCTCAGGAGAGCAGGCATCATAAATAGTCTCCAACATAAACAAATTCTTCATACCTTCATAAGTGTTCACCTTGTAACCCTTAATCCATCCCTCTAAGTTTTTCAAACATTCACTCACCCAGGTAGCCCAAGGGGTACCATCATGCTTTTTGAGGCTCCTAAACCTCTTAAGATACTGGGAAGGGGTCTTCCCAAACCTAGCTATCAAAGCTAGTTTCACACATTCATAGTCCTTCCTATCCTCCTCCCCCATCTCCATTACCACATCAGTTGCAACAGGGGGAAGCCTAGAGAACAACCAGGTGAGTAAGTCATTTCCTGTGATGTTCTGGAGCCCATGATTATATTCAAACAGAGACAACCAATCCAACACATCCAACTTAGGCTCATACATACCAACCAATTCTTTAGGCATCCGGGGTCTTTTAGGACTGGAACTTCTAGAGGAGCCAGAGAGAGAAACATTCTCAACAGATAATTTCTTCATTTCTAAGTCATACTTGAGCTCCATTTCCCTTAGCCTTAGTTCTTTGTCAGTTTGAGCATTAAGTTTCTTATACTCCAATTCTAGCTTCATTTTCTCCAGTTCAAAGTACTGAGGACTAAATGTGGGACCTGGTAAAGGTCCAGTAGGCACAGCAGGTAGAGCAGGCAGAGGCCTAGGGGGGACAGTTACAACAGCCTCACCCTCCTCTTCTGACTCTTCCTCAGAAACATCAACATTTTGCTCCATGTTAACTTCAATACTGTCATCTACAGTTGCTGGAGTGGTAGGCTCCTCTGAACCATCACCCAGACTTTGGTTAGCTAACAATCTTTCAATCAGCTCCATTTTCTTGCCCTTGGTCAGGAGATCCTTATGTTTACAGAGCACTCTTAAACAATCAGCAGTTTTGGCTGCAAGGGACTCTTGACTATAGCTTTCTATAACTGACATGTTAGAGGTTTTACTTTTTCAGTGCTAAGCTTTGTGGTTAGTTGCACTAAGGTATCTAAAGCACAATAAAATGTATACTCAATACAAATCCCACCGCTGTACACCAGTGTTAGGCAGAAACCTGTGCAGTTCCCTTGGGGAACACTGCAAAAGATTTAAGACTACAGGTAGAGCAGTAAACCCCTTTGGTAGCAGTCTGTACCACCCAGATTTACCTGGTAGCTGTGGCTGAGCAGTCAGACTTCTCTCAAGAAGAGTTAGGCAGTATGTAAAGTATACACAATATGTACCAAAACACAATAGCACAAGCAAACACTGACCAGAGCTTGGTTTCAAAAGTATATAGTTATTTATTTAAAATACACATAAGTTAAAAACACTCTAGCAAAAATATAGTAAAAGCACTTCAACACAGTTATACTGAAAGTAAATTCAATCCTTTCTCCTATCTAGACAACTCTAGGTTAACACCACTTAATTAAAACAGAGGTGAGTGCTTAACGTTAGATGACACTCTAGTAGTTTCCAAGAAAGGGAGAGAAAAAGCAGAAATAGGTTAGACACACCACTCTAAGGTCCAGAACACTTGCAATAGGCTTAACGAAGAATAAAGTCACAGGTGAGCAAAAGTCACTAGGCAGGGCCCACTCTTAGAGTAGCCGGAGCGAAAATGTGCCCAAGATCACACTGTTAGTTAGAGATTCAAAGTCTTGCAAAGAGTCAAAAAGAGTTTAGAGTGGCTCAGAAAGTTTAGCCAAAGTGTCCCAGGCACTCCCAGGTTCGAAAGCCGGGGACTAAATCTACCCCGTACAGTCGGTAGCAAGGGAAGCCAGGCGGAACACAGTACCTTAAGCGGAAAGGATCCTCCAGCGGGGGCAGTTGTTCCAGGCAGCGACAGCAAGGCTCGACGTCGGTCAGGGGAGAAGAATATCTCGCTGAAGAGCAGAAGAGAAAGGTCGTAGCACTGCCCGGGAAGAAACCAGCCGCGGAGTCCTCCGGTTCAAGGGTTGGTACCGACTTTCGCGGTATGGGGGTAAAGTGTGGTATTCCGGATGCCGGGGTGCTTGGCACAGGCAAGGCGGCCACGAGATACCTCAAAAGGACGGAAAGAAGGCGAAAACTGGTTGTCCCCACCAGTCAAGGGAAGGAGCCACTCCGTTAAGAGTTCTCCTCGGTCGTCGGGAAAAAGTGGTGAGACGGTTCAGCAGGGCTCCACCGGGTGGTGTCGTCGAAGCAGGTCGGCTCAGCTCTTCCCTCGTCGGATTCTTGGTCCTGTGGCGACTTCTGAAGTCCCAGTCCCCAAAGCCCTGCTTTTATGCAGCAAACCCCCATTCACCCAGCCTAGCTGTCACTCAAACATGCTAAGTGGTGAGCCGGGCGGCTCACCACTTGGGCCAATCAGGACGGAGTGCGACTTGAGTTACCAAGGTAACTCAGTCCAGGGTGCCTAAATCCCCCTCCACCCCTCCTAAGTACCCCAGACAGAGTGGCACCACTTTGGAGGGCTTCTGTGGAGAAGCCCGCCAAAAGTGGAACAAAGGGCTCCACTTTGGGTCAGAGTTACAGAGGCGAACACCAACGCCATTTTAGAATCAAGTTTTGGCAAAAAGTCCCAACCGGAGTTATAAAAATAAATATATAAACCGGCGGTATGTTTAAGGCTACCGTAAATAAATAATTAAATGTGTTAGCCTAAAACAATGGGAAATCCCATAGGGAAATATTCGCGGTCGAATATAAAAAGTAGTTTCCACTGCCACCAGCCAAAACTCGATCAGGGGGGACGGAGACGTGCCCCCTCGACTAACAGACCCTGGGGCAATCGAATTGCCCCAGCCAGTACGTCCACAATATGATGGTTTGTACTGGTTCTGTTCAGGATTCAAGACTAGCAAAGTCTTTGGTGACTTTACATGCCCTGGGAGACAGTAGTCAGTCCCAGGGTATGGAGTCTATGTTGGGGAGTCCCTAGGACACCCCTGGGTCACGGCACAGAGGGTGCTGTGTGACCCACATCACAAAAATACATGAGGCCCTATGGAGTAAAAGACCCCATAGCCCATTCAACACAAGGTTTAACCAAGAAAACACACTTCAACATGTCCAAGAGTGAGGGTAAAAGAGTCTCACTCTTGGCAGGAGAAAAAAATTAAACCCCAGAAATCCAGCAAAGCTGCTGGGGGACTCACTAGGTAGGGAAATTCAGCCTAAACAGAGAATTCTCCCTAACATCTACTCTTATCTGCTTTATTAAATCTGTACTTGCGTTACACTTCATGCTACCTCATGTCAGAAACAAAACCATCTGAGGGACAAAGGCGCTTGAAAGACCATGGTTACAGTAGGCGTCGCACTAGGGATAGTATTACTGGCACGCCCTGTCAAAGTCCTTTTTTCGAGTTTCGAAAACAAAAAATGTAATACTCTGCGGCTACCACTAGATGTGGGCCTATGCATAGCATGTGAATCTAAGCAGATACAAGCATCAGAAATACGATTACAGTGAGTAATGTATCCCATTTAAAAACCTTAAAAGCTCTTGGCCGAGTTCAGAGTTTGGCGGTATTTCAACAGTAAATACATCAAAATACTGCCAGAATCGATTACCAGTCCCACCACTTGGTCCTGTGCTTTTACCACAGGATTACAAGTGGTGGAAGAGTGGTGTTGTACTAAGACTCCATTGGGGATTTTCTGGGTAATTACCACCAGTGGAATTACCGAGTGATGGAGCATCAAGCTCGAGTTAAATCCTTCACTTTTCATCCAAAAATCTGCAGAATTACCACTTGAAATTTCTGCCAGAAGTTTAAATTTGTCAGTGCAGGAAAGGTGGTGGCACTTTTTTCTCACACTGCCCAACTTGTAATGAGCCTCTCTATCCCTAGTCTCATATTACACTATGCCCAACAAGTGTAAAAAACTTCAGTCCAAGATTTAAGTCGTGTTTGTTGGAAACTCCGACCTTGAAAGAATTCTAGCCCACGACCCAGCAAGGATCCAGACAACCCCAAGGCCATGAACTTTAAATACTTTCCATTTTCATCACACTTATAATTACAAAATTAATGTTATCCAACGTGTGTTGGCCCGAGGTTTTGGAATAGATCTTTGGAAAAAAATGAACCCTTCATAATTTGCTGTTTTATTCTGACACTATTTGGAAATATTGTAATTGATTCAAATTATTACGAGTGCAATATAATCCTAAGAGTTTTGCGGC
Organism: Ambystoma mexicanum; assembly: GCF_040938575.1. Lineage (NCBI taxonomy): Eukaryota > Metazoa > Chordata > Amphibia > Caudata > Ambystomatidae > Ambystoma > Ambystoma mexicanum. The sequence goes on from NC_090921.1 coordinate 1,390,762,291, forward strand.
ATCAAATACCTCAAAAAATGTAATTTTATATTGGAAAGCTTGAAGACTATCCTTGACCTTTCATGATCCCCCATGGTTTCAACCCATATGCTTGGAATATACAGTATTGTGTGCAAAATGGAAAAAGCATCTGCATGGGCATGTTTGTCCAATAAAGAGATGTTGTACAGTGTTCATGGATTTCTAGCAAAAATTACCCGTACTCTGCACAGGTTCTGTAGGCAGACATAACACATATATTGTTGAACATCGATGATACTGTTGGTCGCTGTCCTGAGTTGTTTATCATTTGATGTACTTTGCACTACAAAGTAAACTGCACTGAGAGGGGCGCGTGCGTCTGGCCAACATACCCCGGAGCAAATGTGGTGGGGAGGCGAGAGTTGGCATGCTGCAGCTTACTGGTACCTTCTGTGCGCTTTCCCCACCTGTTGACTCACCCTGGCGCGGTACAAATATCTCAGAAACAGTGCATCCTAGGACCTTGAAATGTGGTTTTTGAAGGACCAATAAGCCTTAGAGTTTAGTTCCTCCTGTCAAGACACTTAAAATGAGCTTTGTCCAGTCCTTCTACAACAACATTGAACTTTCGCTGATGTCAGGCAACCGTCTCTTGTGTGAATGGGCTGAATCCAGGGAAAAAGTTGGAGTGTCCAAATGTCATATAGCCAGTAATGTCCGGCAGGTCCTAACTATCCACAATTTGGTGCACATTGGTGTCACGATGTGGAATTGTATAAGGAACAAAGAGGGAGATTAAATGTCTCATTGCGCTGACCTCCAATTGTTTTATTCATTTTTTTTTAGATCCTTAACACAGCCAGAAAACATTTCGGGGCAGGTGGGAACCAGAGGATTCGTTACACTTTACCCCCATTGGTTTTTGCTGCGTATCGACTTGCTTTTCGCTACAAGGAGAATTCCAATGTGGTAGGTCTTTTTTCAGTCACCTCTATGTACCATTTCATTATTGATTTTCTTCTGAAGTAAGGAAAGAGCATGCACTGTCCATGCCAGTTCTGGTACTTTCTAATAACAAGAAATGCTTAGTATTTTGGCTAGGTTGGTTCTATGTTCATTCATCCCCAGTTTTATTTTAGCTGCTTTTTTGACGAAAATATTTTGCCGAAAAAAAGTATCAACTTTTTATTTTTATTTGGGCCCCCCCCCAAACCTCCCCTCCCCTAACATGTATTCCCTATATCCCACCACACCCTGCCCCTTATGTGCCCTTTACCCCCCTCCATATTTTTCGATGATATGTTGGGCAAAAAGTGCAGTGGAAATAAAACGGGCGATAAATGAACGTCGTACAGCTAGGTTCTATATATTTGCTTAACAATATGCAGCACTTTTTGTGTACTGTTAAAATGTGCTATTCACTCAAAATATTTAATTCTGCCCGTTACACATCCCTATATGATTATTTCAAGCTCTAACTGCAAAATTTCCCTTTTTACTTTGTTTCTCGAAAGGTCTAGGAACTCTGCAAAACAGGGGCTGCTGCCTGGAATTAATAATCACTTTTTTGTGTAGACTCACTGGGTTTCGCTCAGGACATCTCTCTCTGCCATTGCCTCCCCATCAGTTCTCCTGTCTCCAACAATGGATTCTTGCTTAAGAGTATGGCGTTACTGTACTTCGATTCTGCTTACTTGCACTGGCATTGCTGTCCGCAATTGTAATGGTGGCTTTGTGCAATTGCAGCCTCTGGTGTTTCACCTTGGCCTCTTGTTCTTGACCCTCCTTTTCAGCTTTGTTCTTTGGCATCCTGGGGCGTGTCTCTGTGTCATGTGTTCACTCTGCAGGGTGACTCTGTATTATACATTTGCTGTCTAACCGCTTGTTAGTCAAGATTGTATGTAGTACTCTGTGGGAGACTACACCAACCTTGTCATCCTGGTAATAGGTAACCCAACCTTTGGTATACACAGGTTGGTAGTGTGGCTGAGCAGCCAGGCTTATCTGAAGAGGGGTCAATGTGAGCAGTAGGGTTTTTACACAGAGATTCAAAGTGACAGTATTCAAATAAACTCTTACACTCAAGGTTTCTTGATTAAACAATGTATTAATTTATTTAACAGTCAGTTGAATAAGCCTTCTTCAGAACGGAGCAATATATTTGTAACACAAAAATACACTTCAAAATACACCTCCTTAGTTTCTCTAAATCAGCAAGTACCCATTTGGGATGGCACACAGATTGTTCCTACAACCTACAGTGACTTAAATAACTAGGACACTGTGGACATTAATATATCACTGTTACATTTAGAGCAATACTGAGTTTGCTGTCGAAGAAAAGGGTTTGGGAATAAAACAAAGGTTCTCCAGCATGGGGTCTGGCATGGATTCACATGCTCATGAATATTCCCCGTCGTCAGGCTGGGAATCCTCGGTAAAGAAAAAAAAATCAGTATCGGTTTCGTTTCTGATCTGTCTTTCTTAGTAGTAACCTATCACTGGTCTCTGGGTCATACTGCCCCCAGCCAATGACTGCCCTCTCCCTAAGCCCCTCCCCTGGCAGCCATCCTCAGATTTTTACCACACGTTCAAGTGTTGGGAGTCCTCGTGCTATAGCTCTCGAACTTTTACTGCGTTTTCGCGCTTTTTTCAAAGACATTTTCTCATTTTTTTGGTTAAATCGAGCCTCAAGCTCCACCGTTCTACTTCCGATCAACGGGGACCCGTTTCGGAATTTTCTACGCCCCTCAAGGGTGAAGTTTTCATCGAGTTACGCTTCTTGGAGGACTCCAGAAGATCTGAGGCCTACCATGGACATGGCCCAGGACATGGGAAGCTCGACACCCGGATCCAAGCTGTTCAGGAACTGCCCTGGATGCGGGTTACAGAATGTTTTCAAAGAGGATGAGCATTTGAGATGTCTCTACTGCCTTCATGAGGACAGGATGCACGTGGAGAAGGACTGTGCGTTCTGCAAGAACCTTTCGGAACGGACCATGAGGGTTCGTTGTTCCCGCCTCGCCAGCTGGCTGGAGAAGGGCCCAGCAAGTGAGAAGAAGAAAAGGTCAGAGCGGTCTTCGAAGTCCTGTGAGGGCGCCCCGGCGACGGGGGCCCAACAGAAGGCTAAGCACCGCGAGTCTGCGGGCACCGGGAGCGCCGAACGGTCGGGCTCTTCGGCTGCCAGGCAGGGCGCGCCTTCCCCGGCAACATCAACCACGAGCCAACGCTCTGGTTCGGGGCAGAGGAAATCTGGAGAGGCCCCGGTCGATCTCGAAGGATTCAGCCGAGGGGGAGCGAGGCGGTGACCCTCCCCCCAAGGTGAAGGCCTCAAGCGCGTCCAAGGTGGTGAAGTCCTTGATTCACCCGGCTAAGGCCTCTATCGAGGGAGTCGTGGCGGACCTGGCGAAGCCTGGGGAGGCTACACCAGTGGAGGCGATCTCGGGACCCAGAGTTTCCCTGCCACCGTGGAGGGAATCCTCTTTCCAGCCCATCGACAAGACCCCTGTGAAGACCCCGGTGGAAAAAGAGGGGGGTGGGCCGGTGGCCATTACGGACACGGATTCAGCTTCTGAGGAGGTGCTGGTGGAAACCGTGAAGAACCTCAACAAGAGGTTCGAGAAGGTACGATCCCACGGGAGGGATCCCGAAGAGGTGGTCGAAGAAAGCGATGGTGGCGCTGACGAGGCCCCAGTGCAGGAGCAGCCATCCCTCCCGTCGCAGCCATTGCCCGAGCCTCAGGATAACTCGGCGGCCATTTTGATGGCAATCCAAACCTTATGCACAGAGATAAGAACGAGATTACCACGAACCCCGGCGGACAATCCAGAACCGGGTCCGTCGGGATGCCCTCCCAACAAGCGGAGGAGAGTTCATCCCTCCACGTCCTTCATGCCCCCACGACCTGTAGAGCCCTCATCCCCCTCACCGGACCCCAGGGATGATACAGCAACGGATACGACGACGGGAGTGGATGAAGGTGGTGACGACGGGACGGACCTTCCATCACCACTCCCTCGGGCTCCCCCCTGACGAAATTGGCTTTCACGCCATGATCGCCAGGGCATCCAAGCTCTTCCAGCTCTGCCCCGAGGAACAGAAGGAGGGTTTCCTCCATCAACGGCGAGAGGCCAAGAGAAAGACGGTCCTCGCGGTACCGTTACTCAACAATATCTGGGACGAGTGACTTGCGATCATGAAGAACCCGTCCACGACGCCTGCCAAGAGGGACAGGTACGAGAAGAAGTACTGGGTCCCCGACGCCGCCCCTTTGTGCATCAGGGCTCAACCTATGCCGGATTCGGTCATCTCAGCGGCCGCCAAGAAGAATGTGTCGGGGGCAACAGCCTCAACCTCTACTTCCCCACCTTATGGCGAGGGTAAGAAATTGGACGCCATGTGGTGACGGTCATCTCGTCGGCGGCAACGACAATTAAGGCGGCCAACGCCTTAGCGATTGTGGCTCATTACGACAGGGAGCTGTGGTACAAGATAGCTCCCCTACTGGACTTCCTACCAGAGGACAAGAGGGCAGAGGCCCTGGAGATTCTGCAGGAAGGTGAGGTGGCGTCGGACCACGCCATAACGGTGGCAACGGACATTGCTGACACTGGGTTTCGCCAGTTAGGCAACGGTGTTTGCCTTCGACGACGAGGCTGGTTCAAGGTGACAGACTTCCGTCAGGACGTGCAGACCAGGGGTTTTGGACATGCTCTTCGACGGCAACAACCTGTTTGGGAAAACAGTGGCTGAGTCGCTGCAGGCCATCAAGGCCGACACAGAGACGGCCCGAGCCCTGGGAGTCCTTCAGCAACGACGGCCCTTTTGGAGTGCCGGAGGCAGAGAGGGGGGACTCCAAGGGATCAGGCGGTGGCTCCTCTATGTACCGCCAGGCGGCCTGCTCCTCGTCCCAGGAGGCTTACAGAGGTTGCGGCAAGCAAGGAGGATCTCAGCATCGTCGCCAAGGAGGCACGGCCGCCTCCAAACAAGATTGAACCGACCGTAGCATCGGGCCCCCACCGAAGCACCCCGGTGGGAGGCCGGCTGGCAAAGTTTGTCAGCGTGTGGGAGTCCATCTCCACCGACCGTTGGGTGCTGGATGCCCTGGCCCACGGACACACTCTCGAATTACAAAAGCAGTGTCCCCGCATTCCTCCCGTGGCCAGGAAGGAAAATCACGTTCCTCAACTGTTGTTGGAGGTAAAGGAGATGCTCAAGAAAGGTGCCATCGAGCTCGTCCCCAAGAGGCTCCAGGGCTCCGGAGTATACTCAAGATACTTCCTCGTCAGAATGAAGACAGGCGGTTGGCGCCCCATCCTGGAACTATGTCGGTTGAACAAATGCATCAAGGCACAGAAGTTCGGGATGGTAACTCTCCAGCACGTGCTGGGACAGCTGGAGGAGGGCGACTTCCCATCGTCGTTGGACTTGCAGGATGCTTACTTCCACATCCCCATCCTAAAAGGACACCGAAAGTTCCTCAGATTCGTAGTCCAAGGACGCCACTACCAATTCAGAGCTCTGTCATTCGGATTGAAGTCGGCACCCAGGGTGTTCACCAAGTGCCTAGCACCAGTGGCGGCGCGGCTGCGCCTGCAGGGGATCCATGTCTACCCCTACCTGGACGACTGGCTCATCCGTGCAAGGACAAGAGAACTCGCCGTCAAGCACACGGCGAAGACAGTCCGCTTACTCACAGAGCTGGGTTTCTCCATCTACCCGAAATCCCATTTGGTTCAGTCGCAGGCGGCACTGTTTCTGGGAGCAAAGCTCAATACAGTGGAACGATTGGCGTCTCCGTCGGAGGAAAGGACGAAGGCCATCTTAGGCAAGGTGCAGCCCCTGCTAGCCACGGATGTGGCCATGGTGAGATCCATCAAGTCCCTCCTCGGAATGATGTCCTCATGCATCCATCTAGTGCGCCTGTGCAGGCTACGGATGCACAGGAGTTCCTCGACGCCCGCTGCTTGCATCAGTGGAAGCAGTGGGCAGCTTCGAAGACAAGATCCCACTCGACAAGGTTTTCCGTCGGGCGATTCAGTGGTGGGGCACCCGTGCACAACTCACGGCGGGCACGGACTTCCAGACCCCGGCACATCAGGAGACGGTGACTACGGACGCCTCCCTGGAGGGATGGGGTACGCACACCGGAGATCTCCACGCAAGAGGCCTTTGGCTCCCGTAGGAGAGGTCTCTCCACATCAACATCTTGGAGCTCTGCGCCGTGTTCTGGGCGCTCAAGTCGTTCCTCCCGTCCCTCAAGGGCAAGGTCGTGAGGATCTTCACCGACAACACCACCACAATGTTCTACATCAGGAAGCAGGGAGGCACCAGATCCCCAGCCCTAGCCAAGGAGGCCCAGGATCTGTGGCACTGGGCCGTCGCTCAGGGGATGTTTCTGGCTCCCTTCCATATGGCAGGAATAAAAAACGCCATCACCGACTCACTGAGCAGGGAGCTGCGCTCGTGCCACCAGTGGGAACTACGCCAGGATCAAGTGGATCGGCTCTTCCAATGATGGGGCAAACCCCAGATCAACCTGTTTGCGACGGCGACGAACTCCAAGTGCCAGAGGTTCGCCAGCAGGTTTCCCCAGCCGAGGAGCATGGGCGATTCTTTCTCGCTCCCCTGGGACGGCCTGTTCCTGTATGCGTTTCCTCCGTTGCCGCTGCTGCTTCGACTCATCAGCCAGCTCAAGAGGTCCCAGTGCAGGATGATCCTTGTTAGACCGGCGTGGCCGAGACAGATCTGGTTCCCGGACCTTCTGGACGTCTCAGCGTCCCCACCAGTCAAGCTGTCGACGGACGCAGATCTTCTCTCCAGAGAGGGATGTGTCATTCTTCATCACGACCCGGAGTCGCTGAGCTTGCAGGCCTGGCTCCTGCAGCACTAGAGTTTGGAGGCTATGATATCCCAGCTGACTGCAGAGAGGTTCTTGCAAAGGCCAGGGCGTCCTCAACTCTCAAGTGCTACGGACATAAGTGGAAGAGGTTCTTTGTCTGGTGCCGTGCACAGAAGATCAACCCTCTACGGATTACGATTACGGCACCTCAAGTGCTACCATATACCTACTGTCGCTGGCCAAAGCTGGACTAGCTCACGCTTCCATCAAGATACATCTGGCAGCGATATCCCGATACACCAGAACTGCAGGGCGGCCGTCCTTGTGTTCTCATCGACTGGTGAAGGAATTTATGAAGGGACTGTTCCGATCGTTCACGCCGGTGAAGGCTTCAGCCCCGGCTTGGGAGCTCAACGTGGTGCTGACCAGGCTCATGGGGCCACCATTTGAGCCTTTGCATTCGGCTCTGTTGAAGTTCCTGTCGTGGAAGACAGCGTTCCTTGTGGCCATCACCTCCGTGCGACGCGTGGTAGAGATTCAGGCCCTATCCTGCAAGCCTCCATACTTGACTTTTCACGATACGAGGGTGGTGCTGAGGACGCACCCCTCTTTCATGCCCAAGGTGCCGTCGGACTTCCATCTTAACGAGCCCTTGGTGTTACCAGTTTTCTTTCCGTCACCTTTGTCGCCGGCCGAGTGGACTTTGAACTTGCTGGATGTAGCTAGAGCGCTGAAGTTCTACGTGGACCGAACGAAGAGTTTTCGGAAAACATCACAGCTGTTTGTGAACTTTGGACCTGTGAACCAAGGGAAGGCTCTCTCGAAGGCTTCCATTTCCAGATGGCTCTCCGGCTGCATCATGCACTGTCATCGGTTGGCCAACCGACCGTTTCCCGGCCGTCCGAGAGCCCATTCGACCAGAGCGATCGCTGCTACTACGGCGTTCTTGTCTGGTGTGCCCCTGCTGGACATCTGCCGGGCTGCTACGTGGAGGTCGACACACACCTTCACGAGATTCTACTGCGTCGACCGGGATTCCAGGGACGAGTCCAGAGTCGGCAAAGCAGTGTTGCGCAACCTGTTTGCCTGAAGGTGCGCCTGGTGATGAGGTAAGAGTTGCTTAATGTTGAGTTTATGTAATGCTTAATGTTGAGCCTTTTGCCACCTCCCGTGGTTGTGCATGTGTGTACTGCTATGTATTCTTATATTCATGAGCGTGTGAATCCATGCCAGACCCCATGCTGGAAAAGGAACAAGTTACTTACCTGTAACTGTTGTTCTCCAGCATGGGTCTGGCTTGGATTCACATGCGAACCCTCCCTCCTTCCCCTCTGCGGCTCTTTACTTGGTCATACTGCAACTTTACGTGCTACCAAATCTGAGGATGGCTGCAAGGGGAGGGGCTTAGGGAGAGGGCAATCATTGGATGGGGGCAGTATGACCCAGAGACCAGTGATTGGTTACTACTAATAAAGACAGATCAGAAACGAAACTGATGCTGATTTTCTCTTTAACAAGGATTCCCAGCCTGACGACAGGGAATATTCATGAGCATGTGAATCCATGCCAGACCCATGCTGGAGAACAACAGTTACAGGTTAGTAATGTGTTCCTTAAACAAATATTCTTAAGCAGGTAAGGACTTTTTAACCCTCAATGCAAAGTAAATTAACACTTTCCTGGAGGAAAGATAAAGCACAAAGTCGGAGTTAAGAAGAGTCTTTCAGGGAGCCAGGCCAGCCAATGTTAATTGAACAAAAGTCTAGGTGAGCTGAAGCACTTCTTGCAGGTATATAAAAGTCTTGCACAATGTTTTAGAAGTCTTTGTAGAAAAAGTAGAATCACTGTAGGGCCACAAGCTGGGAGGCTTGTAAGGGGCAAAGCTGCAAGCAACTCTGCAAAAGCAACCAAGACAGTCTCAACTGAGAACTAGCAAGGCTACACGACAAGAGGTAAGTCCCCTTAGTTTTACAGTACCTTTAGTTAGAAGAAATTGGTTCCAGCTGGCTTCTGTTCCTGTGTAGGTCTGCAGATCCTGTTGTTCCTGGGCCTCAGTCGTGGGGACAAGAGGCAGGGCATCTGGGGACTCCTGCACTACGAATGGAAGGTCGGCGGCAGCAATGGGCAAACTTCAGATCAGCGGCACTTTGTGGTTTCAGCTCCTCGCGGCTCTCGCAACTAGCACCACCGCGGTTCTCGGATACCACTATGGACTTTCCTCGAATCTGGGGTCAGCACTCTGTTGAGATGCGTTAGGCAAGATTGTATGGATTACCCTTTGGGTGCACTACAACAACCCTGACCTCCTGGTAATAGGAACCCAACCTTTGGTATAAGTCTGTACTACACAGGTTGGTAGCGTGTTGAGCAGCCAGACTTATCTCAAGAGGGTCAATGTGAGCTGTAGGGGAGTTACACAGAGATTCACAGTGACACGTATTAAAAAAAACTGTTATACACAAGGTTTCTTGATTAAACAATTATTAATTTATTTAACAGTCAGTTTGAGTAAGCCTTCTTCAGAAGGGGCAATATAATAGTAACACACAAATACACTCCAAAATACACACTCTTAGTTTCACTTAATCATTAAGTACCCATTTGGGATGGCACACAGACACTTCCTTCACCCTCAGGTGACTTAAATAACTAGGACACAGTGGACATTGATATGAGTGTTGCTTTTAGGGCAATACTTAGTAATATGTCAAAGAAAAAGATTATTAGAATAAAACAAGAGATCACACAAATATTCTGAAGCAGGTAAATACTTTTGAAAACCCCCCAATGCAACGTTAGTTAACCCCTTCCTGGACGGAAGACCAAACACAATGTCAGAAGGAAGAGAAGGAAGAAGTCATTCAGGGAGCCAGGCTAGGCCAAAGTCAATTGGGCAAAAGTCTAGGTGAGCTGAAGCACTTCTTGCAGGTAGGTAAATGTCTTGCACAATGTTTTAGAATCATTTGTAGAAAAGAAGAAATCGAAGCAGGGCCACAAGCTGATTCGGCTAAAGCTGATAGCAACTCTGCAAAAGCAACCAAGACAAGTCTCAACTGAGAACAAGTGAGGTTACACAACAAGAGGTATGTTCTCTTAGACTTTACAGTACCTTTGGTTAGCAGAAAAGGGCTTTGGCTGGCTTCTGTTCCGGAGCAGCTCTGCAGTTCCTGGGCCTCAGTCCTGGGGACAAGAGGGAGGACGTATGGATGACTCCTACACTGCAACGGGACGGTCGGCGACAGAAAAAGACCCACTTCTAATCAGTGGTACTTTGCGGTTTCAGCTCCTTGCGTCTCAGCAAATAGCAACACTGCAGACTCTTGGCTGTCGAGATGGGCTTTCCTTGCATCTGGGGTCCAACACTGTTGAGGTGGCTCATGCTCGGTCAGTCCTGCTTCCTGGGAGTCCGGAGGATCTTCCTTTAGCTTTTGGCCAACTTAGAAGCAACACACACAATCAGGTGTTCTTCTCCCTGGCTCTACGGTTTCCAGCAGCAACGGCAGTGGAAATGTAACCAGCTTCGAGAGGATGTCCATGTAGCTTGCTTTGGAGTTGATTGGTCCCACCAACCGAAGGGCAGAAGTCGTCCTTGCAGTGCTTCTCTAGTCAAGGCGAATTCGAAGCTTCAGCACAGCAGCAGGGCTTCACCGGACAAACCAACGGTTCAGGAGTTGCAGCAGGCGTCTCTTGCAAGTTCTTCTTCAGATTCCTTCGTCCAGTGGTCGACTCTGCCTTCCATGCCAAGAAGCCTCCCCTTTTATGCAGGTTTCTCCCATTCATTCCAGCCCAGCTGTCAGTCACCCAGCAGGGTGTCTGTCCTTGCCGGACAACCAGCCGGCCATTCACCTAGGAGTGCATTCCTGTCTCCTAGGCGACTAAGCACAGGGAGTTTTGGGCACCTTCCTCACTTACTGCCCCCGCCAGACTCCCTGGAGCCAGAGGCGGGCTTCACTCGTGAATCCTGCCAAAGACAAAATGATCAAAGGGACCAAACCTGGTTTGGTGTGCAGAGTAAATCTCATGAAGGACCTTTCCACAAAGAAATAGCGAAAAAAGACGAATGGGGCCATTTTGACAAAAATGGCACCCGCGGGTGCTTTACTGCAGCTGCGAACGAAGCCTGCGGTAAAAGTGCTCCACAGTAGTTAAAAGTAAACCACTGCCACCAGCCATTTATCGAGGAAAGGGTAACATAAAATTGTTACATGAGAAGCTAGACAAAGGGGATGCTAAGTAACCCCTCCAGCACCCTATTGTAAGATAGTGTGTGCTGGGTCTAGAAAGTTAAAAGTGTAAGTAAAGTCAATTTCACTTCACTGCTCTTGGAAACAGTAGTTTATCCAAATCTGAAAGACTTCCCTGTTCCACTGTACTGAAGGTACATGAGAGTGTGGGGAAAAAAGGTTCTCACTCTCTCCAGGTTAAACATTCAAGTCCTCAAAATCCAGCAACGTTGCTGGGGGTCTCTAAGGAAGACAGGAATTAGCACATTTCTGAGAATTCTCCCTAACAATTTGGCTCAGGCTTGGTCAGTCCTGCTTCCTGGGAGTCCGGAGGATCTCCCTGGAGCTCGGGTCCGACTTAAAGACACTCACTCGATTCTGGTGTTCCTCTCCCTGGCACTTCGGTTCCTGCAGCAGCAATGGAAGTACAGCCAGCTAAGAGAGTATTTCCAGATGAGCTTGTTTTGGGGTCGATTGGTCCCACCAACCCAAGGGGAGGAGTTGTCCTTTGCAGGTCTTCTCTAGTCGAAGCAAATTCTGAGCTTCAGCACTGCAGCAGGGCTTCACCGGGCAAACCAACGGTCCAGTGGTTGCAGCAGGCGTCTCTTCCAAGTTCTTCTTCGTATTCCTTCGTCCAGTGGTCGACTCTGCCTTCCAAGCAAAAAGCCTTGCCTTGTATGCAGGTTTCTCCCATTCATTCGCCACCTAGCTGTAAATCACACAGCAGGGTGGCTAGTCCTCCAAGGACAGCCCTCCAGCCAATCACCCTTGGATGCATTCCTGTAACCAAGAAGACTAAGCACAGGGAGTTTCGGCACCTATCTCACTTCCTGCCCTGCTAGATACACTGGAGCCAGAGGCGGGCTTCACTCGTGAATCCGGCCAAAGACAAAACTAACAAAGGGACCAAACCTGGTTTGGCACGCAGACTAAATCTCAAGAAGGAACTTTCCAACAAGAAATGGCGAAAAAAGACGACCAGGGCGATTTAGACGAAATGGGCACCCCTGGGTGTCTTACTGCAGCTGCAATTGCAGCCCATGGTAAAAACACATAATGGTAGGAAAAAGTAAACCACTGCCACCAGCCATTGTGGCAAGGGTAACATAAAATTGTTACATGAAAAAGTAGACAAAGGGGATACTAAGTAACCCCTCCAGCACCCTATTGTAAGATAGTGTGTGCTGGGTCTAGAAAGTTACAAAATGTGAGTAAAGTCAATTTCACTTCACTGCTCTTGGAAACAGTAGTTTCACCAGGTGAATGTATTTAAACCTTTGGGAAATCTAAGAGACTTCCCTGTGGCACTGTACTGAAGGTGCTGTGTATCACAATGTAAAGATGATGCCTATGGAGTTTGTTAGACTCCAAAGTCAAAAGAAACAAGAGTCCAAATCACAGAAAAATACATGAGTGGGAAAAAGGTCTCACTCTCTCCAGGTTTGAAATTAAAAGTCTCAAAGTCCAGCAAAAAGAGCTTGGGTCTCTAAGGTAGAAGGGAATTAGCACTGAGAATTCTCCCTAACACTGCTGGTCCTGATGGATTCTCAACAGATTGGTCTACTTACTCTGAAAGACAGGTTCTGTAGGACTTTTCTGTGCCTGTCACTGACCTCCTCTGCCTTACTCTTATAACAAGTCTGACTTTCCTTCCTCTATATATAACCATCTTTTAGTGAATAGAAGAGGGGGAAAATCTACACTGGGTAAAGGGCAAAATTGTAGCACAGTCTGAGATGATGATGCAAACAATTGCATAGTTACAAACACAAAGGTGCCCTGCCTTTTACTACGCTGTTATTAACAGCACAGGTATTAACCATGCCAAATTGTTTATAAAATGTACCATTGCCCATTTATCCAAAATCTCAGATCTCATTAACATTCTTCACAATGAGGGAGGGGAAGATAAGCAGTGGGCACACTACAGCCACTGAAGAAGGAAACCAGGGGGTCTTATGTGGGGAGTACAGTAGGCAAACTCAGGACTAAGAGTAGGAATAGGTTCTTTACAGGGTCTTGGCTGCTGACTCCTTGTTGGACTGCCGTCCCCAAGAGGAAGTGCTACCGCGCCCAAACGCGGCAAAACTATTGAGAAGTAGTTCCAATGTCTCCATTGCTTCACTGGCCCGCCCCCCTCCTCCAGCAAACCTACAACTGCTGCAGGCTCGTGCACCCGAAGTGGACCGCAAGTGGGGAGCTGTTTGGCTGGTCCCCCTGGTGCTGCTGACTCCTCATTGGACTGCCTTCCCCAAGAGGAAGTGATACCATGTCCAAACGCAGCAAAACTACTGAGACGTGGTTCCAAGTAAATAGTGGACTTTATTGTGACGTGGTATTTTGGGACTTTGCAGGGACTTTGTTGCTGCCTTTCCCCACGCTCACATCTTCTCTGCTTTTCTCCCTTTGCAGCGTTTCCATTGCTTAACTGGCCCCGCCGCCCTCCTCCCAGCAAACCTACAACTGGTTCGGGCACGTGCACCCGTGCTCGCACCCGTAGTGGACCGCAAGTGGGAGCTGTTTGGCTGTTCGGTTGGGAGGTAGGAAGCAGGGCCGGGTATTCTGAGCCGTGAAATACACAGCTCACTTGTTCCCTGTCGGCACTGGCCCACTACCCTAAATCTAATTAATATTGGACTTCCATTGCTGCTTTTGGTGATTGAAGTCTTATTAATTCACTACTTCACTGACCAGCAATTGTTCTCTTGTTGACTCTAGCTTAAGTCTATTTTGGTCTAACGGTTTTCATTTGTGGAATAACTTGGAAATTGTTTGCTGGCAGGCTGTGTTTATGCTGAAGTATATGCACAGGCATTGTTGTTATTGTGTTATTTCTGCTGCATTGAAAGCTTGTTTCTTTTGTATGACGGTGTAGGTGTGCTGACACCGTAATTTGTAGCCAAAGACACATGCTATAGTGAAAACTTAGATCTCAGGATCTTTTCAGTTTCATAATCATGGTTGGTGGCCTCCGTAGTGGGAGGTGTCTGGCAGAGGCCTCCACCTTAAATAGCAGACCTGCCGATGATATCATAAAAAATTATGCTGATGCCCAGTCACCTCCAGTCATACTTACTGGTCTCGGCTGACAAAATTAAAATCAAACTTTGATTCCTATTTCTGATGGTGATAAATAAAGCGCATGACACTAAAATGTTCTGAATTAATAATCGTACGAAGACAGATGCACAGATCCATCATGCAGGCCTTGATACTGCAAATTTAGACACCACACTATATTCCATGCAGGAAATATATGATCTGGAAAAGTCTGCAACTCCACTTGCAAATGGAGGGTTTCCCTTTGCGAAGATCCCGCTCCCTTAATGCAATAGATCTAAACAATGACTCATTGACTGACATCTCGATGTTGGGCCCGGTGGTGATGGCAGAGCTAAACAAAAGAATCCGGCTTTCTCTTGGTCCCATCACCCCCCTGATACACCGTTGAAGGGGTATGGATGACATCAGTTTATTCTGAGCCAAGAACCCGTTTGTTAAAGCTCCCAGGTCCACCATAGCATCATCTATACTCAAACGCAGTGGACATAAGAAAAATGCCATTAGCCCTTGTACTTACGAATGCCCAACAAAAGGCTATGACAAACAGGGGTCTGTGCTATGCATTGATGACGTCCCTACAATGGGTGATAATTGTCCTAGCAATTCATCACCGAATGACACTAAGGCCCAAGCTTCTCCCTCCAATCTCAACTTATCCATTCTTGAGACTGATGACTATTATAACTTTCCTGTAATAACCTGTATCCTAGATCTCCTTGATAAGAGGCATGAGGTCACACACCTTGAAATGAGGGATAATAAATTCTCCATCTCCGAAATCCTCTCTAAAGTCAACCGTTTGGATGGCTTTATTATAGCTAGAGACCTGTAGACTAACCGAAAAGGATTCATGCTCTCCTAACACTGCATGCTGTTTGGTACATGCACAAACGAAACAAACTACAACTGCACATAAAGCTTCCCAGAAACCATTTGAGGGAATGGTAGCTTCTGGTGGCGTTCATTATCCAGAGCGGTGTATAGGTACGGTCTCTGCTACCGTCCCCACCTCCACTGGAGTTAACTCACCAGAACTCCTTCACTCTTTGGCCCTTATCTCCGGTAGTCTTTATGAAATAAATTCCATAATACAACTTTTGAAAGAAAAAACTATTCAAGAGTTGGGCCCAGAGGTGGTGGACGACCAAATAAAGGCAAATCATGGAGGCTGCAACCCCACCATCTCCGGAGGACGCAGGTCTAACTAATAGTCCATCCGCCTTGACTGACATCATTGATCAGGAACATTTAGATGCCCTTCCAGAGGCTTCTACCAGCAGTTCATCAGCTTTTCTCTCTCGACGCAATAGAAAATTACAAATGAGGGCTGTGAAGCGCAGAGAAAACAGAAAAACAATTACTGAGGCCCAAAGAACCTGCCCTTGTCCAAAAGCAATAGGCATAACTAACATGAAAAACCTCTGCACGATAAGCAGCGAGGATGAGATGCTTGACCTGAACCAGCTAAGTGAAGAGCAAATCCCACCTCTACAGCTCAGCGATGATCCAAATTAGTTGAAGGTGCGCTCAGAAATCATTGGCAATTGCTAAAAGTAAGGTGGGCGTTCGCCCCTCAAAATTACATCCCCAGGGGTTTGACTCAAAATTAGGATGCAGTTATCTCAGAGGAGGGTTCCTGCCAGACTAAGCAACTGGCGGGGTTACCAGTCAATTGGTCGAAAACATTTGGTCGACAGGACAACTGGTCGACACCATTTGGTCGAATGCCAAATGGTGGAATTTTTTTTTTTTTACCCCTTTTTTGTTTTTTTTGGGGGGGATCCCCCTAACCCCCTTTTTTTCATTTTTTTTTTCCCCACACGAAAACCCACAAAACACATATATATAAAAAAAAAAAAAAATTCGACCATTTGGCATTCGACCAAATGGTGTCGACCAAATTACAGTCGACCAGTTTGCTGTCGACCAATTGACTGGACACCAACTGGCGGATATGGATAGGAACAAGCAACACATGCTATCCAACTATTTTCCTTCCAGTGGTAGAATGAAGTCACATACAATGAGATCATCTAACCTTGAAATATTTTCCCCTTCCTCCCATCCTGTGAAAATAATCAAGTCAGCAACACTCTGGCTGATCTCAAAACGAAATCACACACTTATGCTGATGCATGCCTATCTGTGAGTATTAACAATGCTGCAACACGACCAGCTACATCCACTAATATTATACCATCTACTAACATGTCTAAATGTTCTCTGTCTGCTTGCCAAACTTTGCCCCTTCCATACACCCAAGCTCTTCTAGGAAATAGCAACCATCATAATGCCCTACTTTCTAATAAGGAAACTTTTCCCCTTCCTTACATTCTAGCTCTTTCAGGGAATAGCATCCATCATCATGACATACTTTCTAATAAGGAAACTCTTGGCCATAGTTTGTGCATATTAGAACCCCCCTCCTCTGATGGAGGGTTGTGCGCAAATTCTCCAAATAAACAACTAAATGCTGCTTCCTCTCAATCTGATCAGTCACGATCCAATATCGTAAAAACTGGAGCCTTGCTGCCTCTGGCTTGCAATTTTCTCACGTCAGACGGCCCACTCAATATTGGTCTCTCTGGAACAACAAATAAGGAGGCAGTGAAAGTGGAGTCTATCATAAGTGGGCCAGTAAACACTCAAACTCCTGTACCTTCATTTCAGCCTCCTGAACCGGCACTCTGCTCGTGTGTTGAACCGCTTCCTATTTTGAATATCATTGGTTGGATTGGTAATACTAAGACTCTGGGTAATACCAGATTAAACCGTCCATTTCTATTAGAGCTAATAACGCAAATTCCATCGTTAAGAAATTTAAATTCCAGTGATTTTGAAAGTATTTCTTTACCCCGCCATAACAATCATCGGATGATTTGCTATGCGAACTCTTTAATTATTCTAAATTAATCTGGTCTCATAGATCCGATTTCTCTGAATTAGGGTTCAAGCTATATTCTTTTAAGTCGGAAGAGGAGGCTCGTGAGTTCTTGCAATACCAGGAAGCTCAAATGTGGATTGAAGAGAGGCAAATCACAGGGGGTATCAGTGGCCAAGCCAATGAAAGGGACAATATGTCCCAATTTCTATCCATAGCTGGTACTATTAAAGATTGGTCCTGGGTTGAACCATTAATCAAATCTATTTTTGTAAGTAAACCAGACATGAAACCTGCATAGAAGGATTCGTTCAACACATTTATTATCTTTCCTTGGAATCCTTGTGATTTCCACAACCTCACTAGGTGGTTTGGCTCGCTTCCCTCCGGGAAACTGCAAATGTTATTTTAATCCAAGAAACTATAAAAGATGATCAATTGTTCTTACAAGGTTTCAGGATTTATTTTTCTCCAGCTTTCAAGGCGAAGGAGGGTTTTCCCTCTGGTGGTCTCGCGATTGCTGTTAACAACGGTATGGATTGTGTGTCTAGACTCATACACTGCTCAGATCACTTTTTAGTTGTGGAGCTGTGCTCAAGGGACAGGGAAAAGACACCTTTTTTGTTGGTGAGCTTGTATTGAAAGCCTCTCGAAATTCCGCAGGAAGTTATTTTTGATGTATTAGACATGATTCTGGAAAATGCATGTATACAAAATGCAACCTATGACATAATCATTGGTGGAGACTTCAATTCATGCTGTTTAGGCAAGCCTGAGGAACCCGTTTTAGAACTTGGGACTTGCGGTGCAACGAAGGCAAAGCAAAGAGGAAAAAAATGGGTATAGTATTTCAATGATTGGGACATTGAGTTAGTTCAAATTTCACATTCCGGCCCTAAATCTTCCTGGAGGCAGCGCTCAGCATGCTCTTCGATAGATTTCTTTTGTGTTTCGCATCTGTTTGGTAACATCTCCGATCTTGTAGTTGTCTATGACGTAAATCTTAGTGATCATGCATTGATACAGTTAAATCTTAACACCATGCCGATGCATAGTATGAATACAGTCCTCGGTCTGCTGGAAATAGATTGTCTTCCAATTTCATTAAAATGGAGCTCTAGGCTATGTCACCAAATTGCAGCTTTGGTTTCGCATGAATTGGAAAAAGTTGAGGAAACTTTCTTTCAAATTAGTACCCCACCCAGAATTGATGAAATTATCACCAGTGTTGTCTCTAACTCATTGCAACACCTGATTAGTCAACAAAATCATGGGTGCCCCCAGACAAACATCCATTTAACTTGGAACTAAAGCTGTTAAAGCGTTGGAAAAATAGGGAATTGAGCCATCTGGAGAGCAATAGTTCGGACATTTCACAGTATATTGCACATAAAAAAATCCATCTCACAAAAACAATGCGAAAACAATCAAAATTAAAGACTGTATTAATGAAAACCAAAAAATTATAAAATATATTTGTCAACATGATACAAAATCCACATGGTCGCTTATCAAACAGTCTAATCCACAGCACAGAGAGGACTTCTATTCTTCTATTCCAGCAGAGTTGTGGAAAGTACACATAGAAGAGAAGTTCGAACTCCCTCCTTCTTTCAATGAGATCTGTTGTCCCAAACCTCCCAAGTCTTCAATGCAGCTATTCGACTGGAGTATACATATCGAGTGGGCAAATGGAAAACAAAATCCTTCTAGAGCCGCCGGCCCGGATGGCATTCCCCCATGTGTCTATAAATCGGACCCTGGTCTGTGGGCCTTCATATTGAAAGCAAAATCTGACCTTATTACAGCGGCATTATCCTTTCCAGAAACCTGGGTATCTTCGATAATTGTGCCGATCTATAAAGAGCGTGATCGCACCTCCCCTGACCATTATCGACCGATAGCACTTACTGATGCCGCCGCAAAGATCTTCTCCATTCTGATTCTTCACGAGCTTGAGAAATATGTTTCGAATGGATTGTGTCCTCCAACGTATTCCTCATTTATGATATGTAATGTCCACAGCTGTGTTGCTTTGGAATTTTTTTCGGCAGAGGGTGTCCTTGCGTCGATGTCCCTCGAAGGCCTCCGTCGAGGGTGACGTCATCGGATGTTATAAGTAGTACGCACTAAAACTTCTACCACCGAGGAATGGGAGTCTTTTCGGGAGCAAATGCTACAGATTTTCAATTCTCACGGCACAGTTCCGTCCGCACCTTCGGTTGAAGCCGGCAAGGAGCGGTCTCCGACCGATACTCGTGCGCCCTCGGGCCTAGGTAGTCAGCGCGATAAACATTGTGAGCCATCGAGGACCCCTTCGGACAAGGCATCAGGGGATCACCAGAGACCTTCCAGGTCGCGGTCTTCGTCTCCAGCGAAACCGGTTTAGCCTGTGAAGTTGTCGAAAAAGGTGTCGACACCATCGGCGCCATGTCCATCGAGTCAGTCTGTCGGGTCTTTACTCCTGGTCAGACCTTCAAAACCTTTGGCGCCATTGTCGATGCCGTCGGAGCTGTCGACACCATTGGCCCCTGCTGGGCCCAATTTACCGGTGGAAGCCCCTGTGGCTGTTGAACCTCCAAGGAAGGCTACTTCTTAAGTCCAGAATATTTTTGAAGATGATGAGAGGTCTGAGGAGGAGGATGTGCCCTTTGGTCTTCCTTATGGGACGCCTGGTGATACGAAATTTCTAATTTCCGAGGAAAGTCGTATTGAGGATCTGCATCAATCCTTGCATGATGCCAGTGGCCTAGATGTGTCTCCTGAGATGCAGTTTGGTAAGCCCGAGCCTTGTGATCATGTTGAATCTTCTTCAAAACTGATGTTGAGGGTTGTAGAGTACCTGGGCTGGTCCAGACCTCTGGTTGCTTATGATCAGGATGACCTTACCGACATCTTGGATCTGGGTCCGTCCACTGACCCGGTGTTGCCATTTCATGTGGCTTAGCAAAAGAGGGTGGCTGCTACTTGGAATGCCGCGGAGTCTATTCCGGCGGTTAACAAGTTGTTGTCAAAGGAATGCCGCCCATCCAGTTGCGACCCCAGATACCTGTCCACACACCCTACTCCCGAGAGTTTGGTGGTCCATGCGGCTACGGCCACCTCAAAGCAGGCAGCGTACCGTACCATCCCTCCTGATGGGGACGATAAACGCATGAATGGATGGGCGCACAAGGTATTTTCTGCTGGGAGTATGGCGCTAAAATCGGCCAACTCCACCTGTGCCTTGTCAACATTTTTGCGCACTCTGTGGAATTGTATTTTGCCATCGGCTGAGCATATTCCCGAAGGGTAGGAAAGGGATGGCTTTGTAGCTATTGAGCAGGATGGCAAGGATGCCATGTGTGAATCCCTTCAGTCTGTGTTGGCTGGGTTGGACACTGCGGATAGTGTTGCAAGGTCCATGGCTATGAGCACCGTGATGCGCAGATTTGCGTGGTTGTGGAAGTCCGGTTTTGCACCCGATGTCCAGGCCCGTCCTCTCAACATGCCCTTTGATGGGTCGCATCTTTTTGGTAACAAGGCTGACGAGAGCCTTGAGAAGTTGCAGACCTCCAAGGCAGCCTGCAAATCTTTTGGCGGAGCTGTCAGACAACCTCAGCCTTTTCGTCCTAGGGGACAGCAATGGAAAGGCAAAAGGGATGGCCAATCAAAGGGGCCAACGTAAGTTCACTCGTGGTGGACGAGGTTCAGGTGCCAAAACCGCTCAGGCAACTACCTCTTTGCCATCATGCACTGCCGCTGCTAAACAGCTTTGAGACCAGATCACATTGTTCTCCGGTGGGGGGCAGGCTGTCGCAGCATCTCGAAGAATGGCAAGCCATTACTTCAGATGCGTGGGCTCTGGATACAGAGCCCACGGTTACTGCCTCCCTTTTCTCAAACGGCCTCAGAACAATCCACCAGGGAAACACTCTTTGAAGGTTCCAGATCCGCTCCTTGTGCATGAGATTTTAGCCCTGCTGGTGAAAGGCGCTATAGAACCAGTGCCTGTGGTGGAGTGGGACAAGGGTTGGTATTCCCCTTATTTTTTGATACCCAAGAAGGACGGAGAACTGAGACCCATCTTGGACTTGCATTTCTTGAACAAGTTCCTCAGGAAGGACAAGTTCAAGATGGTCACTCTTTCTCAGCTCCTTCAGGCCCTCCAACTTCAGGATTGGTTGGTGTCATTGGACCTGCAGGATGCTTATTTTCATGTGCCGATCCATCTCAAGCACAGACAATACCTCAGGTTCGCAGTTGGTGAATCCCACTATCAGTTTCGGGTCCTGCCATTCGGGCTCACCTCCGCCTGAGGGTTTTCACCAAGCTCATGGTGGTGGTGGCAGCACATCTCAGGAGAGGGGGGATTCACGTCTACCCCTACCTGGACGATTGGCTGATCAGGGCGCGTTCTCCCGAACAAGCCTTGGATCATCTCATCGTCACCTGCCACTCCCTTCACAAGCTGGGCTTCTCCCTCAACTTCAAGAAGTCACATATGACACCATCCCAACAGCTCCAGTACATAGGGGCCGTTTTCGACACGCCCTTGGGGATGTGCTTGCCACCCCCGGTGAGGGCTCATCACGTTCTTCAGATGGTCACAAAATTTCAGCAAGCCCAGAGTCGTCCGGATTTCAAATTCTTAAGGTTGCTCGGCCTCATGGCATCCTGCATTTTTCTGGTGCCAGAGGCTCGCTTGAGAATGAGGTCCCTTCAGTGGGCTCTACGGACTCAATGGTCCCAGTTCTCGGGCAGGATGTCGGATCGCCTTCATGTTCCTCTCTCGCAGGAGCTTCTGTAGTGGGCCAACGAGAAGAATCTCATGAAAGGACAGCCTTTTTGGCAGCCATGGCTGGATGTCACAGTGGTGACGGATGCTTCCCTGACAGGGTGGGGAGCTCATGCCTACGATCTGTCCATCAGCGGTCGTTGGTCTCCATCTGAGTCCAGACTTCACATCAATCTTTTGGAGCTGAGAGCCATCAGACTGGCGCTGAAGGCTTTCCTGCCATCTGTACGGGGTAAGAATGTCCTGATAATGATGGACAACACAGTGGCAATGCATTACCTCAACAAGAGAGTATGTGTAGGGTCACTGCCTCTGTGCAGGGAGGCAATGCAGCACTGGTTCTGGGCAATACGAGAGGAAATGTCCCTATCAGCGGTTCATCTAGCCGGCGAGGAGAACATGGCGGCAGATGCTCTGAGCAGGCAGAGCACGGTCTCTCACTAGTGGGAACTAGCTCAGGAAGTCCTTCAGGAGATCTTTGCCCTTTGGGGAACCCCACAGGTGGACCTGTTCGCAACTGGTGCCAACCGGAAGTGCGACTGCTGTCAACCGGAAGTGCGACTGTTGCCAAGTGCAAAAGGTACTGCTCGAGGGATTTTCCTCCGAGAGGAGCTCTAGGAGACGCGTTTGTCGTGGAGTGGCTCTTCCCGCTACTGTACGCGTTTCCTCAGATCCCCGTCATCCCTCAAGTTCTCAGGAGGTTGAGAAGGTTCGGGACCCGCATAATCCTCATTGCTCCAGATTGGGCCAAGAGAGCGTGGTACCAGACCTTCTAGACATGTCCATCTGTCCTCCAATGCGTCTACCCCTAAGAGAGGATCTTCTCTCGCGGGAGGAAGGTTGGGTTCTCCATCCAGAGGTCAACACTCTTAACCTTCACACATGGTTTCTCAAAGGTTGAGATATAGAGATTGGGACCTTCTGGATGATGTGATGAAGGTGTTACTTTCGGCTAGGCGGCCGGCATACAAAGTCCCTGTTCCATTGCCGTTAGCGTAAGTTTTGTGACTGGTGCAGAGGAAAGAATGTGGTTCCTTTTCAGTGCTCGATTCCGGAGGTTCTCCAATTCTTACTTTGCTTGGCCACAGGGGTCTTCAGGTGGGCACCATTGAAGGTTATTTTGCAGCGCTATCTATCTTTAAGCGCTCTTCAGAGGAATGCTCTTATTTTAAAATTCCGCTGATCACTCAGTTTTGTGTGTTCCCGTCGTCGCCGTTTCAGGTGCCGTTCTGGGACCTTAATTTAGTTTTGGAATTTCTGATGGGTGCTCCGTTTGAAACTTTGCACTCTTGCCCTTTAAGGTTGTTGACATTTCAAACTGTTTTCTTAGTTGCATTTACATCGGCTCGAAGAGTGAGCAAGTTGCAGGCACTTTCTTGTAAGCCACCCTTTACTTTGTTCCACAAGGACAGGTTCATATTTAGAGTTCGGCCGTCCTTTTTACCTAATGTTGTGTCAAAGCTTCATTTGAGTCAGAAGGAGGTACTCCCCGCTTTCTATCCTCCTCCTCATCCTGGTAAGGAAGAGGAAAGGCTCCATAGGTTGGATCCTAGGAGAGTCTTGATTTTTTGTCTCTCCAGAATAGCCAAGCTCAGAGTGGATGATGCGCTCTTTGTGGGGTATACTGGACACCAGTTGGGACAGGCTGTTTCTAAGCAGACCTTGTCTAGGTGGATTATACTCAATATTTCGGAATGTTACCGGTTGGCTGGCAAGGACCCTCCTGAGGGTTTGCGGGCTCATTCCACCAGAGGCATTGCCACTTCGACAGCACTCCAGAGGGGTGTGCCAGTAAAAAATATCTGACACGCTGAAACGTGGTCTTCTATTCACACGTTAGTTGAGCATTACTCCCTGGATACTTCCCGTTCTCAGGATGTTGCCTTTGGTAAGGCAGTGCTGTACTCTGCCATTTGAATTGGGTATGTCTAAATTCTGTCCCTCCTCCCCTCACGTTTACTGCTTTGAGAGTCTGTCATAGATAAGGAATATGTTGGAGGACACAATCCATTCGAAGAACAAGTTACTTAACAAACTGGTAACGTTCTTTCGACTGGATGTTTCTCCAACGTATTCCTCATCACCCTCCCAGCTTACTCCTCAAGAATTTCCCATGCCATTGCAGCTTATGTCCCGCAAGGTTAAGTGCAGTTGATGTTCTGTTCTGGACATGTGTACCACACGTTGTGAGGGGGGAAAAACATGAACTGAGGCTATGGGTGCGGTGCATACTACTTATAACATCCAATGACCTCACCCTCGACGGAGGCCTTTGAGGGAGATCGACCCGACACCATCGATGCAAGGGTGCCCTCTGGCGAAAGAAATTCCAAAGCAGCACAGCTGTGGACATTACATGTCATAGACGAGGAATATGTTGGAGGAACATCCAGCCGAAAAAAACATTACCAGTTTGGTAAGTAACTTGTTCTTCTATGCATGATATGTACTCAAAATATCAGATTTGTTTTCGAAAAGGCACTAAATGCTACTATAATCTCACACATTCTGGCCCAAACCAAGATTAAAGGCTCTGTTCCGGTTTGTTTGGCCTCACTGGATATGTCGGCTGCTTTCGACTGGATAGTAAGGAATCTCCTATGGAATAAAATGTTTAACCTAGGGATCCCCCAATCCTTAATTTACCTCATCTCGTTAGTGCATGTTAACACCTCCTACAAAGTTAGAATAAACCGGGAAGGTGCGATGACCAAATCTATTTAGATTCATGTAGGTTTAAAACAGGGGTGCAATTTAGCAGCCACACTTTTCAATTTATATCTCTGTGATTTAGAATGATACAAATATATTTTCGGTTAAATTGGGGTCGATTCTTCTGCACTGGGTTGCCTTGGCAGACAACATCATACTATTTGATTCCACTCCCTTTGGACTCCGTAATAAATTACAAATCTTTGAAAACTTTGCTCTCAGGCACAATCTTAGACCCAATTCCTCTAAAACTAAGGTCATGGTATTTACTGCGGGTAGAACATTGAAACACTATAGATGGGTGATAGAAGGTGCTTTAGTTGAACAACCTTCAAAAATCATCTATTTAGGGTACCATCTGAGTAATGCCTCTTCCGTCAGGATGTGGAGTGACATTCTTACTGAGAAATCTAGACCATTTCTGTCCCAAATGAAGGTGATCTATGCCAAAAACTGTAAATGTTCTATTGTGCCGTTGAAAGACTTCCTAACCTTGAAAGTTGAGCCCATACTTTTATACGGCTTAGATATGTGTCTGTTTGACATTAAACCACTTCTCCAGCATGGGGTCTGGCATGGATTCACATGCTCATGAATATTCCCCGTCATCAGGCTGGGAATCCTCGGTAAAGAGAAAATCAGTATCAGTTTAGTTTCTGATCTGTCTTTCTTAGTAGTAACCAATCACTGGTCTCTGGTTCATACTGCCCCCAGCCAATGACTGCCCTCTCCCTAAGCCCCGCCCCCAGCAGCCATCCTCAGATTTTTACCGCACGTTCAAGTGTTGGGAGTCCTCGTGCTATAGCTCTTGAGCTTTTACTGCTTTTTGTGCTTTTTCAAAGAGATTTATCTCATTTTTTCAGTTTAATCGAGCCTCAAGCTCCACCGTTTCTACTTCCGATCAACGGGGACCCATTACGGATTTATCTACGCCCCTCAAGGCTTATGTTTTCGTCACGTTACGCTTCTTGGAGGATTCCAGAAGTTTCTGAGGCCTACCTCATGGACGAGAAGAACATGGCCCAGGAGAAGGGAAGCTCGACTCCCGGCAAACTGTTCAGGATCCTCCCTGGATGCAACCTACAAGATGTGCTCAAGTAGGATGAGCATTCGAAATGCCTTTACTGCCTCCACGAGGACAAAACGCACGTGGAGAAGGACTGTGCGTTTTGCTTTAACATGACGGATCGGACGATGAGGGATCGCCGGACCCGTCTGGCTGGAAGGCAAGAGCCCAGCAGGTGAGAAGAAGAAGAGGAAGTCTGAGTGGTCTTCTAAGTCCTGTGAGGGCGGGGGGCCCAACAGAAGGCAAAGCACCGCGAGTCCGCTGGCAACGGGAGCGCCGAACGGTCGGGCTCCTCTGCTGCCAGGCAGGGCGCACCTTCACCGACGCCATCAACTGCGAGCCAATGCTCTGGCTCGGGCAAGAGGAAATCCGAGAACCCGGCTAAGCTTCTGGAGAGGCCCGGTGGATCTCGGAGGAACCGGCCGAGGGGGAGCGAGGCGGTGACCCTCCCCCTAAGGTGAAGGCCTCCAGCACGCCCAAGGCGGCGAAGGCCTTGATCCACCCGGCTAAGGCCTCTATCGAGGGAGTCGCTGCGGCCCTGGCGAAGCCTGTGGAGGTGACCTCGGGGGCATAGTTTCCCTGCCTCCGCTGAGGGAATCCTCTTTTAAGCCCATCGAGAAGACCCCTGTGAAGACCCCAGTGGGGAAAGAGGGGGGGGGCGGTGACCGTTACGGACACTGACACAACCTCCGAGGAGGAACTGGATGAGAATTTGGAAGAGGCCCAGCCCCACGGGAGGAATCCCGAGGAGGAGGGCGACGAGAGCGAGGGTGGCAACGACGACGAGGTTCCCGTGGAGAAACAACCGTCGCTCCTGGTACACCCGTCGTAACCCGAGCCTCAGGACAACTCGGCGGCCATTTTGACGGCAATCCAGGCCTCATGCACGGAGATAAGGACGAGACTGCCCCTACCCCTGACGGACGACCCAGCTGTACCGGGTTCGTCGGGAAGCCCTCCGAACAAGAGGAGGAGAATTCATCCAGTGCCCCTTCAGCCCACACAGCCTTCTCAGCCTTTGTCGCCTTCCCCGATCTTGAGGGACGACGCGGGAACGGACACGGCCACGACGGGGACAGATGACGACGGCGTTGACGATGGGACTGGCCTCCCATCTCCGCTTCCTCGTGCGTCCCCGCCCGACGAGATTGGCTCCTTCCACGCCATGATTGCCAGGGCATCCGAGCTTTTACAACTCTGCCCTGAGGAGAAGAAGGAAGGCTTCCTCTACCAACGAGGCCAAGAGGAAGACGGTCCTCGCGGTGCAATTGCTGGATGACATCTGGGACGAGGTGCTTACCCTCCTCAAGAACCCGTCCACGACACCTGCCAAGAGGGACAGGTACGAGAAGTAGTACCGGGTCCCCGACGCCGCCCCGTTGTGCCTTAGGGCGCAGTCGACCCCGGATTTGGTCGTCTCAGCAGCGGCCAAGAAGAAAGTGGGGGGGCATCGGCTTCATCCTCTACTTCCCCACTGGACGGCGAGGGAAAGAAGCTGGACGCCGTGGGACGACAAGTCATCTCGTCAGCGGCGACGACGATTAAGGCGGCCAACGCCCTAGCGATTGAGGACCGCTATGACAGGGAATTGTGGTTCAAGAATCCCCCCCTGTTGGACTTCCTCCCGGACGACAAGAGGGCAGAGGCCCTGGCGATCCTACAGGAGGGTGAGGTGGCGTCGGACCATGCCATTACTGTGGCCACGGACATTGCTGACACCAGTTTCCGCCAGTTGGGCAACAGCGTTTGTCTTCAACGGCGGGGGTGGCTCAAGGCGACGGATTTCCGCCAGGACGTGCAAGCCAAGGTTTTGGACATGCCCTTCGACGGGAACAATCTGTTTGGAAAGACTGTGGATGAGTCGCTGCAGGCCATCGAGACCGACACGGAGACAGCTCGGGGCTTGTGAGTCCTACAGCAACGGTGGCTGCCCTTTCGGAACTCCAGAGGCAAGCAAGGTGCCTCCAAAGGATTCGGCGGCGGCTCCTCGACCTACCGTCAGGCAGCCCGCTCCTCGTCGCAAGAAGCCTACAGGGGACGAGGCAAGTCCGGTGGATCTCGCCGTCGTCGCCAGGGAGGCCAGGGCAGCAAGGCTGCTTCCAAGCAAGACTGAACCGGCCGTCGCGTCGGGCCCCCACCGAAGCACCCCAGTGGGAGGCCGGCTGACAAAGTTCGTCAGCGCGTGGAAGTCCATCTCCACCGACCGTTGGGTGCTGGATGCCCTGCCCCACGGGCACACTCTGGAATTTCTAAAAAAGTGCCCCCGAATTCCTCCCATGTCCAGGAAGGAAAACCATGTCCCTCAACTACTGTTAGAGGTAAGGGCGATGCTCAAGAAAGGAGCCATCAAGCTCGTCCCAAAGAGGCTCTGGGGCTCCGGAGTGTACTCAGATACTTCCTCGTCAGAAAGAAGACAGGAGGTTGGCGTCCCATCCTGGACTTGCGTCGGCTAAACAAATACATCAAGGCACAAAAGTTCTGGATGGTCACCCTCCAGCACGTGCTGGGCCAGCTGGAGGAAGGCGACTTCCTATCGTTGTTGGATTTGGAGGATGCGTACTTTCACATCCCCATCCTAAAAGGACACTGAAAGTTTCTCAGGTTCGTAGTCCAAGGGCGGCACTACCAGTTCAAGGCCCTCCCATTCGGATTGAAGTCGGCGCCCAGGGTGTTCACCAAGGGCCTAGCACCGGTGGCGGCGCGGCTGCGCCTGCAGGGGATCCACGTCTACCCCTACCTGGACGACTGGCTCATCCGAGCAGGGACAAGGGAACTCGCCGTAGAACACACGGCAAAGACCGTCCGGCTGCTCACGGACCTGGGATTCTCCATCAACTTCCCCAAATCCCACCTGGTCCCGTCGCAGGTCGCGCTGTTTCTGGGAGCCAAGCTCGATACAGTAGCACAGTTGGCCTCGCCGTCGGAGGAAAGAACGCAGGCCATCCTGGGCAAGGTACAGCGTCTGCTGGCCACGGACGTGGCCAGAGTGAGGTCCATCAAGTCCCTTCTCAGGATGATGTCCTCTTGCATCTATCTGGTGCGCCTGTGCATGCTTCGGATGCGTCCTCTGCAGGACTTCCTCGACGCCCGTTTGGACGCAAGCGACAGACAGGTTCGTGGACAAGATCTCGCTCAACGAAGCATTCCGCCATGCAATTCAATGGTGGGGCACCCATGCGCATCTCGCCGCGGGCACGGACTTTCAGACCCCAGCATACCAGGTGACGGTGACGACAGATGCCTCCCTGGAGGGGTGGGGTGCGCACACCGGAGATCATGGTGCAGAGCATGGTGATGAGGATCTTCACCGACAACACCACCACGATGTTCTACATCCGGAAGCAGGGAGGAACCAGATCCCCAGCCCTCTCTAAGGAAGCCCAGGATCTGTGGCACTGGGCCATTGCCCAGGGGATGTTCCTGGTGCCTTTTCATCTAGCAGGGATACAAAAACACCATCGCCAACTCACTCAGCAGGGAGCTGCGCTCGTGCCACGAGTGGGAACTACGCCAGGATCAAGTGGATCATCTCTTCCGGCGATGGGGCAAACCCCAAATTGACCTGTTCGTGACAGCGACGAACTCCCAAGTGCCAGAGGTTCGCCAGCAGGTTCCCCCAGCCGAGGAGCATGGGCGATGCTTTCTCGTTCCCCTGGGACGGCCTGTTCCTGTATGCGTTCCCGCCGTTGCCGCTCAGGCTCATCAAACAAACTCATGGTGCAGGATGATCCTCGTCGCACCGAAGTGGCCGAGACAGATATGGTTCCCGGACCTTCTGGGCTTGTCGGCGTCCCCGCCAGTCAAACTGTCGACGGACGCAGATCTTCTCTCCAGAGAAGGAGGCGCCATTCTTCATCATGACCCGGAGTCGCTGAACTTGCAGGCCTGGCTCCTGCAGCACTAGAGTTTGGAGGGTACGATATCCCGGCTGACTGCAGAGAGGTTCTTGCAAAGGCCAGGGCGTCCTCAAGTGCTACGGACACAAGTGGAAGAGGTTCTCTGCCTCGTGCCGTGCACAGAAGATTAACCCTCTATGGATTACAGCCCCCCAAGTGCTACCGTACTTACTGTCGCTGGCCAAAACTGGACTAGCTCACGCTTCCATCAAGATACATCTGGCAGCGATTTCCAGATACACCAGAACTGCAGGACGGTCGTCCCTGTGGTCTCATCGCCTGGTGAAGGAGTTTATGAAAGGACTGTTCTGATCGTTCCGGGTGGAGAAGGCTCCAGCCCCGGCGTGGGAGCTCAATGTGGTGCTGACCAGGCTCATGGGTCCGCCATTCGAGCCTTTGCATTCGGCTCTGTTGAAGTTCCTGTCATGGAAGACAGCGTTCCTTGTGGCCATCACCTCTGCACGAGATTCAGGCCCTTTCCTGCAAGCCTCCATACTTGACTTTCCACGAGACGAGGGTGGTGCTGAGGACGCACCCCTCCTTCATGCCCAAGGTGCCGTCGGACTTCCATCTCAACAAGCCCTTGGTGTTACCAGTTTTTTTCCTCTCGCCTTCGTCGCCGGCCGAGAGGACTTTGCACTCGCTGGATGTAGCTAGAGCGCTGAAGTTCTACGTGGACCGAACGAAGAGTTTTCGGAAGACATCACAGCTGTTTGTGAACTTTGTACCTGTGAACCAAGGGAAGGCTCTCTTGAAGGCTTCCATTTCCAGATGGGTCTCTGGCTGCATCATGCACTGTCATCGGTTGGTAAACCGACCGTTGCCCGGCCGTCCGAGAGCCAATTCGACCAGAGCGATCGCTGCTACCATGGCGTTCCTGTCTGGTGTGCCCCTGCTGGAAATCTGCAGGGCTGCTACGTGGAGGTCGACTCATACCCTCACAAGATTCTACTGCGTCGACCGGGATTCCAGGGAGGAGTCCAGAGTCGGCCAGGCAGTGCTGCGCAACCTGTTCGCTTAAGGTGAGCCTGGTGAGGAGGGAAGAGATGCTTAATGTTGAGTTTTATGTAATGCTTAATGTTGAGCCTTGCCACCTCCCGTGGTTGTGCATGTGTGTACTGCTATGTATTCTTATATTCATGGAGGGTCTGTGTTGGCTCTAGGAATGGAATCTGCCCGTGCTGAGCGCCACTTATGGGTTGGAAGGTTGTTCTGCTGTCGCAAGATCACAGGAGTGGTTTGGGGTTTAGCCTGGACCCCAATTTGGTGCGTAGAAGAAGTGGGTTTGCTCCTGGTTATCTTGCTTCGATTTTCGGTATAAATAATCCTTCTAACACGGTAGTTAGTGCGATACAGGTTCGCTTTTATTAATGGTATTTTGAGCGATTCCACTTAATACAATGGTTAGTGTATAGAACACTGTTCCGGCATTTGTGCCCTAGTTCGGTCAGCCGACACGTGTTTCAACCCAAAGGGTCTTTCTCAAGGCAGGTAAGTCATGCTGCGATCCCCAGGTGGGGTCCTTGTTGTTGTCCCGGAGCAACCCAACACGGGTAATACTCGTACACAGAGCCCAATAGGAGCCAGACTGCCTTAAGGACAGCCACCAATAACACAACAAGGACCCCACCTGGGGATCGCAGCATGACTTACCTGCCTTGAGAAAGACCCTTTGGGTTGAAACACGTGTCGGCTGACCGAACTAGGGCACAAATGCCGGAACAGTGTTCTACACACTAACCATTGTATTAAGTGGAATCGCTCAAAATACCATTAATAAAAGCGAACCTGTATCGCACTAACTACCGTGTTAGAAGGATTATTTATACCGAAAATCGAAGCAAGATAACCAGGAGCAAACCCACTTCTTCTTATATTCATGAGCATGTGAATCCATGCGAGACCCCATGCTGGAGAAGGAACAAGTTACTTACCTGTAACTGTTGTTCTCCAGCATGGGTCTGGCATGGATTCACATGCAAACCCTCCCTCCCGCCCCTCTGCGGCTCTTCACTTGGTCATACTGTCACTTTATGTGCTACCAAATCTGAGGATGGCTGCCGGGGGCAGGGCTTAGGTAGAGGGCAGTCATTGGCTGGGGGCAGTATGACCCAGAGACCAGTGATTGGTTACTACTAAGAAAGACAGATCAGAAACGAAACTGAGTCTGATTTTTTTCTTTACCGAGAATTCCCAGCCTGACGACGGGGAATATTCATGAGCATGTCAATCCATGCCAGACCCATGCTGGAGAACAACAGTTACAGGTAAGTAACTTGTTCCTTCTCAATACTTTACAGGGTCGATTACTGAAGTCTGCACTTCGTTTGGCATTATCTATTCCGAATTCAGTTATTCGTCATGAATTCTGTTTAATTTCATTGGCATCCAGATTTGCCTGGAGGTCTCTAATTTTGCTAAAATGGTAGATTCACTCAGTAATTCGCTTTACCATGACTTGCATGCAATGCTGGACAGCACTGGTCCTAGGTCACTTTCCCTGTATTGCATGACAATGCAAATGCTAATGGACAAACTGGGGGTTACAAACAATGATCGTTGTATTCGCCCAGCTTTTGTTAAAAAAAAAAAACTTTAGGAAATGGACTGGATTGAAACCATTGAGGATTTGAAGAAATAGAGCACTTATAATGAATGTGCAAAATGCCCTAGAAAAAGAGAATCGCGTAGCTCGTACTTGACTTGGTTTCCATATAGTTTTGCTCGTACATTATGTGCTTTAGAATGAACCAACTCCACACTTGTGAGAGGGTCGCTCGTTGGACTTGTGAAAAAGGCGCAATCCCTGAGATACAATGTAGATTTCCCAAATGTGAAGAAGCCAAGGAAACACTAAAGCACTTGGTTTTGGCATGGCCACGTTTTTGGGTAGCAAAAACGATCCTTTTAATAGGATTTGTGAACATAGAGTTAGAGGGTTCCCATGAAACTCTTTGGGCAAGAATGATGTGGGGAGAACACAGACCTCTTGTTTTTGCTCTCATACGACTATAGAAAATAATTTACTCAAAACTGCATACACAAGAATGAATTGACTTGCTATGATTGTTTTCTTCTGTTATGTCATTCGCTTTCCTTTCCGATTCGTTGATGAGTTATTCTGCACATTTGCTTGTTTTGCACAATTAATCTGCTGAAAATCATGGTCAGAACTTTTTTATTTTATTTGGTTTTATTGAGTTTATTTCATGTTAAGTCACATTACATATAAACAATTACGAACTCGTGGTTACAGAGCAAGATCAGAGGCTTCAGTACAATCATGTGCATACTTCTCAAACATTTTTTGCCATCCAGCTACTGTAATTCAACATGAATTTCCCTTTTCCCCCCTTCCCATCGCCCCTGTAGGTCGAGCAAGCATTCACAGAGTCTGTGCAGTGTGTATCAATAGGAGGTCATAGTTTCATAAATATGGGGATTTCCTTCGGGGCGAGTGTTCATAAACTTAGTGCATACTTCATTAGTTCTCCTCATTTACATTGCATTCTTGGGCATTAGTCAGTCTGAAACCTGGCTCACTCGAGAGGTGTTTATTTGTAAAATCCATCCGTAGAGCTTCGCATTGTGATGATCTCCCATGTAGTGATGCAGTTATCAGTTCCATTACACATATCTTAGAGGCAACATTGATCCATTCATTTTTACTAGGAGCTGATTTGGATTTCCATTTTCTCACAAGCATAGCTCGAGCAGCTAATAGCTGAGGGGCCAGGCCTCTAACCCTGTTCCAGTCTTCCTCTTCCGTCTCAAGGCCAAACAATATAAGGTGAGGATCTGCCACTCTGGAAATGCCATCTATGTCCTTGATCCAGCCCAGGACCTCGTCCCAAAACACCTTTACTCGGGCACACGCCCACCACATATGCCAATAATCAGCATTTTCCCCACATTCCCGCCAACATCTTGGGCTTGCCGTTTGGTACATTTTAGAGAGCCTGAGGGGGTCATATTGCCACCTGTGTAACAGTTTGATAGCATGTAACTTGTATTGATTTGAAATGGATGTTTGTGTTGCTTCTTTACATATTGTTCCCCACAAATCTGGGCTAATCCGTTTGCCTAGATCCCTTTCACATTTGCCTCTCAGGGGCTCTGTAGTGTAACGCTCACCTGATTCCCGTAGAGGCGCCGGTCTTGACTGGGCGTATACCGTATCTTCAAAGGTGATGTGTAACACACGGCTGGCTCTTTGGGCTGGACCTCTGTGCACTGTATGTCTGACTCGAAGGGTAAGATGTCTGCAGATAGAAAATATGGGATTAATGAACTGGGTTATTGAATGTCTCTCTCTTCTTCCCTTTCTCTTCTCCTGTAGAACCCCAAAGGTTAACGCTCTCACCTTAGGTAAGTGAACGCCGTGCTCTCCATCTGCCTCGGGGCAGGGTGCTGTGACCAGTTTCTTCACTGGATAAGGGGAGCTGGCCTCTTGACTTCAGAGGACTGCTGTCCGTCGTTTACTGCACGAACGGTAAGTTTCGAGTAATTCTAATGTCTTTAAAGTCTTTAGTAATGATGTCTCTTGTTTTGCAGGGTTCCGGCGATGGCGGATGACGGGCTGAAGTGAGTTGACGATGGAGCCCGTGTGATGAATAGAAGCGCCTGGAAGCACGTAAGTAAGCACTTGTTGCCTGCTTCACGATGCGCTCTAACTGTCTTTTTATTTTGCAGGTACAAGTTCGGAGCGGCTGCAGGGTGCCGGAATACCCACTGGGTTAGATGTGGAAAGGAGTTATGGCACGTGAGTATTAAAGTTCCCCAATGTCTTCAAACGCACCTTGTTTTGTCTTTCAGATGCGGGATGCAGCGCCGAAGGCCTCCGGAGCGTGCGAAGAGTTGGTAAGCTTTTGTCTTTCAGATGCCGGAATGCAGTGTGAAGACCTCCGGAGCGCACGAAGAGTAGGTAAGCCTTTGTCTTTCAGATGCCGGAATGCAGCGCGAGGCGTTGGTGACAGCCGATGGACCAGGTAAGTGAAGAGCTGTCACTGAAGACCGTAATGCTAACCTGTTCTTTCTTGTCTTTATAGGTGTTGCTGAAGACTGGATTCAGGATGGTAAGCCTTTTTCCTTAGGCCCAGGATCAGATGCAGAAGACACGATGAGCGTTCTGCTGCAGAGGATGCAGAATAACGCAAAGCAAGATTCATCCATCGGGTGTGGTTTAAATAGCCTCCTGTAATGCTTAGGTGTCTCCTTCCACAGCCACGCCTAGGTAAGAAAAGAGTTCCTGCTTTCCAGAAGAGTTCCAGTGTTCTGAACCTAGGGAGTGGCTCCTGCCCCACCCAACAGGAAAAGTAGTTCCAAACAGAAGAGGATCAGAGGCTCAACTGGCAGGCAAGTAAGCAGCATGGTCTGCTGCAGGTAAGTCCACCCAAGCATTATGAGCCCGGCGCTTCCAGCGCTGGGACTGGGCATATTTATGAGCCTGGTGCCACTGGCGCCAGGACTGGGTCCAAAAGGTCCCAATTGGGACTGGTTGGCACTCGGAACCTGGGTTATGGATCTGCTTCCAAGGGAGTTGGGCAAACCCTGACCTTTTGGAAGCAGAGATCATGACATGTAGTCCGTTCTCCTGCTTCTATCAGTTCTTTATACATTGCCGATATCAGGCCCTTCATTTCCGCCCTTGAGTCTAATATCTTCTCAAAGGGGATAAGGTCTCATCAGCTTGGTCTTCCTCACTGATTTCGTTAAGATGCCTTTAATCTGTATATATTGGAAGGTACATTCCCAAGGCCTCTGTCAGTTCTGGGAGCGGGACAAAAGAGTCCTTTTTTTGTAGTTGCCCCACCCTCTCTAGGGCGGCCTCGTACCATGTTTGGAATCGTTCTACGTTAGCAATGTGGTCATTGATTCCGGGGGACCATAGGTGGCTCAGAGGGGATGGCCATGTGGTAATTGTATGCATATCTTTACAGATATCCCATATAGTGCTCAACATTGGGTGGCCCTTGAGTCTATTTTGGAGCTTTTTCTTGGGGGACCAGAGCCATTCCGAGACTGTAGCTGGTGGTAGGTAGTGATTGTCCATGTGGACCCATTGGGTGTCTTTGTTATTACGTAGGTGAGGAATCAGGATGGGAAGCTGGGCCGCTTCATAGTATTTTTTTAGGTCGGGGAGCCCTACCCCACCCTTGTCTTTGGGAACTGTCAGAGTGTCATATGAAATTCTTGCCTTCTTCCCCAGCCAAAGGACTTTCACAATGGTTTTCTTGGCCTCGGAAAAGAAGCTTTTTGGCATCTTGACGGGTAGCATTTGAAAAGGGTACAAAAACCGGGGGAGGCATACCATTTTGACAGCATCGAATCGCCCCAACCAAGATATCGTCAGCTTATTCCATCTAGCTAGATCGGCACAAAATCGCTGTAGGAGGGGGGGAAAGTTGGCATTGTATAGATCAGCCAAGTCTTTGGTGATCTGTATACCCAGGTATTTTAGTTTAGTGTGTTGAATCTTAAGGCCCAGTGGGGGAGAATTTATTTCATTTTCTTCCTTCTGTCCCTGCAGGGGGAAGAGTATGGATTTTGTTTTGTTTACTTTGAACTCTGAGAGTTGACCATATCTTTCTAACAGGAGGAGGGCACAGGAATGGATGCCGTGAGATTAGTGATGTGCAAGAGTATGTAGTCGGCATAGAGAGCTACTGTCATGATCTCTGCTTCCAAAAGGTCAGGGTTTTCCCAACTCCCTTGGAAGCAGATCCATAACCCAGGTTCCGAGTGCCAACCAGTCCCAATTGGGACCTTTTGGACCCAGTCCTGGCGCCAGTGGCACCAGGCTCATAAATATGCCCAGTCCCAGCGCTGGAAGCGCCGGGCTCATAATGCTTGGGTGGACTTACCTGCAGCAGACCATGCTGCTTACTTGCCTGCCAGTTGAGCCTCTGATCCTCTTCTGTTTGGAACTACTTTTCCTGTTGGGTGGGGCAGGAGCCACTCCCTAGGTTCAGAACACTGGAACTCTTCTGGAAAGCAGGAACTCTTTTCTTACCTAGGCGTGGCTGTGGAAGGAGACACCTAAGCACTACAGGAGGCTATTTAAACCACACCCGATGGATGAATCTTGCTTTGCGTTATTCTGCATCCTCTGCAGCAGAACGCTCATCGTGTCTTCTGCATCTGATCCTGATCCTAAGGAAAAAGGCTTACCATTCTGAATCCAGTCTTCAGCAACACCTATAAAGACCAGAAAGAACAGGTTAGCATTACGGTCTTCAGTGACAGCTCTTCACTTACCTGGTCCATCGGCTGTCACCAACGCCTCGCGCTGCATTCCGACATCTGAAAGACAAAGGCTTACCTACTCTTCGTGCGCTCCGGAGGTCTTCACAATGCATTCCGGCATCTGAAAGACAAAAGCTTACCAACTCTTCGCACGCTCCGGAGGCCTTCGGCGCTGCATCCCGCATCTGAAAGACAAAACAAGGTGCGCTTAAAGACATTGGGGAACTTTAATACTCACGTGCCATAACTCCTTTCCACATCTAACCCAGTGGGTATTCCGGCACCCTGCAGCCGCTCCGAACTTGTACCTGCAAAATAAAACGACAGTTAGAGCGCATAGTGAAGCAGGCAACAAGCGCTTACTTACGTGCTTCCAGGCGCTTCTATTCATCACACGGGCTCCATCTTCAACTCACTTCAGCCCGTCATCCACCATCGCCGGAACCCTGCAAAACAAGAGACATCAATACTAAAGACTTTAAAGACATTAGAATTACTCGAAA
Source organism: Ambystoma mexicanum (assembly GCF_040938575.1). Classification (NCBI taxonomy): domain Eukaryota; kingdom Metazoa; phylum Chordata; class Amphibia; order Caudata; family Ambystomatidae; genus Ambystoma; species Ambystoma mexicanum. The sequence continues at coordinate 1,390,799,459 of NC_090921.1, forward strand.
CTTACCGTTCGTGCAGTAAACGACGGACAGCAGTCCTCTGAAGTCAAGAGGCCTGCTCCCCTTATCCAGTGAAGAAACTGGTTACAGCACCCTGCCCCGAGGCAGATGGAGAGCACGGCGTTCACTTACCTAAGGTGAGAGCGTTAACCTTTGGGGTTCTACAGGAGAAGAGAAAGGGAAGAAGAGAGAGACATTCCATAACCCAGTTCATTAATCCCATATTTTCTCTCTGCAGACATCTTACCCTTCGAGTCAGACATACAGTGCACAGAGGTCCAGCCCAAAGAGCCAGCCGTGTGTTACACATCACCTTTAAAGATACGGTATACGCCCAGTCAAGACCGGCGCCTCTACGGGAATCAGGTGAGCGTTACAGCTACTTTGTACTCCGTCGTTCCCAGGCGAATACCTTCTACCATGGGGTCTGCCCTCATTGTCTGTGCCAGGGGTTCTAGGGAGAGTGCGAAAAGGATTGCAGAGAGGGGGCATCCTTGTCGGGTTCCGCGTTGAACCATCTGGAATATTCTCCATTCAGAAATATGGATGCCTCTGGGGTCGTGTATACCGCGTGTATTGCCCTTCTAAACTTTGGGCCTACACCTATTTTACACAGAACTGCTCTCAGAAATCCCCACTCTACTGTGTCAAAGGCTTTCTCCTCATCGATTGAAAGAAGGGCTGGTTCATTAAGCATGGTACGGGATGTGTGAATGAGGTGAAGTGTTTTCCGCACATTGTGTCTGCTCCCTGTCTCCCCAGTATGAATCCAACCTGATCGGGGTGTATGAGTTGGGGCATTAATGTCTCTAACCTAGCGTCCAAGACTCTCGTGTAGATTTTTGCGTCCAGGTTGAGTAGAGAGATAGGGCGATATGATCCACTCTTTTTGGGGTCTATCCCTTCTTTGGGAATCACTGTAATCAGTGCGCGGGTGAATGAATCTGGGGCTGTCCCTGTCTCTAATATTTCGTTAAAGAGTTCTGTCATGAATGGCGTTAGTTGCGTACTAAAGGTTTTATAGAATCCGGCCGTGTAGCCGTCTTCACCTGGGGATTTGCCTATAGTTAACCTCTTTATTGAATCTTGGATTTCTTGTTCGGATATTGGGGATTCTAGCAGCTCTGAGTCTAGGCTCGGTATTTTGGGCATATTAATTGAGGACAAGTAGGTCTCTGTTTCTTATTGGTCTGGGTTTGTTTCTGAGGAGTATAGGGTCTCATGTATCCCTCCTAATCTCCTCCTCCAGCTGACAAATTTCGGTTCTTAGTTTATGTTCGATAATTTTTCGCTCCCTCTTCTTAGGCAACCCTTCCCTTATCAAAGTCCCTCTCCAAGTGGCTTTCCCCGCCTCCTAGACTATCTGCTTGTATACTTCACCAGTGTTGTTTATTTTGAGGAATTCATTAATTTCAGTTTCCATTTCTGTCTTGAAGACTGCATCTTTCCAGAGGCTCTGGTTACATCGCCATATTACTCATTTGGTCGTTAAATTTGCCCACTGAATTTCTGCCAGCACCATATCATGGTCTGGCCATGTGATCGGGGCTATCTCTGAGTGTGTTGTGGTATTGGTAAGATCTTTGGATAACTATATGTAATCTATTCAAGTGTATATGTTGTGAGGGGTGGAAAAGAAAGTATAACCTTGATCGTTTGGGTGCATGTCCCTCCATACATCTCTAATTTCCTATATTTCCATCCTTTCTGCAAATTCTATACGGTCGCCCCTCATCTGGTTTCTCGTGTCGGGGTTGCCAGGTTTTCTATCTTTGACTGGGTCTGCCCACTGATTGAAGTCCCCCCCCTAGGATGATGTGACCTGATGCTTCTAAAAGTATTTTGGGAATCGTTTTGGTAAGGAATCTAATTTGTCCTGTGTTAGGAGAGTAGAGTGTTGCAATTGTCACATTCACTTTGCCTATGTTTCCTGTTACTAATAGGGCTCGCCCCTCTGCGTTGGACCATGTCTTGGTCTCGAGCACCCTGGCCTTGTCTTGGAAGCATTGAAATCGGGCGAGAACCGATCTTGGTCTGCCCGGGGGGCCACCTGCCCTGTGGATTTGTTCTGTTATGGGCTCATCTATAGCATCATCCGCGACCAAGAGCTTGATAATGTCATGAAGTGTTTTCTTCAGGTCAGTTTCAGTTTCTCCGTCTCGTCCCGGAATCCCAAAAATGCGTATATTGTTCCGTCTTTCTCTATTTTCCAAGTCATCCAGCTTGAGCTTGAAGTCTTCTTCTCGTCGTTCTAGTTCCGTCATCCTCTGGTCGAGTTGCGCTTCAAGGGTGTCAATGGATGCCTGGCTATTCTCCACTCCTTCAAGTCTTTCTTCCATGTTGTCCAGCCTTTGCGTGATTTTGTCCATCTTGCCTCCTATGTTGGCCCCCATATTTTTAATTTCTCCCAACAGGGCTGCAATGTCTCCTTTTGTGGCAGCCAGTTCGTTTCTTGTGGTGTTACTGGTCGCCATGGTAGGTTTGTCTGTTCCGACAGGTATGGAGGTATAAGCGAACAGGGCCAATTTTTGTTTCACACTCTTATAGCCTTTGGGGGGTAGCCTTGATAGAGCGTTATGGACTTTGTGAGGGAAAGCGGGATTGTATTTATGTTGGAGTTTTGGGTGCGGTGGTACCGTATTCCTCTGAGTTCTGTAGGAGTAGGCCCTTTGTGCTGTCTTTTTCTAGGGCAATACAGTGTGTTTCGAGGGGATTGGGTCCTCCGACGTATTCCATATCTATGACAGTAATCACCACAGCTGTGCTGCTTTGGAAAATTTTCTACGTCGATACGCCGTCCTCGAGGACCTCCTCCGACGGCCGACGTCATCCGATGTGATAAGTAGGACGCACGACGCCCATAGCCTCAGTTCAGTTTTTTCCGCGAACGTGTTCGCTTTGTGAATCTCGGTACGCCTCGACTCTTTGGAGTTTCTGTTGTTCATCTCGGTTCTTCAAACCTGTTTGTTTGTGAAGTTGTTCTTCGTGCAGATGTCCGGGCTTTAAGAAGAGCGGGGACTGTGGGTTCAAGATGTCGGTCATGGACTCGCACAACGCCTGCCTCTGGTGCCTCGGGGAGGCCCATGACACGGATGACTGTGTCGACTGCCAGTCGCTCACGTCGAAATCCTTGCGGGAGCGCAAGAAGTTATCGGTAGGTAAGGTGTCCAAGCCCCGGAAGTCGAGGTCTGCGGGGCTTTCGACGGACGACTCGAAGGGCGACTCTCGTCGTCGTCGGAAGTCCAGTGGGTCTCGGTCCCGGAGTCGGCCTCGCCAATCCTCTGCCTCTTCGAGCCACTCCCGGAAGCGCCGTCATCGGTCGCCTTCCCCGTCCTCATCCGAGGACTCCGCCCTTCGGCGGGTCGCTTACCCCACCAAGCATGCGACACCGGAGGAATGGGCTTCCTTCGGGAAGAAAATGTTGGCGATTCTCGAATCGTAGGGCACTGGTCCGTCCGCGCCTCCGAGTGGGCTCGGTCGTGATCAGCCGAGAGACGCCGCTCGCACGCCTTCGGGCTCGGGTGCTCGTCACGATTCGCGGAAAGGTCCCGCTCGGACAAGAGGAATCGTTCTCGGCATGCCCGGTCCAGGTCCCGGTCCTCGACGCGCTCGAGACCGCGTGAACCTGTGAAGTCTTCGAGGAAGACATCGACGCCTGTGGCGCCGAGGTCGTCGACGGACTCTCTCGAGGCTCTGACTCCGAGGAAGTCTTCGATGCCGTCAGCGCCCAGGATGTCGCGGGACACGCTCGGGGCCCCTCCCTCGAGCCCTGTGTCGACGCCGTCGCTGCTGTTGGCGCCGCGTCTGTCATTGACGCCGATTCTTCCAACGTCCGCACCGATTCACTCGACGCCTTTCGGGGCTGTGTCGACGGGGGTACCCCGTGGCTCGGGGGAACCACCCAGGAAGGCTCTGGCCAAGGTCAAGCATGGCTTTGGTTCCAGTTCTGTGCCTTCTTACCGCCATCTGGAATTCATTTCAGAGGTGGATGAGGGCTCTGATGATGGCATGGTGCCTGACGAGATTCTCTCAGGCCATAGCCAGTTTGAGGACCTGAAGCAGTCCGTGCTTGATGCTAGTGGACTGGACACCTCTCCAGAGGTGGAGTTTTGTAGGCCTGAGCCTGGCACTCATGCCGATTCTTCGTACCGCCGACTTATGTCACGGGTCACCGAGTACTTAGGTTGGTCTGCTCCCCCAGGGGAGTTTGTTCAGGATGACCTTAAGGATATCCTCGACATTGGTCCACCAACTGACCCGGTACTGCCATTCCATATGGCTCTGCAAAGAAGGTTGGCAGCGGCTTGGACTGCTCCGGAGAGTCTCCCGGCAGTGAGCAAGTCTTTGCCGCGAAAATACCGCCCAGCCAGTAGTGACCCCTGCTACTTGTCCAAGCACCCTACTCCGGAGAGTTTGGTGGTGCAGAGGGCTACGGCCCCGGAAAAGCAGGCGTCGTACCCTACCATCGCTCCTGATAGGGACGACAAGCGTTTTGACAGCTGGGTGAAGAAAGTGTTTTCTGCAGGGGGTATGGCGCTTCAGGCGGCCAACTCCATTTGTGCCTTGTCTCGTTTCACCATGATACGCAGGTTTGCCTGGTTGCGGAAGTCGGGTTTTCTCCTGATGTGCTGGCCCAGCTCCTCAACATGCCCTTTGACGGGGAACATCTTTTTGTCAGCAAGGCTGACGAGAGCCTTGAGAGGTTGCAGACCTCCAAAGCTGCAGCGAAGTCGTTGGGCGCTGCAGTTCGACAACCTCCACCTTTTCATCCTAGGTGACAGCAATGGAGGAGAGGTTCCTTTCGTTATTACTCCTCCTTTGGTAAAGCGGGAGGAGCTACCAGTCAAAGGGGCCACCGTAGGAGTGCCAGAGGTGGAAAACAAGGTACTCGAGGTGCCAAGGCCGCTCGGGCTGTTGCCTCTCTCTGCCCTCAGGCACCGCCGCAGCCGCTTCAGCTCAGTCATGAGGCCATGTCCCATGGTTCGCCGGTTGGGGGAAGGCTGGCGCAGCATCTTGCAGAGTGGCGCGCCATTACTTCAGATGTGTGGGTTCTGGAGATCATAACCCACGGCTACTGTCTTCCTTTCCGGCAGAGGCCTCAAGACAATCCACCGGGGAATCTCTCTTTGAAGAGTCCGGTTCCGCTCCTTGCGCAGGAAATTCAATCCCTGCTGGAGAAAGGCACCATAGAACTGGTGCCTGTAGCGGAGAGGAACAAGGGATGGTATTCCCCTTATTTTTTGATTTCCAAGAAAGACGGGGGATTGAGACCCATCATGGACTTGCGCGGTTTGAAAAAACTCCTCAGGAAGGAGAAGTTCAAGATGGTTACTCTTTCTCAAGTCCTCCAGGCCCTTCCACTTCAGGACTGGTTGGTGCCTCTCGACCTCAAGGATGCTTATTTTCATGTGCCTATCCATCCAAAGCACAAGAAGTACCTGAGGTTTGCGGTTGGCGACTCGCACTTTCAGTTTCGGGTCCTGCCGTTCGGCTTGACTGCCGCCCCGAGGGTCGTCACCAAGCTCATGGTAGTGGTGTCAGCGCTCCTCAGGAAAGGGGGGATTCACGTCTACCCCTACCTGGACGATTGGTTGATCAGGGCGCGCTCTCCTGAGCAAGTCCTGGATCATCTGTCAGTCACCTGCCACTCCCTCCACAAGCTGGGCTTCTCCCTCAACTTAAAGAAGTCCCATTTGACACCAACTCAGAGGCTCCAGTACATTGGAGCAGTGCTCGACACGTCCCTGGAGCAGTGTTTTCCTCCCCAGGTGTGGGCTCATCACATTCAGCAGATGGTGCACAACTTTCAACTTGCCCCGACTCTCCCAGCGTTCGAGTTCTTGAGACTGCTCGGCCTCATTGCATCCTGCATTCTTCTGGTGCCAGAGGCCAGGTTGCGGATGAGATCTTTGCAATGGGCACTCTTGTGGTCTCAGTCCTCCGGCAGGATGTCGGACCCTGTTCAGGTGCCGTCTTCGGTCGCCCCGGACCTTCAGTGGTGGGCCGATGAAGGCAATCTGATGAGGAGGGCTCCATTTTGGCTGCCCTGGCCAGAGGTGACGATCGTGACGGACGCATCCCTCACGGGATGGGGAGCTCATGCCAACGAGTTGACAGTCAGCGGTCGTTCGTCTCCGTCGGAGTCCAGACTCCATATCAATCTGTTGGAGCTGAGGGCCGTCAGGCTAGCCCTGAAGGATTTTCTGCCGACTGTGCGAGGAAAGAATGTCCTGATCCTGACGGACAACACGGTGGCCATGCACTACCTCAACAAAAGGGGGGGGGGGGCAGGGTCACTTCCTCTGTGCAGGGAGGCGTTGCAGCTCTGGTTCTGGGCAATCCAGCAGAAAGTTTCGGTCTCGGCAGTTCATCTGGCACGAGACGAAAACGAGGCGGCGGACGCTCTGAGCAGGCAGAGCGTGATCTCTCACGAGTGGGAGTTGGCTCAGGAGATTCTCCTGGAGATCTTCGCCCTTTGGGGGACCACTCAAGTGGATCTCTTCGCCTCCAGTGTCAATCGGAAGTGCGAGAGGTTCTGCTCACGGGAATTTGCTCGAAACGGAGCCTTAGGAGACACGTTCGTGGTGGAGTGGTCCTTCCCACTGCTGTACGCGTTTCCTCTAGTCCCCGTCATCCCGCAAGTACTGCAGAGGTTACGGAGGTTCGTTTCCAGGATGATCCTCATTGCTCCGGCGTGGGCCCGGAGGACGTGGTACCCAGACCTTCTCGACTTGTCCATCTGCCCTCCACGTTGTCTTCCCTACGGAGACAATCTGCTCTCACGGGAGGGGGGTCAGGTTGAGGTATAAGGATTGGGACCTCCCTGAAGACGTGATGGAGGTGTTGCTTTCGGCCAGAAGGCCCGCAACAAAGTCCCTGTGCCGTTGGAGGAAGTTCTGCGACTGGTACAGGGTTAAGAATGTGGATCCTTTTGCATGTGAAATTCCCATGGTTCTGTCTTTTTTGCTTTCTTTGGCCCATAGGGGCCTTCAAGTGGGTACCATTAAAGGTTACCTGGCGGCGCTCTCTATATTTAAGCACTCGTCTGAAGAGTGTTCCTATTTTAAAATTCCTTTAATTTCTCAGTTTCTGAAAGGGCTCACTAATGTGTTTCCTCTGTCACCTTTCCAGGTGCCTGGTTGGGATTTGAACCTTGTTCTCAAGTTTCTGATGGGTGCTCCGTTTGATCCTTTGCATTCATGCCCTTTGAGACTGTTAACTCTGAAAACTGTATTTTTAGTTGCAGTCACTTCCGCTTGCAGAGTGAGTGAATTACAGGGACTTTCAGTTAAGCCACCCTTCACTGTGTTTCATAAGGACAGGGTTGTCCTTAGAGTTCGTCCTTCTTTTCTTCCGAAGGTGGTGTTGGAATTTCATTTAGGCCAGAAGGTTGTTCTTCCGGCATTTTATCCTCCTCCACATCCTGGCAAGGAAGAGGAGAGGCTCCATAGGCTTGATCCTAGGAGAGTGTTAAGATTTTATATTTCACGCATGTCCCGGGTCAGAGTGGACGATCAGCTCTTTATTGGTTACGCTGGAAAGCGTTTGGGACAGGCTGTGACGAAACAGACTTTGTCTTGCTGGATTATTTTGGCTATCTCTGAGTGTTACCGCTTGGCGGGTAAGGACCCACCGGTCGGCTTACGGGCCCTTTCTACCAGGGGTATGGCTGCCTCTACTGCCCTGCAGAGGGGTGTTCCTATTCGCAACTTCTGTGATGCAGCCACCTGGGCTTCGGTACATACTTTTGTACGTCACTATTCCCTCGATTCTATCCGGGGGCAGGATCTGGCCTTTGGCAAGGCGGTCCTTTACTCCGCAATTTGATTGGGCATTCTAAATTTCTGTTTTCTAAATTCTTTTCCCACCTCCTTGCATTGGTACTGCTTTGGGAGTCTGTCATAGATATGGAATACGTCGGAGGACCCAATCCCCTCAAAGAACAAGTTACTCTCTTACCTGGTAACGTTCTTTCGATGGGATGGTCCGACGAGGTATTCCATATCGCTCCCTCCCTACCTTCCCCGCTACAGAATTTCTTATGCGATTGCAGCTTACGTTTCCGCAAGGCTTTGTGTGTCAGACTGGCAGAAGACTGGTGGCACACGTTCTGTGAAAAAACTTCAACTGTGGCTACGGGTGTCGTGCGTCCTACTTATCACATCGGATGATGTCCGCCGTCGAAGGAGGTCCTCGAGGACGGCGCATCGACGTCATTGACGCAGGACGCAAACGCTGAAAATTTTCCAAAGCAGCACAGCTGTGGTGATTACTGTCCTAGATATGGAATACGTTGTCGGACCATCCCATCGAAAGAACGTTACCAGGTAATAAAGTAACTTGTTCTTCTTGCTGGATGTACCGTCTTTCTCCCCAATATATATTGGTTTAGCTGGTTCTTTAATGTCTCACTCTAGGGTGTTGCTCAAAAGTTTAGCCTTTTCCCATTGTCTTTTACACTTTAACCTGCTATGTAGTAGTGATTAGTCTCACTAGTTTGCTCTCTGTTGGTTTCCCTTCCCCTTACACTGTTGGGATGAGAGCCACATGTGTGTAACGCAGTGTCTTGGTCTCTGTGAATGTCCCGTGGGGCCAGATCCCTCTGCAGCTGAGCTGTGCACGTCTGAGTTGCTTCCTGGTCCACTCTTCTTCCACCCGGGCTGCACCTTGTGGGAGAACAGTGTCTGCAGGGGCTTGTGCGAGTACGGAGGGTCCGGGTTCTCTTCCGGCCACACAGCGTACCAGTAAATGATGTGAGAGCGTCCAGGCTCTCTGCGATTGTTTTCTATGAGGTCCTGGAAGGGCCACGGGAGAATGGAGGCAGGGGGCACCAGTATGTCTTCCAACGCCTGTTGGAACAGCAGCCTCTGGGTTGGTGAGGCCGACTCACGTTTCGGTCGGTGCACAGTCAGTCAAACAAGCCTATGTCACAGGCTCTCTTCGAGGTGGAGACCTCGGAGGCTACTCCCGCCAGGGGGTTCAGGTGCAGCGGAGCGTGGCTGAGGCTGATCCGGCAGTGGTCCCTCAACACCAGTCCTTCAAGGGGCAGGTCTCGAACCGGAGTGATTTAGGCACCGCTCCATCAGGGGCACCCACCTCTTAAGCCTTTCTGGCAGCCTGAGTCTTCGCTGTACTTTCCTCGTCACCCGGGACCGTGGGGCTATGTTGTTCCCAGGAGGCACGGTCACGGCACTGTGAGGCCTGTCCTCTTCACCAGAGTGTCCTTTTGCACGGGTGTGCCGGGACGGTTTCACTTTCGGTTTGCCGGGTACGGGGGGGCCGTAGCTTCTTTCGCTATTTTTGTGGAGTTTCCAACTCCGTTTTTCTTCGGGGTTTCTCCCAGGTAGAGGGGGAGTATTCCAACGGTAGGCGCTCGCTTTTCTTGCAAAAGAAGCTCCGAAGCTCCAAAAGGGTCAGAAAAGTGAAGGCTCAATCCATCTTTCGGGGCAGTAGCAACGGAGCTCACGCAGAGAGCATGGATGCCTATGCACCCCCTGGTGGCCAATGGGGTCAGAACTTTTAAGTCAAATATTTTTAGTGTTCTGTACGATCATTGGAACTTCTGTTACTGTCGAATTGCTGAGTCTTTGCACAATTGTGTAATTTGCACAAAAGTTTATCCCGGAATTATGCTTATGTTCCAGTTCTGGATTCAAGGATAAGTTTTGCTGGCTCCATCTTCTCTTATGATTAGCACGTTTTTAGTGCTCTATAAGAAATTTTTTTTTTTGATAACATATTTTATTGATTTTATAAACATACAAATTAACGACAATTAATACGATCACATCAATCGGGCATACAAGCATTCTCTAAGCACGGTTCTGCATACACATTTCAAATAACAAAGGTCCTTCATATAATGAGTTACAGGGCTTCCAATTTATACATAGTGCAGGTGGGTCTCTGAGGGGCTCCAAACGTCTATCGAGTCTATTCATGAGTTCACAACATTTTATGTGTCCTCCCATTTTTGCCAGATCTTGCGTGCTTTCCCTGGGCATCCTCTGGTAGTGTATATTCTCGTTTCCATTTGCACACAGATATCTACGTCTGTTATCCATTGTTCGTATTGTGGGGATGAGGGAGAGCCCCATAGCTGGGCCAGGTTCCTCGTTACGAGCCCCGTGGTTGTTTTCAGCATGAGTTTCTGAAATCGGGATATATCTAAGTCTTCATCCATCCCGAGTAATAGCAGTTTGGGGTCCATAGGTATTCGTTGGCTCATAACCGCTGATAATCTGTCACAACATTTCTGCCAAAAGATCTGGATTCGTGGGCACTCCCACAAGATGTGAAAAAAGGTCCCTCTCGCCTGTTGGCATCTTAGACAGTTGGGATCCGTTGCTCTCCCCCATTGATACAAGGCCTCTCTTGGGTAGTATACCCTATGTAGGATTTTAAGTTGGATCAGTCTGATTCTAGCCGACATGGCGACTTCCCTTGGATACATGAGTGCTTTGGTCCATTCTTCCGGTTGTATTGGTCCCACATCTCTTTCCCATTTTTCTTTCAAGTCTGTAAATTCCGTTGTGGCGAAAGAGGCTATTGCATTGTACATTATGGAGGTTATTTTACTATCGATACGTTCTACCACAATGTTCCTCTCAATTGGTGTGCAGTCTGGAATGTTCGGTGGGTCTATCGCACATGTGGTAAGTGCATGACGCATCTGTCTGTAATGAAAGTGTTCTGTGGGAGATAGCTTGAATTTGTCTCTCAGGGTCTGGAATGGTATTATCACTCCATTTTGTATTATATCTGCTAGCCTTGTTATCCCAGCTACTTCCCAGGTTGCCCATTTCGGAAGTTTACCAAGCTCCGGTAGGTGCCTATTCCGGCATAGGGGCTGTGCCAGTGTGAGCTTCCCATCCCAACCTAGATGCTTGTGTGCGTCTAACCATATTTGCGTTCTATGTGCTGTAGTTGTGTTGGGGATCATGCATATCCTGCTTTGGTAGAGGGTCTCTAGTGGGGTGAGCCCTGTTCTCATCTGGCTATCCGCTTTAATGTGTGGTAATTCAGGGTTGTTGTGAAGGATGTCATTTATTATCGGCATCTGGGCTGCCCAGTAGTATGTTTGTAGGTGGGGAAGTCCTATACCTCCTTCCCATACAGAGCGTTGTAGGGGTTTTAGTGCAATTCGGGGGTGCCCTCCACCCCAGAGGAGCTTTCTGAGAATCTCGTCTATTTTATGGAATTCTATTTTGGGTATATACAGTGGAGCATTCTGGAGGATGTATAAGAATCGTGGTAGAGCCAGCATTTTGAACATTGCCGCCCTTCCTAATAGGGTAAGAGGGAGGGTCATCCAGTGTTTCACATCGTTTGCGAATCTATCTCTGATTGGGTGTAGATTTTGGGATACGTATTGCGTGAGGTCCGTCGTAACCTGTACCCCAAGATATTTGAACTGCCCAGTTTCTATTCTGTATGGGCAGCTATTTAGAGCTGTCGCATCAATTCCTTTAATCGGGAATAGAATGGATTTGCTATAGTTTACCCGTAGTCCGCTAAATGCTCCATATCTATTTAGTATGTGGGTGACGATGGGATATGACACTGATGTATCGCTCAGGTAGATCAGTAGATCATCGGCATAGAGGGAGACTCTATCCTCCCAGTCTTGGGCCCATTGGAACCCCTTCCACAGCTGTGATTCTCTCAGCATTATTGCCAGGGGTTCAATTGCCAGTGCGAATAGCATCGCCGAGAGGGGGCAGCCCTGCCTGGTCCCTTTACCCAAATTAATGCTACGTGAGGTCCATCCATTCACCCTTATCTCAGCTGTCGGTGCATTGTATAGCAGCTTGACCCAACCTATGAATTGTTCACCCAGCCCCATTCTACCCATGATGCTCCACAAGGCCTCCCAGTGGACTGAATCGAAGGCTTTTTCGAAGTCAATTGTGAGGAGTGCTAGTGAATCCCGCAGTGTTGGGGTCTTTTCAATGGCGGCGTGCAGCATATGGATATTCATTCGTGTGGATCTCTGCGGCATGAAGCCACATTGGTCTGGGTGGATAAGAGTGTTTATTACTGTCTGGAGCCTGTTAGCCAGTATCTTGGCTAGTATTTTGGCTTCTATGTTTAGAAGTGAAATCGGCCTGTAGGAGCTGCATATGTCTGATGGTTTGCCTTCCTTGTGTATCACCACTATAGTGGCCTTTCTTAGATCCGGGGGCAGGATTCCTCTTTCTTTGGCATACAGGAACATTTTATGCATATGTGGTACGATTTGTTAATTGCCGATCTTTTTCCAAGCCTCTACTGGGAAGCCGTTAGGCCCTGGGGTTTTCCCATTTTGGAGTTGGGATAGGGCTGTTGATAGTTCTTCTTCTGTGATTTCTGTTTCTAGACTCATTCTTTGCGTATCGTTTAAGTGTGGAATGGTGAGTGTATCTAGAATGATGGGGTCCATCGAAGTCGTCAGGGGGGCATATAGCGCCTCATAGTACGCTGCGAAGGTTTCAGCAATGGCTGAGTCAGTCGAGGTCCGTTCTGCATTTATGGTGGTTATGTATCTTATCTGGCGTTGCCCCTCCTCTCTCTTCTCCAACCACGCCAGCATCTTGCCGGCTTTGTCTCCAGTCTCATATAGTCTAGTGCGCATGGCTCTGTGTGCTTGTTTCGCACAGGTGAGTGTGATGTTATGCAACTTCTTTTGTGCCACTTGCAGGGTTCTGTTGTCATCTGGTGCACCTGTATTTATATATTGCATTGCGGCATTTCTGACCTCTGTTTCAGCGTCTTCAACCTCTTTCCTGTGCGCTTTTTTGTATGCTGCTGTCCAACTCAGTATTTCACCTCTCAGAGTTGCCTTATACGCTTCCCATATGGTTCCTTGATCGTTTATCGAGTCTTGATTTAGTTCGAAATATGAAGCAGTAGCTTCCTGAATCATTTCTACCAGCTCCGGGAATCCTAGATAATATGTATTTAGTCGCCATGTCGGTGGGGGCAGGGGTCTTTCTGTTTCAAGTAGGATCATCAACGGGGAGTGGTCTGAGATCCCTCGGGGCTGTAGAGTTGCCTCCGTTACCTTGTGTATGTCTTCGCCAGGGAGGAAGAAGTAGTCCAGTCTAGACAACGATGCGTGTGCACCCGAGTGGAAAGAGTATTGTCTTTCTGTCGGATGCAAATCTCTCCATGCGTCCTTCAGTCCCATTGCCGTAGCGAAGGTGGCTATTTTGGTTGGTATCGCTGGATTTCTCCCTCTTATATGTGTGCGGTCCTTATTGACATCCATTACTTCATTGAAATCTCCACCTATTACTAGTATATCTGCAGTATTATTGGCTATGATCGGTGTGATGTCGTCGAGTAGAGTAGTTATAAGCGCAGGGGGAGCATAGACCGCCAGTATGGCAATGGTTTGGTTCCATAGTGTTCCTTTTATGAGGACAAATCTTCCTCCAGTATCCTGGGTTATACTGGATATCTCAATAGGGATTCTCTTATTTATTAGTATTAACACACCTCTCGAGCCCATTGAAAAGCCTGCATGTATTGCTGTACGGTATTTGGTTCTCTTGAAAAATTGGCATCGTGTGCCAGCCAGGTGTGTCTCGGTAAGTAGTACTATGTCTGGATTATGACGATTCAAGTATTGTGTTACCAGTCTTCTCTTAATACTGTTTCCCAGGCCATTAACATTCCGCATCATGAGAGTAAGCTTTTTGGTGTTTGGTCCAGTCACACTTATTCCTTGTCGTGTATGAATGTCTGTGTCAGTGGTCGCAGTTTAGACGAGAGGAGTCCTGCGCTGTGGCTGTTTGGGCTGCCCTGGTGTCTTTCCATCTCAAAGTGCATGTATAAGCCGTGCTTTCCTTGTTGCCAACAAATAACGCGAACAAGTCCCAACTCTCCCCCCTCCCCATACTCATTCCCCAACTGAAGCATCTGTCGCCCACACAACCAAACTTAATCAAACTGTTGAACTTGGGATGTCTCTTGTCACTGTGGCGTTGGATGTGCCGCAGTGGAGACTCTGGGTTTTCTTTTCGCCGCCGTGGGTTGGAGATGCCACGGTGGGTGATTGCAAGCTTTCTTCTTTGCCGTTTGCAATCGAGGGGGTGGAGTGCGTGGTGTGGCTTATCGTAGCCGCCAGCCGTTCTGTGTGGTATTTGTTCCAGCTTGTGCCTCCGTTTATCCACTTGCGGAAAATGTTTCCATGCAGATGTCTGTTGGTTGTATTTAATCATCTCTGTTCTGTGGTATTTCTTCCATTTGTTGCTGTGGCGGCTCATTTGGTGGTCTGTTTGGTCGGGGTCTGTTTCTCCGGTTTTCTTGCCGTCTCCATGTGCCCCATTCACCTTCTAGGTTGCGTTCCGCCCAGCTCCATGCCTCTTTTGGGTCTGTGAAGTGCACTGTTGTGCCCTTATGGTATATTTTCATCTGTGCCGGAAATAGCAAACCATATTTCACATTCAGCCCTTGTAGCCAAAGGATTGCCTTGCTCTTTGTACTTCTCTAGTAAAGTCAGGGAAGAAGGCTATCTTGGAGCCGTTATATGTCATGGTCCCTTTCGTCCTCGCCATGTGGAGTATTGCATCTCGATCCCTACAATTTAGGATCTTGGCTATCACTGTTCGTGGTGGTGCTCCGGGTATTGGCCTGCCAGTTGGTATCCGGTGTGCCCGCTCAATTGAAAAGAAGTTTGAGAGGGATTTGGGAGCGAATAGGTCAGCGAGCCATTGTTCGAGGAACAGCTCCATGCTGGGTCCCTCTGTTTTTTTGGGCAGGCCGAGGATTCGAATATTATTCCTTCTCGATCGGCCTTCTCCTTCTTCCACCCTCTCCTTCCAGTGCTTTGATGCGATCTTGTGCGGTATTCATTTGTTGACCCATGCTTCTTATACTGTCTTCCGTCACTGATATGCGCGTTTCTGCCTCCCCTGTTCGAGATGATAATTTCTGGAGATCATGACGCAGCAAGGAGACCTCTGTACAAATGCTGTCCATTTTGACTTCCATGGCGGTTCGAGAATTGGAGATGGCGTTCATCACGTCTCTAAGGGATATGTCGTCCTCGGGCTCTGGTGATTCGTCAGTTTTATTCTGATCCATAGGCGGTGTCGGGGTAGACGTTGTGTATTGCTCCATTGTGTTCTGGGTTCCAGTTTTCTTGATCCTTTCTTTGCCCATTTCTGGTGTGATATATTTGGCTCTTGTGCGGTTCTGGTATGTGGGGCCACAGCGCGTGGTTTCCCCCCGGCTATTCTTAGCAGTAGGTCGGGCTTTGGAAGTCAGGGGGGCGGAGGCGGGCAGGCGGACAATCAGTCCGGGGTGCCGTCTGCTGTGCTTCGGTGTTTCAGGAGATCGCCTCCCCTCCTCCCCCTTCTCCTTACCGGTCCTTCCCTGCGCTGCTCTCCAGGTTCCCTTCGTCACTGCAGCGGTCGCTGCTGCTGGCGGCAGGCGCTCTACGGGGGACCGGAGCGCCCGCGCTGTCCTCGGCCTGCCGTGTGTTGGGCGCGCACGCTCGCCGGATGGAGGTAGGTCTCCCAAGGTACGCTGGTGTTGTAGGCCTCGGGAAAGCCGGGATGTCGTCCCGCAGGATGGGAGGGGAGGTGCTTGCTCTTTTCGGTCAGCAACGATTGTCAGAGTCGGAGCGGCTGACTTTTCCAGGCGGAGGTTGGCGCCACTTCCGTCGGATCTGTGGGCTGGGTCTCTCCCAGTTTCATACGATTTATCTTCGGCTTCCGAGAGAGGCAGCGCCTGTAGTTCTAGATTGTGTCGCCGTCGGCCATTTTGGTTTCGTTTTGGCGCCGACTGCTTCCCTCTCCAGCTGTAGATATCTTGGGATTGACGCTTCGGAATTAGCTCCAGTTGCAGATTGTGTTCCTACTGGGTTTCCGCCACCTTTGAGGAACCTTTTTAGGGATATATTTGCCCAAATTCCCAGGATATTTCAGAATGTGGCTGGCGGCTTCGGGAGCTCTACGGGCTCACGTCTTCATCGGTCGCCAGCTGGCCACGCCCCCCTCTATAAGAAAATTTGAACTTCTGTTACAGATCAATGCCAGAGTCTTTTGCACATTTGCGCAAAATATACTCTTCTTTAATGTTGTAATGCATCTGAATTCTAAGATAGGTCTTCCTACTTATTATTAAGGTCGTAGCCTATTTTATGCTTGTACCATCGACCTATGCAATTTGATGATGTAGATCTCGTAGCAACCGCGTGTTTTTATGTTGCAAAATTTGAAATTTTAATCTGTATACTTTTTAATCATTGTTCTATAATCTATTTATGTATATGAACATGTTTTTTTTTAAAACAAACACATTTTTAAAAAATGTAGAACCAATTATATCTAGATTTAGAAAAATAGGGGATAATTGTCAGGGAGGATCGAACCCACACATCCCCAAGCTGCTTGATTCTCAGGCAGGTGTTCTAATCTGTGGTTAACAAATGCTCTAGCTGTAAGGCATCTCTGATTGCATGTAAGCCTTCTTTGACAAAAGGGTGCTTCCCCAGCATTGGGTCTTGCATGGATTCACATGATCATGAATATTCCCTGTCGTCGGGCTGGGAATCCTCAGTAAAAATGAAAGCAATTTAGCTTTAAGCTAAAACTGTTTGTCTTCTCTATAGCCTATCGGTGTCCTTTGGGACACACGTCCTTCTAACCTCACCACTGATGGCCATCTTCAGATTTTACCACATGTTTCTAGTGTTGGGAGTCCTTGTGCTTTACTCCTCAAAATCATTTGTTTTTTGATGTTTTTTTGAAGAAATCTCTTCGTCAATCTTCACGCAGTGACTAGCGGCAGCGGATCATCAGTGTTAGGCAAAGTTTGTATGCAATACCCTCTGGGAACACTGCAAACCCAGCCTTTGGTATAAAGCAGCCAGGCTTATCTCAAGAGGCGTCAATGTGAGCTGTAGTTGAGTTACACAGAGATTTACATATACAAGTATTGAAATAAACTCTTACACTCAAGGTTTCTTCAATAAAACAATTATTAATTAATGTATCAGTCCGTTAGAATAAGCCTTCTTCAGAAGGGAGCAATATAATAGTAACACTCAAATACACTTAATGAAATACACTCTCTTAATATCTCTAAATCAGTAGATATCCTTTTGGGATGGCCCACAGACACTACCTTCACCCTAAGGTGACTTCAATTGCTACGGTGCCGGGGACATTAATATATCACTGTTGCATTTACAATCCTATAGTAATAAGTCAAAGGAAAAGGTTATTTAGAACATACAAGAGACCAAAAATATTCTTAAGCAGGCAAATACTTTCAGATCCCCCAATAAGAGTCATTCAGTGGAAGAGGCTAAGCCAAAGTCAATAGGCAAAAGTCTATATGAGCTGAAGCACTTCTTTGTAGGTAAGTAGAAAGTCTTTGCACAGTGTTTTAGAAGTCTTTGAAGAAAGAAAGAATCAAATATAGGGCCACAAGCTGATTAGACTTGTGAGCAGTAGAAGATGCAAGCAACTCTACAGTAAGAGGTAAGTTCTCTCAGACTTTTACAGTACCTTTAGAAAGAAGAAAAGTGCAGCAGATGACTTCTGTTCCTGTGCAGCTCTGCAGATGTCACTGTTCCTGGGCCTCAGTTGTGGGGACAAGAGGGAGGACTTTTGGGGACTCCTGCTCTGCAATGGGACGGTCACCGATTGCAACCGGCAATCTTCAATTCAGTGGCTGTTCCGTGTTTCAGCTCCTTGCGTCTACCACAAATAGCAACGCTGCGGTTCCTGGCTGTCGAGATGGACTTTCCTTGCTTCTGGGGTCCCGCACTCTGTTTAGGGGGCTCAGGCTCGGTCAGTCCTGCTTCCTGGGAGTCCAGAGGATCTTCTGGAGCTCTAGGCCAGCTTAAAAGCAACGCACACAATGTGGTGTTCCTTTCCCTGGCTATACGGTTTCCAGCAGCAACTCTGTGGAAATTCAACCAGCTCCGATATGGATGTCCAGGTGGCTTACTTTGGAGTTGATTGGTCCCACTAACTCAAAGGGAGAAGTCGTCCTTGCAGGGGCTTCTCCGTCGATACGAATTTGGAGTTTCAGCACAGCAGCAGGGCTTCACCGGGCAAACCAACAGTCCAGGAGTTGCAGCAGGTGTCCTCTTCAAGTTCTTCTTCGGTTCCTTCATCCAGTGGTCGACTCTGCCTTCCAAGCCAAAAGCCTCGCCTTTTATTCCGTTCTCTCCCATTCTTTCCAGCCTAGCTGTTAATCACCCAGCAGGGTGGCTGTCCTTGCCGGAAAGTCAGCCGGCCAATCACCACAGAGTGCCTCTGGGTCGCCTTGGAGACTAAGCACACGGAGTTTCAGGCACCTCCCTCACTTCCTGCCTTCCCCAGATACCCTGGAGCCAGAGGCGGGCTTCACTCGTGAATCCTGCCAAAGGCAAAGCGAACAATGGGACCAAACCTGGTTTGGTGCGCAGTGTGTTAGGGATAATTCTCAAAAATGTGCTACTTTCCTTCACCCCAGAAACCCCCAGCAACTTTGCTGGATTTTGAGGACTTGATATCTTTATCTAGAAAGAGTGTGAGCCTTTTTTCCCACTCTTTCATGTATTTTGATGTATGTTTTACTCTTGTCTTCTTTGATTATGGAGTTTTTAAGATACCTCCATAGGCATCTTTTCATGTGTGTTACATAGCACTCTCAGTGCAGTAACACAGGGATGTCTTTTTAGACTTCCAAAAGGTTTAAATACCTTCTCTGGGATAAACTACTGTTTCCCAGAGAATGTAAGGTTAAATTGACTTTACTAGTCTTTTTAAATTCCTAGACCCAGCACACACTATCTTCCTTTAGAGTACTGGAGGGGTTACCTAGTATCCCCTGTGTCTAACATATTCATGTAGCAGTCAAATGCTACCCTTTTCTATCGAAATGGCTGGTGGCAGTGGTTTTACAACAAACTACCATGATTTTTCCCGCGAACACCGGTAGCTGAAAATTGCGGGAGCCATGTTTTTCAAGATGGCGCCTTAACCCCCTTTGTTTAAACAGGTACCGGTCTTCTTTTTTCGCCATTTCTTTTTGGAAAAGTCCTTTAGTGTTCGTCTCTGCACGTCAAACTAGGTTTGGTCCCTTTGTTTCTATGCCTTTGGCGGGCTTCAGGACTGAAGACCGCCTCTGTCGTCTGAGTGTCTGGGGTGGGCAGGAAGTGAGGTAGGTGCCCGAAACTCCCTGTGCTTAGTCTTCTAGGAGACCCAAATGCACTCTGGCGTGATTGGCTGACTGGCTGTCCGGCAAGGACAGCCAGCCTGCTGGGTGAGTGGCAGCTAGGCTGGAATGAATGGGAGAACACTGTTTAAAAGGCGAGTCTCTTGGACTGGAAAGCAAAGTCGACCACTGGAACGAAAGAACCGAAGAAGAGCTGGAAGAGGATGGCTGCTGCAACTCCTGGACCGTTGGTTTGCCCGGTGAAGCCCTGCTGCAGGTCCGAATTGCCAAGCTCACCTAGACAGAGAAGCCCCTTCAAGGACGACTTCTTCCTTTGAGTTGGTGAGACCAATCAACTCGTAAGCCACCTGGATACCATTCTCGGAGCTGGTTAGGATTAACCAGGGGGAAGGACACCAGCTTGTGTGCGTGATGAATAGCTACTTGAACTGAAGTGACTCCATTTTGTCTACGTTTTCTGACGATCCTGTGCAGTGCAGGAGTCCCCTGACATCCTCCCTCTTGTCCCCACGACTGAGGCTCAGGAACAGTGAGATCTGCAGGAACTGCCAGGAACCAACGTCTTCAGCTGCATCTTTTGCGTCATACTAAGGTACTGTGCCAACCCGATTGGGAGAACACTTCTCTTGCGGTGAAAGTTTGTGGAACTTTCCCAACTTGCAGTCCTAATCAGCTTGTAACCCAACATATGATTCTTTTTCGTACAAACTACTTCTGAAAACTTTGGCAAAGACTTTACCGTTTACTTCAAGAACCGCTCTTTCCTATCCAAGACACTAGTCCATTGACTTTGGCCTAGGCCTATTGAACTGAATCGAGTCCTCTAGTGAACTATAGCTATTTGCATTGCCTAAGAAAGTATTTGTGATCTATTCTGCTAACTTGTGCCTTTTTACTCCCATTGAAAGTAACTGAAATGCCATTTTGCTCCTATTTCAGGGGAGCCTAATTTGTTCAGAAACGTATTGGTTTGCTATTGAAGTGTGTTTGTGTATAAATTATAAGTTACTCACCGTAGTGACTAAATTACTCTTAGTCCATAGTCCCCTTTCCTCCATACTGCATGGGCGTCCCTCGCGAGGGATGGGAGACGGAACCTTTTTCACCAGAAAAATCTTCTTCCCCTCTTAATTTAGAGGTGCGCAGAGGCGCGGCCTTGGGAGCATGCGCTGCCCTGACTCCGCCTTCCGGCTCCACACCTCAGTCCCCAAAGACGCATCGACAATAGATTTACCATTGCCTAATGACACCAGATTATTAGGGGGGAGGATGGTGGACGTATGGAGGAAAGGGGACTTTGGACTAAGAGTACGTTAGTCGCTACGGTGAGTAACTTATAATTACTCTTACATCCCGTCCCCTTTCCTCCATACTGCATGGGCGATTACAACTGAATGTAGCCCCAGGGTGGAGACGAGACCCTCCTTAAGTAAACAGGTTCCGGAGAACCGCCTGTCCGAATGCCGCATCCGACCTGGAGCCGGCATCCAAACAGTAATGCTTCCAGAAAGCCGATGGAGTGGCTCATGTGGCCGCCCTGCTTATTACCTGCTAGGACATGGCGCTGAAAGGCGATGGCCGTTGCCTTGACCCTGACCCCGTGGACATGCATGTTCGCTGGAAGAGGTCTATCCTGGCCCTGGAACGCTTCTTGATGGCCGCGACCATCCAGCGGGAAATGGAGGCTTTGGAGGCCTGATATCCTGGCCTGGCGCCTCCAAAAGTGATGAATAGGGCATCTGACTTGCAGAAGCCCTTGGTCCTGTCCAGGTAGAATTTCAGGGCACGCCTGACATCTAGGCAGTGCAGAACTCTTTGAGGCTCGTCCTTAGGGTCCGCAAAGAATGTAGGAAGGACAATCTCCTCGTTTAAGTGAAAGGCTGATGGCACTTTAGGTAGAAATGCCGGATGGGTCCGCAGGACCACCTTATCCTTGTGAAAGATAGTGTACGACTCTGAAGCGACTAGGGCCTGGATTTCGCTGACCCTGCGCGCCGAAGTGAGGCCAACTAGCAGGGCTGTCTTGATGGTGACCAGCCTGATGCCCGCGGACGCCATAGGCTCAAATGGCTTGTGTGTGAGGGTGCCCAAGACTAGGTTCAAATCCTGCACGGGGTGTGGCTTCCTGATGGGTGGGTAGAGTCTAGCGAATCTGGCCAAATGTCTTTTGACGATCGGGTGGGAGAAGACCCCCTGCTCCGAATTCC
This sequence comes from Ambystoma mexicanum, assembly GCF_040938575.1. Taxonomy (NCBI): domain Eukaryota; kingdom Metazoa; phylum Chordata; class Amphibia; order Caudata; family Ambystomatidae; genus Ambystoma; species Ambystoma mexicanum. Next base: position 1,390,820,824 of record NC_090921.1, read on the forward strand.
TGTAGACCCCCATGGCTGAGAGGTATGTGCGGCAGGTGTCCACCTGCACGCCAGAGTTGGCGAGGTGCGCTGAGAATGACAGCACATCGTCCAATGAACAAGCCAGGGGGTCGATATCCTTGAGTGCGCCCCGTGGCAAAACCTGGTCCATTTACTTTTATACTGGGCTCTGGTAGCCTTGCTCCTAGCCCCCTGTATGATAACCAGATTGGCTTGGGATAGGTTGAGGTGTCTGAGCGTCACTTGCTCAGGAACCACGCTGTGAGGGGGCGGGGTGGACGACCTTGCCCCCCTGCTGTGTCAGAAGATGTGCTGGGCCCATCAGGAGGTGGATTGGAGGGACCGCTGAGAGGCTGAGCAGCTCCGAGAACCATGGCCTGGCTGGCCACCACAGAGAATGACGTTGAGCTGGTAAGACTCCTTGAACTTGCAAAGCACTCTGTGAATCAGTGGAGTGGGCGGGAAGGCGTATGCTGACATGCCGTTCCACTGGATCCATAAGCCGTCGCCTAGGGAGCCTAGGCCCTGCCCCTGCCAGGAGGCGAACTGTGAGCACTTCTTGTTGTGCCTGGTGGGAAAGAGATCCACCTGGGGGAGGCCCCATCTGTGGAAGATCTCCAGTGCAACGAGGTCGTTCAGCTGCTACTCGTAATTGTCCGCTCCCAACATGCTGAGCCTGTCCGCTTCCAGGTTGGATTCCCCCGGAAGGTGGACTACCGTGAGGAAAATCTCGTTCTCCATGGACCATTGCCACATATTGATCGCCAGTTTGCACAGGGAAGGGGACCTGGTCCCCCTTGCTTGTTGATGTAGTACATACTGGTCGAGTTGTCTGTCTGTATGAGGACAACCCTTCCCCTAAAACGTGTGAGGAAGTCTCTGAGTGCTAACCAGATGGTATTCAGTTCCAGTCAATTGATGTGGTATTCTTGTTATTGACGGGTCCACATGTCGTGGACCGAGAGGTCCTCCAGGGTGGCTCCCACGCCCTCTAGGGAGGAGTCTGTGGTAATCGTCACCTGTGGGACGGGGGGGCCTGAAGGGCTTGCCCGTCCGCAGGTTGCAGTCCCTGGACCACCATGAGAGGTCCGGGTGGAGGAAGACGTGGATCTTGATAATTTCGGCCTGAGAGCACTTCTCCTGGTTCCACGACGCTGTGAATTGGAGCTGAATCCTCATCATGAGTCGTGTGTGGGGGACAGCCAACAGTACCGCTGCAAAAAGACCCAGGAGATGCTGGTAGCACCAAGCCGAAGTAGCGCTTCGGCTGAGAAAGTGGGACGTGGCCCTCCTGATGGCCGCGATCTTATCCTTTGAGGGGGAGACCCTCTCGAAGCGCGTGTCCCAGATGAGGCCCGGGAAGGTCAAAGACTGCGTGGGTTGCAGCTGTGACTTCTTGAGATTGAGCGAAAAGCCCAGGTCATGTAGCGTGTTCATTAGTGCATAGGAGTGGTGAACTGCTTCTTGAGGTGTAACCCTGACGAGCCAGTCGTCTAAGTAGGGGTATATATGGGAGGCCCGGAGGAGGGCTGCCACAGCATTCATGAGTCTGGTAAAGACCCTGGAGGCCGAGTTGAGGCCAAAAGGGAGGACCTTGTACTGAAAATGGCAGACCATGATCCTGAACCGGAGGAACGAACGATGGGGTTGCCAAATAGGAACATGCAGATTGTTAGGCAGAATCCTGTGCAGTTCCCTTAGGGAGCACTACAGAAGATTAAGACTACAGGTATGAGCAATAAATCTGCTTTGGTATCAGTCCGTACCACAAAGATTTAGTTCGTAGCTGTGGCTAAGCAGTCAGACTTATCTCAAGAGGGAGAAGAGCAGTATTCAGGGTTTACACAATAGGACTACAGTACTATGGAACAAGGAAACACTGACCAAAGCTTTATATCAAAAAGAATATATATTTTTTACACACTCTTAAATCAGCACACAAGTCACTAGTATTAATGCAAATGAAAACAGTCAAGAAAAGTATATACAACTTCTTAATTAAATTGTAGACAAGTTTGAGCAAGAGTGAAAACTGAGCAAAACGGCACAGTGTAAACCAAGCAGAAATGGCACTCTAACAATTTCTTCACAGGGAGGGAAAGCACAAGTTATACAGGGCTAACCTCTAGAACACACCAGCAACACTTCCCAAATGGATTGCAAACAAGTACTTTGGTATTAGCAATACTTAGGTGAAAACCGAGCAACATGGCACTTCAACAATATTAAAGAGGGAAGGAAGGGTGGTTATGAGTTTAGGTGCACCAACACATTTCTTAGTGAGAAGCAATCTAGAGAAGGCAGTTGTAACAGATTTAGCCAAAGTCAATAGGCCTGTGCCAGAGTTAGTGGTACAAGGCAAAGGTGCCTAGGATCAAACTGTTCTAGTAGCTGCAGTCAAATCTTTGTTTAACGTTGAAAAAGGAGGGTGCAAAAGGTAAAAGATAATGTTAGACAATAGGGGCGGCCAGCCCAAGAGGTAAGTAAAGGATTTAAAACACCTTTAGCAGTACCCCGCGAAACAGGAGGCCTGGCGGAACAATGTACCCTGAAAAGAAGAAGAGGCTCCTGCGGTGGCGGTAGTTCCTGGTAGTTCCTAGCAGTTCCTGCAGTTCGGGATATCCAGCAGAGGAAGAGAGGCTCTCGTCGTGGAGGAAGGTTCGAGTTACTGCACTGCCCAGGGATGAAACCAGCCGCGGTGCTGCCAAAACGAATAAAAGGTACGCTCCTTTAAATTGCGGTCTTGATGGACGGGTGCCTGGCTATCCGGTCTCCGAGTGCAGGGCACTGGCGATTTGACCAAGGCAGGTCCTGGAAGGCGATTGGAAAACTGGTTGGTCCCACCAGCTCAAGGGAAGAAGCTCTTGCAGGTGAAGATCTTCTCTCGTTGTGTGGAGAAAAGTGGTGAGACGCTGCAGCAGGGCTTCATCGGTGGTTCAGTCGTTGCAGATGTCTTTGGCTTCTCTCCTCTTCGGCTTCTTGGTTCCAGTGGCGACGTCTTGCCCTTCCAGTCCGCACGACCCTGCTTTTATGCAAAAAGACCCCCCATTCATACAGCCTAGCAGTCACTCATACAGTGGAGTGTTCATCCTGGCGGGAGACCCTCCAGCCTATCATTAATTAATTAACCCTTCCCAGTACGTCCATAGTAAGATGGGTTGTACTGGTTTAGTTCAGAAATATTGACTAGTAAAGTCAATGGGAACTTTACATGCCCTGGGAGACAGTAGTCAGTCCCAGGGTGTGGAGTCTATGTTTGGGGGTCACTATGACACCCTTTTGTCACTGCACTGAGGGTTCTGTGTAACACACGTCAAAAAGATGATACCTATGAGGGTGAGAAAATCCCCATAGACCATAAGCACAAAAATAGCCATATGCCTAAGAGTAGGACATAGAGTCTCACTCTTAGCAGGAGTAAAAAAAATGAACCCCTCAAAGCCAGCAAAGCTGCTGGGGAACTCTATAGGTAAGGGAAATTAGCCATAGAAGAGAATTCTCCCTAACACAGATAGGCGTCCTTCAGGTCCAGGGAGCACATCCAGTCTCCCCTGCACAATGTCTCCGCAATAAAAGCTGGCGTCACCATCTTGAATCTCTGAAGAGGTAAGGAGAGGTTGAGTGTGGAAAGGTCCAGTACAACTCTCAGGCCAGCCTGGTTCTTTTTCTGAATGGCGAAGATCCTGGCGTAAAAGCCTGAGCCTCACTGGGAGGCTGGGACTTCCTCCACGGCCTGGCTCAGGACGAGCGACAATTCTCCGCCAAAAGAGTTGCTGTCCCAACTTGTGGAGGAGGAGAGGAGGGAGGAGAGGCAGGAATAGGTAGACGGTACCTCGAGGAGACTACTGACAGGATCCAGGAGTCCGCAAAGTTCTGTCGCCAAAAGTGTGCATGACGTGCAAGCCTGCCCCCCCACTGGCGACATGTGGACCCGGAGTGGTGGGTCAAAACGTCTTACCCCTGGAGGCCGAGGAGTGGGACTGGAAAAAGCCCTTGCCGACCCCCCCCCCCCCCCGGCTCCCCCTTTTTGATGCTTGCGCCGACTTGGGGCCGGCGAGCGTTCCAGCTGCCTAGACCTCCGTTCCTGGAAGCCGCGGAAGCCTCCAGATGAGCGACCCTTATCCGAGCGTTGCTGAGACTGGGAGTACGCTTTGGGCGTGATCTTTGTCAGTATGGGTAAAGACTTAGCCGTCTGAGAGCTATTCTTCTTTTTGTCCAGCTCCTTGTCTGTGCGGAGTGAAAGAGGTCACTGCCCTCGAAGGGCGTATCTAGAATGCGTTCCTGGACATCTGGGTTGAACTTGGTTGCCCAGATGCAGGCCGTCCTTCTCATGTCCATGGCAATACAGATGGCACGTCCAGAGGGATCAATGTGTGCCAGGGTGGACTCCATGATATCCTGAGCAACGAGCTTGGCTTCAGCTAGCCCCGCCTTAAAACGCGATTGGCTGTGGGCGGGGAGTTCCGGGAGGAAGTCTGCAATTTCCCGCCATAATCTCTGGTTGGCGGCTGACAGCATGGCGTCTGCTTTGGCCTGTCGGAGACGCAAAGAAGCATTGAATACAGCTTCTTACCGTATGCCTCCGAGGTTTTCTCCTCCTTGCCTAACAGCGCCGCAGATGACGGAGACAAGGACGACTGAGGCTTGGAGTACATTGATGCTGCAGCGATCACCGAGGAGTGTGGCTGAGGATGGGAGGAGAGCAAGAGTGTATCCCCCCCTCCATCTGCCTGTACTTGGCGTCCAGGCGGCGGTTGACTGTCTGGACAGAGTGGGGTTTGAGCCAACTCTTCTTGGCGAGGGACACCACGTCGGCCTGTAGTGGAATTCCGTTCTGGCAGAAGGACGTCTCGTGAGGACTTCAGCGAGGACGCTCTCTGCCGGCTGTTCTACCTGGGCTGGGGGAGGCCCAGGTATTCCGCCAGGCCCGAGAGACATTCATTGAAGGCCTTGGCTGATGATGGTGTGTCAGGATCCTCCTCCTCATCAGTATCCGGAGGGTCTGGGGGGATCCTGTGGAGGAGTAGCAGTATCCGGAGGCTGGGACACTGGGACCACGGCTGGAGGCTGAGGCAGAGGAGGACGTTTGTATGGAACTGCCTGCGGAGTAGGCTGAGAAGCCGGAGGAGGCGGCTGCACCGGGGCCAGAGAGGCGTCGGCGGAGGCATCTGTGGTGCTGCTAGCATAGCGGGAAGGACTTCCCTGACTGCGTCCTTGATGATAGCCCCCATATGTGGAGACTTCATGAGGCAGAGGAACCTCTCGAAGATCCGGTCCTCTCTGGCTGAAGTGGAGGAGGACGACGAGGGCACGGACGAGGTAGCTAGAGGCAGCTGAGGCCACTGCTGACCTTGTACATACGGGCGCAAGGGAAAACAGCCTTGCGCATAAGAAGGGTAGGCCGAAGGCCATGTACCTGGTTGATGCCAGTCCCACCTCGATACTCGTTCTTCGCCGAAGTCCTGCAGAGGTGTCGAACGGGTGTCCTTTTCTGGCAAGTCGGCCATTTTGTTGAGTTGCCTACCACGTGGCTGCGACGTGTTGCTCGGCTCTCTGGGGCCGGCCTCTGCCAAGTCTCTTGTGTGAGGCGCGCGACTTGCCCCGCTCCTCGGGCACGGGCCCAGTAGGTGTGCCAACCTCGACCTGAAGGTCGTTAGAGCTGCGTTCAGGCGCCCTCTCCGGTGGATTTTAGCTACCGGAGCGTTTAAACGGGTCGCAGTCGGGAAAATCATGGTAATACCACTGCCACCAGCCATTCTGAGAGGAAAGGGTAGCTTTTGAGGGCTACATTAGTTTTCTAGGCATAGGGAATACTAGGTATTCCCTCCAGCACTCTGCTGTAAGGCATTGTGTGCTGGGTCTAGCAATTTAAAAAGACTAGCAAAGTCAATTTAACTTTACATTCACTGGGAGACAGTAGTCAGTCCCAGAGAAGGTGTTTAAACCTTGGGAAGTCTGAAAGACATCCCTGTGTCACTGCACTGAGGGTGCTGTGTGACACACAAGAAAAAGGTGATGCCTATGCAGTTGTCTAAAACTCATATCCAAAGAACACAAAATTAAAACACACATCAAAATACATGAGTGGGGGATTCCAAGATGGCGGCCGAGCCGGGCAGACGTGCGTGAGCGTAGCTCCGTCCCCCGACCCGGGCCGCAACAAATAAGCACCTCACTTCGAGCACCCACCGAGCCTCTGAGAAGCGTCTTCCCCCAGACAGGGAGGAAAAGGAAATAATCTCCCTCGACGAGCGCCGGAGGCAGAACGAGAGCGAGTGCCGGACCGGACCCGCCCCTCCACACTACGAAGCCGGGAGTCGCGCTGAGACCCCGGGCCCGACGCCAGCAGTGAGCAGCAGATCGGGCGGATCGAGGGAAGCCCAAGCCCGAGGAAAGAAGCCGCAAGAAGAACTGGACCAGACGGAGAGAACCGCCCCCGCTCCGAGCGTGAAGCAGTCTCCGGAAAGAAAACGGGAAGCCCGAAGCCGGAAAAAGATTGTCGGCAGGCCCGCAGAAGCAACAACGGATGAAAGGTACGAGGCGGGGGGAAGGACGGAGGGCAAGCGGGAAGGAGACACCCCCTCCAGACGACCCGAGCAGAAGAAAAAGCGGACATTTAACCCTGCGCCACAACAGGTCTGAGGGGGTCGGGGGCAGGGGGTCTCCGGAATATCAGCAGACCCGTCCTCTCCGAGCACTAAAACAGCACTCGGGGTACCACAGGGGTGGGGAAACGACCTGGGCAGCGACAAGCAGCACAAGGGGGACCATATAGAAAGAGGAGCCTAATTCAGCAAGGAACTTAAAACTGGGAATCGAAGCAGGACTCACGGGGGTAACACGCAAAGTCCTAAGCATACCACAAACACAGATCCCCAGTAAATGAACATGCGATAAGGGAACCAAGAGGAGGACCGAAAGCCCCAGAAGTGAACCGTAAACCCAACAAAGATCCTCAAGAGACAACGAATAAACCCAAAATCAAGAGACCTCAGAAACTAGCCAAAACCCTGTCAAATCCGAAGAGAGGACTTTGATAAGAAACCCAAGCGAAGAGGCCCAAACACATGTCAAAAATCAAAACGAAGAGTGGGTCACAATCAACGGGGGCGGAGAAAGGTGGACCCAGGCAAGACCAAGACCTGACCCAAATCTGGGGACTAGGGAACAAGAACCCCAAGAGCTTGAACAAACAGAAAAACAAAGGAGGCGACTGTTAGGAAAGATTTCGTTATTGTAGGGAACTTTCCTTCCATGTGGCAACCCCTAAACTTTTTGCTATTGTTTTCAACCTGTTTTCTTGACTTTGCCAGAGAAGTGCAGCCTTCTGCCGTACTCCTCTGGGCTTTCGCTCCTTTCTTACGGGGAAACTGACATGCCCTTAAGACAGTCAGTACCGGGGAACGCTGTTTCCCGTAGTTTCTTTTATCGTGTCGCCATTTTAGTGCAACACGACACAAGAGGGCACTGTAAGCTAAGTTACAGCTCTCTTGGGTCTCTAGCCTTCTACAGACCCTAGACACTCTTGTAGGATGGTTTTTGGATCGGTGCAAGTCATTCAGGGACTGGGCTGGTGGCAGCGATCATTTGGTTTATTTTGAGCTCCTTTTGCCGTTCTGAGCACCTTTTTGCCGCAAACACAAAAGGGTGGCCCGGCTACCCAAAATGGCCGGACCACGAGGCTCCTTTGTCTCGTCCACTGTCCGTCTTGCTCCCTTTACCTTCCCCCGGGTCAGGCGACCCGGGGCCTTCCTTATTTGGGCATGTAGTTTCCCGCGAAACACGGTTGCTTTCGCGGGCTTCTACATGTCGTTTGAGTGCCCCCAGGATGTGGGCTGGGCTGTCTGGTCCCAATACACATCCTGGGTGCCAGAGAGTCTAGGGTGGTGTGAATGCCTGGGACCACTGTGGTCCGTGATTGGTCCACGTATGGTATGTGTGTTGATGAGCGGATCTCCCATTGGCTCCCCTCCGTTTTGGCGCGAAGGGAACCGTGGATAAGAGGGAGCTGGAAACACCACTACCATGTCGATCTCCTGAGTTCTTACGAACCCAGGGATACAGGAGCCAAGTATCCTGCGAACACGAGGCTGGACCGAGGAATCGCTGATGACCCCCTGAAGAACTTCTGCTCCTCATTGCTGTCGTCCGGTGAAGCCCTTTCCACCTAAGATCGAACAAGAAGGCCTGTACTGGCGCTTCGACCTATTGGAATAGCAGGACCAGCTATTCCCGGCACCTTCATCAACTCCTGCCGTAAGCCTTCGGAAGTGTCTCTGGGCCATCCAGTTGACTGACCAGCTTACTAAGGAGTCCTGCTCTGTAATCGCCGACAGGTTGGGTGGTATTCTGAGTCCGGGGCACGCTCACACGCTTCGTTTGCTTAGCAACCCTAAGCTAGAGGTGAACGGTGCTCGTTTGGCTTGAATACACCCGGCCGTTCCGTTGCCCTGCTGTGGCGACAAAACTGTGCTTGTTTCTTCGATCGGGACGTCTTTTTACTCTGCACGACGACGAGACGTTCCCTGCTCTTCAGAACCTGCCAGAAGCTGCATCTATCGAGGAGAAGCTCGGGCCTGCTTGCTTCGGGGACCGGTGAGTAGATTAGCTAGGATCTGGTCGCCCTCCTGCAGTGCCCCTTGCTTTTCCCCGCTGTAAATACAGCTCCCCTTGTCTGTACTCGCGCCCTGCTTCTGCCTCACAGTGGAGGCTGCGCTAGAGTCGCGGACCGTGTTCTCCTTCATTAGGGCACCCTACAGAGCTGTCCAACGTCCTCCGAAGAGCTTCACCTTCTGCCCATTGGCACCGGCGTGTGCAGGTACTTTTGAGCGCTAGGCTCCACTCTTCGTAGGGATTGGACTACCATCTAGTTAGGGGCCTCAGAAGGCGGACATATCACACGCATTGGTTCGCACTGCCTGTTTTCCTTCCCCTGCAGGTGGATAACATATTTCGTGCTGCTAATGCTGTGAAACTGTGTATTCTGTATATATATTGGGTGGATAGTGTATGTGTTGGTTTAATATCGTTGTATATTGCTGCTTTTACTGTGGTTATTAGTTTCAAGGCCTTATAATAAATGTGTATCTATTTTTGATATAAACAACTGTTTGGAGTAGTTTGTAAGCGCTCTTGCTTTGTGTGCTCACTGTGGGCTTTCAGTCACCCTCACCCCTCTTGAGACCTAGTCTTGACCGCCGCGATCGCTACCTTGATTGGTCTGGCTTGTCCAGAGGTTACCCTGTTCCAAGTAATTAGGTTGGCCTTCTGAACTTCTGCGCCACCAGGACAGAGTTCAGAAATCCGTCTTAACAAATTGGTGTACAGCGGTGGGATACGACTGGGGGTATCCAGTGTTGCGCACGAGCTGAGGCGTTTTCAGGTTATTCCAACCAGGACACGCAGTAAAGTATTGAATATAACGTTAAAAAGGCCATAGTCCTATCAACAGTATGGAAACGAATACTTTATTAACCTTAAATGCTTCGAAATCTGAAACATTGAAGAAGATGTGTGCGGAGAGAGGGGTTTCCTCTCAAGGCACTAAATTGGAAATGATCCAGAGAATCGTGGCGTGGCAAGAAGCGCAGCTTGACGCTATAACTTCCGAGGACAGTGCAGAAGGTGGTGGGGCTGCTCTCACTGGCAGAACCGACGGTTCTGCCGCTGCACTGATCCATCACGACCACGAGGACAGGGAGGATGTAATGTCTAACGTTTCCTCTGCCAGTGTTGATGGGGAGGCTATGCTTGAATTCAAGAAGCAAGAGCTGCGGTTTAGGCAGCAGGAGCTTGAATTCAGCATAGCCAAACTGAAAATCGACCAGGCAGAAAAACAAAAAGACAGGGATCACCAGTTGGAACTGGCCAAGCTTCAGTTCGCAAATGGGTCCAAGGGTCCTGGACATGGTTCTGGGGCTTCCTCTCATCCACGGTTTCCAAAAGATCTGCTCAGTGTGTATGAGGAACGAAATGACATTATGGACTGGTTAAATGCGTTTGAGTATGCATGCGAGGTTCAAGAGGTTGATAATGCGGATAAGATTGCATGGTTACTCAGCAGACTGCCCCATTCTGGTTGCAGTGCCATTATGGAAATGTCGAAGGCTGAGCGCGCTGATTTTGCAATGTTGAAGCAGACTCTAATTTTAAAGTTTGGGAAGACTCCGACCCAATATTTGAAAAGGTTTAGAGAATATAAGAAAAAGGAAGGTGGTACTTGGGTGTCGTATGTAGCTGAGTCCCTGAAAAACTTGACTGGCTGGGTTGAAGGTTATAAGGTTTCTACCTTCGAAGGCATGATCAATCTGGTCATGCTGGAACACATTTTTGCTTCTTCTTCCCCGGAGCTTAAGCAGCATTTGGCCGATTCAAAGGAGATAGATCCTAAGAAGCTGGCCATTGCAGCAGACTTATGGGTGTCACATCGAGTGTCCCATAAGGACAAAACTCATCCTGATAAGCAGGAGGAAGGGAAAAAGTACAAGGATGTGGTGGGTGGGGAATCTGCTAAATCTTCTTCCCAAAAGGGCCACAAAAAGAAAAATAAGGGTAAGCCATACGAGAACTCACAGGGTAGCGGAGGTTCGCCCCCGAAACAGAACTCTGGTTATAATAAGCCTCCCTACGTAAACAGACCCAATGGGGCTTGTTTTTCTTGTGGAGCAACTGACCATGTGAAGGGGGATCCCCGTTGTAAGGTTAGACCTTTGGGGGTCCACTCCGCTAATCTGGCCTTCTCCTCCTACGAGGAAGAAGAGATTACAGGAGCATCCTTCTCCTCAGACTCATTTCCCAGCGGAATAGAGGCTGAGGTAGTTTTAGTGTCCCTGGGTTCCTGGGAGCCTAAAGTCGCAGAGGCGTATGCTAGGATTCCGGATAATACCAAGCACTACTTTAAAGACAGTGTGTTGATCAATGGAGTGGATACTCCAGCTCTTAGGGATAGTGGGTGCAGTCGAACTGTAGTGGATTCTACCTTGGTAGACTCAGAGGAAGTTGCCAGAGCTCCTCTGATGCCCACTAAGTTGGCTGACGGCCCCCTCCGTATGTTTCCCGTGATCCCTGTTAATCTAACTTTAAATGGTACAGCAGTTAGGATTCCAGTGAGCATTCAGAGAAACGTCCCGGGAAAGGTCTTGTTGGGCAATGATCTCAGAGCTCTAGGGCTCGTAGGAGACACTGCCGAAAGACCCTACACACGGTCTCAAGCACGGGCAGCATTGGCCAAGTCCAATACGCCGCCCCAGCCGAAGGGGAAACCCAAGGCGAAAGGAGTCAACAAGTCCCGACGGGGGAAAGAGAATATTCCCCCGAGCTCGCCTACCACTGCGGTGGAGGGAGTTGGTCAATCGCCCGAGCCTGACGAGGAGGTGGCGATGCCTGAAGTGTTCGACCCCAACGACCATCCTGAACTAAAAGACTTGTTAGTTGAAGGAGGTCCTGATAGGGACGACTTCAGTAAGGGCCAACGTGAGTGCCCATCTCTGGAAGGCCTAAGGAGACAGGCCTGCTCCCAGCTTGAGGGTGAACCTCCTGGGAAGCATCGGATTTATTGGGAAGGTGGACTCCTGTACAGTGAGCCCACAGAGTCTACAGAAGGAGACCATAGGAGGTTGGTGGTTCCCCTTTCTGTTAGACCCTTCCTCCTGCAGTTGGCGCATGAAGTTCCCCTTGCTGGTCACCTTGGTATGAAGAGGACCAAGCAAAGGTTATCCATGCACTTCTACTGGCCCAAGATGGGGGTGCAAGTAGAAAGTCACTGCAGGAGTTGTGCCTCCTGCCAGTTGTCTGGTAAGGTTGGCGCGACAATCCAAGCTCCGTTGGTACCGCTCCCAGTTGTGGGGGTACCATTTGAAAGGGTAGGGATCGACATCGTTGGTCCCCTTGACCCGCAAACATCCTCAGGCAATAGGTTTATCCTGGTGCTGGTCGACCATGCAACCAGGTATCCTGAGGCCATCCCATTAAAGACTGTAACTGCCAAGTCAGTTGCAAAAGCTTTACTCGGCATATTTACTAGGGTTGGCTTCCCTAAAGAAGTTGTGTCAGATCGTGGCAGCAACTTTATGTCGAAGTATATGCAGGCTATGTGGAAAGAATGTGGGGTCACCTACAAGTTCTCTTCTGCATATCACCCCCAGACCAATGGTCTGGTGGAACGTTTCAACAGAACGTTAAAGAGCATGATTGGGGCTCTGGAGGAGCCCCAGAGAAGAAAATGGGATCTTCTTTTACCATGCTTGCTGTTTGCCTACAGAGAGGTACCACAGGAGGGTGTTGGCTTCAGCCCCTTCGAACTTCTGTTCGGTCATCCCGTACGGGGACCCTTAGCCATCATCAAAGAGGGATGGGAGATGCCCACTCCCCCTGTTACTACCAATGTAGTTGACTATGTGCTAGGGCTCAGAAAACGGATGGTACTCCTGATGGGCTTGGCTAGTGAAAAGTTGAAGGCAGGACAAGCGCTGGTGAAACATTGGTACGACCAGAAAGCTTCCTTAATTCACTTTACCCCTGGTCAGCAAGTCCTGATCATGAACCCTATAAGGCCTCGCGCTTTACAGGACAAATGGTCAGGCCCTTACACAGTGGTGGAGCCCCTGGGTGAGGTGAACTATTTAGTGGACCTTGGAAGGCCTGGACAGGCTCCAAAAGTGTTCCACGTAAATAGGCTGAAGGCTTTCGTCCCAAGAGTCGAAATCGCAGCACTGCTACTGGCGTCAGACGTTGAGGAAGAGGAGTCAGAACCTCTTCCCGACCTGTTCCAAAGCGGTCCTTCAGATAGCTCCGTTGAGGGTGTCCGAGTGGCCCCTCACCTGACTTCTGATCAGCAGGCTGAGGTGAAAAATTTGCTTAGGCAGTTTTCCCCCCTGTTTTCACAGTCGCCTGGTTTGACACCTTGGTGCAAACATAACATTGACACAGGAGACAGTGTACCTACCAAAAGTAGGGGATACAGGATGTCGGATAAAGTACGGTCTTATATTAAGACCGAGGTCAACAAGATGTTAGACCTTGGGGTGATTGAACCCTCTAGTAGTCCTTGGTCCAGTCCTGTGGTATTGGTTCCAAAGGCGGGCACCTCTGAATTGAGGTTCTGCGTGGATTACAGGGCTCTGAATGCTGTCACCAAGACAGACGCTCACCCCTTGCCTCGAACTGACGAGCTGGTGGATACCTTGGGTGCCTCCAAGTACCTCAGCACGTTTGACCTGACTGCGGGCTATTGGCAAATAGCTTTAGCAGAACATGCCAAGGAGAAGACAGCATTTTCAACTCCCGACGGGCTTTACCAATTCCGGGTAATGCCGTTCGGATTGAAGAATGCACCTGCCACTTTCCAGAGGCTTGTGAATCATGTGTTGAATGGGTTGGACGAATTCTGTCTTGCATATCTAGACGATATAGCAGTTTTCAGTGCCACCTGGGAAGACCATGTGAAACACCTCGGGATTGTGCTCCAGGCTCTTCAGAAAGCCCACTTGACCATAAAGGCGAGTAAATGCCAGATTGGACAAGGCTCAGTGGTTTACCTTGGGCATGAAGTAGGTGGAGGAAGGATACAGCCTCTCCCCAGTAAAGTACAAGCAGTACAAGACTGGCCTACCCCCACTACACAAACCCAAGTGAGAGCCTTCTTAGGACTCACGGGTTATTACCGCAATTTTGTGGCAGACTATGGCACCATAGCTGCTCCTCTGACTGCCCTCACAACTCCGAAGAAACCCAAGAAGGTAACTTGGACTGACGAGTGTGAGAAGGCCTTCAATGGCTTGAAAGACTCCTTGTGCCAGGCCCCTGTACTCAGGGCCCCTGATTATCAAAGACCTTTTATCGTGCAGACGGATGCCTCTGACACTGGGATAGGAGCTGTACTATCACAAGTAGATGAGAAGGGTAAGGAACACCCTATCGGTTTTATTAGTCGCCAGCTTAAGGACAGAGAGCTCAGATGGTCCACGGTAGAGAAAGAATGTTTCTCTGTTGTGTGGGCCCTAAGGAAGCTGCGGCCCTACCTCTATGGGACCCACTTCACTGTGCAGACTGACCATAAGCCGTTAAAGTGGCTAATGAACATGAAGGGGGAGAATCCAAAGTTGCTTAGGTGGTCCATAAGTCTACAAGGCTTCGACTTCACTATTGAGCATAGGCCAGGTGTCCAACATAGCAATGCTGATGGGTTGTCCAGAATGTTTTACCGACCTGAACAAGAGACTCATCCAGGGGTGGATTAGTTCCCCCTGTCCATAGTCTGGGAGGGGCGAGTGTTAGGAAAGATTTCGTTATTGTAGGGAACTTTCCTTCCATGTGGCAACCCCTAAACTTTTTGCTATTGTTTTCAACCTGTTTTCTTGACTTTGCCAGAGAAGTGCAGCCTTCTGCCGTACTCCTCTGGGCTTTCGCTCCTTTCTTACGGGGAAACTGACATGCCCTTAAGACAGTCAGTACCGGGGAACGCTGTTTCCCGTAGTTTCTTTTATCGTGTCGCCATTTTAGTGCAACACGACACAAGAGGGCACTGTAAGCTAAGTTACAGCTCTCTTGGGTCTCTAGCCTTCTACAGACCCTAGACACTCTTGTAGGATGGTTTTTGGATCGGTGCAAGTCATTCAGGGACTGGGCTGGTGGCAGCGATCATTTGGTTTATTTTGAGCTCCTTTTGCCGTTCTGAGCACCTTTTTGCCGCGAACACAAAAGGGTGGCCCGGCTACCCAAAATGGCCGGACCACGAGGCTCCTTTGTCTCGTCCACTGTCCGTCTTGCTCCCTTTACCTTCCCCCGGGTCAGGCGACCCGGGGCCTTCCTTATTTGGGCATGTAGTTTCCCGCGAAACACGGTTGCTTTCGCGGGCTTCTACATGTCGTTTGAGTGCCCCCAGGATGTGGGCTGGGCTGTCTGGTCCCAATACACATCCTGGGTGCCAGAGAGTCTAGGGTGGTGTGAATGCCTGGGACCACTGTGGTCCGTGATTGGTCCACGTATGGTATGTGTGTTGATGAGCGGATCTCCCATTGGCTCCCCTCCGTTTTGGCGCGAAGGGAACCGTGGATAAGAGGGAGCTGGAAACACCACTACCATGTCGATCTCCTGAGTTCTTACGAACCCAGGGATACAGGAGCCAAGTATCCTGCGAACACGAGGCTGGACCGAGGAATCGCTGATGACCCCCTGAAGAACTTCTGCTCCTCATTGCTGTCGTCCGGTGAAGCCCTTTCCACCTAAGATCGAACAAGAAGGCCTGTACTGGCGCTTCGACCTATTGGAATAGCAGGACCAGCTATTCCCGGCACCTTCATCAACTCCTGCCGTAAGCCTTCGGAAGTGTCTCTGGGCCATCCAGTTGACTGACCAGCTTACTAAGGAGTCCTGCTCTGTAATCGCCGACAGGTTGGGTGGTATTCTGAGTCCGGGGCACGCTCACACGCTTCGTTTGCTTAGCAACCCTAAGCTAGAGGTGAACGGTGCTCGTTTGGCTTGAATACACCCGGCCGTTCCGTTGCCCTGCTGTGGCGACAAAACTGTGCTTGTTTCTTCGATCGGGACGTCTTTTTACTCTGCACGACGACGAGACGTTCCCTGCTCTTCAGAACCTGCCAGAAGCTGCATCTATCGAGGAGAAGCTCGGGCCTGCTTGCTTCGGGGACCGGTGAGTAGATTAGCTAGGATCTGGTCGCCCTCCTGCAGTGCCCCTTGCTTTTCCCCGCTGTAAATACAGCTCCCCTTGTCTGTACTCGCGCCCTGCTTCTGCCTCACAGTGGAGGCTGCGCTAGAGTCGCGGACCGTGTTCTCCTTCATTAGGGCACCTTACAGAGCTGTCCAACGTCCTCCGAAGAGCTTCACCTTCTGCCCATTGGCACCGGCGTGTGCAGGTACTTTTGAGCGCTAGGCTCCACTCTTCGTAGGGATTGGACTACCATCTAGTTAGGGGCCTCAGAAGGCGGACATATCACACGCATTGGTTCGCACTGCCTGTTTTCCTTCCCCTGCAGGTGGATAACATATTTCGTGCTGCTAATGCTGTGAAACTGTGTATTCTGTATATATATTGGGTGGATAGTGTATGTGTTGGTTTAATATCGTTGTATATTGCTGCTTTTACTGTGGTTATTAGTTTCAAGGCCTTATAATAAATGTGTATCTATTTTTGATATAAACAACTGTTTGGAGTAGTTTGTAAGCGCTCTTGCTTTGTGTGCTCACTGTGGGCTTTCAGTCACCCTCACCCCTCTTGAGACCTAGTCTTGACCGCCGCGATCGCTACCTTGATTGGTCTGGCTTGTCCAGAGGTTACCCTGTTCCAAGTAATTAGGTTGGCCTTCTGAACTTCTGCGCCACCAGGACAGAGTTCAGAAATCCGTCTTAACAGCGACCCTCCAGAACAGATAGAAAAGGCAGACATGGCCTCAAGGGACGATATGAAATCCTGGTTCAAGGAACTTCAGGACCAGTTCATCGCATCTACCCAGGCGCAATTTGACAATATGAAAGGCGAAATGAAACAAGCAATACAAGAATTAAAAAAAGACATAAAAGACCTCGGAGAGAGAACAGACAATTTAGAAAGGACGGTCCAAAACATAGACGAGGAAGCACTACAACAAGCGGAAGCACAAGACAGACTCGCACGCTTGGCGCTGGAGCTGGAATCCCAGTGCGAGGATTTGGAGAACAGATCGAGAAGATCGAACATCAGAATTAAAAATATGGTGGAAACAGTTGAAGACAAAGACCTCCGTACGGCAGCACAACAAGTGTTCCAAGAAATCTTACAGGAGGGAACCGAGGAAGACATCCAAATCGACAGAATACACAGAGTTGGTCCCCGCAGAACAGGAGAGCCCGGATCTCGCCCAAGAGACGTACTAGTGGCCATGACTAGATATACTCAAAAAGAACAAATCCTAAGGAAGGCCAGAACTACGGGGCAAATAAGAATGAACGGAACAGAAATTCAGCTTTACCAAGATCTCGCCCAATCAACGCTTAGAAAAAGAAGAGAAATGAGCCAGATAACGAAAATCCTCTCCGAAA
This sequence comes from Ambystoma mexicanum, assembly GCF_040938575.1. Classification (NCBI taxonomy): domain Eukaryota; kingdom Metazoa; phylum Chordata; class Amphibia; order Caudata; family Ambystomatidae; genus Ambystoma; species Ambystoma mexicanum. Next base: position 1,390,837,858 of record NC_090921.1, read on the forward strand.
AACAAATTCGATATAAATGGACTTTCCCATTCGGTCTCCTATTCTCATGGGAAGACAGACAACACCGAATAACAACCTGCGAAGAAGGCCTTAAAATACTGGGAGACCAGGAATCTGAGAAGCAGAACGATAGTGAACCCCGAAGACAAAGGAGACAACCGAAGGGGTGGCAAACGGAGAAAAGGAAAACGAGACTCCAATCCCGGAAACCAGAAGATCGCTAAGTCTCCAGAAACACCCTACACGAGACGGGCGCAACAAGAGGGGAAGGCGATAACCAAACGGACGAGAGAGCCAGGACAGAGGGTGATCTGGAGCGCGGCTGAGCCGGGGGCCGGCCATGGAATCCACAACACAAGCAGGGTTTAGGACTCCCTGCGAACCGTTACCCCTGAGAAGTTAGAGGGCATGGAGCAAAGGCACCACGCCGGAGCAACCATAGGGCCCAGAGCCCTCCTCAGGGACAAAGTTGGGGGGAAGAGGGAGGGAGAGTGGAGGAGGGATGGGGGGAAAGGGGAAGGGAAAGTTCGAAGGGGGAGAAACTCCAACACCGGTATTAACACACACAACACAGTCCCACGAGGCGGAAACAAAACGAAACTACAGACAGATCTAAAGGAATGGGGCTGAAAATTCTAACGTACAATGTTAGAGGTCTGAACTCACCAGTGAAACGCAAGAAAATAGAACACTTTCTCCACAAAGACAAATACGACATAATATCGCTCCAAGAAACGCATATACAAAAAAAAAGGAGAGGACAGTTCAAGTTAAAAGGCTACAACGTAATCCTACAATCAAACGATGAAGAGAAAAAGAAAGGAGTACTTCTTGCTTTCGCAAACCACCTACAAGTTAAAGTAAAAGAGACGCAAACAGACAAGGAAGGGCGCTATGTATTCGCAAAGGCCCAGATTGACAACCGTCAACTAACTATAGCCACCTTGTACGCGCCTAACTCAGGTCAAGAGGGATTCATCAAAGATACAATAAACAAATTAGAATCCTTCGCGGAGGGGGAAATAGTCCTGACCGGAGACTTCAACTTGGCATGGAACAACACGGAAGACCGATCAAACCCTAAAGGCAACCAGCAGGGGTCCCCCACGCCGGCGCTGAAGAAAGCAATGCACAACTTAGCCCTTGAGGACGTCTGGAGAAGACTCAAAGGAACGACAAAAGGATACACTTACCACTCGCATGTACATGACTCAAGCTCCAGAATAGATTACATATGGGCAACAGGGACCCTAGTGGGGGAAATACAGGACATCGAAAAAGGCCATATCTCACTCTCAGACCATGCCCCGGTGTGGATCACAATCCCAAAATTCATGAAAAAATCGAACCTATGGAGATGGACCCTCCCCAGAGAGGTGATACAAGATCCAGTGGCAAAAGAATCCATCAGAGAAAGAATTGAGGAATACTTCGAGGACAATACTTCCCCGGAAATCTCCCCAAGCACAACATGGGAAGCCTTCAAAGCGGTTACGAGGGGGCACTTTATAGCTCTAAAAGCGCAAAGAGATAGGATCACACACAAATGGGAAGAAGAACTGGAAATAAAACTGGAAGAGACAAGAGAACAAATGACAAAAAACTCCTCCAGAAAGATCAAGAGAGCATATAGACACATACAGAGTCAATTAGACCTGATTAGAACAAAAAGAGCAGAAACACAGCTGCTGCACACGAAACACTGGTACGCAATGAAATCGAATAAAGCAGACAAATTGCTGGCGAGACAACTGAAGGGCAGAAAACAGGAACAGACGGTACAATCCATAAAAGATGAACAAGGAACAATGAAAACTCAGACGAAAGACATTAAAGAAATTTTCCGGAACTACTACCAGAACCTATATTCCTCCCAACACCCGAAGGAGCAAGATCAGGAGGCCTTCCTCAGAGGCATCACCCTACCAACAGTTTCCCCGTCAGAAAAAGAAGCCCTGGACGCGCCAATAACACCAGAAGAGGTGAGAAAGGCAATTAGAGACCTGCCAAAAAACAAAGCCCCGGGTCCGGACGGATTCACAGCAACCTTCTACAAAACATACGCGGAAACGCTGATTCCACATCTGACCACGCTATTTAATACCTTCAGGACACAGAATAACATCACCCCATCGATGAACGAAGCAAAGATTCTAGTCTTCCATAAAAAGGGGAAAGACCCAGTAAACCCAAGCTCACACCGCCCAATAGCCCTAATCAACGTAGACGCCAAACTTTATACGAAGGCTCTAGCGAACCGACTGGCGCCACTACTCCCCAAATTAATCCACCAGGAACAAGCGGGATTCATTCCCACCAGAAAAACCCACGATAACATAAGAAGAATAATACACCTCATCGAAAAGGCAGGCATCGTGAAACTCCCATCAGCAATAGTATCGTTGGATGCAGAGAAAGCATTCGATCGGGTCGAATGGACAATGCTTTTTGCGACCCTCAAAAAAATGGGAATGGGGAACGACTTTATCAACATGATCAAAGCCATCTACAACGCACCGACCGCCAGGATAGCAGTCAACCGAGAACTATCGAATCCAATCAGAATAGGAAGGGGCACCAAACAGGGATGCCCCTTGTCGCCCCTACTCTATGCAATCTTTCTTGAACCCCTATTGGAAAAGATCAGAGTGACGCCAGAAATAAAGGGGATAGAAATGGGCGGACAAACACACAAAACAGCCGCCTACGCCGACGACATGATGATGACCATCACGGACCCGAGCAGATCGCTTCCACACCTGATCCAGCTGATAGATGATTACGGGGAAATATCGGGCCTGAAAATTAACAAGCAGAAATCGTCGGTAATGACAATGGCCGGAAACAAGGATGAGATCCACAGGATAACGAAAGAGCTACGCCTCCAGACGTCAGAGGAAGGAGTAACATACTTAGGAGTGACCCTCACACCAAAAATAAGAGATCTATACACAGGGAACTACACGAAGCTAATGGAACAAGTCGTCTCAGACCTGAGCGGATGGAACCCCCTGAAGGTGTCCTGGTGGGGCAGGTTAACGGTTATAAAGATGACGATCTTACCTAGATTGCTCTACTACTTCCAAGCACTCCCCATAAAGGTCCCAACATCTTTCTTTAAATCACTCACAAAAACAATTACCAAATATATATGGCAAAATAAGACACCGAGAATTTCACACCAGGCACTTACCGCACAAAAATCAGACGGGGGGATGGCACTTCCCCACTTCAGGAAGTACTATGAGGCGGCACAACTGTGGGTACTACATGAATGGATCACGGATACGTCAGATAAGTGGTGGATGGCACAGGATCGAGCGGTGGCGAGATCTAACCTGCGTCACCTGTTGCGGAAGAGACCAGCACACAGACATCATAACATTGATATAAGTGAAGTTATGAGCACCACTATGGAAATCTGGGACAGAGCCACCAAAAGAGAAACCCTAACGATAGACCCGGCCCCGTTCATCCCAATTTTAGACAATCCAGACTTCCCCCCAGGGGTAGAAAAAGGCGCATTCCAGAAATGGAGGGACTCAGAGTGTACGAAAGTGGGCGACATGTTTGAAAAAGGGTAGATAAGATCATTTACGGACTGCCAGGACTTACTAGCCCTCACGGAGAAGGACAGGTTTCAGTATGAGCAAATTCATCACTGGCTCACATCCCCCAGAATTATGAAGGCGTTGACAAGGGACCTAACCCCCTTTGAGACCTATATACTAACCCAAACGGGAGAAAAGAAATTCGTCTCATCTCTTTACAAATTCATCAATGTCCAAGAAGAAAACATCACATGGTACTACATGAAAAAATGGGAAATCACGTTAGGGAAACAAATCCCGAGCACGCAATGGACGTACCTGTGGCACATCATTCCCAAGTGGACGCGAGCAATTCAAATAAAGGAAGCATGGATCAAGGTGATGATCCAATGGCATTACACTCCGGAAAGGCTACACAAAATGTTCCCGACAACCCAAGATAGCTGCTGGAGGGGATGTGACACAGTGGGCACCTGGAGGCATATCTGGTGGGACTGTCGGGAACTACAACAATTCTGGACGGAAGTGAAAGACAAGATGCAGGAAATGTTCATGGGAACGGACAACCTAGAAGAAGAAGTTTGGATGTGCGGAATGTAGGATCCCAAAGATAGAACTCTAAACAAGACACAAAAACAAAACTTTATGGGGTTCCTCATAGCGGCCTGGTTGGCAATAGCACAAAAATGGAAACAAAAGACCCCCCCAACGACGCAAGAATGGCTCCACAGGATATGGACATATGTAACGATGGAAAGAATAACGTATAACCTACAAGGGAACAGACAGCGATTCGCTACAGACTGGGGACACACCATAGAATACCTGCAAAGTGATTACATGCTCCAATGGTGCCCACATAACATTCATATCTTAGATATGTTCACAAGCTAAGCCCGAAGCAAACATGGGACAGTAGGAACTGCAGAGAAACCAATACCGGTGGGGAGGGAGGGGGGCGGGAAGGGGAAGTTGGGGACAATGTTGTGTCCCGATGTTAATGTCTAAGAAATGTCAATAAAAAATCCATTATAAAAAATACATGAGTGGGGAAAAAAAGGCTTGCACTCTTTCTAGGTAAAAATTAAAGTCCTAGAAATCCAGCAAAGTTGCTGGGGGTCTGAAAAGGTAAGGGAAATTAGCACATCTATGAGAATTCTCCCTAACACCCCGTCAGCACCCTATTGTAAGATAGTGTGTGCTGGGTCTAGAAAGTTACAAATGTAATTAAAGTCGATTTCACTTTACTGCTCTGGGAAACGGTAGTTTATCCCAGATAAGGTATTTAACCTTTGTGAAATCTGAAAGACTTCCCTGTGCCACTGCACTGAAGGTGCTGTGTGACGCAATGCAAAAGATGACGCCCATGGAGTTTGTCAGACTCCACAACCAAAAGAAACAGTGTTCAAAATCACATTAAAATACATGAGCGAGTGGGGAAAAAGGGTCTCACTCTCTCCAGGTTGAAGAAATCAAGTCCTCAAAATACAGCAAAGTTGCTGGGGGTCTCTAAGGTGGAGGGGAATTAGGACGTTTCTGAGAATTCTCCCTAACAGTCGGATCTTCAGCTTGTGGTACCATAGGCCCAGGCTTGGGTCTTACTTTGAAACCCATAGCGAATGCCATGAAGAATTGCCACTTCAGGTCCTGTGAAAGCTGCGGTCTGAAGAACATTTTTTTCTTCGAGGATCGGCACCTAAAGTGCCTTTACTGTCTCCATCCCAACCATGACGCAGATGGCTGTTCCTTCTGCCAATCCTTTTCGACGAAGACACGAAACGACCGCCATCAGAGGTTAGTGGCATGGATTGAGGAGTTGAAGGCCTCTGGTGTGACTTCTGGGTGTAGTCGTGCCTCTTCCAGGGCATTCAGGTTCACAGAGTGTACGCGCTCTAAGAAGAGGTAGAGGTCCTTTGAAGAGGCATCCTTGGCAAAGATCCAAAAGAAGGCACAATCTCATGCTCCATCGCTTTCCTAGTCTACTGTCTCCGCGGCTGCGGGACCCTGTTCAGAGAGGGGCTGATATCTGTCGACTGTTAGCCTACCGGCAGATGGCCTTTCTCCATTAGCGAGGAAATTGCTGGCCTCGTCGTTGAAACACAGATAGTGATCGAAGAGCAAGGCTTCAAAAGACCTGTCACCGGTTCCACCATCGTCAACTCAGTCATCTACACAAGCCTCGTTAACGACAACATATCCATCAAGACCGTCTGCAAAGTCTGCCGCAACAAGTTTTCCTTCAACATTGGCCACACCGAAAGGTTTAACAATGACTATCACCCTTACCTCTGCTTTGGTTACCATGCCCAGGATCTCTGTGCCTCCTAGGCTGCCGTCGGACATTTAACCACCCTTCACACGCTGGTGGTTGAAATTCAGCTGCTCATGTCCCTGCTCCAACAAGAACACCTCCAAGGCCTCCTCACCATCAGCCGACACTGCCTCATAAGGCCCCTGTTTACCCCTCGGCTAGTGCCAGGGCCTCTGTCTCCTATCGTGGAGCAGTAAGTCCAAACAGACACGGGTATGGGCACCGATACTGACACAGATGAGTTTGACTACGTTCTCGCGGATGGGGAACCTCAGGATCCTGATGCGCCTGCCAGGGTCTCTCCTCCAGACGAATTTGTCTCTTTCCACTCTCTCATCTCAAAGGCTGCCAAACTCTTCAACCTGGTGCCAGAAGAGACTAAAAATGAGGGCTTCCTTTTTGCGTGGCGGGGGTCTTCCAAGAGGACCATAGTCTCAGTCCCTTTATTGGATGACATATGGAGGATGGTTTGGCAGTCATGAAGGCTCCTAATACATGCCTGCTAAGCGTGACCAGTTGGAGAAGTAGTACTGGGTTCCAGACTCGGGCCCCTAGGGGCCTCAGGTCCCAGCCTTTGCCGGACTCTGTGGTATCGGCTGCCACCAGAAAGAGGTCCTCCAATCCCTCTTCGTCACCCATGGCGCCACCGGACCAGGAGGGCAAGAAGCTTGATGCTGCAGGATAGCGCATCATCACCACAGCAACTTCTACAATCAAGGTTGCCAACGCCCTTGCCATCCTGCTGAGGTACGACAGGGAGCTGTGCTACAAGGCCCATCCTCGACTTCCTCCCTGACAAGAAGGCCAAAGCCTTGGCCCTGTTCCAGGAAGGGGAAGTGGCTTCCGATTATGCCATCACTGTCGCTCTCGATATAGCGGACTCCGGCTTCCGCTAGATGGGGGAATGGTGTCGCCCTAAGCCAAGACTTTCTGCACAGATGTGCCGACCAAAGTCATTGACATGCCGTTCGATGGGGACAACCTGTTTGGTAAAGCGGTCAATGACACGCTTCAGCCCATTAAACCTGACAGACACCGCGCTCTCTCTGGGAACCTTGCTGCAGAGAGGCCGACCTTTTGTTCACCTAAGGGGGAGAGTCTCCAGATCCTCCAAGGGTTACACCACCCCTTATCAGCCCTCCACCGCCACCACCCAGGAGGCTTATAGGGGATGCTCTCAGGCGTCAGCAACGTCCCCCATCCAGGATGCAGATGCCGAATCAGGCCTGAACCAGCCAGGACCTGCGCCCCCACTTCTGCACCCCATTGGGAGCCTGACTATCAAACGTTGATCAGTTGGCGAAAGATCTCCACAGACATGTGGGTGCTGGATGTTCTACAGAAGGGGCACGCTTCAGAATTTCAAAACGGGTGCCCCCGCATTCCTCCTGACGCGTGACGTGGCGAGCAGCTACTAGAGGTCCAGGTCAATACAACCGGCCCATCAGCGGCTCTGGAGTGTACTCCAGATACTTTGATATGGAAAAAGTCAGGAGGGTGGTTACCATTCCTAGACTTGTGAGGTTTCAACAAGTTTCTCAAATCCCAAAAGTTCTGGATGGTCATGTTGTAGCACATGCTCGACCAGCTGTAGGATGGGGACTTTCTGGCAACTCACGACTTGGAGGATGCATACTTCCACATCCCCATTCATTGCAAACACCCCAGGTTCCTGCGTTTCATCGTCGAAGGGCGTCAATACCAGTTGAAGGCCCTTCCCTTAAGCCTGAAATCGGCTCTGAGGGTGTACACCAAGTACTTGGCCCCAGTGGCAGCACATCTGCTCCGTAGAGGAATCCACAACTACCCTTAGCTGGACGATTGGCTCATTTGGTCCCGCTCCTGCGCACTGGCAACCCAGCACACCGCAGAGACCATCCAACTTCTGACTTTTCTAGGATTCTCGATCAACTATCCGAAGTCCTGCGTGATGCCATCTCAGAACGTGCTGTCCCTGGTCACCCGACTCACTGCAGTCTCATGTCTGGTGACTCCCTCGGAAGAGAGGGTGATGGACATCCTGGGGAAGGTCCAGCTGCTGTCTACAGTGGCCGTGCCAACAGTCTGGTCCATCAAGTTCCTGTTGGGCATGACTTCTTCCTGCAGCCATCTGGCCCCCTTTTGCAGGCTATAGATGAGACCTATCAGAATGTCTGGATGCCAGGTGGCAGCAAGTCACTGGCACTTTGAACGACAAAATCTCTCTTAATCGGGCATTCCGTCAAGCCCTATAATGGTGGTCAGTCCGTCCACACCTCTCCCAGGGAGCTCCTTTTAAGATCACTCTGTACCAGGCTACAGTCGCGGCCAGCACCTCTGGAAGGTTGGAGAGCTGTGAAGGTATCAAGATATTAAGTTTGGGCTATAAACTTTTGTTAAATCAACAAGAGGTTGGAGAAAAGCCTAACTTGCCCTATGCTAAGGTAGGATTTCCCTACCAAAATAAAATGAATGATAGTCTGTGTCAGGAAGTCCAAAGCAAATGTCTGTGTCCAAAACCTATACTTGCCCCCACATCTAATTGTATACAATTTTTAGGGATGTTAGCCTCAAAATGAAAAGTGTTCAAATAAAAGTTCAGAGCTTCTTCCAGCTCTTAGTTGGAAAAGGGGTTTTCCCTTCCCCAAGGTTCAAGATAGTTCACGTTAGAAAAAGAGGGGTTCCCTTCCCCAAGCTTTCAAGTCTCTCAACTGTCCAAAACAACTAAATTCCTTGGGATACTTCCTAGCTCTTCTGGCTTTGTTACCATTCATCAATTTCATAAAGTTCAGTTCCTTATTTCAAATCACCCAAGTTTTCCTTTATTCAATTACAAGTTTGTTGGTGGTGTAAGTGGCTTCTCCTTAGGTGGGTGTCCTCGGTCTAGGCACATTTGTCAGACCACACAGCCCACCCATTACAGGTCACACAACCGAAACACCTTACTTACTTCCTCATCATAGGCACGTTGTCACTGTTTCAGCCACACAGTGGTGCTTGACTTATTCTCATTGCACATCCTCTTGATGCTTTATCACTGCTTGTTTTGCCACCATTCACTTGCTGCACTTTGACATATACTCAGGGTTCTTGCCACTGCACCTTCTCTCAAGTTACACCGTTCTTTGTATTCTTATTGCGCTTGCAATGCTTTTTTCCTCAGGTTACACAGTTACTTTTTATCAAGTAATTGCACAAAATTGCTTTCAATCAGATCGGCATTCAGGCTTTTTTCATTCAAATCAGTCATTTTGTAGAAACCAAATGTTTTCTCTGGTCTTCTCTTGGCATGGCAAAAGCTTGCTTAAAATCACATCTTTATTTAATTCACCCTGGGATTTTGCTCGGCTCCAGGTTAGCCTTCCTTTCATCTTTCACAGTTCGGTATTCACAAAACCTTTCACTCGGGTTGCTTAGCAGCTTCGTTTCATCATGATTAAGAAAAGCATTCTGCAATTTGTTTTAGTTAAAACTCGACCACCATTCATATCGGCCAAACGGTCTCTCACTCACGAGTGACCCGACCTGCAGCAACCACGCGGTCTACACTTCAGCGTCCCGGAGTCCCTCAGGCTACTCGGACTCACCAGGAACACTGTCTCCAGGTGCTGGTCTCTGCAGCTGCAGGCTCATTGGTTTTTCGCTGCTGCAGGCTCGGCGTACCTCTTCTCCGGGGTTTCCACTGCCTCGGCTGTACCGAGAGGGAGTCTCTCTGGCTCTGGGATGTATGCAGACCAGCTCTAATACCAGATATCTCTCAAATGCTCCCGCCACACTCTGCTTCCGCTGCAACTACTGTGCAGCTCGTAGGCACTTGAAGCACGCCTTGCTCTGACTTCACCTCCAGCTTCTCCAGCAAGCGTTTCACAGACAATTTTATTGGCCTCACCGGAGCAGGCCATTTATACCACCCTCTTGGCTGCAGGTGCAGGCACTGTTCATTCATTACATGGTACTCAGCATCCCTCTTCCTCGTCCCAGTACCAGAGTGGTGTCTGTGTGCTTAAGAGTCAATAAAGAGAGGCTGTATGGCTCTTGTTTGCCTCTTCCTCGTCCCAGTACCTAACTGGGGTTTACTGGGAGACGATTTACTGGAAATATAGGAAAGGGACTGGTAGTAACCTACAAATACCTGGGGGATATGGAACTCGTTAGAAACAGGAATTGGGGGATACTGCGTCTTACCCAAGGGTGCCTCATCCATACTCCCCAAGTCTCCTCTACCAAGGTGATCCTCCCTCGCATCACCACCCCCAGGGTCAGGATGCAATAGCAACAGCCTTTCCCTGGCTACCTGGGCAGAGGATATATTGGGTAAAGAACTGAGGACGCCCTAGGATTCCTCACACAGCCCACACAGGACATTCTCACGCCAGATGCCACTGGCTCCCGGAGGAAAAGGAGTTGCACATCATCTTCCTGAACCTGTGGGCAGTCTTCTGGTCCCTCAAGTCTTTTCAACCTCAGCTCCAGGGAAATGTGATGCAGATCTTCACGCACAATACCACCAACACCATGTTTTACATCAGGAAGCCGAATGGGAGGTGCTCCCCCGCGCTCTCTCTGTAGGCACAGTCTCTGTCACTGGGCCATTCTTCAACGCATGGTTCTTGTTCCATTTCACCCAACAGGTGCCAAGAACACCATCTCAGACTCTCTCAGCAGGGAGCTGCAGTCCTGCCATGAATGGGAACTTCAACGAGCACAAGTGTTGTGCCTTTTCCGCGAGTGGGTTCGCCCTCAGTTCGACCTCTTGGCGATGGCTGTCACCTCCAAGTGTCAGAAGTTTGCCAGCAGATATCCTCAGCCGAGGAGCCTGGGGGATGCCTTCTTGTTCCCTTGGGAGGGTCTCTTCTTGTACGTTTTCCCTCCATTTCCACTGTTACTACGTGTGTTCAACACACAGATGTTGCAGCTGCAAGATGATCCTCATTGCACCTGCATGGCCAAGGCATATCTTGTACTCGCACCTTCTCCTTCTGTCAGTGGTCCTGGCCATCAAACTGCCTCCACTTCCCGACCTACTCTCTAGAGAAGTAGGGTCAATCCTGCACTACGAACCAGCGTCGCTGAGCCTCACGGCCTGGCTCCTGTAGCCTTAGAATTTGGACACTGTTCGCTGCCTTTAGAATGCAAGGAGATCCAGGCCAAGGCCACGGCTCCCTCTTCTTTGGGTTCCTACAAGCACAAATGGAAGCGATTTACAGTGTGGCGCCGCCCACAGAATATTTCACCGCTGCAGCTTCTCCCTTAACTGCTCTCATTGGCCAAGACTTGCCTTGCCCATGCATCTATCAAGGTCCACCTGGCCGCCGTATCCCAGTACACCCGGGCTCCAGGCAAGGTCTCCCTGTGGTCGCACATGCTCATTTAGGAGTTCCTCAAGCTCTCTTCAGAACATTCCCTACAGTGAAAGCTCAACCTGGTACTGTCTAAACTGATGGGGCTGCCGTTTGAACCAATGTCTCAGGAGGATAGCTCAGTGGCAACGTGCTCGCCTTGGAAGCAAGACGACACAGAGTAACACAGGTTCGATCCCCGGGTCCGTGCTTCGAAACCTCTGGGTATTAGGGGCGTTATAAATAACCTATCACATCACATCAATGCATCAAGCTCCTTTGAAGTTTGTCATGGAAGACTACCTTCATGCTGGCAATTACCTCGGCCAGGCGAGTCAGGGAAGCATGGGCCCTCTGCTGTAAGCCTCTGTATTTTTCCTTCCATGCCCCTAAATTAGCTCTGCAAACTCCCCCTTCCTTCATGCCTAAAATTCCATCGGACTTTCATCTCAACAAGCCTTTGGTTCTGCCAGTTTTCTTCGCTAATCCTTCGCCTGCTGAAAGGGCGTTATATTTGCTGGACGTTGCACGTACCCCGATGTTCTATGTTGCAAGCACAAAAGACTTTTGAAAGACATCTCAGCTTTTTGGCAATTTTGGACCTGCGGGACAGGGGAAGGCCCTGTCTAAGGCTTCCATCTCCGGTTGGCTCTCCGGCTGTATCATTCCTGCTCTATGAAACAAAGCTAAAAGTGAACAAGGTAGGGCATTGTAATTGGTTATTTATAACCCGCTTAATACCCAGAGGTTTCTAAGCACAGACCCGGGGATCGAACCTGTGTTGCTCTGCGTCGTCTTGCTTCCAAGGCGAGTGCATTGCCCCTGAGCTATCCTCCCGGCCCTGGCCCTGGCCCTGGCCGAGAGGTCTGAACCCTACTCCCATGGCTGCTGTTGGGTAAGAATTGGTGCAGTCACACTGTGTGAGACTACACAAAATGTATATGCTTGGTATTAGGTAACCCGCCTTTTCGTATAAGTCTGCACTACATAGGTTGGTAGTGTTGAGTGTAAATGTGAGCTGCAGAGCTGTACAAATGAAATCAGTAAATATAAGTAGCCAAGTAACACGTACACTCAAGGTTTCAGTTATAAATATTTATTTAATTAACATCAATGTTTAAGCATATTTTTAAAAGGAAATTAGTTGTAACAATGTAAATATACTTTAAAATACTTGCCAGAATCAAAACAAGTTAGTGGATAATCTCTGGATATGCTTCTTACACAATTCCTATACCCTGAGGTGACTTCAATCACAAGGACAGTAATGGCATTGATATGTCCCACTAGGAAAGTTTGCAGATTCTGAGGTTTGTATAAAGGAAAGCTTTAGGGAAGGAAAAAGGTTACAGTATCTCAGTGCATGTGGGGACAACTAAATGTTCGAATAACATCTAGAGAAGCCTTTCCCAGCAGTAACTGTATGCAACAAGCTACCACCTATGAGGGACAAATCGTATCAAAGACCATGGACTGGAAGAGTCTACAGGGAGCCAGGACAGCCAAAGTAATTTGGGACACAGTCTATGGATATGAGGCACTTCTCCAATCAAGGTCTTGCACAAAGTTAGAGAGTTTGTTTAAAAATCACTTGTAGGGTCACAGGCTGTTAAGCCTGTGAGAAGAGAGTTTAAATCAACTTGAAAAGATAAGCCAATGCAATTCCCAACTGTGAAGAGCATGGCTAAAGGCAACTAGGTAAGTACCCCAAATCTAAACGCTACCTCTGGTTTGAAGAATAGTGGTCCAGCTGGATTCTGTCTTGCTGCAGCGGTGCAGACCCTTGTTCCCGAGCCTCAGCCGTGGGGACAAGAGGGGGGACGTCTGGAGGGCTCCTGGGGCGGCACTTGGGAGGTCGTCGGCAATAACGGCTCTTTTCGGTTCAGCGGCACTTCACAATTGGCTAACCGCACTGATGCAGATCACCCGTTGGACTCTCTTTGCTCCCTCAGTCCGGAACTCTGGTGAGGGGACTCTGAATCTGGAGAACCTGCTTCAGGATAGTCCTTAGGAGTCTCCTGGAGCTTCAGGTCGGATTCGTTCCACGACAGACATTGCACTCTACTATTGACACTCGACCCCTGGCATTGGGCTCTCACAGCAACGAAGAAGCACAGTCAGTCGGGATGGTGGTCCAGTGTAGTTCGTCTTCGTGGTAGTTGGTCCCACTAACCCAAGGGGAGAAGTCATTCCGTCCAGAGCTTCTCTGTCAAGGTGAAAAAGGAGGTCAGCACAGCAGCAGGGCATTGCCGAGCAATTCAAAGTTCCAGGAGGTTGTAGCAAGATTTGTTCACTGATTTTTCGTCGGGTGTTTCTCCCAGTGGTCGACTCTTGCTGTAGTCCCAAAACCCTCGCATTTTAAGCAGGTTTCTTCCATTCATGCACATCCTAGGCTGTAAATCGCACACCAGAGAGTGGCTCCCCTGCAACGACAGCCAGCCAGCCAATCAGGACTAGTTGCATTCAGGCATTCCTAGAAACAAAGGACAGGAGAGTTTTAGGATCCTCTCTTACATCCTGTCCTTCCAGACACACTGGAGCCAGGGGCGGGCTTCAAGGCTGAATCCCGCCGAAGGCAAGACCAAAAAAGGGCTCCAACCTGTCTCAACACTCAGAGTAAAACCCCAAAAAACCTCACAAACCGAAAATGGCGAAAAAAGAATACAGGGGACATTTTGACAAAATGGTCACCCAGGGGTGATGTACTGCAGCTAAGGGTTCAGCCTGCGGTAGAAAAGCACAATGGCAGGAAAAATTAAACCACTGCCGCCAGCCATTTAAAGTAGTCAGGGTAACATAAAAAATTGTGTGTGCTGGACCTACAAAGAGAAAAGGTTAGTAAAGTCAATTTCACTTTACTATTCTTGGGAACTGTAGTTCACCCAAGAAAAGGTATCAAAACCTTAAGAGACATCTAAAGGATTTCTGAGTGACACTGCACTGAAGGTGCTGTGTCACCATACAAAAAGCAGATGCCTATGGAGTTTGGCACGCTGCAAAAACAGTGTAAACACACAATCCAAATCTAGTATGAGATAGTGAGAAAAAGGTCTCACTCGCTCCAAGGTTAAAATTAAAAAGTCCTAAGTCCAGCAAAAGAGCTGGGGGTCTCTAAGGTTGGACGGAATTAGCACAGAAATGAGAATTCTCCCTAACAGCTGTGTTTAGGATTTCAATCAGGCGACACAAACCGGACCAGGACCCTTGCTCTTAGCCTTGGATGTAGTGCGCAATTGGAATGATTTCTCTTTATTTTCTGCAAATTCAATTTGAGATGGCACACAACCCGTCTCACACCCCCTTTTACAAATACCACGGGTCACAATGGACCATGAACCAGGCCAGTTGGTGGGAATGCAATATTTATTTGTTTTATAAGTCAAAGAAATCACACATTTTTATATTGGGCAGCAATCACCAATGAGGTGATAATTACAACGAAAACCACTGAAATACACTTGCTTAACCTTCTACAAGAACATATCCAAAGCACAAATGAATAGGGACAGTTTTGAAATACGGGCAGATAGCACCCGAGTTAAGATTTCCCCCTGCAATGCTCTCCCAAAGCCCAATGAATCGAATTTGTAGTGGATAGAAAGAAGCAGCGGGGAGTCGGGGATATGAGATGGCAAACGGAATCCAAATCCGACATTCCCTCACAAAATAAGAGGCAAAACGGATTTTAAAGCCCTCTGCAATGGCATAAAATGACACTCGGCATTTTGACAAATAATGAATTAATGTGCGGTTAAATCAATGAGGCAAATATGTTTTCTCACAATAGCAGGAATTTATAAATACTAGCAACTACAAGGCAAGGTATCAACAAAAGGCATACAGTTCTAAAGCAAGTTGACAGTAAGAACACGATGCAGCCTAATCACACGTTGGAAAGTTGCATGTTTCTCAATTGCAGTTTTAAATGTCAAAAACATTTTTTAAGAAAAATTGATGAAATACTCTAAATCTGAATGTGGTTTTTTGGGCTGGGGAATAGATGTACATCACAGGGACAAAATAGAAGTGAAAGGGTGGCTTTAGCTGAAGAATTGGATGAAATTTGCAAGTTAAAGGGAGGTTTGGTTTTGGAAAAATAAAGCCGTTAAAGAGAGAAAATCGGTTTGGAAAGAAAAAGACAAAGTTTACTTATACTAGATTATCAAGAATATAGCGCTGCCCATGAAACACGTTAAGCGGCCGGATTAACCCGCTCCACGCCGCATTTCTCTTTATGTGGAAATTACTTAAATTATTCCAAATATTACTAAGGAGTTACAAGATGGGGTGAATGAAAGAATGGCGCTAGCACTATGAATCTAGGACCGGATGGACAAAGAATTCTGACAGTAGAACAAATTACCAAGACATGGATATGGTTGCTAGAGAGTGGATCAAAGATAGTGTCAATATGGGGTAGGCTATGTTGCTATGGGATGGGGAATACTCACAATCCGCTCTTGAATTTGGGATTAGGAACAGTCAACCGGTTTCTGGTCACTGGATAGCAAGTACAGCTGGGTGGCAGGGGTACAGCGGGCATCCAGTTAGTGGGAAAAAAGTCAGTCTGGTCACAGGATGCTCCCCAAAAGGGTACCACGGTGTTTCCCTTTGTTCTTGGGGTTTTTAGTGGGATTTCAGGATCTAGGCCTTGCTGGGATAGGGTCAGCTATGCTTTGGCCTGGCAGTAGAATCTGGAATCTGGCAAGATGAATGTAGAAGATCAGGATACGCAGGGCTGGAAATTCTGGAGCGCGTCTGTGTAGAGTTCTGTCAGCCTCTCTTATTTATAAGGCATGGTGACATCATAGATTATACAGTGGGGCAGGTTTAGCTGTGTACGCCTCTAACAACTGGATTAGTCAGGGATGATTGATACCGCCTTGCTGTCAGCTGGTTGGATTTTTAGGGACATGACATCAGCTTTATGATGTGGCTTTACAATACATAGGATCATCCCATAGTTACTTTAGCTAAAACTATTCTTCACATAGATCACACATTTACGCAATTGTGGCATTTTTACAAATTACCTAGGCAGATTACATATTTCACACAGAGCATGATAGTCCAACTCTCTAGTTTGTGAAACTTTGTTTCGTCCGTCTAATAATTTTTCATCATTTTCAGTGATAAATATTCGACCTAAAATTCTATAACTTTATACATGGGTATAGATTATCATAAGGCATGTAAGTATTAAATTTCAAAGGTGCATCATGTACACTTTTCTCAAAATATCTAATTCTCTTCCATTTCAGGTCCCAATATGGCAGTGACGTCTTGTTTAAAAGCCATACAAATTAAATTTAAACTGTTAACTTTCTACATTCCTGAGAAGTTCTGTTGCAGAGATAAGTCTTAAAAGTTTATTAATAAAATAGTATTTTGAGACAAATGGTCAGCGTTGTCTACCAAATAAGGGCATAGCTTACAAGGCGGCTCTTGAGTTGGCTTTGAAGCTCCCAGTAAAAGTTGCCAGGACGTGTGATTTCATATCTCACGCATATGTGTCCCAGAATCTCTATTGTAAGAGGCCTCTGCCCAGATGAAAGTCTGATTGGCATGGGATGTTTAGTGCTTTTGGTCCATTCAATGTTTTCAAAGGTAGCAATTAGCGCGCATGTGTCCCAGATCTATTGTAGCTCCTTCTGTTGCTAGCAACCCCCCCAAGCAGAACCTGTTTGGCTAGTTTCAGAAGGCAGGCCCATGTCTTTATTACTTTATTTTATTTTTGTTCTGAATCAGAAGCATGCCTGTTGAATAAAACATCCCATATATGTTTCCCAGCAAAACCCCATTTACATTACTAGGCAAGGAAACGTTTTTATTCAACATTGTACTTTTTAAACAGGCATTTTTTCTTGGTTTGCAAAAGCCAATTTTGACATATGGTGAATGCTGCTGGGATGTTCCTTTTAAAAAGTTTTCTCTTCTGTCTGACTTCCCAATATTGTTTTGCAGCCCCAGTCAGTTTCTTTTATACAGCAGTTTGTTCAAGACACAGGTTCACTGAAATTGACATATGCCCATAAAGCTAGGGTTTCTAAGAAGCATTGATTTTTGACATTTTGTAACCCAAAAGACAAGCGTTTTCCCGTGTGGCTGAAAGTAAAGCTTCTTTTAATTTCCCAGCTCTGGCCTGACACAGCCTGTCATGCAGGGATAATGCTCCCTTCTGCTAGAGCACAATCTGGATATGGATGAGCATGGCAGGGCTTCATTGATAAAAGCAATGTGATGTTGAATAGATGAAAATAGCGTAAGGGCAGCACCCTTTTCAATGTAAAATATACCCTTTTCAATGGGAACTTTTTGCAAGCAGCAGAGCAGCATTGCTTTTCAATTTGCTTCTTTTGGTGCACACAAGAACACATACTGGCGGCCTTTCTCAGTGTGCTCTCTATTCCAACTTGCCCAATAGTTGTTTGGCAAGATGGTGCAGCCATCATTTTGTAGCTGCAAAACGCCGTTTTGATGCGGGGCAATGGTGCTCCAAAGATCCAGCGCAGCCATTTTTCTGTTAACTGCAGAAGTGTAGCTTGATCATGAATGGGAATTCTGCTGAGTGGGTCAATGTACCCCACAGCTGTATATCTAAAGTTTAGTGTATGAATCGCTACACATTAAAAGATCAGTATATCAGTATGTGCCATGCACCATCTTGAGGATGGTATTTAGTGCCTACACTCAGAACAGTAGATAGGTGACGCTTTGGGTATGGCTAAACACTTGGGCAGCATGATTTCCATCTATCGCCACACTATTGAGAGTGGTGTTGTGCAGTTCTTTCAGGTATAGACATAAGTAGTAAAGATGTACATGTGTAATAGGCAGTTTGTGGCACATTGCACGTCACTCGTGGTTTCAAATGTCAAGTACTGTATTTTGGCCCCCTCTGCTGAATAAAATATTAATTAAAAATCTTGTATATTTTAATGTAATTAAGGCTCCAAGTATCGGTGTGTTTTTAAATATAATTTACCCTGGTAACAATACAGAAAGCTCCCCAATAGCATATCGACTCCCGGTAGACGTTTAGTAGGGTTGGTATATTATTACATATATCGGCCTCATTGTGAAACCACAACCTCTCTCACTCCCACTCCACTCTTGAGCTACATTTGCCTCATTAATTGGAGGCGCCAGTGCATAAAGTGGAAATGTTCCTTTTACTGTAGTGTTCGCCCTGCGGTTTGACGGTGCCATTCTTAGTCATCCAGCATATGTTCTGGTTTTTTCTGCAGCAGTCTTCTCCCCTTCTCCCAGTCAGCCTCTTGCAGCTAGATCAAGGAGCAAGTCCCTGAGCTCTGTGTTGAACTTGGCTCCTCAGAGGTCTGCGTTCAGCACTTCGCCCTCTGGTGCCAGCTTCTGAATATATCTAACTGGAAGTAGTCTGCATCCACAACAATTTGAAAACAGCCACTCGTCCCTCAGCTGCAATTTACATATTGCAGGTGTTAAAGCAGTTCTCATTAGAGCAGAGCACAATTTACATTTGAACCTAGGACGCACCATTAAACATGCTAAAAAGTATGTTGTCTACATTATTAGTTATTGCTGGAAAGTCATTTTCCAATTTAAAATTATTCAAGTGATATTGTTCTCTCATTGTTACTCGGTGTGTATTTATGTGTGACCTCTTTCTACAGTGTTTTACCTTTTGATCCTCCCACCCACATATCATTTGGAATACATCTCTTCTGCTTTTAGTGATAGCTATCAACATATCTCAGGCTCATTTTTTCTTTCTCCAATTGGCTTTTACATTTAATTTTCACTAATGTTCTTGTGCACAAACCGCAAAGGTAAACTTGCGTGGACTGCATATTGCAACGTACCTGCTTGTTACATCAACTCTGTTTCATAGATTACCTTTGTCTCTTAACAGTGCTGCTTGTTGCATCATGTCCATTTGTGAAATCATGCATGCTTGTTACATTGTCTGTTTGATCAATTGTGCCTGCTTGAGATTTGTCATCTGCTTTCCTAGCGCTGACTATCAGGCGGTGATGGTTGAGATCTCATTCTCTAAATACATTGGGCTGTTTGGCCACATATTTGGTCATTCCATCGTGGCCGAACTTCCAAATATTGCATCTATTCTGGAGTTAACAGATTGTTGGGCCAGAGACTGCAATTTGCACAGAGGAACTGTTTGGGGGTTAGTTGCATGCCCCTCTGTTCCTGACATTAATTACAGGTACTTGGTGGTTGAACGCAGCGCATCACTGCAGACCTTTTTGAATGAGATGAATTAAACATCAACAGTTATTGCCCACAAAACCAAAAAAAAAGACCAAAGCAAACACAGTGGCACTAAAGCGCTCTCTGTGTTACTAAAGCAAAGCTTGCAATGTCCTACTCTACCCCAGAGGAAAGAACTCCACGTAGGCGCAGTCAACCGTGTGATGCTTATCTGGAAAGTGTCTATGACTTGGGACCTGAATTAAGAATAAAATTCATGGCGAACACATGCTGTGTACCATCCTGGAAATTGGTCTTTAAATAGCAGGACCTAAAATAAAAGATGGTCAACTCCTATGAAGTGTTTTGAAATCACACATCACAAATGTGCATGCCTTCGGCGGGCCATCACAGCAAAGGTCTAATTAGAACCTCAAAGCCTAAAAAAACACTCAATGCAAATAAAAGCTCCACAAAGTGACTAGGCTAGGTTCAAACATTGTGGCCAACTACAAATGGCGATAACCTTACTCAAACCTTTAAGAAGTTTCATTTTTTTCAAGCCTTGACAAACCAAATTAGCATAATTAGCATAACTGTTGGAGCCCCTCTACCGAGAATGAACATGGCCGAATAACCTGCTGTTAGGGGTAGGTTCTGACTCACGAGGGTCTACAACCACATTTTAGCTCACTGTACCTTTCACAGAGGAGAAATATCCATTTGCGTATCAGTCTCGTCCCACCTGCGAGGGCAGTCCAGCACCAAAATGCTAGGCTATCCTCCTCTAAACAAAAGTACCAGTAGCAACCCAAGACATGTGTTGCGGCCTTGTTAGGCCTCATCAGCAAGGTGAAGCTGTGCCTCTTTAGGCACAGTCAACAAGGAGTCCATGTCCAGATTACCCTGTTTAACTTAGGGCTAAACCCCAAGTATTACAAAATTCGCAAACGTGTGGGAGCCCTTCTTCTGAGAACAAGCACGGCCAACTAACCTGTTCTATCAGAAGGTTGCCACTCCGGAGGGTCTACAACCACGTTTTGGCTAACTGTACCATTCAGAGGCAAAATATTCATTTGCATATCAGTGTAGTCCCACCCACATTTTTGTATACTGTTTGACGTACCCTTTTACGGCAACAACCTTTTTTTGGGGGGGGGGGCTGATGACCCCTTAGAGAGGGTTATTGACCCTAATGCCAGAGCTAAGTCCCTGGGTCTAGCTGTACAACATCCTTCCAACTCAATGCAGGTGGGCTTTTCATGTCAGCTCTTTCACTTTTTCTTCAACCACATCAGGGGTCAAGTGTGCTTGGGTAAGCAAGGTCATAGGCTATTTCCTAGTCAACGCAGGGGCAGAGGTGCATAGAGGGGAGGGCTGCTGCCTTTGCTGTCCCCTCAGCTGCCCCGGTTCAAAACAGCTACAATTGTGACTTTGTTCTTCTCTGTTGGGAAGGGGCAGCGGAGACTGTCCCTGTTTGTCAAGTAATGGCATCTGATCACTTTTGACGCTTGGCCCTTTCAGGTTGTATCGCAGTGATACAGTCTTCCTTTCACTCATCACCCACCCAACCACTTTCCTTCTCGTCCTTCTCCCTCTCTGAGTCATCTCCTCCTGCAGGAGGTCTGATTCTTTTGGAATAGCACACCATTTATCTGGTATCTGCCTCAGAGCGTGTGGAGGAGTGGTGCGCTCTAGATTTTCTTGCATACCATGATTGATGGGTGTCTTTTGAACTTTTTGTACCTTCACAAGGATACCTTTAAGAGTGTCCCCCTAGCACAGATCCTCCATGCCCTCAACACCCAGGACTGACTGGTTTCACTGGATCTATAAGATGCCTCCTACCATGTGCGATTCTATCAGAATCATGTGGGGTATGAGGTTTTTCCTGGGGCCTTTCCATTACTAGTTTCAGGTCATACCTTTTCTCTCTTTCTTTGGTATTGAGGGTTTTCAGAAACATGCTGGCTTGGGTGGCTTCTCGTCTCAATATGTAAAGGAATGATGTCTTCCCCTACTTGGACAATTGGCTAATTCGTGCCCGGTCTCTAGAATTGGCAACAGCAAATCTTGACCTTTGCACAGTTTGGGCTTCACCCTAAACCTCCAGAAGTCCCATATTTCAGTTTCCCTATTGTCCCAGTTCATGGGAGCAGTGCTGGACATTCGCACAGGGGAGTGGCTTTGCTCCCGATGAGTGAGTTGCGAACAACCTGCAGATTGTGGGCATCTATCAGTCTCTGAGTCTGGTTCCAACCTCTACTTTGCTGCGCCTTCTGGGCCACAATACCTCTGGCATCATGTTGGTGCCGGAGGCTCTGCTGCAAATTAGATCACCACAGTGGGTGTTTCAGAGCCAGTGGTCTCAGTTTTGCGCATCTGTCAGACCTCTTGTGGACCTACAGTGGTGGTTCTTGCGGACAGACTTGCTCAGGGTTTTAGGGGGCCCCTTGAGACAGATGGTGAGTGGCTCTTGATACTAGTCTGAAGCTCAAGAATGCATACACCTGCTGGAGCTGCAGGCCATCAGACTAGTCCAGTGTCTTACCTTCCCACTGCAAGAGGTATGTGACCTGATTTTGACAGACAACACTGTGGTCATGCACAACCTAAACAAACTGGTCTGTTTAGGGTCACTACCTCTGTGCAGGTAAGCAATGCAGTTGTGGTTCTGGGCTCTGCAGAATTATGTGTGCCTCTGTGCTGAACAAAGTAGGTAGTTGCTGGTGCCTTGAGCTGGCAGATGTTGACCTGTCATGAGCTGGAGCTCTGCCAGTGGGTTCAGTACAGGATTGTCACGCGTTGTGGAACCTCTGGTGGACCTCTTTGCCTCCAGTGTAAACAGGAAGTAGTGGTGGTTCTGACTAGGGAATTTCCTCAATGGGGAGCCCCTGGGTATGCAGTCATTGTCTAATAGTCCTTCAGTCTCCTCTATGCGTTTCCAACGATTCCTGTCATCTCTCCAGCTCTCAGGAGACGGTGGAAGTTTGGGTCCACCATTATCCTCAACTAGAGCTTCTGGACCTGTCCATACTCTGTGTCTTGGGAGGATAGCTCAGGGGAAACGTGCTCTCTTTGAAAGCTAGATGACGCAGAGCAACACAGGTTTGATCCCGGGTCCGCGCTTAGAAACCTCTGGGTATTAAGCGTGTTACAAATAACCAATTATAATTATATGTTCCGTCCCCTTTCCTCCATGCTTGTGGGCGTCCCCCCAACATGGGAACTGTACTGGAACCTTTGGCAGCAAAAAACGGCTTTTCTCCTTTAAATTTAGTATAGCAGTGGCGGCCACGGGTGTGAACGTCCCGCCGAGGCACCGCCCTCTGCCACCTCACCTCTGTCCATTTTTCCGTGCAGACGGTGTCGGACCGGACAGCCAGCGTAGAAACTAATTTAGCTTTCCGCATGCTCCCCGTTTGTTTTTCAATTCTTATTTCACTTCCCTTTAGTGCCTCACCTCCCCGGTGCATGCCGGCCGCAGGAGGATTCACGAGATGTGCCTCTTGCGACCGCTCGTTCCCGGCCTCAGAACCCCATGCACTCTGTCTACAGTGTTTGGGGCCCGACCACCTCTTGGACTCTTGCGCAGCCTGCAGCGCTCTCTGTCACAGGGCTTTGAAGAATTGTTTGTCACGTTGGAGGAAGATCTTCAACACTTCAATTCCCTTATTGAATCCTCATTCCAATTGACACTTCTCCTACACCCCACATTAACGACTTTACCTCCGGGACCTCTCATCAAGACAAGATAGGCCCACTGTACAGCACAGCTCAACAGCGTAGAGACTCCTTCCCCGGGGTTCCCACAGATCAGAGTTCCTCAAATTCAGGTTCTGGCAGCCCCGAGGCCTCAGGCTACGGGCTCCCATACCGAGGGACCCAGGGGCTCTTCCAGACGATCCGGGGACAGACATGAGGCCTTCCAGACTACCGGCTCCGAGGCTGATGGGCTCAGGGGCCCTACCAAACTGTCCTTGGAAGGACGATGAGGCTCGTCCTCTTCTTTTAACCCAGGGGGTAATGGATCATCAAGTGCCACTTCCAAGAGTTGTTCCTTGGCTACATAAATCACAGCTACCGGCACAGGTGCCCAGGGCACCCAGCCTACCGGAGCTCGCTCCGAGGCAGTCACCAAGGGTGTTTTCGACTACCGCCTGTCCGGCTGAGGGCTCAGCGACTACCAGTGGGATCTCTGACGTTGACGCCTCTGCTTTGGGGCAAGACCCAAGCTGTATCCTCCAGTGTGTGACGCCTCTCCTGGCTCAGAGCCTCTGTGCCCTCCCGCCCAGGGCTTGGTGCAAGGTTTCAAAATGGCATAGCGGCACGTGGTGGAGCCTGCGAGGCAGGCGGCCATCTTCGATCCAGCTCAAGGTCCGCCAGTGCTTTCGCTTATCGAGTGGGCATTGAAGTATGATTCCGGACCCCTTCTCTCTGGAAACGGCAGCGGATACTGCGGTGCAGGTTTTTTGGTCCCTTTAGGGGTACATCTTTCCATCACAGACTTGGAGCTACGCCCACCATGCGCCTCATTGCTTTGATCAGTAGCGGAGGCCAAGCGCCTCGGAGGGCAGGGCCCCTAGGGACCCAACGGCTAGTGAGGACCTCTACTATCAGCAGAGGACGTTGCGCTGGTTTTTCCTCTCCTCCTCCTCTGCCCCCGCCTCTGACGCCAAGAAGCAGGGACGTCGGGGTCAGAGAACACAGCTCTCCTGTGGGGGGCCATTTTGGCTCTGTTTCAGAAGTGTCTTTTCAGCAACCCCTGGCTCCTTTCTGTAGTCTCTACATGTTGGCAATCATGTTAACGTTCATGGTCACCATAGCTCCCTTCTCCCAGGGACGCCTGTGGCAACCTCGATCGACATGCAGATACCACGCCAGTATAGTTTGCCCCTCTGTAAAATGTCTGCTGTATGATCATGACGTTGCCTGTAGTTTCTGTGGCCTGTACACCTACCAAGATGGCCACCCGTATACCCATTCTTGCCCTCACCAAGATGGCCGCCACGAGTGTGGCCTTGCGCCTCGCATACAGAGCAGATGGCATATAACGAACGTCATGGACACAGAGCGGGTGCGTTGCAAAACTTTCCAGGACCCTGAGACTCACTGAGCCTCATCTATGGAATATTGCTCCAAGAATCAAGATAACCATTCTTTTCGATTTAGGTAGTTACTATGTTTTTTTTGTTTGGGACAATATAATTTTGGATATGGTACCCCACATAATTTAAGTTGGAAGGGCAAGTTGCTGAACAGTATAATTTACAGCTTTCCCATACTCTTACGTCCCGTCCCCTTTCCTGCTTACTGCATGGGTGCCCCTTCCAAGGGACGGGAGACGGAAACTTTTTCACCAGAAAAAAACCACCTTCCCCTTTAAATTTAGAGGCATGTGGGGATGCGTCCCTGGGAGCATGCGCTGCACTGACTCCGCCCTCCGGCGCCACACCTCAGTCCCCTTTTCCGTGTCAACGGGAACGGGCCGAATTCACCAGCGCTCCTGGGTTTAGCTTCAGCCATGTAATTCCATGCGTGGATACTTCTTCTCTTTTGTCTTTTTATCATTCTTTTGCTCTGTCCTCAGACGTCATGCTTCTCTCCCGCGCATGCCGACTTCCACAGGGTTCAGCAGGTGTCCATCCTGCGAAGGGCTCTTCCCAACGTCAGACCCCCACGCCCTCTGCCTATGTTGCCTTGGGCCAGACCACGGTTGGCAAGCTTGTACAGCATGCAACGCCATGACATCGAGGTCTCAAAAGAGCAGACTAGCCAGGTGGAGGGAGCTCTTCCAGAAGTGTCCTCCAGAGGACCTCAAGGACTTTGTGAAACATCGATCCAGGCCCAAGGTAGGGCCACTATTTTCCATTGCACCCCGCAAGGGAGACTCCTTCCCAAGGACTCGGCCGTGCGGGAGGGACCACTCAGGTCCTTGTACCAGCACGTGCACCGAGGCTGCTTCAGCTACCGGCCTACAGGCCGAGGGATCCTTGGAACCTCCCGGTGACAGTGCTGAGGGACCAGAAGGTTCTTGTACCAGATCTTCAGTACCAGCAATATGGCCGAGGGGCTACGCCCTAATATCGGCAATACGTCAGAGGGGGCGCCTGAACGCAGCTCTACCGACCCCCGGGTCGAGGGTGTCATGCCTCCCGGGTCTAGGCCTGAGGAGCAGGGTAGGCCTTGCGATCCACACTCAAGACTCCTGGTGGAGGCTGGGCCCAGCTAGCCGAGCAACATGGCGCAGGCACGTGGCAGGCAGCTCGACAAAATGGGCACTGTGCCAGACATCAGCACTCATCTGGCGCCATTCCACGAGTTTGGCGAGGAACGAGTGTCAAGGTGGGACTGGCCTCAACCAGGTACGTGGCCTACGGCCTATCCTTCATTTGTGCAGGGCAGATTCCCGCTGCGTCCGTATGGGCAGGGTATGCAGCGGCTCCAGCAGCCTCCCGCTACCTCGTCTATATCCCCTACCACTCCTCTGGCCTGTGAAGACAGGTTCTTTGAGAGATTCCTACGGCTCATGAAGTCCCCTCTGATGGGAGTTATCCTCAGGGATGCTATCAGGGACATGCTCCCTCCAATGCTTCCAGCACCTCAGACTCCTCTGCCGGCGCCCCTGGCCCCGTCGCAGCCTCTACCTCCGGCCCCCCAGTCGATTCCTCAGGCGGTTCCGTACCAGCCTCCTGCACAGCCTCCAGCTCTGGTCCCCGTACCCCAGCCGCAGACTCCTGCTACTCCTCCACCGATGCAGGATCCTCCTGACCCACAGGCTACGGATGAGGAGGAGGACCCTGACACACCCTAGTCAGCCAAAGGCCTTCCACGAACACCTTGCAGGGCTAGCGGAGTGCCTGGGCCTACCTCAACCCGAGGTCGAGCAACCGGCAGAAGGGGTCCTGGCGGACGTCCACAGGCTATGCCCCTCCGCCCAAACGGGAATTCCACTGCAGACCGATGTAGTCTCCCTGGCGAAAAACGGTTGGCTCCAGCCCCACTCGGCCCAGCCGGTCAATCAACGCCTTGACGCCAAGTACAGGCAGTTGGAGGGGGATACACTCTTGCTATCGGCCCGTCCTCAGCCACACTCCTCGGTGATCGCTGCGGCATCACTATACTCCAAGCTCCAGTCATCCTCAGCCTCCTCCACTGCGACGCTGCTAGGCAAGGAGGAGAAGATCTTGGAGGCTTACAGGAAGAATGTTATGACTTGATGGCCATGAAGATTATGGGGCATCTGTCCACAAGTTCCACTCAGAAAGACACAAATACCTTCCTGAGCGATCCTTGAGGCCACAGGTTTTTTGAGTGCCGAAGAACGCCATGAACCAGGAACACCGGTGACCGCTGTAAAGCAAGCAATGGGTCAGTACAATGGCAAACAATACACTGAATAGCGAGGTAACAAATATCAAGGGGCTTACCAAGGTGGGGTCTGGGGACGGGAAGAGCACAGATGAAAATGGAGGTGTTCCGTGTGGCTGCAGAATGTAGCAAGCGGCAGCGGTTAGGCGTAGTACTGGAAGATTGCTGTGGAATTTGGCACTGCAAAACCTGTATGGAGAGGGTAATCCGAAAACAGTCCATTAAGAGTTCCAAGGTCAAAAGCCAGCCAAGTTTGTCGAAACCAGGGATAATCCAAAGGAATCCAAAACACAGTTCAAAAGGTCCTGAAACAGCAGAGCAAAACAGTATCCGAGAGCTTGACAGAGGAATCCAAGAAGAACAGTCCGTAGTCCAGAATTGAGATATGGAGACAGGAAGACGCCGAACAGTGCCTAATTGAGTCAGCTGTGAAGTGCTGAATGAGCGTTCCCTCTCCGGATTTGAAGGGGCTAGGAGTGTCACATGACCCCATCACGTGACTGATGAGGTAGCTCGTTTCTGTGTCACATGACCCAAGTTTTGAAAAACGCTGCCGGGTCTTCCTAGGGGCGTGATGAAGCAAAGAAAAAGGCCGGCATCTCTGTCGACTGTCTCCAAGACGCCAGGGCAGCTGCCAACGTTGCAATAGGTGAGTATGACGATAGCGCGTTGGATACCCTCGGGTGTTCTTGTTGTATAGCCGCTGCCGTGCTTCTTGAGGGATTGAGGACATGAGGTTAGAAGGGGAAGGCAGATCAGGACCTAAGATGGAGGGCTTAGTGGCTGCACAGGTATTCGTGTGCGTAAGGTGACCAGTGGATGGCGTAACAGAGCCCCCCCTCCAAAGGCCCACAACCCCGTGGGCAAGCAGGAAAATCTCGATGAAACCGGGCAACCAAACGAGGGGCATGCACATCCCAAGCAGGAACCCAAGAGCGCTCCTCAGGACCATAACCCAACCAATCCACGAGGTAATGGAGCTGACCTCTGAAGAGACGAGAGCCCAGAATACCCCCAACCTCATAAACATCAGGTTCATCGAGTGACACAGGGGCAGGGTGAGAGACTAGACGCGTAGGACCAGGGCATGGTTTCAGGAGTGAAGTATGAAAAACTGGATGGACCTTCCAGGCTAAAGGAAGAGATAGGCGGTAAGCCACCGGACTCAGGACACCAGACACCCGAAAAGGACCAACAAACCTGGGAAGCAATTTGCGACAGCCAGGCAAGTGTAGGTAACAGGACGACAGCCAAACTCGGTCCCCCACACGGTAAACAGGAGCAGCAACCCGTTTCCTATCGGCTGAGGCTTTCATGGCCAACTGAGCCTCCTGCAGATGGGCAAGAGTCTGAGCATGAACTGTGGCCAAGTCGCGAACACAAGATGAGGCAGCAGGAGCACAAGAGGATGCATAATCGGGAATGGGCAATGTACGGGGGTGTTGGCCATAGAGGGAGTAGAACGGGGAAAAGCCAGTAGAGCAGTGCAAGGAGTTGTTATGGGCGAATTCAGCGAGGTGTACCCATGATTTTGATGTTGTAGTGAAAGACAGCGTAAGTATTGTTCCATGGCCTGATTCACCCTCTCCGTCTGGCCGTCGGTTTCCAGATGGTAAGCAGAGGAAAATCGTGCATCAATACCCAATAATTTAGTGAGCGCCCGCCAGAAACGGGACGTGAATTGTGAACCTCTGTCAGAAACCAGGACCGTAGGGAGCCCAAACAAACAAAAAATGGACTTGAAAAACAGGGTTGCCAATGGACGTGCAGAGGGTATACCAGAACAAGGAATAAAGCGAGCCATCTTAGTATAGGCGTCTACTACAACCCACACTGTATCATAACCCTGTGTACGAGGGAGATCAGTCACAAAATCCATTTTAAGGGTGTGCCAGGGTCTGGGGGAATCGGCAAGGGCTGTAAAAGACCCAAGGGGCGACCCCTACGGGACTTACACTGGGCACACACTGAGCATGTGTTGAGGTAGTTCTCAACGTCGCGCCGCATCGAAGGCCACCAGCACCAGTGTTTAAGTAGATCCAGAGTACGCTGTTGTCCTGGGTGGCCATGGATGGCAGCATCATGAGAGCATTCCATAGCTAGATTTCGAGTGCCACTAGTGGGTGAGAACAACCTGTTGTGAACAAAAGGCAGACCATCGTGATAAACGAGATCCCATTCTCCTAACTGTTGTGGATGTTGGGAAACCCATGTGCGTATGGCTGACAACAAAGGAGGCGAAGGAGTGCATAAGCATACTACGTGCCCGTGGTCAAGCACCGTTTCTGGGAAGACCGGAAGCGACGCCCCTCCAGGAGAGCGGGATAGAGCGTCTGCTTTACCATGAGACAGACCAGGACGGTGTTTCACAACCAAGTCATAGGCTGCGAAGAATAAATGCCAGCGCACCTGACGACTGTTGACGCATTTGGCGGATGCGAGATCTTGCAAATTCCTATGATCAGTGAAAACCATGACTTGGTGTTTGGCCCCCATCAAATGGTGCCTCCATACCTAAAATGCGTCTTTAATTGCCAGGAGCTCCTTTTCGGTAACTGTATAATGGGACTCAGTAGATGTAAACTTGCGTGAATGGTATGCTACAGGGTGTAAATGACCAGAGGTTGGGCAGGGTTGTGACAATACCGCTCCCAAAGCAAAGTATGATGCGTCTGCCTCGACAACGAATGGCAACTCCGGATCCGGGTTTTGTAGGACCGGAGCTGAGGTAAACGCAGATTTCAAGGACTCAAAAGCAGCCTGATGTTCGGGGGTCCAAATAAATGGAGCACGTGGACTGGTCAATTTATTTCATGGTGCCACTATAGTAGAAAAACCAGGGATAAATCACCGATCAAAATTGGCAAAGCCCAGGAAAGACTGTAAAGACTTCAAGTTTACCGGGGACCGGCCGTTCCAAAACGGCTCGTACTTTAGACTGATTCATAGTTAATCCACCCGGTGAAATGAGGAAACCCAGTAATTCTACTTCTTTGGTATGAAACTGGCACTTCTCAGGCTTGGCAAATAGCGCATTCTTGCGCAAACGGGATAGGACTTCTCGGAAGTGAAGGATGTGTTCGTCTAAAGAGGAGGAAAAGATCAGAATGTCGTCCAAATAGACCACCACATAATTGTCCAGAATGTCCCCAAAAACCCCATTCATAAATCGCTGGAAGGTGGCAGGGGCGTTGCACAAACCGAAGGGCATCACCAGGTATTCAAATAAACCCTGTCGGGTGCAAAACGCCGTCTTCCACTCATCCCCTTTGCGGACACTTATCAAGTTGTATGCTCCCCGGAGATCTAATTTGGTGTAGATGGATGCGTGTGTTAATCTATTCAAGAGTGGAGAGATGAGAGGTATGGGGTATCTATCCTTGATATTGATGGCGTTCAAACGTCTGTAGTCTACACAAGGGCGAAGATCCCCCCCTTTTTTTTGGAACGAAGAAGATAGAGCATGCAGCAGGCGATGAGGGGGGCCGAATGTGGCCCAAACGTAATGCCTCCTGTAAGTATTCTTTCAAGGCTTTATCCTCTACTGGTGATAAAGAATAGATTCGGCCCTTGGGGATCTGAGCATTAGGGACCAGATCTATGGGGCAATCGTAGGGTCTGTGTGGAAGTAAACTCTCTGCGGTGCCCCTGTCGAAGACTGACAAAAACCCATGATAAACTGGAGGTATGTTGGAAAAGACAGCACCAACCATGTGCGAAGTGGGAGAGTGGTGTTCTTCAGTCCCAGATAGTCAGATGTGCTACTGCACCCAACGCTGCAGCAGGTGTATCGATTACCTCCTCTCTCTCGATAAGACAAAAATGTTGGCATACTTCAGATTCAAAACAGACCTGGCCAGTACCCCAATTGATTAGCGGGTTATGTTTTTTTAACCAAGGGATGCCAAGAATGATACCAAACTGAGGGGTGGTTATGAGGTCAAAGGCAAGTATTTCCCTATGTGTTTCCTGGATGACTACTTCCATGGGAGCAGTCTGTTGTCGAATAGGTCCAGAAGCAAGGGAAGTCCCATCCGCAGCCTGTACAGGCTCGGGAAACTCCTTGTTGACTAGTGGAAGGTTCAAGGCATAAGCCATTTGTATGTCGATAAAGCAGCCAGTGGCCCCGGAATCAATGATAATCTGAATGGGGTGCATTGTGTCAGGTGTAGGCTTTTATAAGGCGTGGACTGTGACTGGTCTAATAGGCCCAAATGCCGGAGGAGAAAAAGAGGGGGACTGTGGAGAACTCGTCCTGGCCTCCATATTCAGGGATGAGCAGTCGGAAAACCCGGATTCTTTTGCTTTGTGCGGCGTGGACAATTCTTGACGTAATGTCCATTAAGTCCACAATAAAAGCAAGCGTTGTCGGTTCTCCGCCTTTCCCGTTCCGTCATAGTTATAGGGCTACGTATTCCACCTTCTTGCATGGGTTCACTGGCTACATCAGGAGGAACCGATAACTGTGTACCTGAGAATCTAACTTCTGCCTTGCACTCGGTGCGTCGAGCGTCTAACTGGAGTGTTAGGTTATCCAGATTAGAGTACTGAGTCGGAAGCGAAGGCACCACTGCCAAAGTGTCCTTAATGGAGCCGCTTAGACCTCTGTAAAATACTACAGCCTTTTTGTTTTCGGCCAGGATGTTTCTGCCGCTACCTGGTTGAATCGTGTTATGTATTCTATAAGGGTGCTTTTCCCGTGAGAGCGATCAAGTAATTCTAAATCTCTGGATTGAGCTTTGTGTCTGGTGTCAAAAACCTTAGACATTTCATTCACTAGCAGGTCAAAGTCATAAAGGGCTGGATGATTTTTTCAAGTAATGGGTTGGCCCATGTGGCAGCGACGCCAGACAAATAGGAAAGCAAAAACGCAGCCTTGGCAGGTGCATCAGGGAACGCTGAAGGTCTACAAATGAAATGTAATTTACATTGATTCAGAAATGTACGGAATTTCCTGGGGTCTCCCTGGAATCTCTCAGGGGGTGCTAAAGGAAAAGGAGTGGGAGCAATTACTGGTGTGATGATGGAAGGGGTGGCAGAAGGACCAGGAGTTGGAGGTGTGGGGTCCCCAAATTCGGAATCGGGAGGTAGGGGATGGCGAGCACTCTGAAGGGAGTCAAGGCTGTGGTGTTACGCCGTGTTGGCAGCAGCCATATCGGCCCTCAAGGTAGTAACTGCTTGCAGTAGAGCGGCCACGGGCCCCCAGCCGATGCCTCCATAATCTGAACGACCTGTTGGCTTCACAGTCTGTTATTGTCACACCGCTTCCTACTAAGCCAAAGACACGCCCCTCCGCTTCTACCACTAAGCCAAAGACACGCCCCTCCGCTTCTACCAGCGCCCCCCCAGCACACACGCTTAGATTCATGCACAGCATTACCCACTCACGTTTCACACAACAGAGCACGGCGTGGCATGTTTGGCGGAGCTGGCGTTTATCGCCCTTCACGGCGGTGGCAAACCAAGTGGAGACTCCTTCAATCCAGGAACTCGCATCCTTCGCGGAGACCAGTGCTGCCCGGCACGTCACGGATCATGTGACTCTTAGTTGCCTAGCAACGCTACAACACTTTCGGTTCACTTCCACGTGATACCGTCACGTGCGTCCCTTCCAGGGATAAAAAGAGTTCGGAAACCGAAGGCGTTGCTTCACAGCTGTTTCATCCAGGATCACGTGACGCTCTCTCTTCGCTCTACGGACCTGTTCTATTGCCGACCTACGCTTGCTCCACGGATTGTCTCTGCTTAACCCTTCTCTGACTCTGGAACTTTGGATTGCCTATTGCCAACTTACGCTTTCTCCACGGATTGTTCTTGCTTAACCCTTCACTGTCTCTAGAACTTTGGATTGCCTGTTGCCGACCTACGCTTGTTACACGGATTGTCCTTGCTTAACCCTCATTGGCTCCGGAACATTTAACACCCGTTTTCTGACCTCGGACTGCCTGGATTTCTCTACGGATCATGTGTTTTCACTAGGACCTCGGTCCTACAATAGGTGGTTACCTGCTATACCTTACAGCCGTGTCCAGCTACAGGCTGAAGGTTCACGCCTCTTTCAAGTCCTCACAGGTATTCCAGTGTTTTGATATTTACATACGAGAATATTGTGTCTTGCTTTCCTACTTACATAACCACTGTACCTTGCCTTACAGCGCTCAAGGGGTTCTTCCGGCTGTCCCGCGTCCTGGTTTGGGGACTTCCACCTGTGGCCTTAATAATCACGCTGACAGTATTTCTGGTGTTGTCAGGGTGTTTCTTGGGGACAGAGGGGTTGTTCATACTCTACACGACCAACAAACTTCGTAACAGACTGTGAAGCCTTTTGGTCGTCCGGAGTATGAATCCCTCCGCCGGGGATCCAGTGACCGCTTTGTTGCAGGCAGTGGCGGCCCTTAGGACCGATATGGTTACCGCCACGACAGCCATACATCACCGTTTGGACGCCTTACAAAGCACACGTTTCCCATTACCCGCGGATGCCGATTTCGGGGACCCAGTTCCCCCAGTCCAACCAACACCTGCCACGACCCCTGCACCCACTCTGTATGGTTTCCTACACCTGTCCCTCTTGCTGCGCCAGAACGCTATCAGGGGGACCCACGGAAGTATCGTACTTTCGTTAATCAATGCAAATTACATTTTTTGTGCAGGCCCTTGGCGTTTCCCGATTCTGTTACAAAGGCCGCGTTTCTTCTGTCCCATTTGTCTAGGATGGCGGCCACTTGGGCGAACCCAATGCTGGAGAACGATCATCCCGCTCTGTATGATTTTGATCTTCTTGTATCAGAAATGGCCAAAGTCTTTGATACGCGTTATAAGGCCCAATCAAGGGATCTCGAGCTCCTGGATCTAACACAAGGTAAACAAACATTGATAGAATACATTACTAGGTACAACCAACTCGCTGCTGAAACATCCTGGCCAGAGGAGAAGAAAGCAATCGTATTCTATCGCGGCCTATGCAACACCATGAAGGACGCACTCTCAGTGGTTCCTGCCCTTCCCTCAGTGTTTTCGGATCTGGTGGATCTTTCTTTACAAATCGACGCAAGGAGATCCGAGAGAAGGGCCGAAACTAAGTTCACTGGTCAATCTGGACATTCCGTTTCTACTACCCCTGTTGAACCCATGCAAGTAGGCGGTATCCGTAGTCCGATAACCCCATCCGAACGAGAACGTCGGAGAAACGATAATGCCTGTTTATATTGCGGGTTAAACGGACACTTAGTAAGGGAATGCCCCCGACGCCCCAGGAACAAAACTTCGGGTTTTCAGAAGGCTCGCCCATGATACAGGGGGTACCGGCGAGCCTGTCTATAACTCCCTCTGAACCCACCTTCGGGCCTATCCGACCAGTGGTAATACATGCTCTACTGAAGCCCACTAGGGAGATCACACACATAGTTCATATTGTAGTTGATTCTGGGGCCACTGGTTGTTACATCAATATTCCCTTGGCCCATCGTCTCAATCTGCCCCTGGTCAGGAAGGAACACCCGGAACCGGTACACGCCGTGGACAGCACTTCCCTGTCCTCCGGCCCAATCAGGTTCCAGACTGCGCCAATGGAAGTGATGATACAAAACATCCATAGAGAAACCATGTCGTTAGATCTTATCAATACACCACAGTTCGGCATCATATTGGGGATACCCTGGTTACGGCAGCACAACCCATTGATCAATTGGGGTAACGGACAAGTCACGTTCGAATCCGAGGTGTGTCAACAGTTTTGTCTCCTCGAAGCTGATCCGCTGTCCACTCCTGCCACGATCCTTGGTGCCATGGCTGCCACCCATATCGAAGACATTGTTCCAAACCCTGTGCTTTCACACACCGTGGGGGCAGTTACTGCTAACATACCCGCTGCCTACCACGATTTCCATACGGTTTTTGACAAAGCCACTGCTGAGGGTCTACCCCCACATAGACCATACGATTGTCCGATTGACCTGGTTCCGGAGGCTCCCATTCCCAGGGGTAGGGTTTATTCGTTGTCACAGTGAGAGGAGCAAGCCCTTAAGGACTACATACATCAGGCTTTGAAGTTGGGTCACATACGGCCTTCTTGTTCTCCAGCTGCCAGTCCGATCTTCTTTGTGCCAAAGAACGAGGGCGATCTACGTCCATGTGTGGACTACAGACGGTTAAATTCCATCACCATAAAAAACAGGTACCTGCTTCCGCTCATTTCCACGCTGCTGGACAGGTTGACTAAGGCTTCTATATTCACCAAGCTGGACTTAAGAGGAGCGTACAACCTGATTCGTATCCGGCTTGGGGATGAGTGGAAGACGGCGTTCTGCTCCCGACAGGGTTTATTCGAATACACAGTAATGCCCTTTGGGCTTTGTAATGCTCCCGCGACGTTCCAACGATTCATCAACGACGTATTCTCGTACATCCTGGATACGTTCGTGGTGGTGTATTTGGATGATATTTTGATCTACTCATCCTCCCTGGAGGAACATGTCGGTCATGTTAGAGAGGTACTCTCTCGCCTCAAGGCAAACGCCTTGTTCGCCAAACCTGAAAAATGTTTGTTCCATTCAAGGGAAGTAGAGTTTCTGGGTTTTCACATCTCCCCTGGAGGCTTGTCCATGAACCTGTCGAAGGTTTGTGCTGTCACTTAATGGCCAACTCCCGTTAACATTAAACAACTCCAGTCCTTTCTCGGCTTCGCTCATTTTTACCGGCGATTTATCGCCGGCTTCTCTTCTATCGTTTCTCCTCTGACCGCTTTGACCAGTCCTCTTGTCCCGTTCTCTTGGACCCCTACACATCAGAAGGCCTTTGATGCACTCAAGGCCAGGTTCGTTTCTGCCCCTGTGTTGCAACATCCCGATCCCGACCTCCCCTACATTCTGGAGGCAGACGCCTCTTCGTTTGCCCTAGGTGCGGTACTGTCCCAGCCTTGCCCAACCACGGGTTGTTTGCATCCGGTGGCCTATCACTCACGTAAATTCTCGGCAGCCGAATCACACTATACTGTAACCGAGAAAGAGTTATTGGCCATCAAGGACGCTCTACAAGCGTGGCGTCATCATCTAATGGGGGCAAAGCACCAGACGGTGGTATATACAGACCACAAAAACGTACAAGACTTAGCCTCCCTGAAATGTGCAAACAGCAGGCAGGTGCGTTGGCATTTGTTTTTTGCCGCCTTTGATTTTGTAGTCAAACACAGACCAGGTCGTATCCAAGGTAAGGCTGATGCTTTATCCCGTTCTCCTGGCGGGGAGTCATTGTCTCAGTTCCCTGACACACTACTAGGAAAAGGCCATGTTATCTGTATGTGTACGCCATCTCCCACCATGCTTACCGACATTAGACAATGGGTTTCCCAAAATCCCCATGCACTCACCGAATGGGACGTTGCCCTTCACGAGGGATTACCATTCATCCAGGGCAAATTATTCCTCCCAACATGCGATGTACGCAACCAGGCACTAGCCTGGTCACATGATGCGGCAATAAACGGCCATCCAGGGCAACAACGCACTTTAGACTTATTACAACGTTGGTGCTGGTGGCCCTCCATGAGGAAAGTCATTGAACATTATGTTAACACGTGCTCCATATGTGTCCATTGCAAGTCACGCAGGGGACGGCCTCTAGGGCTACTCTTACCGTTACCGGTGCCTCCCCGACCTTGGCACACCATCTCTATGGATCTCATCACCGACCTGCCCCGCAGACAAGGTTACGATACTATATGGGTTATCGTCGATTCATATACAAAAATGGCCCGCTTTATTCCCTGCACAGGTATACCGTCTGCCCCAACCTTGGCTCGCTTGTTCTTTAGAGCTATCTTCTGTCTCTTTGGTTTGCCGCAGGTCATCATCTCAGATCGTGGATCGCAGTTCACGTCCTGTTTCTGGCGCGCTCTCACCAAACTCCTGGGTATAGATGCCCGCTTCTCTTCGGCCTATCACCCTGAAAGCGACGGGCAGACCGAGAGGGTGAATCAGGCTCTAGAGCAGTACTTACGGTGCCTGTCCCTGCAGTTCCAAGACTCCTGGTCCAAACTGTTGTATCTCGCTGAATTTGCGTATAACAACTCCCGTCATTCAGCTACTGCTTTCTCCCCCTTTTATGCTCTGTATGGGCAACATCCGCGCACCCTGCCGCTCCCTGATTTCCCCTCTGCCACTCCTGCTGCTAATGCCTGTGTGCGCGATCTAGCGGGTGTGCATGCCCAGACATTGGTCCATCTCCGTGAAGCCCAAGCGATGATGAAGGCTAAGGCGAGGTGGGCGACCGGGTGTGGCTGTCGACCAGACATTTGCGGATCCCTGGTTGCCGCAAACTGTTCGCCCGTTTTGTGGGCCCTTATCGGATTACCAAGGTCTTGAATCCCGTGGCTCTCAAACTCTCTGTTCCCTTTTCCTGGCGGATCCACCCGGTGTTCCATACCTCTCTCCTCAAACCGTACCTTGCTCCCACACGTGTCCTTGTCCCGCCTGCCCCGGTCTCTGTGTCTTCCCAGGACGTTTTTGAGGTTAGTGCTATCCTTGGTTCCCGTTGCTACCAGGATCGCCTTCAATATCTGGTGGACTGGCTGGGCTATGGTCCCGAGGATCGTTCCTGGGTTCCCTCCCGGGATGTTCGGACTCCGCTTCTGGTGTCGCGGTTTCATAGGGACAACCCTGCTAGCCCACGTGGTCGTGGGCCTTTGAGGGGGGATTCTGTCACACCGCTTCCTACTAAGCCAAAGACACGCCCCTCCGCTTCTACCACTAAGCCATAGACACGCCCCTCCGCTTCTACCAGCGTCCCCCAGCGCACACGCTTAGATTCATGCACAGCATTACCCACTCAAGTTTCACACAACAGGGCACGGCGTGGCATGTTTGGCGGAGCTGGCGTTTATCGCCCTTCACGGCGGTGGCAAACCAAGTGGAGACTCCTTCAATCCAGGAACTCGCATCCTTCGCGGAGACCAGTGCTGCCCGGCCCGGCACGTCACGGATCATGTGACTCTTAGTTGCCTAGCAACGCTACAACACTTTCGGTTCACTTCCACGTGATACCGTCACGTGCGTCCCTTCCAGGGATAAAAAGAGTTCGGAAACCGAAGGCGTTGCTTCACAGCTGTTTCATCCAGGATCACGTGACGCTCTCTCTTCGCTCTACGGACCTGTTCTATTGCCGACCTACGCTTGCTCCACGGATTGTCTCTGCTTAACCCTTCTCTGACTCTGGAACTTTGGATTGCCTATTGCCAACTTACGCTTTCTCCACGGATTGTTCTTGCTTAACCCTTCACTGTCTCTGGAACTTTGGATTGCCTGTTGCCGACCTACGCTTGTTACACGGATTGTCCTTGCTTAACCCTCATTGGCTCCGGAACATTTAACACCCGTTTTCTGACCTCGGACTGCCTGGATTTCTCTACGGATCACGTGTTTTCACTAGGACCTCGGTCCTACAATAGGTGGTTACTTGCTATACCTTACAGCCGTGTCCAGCTACAGGCTGAAGGTTCACGCCTCTTTCAAGTCCTCACAGGTATTCCAGTGTTTTGATATTTACATACGAGAATATTGTGTCTTGCTTTCCTACTTACATAACCACTGTACCTTGCCTTACAGCGCTCAAGGGTTTCTTCCGGCTGTCCCGCGTCCTGGTTTGGGGACTGCCACCTGTGGCCTTAATAATCACGCTGACAGTATTTCTGGTGTTGTCAGGGTGTTTCTTGGGGACAGAGGGGTTGTTCATACTCTACACGACCAACGAACTTCGTAACAGTTATGACTTGATGGTCATGAAGATTATGGGGCCTCTGTCCACAAGTTCCACTCAGAAAGACACAAATAACTTCCTGAGCGATCCTTGAGGCCACAGGTTTTTTGAGTGCCGAAGAACGCCAGGAACCAGGAACACCGGTGACCCCTCGACCGCTGTAAAGCAAGCAATGGGTCAGTACAATGGCAAACAATACACTGAATAGCGAGGTAACAAATATCAAGGGGCTTACCAAAGTGGGGTCTGGGGACGGGAAGAGCACAGATGAAAATGGAGGTGTTCCATGTGGCTGCAGAATGTAGCAAGCGGCAGCGGTTAGGCGTAGTACTGGAAGATTGCTGTGGAATTTGGCACTGCAAAACCTGTATGGAGAGGGTAATCCAAAAACAGTCCGTTAAGTGTTCCAAGGTCAAAAGCCAGCCAAGTTTGTCGAAACCAGGGGTAATCCAAAGGAATCCAAAACACAGTTCGAAAGGTCCTGAAACAGCAGAGCAAAACAGTATCCGAGAGCTTGACAGAGGAATCCAAGAAGAACAGTCCGTAGTCCAGAATCGAGATATGGAGACAGGAAGACGCCGAACAGTGC
Organism: Ambystoma mexicanum; assembly: GCF_040938575.1. Lineage (NCBI taxonomy): Eukaryota > Metazoa > Chordata > Amphibia > Caudata > Ambystomatidae > Ambystoma > Ambystoma mexicanum. Next base: position 1,390,876,936 of record NC_090921.1, read on the forward strand.
CTAATTGAGTCAGCTGTGAAGTGCTGAATGAGCGTTCCCTCTCCGGATTTGAAGGGGCCTAGGAGTGTCACATGACCCCATCACGTGACTGATGAGGTAGCACGTTTCTGTGTCACATGACCCAAGTTTTCAAAAACGCTGCCAAGTCTTCCTGGGGGCGTGATGAAGCAAAGAAAAAGGCCGGCGTCTCGTTCGACTGTCTCCAAGACGCCAGGGCAGCTGCCAACGTTGCAATAGGTGAGTATGACCATAGTGCATTGGATACCCTCGGGTGTTCTTGTTGTATAGCCGCTGCCGTGCTACTTGAGGGAGTGAGGACATGAGGTTAGAAGGGGAAGGCACATCAGGACCTGAGATGGAGGGCTTAGTGGCTGCACGGGTATTCGTGTGCGTAAGGTGACCAGTGGATGGTGTAACAAAGAAGCTGTATTCCAATGCGTCCTTGCATCTCGTCAGGCCAACGCTCATGCAATGCTGGCTGACGCTAACCAGAGGTTATGGCAGGAAATTGACAACTTCCTCCCGAAACTCCCTACGCAGAGCCAATCCCGTTTCAAGGCGGGATTGTGGGAGGCCAAGCTTGTGGCGCAGGACCTCATGGAATCCACCAGGCCCCATATTGACACCTCCGGCCGTGCCATCTGTATCGCCATGGACATGAGAAGGACAGCCAGCCCCGTACAACGAAAGGGGGATACACTCTTGCTATCGGCCAATACTCAGCCACACTCCTCGGTGATCGCTGCGGCATCACTATACTCCAAGCCTCAGTCGTCCTCCGCCGCCTCCTCTGCGACTCTGCTAGGCAAGGAGGAGAAGATCTTGGAGGCTTACAGGAAAAGCTGTATTCCAATCCATCCTTGCATCTTCGTCAGGCCAATCCCATGCTGGCTGCCGCTAACTATTGGTTATGGTGGGAAATTGCGGACTTCCTCCCGGAACTCCCTACGCAGAGCCAATCGTGCTTGAAGGTGGGATTGGCAGAGGCCAACCTGGTGGCGCAGGACCTCATGGAATCCACCGTGGCCCACATTGACACCTCTGGCCGTGCCATCTGTATCGCCACGGTCATGAGAAGAAAAGCCTGGCTCCGTACAACAAAATTCAACCCGGATGTCCAGGAATGCTTATTGGACTTTGCCGTTTGAGGGCGGGGGGGGGGTACCTCTTCCACTCTACCACGGATGAGGAGCTGGACAAGAAGAAAAACAGCTCACAAATGGCCAAGTCTTTATCCATCTTGTCAAAGACCACAGCCAAATCGTACACCCAGTCACAGCAGCGCTTCGACAAGGGACGGACGTACGGAGGGTTCCGCAGCTTCCAGGAACGCAGGTCCAGGCAGCCCGACTGCTCGCTGACTCCAAATCGGCGCAAGCAACAAAAAGGGGGCGGGCGGGAGTAAGGGCTTTTTCCAATCCCCCTCCTCCGGAACAGCCTCTGGGGGAAAGAAGGCATGACACGCCCCTACGGGTCCACTTGTCTCCAGTGGGGGAGGGGGGAGCAGGCTTGCTCTCCATGCACAGTGCGGGTGCCAGAATTAAGCGGACCCCTGGATCCTATCTGTAGTATCCACGGGGTACCGCCTACCCATCCCAGAGACTCCTCCCCTCCACTCCCTCAAGTTGGGGCAGCAACTCTTCTGACGGAGATCCGGTCACTCATCGAGAGCCAGGGCGTGGAGGAAGTCCCAGCCTCCCAGCAAGGCTTGGGCGTTTACTCAATGATTTTCGCCATTCAGAAAAAGAACCAGGCGGGCCTGAGAGTTATGCTGGACCTTTCCACCCTCAACCTCTCCTTACGCCTACAAAAATTCAAGATGGTTATGCCAGCCTTTATAGCAGAGACATTGTGCAAGGGAGACTGGATGTGCTCCCTGGATCTGAAGGATGCAGATCTACAGGTCCCGCTTAGGCAGCCCCATCGTTCTTTCCTTCGGTTCAGGATCATGGGCTACCATTTCCAATATAAGGTCCTTCCTTTTGGCCTTCACTCGGGCCCCAGGGTCTTTACCAGACTCATGAATACTGTGGCTGGCCTCCTCAAAGCACAGGACCTCCACATCTACCCATATCTCGACGACTGGCTTGTCAGGGCTACATCTCCAGAAGCGGTTCACCACTCTTCCCATGCCCTTATGAACACACTGCACAATCTGGGCTTCTCGTTCAGTCTCAAGAAGTCGCAGTGCAGCCCACACAGACTCTGACATTCTTGGGTCTCCTATGTGACACGTGCTCCGAGAAGGTATTTCCGTTGGAGGACAAGATCTCGGCAATCAAGAGGGCCACCGCACACTTCCTCAGCAGAGAGGTGACCTCGGCCTGGTGGTACCAGCATCTCCTGGGTCTCTTGGCAGCGGTCCTATTAGCCGTCCCTCACACAAGACTGAGGATGAGGAGGATTCAGCTGCATTTTGCGGCTTCATGGAACCAGGAACGGGGTCTCTCAATCCGAGATTATCAATGTTCCTTCATCTCTCTGCCCGGACCTAACATGGTGGTCCAGGGACTGCAACCTACGGACGGGCAAGCCCTTCTGGCCTCCCACCCCACAGGTCACTGTCACCACAGACTCCTCGCTCGAGGGCTGGGGAGCCACCCTGGACGATCTCTTGGTCTACGGCACCTGGACTCGACAGGAGCAGGAATACCACATCAATTGGTTGGAGCTGAATGCCATCTGGCTAGTGCTCAAAGCATTCCTTCCACTTCTCAGGGGCAAGGTTGTCCTCATCCAGACGGACAACTCTACCAGCATGTACTATGTCAACAAGCAGGGACGCACCAGATCCCCCTCCTCCATGCAGACTGGCAATCAACATGTGGGAGTGGGCTTTGGAAAACGACATCTACCTCACGGCAGTCCACCTCCAGGGGGAATCCAACCTGGAGGCGGACAGGCTCAGCAGGTTGGGAGCGGACAATTACGAGTGGCAGCTAAACGACCTTGTTATTCAGGAGATATTCAACAGACGAGGTCTCCCCCAGGTGGATCTCTTTGCCACCTGGCACAACAAGTGCCCTCAGTTCACCTCCTGGCAGGGACAGGGCCCGGGCTCCCTGGGCAACGCATTTCGGATCCAGTGGAAAGGCATGACAGCATGCACCTACCCACCCACTCCCCTGATACACAGAGTGATTTGCAAGAACAAGGAGTCTCGCCAGCTCAACATCATTCCTATAGCTCCATGGTGGCCGGCCAGGCCATGGTTCTTGGAGCTGCTCAGCCTCTCGGAAATGCCCCTGATTCACCTTCCGACGGGCACAGCACAACTTCTGGCACAGCACGGGGGCAGGGTCATCCACCTTGCGCCACAGAAACTAGCCCTCACAGCTGTGTTCCTGAGCAAGTAACGCTATGGCACCTCAGCCTCTCCCAGGCTAATCTGGAAATCATACAGGGCGCAAGGAGCAAAGCGACCAGGGCCCAGTATAAAAATAAATGGACCAGGTTCTGCCACTAGGCAGACTCCAAGGAAATTGACCCCCTGGCATGTACTTTGGACGACGTGCTCTCTTTCTCGGTGCTCCTCGCCCACTCTGGCGGGCAGGTGGACACCTGCCACACTTACCTCACAGCCATCGGGGCTTACAGGAACTTGGAGGAGGGGATTTTCTCCTCCAATCCGATCGTCAAGAAAATGTGATGGGCCTCGCAAGGCTCTAGCCGCCCATCAAGAGGCTGCACTCTGTGTGGGACCTGAACATAGTCTTGGGCACCCTGGCGCAAAAGCCGTTTGAGCCAATGGCGTCCGCAGACATTAGGCTGGTCACCATCAAAACAGCCTTACTAGTCGGCCTCACCTCGGTTCGCAGAGTCAGCAAAATCCAGGTGCTGGTCGCCTCAGAACCATATACTACCTTTCACAGGGTCAAAGTATTCCTGCGGACACACCCAGCATTTCTGCCCAAGGTTCCGTCTGCTTTCCATTTGAATGAGGAAATAGTCCTTCCAACGTTTTTTGCCGATCCACTGCCTGGATGTCAGGCGTGCTCTGGAATTCTACCTTAACAGAACCAAGGGCTTCCGCAAATCGGATGCCCTGTTTGTCACTTTCAGAGGCTCAAGACCAGGCTATCGGGTCTCCAAGCCCTCCATATCCAGCTGAATGGTCTCAGCCATCAAAGAAGGGTACGAGGGCCAGCACAAGCCGCTTCGGGCCAACATGCACGCCCACGCAGTCAGGGCCAAGTCAACGGCCATCGCATTCCAGCGCCATGTCCCTTGGCAAGTCAAACAGGGCGGCCCCTTGGGCCACTCCCTCGGCTTTCTGCAAGCATTACTGTTTGGATGCCGGCTCTAGATCTGATGCGGCTTTCGGACCGGCGGTTCTCAGGAACCTATTTGCTTAAGGAGGGTCTCCTCTCCACCCTGAGGCTATATTCAGTTGTAATCAGCCATGCAGTATGGAGGAAAGGGGACAGGACGTAAGAGTAATTCTGATGCTTGTTAATCTGCTTAGAATCACATGCTGTGCATATGGTCCGTCATTCACTGGTAGCCGCAGAGTATTGCATCCTGTCTTTCGGGAACCGAAAGTTGACGTTGGCATAGGCGTGTCTGTAACACTATCCCTAGCGTGACGTGTAGTGTGCCCAAAATCCCTCACGTGCCGAGGTCCCTCAGATTGTTTTTTTTCCGCCCAGATTACTGGTCACCCTATTGAGGAGCTCTTTCATAAGAGAATTTGTTATCACTTTGTCTGAAGACTGTAGTGGATTTTGATGCCTAAGATCCGGCGGCGGAGCTGACAACGTGGATGGGCCCTCTGGCTGGCCTACACAGTAGGGAGAGTGGGGTCGGGGTGGCCATATCCTTTCAGCTATGTCTCTCCTCTTTCCCCCTCTTTGCCCTCTCGGTCTGGCCATCGCATTTATTGCCTTTCGCTATGGAAAGGACACCATTTAGGTTTTGCCCCTCTTAAGGGCCAGATATCTTTGGAAGGATGATTACTCTTGAGTGCAATAATTGTCTACCCCGTGACAACGACTAAGCGCGGTGCGCAGCCTGTAAACTCCTGCGCCCTAAAACGCTTAAGGAACACTGCGTTAAGCGGTGGGCGACCTACGGCATGTCGAAGGCTTGATCTTCTTACCTGACCGCTGCACCCGCCGAAAGTGACGGGGGTACTAGTGATGTCATCAACCTCATGACGGACACTCCTAGGTCCGCCACGCCCGCCCCCAACCCCACTAGGCCTGACGCGAGTCACGCTATGGGGATAACACCCGGCGACATGGGCGTACAAGATCGAAGCCACACTAAACACAAAACCCCAACCCCGGTTTCGACGGTAACGTCAAACAGGCGAAAGCACCAACAGGACCGCCGAAAATTTCAATGGGATCCTCTGATCTTCAAGATCAACAGCCTTCCCCGCATCCGCAGCAGTGTCTTGCGACTGGGCCTTCTAAAACAAAGGGCGCTACCTCCAAAAGACGTCCGGCTGTCGAAGCGCGTTTAGCTGACGTTCCGATGACCCCGAAGGCCCCGGTAGGAGAAAAATCTATCGCTAGGCCTCCTAATCAACCGGCACATCACCCCACGTCGCCGAACATCTCTGAAAGCATTGCTAGGATTGCTTCGACAGTGGGGCTGAAGGAGAGGTCTAAAGACACAACGAAGCGCAAGGAGCGGGCTGCGGACACGTCAAAAGACGCATCACAGCACCCCAATGCTCGCGAGGACTACATAGAGAGTCCTGTGCCTTCGTCTAGCTCTATTGGAGACAAATTTCAGCGGCATAGGGAGGAAAATGACAATTTCCACCCTTCTGGTTCATCTAGATGGACCAGAGAAAAACTCGAAGGGTGTATGGACAGATTGGAGAAGTTTGTCTCACTTTCAGAGCAACCTACCCCCAAGAGACCTTGGGAGGAGCCTCCCACTGTGCCTGCTTCTAATCTTCTAAGAAATGTAGGACCTTCTCAGGAGGATTACACTTCCATCTACCCAAGACGAGATTCAGATGGACATTTATGATGAAGAGGAGGATTCTAACTTCCTACAGAACTACACTGTGGATGACTAGGCAGATCCCACAAGAGACTGGGAGGACAGTCACCAGGTTGAGGCGGAACCATGGGCGCTCCCAACTCCCGATCAGGACCCTGATGTCCTATGTTTGGATTCCTCTCCCTCTACTCCGGCCTGCCAGGCTTCCCCAGTGGACTATCAGATGGCGTTCAACGCCATTTTAAGAAAGGCGGCTGAATACTTTCAAATAGCCACCCAGGAGGCTTTGCCTGAACAGGACTTTGAGGAGGATATCCTCAAAGAAAAGCCCCCTTCCAGCCAAGCCATACCTCTTCTGAATGTCATTAAGAGGAGATTGGCTCCTTCCTTGATCCCACCAGCCAAGACTAGGACAGTAAATCAGAGGGTGGAAAAATGTATTTTGCTCATCGCCACTGACCCTACATACATTAAGGGCCATTCCACCCCCGATTCAATAGTGGTTACCACCACCCGAAAACGGGCGGGGGTACCCCTTCCTTCAGGAGAGGCGTCTCCTGATAAGGAGTTGAAAAGGTTGTACGCCTTGGGAAAACGAATCATCACGGCAGCTGCCTTTTCCACGCGTATAGCAAACACTACGTTGCTTGCTAGTTATGCCGATGTGCAGTGGAATCTACTGCAGGAAGGTCTCCAGGAGATGCCTGAGGCCGCTAGAACCAAATTACTTGCCATCCTGACCGAGGGCAGGCAGGTCAACCAGAACGTACTGAAAAACACGCTGGATTCTGCGGAGACTGCGGGAAGATCACTAGCTCAAGGCACCCTGCTCAAACGGCATGCTTGGCTCAGGAACTCGGGCTTCAAGCCGGAAACACAAGCAGCTCTTAATAAGCCTGTTGGGGAGACATCTCTTTGGTAAAGCAGTCGACGATGCCCTCGAGACTGTCAAAAAGGAGCATGATACTCTTAAGTCCCTTCAGCAAATCACCCAAAAGCCCTCCCCCCAGAGGGGAAGCAGTTACCGCAGGTCCTTTCGGGGGCAATCTCGTTCCACATAAAATCTGTATAATACGGGAAATACCTGGAACTCAGGACAGGCATCCAGCACCCCTGCCAACTATCCACCCAGGAGACAGCTGCGCGGGAAAGGCAGAGGCCCCAACTCCAGGGGAGCCACAGCCTCTGGTCAGAAATGACCTATGGATCAGGTCCCCTCCCATTTCCCCCCGGTCAGGGGCACTTAACATCTTTCCTTTCGGCATGGGAGGGGATAACGTCAGACTAGTGGGTTCTCAAGACAGTCGCCCATGAGTACTGTTTGGAATTCGCCCGACCACCACAATTCAGACCGCCCAAAGAACGACGCCTGATGCCAGACCATCTGCGAATCCGGATACAAGAGGTGAAAGCACTTCTGGATATGGATGCCATAGAAGCCGTCCCTATTCTTCAGGTAAACAAGGGTATTTATTGAGTGTACTTCCTTCTACCAAAAAAGGCACCTCACCGTGCGCCCTGTGCTAGACTTGCGCCCAGCGAACACATTTGTCAAACCTCAAAAGTTTTGTATGGTAACTCTGCAGGAAGTAATCCCACTGGTGAAACAGGGGGATTACATGGTGACACTGGACATGAAAGATGCATACTTTCATATTTCAATGTTGCCAGCGCACAGAAAATATCTAAGGTTGACAATAGAGGACAGGCACTATCAATTCAAAGTACTCCCCTTTAGTATTGCCTCGGCGCCATGGGTGTTTTCAAAGGTTCTGTCAGTAGCAGCAGCCCACCTGCGGAGACTATCCGTCCCGGTTTACCCTTACCTCGACGACTGGCTCATAAAAGGGGACTCTTAGGAAACATGCCTATTAAACACTAAGAAGACAATAGACCTCTTGTTCATTCTGAGATTCTCCATCAACGAGAAGAAATCCAGCTTGGACCCCAGTCAAGTCAAACAGTTTCTGGGGACTTTAATTCAGACCAAGGACGGCCTCATCTTCCCCTCCAACGAGAGGGTTCAGAACATGCTGTTTCAGATCCCTCAATATGTAGCCAGTTGGGAAGTGATGGTACGCAAGGCCATGTGACTGCTAGGAATGATGGCGTCATGCATTTATTTAGTTCCTCACACACGGCTGCGCATGCGTCCCATGCAAGAGTGGCTAAACAGCCAGTGGTGTCAGGCCAGCAGACAATGGGAAGATCTGGTAGTTGTCTCGGCAGCCCTCGTTCTCTCTCTGCAGTGGTGGTCAAGGGAAAACCTCTTGAAGGGGAAGACCTTCACCACTCCTGCAGTAGAAGCCACTCTCATGACAGACGCATCTCTCACGGGCTGGGGAGCTCATCTGCTACAGTGGTCACCGCATGGAGTTTGGTCCCCACAAGTAGCGTCCAAACACATAAAACTGTTAGAGTTATTAGCAGTATTCAAAGCACTGAAGGCCTTTCAGACACAGCTACAGGGGAAAACAGTTCTGATCTTGACAGACAGCACCACAGCCGTGTATTACCTAAACAAACAGTGGGGCACACACTCTCCAGGGCTATCCAAGCTGTCCCAGAACATTTGGATGTGGGCTCTCAAACACAAGATGTCACTGCTGTCCCAACACGTTCCCGGCGAACTCCACCTTCTAGCGGACGTGCTCAGCAGAGATTTCCCACTACCCATAGAGTACGAATGGCATCTACACGAAGACATTGTCTCCAACGTCTTCTCAGAATGGGGCTTTCCAGAGATCGACTTGTTTGCCACTCAGGAGAACGCCCAATGCCAAGACTACACCTCCAGGTACCCCCAGAACCGTTCCAAAGGGAACAGACTCTGGATAACATGGTCAGTGAAATTTGGGTACGCTCCTGCCCCCCCCCCCAACTCCCCAACTCAACAAGATTGTGCACAAGATCTACCAGTCACCATGATATTGGTGGCCCCCATATGGGCCCGCCAACCCTGGTTCTCTGATCTGATGGATGGAGATGTCCTTCTCCTTTCCTGTGAAGTTGCCCTGCCCGTACAACATGTTGTCTCAGGACAGAGGGGAAACACTACACCCATGCCCACAAACTCTGAACTTGGCGGCCTGGCTCCTGAGGTCATAAGTTCAGGCACCTTCAACTCCCTCAGAGATACATGGACATACTTGGGGAAGCTAGGAAACCTAACACACGGTATTGCTATTCCAGCAAGTGGAAACGCTTTGTCATCTGGTGCAATTCCAAGGGCATCAACCCGATTGACTGCTCTCCTACTCACATTGTGTTGTACCTGACCCACTTGTTAGATTCAGGATTGGTGTTTAATTCCCTAAAGGTTCACCTAGCTGCTCTCTCAGCCTACACTACGCCATTACAGAAGGTGTTGTGGTGGAAGATACCTGTTATTAAGGCGTTTATGGAAGAGGTTAAGGGAATTCATCCCCCTGTTTCTAACCCAGCTCCCGGATGGGATCTAAATGTGGTTTTGACCAGACTCATGGGGTCTCCCTTTGAACCAATGCATAAAGCAAATCTAAAAGACCTTACTTATAAGACGGCCTTCCTAGTGGCTATCACTTCTAGTCCCTTTCAGTTCTAGACCCTTTTGTTACAGTCCTCAGGGAAAAGGTGGTTCTGCGCACTCATTCCCGTATTGCACCTAAATTCATTTCGAAGTTCCATGTGAACCAATCAATCGAACTATCCACTTTCTTCCAGAATCCCACTAGCATGGCCGAAAGAAGCCTACACACACTAGATGTGCGCAGGGCAGTCATGTTTTACTTGGAAAGAACAAAACCACTGAGAAAGACAAACCAGTTTTTCGTTTCAGTAGCAGCGGATAGAGAAGGGGATCCTGTCTCTAAATCAGCTATCTCAAGGTGGACTGTCGAATGTATCACTCTGTTATACTCTTGCTAAGAGAGAACTGCCCTTCAATCTAGAGCACACACTACTCGGTGGCACTGGGGCTTCCATAGCATTCATTGCAAATGTTCCCCTTAAGTCCATTTGCAAAGCTACAACCTGGAGTTCTGAACACACCTTTACAAAACACTATTGCCTAGACACTCATTCTAGATCTGATTCTCAGGTGGGACAAGCATTATTAAGACATCTTTTCACTACTGTTCCTTCTCATAACCCACTTCCAACTCCGGGTACTGCTCGCGCGTCGAGGTCCCTCAGATTGCTTTTTTCCGCACAGCATACTGGTCGCCTTATGCGGAGCTTGTCAGAGACATTGCCTATTGTCCCTTCGACCTTTGGTCGAATAGTTATTTAAATACTTAAGATCACCCTTCCGTCCCTGATTTCGACGGCTGTTCCAGATCTCTGCCGAAGACCTTCAGAACTTCGGACGGTGATCCAGTCGGTGCTGCCGACCACGTGGCCGGTCCTTCTGCCGGCCTACACAGTAGGGAGAGTAGGGTCAGGGTGGACATGTTTGTACAATCTGAGAATGCCTTTCCCTTTCCTTCCACTTTCCCTTTTGGTCTTCGTCACTATACCCATCCTCAGCTATGGAGAGGACTCCATTTTGGTTTTGTCCTATTTGCAAAGGCAAATTTCCCTGGAGAGATGAGCATAAGCGGTGTAAGCGTTGCTTGCCCCTCGATCACAACGAAGTAGGTTGCGTGACTTTTAAGCTCCTCTGTCCTAAGACATTAAGGAGCGCAGAAGTCAAGCGGTGGGTGGCCTACGGGATGTCGAAGGCAGAGTTTTCCCCCGCTGCCGCAGCCACCGAATATGATGACGGCAATAGTGACGAACCGACCTCCGATCCGGAGATCGTTGACCTTTCGACGGAGCGTTCCAGCTCCGCATTGTCTGTCCCCGCAAGGCACGGCTCAGGCACTGCTATGTGGAATGTACACCCCGGCGACAAAGGCAAACATTTACATAGCACTAAGCACACAACCCCAAGTCAATCTTCGGCACCACCCGCCGACCATCAGGATCGGCAGCCCTCCCCACAGCCGCATATGCGTCTAGCGACTGGGCCATCAAGAACAAAGGGGGCTATTCCTAATATCCCGGTTTCCGTCGAGACGCATCACAAGAAGGCGTCAAGTGACGACAAGGTTCCGGCTCCGCCGAAAAATGGCGTTCGCTGTAGACAAGGCCCCTGCACCGCTAAAGAAGGCAGCCGCCGAAGACAATGCCCCAGCTCCGCTGAAAAAGGCTACTTCACAATCGCAGGCCGAGACTATGCGCCTCCCATCTGCGGAGGATGTCGCCGACAGCCTGGAGAGAATTTTCTTCCGATTCACATAGACGGCAGTCTAGAGATTTGTCGAGGCCTACAGAAAAGGCCAAGGATCCGTTGAGATCCAAGGATAGCCTAAGAGGAGTACCGGAACCCTCCCCTAAGCAGAAAGAAAGGCACAGAGAAGCCCCAAATCTGTCGGTCCCCCAGGAAGTGTTTTCGGAGGGCGAGGAAGGGTTGTCTTTGACGTTGAGACAAAAATCTCAACGTTTTATGACAGAAGAATATATTCAAGACCCTTTACCACCTCTAGACCATTCCAGATCCTCGTCTTGTAGAGGGGCTTCCCAGGGATCGATTTGTTTGCAACTCAGGAGAACGCTCAATGCCAAGATTACGCCTCTAGGTACACCCAGAACCGTTCCAAAGGGAACAGACTCTGGATAACATGGTCAGGGAAATTTGTTTATGCTCCCCCCCCCGGACTTCCCTTCTCAACAAGATAGTGCACAAGATGCACCGGAAACAAGTCACAATGATACTGGTGGCCCCCATGCGGGCCAGCAAACCCTGGTACGCTCATCTGATGGAGATGCCTCTATCTCCTCCAGTGAAACTGCCTTGCCCGTACAACATGTTAACATGTTGTCGCAAGACAAAGGGGAGACGCTTCACCCATGCCACCTGCAGCTCCCTCAGAGATGTATGGACATTCTCAGGGAGCCAAGAAAACCAAACACTCGATATTGCTATTCCAGTAAGTGGAAAAAGTTTGTCTTCTGGTGGAACTTAAAGACCTGATTAACTGCTCTCCTACACACATTGTTTTGTACCTAACTCATTTACTTGACTCAGGCCTGGTCTTTAACTCTCTAAAAGTTCACCTAGCTGCGCTTTCAGCCTACACTGCATCACAACAGAAAGTGTTGTGGTGGAAGATACCAGTTATTAAGGCTATCATGAAAGGAGTGAAAAGAATTCACCCTCCTGTTTTTAACCCGGCTCCCGGATGGGACCTAAACATGGTGTTGATTAGACTTATGGGGCCTCCCTTCGAGCCCATGCACAAAGCGAGTCTTAAAGATCTCACCTATAAGACTGCTTTTTAATAGCTATTACCTCCATTAGGAGAGTAAGTGAACTACAAGCGCTCTGTCCTAGATCCCTTTGTAACAGTTCACAAAGATGAGGTGGTTCTGCGCACTCACCCTAGGTTTGCGCCTAAATTCATTTCTAAGTTCCATGCGAACCAATCTATAGAACTACCAACGTTCTTTCAAAACCCTTCAAGCATGGGAGAAAAAAGCCTGCACACCCTTGATGTGCGCAGAGCAGTGTTAGGCAGAATCCTGTGCAGTGCCCTTAGGGACCACTACACACAATTAAGACTACAGGTGGCAATACAAGTTTTACCTTTGGTACAAGCCTGTACTACTATGTCAGAGTGGTAGCAGTGGTGGAGCAGCTAGGCTTATCTCAAGAGTATATGAGCAGTAGCAGAGATTACAAAAAGGGACCACAATAACTGCGACTCAAGCAAACACTGACTCAAGGTTTTCAGGTAGAAAAATATAAGTACATTTATTTTTAAACCATTCGTTATGAAGACAACACTTCTATTAAACTTCAATAAAAACCACATGTTAAATATACTACAACTAACCAATTCACTTTGTACAGTAAGTCTCAAGGTAAGTACCCTGTGTTTGAATGAACCGGTGTTAGGCACAAAACACGTTCCCGCGAACACAATTGCAATCACTTTTTGACAATTCGGTCCACTAAATAAACACGTATCCGTGACATGAAATGCTACCGGGGCAAAAACACACATAGCACCTGAGATACCCAGAGGGTGTTGGAGGCAAAAATCACAGGCAATATTTTGGTTAGGCAGACAGAATCGAAAAACACCCAGACAGGAGTTCAAAAGTCAAAGGGCCGGAGCGAGGATCGAAAGACGCCGGGACCTCTTGCCGAAGATCACAGTCAGACAGTTCACGATTCAACGTAGCCAAAAGTACTTCAATATTGTCAATGTTCGGAAGCAAAAGTTATAAGAAGGAGGGAAGACAAGGACAAGCCTTGGAAATGAAGAAAAAGGGATTCACCTAGTTTCCTCAGCAGAACACAGTACCTTGTTCCAATGGTGCAGCTGGTGCCCTGGCAGTAGTTCCTGTTGGTTTCACGCAGACGCACGATTCCTTGAGCTTCGTTGTGAAGGAGGACGTCTGAAGGGGGTCTGCACCACACAGGGATGAAGCCGGCAGCAGCGACAAGGAATAAAAGAGGCTCTTCAGGTGGCTATCCAGACCACTACAGCAGCGTGCAGCGATTTCGACCAAAGAAGAGGATCCTCTGGCTGTAGAAGATGAGCTGGTTATCCTCACCAAGCTCACGGGAAGAAGACTGGATCTTCTCTAAGTCGTTGAAGGGAAGATGGCTCAGGACTGCAGCAGGGCTTCACCGGGACGGGGTAGTTGCAACAGCCGCCGTTCTCTCCGCTTCTCTTCGGTTGCTTGTAGTTCCAGTGGCGAGACTCTGACTTCTAGCCCAAGAGACCTGCCTTTTATGCGAAAAACCCCCATTCACACAGCCTGGCTGTCAATCACCCAGCAGGGGGGTTGTCCAGCCCGGACAAAGTGCGACTTGGGTTTCCTAGGATACCCTGTGCAGGGGGTGACTACACCCCTCCCTCACATTCAGCCCACCTAGACACCAAGGCGCCTTGAGGAGTGCTTCTGAGCAGAAGACAGTGAACAAAGAAGGCGAACCTAGTTTGCCGCGCAAAGTAAAACACAAGAATGTCTTTAACAAAAAGAAATGGCGTATAAACCCAACCGGAGCCAAAACAAAGACGATTTGGTCTAGCGGGTTTATGTTTGAGGCTAATATAATAGCCAAGAACAGTACCACGTTTATCTAATATAATCGCGGTAGAAAAGTTTGGGTAGATACCACTGCCACCAGCCAAGTCTAAATGTTAAAAGAGCGAAACAATGCTCTAGGAGGTACAGATAAAAATGGATACGACTTAACCCTTTCCAGTACTCCATGGAAGATGGGGTGTACTGGATCTGTGGTAGATTGACTAAGTAAAGTTAATTGTAACTTTACCCTTTTCTGGGGGACGGTAGTCGCCTCAGAAATGGAGTCGAGGCAAGTCTCAAAGTCAACCCTGTGCCACGGCACTGAAGGTGCTGTGTGACACACAAAAAAGAAGGGGGCTACTGAATTGGTGTACTTAAGAGTCCACAATCACAATAACAGATAGAAACACATAGCAAAACACAGGTAAGAGTGGGGGAAAAGCTCTCACTCTTACCAAGTGGAAAAAAATAAACTCCAGAAGTCCAGCAAAGCTGCTGGGGGGGACTCACTAGGTGAGGGAAATTAGCCATAGATGAGAATTCTCCCTAACAAGCAGTCATGTTATACATGGAAAGAACTCAACCACAAAGAAAGACTAATCAGTTTTTCGTTTCAGCGGCGGCGCGGAAGAGGAGAAGCGGTCTCCAAATCCACTATCTCTAGGTGGATTGTCAAATGTATCACGCTCTGCTACACTCTTGCTTAGAGAGAACTGCCCTTCAAGCCTAGAGCACATTCTACTCGAGGCACTGGGGCTTCCATAGCATTCATTGCAAATGTTCCCCTTGAGTCCATTTGCAAAGCGGCAACCTGGAGTTCTGTACACACCTTTACAAAATACTATTGCCTAGACACTCACTCTAGGTCTGATTCTCAGGTGGGACAGGCATCTAAGACATCTTTTCACTACTGTTCCTTCTCACAACCCACCTCCAACTCCGGGTACTGCTCGCTAGTCTGTGCACAGCATGTGCTTCTAAGCAGATTAACAAGCATCAGAAGACATGCATTACTTACCGTAAAAGCATTTCTGATGATTGTATCTGCTTAGATTCACATGTGCCCACCCTTCTTCCCCGCTCCAATGGAAGGAACATAGACGGCTTATTACTTTTTCTCTTTTCTGTACTCACTCACGATAGTCATAAGGCTCCCTCGCGGCAGAAAAAATACAATCGGAGGGACCTCGAGGCGTGAGGGATCTTGGGTACACTACACGTCATGTAGGGATAGTGTTACAGACACGCCTATGCCAACGTCCCGTTTCATTTCTCGAAAGATAAGATGCAATACTCTGCGGTTACCACTGGATGTCGGACCATATGCACAGCATGTGAATCTAAGCAGATACAATCATCAGAAATGCTTTTACGGTAAGTAATGCATGTCTTCTGATGATTGTATCTGCTTAGATTCACATGTGCCCTCCCTGCCTCCCCGCTCGGGTGGAAGGAGCATAGACGTCTTACTACTTTCTCTTTATGTACTCACTCACAATAGCCTTGGGCTCCCTCATGGCAGAAAAAATACAATCGGAGGGACCTCGGCGTGTGAGGGATTTTGGGTACTCTACACGTCACGATAGGGATAGTGTTACAGACACGCCTATGCAGACGTCCCCTTTCGGTCCCCGAAAGACAAGATGCAATACTCCACGGCTACCACTGGATGTCCGACCATATGCACAGCATGTGAATGTAAACAGATGCAATCATCAGAAATGCTATTACAGCGAGTAATGCATGTCTTATAAGTTACTCACCGTAGTGACTAACATACTCTTAGTCCCCTTTCCTCCAAATGTCCCACCATCCTCCCCCCTAATAAAACTGGTGTCATCAGGCAATATTACTCTATTGTCGACACGTCTATGGGGACTGGGGTGTGGTGCCAGAGGGCGGAGTCAGGGCAGTGGATGCTCCCAGGGCCACACCCCTGCGCGCCTCTAAATTTAAAGTGGAAGATGTTTTTTCTGGTGAAAAAGGTTCTGTCTCCCGTCCCTTGGAAAGGACCACCATGCAGTATGGAGGAAAGGGACTAAGGACTAACAGTACGTTAGTCACTATGGTGAGTAACATAACTTCTCAGGTTATTTTATCACAAGAGAAAGGGGGGGGTTTCCTGGAGTCACGCTAATGCTTCATTCTGTGTCCTTATCTCATTCCAGTCGCTCAAGTTTCTTTTGGAACCAATCCTGGAACATACCTTTAGTCTAAAGAACTGTTCAGACTTGTAGAAGACTGATGTCCTCTCTCCTCCTTCTAAGCGCTCCCCACGCTGGAGGAGAACAGAACCCGAAGCTCTGTTGTAAAATTAGAGTGTTCAGTTCCTTCTTCCCCACTAGTTGTATTAGTTACGTGGTTCCCGATAGTCAAGGTTAGTAAACTTGACACTGACACTATCAGCTTCAGTCTTCCTCTTCCTTTGCCTTATCATCTTCTCCTCTTCGTCAGATCTAGTTCATGACTCTTTTACGGGAGATACTGTCTCTGTTGGAGATGTTGGCATTAGAACCGGTTCCTCTTGCAGACAGGGACTTCGATTACTATTCCAGGATTTTATGCGGTACCCTAGAACAACCAGGCTGGCCTGCAACTGTCCTTTCTAAACCGGTCTTTACCGCTGGAACGCTTCAAGATGATTACTCATCAGCGCACATGGACCTCAAGGATGCGTACCTGCACGTACCCATCCATCAACCATATTGGAAGTTTCTGTGGTTCATGATTATGTCGTATCGCTTCCAGTACAAGTGCTGCTGAACTCGGCCCCTCGTGTCTTCATGACGCTGATGAATGCGGTTGCGGGCCTTCTCCGCTTGGAGGGCCATTGCCTGTACCCTTATCTGGACGACTGATTGGTGATAGCTTTGTCACCCAAAGCGGTGTTGCACTCTTGCCAGAGATTGGCAGATATCCTTCATTAGCTGGGGTTTTCCCTCAACCAGAGGAAATCATGTATGCCCTTCTCAGGATCTGGTTTTCTTTGGGGCATGCTGGAACACTACCGTTCAGCGGGTGTTCCCGACGTCCGAGAAGCTGATGTCCAATCTCAAAGCGGTGGGGCACTTTCTGGCCAGCTCGATCAGCTTGGCATAGTGGTTCCAGCACATTCTGGGCCTGATGGCCTCTTGCGTGCTGACTGTACAGCACGCCCGTCTCAAGATAAGGCGCTTCCAGCTCAACCTGGCGGCCAATTGGGATCAGGAGACAGGGTCTCAGTCGGACAGGATCCCAATTCCACCGTTCCTTTTGCCTGATCTTCACTAGTGGCTGATGGATGGCAATGTTTCAGTGGGAGCCCCCGTCAACCCACCAGAGCCTTCCCTGGTGGTGACGACTGACACCTCTCTTTCGGGCTGGGGGCTATTCTGGAGGGTTATGCATTTCATGGAGCATGGTCTGTGGTGTAAGCCTTTTCCTTCCCTCATCTCTGATTGCCTAATCACCATTCAAAATTGGTGTGCCGCCAACAATCTTTGTCTAAAAGCCAACAAGTTCGAGATCCTCCTCATTGGTACACCTTCACCATCCTTTCCCCTCACTCCCTTGGCCCTCCTCCTACCCATACCTGTGAGGCTAAGAACCTCGGGTCATCTTTGACTCCACACTTTACTTCTCTGCACACATCTCTGACGTCTCTAAAACATAAAACTTCTTACTGCATCTTCTTAGAGGTACTCTGCCTTTCCTCTCCTTCCCCCAGAAGCTCACTGTCTCTCAAGCTCTGCTTCTCTAGGTTGGACTACTAACAGCCTCTTTCTAAATCTACCTGCCTCCACTCTCCGCCCTTTACAATTAATCCAGCACAGGACTGCAAGACTTGTCCTTGGCCTCAAGCCCTGGGATCGTATCTCTCCAGGTCTGAAGTCCCTTCATTGGCTCCCAGTGGATGCAAAGATTACATTTAAAACCCTCTGCATTGTCCCCAAGGCTTTCTGGGGCCTGGGTCCAAAATACCTTCAACTATCCCTCTGTAAATACCTCCCCTCTCGAGCCCTTCCTTCCTCTTCCTCAGGGTCAGTTGTTTTTCAAAGAAACGAGCTGGGGGTAGATCTCGATCTTCGGCTGGGGCCTCCCTTTGGAACAGTCTCCATGCCACCTTGAAACTGGAGGATAGCCATCTCCGGTTTCAGAAGCAGCTCAAGACCTTCCTCTTCGCTTCTGCCTTTGCCCCTCTTCTCCCCTGCTTATCTGCTTTCTCTCTTGGCACTGTGCACCTGGCCACCCTCTGTTCTTCAGGCCCAGGTACCTGCTCACCCTGCCTCCCTCCTGCACTGCCTCCGGGCCACCCAATGCACTGGGGTTTGTATCTGTACCCATACAGTCCCCCACCCACTTTTCTGCACTTATCAGATACACCCTATCTGACTAACCTAGCACTTTACCAGTTGCTGGCTGCACTACCACTGTTTATCACCTTTATTCATTATTTTACTTATTATTCATTCTGTTCTCTCCTCTGTTCCGCACTTCCCCCTTTTTCCTTTCCCATGCCCTTGCGCACTCTTAATGTCATTGGGCCTAGTAAGTTCATTGTTTTTTTGTTCTCCCGTTCCCCTCCCTTTGCCTGGTCGCGATCTGAAACACTTGTGTATGAGCACGATATAAATAAAATATCATTTCATTTCATTACATATCAATCTGCTTGAGCTCCGGGAAGTGGGCCTGTCCCGCAAAGTGTTTTTGCCCCTATTCAGGGAAAAGTCGGTTCTTATCAGGATGTACAATTCTACCACCATGTTTTACATGAACAAGCAAGGTGGCACCCTCCCCGCCCCCCCCCCATGCATGGAGGCGGTTGCGATCTGGGTATGGGGCCTTATGGAGAGGATTTGGGTTTCGGCAGGCCCCCTACCAGGGACAGCAATGTAGAAGCAAGCCAACGGAGTCGTTTGAGGTTCAACACCTACGAGTGGGAATTGCACAACAACTCCTTGTTGCCTCTGTTCCAACGTTGGGGGTTCGGAGTCCTGGATTTGTTTGCATCCCCTCGGAATGCCAAGTCCCTCCCGTTAGTCTCATGGGCAGGTCGGGGATCTTTGGGAGACACCTTCCCGATCTGTTGGCACGGCCGCAAGTGTTATGCATTCCCACCCACCCCTCTGCTCCAGCGGACTCTCTGCAAGTTCTGGGCCTCAGTGAGTTGCAGCCTCATCCTGGTTGGCCCCCACTGTCCTTAGAGATCCTGGTTTTCGGATCTGTTGCAGTTGCGCTCCCAGTGTCCCATCCATCTTCCGATCCCCAGCAGGGGCTTCCTGCCGCAGCAGGGTGGGGCAGTGGAGCATCCGGACCCGGCCAAACTGGCCCTTGTGGCCTTGTTCCTGATCAGCTGAGGTTTCATCACGCTCAATTTTCAGATTACAGCTCGGTCCCAGTGTAAGAGCACATTGACTAGGTTCTGACATTGGGCACGCAACAAGGGGTTGGATACTGTCCTCTGGGTGATGCATTGGCTTTTTCGGCACACCTGGCTCATTCTGGAGTCCCGGTGGATACATGCTGCACGCATTTGGCAGCCATCAGGGCTTCCAAGAATGGCCCTGAGCATGTATTTTCGGCAGCCAATCCGGTGCTTGAGGCCCACCTTAAGAGGTTGTCAAGAATTTTTCCTCCAGTGCACAGGCCACATCCGGTCTGGGACCTCAATGTGGTTCTGGCAGCTTTGCAACGCAAGCCTTTTGATCTGATGGCTAATCTGGACATCCACTTGGTGACGCTAAAGATGGTTTTATTGGTGGCTCTCATCTGTGCGCGCTATTAGTGAGCTGCAGGCATTATCCTTGTGCGATCCTTTCACCGCGTTTACCAACACTGTCATCTTGCGCACTCACCCAAATTTCTTGCGCAATGTGGTCTCCCCATTTCATTTGAATCAAGAGATCTGCCTGCCGCTGTTCTTCACAAACCCGCAGGAGGAAGCAGAGAGGGCCCTGCATTCCTTGATCCTCAAGAGGGACTTCACGTTTTAGCTATCCCTGACTAAATCGTTCAGAAATTTTGAGGCATTGTTTGTCACTTTTGGCGACTCCTCCCCTGGCTCTCAGGCTTCCAAGGCTTCCTTCGCCCATTGGATGGTTCTGGCCATTTCGGTGGCGTACACGGCCATGGGCAAACCCGTTCCTGAGGGGATTCATACCCATGCGGTCAGAGCTAAGACCACAGCCTTCACATTTCAGAGACATGCTTCTTGGGATGTCTTCAGCAAGGCGGCTATTTGGGCCACTCCGTCTGCCTTCTTTCGGCACTATTCCCTGGAAACAAGCTCCAGGCGCAATGCAGAGTTTAGGCAGGTGGTTCTGAAGAACCTTTTTTTTTTTTTCGCTTCATCCTAGATACGAGGCAGGTTGTCAAAGCTCTACCCTATGTTCTTGTTCAGTGGAATCGCCCACAAGGATGGAGGAAAGGGGACATGACGCATGAGTAATTGAAGTTACTGTAATGGCTAGAGTACTCATAGTCCATAGTTCCCTTTCCTCCATATGTCCCACCCACCTTTCCATGCTAGTATGCCAAGGGCTGAAATATACTGAGAGTAGCCAGGTACCTAAGCATCAGATGTGTTCAAAGTAGACTGAGGTAAGGCGCTAGAGGGCGGGGCCTCGACGGGGCGTTTCCACACCCGTGGACGCTCCCCCAAGTGCTTTACTAAGTTTAAAGGGGAAGCTCCATTTTCTCGCTGCCAAAGGTTCTGGTACCGTACCCATGTTGGGGGATGCCCCCAAGGATGGAGGAAAGGGGACTATGGACTAAGAGTACTCCAGTCACTACGGTGAGTAACTTTAATGTTGTCCTGCTCTCCCATTCGGGGCATCGAGCTTCACACCGCATCAGCCTCAATCTTCATGCTTGGCTGCTGGGTGGCTATGGTACAATACGTAGTACCTGTCTGATATCCTAGATGTTCTTTCTTCCACAAGGCCCACCACTAAGTCCTTCTATGCCTGCGGGTGGCAAATGTTTTCGACTTTGTCCTGTGCATGGAGTATGTGCCTTTTGATCTGTCCCTCATCTTCTGTGCTTATTTTCTGCTCTCTAGTCCAGCAGGGGCTACAGATTGCCTCTGTAAAAGGGGCACCTTACCGCTATTTCAGACTTTGAAGAAGACCAGCAAGAAGGCTCTTTTTTTCACCAGACCCTCTTTTAGGCCTTTTTTTACAAGGACTTTCTAACCAGTTTATTGTTCCCGCATGGGATTTGACCCATGTACTTTGCTTTTGGTGGCTCCATTTGAGACCTTACTCTCCCGCACCTTGAGAATGCTCACCTTGAAATGAATTTTCCTAATTGCAATCACATCCGCTAGGCAAGTAAGTGAGCTTCAGGTTCTGTGGCTTAAACTTTGCTACCTTGTTTTCTCTAAGGAGGTTACCCGAAGAGTGAGACAGAATTTCCTTCACAAAGTCATTTCAGATTTTCATCCATTACAGAAGATCCATCTTCCTTTGCTCTTCTCTCCTCCTCAGGCTTCTAAGACGGAGGAGCTGTTTCACCACCTGGACCCCCCAAGAGGGCGCTTGGTTTACTTTCCCACCGGGCAAGGTCAAGACCTCGAACCCCGTTAGGGGGTGTAACTCTGACCCTTCAGAGCCAACCTAAACACACCGGGTGACGGAATGGAGGAATAGCAAGAAGTTCTCGGTCTGTTCAGATATTTGCACAGTCTTCATATTTTGCTAGTAAGTGCCATTGAAAGTACACTGAGAGAATTTAAAAAATGGAACTGCAAACTGAGTGGTCGGAAAAAGACCCTGCAGAAGTTCACCTCTCCCCCCGACCTTGGGGGGACTTGGAACACCACAGACTGTGCTGTTGCAGGTCAGAATTCCAGAGGACGTAGACACTGCACTGCTCCTACAAATCCGGTGAACTGAGGGGCTAAAACAGACACTGTAACTGACCAATAAAGAGAGGCTCCTTCTTTCACAATTGGTGGGATCTAGAGGAAAGACCCTTTCCAGAACACTGGAGCAGACTCCTAGGAGTCGCAGCTAATCGTAACGGATGGCAGATCTTTGGGGCACTGAAAAGGGGCCGAGTGAACCCAGCAGCAGCTGACCTGAGGAGAAGGAAGAGTTCCTCACAGCTCCCTGTGGAGATGGGGGGATGTCCACTTGCAAGGTAGCCACTTTGCCGGAGAAGCTACATTTTACCCAGGCACAGATAAAAGGGTGTGAACCCTGCTAGAGGTCTATGAGAGACCTGCATGTTAAGTGTTTACAAACCAGAGGTCTGGGGAAGTTCTGATCAATTGAATGGTAAGAAACCATATGTCTAGGAGAGACTTGAAGACATCTGTGAGAAACAGAGGTTTATGTGAGATTTAAAGCCAGAATCCTGACGAATCCGAGGTCCTGAAGCCTCAAGTGGTCTGGAGGAGAACTTCCTGATATTGCAAATACTAGATGTTGGGGAAAGACCTAAACCATAGTGAGAAGCACTGGAGTAATGCCCAATGCAGGCTTGAGGACCTGCGGCCAAAGCCTGTAAACCCAGAGCTGTGAGAGAGGTCTGGATGTGCTTTGTGGAATCTGAAAGACCAAAGAAGTGTCCAGACTGTGAGTAAACATAGAAGAACCTTCCCAGAAGAGGTTCCTTTCTTCTGTTTTATAAACTAGGGCTAGACGTTTCAGAAAATGTTCAGTGAACTCTTATGTTGGCTAGGACTTGGAACATGTGTTTTAGCTTATGGTTAACTAGGAGTCCTAGTCTTGTTTTTGGATCTTTCTATTGGCATTCCTTTTGGACATTGAGCTATAGAATAGGGTGTCACAGAAGGGACACGCACCATTAAGAATAGTTTGTGGGTTTTGTAATTTGGAGAAATGCAACTGGCTGTGTTGCACACCAGAGGAATATCCTCTTTGTTCAGTTACATTCATGGCACTGTTTTCATTAAGCACTTATTTACAGATCTTCACTTAGCTCCTATAGGCATGTTGTCCAACCCCTTCCCTGACATACTAAAAAATAAACACACTTGGTTAAATCACAGTCCTCTTGTGTCACACATATCCTCGCTCGGCCCTCCTTCAGCAACCTCCAGCATGAGAAAACAGTCTTATCTCACGTTTTTTTGGTGCCATCTCATCTTTTAATTGAGGGGTATGATGAGTAGTTTTGAATGGTAAGATTTAGGATACCAGATCTGTCATTCAGAGTATGGTGGGCCTGGGCAGTATCGGTCACATGTTGTGTGTGCCTGGCTTAGTCTTTCCGAAAGTATCCATACACGTTTAATTTAGTTTGATATTTAAAATAGGGATATTACATAACATTCTGGTACCTCTTAAAGGACAGTAGTTTGTACCTATGATCAATTATGTGTCAAGTATACCAAACTCATCCTCTTGAAGGTTATAAAACTAGTAACACAGAGTAGGGGGCGCTGTTGAGCAGCCAACGGAAATGGCTGCTTAGCCTCGGAGCTCTGCTACACGACGGAAAATTCCCCAGCAAGGTGGCAGACCTGGCCAGAAATGCAGCATATAACGACGTGGGAGACATGGGAATCCCTGGGGAGTGCCCAGACCGAGGGACAGAGGCCGTCTTCCCCGCCTCGCCAAGAAACAGCTGGCTGAGCGGACTGCCCGCCGTGGCGGGGGAGAGGAGGCCGCACTGGGCCCTGTGGCACATGCAGCTGACACCTGCCAAAATCCTGCTTCACTGGCGGAGCCCTGGGCCGTGTTGATTCTCACCCTGAATCCCTCCACTATACATCAACACACTGCACGGCATCCTGCTAAGTGGGCCCGAGACGGGTGCGGTGCGTCTAGGGGCCCGTCGGGGGCGCCTAGACTCTGCTCAATTGCGCCCGCATGTGGGATGCTTCTCCTCCACCTAACTACATGGTGCTGCTGATCACCGACGGGCTTGAAAGCAAGGGGTGAATATTGCTGCAGCAACACCCGTTGGAGAGGACATTTCCCGCGGCGGCTCCAGCAACATCTACCTCGCCAGTCACATCCAGAGGCGACGCTGCCGCGCCGCCTGCCTCCTATGGTGCGGACCTTGGACCAAGGGCTCTCCTGCGACCACCTCTCTCCCCAGAGGGCGGCCATTTGAATCGCTGCCTCCACGGACATCTACAGCTAGTGCGCTGTGACACCATCAAAACCAGCCTGGGAGCCGTCTCCAAGCCCACCTCTGGGCTCTCCGTCTTAATTTCTACGTCCCGCAGAGCGGGTCCGCCGGCCTGCCGGGGGAGGTGGGGGCAGCCTGACTCCTGGCCCCAGGTTTGGATGCCCGCTGGCACCCGCCCAGGCTTGGGGACACCCTCTGACTGCCAGAGCCCATCAACACAAGGCAATGGCTTGTCCAAGGGACCAGGGTACTGATCACGTCCCTCTATGAATCCACACTTCCATAGCCACCCCCGCTGAGGCTCACTTCTGGTGGGTTATACTGAGCAGTCAACATCTATCCCAGCATGGACCTGCGCTCCCGGCCGCCCCAAGAGACTTGTCTGATACGCAGCGCAGTGGCTGCCTTCAGATGAGAAACCCTCTTACCCCTCGCTGGCATACCCACTCTACGTCCACTTGCCATACCCCCTCTTGAGCAGTGGTAATAAATAGCCCACGCTAGGGCTGTCCACCTAGCTGTGCCCCACAAACTCCTGTACACATCCCCACTGGCTAAGGTTCTTGTTAATGCATGTACATCCACCATATTCCAACTCGAAAGGGGCACCCGACAAGGTTGCCCATTCCCCCCATTCTCTTTGCCCTAGCTATCGAACCTATGGCGATTTTGTCACGATACACCACAATGAATGTGGGGTACGTCTTGGCGCCGCCCCCCTTGAGATCATCTCTCTATACGCGGACAGCGTGGTACTGTACATAAGGGATCCTTCTACTAACCTGTCACTAATACTTGAGGACATCGTGCGAATAGGCGCTCTCTCTGGTTTCACAATTAATTTCTCGAAATCCGAAATATTTCCCCTCACAGACCGGACCCTGGACTGTCGCGACACTACCTCTTAAGGTGGTCCCTGCACCGTATTAAGTACTTAGGGGTGATAGTATCACAATCCCATTCATCCATGACGCAAGCCAACACCTCGCTCAGTTCATACATTGACACCAAACTCCAGACCTGAAAAACCCTTCCGCTCTCCCCTGCTGCTAAACTGTCACTTATCAAAATGATAATACTCCCCAAGATGCTATACGCCTTCACCAATGTCCCAGTCTGGCCGGGCAAACCATACTTCTCCAAAATACACGGCCTGTTTGCACAGTTCCTGTGGCACTCTGGAGCAGTCCACAAGAAATGGCTCGATATGACGCACCCTTATGATAAGGGTGGCTTTGCTGCCCCTAACTTGGAACTGTACTGGATCGCTGCACAGGCTCAATTCACCACGTTCTGGTATCCAATGTCATCCACTCCCCCCCCCCCCCCCCAACCCGCTTCCCCCCCACATGAAACTGGAGGCCCTTGCTGCAACAAATTCAGATTTAAAAATGCTTATACTGGATGTAAGCTACAAGGACGACTGCCCCTTCGACTCGTTTGCCTTCACATTGCGTTCTTGGCGCCTACTATTCACCCATACCGATATCACCAGGCCCTATTACTGATGGCTTCCCCTGTGGAAATTCCCAGAACTGACACCCACTTGGGACAATACGATCCAGACAAGATGGGAACGCCTCTGCTATAGGGCTTTAGCTGACATTTTCCCTGACGGTAGTTTCATCACTCCCTCCACATGTGTCGCAAGTCTCTTCCCCTTCTCACCTGTTTTTCCTGTTTGCTTGCGACCTTCTTTTGTGACTTCTTTCGTACGGTCTGGGATTTGTATAAGCCCGTGCTTGGGTCTTCGGATTCCAGCGTGCTTCGTTCAGATTGTCCGGGACGGAACCAGGAAGGAACAATGTCCGCACGCGGAGGCACGAAAGCCATGACTCGAGCGTGGGCGTAAATCCAGGAAAGTTTGGTAAAGTTTGAAGGATGAAAGGAAAGGAGGAGGAATCAAGGAACCGGGAAATAGAATTCAGGAAATTAGCCCCGAGCGAACTCCGGCAGCACACGTCCTGCTACAACGAGCAGTAGCGTTGGGACGCGCAGAGCCGCAGGGGCGTGTCTGTTTTGTAGAGCGTGTAGCGCAGAGACTGGCAAGTAGCATTCCGCATCAAGCGGCCATGTTGGAAGGATTACTGAGTTCAATCCCCTATGTGTCAGGGACCACGAAGTCCAGAAGGGACGCAGACGGTGGTTCATGACAGTATGCCTCCTCTGAAGCCCAGTTCCTCCAGGTTTGCCCGGATGTATAAAATGGTATCTTCGAATCAGCCTGGAAGCATTCATGTTTGGCACGATTCCCAGGTGCGATCACTGGGAGGGTATCCTTTCCATTAGACCAAATGTTGTAGTTGACCACGTCGGTATCTAGAGTCACAGATTCTGGAAACCTCATATTCGAGTTGGTCATTGATAATCACTGGAGTAGATCTTAGAGCAGTTCGAGAGGGCTGAACATATGGTTTCAACAGAGAAGTGTGGAAGACTGGATGGATCCTTTTCCATGATTCTGGTAGCCGAAGTCGAAAGGCCACTGGATTGATGATTTCTTTTATAGAAAAGGGCCCGTAATACCTGGGAGCCAGTTTATTTGGTCGCAGATGTCGAGGAAGGAGTTTCGAGGATAACCAGACCTTATCGCCTACTGAGTAAGAAGGCCCAGGTCTTCTTTTAGAGTCGGCATGATGTTTAACATCTTTTTTGGGCCTTTTCTAAGTGTTCCTTTGCTTCTTTGTGTACATTAATAAGGGTTTCAATCCAGGAATCAACCGTAGGAACTGGGGTAGGGTGTGGGAGAAAGGAAGGTAGAACTGAAGGATGAAATCCTTGACTACAGAAGAAAGGACTGGTGTTGATAGATGAATGATCCAAATTGTTGTAAGCAAATTCGGCCACAGGTATTAAGAGTGACCAATCATCCTGAACCTTGGTGGCGAAGCAACGAAGATACTGTTCCAGAGTTTGGTTTACACGTTCAGTGGCTCCATTGGTCTGTGGGTGATAACCTGAGGACAAGGCACGTTGGATTCCCAGTATACGACATAATTGTTTCCAGAACTGGGATATGTATTGGGGTCCTCGGTCAGAAATGATCTTGGAGGGTAGCCCATGAAGCCGGAATATGTGTTCCCGGAAGATTCCGGCGAGTTTAGATGAGGATGGCAGTTTGTATAAAGGTGTAAAATGAGCCATTTGAGTGAACAAATCAATGGTAACCATGATAGTTGTGTATCCCCTGGAAGATGGTAGTTCCACGATAAAATCTGTGGCAATTAAATCCCAGAGTCTTGTTGGTATTGCTGGTTGAAGCAGTAGACCTGCCGGTTTCTTATTATCATGTTTGTTCTGATTGCAGACTGCACATGCCTGGATATGGATCCGGATATCCTCTTTCATCCTCGGCCACCAAAATTGTCTTTGTATTAAACGGAGGGTGTTGGTGATGCCACGGTGTCCTGAATGAAAAGTATCATGACATAGGCTTGTGATCTTTTGCCCCAGTCCAGGAGTGGGGATGACCAAGCGATTGTCCTTGAACAGATATCCCTCCCTTGTCTTGAGTTTCCATCAATTTTCTCTTAAACTCCTTCCAGGTTTCAGAGGACTGAGTTTGAATTCGAATATCCTCCAGGAGGGTGATTGCTTGGGCAACAAATATTGTGTGGGAAAACATCTTAGGAAAAGTCCCATCTTCAAGGGTTTCGTAATCAGGACGTCTGGATAAGTCATCGGCTATTATGTTGTATGTTCCAGGGACATGATGGATATGAAACTGATATTGAGCAAAAAAGAAGGCCCAACAGGCTTGACGACTCTTTCTACATTCTAGGGATTGCAGGACTTGAATATTCCGATGATCCGTGCGGACCTGTACCAGGTGTTTGTCTCCCAGGAGAAGATGACGCCAATCAGTCAAGGCTTGGCGGATGGCTAGCAGTTCCTTTTCCAGGACGGAATAATGAGTTTCACTGGGAGTCAAGGTGCGAGAAAGATAGGCGATGAGGTGTTCTAACTTATCATCAAGTTCCTGTTTTAGGACTGTCCCGATGGCGTAATTGGAGGCATCAGTTTCCACAAGAAAAGGGCGATCAATGTCGGGTTGAGCTAGGATGGGAGCTTGTGTAAACTCTGACTTCAACCGTTGGAAAGGCGTATCTTGGGCTGAGGTCCACTGAAAGGGGGTATCCTTGTTTAGTAATGTAACAATATCATGTACAATCTCCGAAAAGTCTGGTATAAATTTCTGATAGAAGTTAGCAAGCCCCAGGAAGGATTGAATTTGTTTTACAGTAGTTGGAACGGGCCAGAATAGAATGGAATCTACCTTTGAGGGTTCCATTCCAATCCCCTTAGGGCTAAGAACAAATCTGAGATAGTGAACAGTTGATGCATGGAAAAGGCACTTCTCGGGTTTGGCCAGGAGCCTAAGTTCACGTAGACGTTGTAAAATTGCCTTTACCTGTTCTTCATGTTTCAGATGGTCCTTGGAGTATATCAGTATGTCGTCCAGATATACAATAACGTGAGGAACAGCATTTCAGAAATCACCCGGTCCATAAAACGTTGGAAGACCGCTGGGGCATTAGCAAGTCTGAAGGGCACACCCAGGTATTCAAAATGGCCAAAAGGTGTTCTAAAGGCTGTCTTCCATTCGTCACCTTCCTTTATATGAATTAGATGGTAGGCACCCCTCAGATCCATTTTTGTGAATACTACTGCACCTCTTACTGCTTCCAGGATATCCGAGATGAGAGGCAGTGGGTAGCGGTCCTTGAGAGTACACTGGTTAAGGCCACGGTAATCTAGACATGGTCTAAGCTCCTTGGTATCTTTCTTGGGAACGAAAAATATCTAAGTGCTTGCCGGGGACTTGGATGGTCGTATGGTGCCATTTTCCAAATTAGTATCCAGGTATTCCCGGAGGGCCCTCTTTTCAGGTTCTGATAAAATAAACATCCTCCCAAAAGGGACCACTGCTGAAGGTTCAGTATCGATGGCACAATCCTGAGGTCTGAGAGGAGGAAGAGCTTGAGCTATGGCAGTTGAAAATACATCTGTGTAAGCCTGATAGGCCCTGGGAATTTGGATGATGTTAGAGACAGTGATTGGACTTTGCTGGATTTCTTGCGAGTTTTCAGAGGACTTTGGTAAGGAATCTAGGAATAAGCAGTGGGACATAGTGTTCATGACCAAGAAACAAGGAGCCTGCTGCCCAATTGATGTAGGGGTTATGCTTCTGTAACCAGGGCATGTCTAGAACCATTGGATAATGGGCAGATCGTATGATGTCAAATTTGATCCTCTCTTGATGGTGATTTATAGAGAGTAGGATCTCTTTAGTTTGAAGGGTTATGGGTCCTGAGGATAGGGGTCTTCCATCAATTGCCTCTACAGGTTACATCGTCTCTCGAGTTTCATGTGGAATGTTGTGAGTAGTGACCCAATCATGATCTATGAATATATCCATGGCTCGGCAATCCACTAATGCTAGAATGGGGTAAGATTCTTTCTTGGAAAGCGATAGAAAGGCCTGAAGAATCACAAGCTTATTTGGTCCAGGAGAGTTCAAGGAAGGAATTGATGTGGGGCAGACATCATTCTCCCGAAACTGTGCCCCATCTAGGATCGGGAGCTGGCGTTTCCCGAACGCCGTGGAGGAGCAATAGGGCACTCTCTGACAAGATGTTTATCGGAGGCGCAGTACATGCAGAGACCAGTGTGAATACGGCGCATCCTTTCTTGTGGGGTAATGGGTCCACGGAATGCCCCCAGTTGCATGGGTTCTGGATCTGAGGTCGGAGAAACTGCGGGTTCTGGGCTAGAAGGGTGGTCTATGACAGCCTTTTGGAATGATGATTTCGACTTCTTTTTCTCCGCCTTTCTTTCCTGGATTCGAAAATCAATTTGCAAGGAAAGGTCCAAGAGGGCCTGGAAGGAATTAGGGCGAGCTACCCTGGCTAGCTCGTCCTTTATTTCTTCATTCAAGCCTCTGCGAAAGAGAGTGAAGCTAGCCTCTTGGGACCAATCGGCTTCCTTCATAAGTTGTTTGAAACGGGTGACATAGGTAAGCATATCCTGGGATCCTTGTCGAAAATCAAGTAGACGTTCTTGAGCGCTGTAAACCTGCTCAGGACGATCAATCATGGCCTTTAGGGCTTCCACGAATCCATTGTAATCATCCGGGAGAGCGTCGCCCGAATTGACTAGGGGAGTTGCCCAGGTTAATGCATTGCCAGTGAGGTGTGATATCATAAACCCCACCTTTGCTCTAGGGTTGGAAAAGTAGTAGGGCTTGAAGGTGAAATGCACCAAGCATGAATCAAGGAAGGCACGAAGGGTCTTTGGAGATCCATCATATTTGTCCACCACTCCTCCCAATAATACACTTTCCTTGGTAGCAGAATCAAGAGACAATACCAGCTGCTTTAATGCAGCGTTCTCAGCTTTAAGGTGTTGAACTTCTGTGGTGAGTTCCTGCATGCCTCGCATGAGGTCTTGAACCGCGGCTTCCATCCCTGTATCCGTATCGATTTTTAGGCGTCAATCTGTCACAAGTCGCTCCCCTTCGCACCTGCTTTTCCTGTTTGCTTGCGACCTTCTTTTGTGACTTCTTTCGCACGGTCCGAGATTTGTATAAGCCCGTGCGCGGGTCTTCGGATTCCAGCATGCTTCATTCAGATTATCCGGGACGGAACCAGGAAGGAACAATGTCCGCGCGCGGAGGCACGGAAGCCGTGACTCGAGCGCAGGCGAAAATCCAGAAAAGTTCGGTAAAGTTTGAAGGATGAAAGGAAAAGAGGATGAATCAAGGAACCGGGAAATAGAATTCAGGAAATTAGCCCCGAGCGAACTCCGGCAGCACACGTCCAGCTACGGCGAGCAGTAACGTTTAGACGCGCAGAGCCGCACTGGCGTGTCTGTTTTGTAGAACATAGAGCGTGTAGCGCAGAGACTGGCAAGCAGCGTTCCACATCAAGCGGCCATGTTGGAAGGATTACTGAGTTCAATCCCCTATGTGTCGGGGACCACGAAGTCCAGAAGGGACGCAGACGGCGGTTCATGACAACATGGAAACAAGGGCATGGGAACACCGGGGTGGATCATCTCCAATATTACAGGCTTCGAGCAGTGGTGTCGGCCAGATGGCCCTCCCATCCGCATTAGCCCCCAGACCACCCTCCTAGCCTATATTGCAAACCCAGGAGACTGCAGACACATTCTCTCCACTCTATATACATTTCTAATAGACTCTGCCTCTCCTCCTTCCCTACGAACCCGTGAGGGATGGTCCCGGGAACTAATCTCCAAACTCACAGATGACCAGTTGTCCTGTATGTGCAGACACACCCAGAAAGTTTCACTAAATTTTCGATTTACATTCATGCAGTTGAAACTCCTCAATAGGCTTTATTACAGCCCGTCTAGGTTATCCAAGATGTCCCACACACAACCCCACGGCTTCCCAAGATGTCGATACTCCCCTGCAGACCATTTGCATATGTTCTTGTCATGCCCGGGCATAAGCAACTACACCAAATTATAAATGTAATTGCCTGGGTACTGTCCATCACATTGGAGTGCAACCCCTTGGGAATACTCTTTGGCATCTGGCCGGAAATACAGAGCAAAGCCCATCGGGTTTTCGCGTTCATAGCGTGCATGATTGTTAAGAGCCATCCTACTAAGGTGGAAGGACAACAACAAAAAAACAAGCGCAAAAGACAGGCTGGTAACATTGACATGGGCTCAAGAATGCAAAGATCTTTTTATCCCCACCCTACCACATATCTCCAGACCCCGGTATAGCTGGTTGACCTTCCGATCCTACCTCTGTGACCCGGATGCACCCAAACCTAATTGAAATGTGTTATCTGTGACTTCTGAATCGTTGAGATGAATATCTGCCTGTACATTTCGTATGTTGTCCGGCTGTCTGTAGTGTACTTTCTTATCCGCAGTACATAAGATGTATTCCCGCTGTCCTGTACCCTTCTGCCAGTGATAAATAAAGTTTCACAAAGAAAAACAACAAGTAAAACAGAGCTAAATATTACTTTTGGTGCTATCATTGTAAGCCAGTATAATTGAAAGGTCAGCAAGGCTAGGGCAAAGTCAGCCACATCAGTTATGTCTGACTCAGCCTTTCCTCTTTGTGAGGGTGATATGTTGAGTACAGTCGTTGGTCCCATCCCGGTTACGTCTGCACTTGTCCTTTTACTCACTACACTCTTTCTTCCCCTCTCATGGGGTTTCCCATGCTTGCCCTCCCTCTACTCCCCCCTCATCCCCACCAGGGCCCCTAAACCCGGGTACCCCTAAACACTATGTAGGCAGACTTCCTACTTTACTGATTATTTTGACTCTCTGGACCGGCAGCTTGCAGCCATGGATATGGCCAATATGTGGGTCATCCCTCTTGACACTACCAACTCTTTTGCCCTGCATACCCCCTCTGCCCCCCACTTGCCCAGGTGGATGGATAGGGTCAAAATGTTGATCAATAAGGGTATCGCCCCCCACCCCCTTTCCTCGGTTTTACCTTCTCCCCTCTTAGGAATGAATAACTACACAGCTCTTCACTATCCTGGTCTTCCACAAGCGTACAGTCCCTTTCTATTCTTTCCTCCTTGATAGGCCTCATATTGCCGTCTTTGGTAATTTCAACCTTCCTAAAATGTCCGTATCATCTTCAACTTGAATTCCTACCCTCCCTGACCAGCCTACCCATATCACTGGTAACTCACTAGACCTGGTAATTCTTACATCCTCCGCTCACCTATCTTCTAAGCTGCGGGAGAAGCCCAAGAAGCCTATGGTGCAAGAGAAGGCTGCAGACCTGCCATAGAAGGCCCACACTGCGCAAGACAAATCATCGTTGATGGATAAGATGGCGGCGGCTGCTCTTTCGAAGGCCAAAGGGGCTGACCCTGTGAAGGTAGCCCCGACTGTGCCCAGGTTCTCCCAACTCCCGAGGCTGGAAGCCTTGGCCGGGGTGGTAGAGAGGACACCGGAAAAGAGGATGCTGTCAATAAGCCCGAATCTGACCACTCATGATGCAAAAAGGGGGTGGGGGAGAGAGGCAGGAGGCCTCCAGGAAAGCTGTACTCTGAGGCACAGATGTTTCTTCTTCGGACGAGGAAGACCAGGCATCCATTCACACGATCCATGAGGACGTGGGGGACGATAACAACGGCGGAAACAACACCGGAAATGCCGCAGACGACGACACATCGCCTAGTAGACCTACTGCTCCAACTCCGCCGAGAGATGTATCGCTGGACATCCTTTCGACCCTACACACATTGGTGTCGGAAATTCAGACACTCTGAATTCAGACATTCAGACCCAGCTCTGGTCCCGGTGGCTCCAGGCGAGCCTCTGGCAAAAAAGGAACAACACAGCTGCATCAACCTTCACACTCGCGTAACGTGCCTTCCCCGTGAGGGACCCAGACACAGGGACGGACAAGGCCACGGCGACGACAGACAACAACATTGTCACAGCGGGCAGATCTCCTCAGCCGAGGGCATCCCCATAGGTGGGATCATTTCATGCCATGCTCGCCAGAGCGTCCAAGCTCTTCCATCAAACCCCGAGACCACCAAAAAGGAAGGTTGTATTTACCAGAGGTGCGAAGACAAAAGGAAAATCATCATGGTGGTGCCTCTCTTGGACGACGTTTGGGAGGAAGGCCTGGCCCTGTTGAAGAACACGGCCCTGGGCCAAGAAGGATAGGCTGAAGAAAAAGTACAGGGTGCCGGAATCCCCACCCAAGTGCCTACGGTCACAACCGTCACCGGACTTGGTGGTGTCGGCCGCTGCGAGGAAGAGGTTGTCTAATCCCTCGTCATTGTCCTCAGTCCCTGCGGACAGCGAGTGGAAGAAGATGGACACCATGGGGAGAAGTGTCATCTACTCCGCGCATCGACCATCAAAGCAGCCAACGCACTGCCGATCCTGGTCAGGTACGACTGGGAGCTGTGGTACAAGCTTGCCCCAATTCTGGATTTCCTACCTGACAAGTGGATGGAGGCATTCTCCCCCCTCCAGGACAGGGAAGTGATGTCGGACCATGCCATCACAGTGGCCCTGGACATCGCCGATACAGGCTTCCAACAGATGGGGAACAGTGTCTGCCTCTGTCGTCTACGCGGGCTGAAGACCACACATTCTGCCTGGAGGTCCAAATGAGGGTGTTCGACATGCCCTTTCGGTAACAACCTCTTTGGGAAGACAGTCAACAAGTCTTTACAAGCTATCAAGACTGATACAGAGACGGCTCGAGGCCTGTTTTCTCTCCAACAACACTGCTCTTCCTTTCGCACCACTGGCGGAAAGTCCAGCAGGTCGACAAAGGGTTTCGGTGGAGGTTCCTCGTTGTACTGTCAGCCCTCCCATTCCATGACCCAGGAAGCCTGCAGGGGCTGTTCCAAGGATTTCATTGGAAGTGGCCAGTGCCATTGTTGCACCCATGACGGAACGCAGGCGCCGAAGCAAGACTGAACTGGCCAGGTTGTCTGGCCCCCACCCACACACCACGGTCGGAGGCCGGCTGACGGGATTTGTCAGCGAGTGGAAGATCTTCTCTACCGACAAATGGGTGTTGGCCGCTCTCGCCCACAGACCTACCCTAGAGTTCCAACAAAAGTGTCAGCGGATCCCTCCTGTGACCCGGCAGGAGCAACACATCCCCCAGCTCTTGCAGGAAGAACAGGCCATGCTAGGTGTTAGGGAGAATTCTCATTCAATGGCTAATTTCCCTTACCTATAGAGTGCCCCAGCAGTTTTTCTGGATTTGAGGGTTTTATTTTTTTCTCCTGCTAAGAGTGAGACCCTTTTTCCCACTCTTAGACAGATTATTAGTGTGTGTTTTAAGCTATCTTGTGTGCTTATGGTCTATGGGGTTTTTCGAGGGGCTTGGGTCCTCCGACGTATTCCATATCTATGACAGTAATCACTACAGCTGTGCTGCTTCGGAAAATCTTTCTGCGTCGATGTCAATACACTGTCCTCAAGAGCCTCCGTCGAGCCGACATCACTGGATGTTATAAGTAGGACGCACGACGCCCGTAGCCTCAGTTCCGTTTTTACTGCGTATGTGTTCGCTTCGGAGATCTCGGCGCACCTCGATTCTACTGAATCCTGTTCTTTCGGTTCTTCGAACCTGTTTCTTCGAATAATTGTATGATGTCTTCTGCTTCTTCCACCCCGCGGTCCGAGTTTAAGAAGTGTCGGGTATGCGGTCCAAGATGTCGCTGACTGACATGCACGACGCTTGCCTCTGGTGCCTCGGGGAGGACCACGATACGGATGACTGTGTCGACTGCCAATTGCTCACATCGAAGGCCTTGCGGGAGCGTAAGAAGAAGCTGTCGGTCAGTAAGGTGGCCAAGCCCCGGAAGTCACGTTCCACTGGTCTTTCGACGGATGATTCGAGGGGTGACTCTCCGCATTGTCTTCGTGAGTCTGGGGGTTCTCGGTCTGGGAGTCGGTCCCGCCATTCCTCTGCCTCTTCGAAGCACTCCAGGACGCGCCGTCACAGGTCGCCTTCCCCGTCCTCGTCCGAGGACTCCGCCCGTCGGCGGGTTGCTTGTCCCAACAATCATCCACTCCTGAGGAATGGGATTCCTTCCGAAAGGAGATGTTGGCGATTTTCCAATCACAGGGCTCTTGCCCGTCCGCGCCGTCGAAAGAACCCGGCCGTGACCGTTCTAGAGACGCTGCTCGTACGCCTTTGGGCTCGAGCGGTTGTCGCGATCACCGGGTGCCTTCGAGGTCCCGGTCAAACAAGGATGGTCGCTCTAGACATGCCCGTTCCAGGTCCCGGTCCTCGACGCCCTCGAGACCGCGAGAACCTGTGAAGTCTTCGAGGAAGACATCGACGCCTGCGGCGCCGAGGTCGTCGACGGACTCTCTCGAGGCTCCGCCTCCGAGGAAGTCGTCGATGCCATCGGCGCCCAGGCTGTCGAGAGACACGCTCGGGGCTCCGCCCTTGAGGCCTGTGTCGACGCCGTCGAAGCTGTGGCAGCACGCTCGACGTCGACGCTGATTCCCTCTACGCCTTTCGAGGCGGCCTTGTTGGAGGTACCCCGTGGCACCCCCCCAGAAAGACGCTGGCCAAGGCTAAACATGTCTTTGTTACTTTTTCTGTGCCCTCCTTCCAGCCTCTGGATTATATTTTTGAGGTGGATGAGGAGTCAAAGGAAGGTGTGGTTCCTGATGACATTGTTTCTGGTCATAGTCAACTTGAGGACCTGCGTCACTCGCTGCATGACGCCAGTGGTCTAGACACCTCTCCGGAGGTGGAGTTTGGTAGGCCGGAGCCTGGCACGCATGCCGAATCCTCATACCGGCACCTCATGTCGAGGGTCACGGATTACCTGGGGTGGTCTGCCCCCTCTGGGGATTTTCAGCAGGATGACCTGACTGATATCCTGGACCAAGGTCCACCAACTGACCCAGTGCTGCCATTCCATATGGCCTTGCAGAGAAGGGTGGCTGTGGCTTGGACTTCTCCAGAGAGTCTCCCAGCAGTGAGCAAGTCCTTGCCGAAGAAATATTGCTCAGTCAGTGGCGACCCCTCTACTTGACCACGCACCCCACTCCGGAAAGTTTGGTGGTGCAGGCGGCTACGGCCCCCGCAAAGCAGGCGTCGTATCCTACCATCCCTCCTGATAGGGACGACAAACGTTTTGACGGTTGGGCAAGGAAGGTGTTTTCTTCTGGGAGTATGGCGCTTCAGGCTGCCAACTCCGTTTGTGCCTTGTCTCGTTTCACACACACTCTGTGGAACTGTATTTCCTTAGCGGCTGATCATATTCCCGAAGGGGAGGAACGGGATGGTTTTCTTGCTATTGTGCAGGATGGCAAGGTGCCATGTTTGAATCCGTTCAGTCAGGTCTGGACATGGTTGATTGCATCAGCCGGTCCATGGCGGCGAGTACCGTAATACGCAGGTTTGCGTGGTTGCGGAATTCGGGGTATGCACCTGATGTGCAAGCCCGGCTCCTCAACATGCCCCTTGATGGTTATCATCTTTTTGGCAGCAAGGCTGACGAGAGTCTTGAGAGGTTGCAGACCTCCAAAGCTGCAGCAAAGTCGTTGGGCGCTGCAGTGTGCCAACCTCTGCCTATTCGTCCTAGGGGACAGCAATGGAGGTGAGGTTCCTTTCGATATTACTCGTCCTTTAGTAAATCGAGAGGAGCTGCAAGTCAAAGGGGCAACCGTAGGAGTGCCAGAGGTGGGAAACAAGGTACTCGAGGTGCCAAGGCCGCTCGAGCAGTTGCCTCTTTGCCCTCAGGCACTGCCGCAGCCGCTTTAGCTCAGTCATGAGGCCCGTGCTTCGCTGGTTGGGGGAAGGCTGGCGCAGCATCTTGTAGAATGGCGTGCCATTACTTCAGATGTGTGGGTTCTGGAGATCATAGCCCACGGCTACTGTCTTCCTTTCCGGCAGAGGCCTCACGACAATCCACCAGGGAATCTCTCTTTGAAGAGTCCGGATCCGCTCCTTGCGCAGGAAATTCAATCCCTGCTGGAGAAAGGCACCATAGAACTGGTGCCTGTAGCGGAGATTTCGAAGAAAGACTGGGGATTGAGAACCATCATGGACTTGCGCGGTTTGAACAAGCTCCTCAGGAAGGACAAGTTCAAGATGGTCACTCTTTCTCAAGTCCTCCAGGCCCTTCAGCTTCAGGACTGGTTGGTGTCTCTAGACCTCAAGGATGCTTATTTTCATGTGCCGATCCATCCCAAGCACAAGAAGTACCTGAGGTTCGCGGTTGGCGACTCGCACTTTGTTTCAGGGCTGTTCGGATTGACCTCTGCCCCGAGGGTCTGCACCAAGCTCATGGTGGTGGTGGCAGCGTATCTCAGGAAAGGGGGGATTCAAGTCTATCCCTACCTGGGCGATTGGTTGATCAGGGCACGCTCTCCCGAGCAAGTCCTGGATCATCTGTTCGTCACCTGCCCATCCCTTAACAAGCTGGGCTTCTCCCTCAACTTAAAGAAGTCCCACCTGACGCCAACTGAGCGGCTCCAGTACATCAGAGCAGTGCTCGACACGTCCCTGGGACGGTGTTTTCCTCCCCAGGTGAGGGCTCATCACATTCAGCATGCCCAGAGTCTCCCAGCATTCAAGTTCTTGAGATTGCTCGGCCTCATGGCATCCTGCATTCTTCTGGTGCCCGAGGCCAGGTTGCAGATGAGATCTCTGCAATGGGCGCTCAAGCTCCAGTGGTCGCAGTCCTCTGGCAGGATATCGGACCCCATTCAGGTGCCGCCTTCGGTCGCCCAGGACCTTCTGTGGTGGGCCGTTGAAGGCAATCTGATGAGGGGGCTCCCTATTGGCTACCCTGGCCGGAGGTGACGATCGTGGCGGACGCGTCCCTCACGGGATGGGGAGCTCATGGCAACGAGCTGACAGTCAGCGGTCGTTGGTCTCCGTCGGAGTCCAGACTCCATATCAATCTGTTGGAGCTGCGGGCCGTCAAACTTGCCCTGAAGGCTTTTCTGCCGACTGTGCGAGGAAAGAATGTCCTGATTCTGACGGACAACACAGTGGCCATGCACTACCTCAACAAAAGGGGGGGGGCAGGGTCACTTCCTCTGTGCAGGGAGTCGATGCAGCTCTGGGTCTGGGCCATCCAGCAGGAAATTTCGATATCGGCAGTTCATCTGGCCAGAGACGCAAACGAGACGACGGACGCTCTGAGCAGGCAGAGCGCGATCTCTCACGAGTGGGAGTTGGCTCAGGAGATTCTCCTAGAGATCTTCGCCCTTTGGGGGACCCCTCAAGTGGATCTCTTCACCTCCAGTGTCAACCGGAAGTGCGAGAGGTTCTGCTCGCGGGAATTTCCTCCAAGAGGAGCCTTAGGCGACGCGTTCGTGGTGGAGTGGTCCTTCCCACTGCTGTACGCGTTTCCTCCAGTCCCCGTCATCCCGCAAGTGCTACAGAGGTTCGATTCCCGGAAGATCCTCATTGCTCCGGCATGGGCCCGGAGGACGTGGTACCTCGTCCTTCTCAACTTGTCCATCTGCCCTCCACGTCGTCTTTCCTACCGAGACGATCTGCAAGGTTGAGGTATAAGGATTGGGACCTCCCTGAATTCGTGATGGAGGTGTTGCTTTCGGCCAGACGGCCGGCAACAAAGTCCCTGTACCGTTGCCATTGGAGAAAGTTCTGCGACTGGTGCAGGGTTAAGAATGTGGATCCTTTTTCATGTGACATTCCTGTGGTTCTGTCTTTTTTGCTTTCTTTGGCCCACAGGGGCTTGCAAGTGGGTACCATTAAAGGTTACCTGGCGGCGCTGTCCATATTTAAGCGCTCGTCCGAGGAGTGTTCTTATTTTAAAATTCCTTTAATTTCTCAGTTTCTGAAAGGGCTCACTAATGTGTTCCCTCTGTCACCTTTCCTGGTCCCTGGTTGGTATTTGAACCTTGTTCTCAAGTTTCTAATGGGTGCTCCATTTGAGCCTTTACGTTCTTGTCCTTTGAGACTGTTAACCCTTAAAACTGTATTTTTAGTTGCGGTCACTTCCGCTCGCAGAGTGAGTGAGTAAGTGAGTTACAGGCACTTTCAGTTAAGCCACCCTTCACTGTGTTTCATAAGGACAGGGTTGTCCTTAGAGTTCGTCCTTCCTTTCTTCCGAAGGTGGTGTCGGATTTCATGTAAGCCAGAAGATTATTCTTCTGGCATTTTATCCTCCTCCACATCCTGGTAAGGAAGAGGAGAGGCTCCATAGGCTGGATCCTAGGAGAGATTTAAGCTTCTACATTTCACGCATCTCCCGGGTCAGAGTGGACGATCGGCTCTTTATTGGTTACGCCTGAAGGCGTTTGGGACAAGCTGTTACTAAGCAGACTTTGTCTCGATGGATTATCTTGGCAATTTCTGAATGTTACCGCTTGGCGGGTAAGGACCCTCCGGTAGGCTTACGGGCCCATTCTACTAGGGGTATGGCTGCCTCTACTGCCCTGCAGAGGGATGTTCCTATTCATAACATCTGTGATGCAGCCACTTGGGCTTTGGTCCATACTTTTGTACGTCACTACTCCCTAGATTCTATCCATGGGCAGGATTAGGCCTTTGGCAAGGCGGTCCTTTACTCTGCAATTTCATTGGGCATTCTAAATTTGTATATTCTAAAATCTTTTCCCACCTCCTTACGTTGGTACTGCTTTGGCAGTCTGTCATAGATATTGAATACGTCGGAGGACCCAATCCCCTCGAAGAACAAGTTACTCTCTTACCTGGTAACGTTCTTTCGATGGGATGGTCCGACGACGTATTCCATATCGCTCCCTCCCTGCCTACCCCGCTACAGAATTTCTTATGCGTTTGCAGCTTACGTTTCTGCAAGGCTTTCTGTGGTCATACTGGCAGTAGATTGGTGCCACACGTTTTGGGGAAAAAACTACAACTGAGGCTACGGGCGTCGTGCGTCCTACTTATAACATCCGGTGACGTCGGCTCGACAGAGGCCCTCGAGTACAGCGTATCGACGTCATCGACGCAGGACGCAGACGCCGGAAGATTTTCCGAAGCAGCACAGCTGTGGTGATTACTGTCATAGATATGGAATACGTCGTCGGACCATCCCATCGAATGAACGTTCCCAGGTAAGAGGGTAACTTGTTCTTCTCACCCTCATAGGAATAATCTTTTTATATGTGTGGTACACAGCACCCTGCGTGCCGTACCACAGGGGTGTCGTAGCGGCCCCCAAACATAGACTTCATACCCTGGGACTTACTACTGTCTCCCAGGACATGTAAAGTCCCCATTGACTTTACTAGTCAAATC
The DNA here is from genome assembly GCF_040938575.1 of Ambystoma mexicanum. Lineage (NCBI taxonomy): Eukaryota > Metazoa > Chordata > Amphibia > Caudata > Ambystomatidae > Ambystoma > Ambystoma mexicanum. The sequence continues at coordinate 1,390,917,794 of NC_090921.1, forward strand.
TTATGAACAAAACCAGTACAACCCATCTTACTATGGAGGTATGGGGAAGGGTTAATAGTTTTTCCCTAGTGTTCATTTTCGAGGGGGTACCGTACAGTCCCTCTCTCAAAAGTTTCTGGCTGGTGGCAGTGGTTACTACCGTAAATATTCGACCGCAATTATTTTCCTATGGGATTTTCCCATTGTTCGAGGCTCCTCTTTTACTGACAGCCTCTAACATACCGCCGGTTTATTTTTATATTAACTTTACTCCGGTAGGTTTTTATTGCCAGAACTTTGATTTAATTTCTTTCTCGTGTCATTCTCTATAGTCCTAACCCAGGTCGGGGATCCTTTGTTCGTCCTTTTGGCGGGCTTCTGCACAGAAGCCCTCCTCTAGGCGCCACTGAGTCTGGGGTAGACTGGATGTGTGGGAGGGGGAATAGGCAACCTGGACAGGGTTGCCTACGCAACCCAAGTCGCACTCTGCCCTGGAGAGCCACCCCACGGTGTGATTGACAGCTAGGCTGTAAGAATGGGGGTCTTGCTGCATAAAAGCAGGGTCCTGAAGACTGGAGGACAAGACGTCGCCACTGGAACTAAGAAGCCGAAGAGGAGAGAAGCCAAAGACATCTGCAACGACTGAACCACCGGTGAAGCCCTGCTGCAGATCCTCACCACTTTTCTCCAACGACTCAAGAAGATCTTCACCTGCAAGAGTCTTCTTCCCTAGACATGGTGGGGCCAACCAGTTTGCCAATCGCCTTCCCAGACCTGCCTTGGTCGAATCGCCAGTGTCAAGCACTAGGAGACCGGATAGCCAGGCACCCGTCCACCCGGACCGCGATTTAAAGGAGCATACCTTTTATTCGTTTTGGCAGCACCGCGGCTAGTTTCATCCCTGGGCAGTGCAGTGACTCGAGCCTTCCTCCACGATGAGAGCATCTCTTCCTCTGCTGGATCTCCCGAACTGCAGGTACTGCCAGGAACTACCGCCACCGCAGGAGCCTATTCCACTTTTAAGGTACATTGTTCCGCCAGGCCTCCCTTTTCGTTGAGTACTGCTAAAGGTGTTTTAAATCCTTTTCTTACCTGCTGGGTTGGCCGCCCCTATCATCTAACATTGTCTTTCACCTTCTGCAACCGCCTTTTCGAATCGTTTAAAAAAGACTTGACTACAGCTACAAGAACATTTTGCTCCTCGGCCCTTTGCCCTGTACCACTGACCCTGGCACAGGCCTATTGACTCTGGCTAAATCTGTTAAAACTGCCTTCTCTAGATTGCTTCTCACCTAGAAATATGTTGGTGCACCTAACTCTTATAACCACCTTTTCCTTCCCTCTTTTTAAACTTGTGAAGTGCCATTTTGCTCGGTTTTCACCTCAGTATTATCTATGCTAAAGTACTGCCTTGCCTAACTTGTTCACAATCTTATTGGGAAGTGTTGCTAGTGTGTTTAAGAGTATATTTCTGTATAACTTTTCCTTTCCCTCCCTTTTTGAGAAATTGTTAGAGTGCCATTTCTGCTTGGTTTTCACGGTGCCGTTTTGCTCAGTTTTCACTCTTGCTCAAACTTGTCTACAATTTAAATAGGGAGTTGTGCATACTTTTCTTGACTGATTTAACTTGCTTTTATAATAGTGACTTGTGTGTGAACATCAGAGTGTGTAAAATAAATATATATATTCTTTTTGATACAAAGCTTTGGTCAGTGTTTCCTTGTTCCATAGTATTGTAGTCCTAATGTGTAAACCATGAATACTGCTCATCTCCCTCTTGAGATAAGTCTGACTGCTTAGCCACAGCTACCAACTAAATCTTTGTGGTACAGACTGATACCAAAGGGGATTTATTGCATATACCTGTAGTCTTAATCTTCTGTAGTGCTCCCTACGGGAACTGCACAGGATTCTGCCTAACACTCGGAAAAGGGGCTATAGTGCTGGTTCCAAGACGACTCAGGGGCTCTGGAGTCTACTCCAGATACTTCTTAGTCAAAAAGAGGACCGTGCGCTGGAGGCTCATTCTAGATCTGCAGCATCTAAACAAGTACCTCAAGTTCCAAAAATTCAGGATGGTCACGTTGCTGCACGGGCTCAGTCGACTAGAGGAAGGAGACATCTTGACGTTGCTGGATCTTGAAGACGCATACTTCCACGTCCCCATCCACAGGAAGCATCGGAAGTTGCTATGCTTTGTGGTACAAGGAAGACACTACCAATTCAAGGCCCTCCCTTTTGGCCTGAAGTTGGCACTCAGAGTGTTTATGAAGTGCCTTGAACCAGTAGTGGCCCATCTACATCTACAGGGGATACACGTGTACCAGTACCTCGACGACTGGCTCACCTGGGCCAAGTCAAGGAAAGTAGCTGTCGAACACACGGAAAGGACCGTCCAGCTGCTGACTGGTCTGGGGTTCTCCGTTAACTATCCAAAGTCCTGCTTGATTCCATCGCAGAATGCACTATTCCTGGGGGCCAGCTTGCTTCGCCCTCGCGGGAGGGCGTGGTGACCATTCTGGGAAAGATGCAGCAGCTGTTGTCACTGAAGACCGCTACAGTGCGGACCATCAAGTCGCTGCTCTGCATGATGTCTTTGTTTATCCATCTTATCCGGCTCTGCGGGTTACGGATCCGACCTCTTCACAAGTTCCTGGATGCCTGCTGGGTACAGGTGTCGGCAAGATCCCTCTCGACGAGGAATTCTGCCAGGCGATAAGGTGGTGGGGCGTCCACTCCGTCGCCCACGGCACAGGGTTTCAAAACCCTCCATACCAGGAGACTGTCACCACGGACGCTTCCCTGGAGGGCTGTGGAGCCCACACCGGACGTCTGCATGCCAGAGGCCTGTGGCTGCTGGAGGATAAGGATCTCCCGTGGAGCTGCAGGCAGTATTCTGGGCCCTCAAGTCATTCCTTCCGTCCCTGAATGGCAGAGTGGTGATCTTCACAGACAACACCACCGCAATATTCTACATCAGGAAGCAGGGGGGGGCACCCGATCCCCAGCGCTCTCAAGTGAGGCGCCGGAATTGTGGCACTGGGCTGTCGACCAAGAGATGTTGCTCATCCCCTTTCACCTGGCGGGAGTCAAGAACACAAACACTTACTCCCTCAGCAGGGTATTGCTCTCCAGCCACGAGTGGGAACTTTGGCAGGATCAGGTGGACTGCATCTTCCTCAAGTGGGGCAGACCCCAGATTTATATGTTTGCGACGGCGGCAAACTCCAAATGCCAGAAATTCCCCAATAGGTTCTACCATCCGAGGAGCATGGGGGATGCATTCTCCTTCCCGTGGGAAGGCCTGTTCCTGTGTGCGTTCCCTCCGTTGCCTCTCCTGCTCAACTCAAACAGTGCCGATGCAGGATAATACTCGTCGCCCTGGCGTGGCCGAGGAAGATCTGGTACCCAGACCTTCTTGGTCTGTCAACGTCTCCTCCGGTCAAGCTGCCAGTGGTCGCGGACCTGCTCACCAGAGAAGGAGGCGCAATCCTGCATTATATTGCAGGATCACTGTACCTGAGTGCCCGGCTCCTGCAGCCCTAGAGTTCGGAGGATTTGAGTTGCTGGCGGAATGCTGGGAGGTTTTTGCCAAGGCCAGAGCATCATCGACTCTTAAGTGCTGTGGGCACAAATGAAAGTGTTTCGCTACATGGTGCCGGCCGCAGAAGATCACGGCCCACAGATTCTTCCATAGTTGTTGTTCTTGGCCAAGGCGGGGCTGACACACGCCTGTATCAAGGTTTATCTGGCAGCTATCTCCTGCTACACCAGGTCTCCAGGTTCCTCAAAGGAGTCTTTCAATCGTTCCCGCCTGTGAAGGCTCCTGCTCCAGTTGTGTGAACTCAACGTGGTGCTGAAGAGTCTCATGGGGGCTCCCTTTGAGCCTATGCATCTGGCCCCTTTCAGGTTCCTCTCATGGAAAACGGCTTTCCTCGTGGCCATCACCTCTGCCAAGAGGATGGGTGAGATCCAGGCCCTGTACTGCAAACAACCATATCTCTCCTTCACGAATCGAGGGTGGTGCTACGGACGCACCCCTCCTTCATGCCGTCGGAATTCCACCTCAACAAGCCTTTGCTGTTGCCTGTGTTCTTTCAGAGACCTTCGTCGCCGCCTGAAAGGACTTAGCACGCGCTGGAAATTGCTTGTGCTCTGAAGTTCTGTGTGGCACGCACAAAGAGTTTTCGAAAGACGTCTCAACTGTTCGTGAACTTTGTTCCTGTGAGCCATGGGAAGGCCTTGCCCAAGGCTTCCATCTCAAGGTGGCTCTCCTGCTGCATCACGCACTATCATCGGTTGGCGAACTGACAGCTGCCGGACGTCTGAGATCCCATTCCACCAGAGCAATTGCTGAGAGTGCGTTCAGCCTGAACAGCTGTTGCGAGCTACCTTGATGCTGTTTTCTGCGACTACAGTGTTCCTGTCTGGTGTGTCCCTGCTGGATATCTACAGGGCTGCTACCTCGAGGTACACGCACACCTTCACGAGATTCACTGCATCAACAGGGATTCCAGGGAGGAGTCCAGAGTGGGCCAAGCAGTGCTACGCAACCTTTTTGCTTGAAGGTGAGCCTGCCCGTAGGGAAGAGTTATTACTTCTGTTGAGCCTTGCCACCTCCCGTGGTTGTGTAATGTTGTACTTCTATACATTCTTTATTCATGTGCATGTGAATCCATGCCAGACCCCATGCTGGAGAAGTTACAAGTTACTTGCATGTAACTATTGTTCTCCAGCATGGGTCTGGCATGGATTTACATGCGAACCCTCCCTCCTACCCCTCTGCAGCTCTTCTTGGTCATACTGCCACTGTACATGCTTACCGCATCTGAAGATGGCTGCCAGAGGAGGGGTTTAGGTAGAGGGCAGCTATTGGCTGGGGGCAGTAGACCCAGAGTATAGTGATTGGTTTAGAGGAGAAATACAGTTTGTAAGTGAAAGTGTCACCGTTTTTTCTTTTACCAAGTATTCCCGGCCTGACGACGGGGAATATTCATGAGCATGTGAATCAATGCCAGACCCATGCTGGAGAACAATAGTTACAGGTAAGTAACTTGTTCCATACGGCTGGCAGCACCATTAAGGCCTAATGCCCTGGCCATTTTGTCCCACTACGACCGGGAGCTCTGGCACAAGCTGGGCCTGATTCTGGACTTCATACCTGACAACAAGAAGGCAGAAGCTCTTGCGCTTTTCCAGCAGTGGTGAGTGGCCTCAGACCGTGCAATCACAGTGGCGGTGGACATCGCAGACACCGGATTCCGTCAGATGGGAAACAGTGTCTCTTCGTCGACAGGGATGGCTGAAAGTCACTAACTTCAATCCGGACGTTCAGTCTAAGATGTTGGACATGCCAATCAATGGGAAAACCCAGTTTGGTAAGGCGGTCGACGAGTCTCTTCAAATCATCAAGACTGACACGTAGACGGCATGTTCGCTGGCTACACTGCAGCAATGTCGGTCTTCGTCGTTTGGTTCCTAAAGAGGAAAACACAGCAGGTCCTCCAAGGGCTACACCACTCGTTATCGCCTTCACGCTCCATGACGCAAGAGGCATACATCGGTCCCTCGCAGGCATACGGCAGCGGCGGACAGTGCTGCCTGCATGGCAGTGCACCAGCACCAAAACAGACCTGAACCGGCAGTGGACTCTGGCCCCTAGTTGTGCACCCCAATGGGAGGCCGGCTGCTGAGGTTAGTCAGCCCGTGGAAGACCACCACTACTGACAGATGGGTTATGGATGCTCTTGGACAAGGACACACCTTGGAGTTCCAACGCAGGTGTCCTTATATTCCCCCTGTAGCTCGATCAGAACAGCATGTTGGGTGCAGCTACTGCAGGAGGTCCACGCAATGTTAAAAAAGGGTGCAATAGAACCCGTTCCCCAGCACTGGGGTGTACGCCAGGTTCTGAGGTGGCTGGTCCCGGACCTGCATCGCCTCAACAAGTACTTGAAGTCTCCGAACTTCAGGATGGTCACGTTGCCATGTGTTCGGCCAACTGGAGGAAGGTGACTTCCAGTTGTCGCTGGACCTGAAGGACGATTACTTCCACGTGCCCATTCATCAGAAGCACCGAAGGTTTCTGCGGTTCGTGGTCCATGGGCGACACTATCAGTTCAAGGAACTTCCGTTCGGCCTGAAATAGGCCCGAAGATCTTCACCAAGTGTTTGGCTCCTGTGGCGGCGCATCTTTGTATCGAGGGCGTCCACGTCTATCCTTACCTGGACGATTACCTAGTTCGGTCCTGCTCCCATGCTCTGGCAAGCCTGCACACAGCAAGAACCGTGCATTTGCTGACGGATCAGGGATTCTCCGTAAATTAACCAAAGTCCTGCTTGGAGCCATCGCAGAACGTTCTGTTTATGGGAGCCCGACTCAACACTATGACTTGCCTGGCGTCTCCAGTGGTAGCCTACACAACACATGTCGGCACGGTCAGCTACTGTGCGATCCGTCAAGTCTCTGTTGGGCATGATGCCCTCTTGCATCAACCTTGTCCTCCTTTGCAGACTAAAGATGAGGTCTCTTCTGGAGTTACTGGATGCGAGGTGGCTGCAAGTCTCAGGATCCTGGACGGACATGATCGCCCCCTCAATGAGGAGTTCTGACGAGCAATACAGTGATGCGCTTCCATCTCACACAAGGGCTTCCATTCCAAGTCCCTCCTTACCAGGAGACAGTCACCATAGACACTTCTCTGGAAGGTTCGGGAGCTCATTACGGACAGTTGCACGCCAGAGGCCTCTGCCTGCTGGAAGAAAAGGTCCTTCACATCAACGTCCTGGAGCACCGGGCCGTCTTCTGGGCCCTCAAGTTCTTCCTACCATCGCTGAGGGGAAAAGTGGTGGGGATCTTCATGGACAACAACACCACCACCATGTTCTACATACGGGAAGCAGGACGGGACGTGCTTTCCGGCACTCTCCAGGGTGGCCCAGCATCTGGGGCACTGGGTCATTCGTCAGGACATGTTTCTCATCCCTTTTCACCTGGCGGAGCACCAAGAACCCCATAGCAGACTCACTCAGCAGGGAGGTACGTTCTTGCCACGAGTGGGAGATTCCCCAGGACCAGATGGATCTTCTATTCCACGAATGGGGTCAACCCCAGATTGACCTTTTCGCAGCAAGAACGAATTCCAAGTGTCCATGTTCGCCAGCAGGTTCCCGCACCAGAGGAGCATGGGGGGTGCATTCTTGTTCCTGTGGGAGGGACTTTTCCTATATGCTTTTCCTCCGCTCCCACTCCTGATTTGAGTGATCCAGCCAATCAGGCAGTGTAACTGCAGGATGATGATCGTCGTTCCGGCGTGGCCGCAGCAAATGTATCCATGCCTGCTATGTCGGTCGATTCCGTCCATCAGACTGCCACTACTTCCGGCCTTCTCTCCAGCCAAGGAGGAGCGATTCTGCACCACGACCAAGCATCACTGATTCTCAGGGCCTGGTGCCTGAAGCCCTAGAGTTTGTACATTATTCTTTACCTGCGGAGTGTAAGGTCATCCTGGCCAAGGCCAGGGCCACTTCAACGTTGACCTGCTATGGCCATAAGTGAAAGTGCTTCTCCATGTGGTCACAGCCCCGCAGCTCCTACCATACCTGCTTTCCTTGGCCAGGGCAAGACTGGCTCATGCCCCTCTCAAGGTGCACCTGTCCACCATATCCCGTTACACCAGGGCACCGAGTAGGCCTTCTCTATGGTCGCACAGACTCGTCAAGGAGTTCATCAAAGCACTCTTGAGGACTTTTCTGTCGGTGAAGGCTTCTGCCCCGGCTTGGGAGCTCAATGTGGTTCTGACTAAGCTCATGGGGCGCCCTTTGAGCGATGCATCAGGTCCCACTCAAGTTTCTTCATGGAAGGCAGCGTTCCTCGTGGCGATCACCTCAGCCAGGCGGGTCGGGGAGATCAGGCACTGTCGTACAAACAGTCGTACTTGTCATTCCAGGCTTCAATGGTGGTACTGCCTACACACCCCACCTTTATGCTTAAGGTGCTGTCGAAATTCCACCTCAATGAGCCTTTGGTGTTACCTCTCTTCTTCCCGAATCTGTCGTCGCAGCGGAGAGGGCCTTGCATTTTCTGGACATTGCTTATGACTTGAAGTTTTACGTGGCACGCACAAAGAGCTTTTGGAAGACTTCTCAGCTGTTCATCAATTTTGCACCTGTGAACCACATTAAAGGCCTTGTCGAAGGCTTCCATCTCCATTTGGCTCTGTGGCTACATCATGCATTGTCATCGACAGGCTAGAAGGCCACTGCCGAGCTGGCCGAGAGCCCACTTCATCAGAGCCATCGGAGCAAAAACAGCATTTCTCTCTGGTGTGCACCTGCTCGACATCTGCCGGGCTGCGACGTAGAAATCCACGCACACCTTAATGAGGTTCAACTTCGACTGGGTTTCCAGGGAGGAGTCCCGGGTCGTCCAAGCGGTGCTACGCAACCTGTTCACTTGAGGTGAGTCTGTTCCATGGGTGAGTGTTTATTTCTTCTGTTGAGCGTTGCCACCTCCCGCAGTTGTGTATATGTACTGCTGTGTAATCGTTATTCATGAGCATGTGAATCTATGCCAGGCCCCATTCAGGAGAAGGTTTAAGTTTCTTACTTGTAACTATTGATCTCCAGCATGGGTTCACATCCAAACCCTCCCTCCTTCCCCTCTGCGGCTCTTTTTGGTTCATATTGCCACTTTACGTGCTTACCAAATCTGAAGATGGCCACCAGGGGTGGAGCTTAGGGAGAGGACTGTCATTGGGCGGGGGCATTATGACCCAGAGGACAGGGATTGGTTTAGAGGAGAAATACAGTTTTAAAGTGAAAGTGAAACAGTTTTTTCTTTTACCAAGAATTCCCAGCCCGACGACAGGGAATATTCCTGAGCATGTGTATCCATGTCAGACCCATTCTGGAGAACAATAGTTACAGTTAAGTAATTCAAGCCGTATATAATACTAGCAGAGCGTTGTCTGGAGAGGCTTTTAATCTGTTACAAGTATGTTACTTATGCAATGAACTTTTAACCCACAGAGCTGTTCCGACAATAAATTGCCTTATCCCTGCTGAATGTAGAGTTAATATCTTTGAAAGGTCTCGGTCAACTTTTTAGACAATTTGCAAGGTCTGTTTCTGCGATGATCACTTCTGTTATGTAGGAGTTCTAGATTTTGTAATATTCCCTCCGGTAAGCAGCTTCTGTGACAGTTTCGTGCTCAACACACAAAAACCTTATGAGTGAGTGAGGTCATTGATAATGGCCCACGCCACTGATGAGATGTTGTTTGTAGACCCTGCGATGTAACACTAAGTCCTGTGAACAGAAAACAATGTGATTGTATCGAACTTGGGCATCATGTTTTCATTGGAATGGCCACTTTGGGGGAAAATAGCCAAACAGACCTTGTTTTTAGGGATAGAGGATTAGGTGGATATGATATGTTCCTGCTGATGGAAGTTGGTGATATGTACATCACTATAGAACCATGGTCCTGTTATGTGCTCCACACAAAGAGCAAGGGTCAAACATTGGATTATGGTGTTTCCTAGGTTATGTTACACATTTATACTACACCCATCACCAGTAGTGTTATGCTTCCTGGGCTTGTCCAGATAATGGCATATTTTGACCCCATCTGGGGTAAACCAGACTGTGGTCTATGGTGGAAAGGAAAGCGGGCACTGGAGAAGGCACAAGTGAAGCTGCCGTATGATGGAAACAAACCTAGAAACAAACGGAAAGATACAAGTACCGGGAGTAGCATAGAAACAGATCAAACAAATGGAGATATAGAAGGGGTTTGTCTGGTAGGAGTTATGGTTGTGATACTAGGGGTGTGTGTGTTTCTGTGTGTAGTTCTTGGTAGTGAATTAAAAAAATGTTGATCAGTGTTAGGGAGAATTCTCATCTATAGCTAATTTCCCTTACCTAGTGAGTCCCCCAGCAGCTTTGCTGGACTTCTGGAGTTTATTTTTTTTCCACTTGGTAAGAGTGAGAGCTTTTCCCCCATTCTTACCTGTGTTTTGCTGTGTTTCTATCTGTTTTTGATTGTGGACTCTGAAGTACACCACTTCAGTAGCCCCTTCTTTTTGTGTGTCACACAGCACCTTCAGTGCCGTGGCCCAGGGTTGTCTTTGAGACTTCCCTCGACTCCATTTCTGAGGCGGCTACCGTCCCCCAGAAAAGGATAAAGTTACCATTAACTTTACTTAGTCAATCTACCACAGATCCAGTACTGGAAAGGGTTAATTCGTATCCCTTTTTATCTGTACCTCCTAGAGCATTGTTTCGCTCTTTTAACATTTAGACTTGGCTGGTGGCAGTGGTATCTACCCTAACCTTTCTACCGCGATTATATTAGATAAACGTGGTACTGTTCTTGGCTATTATATTAGCCTCGAACATAAACCCGCTTGACCAAATCGTCTTTCTTTTGGCTCCGGTTGGGTTTAGTCACCATTTCTTCTTTTTAAAGTCCTTCTTGTGTTTTACTTTGCACGGCAAACTAGGTTCGCCTTCTTGGTTCACTATCTTTTGGCAGGCTTCTGCTCAGAAGCCCTCCTCAAGGCACCTGGTGTCTAGGTGGGCTGAATGTGAGGGAGGGGTGTAGTCACCCTCTGCACAAGGTATCCTAGGAAACCCAAGTTACACTTTGTCATGATTGGCCAGGGTAGTTGTCCAGACTGGACAACCCCCCTGCTGGGTGATTGACAGCCAGGCTGTGTGAATGGTTTTTTTGCCTAAAAGGCAGGTCTCTTTGGCTAGAAGTCAGAGAGTCGTCACTGGAACTACAAGGAACCGAAGAGAAGCGGAGAGAACGGCGGCTGCTGCAACTACGCCCTCCCGGTGAAGCCCTGCTGCAGTCCTGAGCTATCTTCCCTTCAACGACTTAGAGAAGATCCCGCCCGGAGTCTTCTTCCCTTGAGCTTGGTGGGGATAACCAGCTCATCTTCTACAGCCAGAGGATCCTCTTCCTGGGTCGAAATCGCTGCACGCTGCTGTAGTGGTCCGGATAGCCACATGAAGAGCCTCTCCTGTTTTTAAGGAGCGCACCTTTTATTCCTTGTCGCTGCTGCTGGCTTCATCCCTGTGTGGTGCAGACCCCCTTCAGACGTCCTCCTTCACAACAAAGCTCCAGGAATCGTGGGTCTGCGGGAAACCAACATGAACAACTGCCAGGGCACCAGCTGCACCATTGTAACAGGTACTGTGTTCTGCTGAGGAAACTGGGTGAATCCCTTTTTCTTCATTTCCAAGGCTTGCCCTTGTCCTTCCTCCTTATACCTTTTGCTTCCGAACATTGACAATATCGAAGTACTTTTGGTTACGTTGAATCGTGAACTGTCTGACTGTGTGATCTTCGGCAACAGGCTCTGGTGTCTTTCGATCCTGGCTCCGGCCCTTTGACTTTTGAACTCCTGTCTCCGGGTGTTTCTCGATTTAGTCTGCATAACCAAAATATTGCCTGTGATTTTTGCCTCCAACTCCCTCTGGGTATCTCGGGTGCTAAGTGTGTTTCTGCCCCGGTAGCATTTCATGTCACGGATACGCGTTTATTTAGTAGACCGAACTGTCAAAAAGTGATCGCAATTGGGTTTGCGGTAACGTGTTTTGTGCCTAACACCGGTTCATTCAAACACAGGGTGCTTACCTTGAGACTTACTGTAAAAAGTGAATTGGTTAGTTGTAATATATGTAACGTGTGGTTTTTATTGAAGTTTAATAGAAGTGTTGTGTTTATAACAAATGGTTTAAAAATAAATGTACTTATATTTTTCTACCTGAAACCTTGAGTCATTGTTTGCTTGAGTCACAGTAATTGTGGTCCCTTTGTGTAATCTCTGCTACTGCTCATATACTCTTGAGATAAGCCTGGCTGCTCCGCCACTGCTACCACTCTGACATAGTAGTACAGGCTTGTACCAAAGGTAAAACTTGTATTGCCACCTGTAGTCTTAATTGTGTGTAGTGGCCCTAAGGGCACTGCACAGGATTCTACCTAACAATCATGAAGAGAGGCAATAAACCCTTTGGTGGTGCTCAGTAATGTTTTGCGAAGGCAGTTTTGTTTACATTGATACATTGTGTGGTACTATAATTTAGCCAGCTCATGGTTGTGGGATGGAGTTAAGATTTCTTCCTGGATTTCTCTTAGTTCACCTTTCTAGCCTGTTTTCTCTTTCCTCGCTCAGCACTGCATTACTTCTTGGCCCTTGGACTTAAGTCAGGCCATGATACTTTCTCAATACTGTCTCTTCCTAGTGAGCACCCATAGTTCCCAGGCTTCCTCCACATGGGAATAACATGCACACTTCGTGAGCGTCTTCTGAACATGATGTTTTCCTTTGGCTGTTTAGTGCACTGGTTGAAAGGGGATGTTTTTCCCTGGCTGAACAAAAGCACACGCAGCTGCAGCAATCTGAAAAGCACCATTAAACCCACACATGTTTAGCACATAATCTTGCAAAATAACTTCCCTGGAAAGCCATATGTTGCCGGTCAAGGGTTCCTTCACCAACTAGGGGCTAAATAATCTGAAATGTGAATATGGGGGTCATGTGTTCTTATTTTAATGGTGTTCAAATACATTCTAGGGGTTCCTAGCCTGAAAGTGGGAATGTTATAAAGTGTGTGACTATATGAGAGACACTAATATTACAGAGCGCCAACTCTAAGGGGCATCTTGGTCTGACTCACTAATGTCCTGATTATGGGACCTTCTTTACCAGACTAATTAATTCTCCAGGTGATGGTGGCAAGCACTTCATAAAAGAGGGCCTTCTTGACCAGATTTGCTACCAGCCAGACTCGGGAAGCATTCACTCTTTAGGGAAGGGCAGTCTTCAGAGAATGACAGCTCATGGACACCCGCAACTTACTGAGCCGGTCTTGTATGGACTTGCTAGTACTCCAGCTAAGGGAAGCATGAACATCTTGGTGAACCTGCCATCTGGCCGGACTCAGTATCACACTGTGAGGGGGGGGTATCCAGTTCATAGAAAAGGGGCCCATCTTGTTGGTCTCACTAGTGCTCTAGAATCTGCATTTCGATTCTTGGTCACTAATGAATTATCGATTCCATGTCCCACAGATGGGAGGAACGTACTTATTTTTGAAGCCTCTTGGAGTGTGCTGTGCAGGGCTCCTTTATCGCCTCGATTAATAATGTGTTGATCCGTCTTTAAATTCTTTTTTATTGCCTCCTTCACGGATGAAGGAGACAGAATTCTCTTTCTCACCAGCATGCTGAAGAGCGTGAACAGAGAATTTCATTTTTTAGGTACCCCTCAGTATAGCCAGAACACCCAAAATGTCCCTGGAACATCAGAAATTGGACTGGAGACGTTTGTCATGGCACATCAGGGTTTACTGATGGGTTTTACTAGCAAGGGTGTTGCACTGTGGCCTGCCAGCGAGTGCGCTTCCGTAGCCAGAAGGAGCCACAGGCTATCCCTTGTAGGTATTTGTCTACTGCACCAGCCAGAACACGGCAGTCAAACACCTTTTCATTATTTCCTATGGTCCCATATAGCATAGGGCAAGGTCAGGTCTTCCTGTTACATAAGTGTGGGCTCTCATTCTTTCCCAGCCACAGGATCCTATCAGAGTATGGCTCGAGGTGGAGGAGACTCGTTTGTCATTTTGTCCTTTTGTGTCCTCCAACTTTACTTTCAGCACACAGCCAACGTTTGGCTCTGACACCTCTGTCATCGGGCTCAGTAGCACCAGGTCTCTCGAGGACTCCCCATAAGGTACTGTAAAGGTACAGCGGTAAGGCTCGCACACAATGGTGGCATTTTTCTGGATATAGACTTTTATTAAAGGAAAAATGCAGGGTGTGGAAAGGCCTCACTAGCCCCAACCCTAAGAGGGGTTTCCCTGCCGCAACACAAATCGTAAAGGGGTCTATCTAGATGTCAAAATAAAGGTAAGCCCACCGTTGTGTCAGAACCCTAACTCCTATCACTAATAACTAAATACAAGGTGCAAAGGGGTTGTCTCCTCAGCAGGGTTTTCTTCTCAGAGTTCACAACATAAAGTTTCAAATGGTGCAAAAATAAACAAAGTTCCACAGTAGTAAGGTTCTCTGGCTCAAAAAGAATGTGCAGTTCCAACTCCAAATGTTACCGCCAAGAGAATGATTCCTTTCTCTTGGACTCACTCAGGCTTCTCATTGTGATTACAAACACCAGTGTGGATGCTTCCTTTCCCCTGGCCTCTTCTTCTCTCATTTTGTTTAGCCTTGCTTTCAAGTCTCTGAGGTACGGGTCCTCAATGCATAAGGTTTGTTCGTAATAGTGTGGCAGACCTGGTTCGCTAGCCTGCCAAGTACTGCGACTATGAAGATGACTGACAATGGTAATCTTCATTGGTCGTGAGTCCCAGCGTATTTCCTGGGGGCGAAGGAAGGTTACTTTGCTTCACTGAGTTTCCCTTCTTCCCCTGTTAATCTCGGTAAGGGTATCCCACTACTCCCTTCTGCCCCTTCCAACCGTCCCGGGCACCCCTCTAACTTTGGGGTCTCTCCTGTTAGTCTTGGGTCGGTGTTGGGGTCCTTCTGCTTCGGTTTTGGGCTTCTACAGTCTTCTCCGGTGTGCTGTGGCAGCTCCTCGGCATGTGGTCCCCCTGGTTCCTCCATGCAGGGTTAAGCTCTCTGTTGTGTTCTTTGAAAAGGGATTCCCTTGGACCGCCCCCAGTCCTCAGCACTTTGCAGGAGTGCAAAGGTTCCCCCTCCTCCTGACAGAGCCTCGGGTCCACAGCTCCTCCAGCAAAGCTTCCTGGTTCTTGCTCCTCCATGGAGGGCTTGTCTCATACTTCCTGAGTCTTCCCTTTTATACTGCCTCTGGCCAGTAGCACTTGGGAAAACACTAGACCGTTCAACATGGTCCTCAATCCTACCCAGCTACTTAGGGGAGTCTGGTACAGAGGTGAAGTGGACAGGGGAGGAGTGTGTGTGGGATGGTGATGTTCTCTGTAATATGCATTCCCCCGGGATAATCGTTCTCATGCAAAGGGATGACATCCACGGATTTGTCACAGGACACAACACAAATATTTGGTGTCTTAAGCTTCGACTACATCCAGGAACTCGAAAGCACATCTCAAGGCCATCATACATCCATAAACCTACTTAAAATTAAACCTACAGCACACTGTACTTCTAAATGTCTAATTAATTGATTTGCCAATTATGTCCAGCTACTTACTCTTAATGACTGTTTTGGTCTTAACCCTTTCTATGGTACATGCACCCCAGCTAATGCTCCCACTCAATCCGCATGTTGTCCTCCCCTCCCCTTGTCACCTTTGTCTTCTGGTCCACCTCTGACACTCCTTCTGTTGCCAATTTCCAGTTACCTTTATCCTCATTTCCTTCTCAACCCACAGATCACTGTCTGCTTTGCACCCTGGGTGGGGTCACTGTTCACGCACACCGACGCGGCTTTGGCGCTCTAACACCACTACAGTGGTGAGGTGTGCAGTATAAAAGCTAACTAACATAGCATAAAGCCAAAACTATTGGCTTGCTGTTCTTCTTTGATTCATGATGTGATGCTGAACTGCAAGAAAAGCCATTTGGGAGGGGCCACTGTGGCTGGGATTTGGAAGGGCTAGTGAAATATTGGCGCCATTCGAAAATGAATATTGCTTAGTAGTACTTGTCAGTTCGCTTAGTAGTACTTGTCAGTTCCATTCAATGATTAAAAGAGGTAAAGAATGATGCGTTGGGGTACACTAATTTCAAAGGTTACAAATTCCATGAATAATTGCCATCTTTACCCGCAAAGCACACTTAGTACATCTGACCATGCTCATGATTATCAGAGATGAGGGGGTTTGAAGGGGTGTTTTATTTCAGTATTTCTGTCGGAAATCTGCATGCATAAATTACTGGTGATGGCGCAAGACACTGCTGGTATTCAGTGTAGTGCTTGAATAAACACATAATATTCTTGCATTTTCCAGGATGACAAATGGGAGAAGAAATGCCAGAAGATCTTTTCATTTGCACACCAGACCATCAGCGCTTTAATTAAAGCAGAGTTGGCAGAGCTGCCCTTGAGGCTCTTTCTTCAAGGAGCGCTAGCAGCTGGAGAAATTGGATTTGAGAACCATGAAACCGTAGCGTATGAGTTCATGGCCCAGGTAACCATCTTGATTACTGACCGCTGTTCTCTGTCACATTAATTATAGCCTTGTCAGTTGTTACAAGCTGATAAGTATTTGTTGGTGAACTGTACACTACCAAGTTTCCAAACTGTAAAAGTCGCCCCCCCCTTTTTAACTTTTTGAAGTGCTTGCTTTTTTTATTTTTTTTATTTTCATTTGTTTATGGTTGAACAACAACCTTTACAAAACAGACAAGACATTACAAAATTAAACTGAAGGTACATATTTTTCTTTACACCTAAAATTGTACATTTTACTTAAAACATATATACAAAACAGAAAAAAAAATACCAAAGCAAAAAAGTAATGCCGAAAAAGAAAGAAGTTTTAGCAAGGGTGGAGTTAATCGTGGCGGGACTCCCTTTCTCCTGCGCACCTCCTCTTTTCTTGTTTCCGAATCTGACCAGCAGCCTGGATCCTGGTTTGTCGAGGAACCAACTCCGGGGTTCCCATTTATTTGTAAGAGGTGTGGGGATGACAAACTCTAGATTAGTTGGGTGCTGCTAGGGTATGATGGTCCAATGGTCGCCCTTATCTGGGAGGACCAGCATACAGCATCTTGAAGTCCACCCCTTAACTCAATTGGCCTTGAAAAAGACTTAGGTTGAAACGCGCATCGGCTCTGTAGCGATTTACCATGTCAAAAACTTGTCATTCATTTCTACAATGATGTTTTCTTTGGTGCTAACTAACCAAAAATAAACTAATGACTAAGACCTGACTGGACCATATAATTGATCAAATCGCTCCAACAGCGACCATTGGACCATCATACCCTACCAGCGCCCAACTGATCCAGTGTTTGTCATCCCCACACCTCGAAAAAGAAAGAATGATGAAAAGTATGGAGTTTTATAACTGTACTGGGTTGCCCTCCTGCAATCCCAGTACATTTCTCCAAATGCATCACTTAATCTTTATCTGAAGGGTGTGAGGGTTGATCCTTTATGATTCCACTCCTAATTAGAACATGTACTACTGCTATTGTTATGGCTGTATTATGGCCTGTAATCAGCAAGTTTCAAATGTTTTCTGAAAGCAGCCATTCTTCCCTTTCCACAAATTTGGAGAAATAGTGTAACCTTGTTTCCCATGTGCCCTCACAGTCCATCAGTATATGCTTCACCATCTGCATGGCTGCATTCTCACAGATACTACGTAGTTTAATTGCAGTTTTACCTTGCTTTCTTAAGTTCAGGATTTCCCCAGTGTGTACAACATTGAGACGCGCTCTTAAGAATATATTCCTGAATTCCCTATCTGGGAATTGGCCTAGTTTCTTATCCACCACCATAAAGCTATTCCAGGGTTTGATCTGGCGCAGCTTCTCCACTGTCAAGATCCAATCCATTGCTTCTATCTCTTTTTTAGCTTTCAATGGGTTGGATATTAACACCTCTACGGTCGTGCCCAGCTTCTTCAAGATTCCTGAACCTTTTAATATAAATGGGTCAACATCTTAGAATTTTGGGCGGTTGAATGGAGATTAATCTCTTCATATAGAGATTCTTTTTGTGGCAATGTTATGAGTCTATACAATGATGTCAGCCTCCAGTCTGCCATTGATCCCAAAGATTTGAGGTCCAATTCGAACCTTAAGCCTGACATTGGGAGGCTCAGGGGGAGCCCAAGTACCCTTTTCCAGATCAACCCTTCCACTTTTTGCCAATCCATGTCCCACAGGCACGGCTTGGCTTCTAAGCCGTACAGGATCACTGGTACTATTTTTGCTACATAGAATGTAACTAAAGGTTTAATCGAGAATTTGCAGAGTGTATAAAGAATCTTCTTCAACTGTGGCATAAACTTGTCCACTTTCTCTTATATTTTGTGTTCTATGTTGCCTCTTGATGGTGATACATGTACTATATAGCCCAAGTACAATACTTCATCCATTCTCGGGTTAACCTGATCTTCTAGAACCCAACTTGCGAATGTAACCTCGTTTACGAGGATGTTTAAATATTCTCACTCTAGATTTCTTTGGGTTGATAATTAGGCCATTGATTTTGGCATATTCACTTGGACCATTCAGGGGGGGCGTTGCAGGCCCACTGCTGTCCTATCTAACAGGAGCTTGCTGTTTTAGCAGTTGCTACAATGTGTTTTAACCTGCGCCGCTAGTAAAAGTATTTAACCCCACTGCCAATCTTTTAAGCAGTAAATTGGACCCTAAAATCTCCATCCTTTTGTCAATTAAAATGTTAATAGCCAGTGAGGAGCTCCTTCTGCAGTTTATTCTCAGCGTTATTAACCTTGGTACAATTTGAAGTTGAACGCTATTGGCTTAAAGCAAAATAACAAAAAACGACGCAGCCTTCTTACAACTTCACTTCAGTGTTGTCCCCTGTCATGACTGTCGGTGAATGTAGGAAAGTGACAGAGGGAGCTGGGTGCCACCAGTGGATGTATGTCATAAATTCAAACTGCCCTTTTTTTGGGGTGATGGGGTTTCACCAGCTAACCCTGGTACTTATCCCTTCAACACCCCTCGCCCTATACATCCTATCCCCTTTTACACGTTGCCCCTTTTTTTCTCTTGTTTATGCTCCTTCCGACTTGCACACCTGTCTCGTTTGCCAACATTCTTTTTCTCAATGGTTGGGTAAAAATGCTGGACCCTAATGGAAGTTTCGAATTGGTGGCTGTACTTGCTGCCACTTGCTCTGTGATACAGGACCGTGGGGTGGTGTTGAAGGATACCCTGGTCATAGACTAATCATGTGTTGGGGAACTAATAATACGACTTTGAGGTGCATGTCAAGTTTTGGCACCCAGTTACATGTGAGCCAAAGGCTCTGCAGTCCCTATCAAGACTTCCCTTTTCAAGGCGTGAAGTGCGGGCATTGATGCAGGTGTCGAAAGTGAGAAGGAAGTATAATTGATACACACAACCAGTAACTGCACAAAATTCAACTTTGCAGAGAAATTGATGACTATATAAAATGTAGTTCCATCAACAGAACAATGAACAGAAGACATTCACTGATTATGATGCCACAAAAAACATCAAATTAGTCTTCCCTTTATGAGCACAGCCCAAAACTTGGGACAACTAAACAGAACCTCTCAAGACAAGAGGGGAGGGATATACGACCACTCCAGACAAACATGGAGATCATTATTATTATTATTATTATTATTATTATTAAGCCTAATTATTATTATTATAACAAAACCAGGACAAGAGTGGTGCTGTGGTGGTTGTGAATTTAAAGGATAGTTCCGGGACTTTTTTTACGGGTCGGCCATGTGTTTGTAAGCATAAATCGGTAGATCGTAGGAAACTTTCCTATGGACCTTACCCGACTTTTCGCCCATTATCGCACTCGAAATCAGCCTCCATTTTGTGATAATCCTATCATTTCGCCCCATCGACCTGGCTCACCTGCCTTTGCGGCACTAAATCAAATCCCCCGCCCCTGAAACAGACTTTATCAAAACATTCATATTCCCCGCCTCTATCCGTGACGTGACTGAGCTGCGTAGGCAAACGCGCCCAGGCGTCTTCTACGCGACTCCACACAGACCCCGGAAATCAACACAGATCAGCTCACAATACAGCGCACCACAATTCGGAATATGAAACTGTACTTTGAAATCAAACCGCAAGATTGTAAATGTGGTAAAGTACATTTATTTGACATCAAATGTTTAGAGAATATTCAGCGATTTGCATTTTTATTTGCTCATGTTCCAAAAAGTTCGTATTGAGGAACGCGATGGTCCTTTGCTGTACACAGGGTCTTAGAGCATCTCACAATACAGCGCCACAATTCGGAATGTGAAACCGTGGTTTAAAAGCAAACGGCAAGATTGTACATTTGGCAAAGTACATTTATTGGACATCAAATGTTTAGAGAATATTCAGCGATTTGCATTTTTCTTTGCTCTCGATCCAAATTAGTTCGTCTTGAGGGAAGCGATGTTCGTGTGCAGTACACAGGGTGTTGGTTTACGATAAAAATAAGCTCTTCGGTCGCACTGATAATCGCATGGCTGTTCCAACAACGAGGCACTAGGCCACCACAACGGTAGGTATGTTGCATCTAACCGTTAGTACCACGTAAGGGCATACTTGTACTTGGCGATCGTCCCATAAAATGGTCAGGGTGGTAACGTTGTTCACGCGGAGAAGCAACTGGCGGCTGTAGAAGCCGTCCGCCGGTGTCTGGTACTCGTGACACAGACAGTAGTGAATGATGTACCTAAAAACATAAAAAATGAAATTAGTCTCACCATCAGATCCTTATTAAAATTATTCATTTCATAGCGAGTGGGTGTACACAAGTGTTTAAAGGCGTGGCGAGGCATGGAGGGGGGGGGGGAGTGGAGTACAAGGTAAGTAGCATAAAATAATAAATAAATAGGGCCAGCTGGTGGCAAGTGCAAGGTAAGTGCAGAACAAGTGCTGGGAAGGGGGGGGCTGTAGGATACTGAGACAGTCCCCCAGTGCAGGGGTTGACAGGGAGGCAGTGCAGGTGGAGAGTGGAAGGGCCCAGGACCGAGGTCGCAGACAGTGGACCAGTTGTAGCAGGGGAGAGGGAGAGAGAAAGCAGAAGCAAAGAGGAAGGTTTTGAGGTACTTCAGTAAAAGCAGATGTTTCTCCTCAAGATAGTGCGCGGTAGAAAACAATATGCCACATAGAACGAACAAGTACAACTGAACCCGTCTTTAAAGCCACTGTATAGTAATGAAATTGCGGTATAAACTCATCAAAAGTTACTTACATTATATTTGCATTTTCCATTGTGTCTCTGTGTAGGGCAGACCCGAAACACCACTCCTTTGCCGACGTTACTTCTTCTAATGAACGTGGCTCATCGTTTCGTTTCTGAAATTTTATTCATTATCTTTTCTTAGTCTTTCGGGATGGTCCCGGCCTGTCAAGGTCAAATCACAATAGAACCTTATACTGGGTCGTGGGCCGTTCCGCCACCCGAGCAAAACATCAAAGCAGCTGACCTTCACTTTGAGCGAGCACACATTTCTAGTTTGGGCCTGCAACATGAGGAGACTCGAGAGAACAGACTATCAAATTACAATCATTTAAACCGGGATGTGTATTTCTCAATGAGCTCTGCTTTAGGTGGACATGGAACAGAGGCAATGTTGGGTGGCAATGCAGTTGTCCCCTGCATAGGTTCGTTCACCACTCCATGTATGTGCCTATCGAGGACATCTACGATAAGTCTCTCAAACTCATATTGCATATCCTCAAACACTGGTTTGATCACCCATTGTTTACTTCTTTTAGTGAAGGCCTTATTGTAGCGAAGCGTCCCTAAAGTTCCGGTCATCCTACTTTGTTGACGGCCAACATTATGGTTATGTGCCAAGACCGCTAGAAGAGTCCGATTTATCATGCCTTCCATGCCAAAATGCAATCTTTTGGGCCTGTACTTTAGGCACATATTGTGGAACACCTCCAAATCTCCTGTGTGGCAGAATTCCGTGAGTCCCCTCAAATCTCTTGTTATAGTTTTATCAAATACAATCTTTTCAATGGCCTTGTGAGTGGGTGATGAAGGAATCAACCACTTCTTCTTCCGTGCCTCCTCTGTGGACAAATGGCCATGTTCACATTTGTGGAAATGTTCATTTGTCGACCATCGATGTACGTTGCTACAGTGCAACATTACTGACCGCCATTTTTCCAGTAGAATTTCCAACGCCCCTTCACATGTTTTTGAGCTCCACCAAAGATGGTTGCTGATTGACTTGGACCACTGTGAAATACCTTGCATATCTTTTTTTTTTCCTGCAGCCGACAATTTTTTATTGATTGTTTTTGCAAGATGCCATACGTCAAATTGGTGATTTATATTTTTGTACTCTTCTCTCATTGTCTTGGCAATTGAAACGTGTCTGTCCGTGGCTATCAGGTCGATCACCATTCCCCGCGATTGTAGTTCTTGCAATGATGCTACAAAGCCAACTTTCTCCATGGCCACTGAGGATGTACTTTGTGACACCTGCACGACCACCGAACTCACAATTTTCTTACTTTCCATGTCCTGAAAGTGGTAGGTGCAGTACTTGGCTGAAAATCCTGGGCTGTCGCACTGTCCATCACCGGCTAGCCTGAAGCGTTTGCCCGCGAATGTACTTTCCATTGACATTTTTTCCATTCTCCAAGCTTCGCTGATGGCTGGAAATAGATAATCGGTTTGGTATTTGTAGAACTGAGTTTTCGCAATGAAATGGATTCCCACAAACTGAAAGAAATACTGTAACTTTTTAAAACTTGAACCACTAAAAAGTGCGGCCGCTGCACAAAGTAGATTGCCTGCTGGCAGTTGCCCCAGCATGGGTTGTGCAGACCATGCGAACGGATGATATTGTGTACAGGTGGCATGTATTTTAAGGTTAGTGCCTCGAATTGCACGAGTCACATTAATCAATGGCTCCCCACATACTTCCCCACCAACCCAATGCCCACATTTCATCATCATAATAATATCCATCAAACAGCTATCGAATACAATGAATTTGGCCTCTTTCCTTATACTGTCACTCTGCATCCCAGCTGGTTCGGCCTTTAACGTTGAGGACATGTCACTCGCATGAAAGGTACAATCTCTGATATCGTCTTCCGCTTTGCTGAGTGATATTGATGGTGTTTCATTGTCGTCCATGTCATTCTCTTCCACTGCAACAACTGTTCCTTGTCCGGAGATGGGAGAAAAAAACAATGTCTTCAACTTTCGCGCGCTCTTATTTTTTGCGGGTGTGGATTCTGTGAATTGATCTCCGACTGCATCCAAACTACCAGGAGGACATTCACTATCAATGGCTGGTGGTGGTATAGCTCCGTTGTCAATCACTTCATATTCTTCCCATTGGCACGATGCATCTCCAGTCTCAAGTCCCTGCCAAAAGGTTTGACAAGCAACATCTCTCGTTCGCTTCACTGTCTGTGTAGATCTAGTTCTTACACCCACTCGCAACTAGAGGACAGATTAGAAAAGGGATGTTCAGTTTAAACACAACTTACAGTATTGAACTATTGACAGTGAAAGACAACATAATATAGTGAACAGGACACTAACCTTCTTTTGCTTTCTTTTCTTTGAAACTTTCTTGCCTCGAACTTCAACATCTGGACGCTGTTGCTCCGACTCGTGTGTGCATGTCTCCACTTCCTCTCGCGCTGCAACGACTATATTTTCATGATAAGCACATCCATCACTCACTGAGGCTCCATCGACTCCCTGAAACATAGAACTTTCATTAGTATGTATAATAATATTGAAAACACAAAATGTACTTGGGGACCAATACCCATACGTACATCTCAATAGCAAAACACGAATGAACGCATTGTGTAGAACATTCAAACGACAATAGTTCACGCATTGTTGATCTAGTTAGATTGAACTGTCAAGATCCATACCTCGGGCTCCGCATAGACTTCCATTGATGATATTATTGAAGATGACGCTTCAGCAACTCCCTGAAACACAGTAATTGCATTAGTATGGTTTTCTATTTTGTTTAAAAGAACATAAACTTTCTGCAGGCGTCAACGGCTCATCTAAATAGACCTGCACAAATGATCAGTTGTCTAAAATAAATAATGGATATCTAAATATTATTCGATTTGCTCCATCGTTGGAAGTGTCACCACCTAGAGATCTGCATCAACTACTAGGGGTGATGTTCTTGTTGAAGAAGCTCCGTCAGCTCCCTGAAACATAGTACTTGCGTTAATAAAGAAGGAAGTATAGCGGATGTAATCACGTCATTTGATCTCGCATGATTGATCTGTCAGTATCCATACCTCGAAATGCATAAGAACATCAAGGGACGCTGTAACTGCGGTGCACACTTCTGCAAGCTGTTGCGCCGACCCGTAACTGCATGCTCCCCCTTCTTCTTGGACTAATGCTCCATCGACTCCCTGAAACATAGGACTTTCATTAGTAATGAACACAATATTGAAAAAAGAAGACACATAGGAGGGCGACGACAGAAGGACATACCAATGGCTAAAAACGAAAGAAACATTGTGTGTAACAATCACGCTACAAGAATGCAAGATCTGATGATCTCCATCGATGGAACTGTCCGGAAACGTACCTCGAGCATCTGAGTGACATCTACGGTTGTCGTCAATGCGTTGGACTCCTCAGCATCTCCCTGAAAGACAGTACTTGCATTATTTTGGATAACAATAATTATAACTGAAAACAAAGACTAGAGGACGAGTACTGTGGTGTACCATTAGGTAAAATAATTACACGATCAATTAAAACTATTGATTTACATGCCTAAAACAAGTCAGTGTCAGAATAGCTAAGTAAGATTACCCGATAGGCGCTTGAAGTGGCTGATGACTGCAATAACGACACGGATGGAGAATCTTCCGCCTTCATATTGAGTGGATACATAAATGGGGAAATTATTGTTAGCTAATGCTACACACTACCGCAATGCCGAGAGATAAATACGTAAACTTGACTCACCAGTGGAGGGATGTGGACGAATAGAGTGGGAATAGCGGTTGAGAGCAATTTTCGCCTCGCTCGCGGTGTTTTCTTCTTTATTAGCAATGATGTGGAGTACATGTCTGGGCTAAAGTGCCTGCTGCAGATGCGGTATCGATCACCCCTCTTGTCCGCAAAGACTTCTAGGACTCTACTTTCTATCTCAGAGGCTGGATATCCGCAATATCGGACCCATTCTCTTATCTGATCTATTGTCTTAGGGAAAACATGCATTATAGTACCTTCAGATTTGTTATGGGTCTTCGAAGGGCAACCGCCAATGGAACAGGCAGGCATTATGGAAAGTTCTGAAAAGTAAAGATCAACAATTCTTTATGAATACCAATGTGTTAAAACATTAAATGACACATAAAAGGTTCAATGCAAGGTCCGTTTTGGTTCTTGGAACTATACACGTTATTCACATGCGGATAAGTATTTCAATAACTTTCAAAAAATAGAAAAAGTAATTTGACTAAACTCAGAACATGTGACTAGTTCCTTGCATGTACTGTCGTGAACGAAAAGAAAACATGGATGCAATTTGATGACTACTAGCAAATAGATATAAATTAAAAAATTGGACGCAAAATGATTATGGTACATGGACTTACCTTGACGAACAAACAGTTAGATGCAGGGATAAGAGTAGTTTCTTGTCGTAGAACAGGGAGCAGTTCACAGGTTGCAAACTGACGAGTTTGCTCAAAGTGGTCACGGAAGTTCACAGAGACGAAGAGCAGATAACCAGCACCTTCACGGGTTGACTAGCAAAGCACAAAGAAGTTCTCATTAGAAATATGAAGTGGGTTATAAAGAATTCGAAACAGGGGTGTGTTTGTGAATGAATGACGTGTATATGTCGTGGCATTATGCGGATTGCAGGGGGGCGTCCAGCGTGAGGGGGGATGCTTGGCAGGAGACACGGGGTCTGGAGGTAGACATGGGAACAACAACCCATGCTCTATAGACCACTTTGAAGTGTACATGGTCTTTGGCACCTCTTGGCCTTTATCGCTCCCTGACAGCTCCACTTGCCAGCAGCGCAAGTACCCTGGTGCGAACTGCCTTTGATAGGGCGGGGGGTGGATCGGGGCGGTGGTCGTGCAGACAAGACACAGGAAGACTCGTGAATGGAGACACACTTATGTGGATTGCAGGGGGGCGTCCAGCGTGAGGGGGGATGCTTGGCAGGAGACACGGGGTCTGGAGGTAGACATGGGAACAACAACCCATGCTCTATAGACCACTTTGAAGTGTACATGGTCTTTGGCACCTCTTGGCCTTTATCGCTCCCTGACAGCTCCACTTGCCAGCAGCGCAAGTACCCTGGTGCGAACTGCCTTTGATAGGGCGGGGGGTGGATCAGGGCGGTGGTCGTGCAGACAAGACACAGGAAGACTCGTGAATGGAGACACACTTATGTGGATTGCAGGGGGGCGTCCAGCGTGAGGGGGGATGCTTGGCAGGAGACACGGGGTCTGGAGGTAGACATGGGAACAACAACCCATGCTCTATAGACCACTTTGAAGTGTACATGGTCTTTGGCACCTCTTGGCCTTTATCGCTCCCTGACAGCTCCACTTGCCAGCAGCGCAAGTACCCTGGTGCGAACTGCCTTTGATAGGGCGGGGGGTGGATGCTGGCCGGAGACATGTGGTGTGACAAGACAAGGCACTGGAAGGCTATTCAACGGAGACACACTAGATTCATTTAAAAAATCAAAACAACCATTGTTAAAATATATGTTGGGCTTTATTTTAGATTTTAATTAAACATAAATAATAAACATTACACATTGTAAAGTTGAGGTTGCAGCACATCGAGGGAAAATCCGCGGTATTGTCCACTGTCACTGGGGAAATGTTGTCTAATGGCAAGTACCGCACAGGCAGGTATTACTCTCCGAACGCGGTGTCCGAGCCTCCCGTGAAGCCACCAAGTGAAGCAACGATAGGCCACCAGCCTGTACCACCTGTGAAAAAAAAAGATGCAAACTGTATTAAACTGACCAAACTTTCTTATCAATGTCGATTCAGGTAACACATGTCATTTTTCTTAGAAAAAAATTATATCTAGAAAATGCACTATATGGAACCAATTTACATGCGTTCGAATGATATGTAAATGTAATTTTATATGTGGGAGACGACCATGAAATAGTGGTGGCATCACTGACATCACAAACAGAGTATACTTACTCGTTACTCGGATTACGCGGACGAACAGTGCCACGAAGTTCGTGCATAAGCACCATCATCATCCTCAACACTGTCCGTGAGAGGCAGGCTTCCCTGAACTCTGGCAGCTCGGTGATGCATTGCGGACTTTGCTCGCCTTCCTGCAGACTTTGCTCGCTTTCCGAAATGTAGGCCAAGCACCCGGAATTTTCACGGCAGCAGCAGTTCTCCTCCTCAGTTGGCATTAGCTCGCACCGATTGCACGTGCACCAGGTGGAGACGCCGTCCATGCGACATGGTCCAGGCTCTTCATCCGTTGACTGGTCCTCCCAACTGCCGTCCGAATCCCCATCGTTTTCGCGTGCTTGCCTTTCCAGTAGTTCCTCCTCGGTGTACTCGGGCTCGTACATATACGGCATTATTGTGGCCATTGTGCGGTAAAGATAGTAAAATAATTTACAGAGATGGTACAGGTGTTCACACGGGCTACAAGCGGCGAAGGTAGCTGACCAGAGCACAGAAACGAGTCACAGAATACTCAAAGTAACACAGAGAGAGGAATGGAATCGAAAATCTGCTGCTGTATGTTGTGAAACGGTCTGTTTATACTTATTGGGGAAAGAGGCGTCCTGCCATTTCCATGGCAACACGTCAATAGCTGAGGCGCAGCGATTGTTGACACGAGACGTGCTTGAAATGGGCAGTACGCGTCTGCTGATGTCAGGCTCAGGGGCGGGGGATTTGATTTAGTGCCGCAAAGGCAGGTGAGCCAGGTCGATGGGGCGAAATGATAGGATTATCACAAAATGGAGGCTGATTTCGAGTGCGATAATGGGCGAAAAGTCGGGTAAGGTCCATAGGAAAGTTTCCTACGATCTACCGATTTATGCTTACAAACACATGGCCGACCCGTAGGGACAATAAAAAAAAAGTCCCGGAACTATCCTTTAAGGAACTACAAAAGAGAAGCATACAGAAGACACCTTCACTGAAATTACTACCAATAACTTAGCGATGACCCCACACTAGAGTTCAAGAAAGTCCTGGAACAAATCACCAAGTATATGCCCAACAATATTGGGAAACAAATACAAGGTGGAATAGACTGCTCCAACAAGGTGGCTGTTCGCACTGTTCCCACTTCTGTCACAGAACTAACCTGTGGCAAGAGTAGGGAAAGATAGGAAGTCACTGAGGGAGTTAGTGAGACTGCATTTAGGGATACAATTGTTCGCACAATGACAAGAACTTAGACAGTAGAGGTTACTGTTCAATAGTACTAACCCGAATACAGATGCCTGCGTTACGGTGAGAACCCCAGGGACAGCCCTAGGCCTCAAAACTAAATAAAAAAAATTAAAAAGAATGTAACTGTCCTTGAGCCTCTGAGTGGTTTTTGCAATATTTATGATGTCTAGTTTCTGTCCAAGCAACACAGAACAGTAGGTCATCTACAAGCAGGCAATCTGGGCCCAATGCACATGCTCCAACATGAGTAATTGTGCCATTGCGACAAGCAATTTACCGCCCCCTATGCATCCTTTTCACTCTCATCCATACAAATGACAGGCAGTTTGATAATGCATTGAAAATTCCAAGTGAGAACCTGCTGCAATACAGAGAAGGCAGAACTAGAGAAGTAGTGCTTGCAGTATTCAAATATCGCCCAGAATTAACACAACTAAACAGAATAGTTAAAGTCCTACATCCAATGTTAACCAGAGAAAAAGAATAAATAGTCCTCTTTAATGCCTCTCCACCCCCGATTGCATATAAGCAATCAAATTACTAGCCAAAAGCACATTTCCAATTGATCAAGAACAAATGGGACTGGGAACCTAACCATAAAATATTAGGAGAAGCAAAACCTGCCAACAAATCTTTATTGATTCTTCTATAACAACCCAACAATATAGATTAAGGGACTTATAACTACAAATCGCCCAACATTGTGTACTTCCATGTCACGAATATGGACACAGAGCACAGGACAATAGGTATGTCAGAGTAGACACTTAAGATTAGGGGATATTCAGGAGGTCATACTTGTAACAGAAACGGGGTACATACCTGGCTGATGTTTGTGGAGACAGGTAGCCACAGGAACTGCAGGGACAGTAGCTCGCTGGAAGTAGAGAGCCACAGAGAGAAAGAAAAGGCAAGCAAAAATACTGCGTAACGCGGATTGATCAGATTAAAGGGTGTACTGGAATATAATAAGGGATTTCCAGGAAGATTAGGGAAGACCCTTGGGATCAGTTCCAGCAGATTAGTTTTAACAATCAGGCAGCAGCTTCATTGGTTGGACGGCTCAAGAGATAGTTGTACTGAGTGTAAGGTAGTTTATCAATAGGTGTGGCTATTTACTTTGAGAGCGAGGAAAAAAAAGAGTGGGTGCTTTCTATTGGGATTTCATAATCCCACCCTGACACAATATGTGTCGAGTCAGGACGACGACGTGGACTCTGTTTATCCATATCACTGAAGTATTTATTAAACACATGATTACATGCCTGTCTTAACTATGCTATGGGGTTTCCGTACCTAACAAAACTAACTAAGGTGCTCATCAGTCGTCGGTGAAAAGTAAAGACAGGAGAAAGTCTCCTTTCTCCAGCATGGGGTCTGGCATGGATTCACATGCTCATGAATATTCCCCATCGTCAGGCCGGGAATCGTCAGTAAAAGAAAAAAACTGTTTCACTTTCGTTTATAGACTGTCTTTCTCCTATAAACCAAGCTCCGGGTCATACTGCCCCAGCCAATGACTGCCCTCTCCCTAAGCCCCTCCTCCGGCAGCCATCTTCAGATTTGTACTGCACGTTCAAGTGTTGGGAGTCCTCGTGTTTTGCTCTTGGGGTTTCTGCGTTTTTTTGCTAGGGATCCCTATTTTTGTCCAAATCGAGTAGGTGTGCTCCTTCGTCTGTTCATCCGATTAACAGGGACCCGTTTTTCGGCATCTTTCATTGCCCCTCAAGGGCAAAATCGTTGTGTGTTCTCTTCTTGGAAATTTCCAGAAGGCCCTCAGGCCTACACCGCACCAGATCATGTCAGAGGAGAAGCACAGGGCTTCCCACTTCAAGCTCTGCACAAGCTGCGGTTTGCAGAATGTTTTCACGGACGACAAACATTCCCAGTGCCTGTATTGTCTTCACCCGGCGCACCAGGAGGAAGATTGCGAGATCTGCCGTGGCTTCTCCAAGCGCACGATGAAGGATGGGCACGTCCGGCTGGCGACGTGGCTCAAGGCCTAGGGCCTCTACCACGTGTGGTCCACAGGGGTATGCCTCATCCAGATCCAGCCAGCCAGAGTGGGCTTCTAAGTCCTTTGAGGCGCTCCATCTTTGGGGCCCAAGACAAGGTCAAGCACTGCAAGTCTGCTTCCGTCGAGGTCGCAGCGCAAGACAGGGCTCTATCGACGCTGAAGTGCTATGGGCACAAATGGAAGCATTTCGTGACTTGGTGCCGGTCGCAGAAGATTAGCCCTCGGAGGGTCACGGCCCCCCAGGTGCTTCCATACTTGTTGTTTTTGGCTAAATCAGGGCTGGTGCACGCCTCTATCAAGGTGCATCTGGCGGCTATCTCCTGCAACACCAGGTATCCAGGATGGTCTTCTCTTTGGTCGCACCGTCTAGGGAAGGAATTCATCAAAGGACTGTTCTGTTCATTTCCGCCGGTGAAGGTGCCTGTCCCGGCGTGGGAACTCCACATGGTGCTGGCTTTGGGGGGCCCTATTTGAGCCGATACATCAAGCTCTGCTCAAGTTTCTGTCTTGAAAGAGCGCTTTCCTCATGGCCTTCACCTCTGCCAGGAGAGTAGGTGACATCCAGACCCTGTCCTGCAAGTGGCCTTACTTCATGTCCAAGGTTCCGTCAGAATTGCATCTCAACAAGCCCTTTGTATTACCTGTGTTTTTTCCGACGCCTTCGTCGCCGGCTGAAAGGACTTTGCACTCGCTGGATGTGGCTCGAGCGCTGAAGTTTTATGTGGGCCTCACGAAGAGTTTCCGGAAGACTTCTTGTCGAAGGCTTCCATCTCCAGATGGCTCTCCGGCTGCATCACTCATTGTTGCCGGTTGGCAAACCGACTGTTCCCTGTTCGTCCGAGAGCCCATTCTACCATAGTGATCGCTGCTGCTACGACGACGTTCCTGTCTGGTGTGCCCCTGCTGGACATCTGCAGGTCTGCTACGTGGAGGTCTACGCACACCTTCACAAAATTCTACTGCGTCGACAGGGATTCCAGGGAGGAGTCCAGAGTCGGCCAAGCAGTGCTATGCAACCTGTTCGCTTGAAGGCTAGCCTGGTGAGGAGGTAAGAGAAATTGCTTCTGTTGAGCCTTGCCACCTCCAGTGGTTGTGTATGTATGTACTGCTATGTATTCTTTATTCATGAGCATGTGAATCCATGCCAGGCACCATGCTGGAGAAGGAACAAGTTACTTACCTGTAACTGCTGTTCTGCAGCATGGGTCTGGCATGGATTCACATGCGAATCCTCCTCCTGACCCTGTGTGTCTCTTCTTGGTCATATTGCCACTTTACTTGCTACCAAATCTGAAGATGGCTGCCAGAGGAGGGGCTTGGGGAGAGGGCAGTCATTGGCTGGGTCAGTATGACCCAGAGCTCAGTGATTGGTTTATAGGAGAAAGACAGTTAAGCCCTGAGGACTAAGGGCTGAGGAGGACACTGTTTGGCTGTGGCGAGTGCCAGAATCCAAGTGGAGAAAGGAGAAAGGAGGTGCGTGTGCCTGTGTCTTTAAATGATTCTCACCTGACCAAGTCACCTGACTGGGTCAGCAGACACAAAAGGCCGCCTCCACCACCTTTGTGTCGTTAAGCCCTGAGGACTAAGGGCTGAGGAGGACACTGTTTGGCTGTGGCGAGTGGCGCAGTGCTGATGATGGACCCATCCAACTTAACATCATCTCTAAGGACCAGAGCGCAATCCAAACGCATGGCTATAAAAGAAGAACTGCCGACAAAAAGCGTGCGCCAGAAACAGGTGAGCCAATACTTTTCCTGTCGCTCAGCATCAGAAACCACAGATTTTACAAGAGAGCATGCCACCCAGATGCGCGACGATGTATTCCAGCCTCTGTTACACGAAGATTGCTAATGTTCAAATCAAGTCGCTCCCTCAGTCCCTACCTACCTTGACACTATTCACCTAATGCCCGCGCCTAATAACCCGAACCAAACTGAAGATAAAAGTCAACACGTGTCTTATACTGGCAGTCCCGTGAACGGCACGGTCGTTATTCAACGTGTCGTACTACATGACTCACCAGTGGGGTTGGGGGAGCCGTGCCCCGTTCCGGGGACGGAGGGTGTTCTCCGTGTGTTAGGTCGGTCGGAGCCTGCAGCGGACCCGGCCAGTGCTGGAAATGAGGCGGAGCAGTGGGAGGCAAGGCTGCTGTCGGCAGACTCGGCAGCTCCCGTTGTTGACGGTGGACGGAGCCTGTCAAAGGAAGCGGAAGCGATGGGAGGATGCGCCGCGATTGTTGGAGACGCGGAGGCAGAGCAACGCCTGTTGGATCAGGCAGAGGCTCGCCTTGCCAGCCGCGTCGCTGCGGCGGACTCAGAGAGTCAGAATGT
This sequence comes from Ambystoma mexicanum, assembly GCF_040938575.1. Taxonomy (NCBI): domain Eukaryota; kingdom Metazoa; phylum Chordata; class Amphibia; order Caudata; family Ambystomatidae; genus Ambystoma; species Ambystoma mexicanum. The sequence goes on from NC_090921.1 coordinate 1,390,950,205, forward strand.
AGAACTCGTTGCTAGAAGCACTGCCGGCTCTGATGTTGTGCTCGAGGCATGTGCTTCTCAGGATACAAGTGATATTGTAAACCTGTCGCTAACCACAAGGGCAATCGTCTATGAGATTACGCCCCCTGCTTTACCATCAATACTAACCCCTGAGGTCTTGCTACCAGCAGCTCGTACTTGTGCAATGTGTGTTTCACAATTAGGCTGTGCGCAGAGGGGCTGTGATGTGGGCCCCCTCACCGCTGACAAGAGAAACTCTTTAGAGGTGGTCTCCACGGTGTTACAAAACCTGAGTAATTTAAATAAATCCTACTCAATTAAGCAGTCTGTGACATCCACCCCAGTGCAGGACACAATGACTAAAGTTCTTCAGAAAATGAATTGCGCCGATATCACAAATGTGTAAACTGTGATATATGGGGATCCGGCAACTACAAAAGACCCAAACCGGTGGTTGCTGGATCCTTGGACGAGTCATCATCGTCACACCAGAGCAACATAGTAAACTCTCAGAAAAGACTGCCCTTACACAGTATTGCAGCGTTTACACCCAGGCTGTGCCCTCAAACTCAAGAAATCACTTCTACAATTAGTGAAGACTCGGAAAATGACTCAACCGCAAGAGATTCGTCATTTATTGAACGCCCTTTTCCTAAAATATGGCGAGAAAGAGTGCGGTATAGACAAGTACCCCGTGTCTCTCAGGAGAAAGGAAGAGAGGGGCGTGCAGCCCCTTGTGCGCATGTACCGGAAATTGAACTCTTAATAGCCTTAACATCTGCAATGGCTATTTCCTTAACGCCCTTCACCAAGCTGTATGAATCTCTAAACGAAAATGTGAAAGACATTACAACTTTACTGGCCATGATGAACTCAAAAGTGTTGCATTTAGAATTATCTCACACGGACCAAAAGGCTAAACAAGAGGAGCTAAATCATAATATAATGGCAGGATTGAATTCTTTAAACGATGTGAAACAGAATGACACGATTGACAAAAAACTGTTTGCAGAGGTTTGCGAAGGAAGCTTTGTCCCTCTTTCAAAAATATCGGATCACACAAAGAGGAGAAGATCTGGGTTGTGTCAGCGACATGACTGAGGCATTAAGGCCAGAGTTGCAATGCCCTGGAAAAGCCGTATCTAATGCTGAGAAGCAGACCAGGAATTCGACACGACTGCTCCAGCCATTGCAATCTCAGAACCTGAGTGTCAGACCACTGGAAAGTCTCACAATTGAGGGGAATGTACCGGGGTCCCCTGTGCACAACATTGTATCACCATTGGATGCATCTGTGGTAGAGATTCCCATAATCAACGGCGTGCCGGAGAGTGGAAATGTGGGGCTTCCTAGTGCTCTAGACATGTCGTTTAACACGGCCTTCCACCAAGCCTAAAACGCTGCAAACCCTGCCTTACTAGACTCTCAAAAGGCATCTGGCTCAATGCCTCTTGCAAACGAAGTAGTTCAGGTGATTGAGCTGATTGAACGCCCGCGGCTATTGAGACCTCCGCCGGGCTTTTCCCCATTTTCGGAAATCGAGATTCTGAAACTCAGACCAAAGTCAATATGGTTGCAAAAAAAATTCCACCTTGCACAGAGAAAAAGCAAAAGAATATACCTGCTCGGAAAAAAAATCAACAAAAGGGTGCACGAAAATGTTTACGGAATCTGAACATGTTCCAACTGGTTGACAAAGCAATCACTTCAAGTCTTAAACTAGCGGACACTATCAATGATAAGGCAGCGGTCCAACCAAAAACAGTGGAAAATAAGACATCCGCAGTTGAAATTCTGCCAGGCGAGGAAGACCTGGCAATTCAGAAAGAGTTAATGGACCCATCTGTTTATGAGGAGACAGAACCAGAGTGTGTTGCTACTACGAAAGCACCGCTCGGTGAACAAGGTACACAAAATAATTCCCAAATGATACTCGGCCCGAAACTGAGCATTGACCCAAAGATTCGGGAAAAAGAACTAGTATCTCCCAAAAGAGTCATGACGGAAGTGAGCCAGAGCTCCTGGTCGACATCAATACGAGGTAATACCCAGAGGCGTTGTGAGCTGGTGTCTCCGGTTAGAGAAGGTGAGGAGAGAGATTTTGAACCTAGGAGCCCGGAGTTCATAACGCTTCAAGCGAAATGGGAAAGACACAGACTGCTTAATCAGAAGAAGTTGGATCTCTGTGAAGTCGGCCAACAAGCAGTGAACGGAGTAAAACTCGCACAAAAAAACGAAGGGCCGGTGATGTCTGCACCGTTCGCCATACAAGCCTCACCACAGAAAGTCGACCTCTATCAAGATGCATCGTCTAAAAGAAGCAATCATAAGACTGAGAACCGACAGGAAAAAAACGGATTGATTGCAGCGCCTCTCTTGATCAAAATTATGTTGGAGAGGTTGGCAGGTGGCGATAAATGAATCTTGAACAGATCTAATGTGTTAAGATTACTTCACCATATACCTCGGCTTAGATCACTGGATTCAAAAGATCTGCAAATAGTTGAATTCCCAGACGAACGGTGTACAGACAAGGTGATCTTGCATATAAACTCCAATATAATCGCGAATGTAATACTAGAGGCCGATGAAGATTTGTTATCGATGGGCTTTGACACTTACAAATTAGCGGAGCCAGAAAGATGAAGTAAACCGCTGAAGACTGATGAAATATGCAGCTCACGACACACGCTAAAGGAAACGCCGCCGTTTCGCGAGGCTTCTCATAGCTCTAAAGCTCTTGTTCAGCTTCAACAGATCCAGCAGGGGTCAGGAGGGTCACACTATAACAGGCAACACTTGGCTCCCACTTCCCAAAACACTGTAGCCAGGGAGCAGGCCGAGGCAGACAGATCAAGCCTGATGGCGAAAATCAAAATAACGATAATCAATGGAAAGCCAGCGGGTATCACGGTGGACTCATCACCAATTAACGGAAAAGAAAACGTTGTAACGCAAGAATGGAACTGGCTAGCTTCAGCTCTAAATTATAAAAATCACAGCTAATGTTCAAAGCCTAGTTCGGACCAGGAGTGTTTGTTTGCGTCATGGAACACGCGCAGTTTTCTCCATCTGTTCAATAACGCTTGGTACCAACACTTGCACCTGATATGCTTGCAAGAAACCTGGCTTTGCGACCTGTCCGTGAAAAGCTAACAAGGGGCGGCCGGTAGCAGGGCTGTTAACATTGATCAAACGGTCTTCAGGTTACCGCTTGATAAACTCTAAAAATGATACGCCCTATATTCAAGTCTGCGAAATAAGAAAGCTTATAGAGAAACCGTTGATTATGATGTCATCCACATAATTAATGTGTACTGGAATCATCAATCAACCGGGTCTTATCTCTTCATAGATCAAGTTTCCTCCATAATTGACAATCTGCTCGAATCATCAAGTGGATCTGGCTTGATACTCTGTGGCGACTTAAATATTGATCTCTTTAAACCCCAGAGTGCCGTCAAAGGTCGCCTTGCTCAAACTTGGCCAGCAGAAATGAATGCAAGAGGCCTGTCCATGTTAAATGGCTGTACCTTAGGAGACATTCCACCGAAGCCCACGTGGCAGCGTAAAAGCTCCAGTTCAACTATTGACTACATCTTTATCTCTGACACATTGCATGCGAGAATAAAATCTTTGAATATTCGTGCAATGCCAAATAGTGACCACGAAATGCTGGTAGCAAAATTTCACTACACAAAAGGAGTCCTAAGCAAAAAATGGGGATCGAAAATTTCAGCAGAATCAAATAATCGCCTGCGAATAAGCTTGGAAGAACACGAAGTGGTCAACATATGCTCCCAATTCAAGTTGATACTGTCAGAGATCGAATATGTACCAATATTGGCGCAATTTAAAAGCAAAAATAACGGAATGAAAAATTGGTCATTCCGGAAAAAACATTGTTTTGATCTAAAGGTGATGCAACGCACAAGATCCATGCGAGCTGAAATCAGGAAAAATAATCAAGGTCCAGAAGACAAAATAACGCAAAGAAATAAAGTAACTAAACAGCGATATAAAAACTGGATCAAAAGCCATCAATTTGTATTACACAAGAATGACGCAGAGGCCATGTTAAAGATCTTATCAAATAAGAACAGTGGAGAGTTCTGGCGAACAATCAATGAGATGGAAACCCCACAAGAGGCCCTGCTTACATGCCAGGTGACGGAAGCTGAATGGGTCCAGCATTTCACAGAACTATATCACAAAACCCTGGATCCACATATGCACACAATAACTGAATCCGACTGGAATTTACACTTTTCAAGAGCTGAAATTCGAGAGGCAATAATGAGGACGAAGAACTCAAGGGCCCCGGGCCCGGATGGTCTATCAAACTTCATGATCAAACAATTTCCTGACCTGTGGGCTGACCTGTGCTTCGACCGTTTTGCAAGAATAAACTCGCAGAAACAAGTGCCAACCTCATGGAAGTCAGGGATAATAGTGCCAATATTTAAGAAAGGGAACAGAGCGTCACCAAAAAACTATCGACCAGTGGCACTGCTTGACGTTCTAGGTAAACTCTTTGCATCATTGCTGCAAAACAAACTGACTAAGTGGGCCCAATCTGCCAAAAAAGTGGACGAAAGACAGGCAGGCTTTGTGAAAATGGTGAGGTGCTCACTGAACCTGCTAATCTTAAATCTGCTGAAGATGGAAGCCATACGTACAAACACGAAAGTCTATGCAGCTTTTGTTGACTTTTCCATGGCATTTGACATGATTGATCGGGAAGTGCTGTGGCATAAACTGGAAATCTGGGGTTGCCCGGAAGACCTACTCGCGGCAATCAAAGAGTTGCACACAGACACATCAATCTCAATTCGGCTTCATCATGCGGGCACCATGTCTGCCAAAATCAGGACTCTCAAAGGAGTGAAGCAAGGTTGCCCGCTGGCAGCTGCAATTTTCAGCCTTTTCATTTTCGATATCGGAGAAGCAATTCAATCCGTGAGGGCTTTCCCTCCGAAGCTCAACTCATCGCCGATAAGCTGGTTGATGTATGCCGATGATCTGGTAATTCTAGATCAAACTCCGATCGGCCTGCAACGTAAACTGGACGCGGTCCAAAAATACATAAACATGAACAGCTTGACGATCAACCCAGCAAAGACCGAAATTTTGGTGTTTGAAAACCTAAGAATGTGTCAAAAACAAATGCGTACAAAACAAGTGTGGTCACTAAATCATGTTGATCTCCGGACATCAAACTCCGTAAAATATCTAGGCATGATTTTGAACTCTAGTATCTGTGATGACCCGTGGGTGACTGAGTCCAAGAGGAAATGCGGCCAGCTGGCATGTCAGGCCCTTGTAATCCATAAAAAATATGGGCGCTTTTCAATACGACCACTGAGAAATTTTTATGAGCAAAAAGTGGTCCCGATTCTCACATACGGTGCTGAAAATGCCTTTGGATGCCCACCGACACATTGGGCTTCATTGGAGCACATGTTTTGGTCCAAGGCGTTCAGCCTTCCGATAGGAATCTCTACTGCATGCATAAGGTATGAACTCGCTCTGGTATCGCTGCATGCCAGGATTTGCTGGAACCAATTAGCATTGTTCCGGAAATCTAAAGCTGAAGAGGGAATCCTCCAATTCAAGATCTTTCATCATGCGGGAGACAACGGCCCAGACATTTTGTCTCAATGGGTGAAACTAGGAGACGATCTATTAACAATCTACAACATCAGTCTACAAACCCTCCACTCAAACCCGACAGCAGCGAAAGTGAAGATATGGCACGCCGATTGGATCAACACAGGTACCGAGCGCCTGCTCGCTAACGCTATGAAAGATGCCCCTGCGGAAGCGAGAAGCTACAATGTATTGCAACCATATATGAATCGCTTCCCAAATTCAAAAGCATGCAGGCTATTCATGTTATTCAGGTTGAATGCATACAAAACGAAAGACCGCATCAGGCTTCGAGCAGGAGTTACCGACCCAAACTTTACCTGCCGCTTCTGTTGCAAGGAGCGGGAATCCCTTAAACATCTTGTGTTATTCTGCCCCTCTCTAAAAAATGAAAGGTCCATTCACTTGGGTCAGTGGTATGGAAACCATCAATCAGTGAGTGCAGAGGAGTGGTGGCAGAATCTGTGGAACGGGATGGATCGGAAACTAATTATGCCCCTGACCTCATTTTTAGCAGTAATCGAGGAGATGATAAACAAAACTGATCCATAGTCATTTTCCTACTATGCAGTCGGCCCAAGTTTACTTTTTGGTCAATCACTTTGGGGAGTGGTCCCCTGTTAACATTGGAAAGTGCAGAAGGGAAGAAGGCATCGGGGGCATTACTAAGATGTAAATGTTAAATGTTGTTTTGTTGTGTAATATTTTAAAGGTTTGAGTTGAAACCAATAAAATTAATTAAAAAAGAAAGACAGTTTATAAACTAAAGTGAAACAGTTTTTTATTTTATTGAGGATTCCCAGCCTGACGAAGGGGAATATTCATGAGCATGTGAATCTATGCCAGACCCATGCTGGAGAACAACTGTTACAGGTAAGTAACTTGTTCCTTCTTCTGAGGACTTGTACTTTGTGATTACTGTTTTTATCAGGTCATATAGTTAATTTACAGTGTTATTTAACTTCTGTATCTTCTGTATATGGTAATACTTTTCCGTTCCTTTCTTGCTCTTCTGTTGAACTATTTTACTTATGGTGGTTCTCTCTTTCAAGGTAAGTTTGTCCAATACTTCAAACTCTTCCCTCTGACTCTTGGATATATTGTTCAGAGCTTTTGGTTTCTCTCTGAAACTTAGATTCACTCTTATTTTCTCTGGTTCAACCTTATCTTCTGGCTTTTCTGTTAAACTTTCCTTATCTTGTCTGATACCAGTATAAGTTTCCAGTACTGATTCTTGTTCACGCTTTCATATTGCATTGTATTAATATTATCTCCATGCCTGGGATGCATATGAGCGTTCCAATAATGATTCTCATTCACTTTGCTAAGTTTCAATCTTCTATCTTGATTGGGACGAGTGTGAGCATTCCATTAATGTTTTTCAGTCACTTCTCTAAGATTCAATCACTTATCTTGACTGGGACGAGTATGAGCATTCCAATAATGATAATTCGTCCCCCTCGTGGGTCTCCCGTTTTTCCTGTTACCTGCAGATGGTAGGTATAACGTCACCAGGGTTGTGATTAGTATGAGATCTTCTCTTCGGTTAGTCAGATTGGCCTCTTGTATTCCTTCTGTTTCCTTTCCTTTGTGCCATCACATAAGCTGGCTCTTCGGTACTTCATTTAGCGGTAGGTTCTGCATTTGTTGTAGCAGAGTGTTATCAGCATTGTTGACTGGACCCCTCAAGAGGCAGCAGCACCAGGGCATCATGCCTTACTATGTAGAGCCATAAACATGGTTTTCCCCCCTCTCCCTATCAAGGGAAAGATTTGTGCTTTGAAGGAGAGTTGGTTCCTAGTCACTTGCATTGAAAAGAGTGTGCGACTACATGTACCAGAATCCTTAGAGACTTTAATGAGAATTAACCAGACACACCTGAAAAGGAAAAGAAACACAGCCTCCCTGATGATTGATAGAGTCAAGAAAACGTTTGGAGGAGAAGACCAACTGTTGCTTTAGCAGGTAAATCTGACTGGGAATCGTGCGCGCCTCATCTCTATTTCTTCTTACAGTGGTCCACCATGAGTCTGTTGTGGCACCGCTACCACAGTGCAATCTCCCTCTCTCTCTGTTTTGGGGCACTCCTCATCGGACTTGGGGTCTTTCTGTTTTTCGGCTTGAATACGCTGCACGTCTATTTCCTCTCTTGAAACTCCATGCATCCGACTTATTTACTCCTTTTTGGCCCCCAAGACACTGCGCGTCTGTATCTGCTGCTTGCCTTCTCACAGCCACCGGACTCTTCGTGTCCAGCTTCCCCTCTGTGTAGGTGAGCAAGCTATTTCGTAACATGCAAGCTTTCTCTCTCACTCCCCAGTGTCGTCCTCTATCATAAATTGCGTAGCAGTGGGACTTATCCAGCGCAGTCCCATAGTCCTGCTTCTGTTTTTTCCGGCTTCTCTCTTCCCCCATGGATCATCCTCCATGTCCTGGTGAAAGGTGATTTTCCCTTGAAAGGATTAGTCAGAGTTTCGTGCTGACAATAACACATACTGGTATTTTCCTCATATACTTATTTACTGGATGGGTTTGAAAAAGTATTGTAGAAAGGTTCTCTAGGGAGTTCCTCACAGGAACAGGGGTCCTTGTACCCAAAGGGCGAGTCTCTCCAGGTGAGGTCCCACTTGCCCCGACCCTTTGGGAGGGTGTTTCGGATCGGTCTCACCACCCTAGCCTCAAATGGGGACCTACACCTTGGGAGAAGGGACAAATCCTGTGATTTGTCACAAAGGGAAAAACTGAAGACCAAATACTGAGACCAGTAAGACTGTAACAGACTAGACCCTTATCTGATCTTGACAGAGATGAACTCAGTGGATAGAAATAACCGGGAACAGAATAAGTAATGAATAGAAGCAAGGAGCAGTAACTGTTTAAAGAGGCAGGAGACAGAAGCTTTACAATCACTTAATAAAGTCACAGGGGAATGCTGGTACAGCAGAAATCATGGGGTGGTGGCAAGCAGGTCCTCACAGGGAGAGAACTCCCATCATGGGGACAAGGACTCTGTGATGGAACTACCTAACCCTCTTGCCCTTATGTCTATGAAATCGATTAAGTCTGCTGAGAAACAGTCTGAAAGTACTACTGTATGCTATTGTAATACTCCTCCTTTTAATACTCCTCCTTTTTTTCCTGTAAATATTGATACCACCAAGATCTGGAAGACTAAAATAGAAATAGTCTGTTCTCAAGTTATCTTCCAGGAGTACTGTGAAGAAGATGATCATTGATGTAGTTATACAAACTAATCCTTTGGCAAGTACAGAAGGTACTGGGAAGAGGTGGCATCAAGAATACACTCTGCTCGTCAGCACCCAGCTGAGGGAAATAAAAATAGAGAAAGGACCCAATGAGAAGTGAAGCAGGCGTGAAGCCTGGCAAACCTGGGAAGTTCAAACATGGTAGGAAGGAGCTACATCAGTGAATCAAACCTCCAGTAGGGAGGATGCCGACAGCAGATTGCATGAGTCTTTTTCAGGCTGAACCAGAGCAGACCTGACCTGACTGGAAGCTGCAACCCGACTCACGGTGGCTGATCGTGGAGGTGGACCGAGTGGTCCATTAACTGCGCTGATACCATTTGACAGGCGACTCCGCAGATCCAATACATGGCAGCAGAAAGAGAAGCAGAGACTATTGCTTGGGAACACGCCGACCCAACATCCCAGGAAGAACCGGATACGTGGGTCCGACCTTCCTGGCTATCCGGCCCACTGTAGCTCTGTACAGCGAATTCGACCGGAGGAGGCGTCCTGGCTTGCATTTTGGGCAAACTGGTTGGTCTCACCAGCTCAAGGGAAGAAGTTTCCTGGAGGATCTTCTCTGTCGTCGGATTCTGAAGATTCAGACCTGCAGCAGGTCTTCACCGGGCGGTTCAGTCGTTCTAGGGGTCCTCTCCTGTCAGCTCCTCGTTGGTTCTTTCGTTCCAGTGGTGACTCTGCCTTTCCAGTCCCAGAGACCTGCATTTTATGCAGTTTTCCCCCATTCATACAGCCTGGCTGTCAATCACACAACAGGGTGGCTGTCCTGGCAAGGACAGTCCCCTTAGCCAATCAAACAGGAGTGTGACTTGGGTTACCAAGGGAATCCATGGCAGGGGTCCGAAGATCCCTCCCTCACATCCTGCCTACCCAGACTTTCAGGCGCCTTAAGGAGGGCTTCTGTGCAGAAGCCCGCAAAAAGCCGGCGAACAAAGGAATCATCCCCAGTTTGGCGCGCAGAGAAAAACACGAGAAAGACTTTAACAAAAAGAAATGGCAAATAAACCCAGCCGGAGCCAAAATAAAATGTTTGGTCAAGCGGGTTTATGTTCGAGGCTAATATAATAGCCTAAAACAATACCACGTTTATATAAGATAACCGCGGTAGAAAAGTTAGGGTAGTTACCATTGCCACCAGCCAAATCTTGATGTAAAGGGAGCGAAACAATGCTCCAATAGATGCAGACAAAAAGGGATAAGAATTAACCCTTTCCAATACTCCATATAAGATGGGGTGCACTGGGTCTGTGGTTTAAAGTGACTAAAATAAAGTTAATGGCAACTTTACCTTTTCTGGGTACAGTAGTCAGCCCCAGAAAATGGACAACCCTGTGTCGCTGCACTGAAGGTGCTGTGTAACACACATGAAAAATATGAGGCCATGGAGTAGGTGAGGCTCCAGTGCTCAAGATCGCACAAAAAGTGAAAACGCACACAGCAAAACACATGTAAGAGTGGGAAAAAAGGCTCACACTCTTACCAGGTGAAAAGAATAATTCCTAGAAATCCAGCAAAGCTGCTGAGGGACTCACTAGGTAAGGGAAATCAGCCATGTATGAGAATTCTCCCTAACGGGCACATTCCTGCTAGAGAATGCCACGAGAACAGTCTCCTTTGTCAGAGTGTTAGAAGAGATCTAGGACAATATAGGAACTGTTCCCCTTGTTTTTAATGACAAGAGGAGGGGAAGAAAAGAAGAGAAATACCTGGGTGTTGGAAAAAACCAGTGCTTGACTTTTAAACAAGCCCTTAAAGGAGCCAAGTCGGAAATATTCAAGGGAGAAAAGACCAAAGGTTATTTTTGGAAAAATGTTTGGTCTTTTCTCCCTCAAACATTTCCATCACAGGATTCCAACCCTGATCTTAAACAGGTAAACTAATGCAGAGGAAGGTAGTTTGTAGATTTTAACATGGTGTTTATGCTATAAACAGTCAATGAATGTGTAAGTGCATCTGCACTGCGTGGGAGGCAGGTAGGATCATAACATTCATCTAATGCAAGAAATGGTACATAGGTGAAATCTTCCAAATACTCTCTGAAAGAATGGACCTAGACAGAGATACCATCTAGAATCGTATCACACAAACAACCGTGGGACACCACTTCATGCAAGATTGGCACACGATATAGGAACTTTGGGTGTTGGTATTTTTATTGTTATGGTATTTTGAAGGAAGTAAGAAACCCAAATACTATAAACATAAGAACATGTCTATTCACGTTTTTGAGGATTCTAGACCTAAAGAGCACAACTTTGAAAAGAGACATGAGTTTCACATCTCAAAATGATGAACTTTGAATGCTAGTCCATCATGCAGCATACCCTGTTAGAATGTTGGCTCGGAACTATACAAATTTGTCAAGTCCAAGAAGTTGCAAAGCATTTGTCCATACCAAAAACAACTGACAGATCATTATGCATATCAGTGTACAGAAACTCTTGCAATGTATTTTTACGTGTTAGAATAACTAAAAGTTAAAACCTGCTCTTTAAAAGCCATTTATCCTCCAGGCTATTCCTATATTTACGTTGCTAATGTTCTCCAAATTTGCCCAGATAAAGTGTTTAAAAACCTAAGCTTTCAAAGTCCAGCACTGTTTTAGAAACCAACACAAGTTGCTCTCTTGGGCAGTCCTCTACAGAGAGTACTCGCATTTCGAATCTCTTCAAGATCACTACTTCTTCCGACCAGCCTCTTCTCTGTCCTCTACAGGGCCTCTTGTTCTTCTTTTCTCTCAATTTATGAGGCTCTCACCTATCTAGGTCTTCTCCTCTTCTCTATAAGCTCTTCTCCCAGGTCTCTTCTAAGTCTCTTGTTCACATTTTCTGTCAACACGAGTCTTCTCTTCTCCAATTCACATTGGCCTTTTCCGTTCTCAGTACAGTTTCCATAGGCTTTTCCCTGGCTACTCTTTCTTAGCCAAATTCGATTTGGACTGTCCACAACCTCTGATTTTCAGAAAAACTCTTTGATCTCTGGTTCTCATACTCTTGAGCCTCAATACAACTCTTAGCAGTAACAAGTTTGTTGTTCTCTTCCACAACCCCACCCTTCACATTCACGGTCCTTTTCAGACAGACTATATTTGATAACTCTGTAAAGACTAAAGGGGGATATCTGTACCGCTGCCCTCTATATGGCCGAGAAGCACAGAGCACCACAGCCAAGGTTCTCTATAGGGTAGCTATGGATGAGAAACCAAGGCCTAAGCTCTCAGGTGATGCAGGTTGGTTCTTAAGTACAGTGTAGTCCCCAGGCTCCCCACAAAGGAATGTCCACACACTATGCTATGTGCTGACAGTTCTTTATATCAAAAATAAGGTTCAAAATATATATATATATATATATATATTTATCTATATATATCTGAGGCTTGTGGAATCTGCTTAGATCACATGCTGTGCATAGGCCGACATCTAGTGGAAGCTGTGGAGTATTACAGTTTGTTTTTCGAAACTCGAAAAAGGGCGTCGACACAGGGCGTGCCAGTAATACTATCCCTAGTGTGACGTCCACTGTACCCATGATCCCTCACACGTCTAGGACCCTCAGATTGTTTTTTCCGCCATTCTGGTCGGAAGCATTTCGCGGAGTTCCCTGGCCTTAGCCATACTTTTGCTAAATATTGTTAAATTTACCCATTTCTCCAGCATGGGGTCTGGCATGGATTCACATGCTCATGAATATTCCCCGTCGTCAGGCTGGGAATCCTCGGTAAAGAAAAAACCAGTATCAGTTTCGTTTCTGATCTGTCTTTCGTAGTAATAACCAATCACTGGTCTCTGCGTCATACTGACCACAGCCAATGACTGCCCTCTACCTAAGCACCGCCTCTGGCAGCCATCTTCAGATTTTTACCGCACGTTCATGTGTTGGGATCCTCGTGCTATTGCTCTCGAGCGTTAGTGCTATTTTTTCGCGCTTTTTCACAAAAACTTCGATTCTTTCGGTCAAAGAGCCTCAAGCTCCACCGATCCTACATCCGATCAACGGGGACCCGTGTCGGATTCATCTGTGCCCCTCAAGGGTGAAGATTTCGTCGAGCTACACTTCGGAGGACTCCAGAAGCTTCTCAGGCCCGGTCTCGAGATGGCCCAGGAGAAGGGAAGCTCGACGCCCGGAAAGCTGTTCAGGGCCTGCCCTGGATGCCAGCTGCAGAACGTCTTCAAGGAGGACGAACACTCTTTCTGCCTTTACTGCCTTCATGGGGACAAGACGCACGTGGAGAAGGACTGTGCGTTTTGCGGCAACATGTCGGAACGGACCATGAAGGACCGCCATCAACGTCTCGCCAGCTGGCTGGAGGGTAAGAGCCCGTCTGGCGAGAAGAAGAAGAAATCTGAGCGGTCTTCTAAGACCTTTGAGGGCGCCCCGGCGACGGGGGCCCAACATAAGGCCAAGCACCGCGAGTCCGCTGGCACCGGGAGCGCCGAACGGTCGGGCTCTACGGGCGCCAGGCAGGGCGCACCCTCCCCGGCACCATCAACCACGAGCCAACGCTCTGGGTCGGGTAAGAGGAAGGCCGAGCACCCGGCGAAGCTCCTGGAGAGACCCCGGTCGAGCTCTAAGGCAGAGGAGGAGCGTGGCAGTGCCCCCTCCCTCAAGGATAAGGCGGTGAGCGCACCTAAGGTGGTGAAGGCCTTGATCCATTCGACCAAGCCCTCTATCGAAACGGTCGCGGCGGCCCTGGCCCAGCCTGTGGAGGCTGCACCAGTGGTGGCGGCCTCGGGGCCCAGAATCTCCCTGCCTCCTCGGAGGGAGTCTTCTTTCGTGCCCATCGATAGGACCCCCGTGAAACCCTCCGTGGGGAAGAAGGGGGGGCAGGGCGTCGTCGTAGATTCGGCCTCAACCTCAGAAGAGGAACTGATCGAGGTCTTAAGCCACGGCCTAGGCGTGGAACAAGACCAGCCCGTCGGAATGGGCCCCGACGCAGGTGACGACGACGACATCGTCGAGGATACCGACGGGGCCCCTGCTCGCCCGTCGGATTCCCCTCTGCCAGGGTTTTCACCAAGTGCCTCGCACCGGTGGCGGCGCAGCTGCGCCGCGAGGGGATTCACGTCTACCCCTACCTGGACGACTGGCTCATCCGCGCCAAGACGAGGGAGCTCGCCGTGGTCCACACGGCAAGGACCGTCCAACTCCTCACGGACCTGGGATTCTCCGTGAACTACGCCAAATCCCACCTGGTGCCCGCGCAAGTCGCACTGTTTCTGGGAGCGAGGCTCGACACAGTGTCCCTTCTGGCCTCCCCGTCGGAGGAGAGGACCAGGACCATCTTGGGCAAGGTGCAACGGATGTTGGTGGCCGACGCGGCCAAGGTGAGGTCCATCAAGTCCCTCCTCGGGATGATGTCTTCCTGCATCTACCTCATTCCCATGTGCAGGCTCCGGATGCGCCCGTTGCAAGAGTTCCTGGATGCGCGCTGGATCCAGACGACGGGCAGCTTCGAGGAAAGGATCAAGCTCGACGAGAGTTTCCGACGAGCGATACGGTGGTGGGGCACCCGCGCGCATCTGACGGCGGGCATGGACTTCCAGACCCCAGCCCACCAGGTGACTGTGACCACGGATGCCTCCCTAGAAGGGTGGGGAGCGCACACCGAAAATCTGCACGCAAGGGGACTTTGGCTCCCGACGGAGAAGTCCCTGCATATCAACGTCCTGGAGCTCCGTGCAGTGTTTTGGGCCCTCAGGTCCTTCCTTCCGTCCCTCAAGGGCAAGGTGGTGAGGATCTTCACCGACAACACCACCACCATGTTTTACATCAGGAAACAGGGCGGAACCAGGTCCCCAGCGCTGTCCAAGGAGGCGCAGGACCTGTGGCATTGGGCCGTCGCCCAAGGGATTCTTCTGGTGCCGTTTCATCTGGCAGGGATAAAAAACACCATCGCCGACTCACTCAGCAGGGAGCTGCGCTCGTGCCACGAGTGGGAACTACGGCAGGATCTGGTGGATCGCCTCTTCCGACGGTGGGGCACACCCCAGATCGACCTGTTCGCGACGGCGACGAACACCAAGTGCCGGAGGTTCGCCAGCAGGTTTCCCCAGACGAGGAGCATGGGCGATGCTTTCTCGTTCCCCTGGGAGGGCCTGTTCCTCTACGCGTTCCCTCCCTTGCCTCTGCTAATCCGGCTCGTCAACCAGCTCAAGAGGTCACGGTGCAGGATGATCCTCGTCGCACCTGCGTGGCCGAGACAGATATGGTTCCCGGACCTTCTGGACTTGTCGGCGTCCCCGCCAATCAAGCTGCCGGCGGACGCGGATCTACTCTCCAGGGAAGGAGGCGCCATCCTCCACCACGACCCGAAGTCGCTGAACTTGCAGGCCTGGCTCCTGCAGCGCTAGAGTTTGGAGGATACGACATACCGGCCGATTGCAGAGAGGTTCTTGCAAAGGCCAGGGCGTCCTCGACTCTTAAATGCTACGGACACAAATGGAAGAGGTTCTCTGTCTGGTGCCACGCACAGAAGATTAACCCTCTACGGATTACGGCTCCCCAAGTGCTGCCGTACCTGCTGACGCTGGCCAAAGCTGGTCTGGCACACGCGTCCATCAAGATTCATCTTGCTGCGATCTCCCGATACACCAGAACCACGGGCCGGACGTCCTTGTGGTCTCATCGTCTGGTGAAAGAGTTCATGAAGGGACTGTTCAGATCGTTCCCGCCGGTGAAGGCTCCGGCCCCGGCGTGGGAGCTCAACGTGGTGCTGACCAAACTCATGGGACCTCCGTTCGAGCCTCTGCACTCGGCCCCGTTGAAGTTTCTATCGTGGAAAACAGCTTTTCTCGTGGCCATCACCTCCGCACGACGAGTGGGAGAGATCCAGGCCCTTTCCTGCAAGGCCCCGTACTTGACTTTCCACGACACGAGGGTAGTGCTCAGGACGCACCCCTCCTTCATGCCCAAGGTACCGTCGGACTTTCATCTCAACGAACCCTTGGTGTTACCTGTGTTCTTCCCGTCGCCTTCGTCGCCGGCTGAGAGGACTTTGCACTCGCTGGATGTAGCTAGAGCGCTGAAGTTCTACGTGGACCGCACGAAAGGTTTTCGGAAGACGTCACAACTCTTTGTGAACTTTGGACCTGTTTATCAGGGGAAGGCTCTCTCGAAGGCTTCCATCTCCAGATGGCTCTCCGGCTGTATCATGTACTGTCACCGGTTGGCAAACCGACCGCTGCCTGGCCGTCCGAGAGCCCATTCCACCAGAGCGATCGCAGCTACCACGGCGTTCCTATCTGGTGTGCCCCTGCTGGACATATGCAGGGCTGCTACGTGGAGGTCGACGCACACCTTCACGAAATTCTACTGCGTCGACCGGGATTCCAGGGAGGAGTCCAGGGTCGGCCAAGCAGTGCTGCGCAACCTGTTCGCCTGAGGTGAGCCTGGTGAGGAGGTAAGATGCTTAATGTTGAGTTGATGTGATGCTTAATGTTGAGCCTTTGCCACCTCCCGTGGTTGTGCATGTGTGTACTGCTATGTATTCTTTATTCATGAGCATGTGAATCCATGCCAGACCCCATGCTGGAGAAGGAACAAGTTACTTACCTGTAACTGTTGTTCTCCAGCATGGGTCTGGCATGGATTCACATGCGAACCCTCCCGCCTACCCCTCTGCGGCTCTTCACTTGGTCATACTGCCACTTCACGTGCTTCCAAATCTGAAGATGGCTGCCAGAGGCGGTGCTTAGGTAGAGGGCAGTCATTGGCTGTGGTCAGTATGACGCAGAGACCAGTGATTGGTTATTACTACGAAAGACAGATCAGAAACGAAACTGATACTGGTTTTTTCTTTACCGAGGATTCCCAGCCTGACGACGGGGAATATTCATGAGCATGTGAATCCATGCCAGACCCATGCTGGAGAACAACAGTTACAGGTAAGTAACTTGTTCCTTCTCCACGCCAACGTCGAGTCACCGAACTTCCACACTCGACGCCGGCCCCGAGAAGAATTCGACAGTCGACAGCTGCACGACGGATTTGGGCCTAGGAAGGCCTCTGGCCTCGGCCCGGGCCTTGGAAGGCCGCTGGCCTCGGCCCTGCAAGTAGGGAGAGTGGGGGGTGGACATACTCTACACTCTTTTGGTATATAGGTACATTCTTATATATTCCTACACTTACAAGCCCGCTGCCATAAGGTGCGTATTGAGGGTACCCCTTTCCAATTCTGCCCCAAGTGCAACCGCAAATACCCTTGGGTCGACAGGCACGCCACGTGCAATCTCTGCTTGCCGAGGGACCACCCCGAGGCGAACTGCAGAGCGTGTAGTAGGTTTAAACCCAAAACACTTAAGGACCGTTCGATCAAGCGTTGGGCCCACCACGCCAGGCGTCAAGAGGCCATGGCAGCGGAGGGCACCTTCAGCGATGGCAGCGACGCTGTGCTTTCGGACGGCAAGGGCATTATGGCGTCGAAAGACAGCCAAGCGCAAGTCCCCGACCTCGGAAGGTCGTCCGGCAGGGCGGCTATGGGGAAAACCCCCGGCGACACAAGCGCTTCCCACAGCACTTCCACAAAACACATGAAGTCCAACCGGGACTCGACGCGCACGTCGAGTTCTCGGAAAGAGGCACACAGAGAACGGTCCGAATCGGCCTCCTCTGGGCGTTCTCGATCACGATCGCCGCATGACTCCAGGCAATCATCCACTGTTGCCAAGAGTGCCTCGTTCCCCAAGGTAACGGAAGTTCGATCGTCGGAGGACGAAGCCGACTTCCATCCCCAGACCGCACTCCAGGAGTCGGCGCCCGCACACCGCATTTCGGCGGCTCCCAAACCCCTACTTGCACACTCGAAGGATAGGGACACTACCCCCGAACCTCGACGCCAGGCGTCGAAAGGCTCCAAAAGGGTGAAAAAACAGGGAAAACACTCTTCCACTCACGGGGAAGGGGAAAAACAACAAAGGAAGCAGCCTCTGCCTACTTCCACACCTTTAAGACACTCCACTCCTCAGAAACAGACAGACAAGTCCAAGTCTTCTGCTATCGCAAAAACCCCTACTCAGACCACCAAGTCTAGTCAGGATAAGTCAGAGAAACTTCCAGAACGGGTCATCCCCAGTTCTAGAGAATGGTCTAGTGATGACATAGACAGGGTCATGTCAAGGATGTCATCATTGGCAGATTTTTACGCAAAAAACCCTGAACACTTTCTCTCATATACTCCCGACGGGTCAGCACACTCAGGCTCTAAGGATCCTATACCTCCAAGTAAAAAGTCCCGGTTTGAAACACCAACACGGTCTTCGGACCCCTTCTATGTACAGCCCTACTCTCAGTATCAAGGAGAGACATCCTTTTGTGAGGATCCAGATTTGGGCATGTTGGAAGAACAAACTGGTACGGGCTACTATGGGGATGATGAGGACCAAGAAGAGGATGAGGACGACCCGGAAACCTACAGAGTAGATTCCCCGGTAGAGAAGGAACCCCCGGTTACCGACCCTCCTGTCGACAACCAACCTCTCCTGAATGAAGTGCTGTCTCGAGCAGCTGAACATTTCCACATTGACACCCAGGGTGCTCAAGAGGAGAGGGACTTCGCCAAAGAGTTAGTGGGAGAAAGGAGGCCTGTTGCTCAGGCCATCCCTTACCTGAAGTCTATTCAAAGGAGAATAGACCCTTCACTCTTAAATCCTAACCTCACCAGAGCAGTGAACCCCAGAATTGAGAAACTTTTCAGGGCAGCCCAATCAGACCCACTGTATATAAGGGGGCATCTGAAGCCGGACTCCCTAGTTGTTACAAACACCCGTAAGAGGGCGGGAACACCCTTGTCATCGTCCGAAGCTCCTCCCGACAAGGAGAGCAAGAAACTGTATGGGTTGGGCAGGAAAGTTGCCTCCACTTCCGCATACCAGGCAAGGATTGCCAACTCCACCACCCTGTTGGCCAGCTACAACTGCCATCAATGGGAAGAAGTCGTGGCACTCATAGACTCCGCCCCAGAACCCTTAAAGAGCCAGTTGGCACGAGTTTCGGCGGAGGGAAGAGCCATGCCCGGTTGCATTCTAAAAGCAACCTTTGATGCCGCGGATAACGCCGGCAGATTGATAGCAGAAGGAACTGTTATCAAGAGACATGCTTGGTTAAGGCAGTCTGGATTCAAGGCTGAAACCCAAGCATCATTGTTAGATAAACCGGTGGAGCCAGATCTGTTGTTTGGTAAGGCGGTCGAGGACGCGCTGAAAAATGCCAAGGACGAGTATGAAACTCTCAAATCCCTAGGCCAGGGGTCTCCAACCTTTACGTTAGCTAGAGCTACTTGTAGTGGAGGCCAACAGTGGAGAGCTACTAGCGGGCGATATCGGGGTGTGGATGTTTAGAAACCTCAGAATTTTCACCACATTTTTTTTGGCTCCATTATTTCCCCTCTTTAAACAGATGGAATAGCATATGCCTTCACGAATATATTAAGAACTTCAAAAACCTCTTTATTGCATTATTATTTATTAGTAGCTGTCTCAAAAAGACAGATATTTGTTGGACTTCCACACAAATATCCTGCAATTTTTGTGCCCCTTCCTTTGCGTTTTATGCAGGCTTTCTACATGCTAGGCACACTATTGTTTTCCAAATGTGCATTTCACACTTCCATAAAAAAAAGTAATTTCCAAATTGAAAAATGCTGCTTGCATTCACGAGTTTTCTTTGAAATGTTTTTTTTGTCAGACACCACACATACTCCGTTATTTGCCGGTACAATAGCTCAGCGGGTTGAGCGCTCGCTGCTGCGATCTGAGCGTGATCTGCAGGTCGCAGGTTAAAGTCCCGGCAAGGCCAACACATCCTTTCATCCTTCTGAGGTCGATAAATGAGTACCAATTTCAGTTGGGTGATATTGCATGTAAATATGTGCTCTGTAAAGCGCTTTGGATTAAGGCGCTATATAAATAACACATCATTATCATTATTTGGGTGCCCCTCTGTGTTTTAGTACAAGTTATATTTATAAAGATTTTAAATGCTTGTCAAACTGGTTAATCACAAATAAATGCTTCTGTTATGCTGATAGCAGTTTTTAGAAAATTAAACTGTGGGTTCATGGGTGCCAACTTTTGATTTTCACTACAGGGGCAGAAATATCCCCACCTCAGCCCTGAATATAAGCAAGCAACCAGCCCAACCCATACCCTGGCCAAACACATTGTATAGCACTTTTTTTTATAAGGCATTGCAAAAAGTCATACAATTAACAACCTGTAGTTTTGAATATATAACATCTCAGCATCGGTCTGTCAACCTGCTGAGCTACCCTTGTAGGCTTCTACTGTACAGCGTGTCTATGGATCGCTTAATGTACTAAAAGTGGGTGTACCTGTGTCATGGAAGTGATTTCAAGTGGAAATGTACAATGTGGAATTTGGAAAGAAGCCACATAAACGAAATTGTACCATTTTCTAAATATTATTTTGAACATTTCCAGGCGAGCGGCTACTGTGATATTTTCATTGCGTGGTCACAATGATCCTGATCCTGCCCCAGCCCCTCCAACATCTCTGGCAAACAAGAGCAGCTTGCTTAAGCAAGACTGTCGTGGGGGCGCACAAGGCCAACTGTGGTACTACAGGCGGCCTGCAGAAGCATAACGTGATACTGACATTTGTCAGTGGATTCACAAGCAGCTCCATGTAGCACAGCAGCCAAGCTCCCCGCCCGCAATTGGGGTGACCAGGGTTCGGATCCTGAACATGGAAAATAGCTGCAAAACGCACCATTAATAATATAACTTAGGATACTTGTTTATTTTTCGGTATCTTCAGCGCGGGCGACTGAAAAGGCTCAGGCGAGCTACTAGTCGCCCGCGATCGACTGTTTGGCGACCTCTGCCCTAGGCCAACTAACCAATAAACCCCCTAATCAGAGAGGGAATGGCAATTTTCGTCGCCCACGCGGCCAAAATTCCCAGAGAGGATCTAACTATTCCCAGGGGCAGGGTACACCGTGGAGCAATAATAACCAACAGTCTACCCAGGGTTACGGCAGGGGTAATAAGAGAGGACATGGGAAAGGTAGAGGCAGCCCCAGTAAAGGAGGTGGCACGCCTCCACCAAAACAGTGACGCTCAGTTCAGGGTCCCTTCTCACGCAACCCCAGTAGGGGGACGCATTTCCAACTTCACCCAAGCTTGGGAAGGGATCACATCAGACAGATGGGTGCTGTCCACAGTATCCGCAGGGTACTGCATAGAACTGTTAGAACGTCCCCGAAACCATCCTCCACGACAAAGAATACATTCTTTGGACCACCAGAAGATCCTCCTCGAGGAGATCGTCAATCTGCTAGCAAAGGACGTGATAGAACTCGTCCCGGGACACCAGGTAAACAAGGGTATTTATTCAACTTATTTCCTTGTGCCAAAAAAAGATTTGACAATGCGCCCAGTATTGGACTTACGGCCTGCAAACAAGTATGTCAAGCCCCAAAAGTTTTGCATGACTACTCTCCAGGAGGTAATCCCCCTCCTAAAAAAGGGGGATTACATGGCAACATTGGACATGAAAGATGTCTATTTTCATATTTCCATGTTCCCAGAGCACAGAAAGTACTTGCGCTTCAAGGTGGACAGTCGGCACTACCAGTTCAAGGTACTGCCCTTCGGGATAGCTTCGGCTCCAAGGGTATTCACCAAGGTACTGGCGGTGGCGGCAGCACACCTACGCAGGGTGGCAATCCCGGTGTACCCTTACCTGGACGACTGGCTCATCACGGGGGAGACCCCAGTAATTTGCAGAGCAAACATTCAAAGGACAATCAACCTCCTTTTCGAATTGGGTTTCTCAATAAACGAGAAAAAGTCAAGTCTCATGCCAAGCACATCCAAACAGTTCCTAGGAGCTATCCTAGACACTCGAGGGGTTGACCTTTCCTTCCGAGGAAACAATTCGGAATATACTGCTGCAAATTCCGCAATATCAGTCCGGTCGCCAGTTAACGGTACGCAAAGCAATAAGTTTGCTGGGCATGATGGCGTCATGTATTTACCTGGTCCCCCACGCGCACCTGCGCATGCGTCCCATGCAAGAATGGTTGGCGAAACAGTGGTCTCAGGCAAGTGGTCAGTGGGACGATCTAGTGGTCGTTTCGCCAACACTTGTACAAAGCCTTCACTGGTGGACAAGAGAGAATCTGTCCAAGGGGAAGCCCTTTTACGATCCCGAGATACAGGCGGTAGTCACAACCGATGCATCCCTGACGGGGTGGGGAGCTCACCAACTCCACCACACAGCTCAGGGTCTCTGGTCTCACTCAGTGGCCAAGAATCACATCAACCTTTTTAGAGCTTCTGGCAGTATTCAGAGCACTTCAAGCGTTCTAGCCCTACCTGTTAAATCTGTCAGTACAAATCCGGACGGACAGCACTACAACCATGTTCTACCTGAACAAGCAAGGAGGGACTCGGTCACCAAATCTGTCCAAGCTTGCCCAGAAAATCTGGATATGGGCACTCAGACGGAACATCTTCCTGTCATTGCAACATGTTCCAGGGGATCTCAATTCCCTAGCGGATGCTCTGAGCAGAGACCCCCTCCCAGAGGAACACGAATGGTGTCTACACAGAGAAGTCGTACGAGATATCTTCTCTCAGTGGGGTTTCCCCACTATAGACCTATTCGCCACAAGCGAAAACGGGCAATGCCCAGGATTTGCATCCAGGTTCCCCCAACCACACTCGCAGGGGAACACCCTGTGGATGAACAGGTCAGGGATGTTTGCGTACGCTTTTCCACCAACTCCTCTAATCAGGAAGGTGGTCAACAAGATGAACAGAGAATCGATGACGCTCGTCCTAGTTGCTCCCATGTGGGCAAGAAAACCGTGGTTCCCACACTTACGCAGATTGGCGGTGTGCGAACCCATCAAACTTCCGGGCTGGTACAACCTACTGTCCCAGCACCAAGGTCAAACAGTGCATCCCCAACCCAACTCAATGAACCTGGCAGCATGGCTCCTGAGGTCATAGAGTTCGGACATCTCAATTTACCACAGAGGTGTATGGACATACTAAAGGAATCTAGAACTCCTAACACAAGGCACTGCTACTTTGACAAATGGAAGAGATTCGTTATCTGGTGCCAGAATAAACAAATCAACCCAGTTGATTGCACTCCTTCCACTATTGTTACATACATGCTCCACCTGCTGGACGCAGGACTAGTTTTTACCTCACTGAAGGTACACCTGGCAGCCCTGTCAGCATACACCACTTCCCATAACAAGGTGTTGTGGTGGAAAGTACCAGTAGTTAAAGCTTTCATGGAAGGAGTAAAGAGACTTCACCCTCCTATTTCAAACCCACCACCAGAATGGGACCTTAACGTGGTGCTATCTAAGCTCATGGGCCCCCCATTCGAGCCCATGCATAAAAGCAGTCTCAAACAACTGACTTACAAAGCGGCCTTCTTAGTAGCAATTACATCTATAAGAAGAGTCAGTGAAATTCAGGCTCTGTCAGTGCAAGATCCCTTCTTTACTGTCCATAAAGATAAACTGGTTTTACGCACACACCTAAGGTTTTCACCTAAGTTTATTTCAAAATTCCACATGAACCAGTCCATCGAGCTTCCGGCTTTCTTCCAAGACCCACAAAGCTCGGATGAGATGAAACTACACACACTAGATGTGCGTAGGGCGGTCCTCTACTATGTAAACAAGACCAGACCGCTAAGGAAAACAGATCAGCTGTTTGTCTCCGTAGCTACAGGCAGAGAGGGGGATCACGTCTCTAAAGGTGCCATCTCTAAGTGGATTATTAACTGTATCCAGCTGTTACTCACTTTCTGAAAAAAACTCTGCCTTTCACACCTAGGGCCCACTCTACAAGAGGCATTGGGGCCACTCTGGCTTTCATTGCTTATGTACCCCTTGACACCATTTGCAAAGCAGCTACTTGGAGCTCTATTCAGACTTTTACTCAGCACTACTGCATTGACACTCATTCCAAGACAGATACACAAGTGGGACAAGCGGTTCTAAGACATTTATTTGCTCATGACCCTTCTCACATCCCACCTCCTTCTTCAGGTACTGCTCGCTAATCTATGCACAGCATGTGATCTAAGCAGATTCCACAAGCCTCAGAAGGGATACATTACTCACCGTAATCGTATTTCTGATGCTTGTATCTGCTTGGATTCACATACAACCCACCCTTCTTCCCCTCTGAGAGAAGGCGCATGGATGCTTGTAGTCTTACCTTTCTATCTATCTGCTTGGATTATCTGTACTCGCGCTACTCCTCATGCTACCTCATGTCAGAAAAAATACAATCTGAGGGTCCTAGATGCGTGAGGGATCATGGGTACAGTGGACGTCACACTAGGGATAGTATTACTGGCACGCCCTGTGTCGACGCCCTTTTTCGAGTTTCAAAGAAAAAAAAATGTAATACTCCGCAGCTTCCACTAGATGTCGGCCTATGCACAGCATGTGAATCTAAGCAGATACAAGCATCAGAAATACGATTACGGTGAGTAATGTATCATATATATATATATATATATATATATATATATATATATATATATATATATATATATATATATATATATACATATATATATACACAATGAATAACAAGCTTTGTACTTTGGCAAATCTAATATGGCAAATATATACAATGTCTATGTGGTACCACACTTAGCTATTGACTCCTTTAAAATGCACCAATTGCTGACAGTAATGTGTATCAGCATAGGACATAGAAAGGAAGAAAAGTTAGTTTAAACAATGGCAGAATATTTAGCTACTAAGACACAGTTCTGTGTGAGGATCTCCCCCACCTGGGCAACCTGTAATAAAGAGGGTTAACAAGCCCAGTCCATTAATGTTTAAATAGTCTTGTTTCCCGGTGCTGATGGTTCGTCGACTGATCTGTCGAGAGTAGACTCCCTTTAAAGCAGGAGCCACAGGGTGTTGAGATTCCTCAAAGAAATGTGAACTCTGGCGTTGAGATAGCAGCTTCGACCTTCGCGGTGCTCGTCGACGATAGATCGTGGATGTTTTGCAAAGATGAGGTGTGCTGTGCACCTCTATGCACAGCGTTCAGTGCCGGAAAGAGGACTCTGTAAAGAACGTAGGCTCGGGTGTCAGCGTCGACAATGGGGACTCGACCACATCTGGATTTCAGATCTTCACTTGTCAGCGTCTTTGTGGATTTAGGGTGGCGGGAAACCCACCAGCGGATTCTCCTCGGTCGTCAACGACCTATAGTTTCTCTGGTGGGACAAAGCGGTCGACTGTGATGGCAAGGGAGCCCTTCGGTCAATGTTCTTAGGCAAGGTGGAGCGTTGTGCTCCGGTCGTTGAGCAGCACAGCGTCAAGCTGTCCCCACTTCTTGGCAACCGGACTGGCTTCCAGTGGTTATGGAAATCCTCCAAACTGCAGTCGACGGTGATGGACTTTGACGGCCTCGATTGCCTAGTGCTTTACTTCAAGATTTCTTAGCTGACCCAGTCTCCGGTCCACAGCCTGTCGGGACTGGCTTCCAGGGTGCCTTGATGAAGATCAGCTTCTGCATAATGTTCCCTCGTAGCTCGGGGAGAAGTCTCCTAGCCAGGTCCTCTCTTGGGCCAGTCCTCAACAGACTTGACAACTTTTAGATTGGAAAGCAGCAGCAATTATTCTTCCAGCTGGGCTTCAAGGATAAGCAGCTTCAAGTTTCAACCTCAGCTTCTGAACAATATTGGTAAGTGAGAGGTCCCCAGATATACACATCTGTCCCTCGTTCACACTGCTGAGCCAAGCTCAGTCAGCCAATCAGTCAGAAGGGCATTCTTTCATGCAGGCAGGCAGCCAATCAGGCTCCAAGTGCATTCAGGCCATTCACTTCCACCCAGACACCCATAACCAGGAATGTGTATTGTGGAAAAGCACGCAGCCTTTCAGCACACAGGACTGCATTCATGTCAGTTTCTCCCAACAGCTTTGCTGGATTTTCTGGAGTTTATTTTTTCCACTTGGTAAGAGTGCAAGCCTTTTTCCCACTCTTACATGTGTTTTGCCATGTGTATTTCTACTGTTTGTGTGAACTTGGGCTCTGGAGCACACCACTCCATGAGACCCACTTTTTGGTGTGTGTTACATAGCACCTTCAGTGCAGTGACACAGGGTTGTCTTTTAGACTTCCCACTGACTCCATTTTTCTAGGGCTGACTACTGTCCCACAGAAACAGGTAAAGTTGTCATTTACTTTATGTAGTCATTTAAAACTACAGATCCAGTACACCCCATCTTACCTGGAGTACTGGAAGGGGTTAATTCCTATCCCTTTTTGTCTGTGCCTCTCTGAGCTTTGTTTTGCTCTTTTAACATTTAGACTTGGCTGGTGGCAGTGGTATCTACCCTAACCTTTCTACTGCGATTATATTCGATAAACATAGTACTGTTCATGGCTATTATATTAGCCTCGAACATAAACCCGCTTGACCAAATACTCTTTCTTTTGGCTCCAGTCGGGTTTATTTGCCATTTCTTTTTGTTAAAGTGTGTTTTACTTTATGCGGCAAACCAGGTTTGCCTTCTTTGTTCACCGTCTTTTGGTGGGCTTCTCCCAAGAAGCCCTCCTCTTGGCGCCTGGGTGTCTAGGTGGGCTGAATGTGAGGGAGGGGTGTAGTCACCACCTGGACAGGGTATCCTTGGAAACCCTCTTATAACTTTTGCTTCCTCTGTTGACAACATCCAAGTACTCCTGGCAACCTTGAATCGTGAACTGTCTGACTGTGTGATCCTCGACAACAGGAACCCAGTTCCACTTGACACTGGCGCAGGCCTTCTGACTTTCATCTTCTGGTCAGCAAGTGTTCTCTGATTCTGTCTGCCTTGACAAAAGTGTTGCCTATGATTTTTGTCCCCAAATCTCTTGTGTTAACTCGGGTGCTAAGTGTGTTTTAACTCCGGTAAAATTTCTTCCCGCGGGTACGCGTATCTTTAGTAAGACCGAACTGTCATTACTGTCAAAAAGTGATCACATATGTATTCCTGGTAACGCCTTTTGTTTCATAACACCGATCTGTCAAATCTTATGGTACTTACCTTGAGTTGTTCTGCACAAAGAGAATTGGTTGTGTGTAGTGTATTTGAAGTGTGATTTTAATCTAATAGAAGTGAAGTGTTTTGTGAACAGATGGTTTAAAATAAATGTATTTTTACTTTTTCAAAGACCTTGAGTCAGTGTTTGCTTGAGTCACAGTAATTGTAGTCGTTTGTGTAATCTCTACTACTGCTCATTTGCTCTTGAGATAAGTCTGGCTGCTCCGCTACTGCTACCACTTTAACAGTGTAGTACAGGCTTGTACCAAAGGTGAACTTGTATTACCACGTGTAGTCTAAATTGTGTGTAGTGGTCCCTAAGGCCACTGCACAGGATTCTGCCTAACACCGATAACATGAAGTGCATATTGGTCACACACTCCATTCACACAGGTCCCACCCCAACGGTGTACCCACCACATGCAGCCACTGGGAAAGCTCCAGCTAGTCTGGCCTGGACTTTGCCACAATACCATATATGGTTCTTCCACTCAACAGCCAGTCATGGGAGGGGACAGAGTCAGGGAAAACAGGAAAACAAGGTAACAGGTAATAGACACCAAGAGGCCACAGGGTCCACCTTGCCTTCTATCAGGAATCCATCCTATGGCAGTGCCTAGGCATCCCAAAATGGAGGATACCCAGATCACCTGTCAAACTCAGCATGGAGCTGCCACCAGCCCATACCCTGCTCTTTGGGCCAAACACAGTGCCCAAAAGCATACACTAGAAGTACAGGGTTGTACCCACACCCTTGGATGTGATAAGCGTATCCCAAGTTTCTCTGTTCACCACAACCAAAAAGAGGAAGCGCTGCACTGCCAGGAGTCCCAACTGGACTCATGTGC
Organism: Ambystoma mexicanum; assembly: GCF_040938575.1. Classification (NCBI taxonomy): domain Eukaryota; kingdom Metazoa; phylum Chordata; class Amphibia; order Caudata; family Ambystomatidae; genus Ambystoma; species Ambystoma mexicanum. The sequence goes on from NC_090921.1 coordinate 1,390,978,007, forward strand.
AGAAATCAACACAGAACACACATGAGGGAGTACAGGACAAGGACATGGAGGCCCTGTCCCTTCAATGCATTTCCAGCATTGCATTTGCCCTCCCCCGGACTGATGTTAGGGTGGTCTAATCTCCCACGAGATTGTCACCCTCATCCAGACGGTCAACATACCTTCTGCATTATCATGACTCTTCCCCGGTCTATGCTCAATTGTGAAGTCTAGCCCTGGCAGGCTAATGGACCACCTGAGCAGTTTAGAGTTTTCACCCTTAATCTGCATAAGCCACTTTAAGGGCTTATTGTCTGTTTGGACCTTGAAGGTAGACCCCGTAAGGTAAGGCCTAAAATGCCTAAGGCTCCAAACTATACTGAAACATTCCTTTTCAACAGTAGCCTACCTAAGTTCTCTTCCTTTGAGTTGCCTACTGATGAATATGATGGGATGTTCCCTCCTTTTGTCATCTAACTGGGAGAAGACCGCTCCAATTCCGGTGTCACAGGCATCAGTTTGAACAACAAAGGGTTTGCTGTAATCAGGCGCACACAACACAGGTGCCCTACACAGACTTTCCTTCAAGCCAACAAAGGCCCTCTGACAGTCTTCTGTCTCATTAGCCTTCCTCAGTTGTTTGGGCGATGTCAGAGGGCAGCTATGGTTCCATAGTTCTCCATGAAGTTCCAGTTACACACAGTGAGGCCCAAAAAGCTCTCACCTGGGTTTGAGTAGTGGGAGTCTCCCAGTCATGTACGTCCTGTACCTCACTGGGGAGAGGTTGGATTGAACCCCCTCGTACCTCATGACCAGGGTAAGTGACTCTCCTGAGCTATTTGGCACTTGGTGGCCTTGATAGTGAGGTTAGCCCTTCGCAAATCCTGCAACACCCGATACAAATGAGTTAAATGCTCTTCCTAGGTGGAAACTTTAGACAGCAATGTCGTCTAGGTAGACCACACTAAAGGCTCCAGCCCATTGAGTGCATGGTTGACTAATCTTTGGAAGGTGGCAGTTGCATTCTTCAACCCGAAAGGCATGACTCTAAACTGGTAGAGCCCTTCAGGTGTTGAGAACGCAGTTTTTTTCTTGGCCTGGTCCGTCAGAGCTATTTGCATATAGCCTGAGGTATGATCAAAGGTAGTTACAAATTTGGCAGAACCTATGGTGTCCACGAGCTCATCAGCCCTGGGCAATGGGTGTGCCTCAGTTCTGGTGATGGCATTGACTCCTCTGTAGTCCACACAGAACCTCCAATCCATGGTACGGGCCTGGGAATTTTCCTTGGGGACAAGGACCACAGGTCTGGACCAGGGACTGGTTGAGGGTCCAATTATACCCAGATCCAACATCTTGGCAACCTCAGCCTGGATGTGGTTCTTTACAGTGTCTGACATCCAATAGTATCTGCTTTTTCAATTCCGTGCCTGCACCACGGGGTGAGGCCTGATATCGGTGAGAACAGAGGAGCATACTGCCCGCAGCAAAGCCCTGCAGGCCCTCTGCTGCTCTGGTGTCAGATCTGGAGAGAATTGCACTTCTTCCACTGAGCCATCCTGAGGGTTGCTATGCAGCAAATCAGGAAGGGGCTTACTCTCATCCTCCTCTTGCTCTGAAGCTAGCAGAAGACATGAGACTTCCTCTCTTCTGTGTAAAGGCTTGAGCCTGTTAACATGGAATACCTCTGGGCCTACCCCCAGGGACTCACATGTCAACCAGATAGTTGACTTTGCCTGTCTTGGAGATTATCTGGAAGGGTCCTTTCCACTTATCTGCCAAAGCTCGAGGCTTGGTAGTCTCCATCACAAGGACCTCCTGTCTTGGAGTCCAATTCACTTTTGAGGTCTTAAGGTCATGCCAGTACTTGTTTAATTCTTGACTTGCCCCGAGATTTGCTGATACCTGGCCCATCATCTGTGCCATCCTCCTTCTGAGGCCTAACACATAGTCCCCCCCTTGCTTGGCAGGACCTGGAGGGGTGGCTTCCAAACCTTCTCTTACTAAGGCAAGAGGCCCCCTCACCGGATGTCCAAAGAGTAACTCAAAGGGGCTGAAACCAACACCCTCTTGAGGCACTTCTCTAGGCAAACAGCAGGCATGGTAGGAGGAGATACCATTTCCTCCTTAGGGGCTCTTCCAAAGGACCGAGCATGCCCTTGAGAGTCTTATTGAACCTCTCAACCAGACCATTGGTCTAGAGATGGTGGGAGGTGGAGAACTTATAGGTTATCCCACATTCCTTCCACATCGCTTGCATGTAACTAGACATGAAGTTGGATCCTCTGTCAGAGACCACCTCTTTAGGGAATCCAACTCTGGTAAAAAATGCCCAGGAGAGCCGTGGCAACCACCTTGGCAGTAATGGTCCGAAGGGGTATAGACTCAGGATACCTGGTGGAATGATCAACCAGGACCAGAATGAACCGGTGTCCACCTGATGTGGTAGGGTCCAGGGGACCGACGAGGTCGATGCTAACCCTCTCAAATGGCGTTCCAGCCACTGGCAAAGGCTGCAGTGGGGCAATGCCACTGTCTCTAGACAACTGACAAGTGGGACAGGTCCGACAGTGGGACTCCACTTCTACTCCCATCTGAGGCCAGCAGAAATGTGCAGAGAGCCTTTGGTTAGTCTTCATGCACCAACTGCAACAGGAAGGGCCTGTAAACCTTGGGTACCACCAACCTCTTAAGGGTACCAGGTTTAGGCTTGGTGGGCTCCCCACAAAGGAGCTCACCCTCCCAATAAATCTTGAACGACCTAGGCACTTCACCTTGTGCGTGGGCCTGGGCCTATTTTCTTAGACCCTCGAGAGAGTGGCACTCTCTCTGACACTTGCAGAAGTCTCCCATAGAGGCCCCTCCTTCAGCCAGCAGGCATTGAAGGTCAGGGTGATCCTCTAGGTTGAGCACCTCTCCCGCAGGAGAGTCTTCTGGCTCTTCTCCCTCGGGAGTTGAGTCTTGGGTTAACACTGGACCCAGCCTGTCCGGAGCCTGAATCCCACTGAAGCAGCAGGAAGAGGAGGTGCTCACAGAGGTAGTCCTCTTGCTCTTCCCTTTCACCTTGGGTCTCCCCTTTGGCTTGGGTACCTGACTAGCAGTCAGACCCGCTGTGACCTGAGATCAAGTGACTGCAGCAGCAGTCAGGGGTAGTCCATCCGAGATCAAACCCAACTCCACTAGATCATTCCCCAACAAGATGTTGGCAGGTATGTTGTCCTGAACAGGACAGGAAGCTTTGCTGTCTTGTCCGCAATCATGATGGTGACTAGGGCTACAGGACATAATTTGGGAGGCCCACCAGCTAACCTGTTAGTTCTCAAAGGATCCCCTACATAGTCCTCTGGCATGAGCAGGGTCCTGTCCACCACTGTCATACGTGCCCCAGTGTCTCTCAAACTAGTAGAAGGCTATCCATTCAGGATGACACTTCTCAACAATCTGCGGGTGTTTTGTGGGATAGTAGCCAGTACTTCTGCATACTGGTCCAAGGCCCCAAGGGACACTAGGGAAATCTCTCCAGGAGCACCAAATGCGATTCCTGTAGAGGAGGGGAGGACAGTGGCCTCCACCTCAGGCATGAAGCAAGGGTAGGTCAGGCTAACAGCCTGGACTCCAAGTGCCTTACCTTTTAATCTTGGGGGTTACCCTTCTTGTGGACCGGAGCCCCACAGTTCCAACAAGTGCCAGGAATGTAAGGTACAGAACTGGATCCATTGGGAGCCTGCTTTGCAGCAGGAAAACCGCTACTCTTGCTCCCACCCCCATAAGACTTATCCCCACTAGATTTTTGGTTCTTAGGAGAGGAAGGTTTAGGTTTACTCGACTGTAGAGGATGCCTGGTGGACTCCTCAGACTTCTGAGGCACCCCTTTATCTTTGTCCTTCCCACCGGGTTTGTTAGGGGACACCCAGTGGAAGACCCACTTGTCCGCCATCCTGGCCAGCTTAAAGGGATCCAAAATATTCTGGTCAGCAACATACCGACGCAGCTCTGGTGAACAGGCTTAAGAAAAATGCTCAAAAAACAAAAGGTGGGACAATTCAACAAAGGTTTCCCCCTTGTATCCATGAATCCACCCGATCATGTTCATATGTGCAGCACTCACCCAGTCAACCCAAGACACATTCTCTCTCTTTTATATTCCCTGAACCTTTTAGGGTATTGGGTATGTGTCTTGCCAAACTTGACAAAGCAGTTTTCATGCACTCATACTGACCCCTTTCTTCCACACACTGTTTCAGAATACAGTCATAACCAATCTGAGGCACTCTACTTAACAAACACTTAGCCCAATCTCTTTTATCAACATCATGGATTCCACACGCCATTTCAAACGCTTCAATCCATTAGAGGATATCAGAACCCTCCACATACACACCCACCAAATCTTTCATAAACTTGGTGGCAGGGGACCTGACACTCTCAACTGGTTTGGCTAAAGTCTCCACTCTAGCTTTCTCTAGCTGGATTCTCTGACATTCAGTGTCCTTGTTTTTAAATTCACGATCCCTATCCTTGAGTATCACTTGCTGTGCTAACTCCTCCTTCTTTAGTTCAGCTACAGTTTCCAACTTTTTATATTCAAAGGCCAATTTCATCCTAAATAATTCAAGTTCCAAGGCATTCCCTGAAGAAATAAGGCTGGGTTTCTGAATAGAGGCAGGAGAGGTGTCACTCCCAGAAACAGATTCAATAATAATCCCAGTGGCAGGGTCCTCAATGGTTTCATCCCCCCTTCATCAAGAACATCACAATCAGTCTGGTATTCCACCAGGGCAGCTATCAGCTCAGCCCTACACTTACCTTCAAAGTCTAACTCCCTGGTTTCACAAGAACGCTGGAGAGCCTCTAAGCTCGTCCGGGTCAATTTACCATTTGCAATTGATTCCATTGCTTGTAGTGAGGTTATCCTGGTACACAACTAAAACCTCAAATTAACAGTGTGGATATTTTGTAGGTGGCAAGGTTACACACTGATTCTTAAAAACATTAGCATCCCACCGCTGCCACCAGTGTAAAGACTGGAGGGGGCCATCTGTACTCCTGCCCTCTATATGGCAGAGTAGAAGAACAGAGCTCCCCAGCCAATTTTCTCTATAGGGTAGCTATGGACAGGCAACCAAGGCCTAAGCTCTCAGGAGGTGATGCAGGCTGGTTCTTATGTGCAGTGTATTCCCCAGGGCCCCCCCACTTGTGGGCGGGTCAAAGACTGATATGCAAATGGGTATTCCTCCTTTGTGAAAAGTACAGTGAGCAAAAAGCAAAGGTTGCAGACTCTCAAAGTGGGAAAAAACCACATAACAGGTTATCATGCGATGTTCTTTCTAGAGAGGGGCGCCTGCTACCCTTTTTGCATATTTTCAAATACATGTCCCGAGTTGACATCCGGTGAAGAATTGGTGGGAGTATGCACCACCACACGTAAACGACCAACAGAAACCCAAATGAACCAGGCAGAATGCACCCCCTACTGACAACACCCCAAAACTCGACAAATGCAAATAACTTCAGGATGAGATAAATATTCTCGGATTTTGTCCACAAATGTCCCCCATGACTGGGGTTTAGTGCACACATGTCCCCATTTGCAAGATGCAATAGCGCTTACGCCGCACCCGCATGTCCATAAGTGTAGTCCTGTAAAGGAAAACAATGGTAATATGGCAAAACCCAAAACATACTGTCCCACATAACCAGGTGCATAACCAGGTACATTCCCTGCACCCTCAAATCCCCAAAAAATGCACCACTGAAAAGGAAACGGGGGCCACAACATAAACATTCACCACAATAAGCGCCTAGTAGGCCCCAGACATACATTGACTCATGACCGTCCCACTAAAAGCGCACTAGCCCAGAGGCCACAACTCAAAAATTACCGGCCTTCCCCCAAACACCTAACGCCATCAGTCTTCTGTTAACGCAAGAGCTTTCAGCTGAACATAAAAGCCCCATAGGTCTGGGTCTAGTTCCCTTAAGTTGTTTACAAAACCGCTGCACCTTTAATGCCTCACAGCAAAGCTCACCCACCGTACAGATGGGACAATTGGCCCTGCCCAAAGATGCACCAGAGAACCAGCTCCTCTTTAGTTCTGATTCTGGGCCACCTTGCACATATGAACTCTCCACAAAAGCTGACTGCTTCCTATTCAGCATCCTCATTCGCTCAATGCAGCATCATTCTCCATCGTGATTTTGCTTATCACAGCACCCTCCCCTATTGTGACACACAACTCTGCCAACATCTCCCTGCTCGCATGATCACCGTCAACAGGAGCAGAAGCGTGCGTGGAACACAAGCTGCATTCCACAGCACTCCCGCTGTATTCCAGCTGACGTCAACTCCCCTTGCAAGTTCTCCACTCACAGACATGCTCGCTGCAGCCACTAATACAACTCTTGTCACCCCTGGGCACTGTCACGGCCCGCAGCTCTTACGGCATCCAGGAAAACATCTATGGCACTTCCTGCTGCACTTCTTCAGCGGGCACCAGACGCTGCAGGTGCCGAGTTCGCAGAGCAACTCTTCCCACTCTGCCCAGACACAGAACTTAAAATGCCTCTCTAGCAGTAAGCCACTACTGCACTCAAACTCTGTCCTGTCACAACGAAAATCCTCCCTGCTCATCCCGGACCACAGGCAGTATTATTCTCAGACTGCTCCTCTAACACTTCTGTACACACCACAGCCGGTCACGGCAGCCTCTTGCGGTAACAGCCACCAGCAGCTATTGAACCGCAACAGCTGTCCTTGCACCAACCGGCCTGCAAAGGAACAGGGCCTTTGTGTTTCAGCGGATTGGAAAACATTTTAGGGGCAGTGCCTGTGCTTGTCCGCTGCTCCCCCACAGCAGCTCCTGATCTTGCCGAAAATCCCATCCTCGTCGCCAGTGAAGTAACCACAGTGGGGTTTTTTCCAGATACTACGCAGGAAACCAGGTAAGTCTATATGTTGATTTGTGCTCAAATGTAGCACAGGAAAAACACTGGCCATCCACACACCAGCTAAGGTCACTTTGTCCCACACATACATCATCCTTCAAACAACACCAACATTCCAATGACACCATCACATTCCACTGACAGCCATCCATGTCGTAATTTACAGGAGGCACATTGCTACACTGTCTTCATCGCCAAAGATCACTTGACAGAGCCTACTACTTGCCTAAGATGATCCATTGATAGCTGGCCTAATGGTTCTTCGTCTCAGGGTCTTTCGGCCTACACAGTAGGGACAGTGGAGGAAACAGATATGCACCTTAGTTTATATTATTATATTAGAGAATGTCTCATTTTCTCCAGCATGAGGTCTGGCATGGATTCACATGCTCATGAATATTCCCTGTCGTCGGGCTGGGAATCCTCGGTAATAGAAAATACAGTTTCAGTTACGTTTCCAAACCGTCTTTCTCCTATAAACCAATCACTGAGCTCTGGGTCATACTGCCCCCAGCCAATGACTGCCCTCTACCTAAGCCCCTCTGGCAGCCATCTTCAGATTTTTACTGCACGTTCGGGAGTCCTCGTGCTTCGCTCTTCGAGCTTTTTGCTGCGTTTTTGAGAGCTACTCTATTTTTTGGTCAATCAAGCCTGTGTGCTCCATCGTTCAACAGGGACCTGTTTTTCCATTTTTTTCAGCGCCCCCAAGGGCTGTTTTCACCAATTATTCTTAGAGGCTTCCAGAAGATTCTTCAGGCCTACAGCATGTGGATTATGTCGGACGAGAAGCAGGATGGCGCTTCCCTCGTCAAGCTTTGCTCCGACTGCGGTTTGCGGAATGTGTACATGGACGACAAGCATTCCCATTGCCTGTACTGCCTGCACCCGACTGAAAAGGAGGAGGATTGTGAGATTTACCGTGGATTCATGAAGTGCAGGTTGAAGGATCGACACCAACGGCTGGAATCATGGCTGCAGTCCAAGGTCTATGCCCCGGGTGGCACCCAGGGTCATGCCTCTCCCGGATCCGGGAAAACACCTTAGCGGGCTTCTAAGTCCTTTGAGGGCACTCCACTCGTGGGGACCCAACAGAAGGCCAAGCACTGTGAGTCTGCTTCCGTCGGGGTTGCCGTTGCTGCAGGTCCCGCGACTGTCAGGGTGCGATCGTCATCCTAAGCTGCATCGATCTCCAGTCACCACTCTGGATCTTCGTCCAAGAGGAAGTCAGCTACCCCGGGGAAGCTGAGAGAGAATCCAGAGAAGTCCAAGCAGGAGAAGGCCAGACAGGGTGCGGTGTCCGACCCACCCGCGACAGAGAAGGCCAAGGTGAACAAGGGCTCCGACAAGGTCCCGAAGGAGAAGGCCAAACCGGACACAGGATCCAGCCTTTCAGTGAAGGCCCAGGTGCACCAGGCAAAACCGTCGCCCTCCCTCGAGGTGGTGGTGGCGTTGCTTTCGAAGGCCGTAGGAGTGGACCCGCAGGGTACCCCGGTGATGGCCAGGGTGTCTCTTCCTCCCAAGCCGGAGGCTGCGAGTAAGACATTTGAGAAAATCCTGGAGTATAGGATGCCGATCTCAGTCCGAGAACGACCCCTCTGGAACAGAAGGAAGGGGCGGGGTGCGGAAGGCCTCCAGGGCATGGACATTTCTTCGGCTGATGAGGATGAGATCATTTCCATCCACACTGTCCAGGAGGGCGATGACGAGAGAAACGCTGGGGATTGACCCCAGGGCAGGGGCGACGACGACGGCAGGGTTACCATCTATGGAGGCAGGGCCCCAGGACGACGAGGGCCCGGAACCTAGCGCCCCTACACTCCAGATACCACCTACAGACACCCGACATCCTCTCGACCCTCCACACGCTGGTTTCTGAGATACAGAGGAGGATGCCGGCGACCCCTCTGCCCACTCCTCCTGCGGCGCCGGCCACCCCGTTGCCACCGGGGGGAGCTGCGGGCCAAGAAGAGGAGGAGGCACCCTGCACCTCCATGCCACCCATCATCCCCATCTCTACCGCCTCTTTGCCCCCTCCCACCACCCTCCCCCACCCCACCAATGGAGACGGACACAGCGACAACGGGCACGGATTATGACAGCGGGATGGGGGACCTCCCATCACCTCTGCCCAGAGCCTCTCCGCCGGACGAGGTGGGATCTTTCCATGCAATGATCGCCCGAGCATCGGAGCTTTTCCAGCTCACGCCGGAGGAAAAGGAGGAGGAAGGCTTCTTATATCAGCGCCGGGAGACTAAGAGGAAGACCATCCTTTCGGTCCCTCTCCTGGATGACGTTTGGGGCGAAAGGCTGTCTCAGTTGAAGAACCGCTCTACAGCCCCAGCGTAGAGAGACCGGCTGGAGAAGTAGTACAGGGTGCCCGACTCTGAACTCAAGTGCTAACGGTCTCAACTGCCGCTGGACTCGGTGGTCTCGGCGGCCGCCAGGTAGAAATAGTCTGGCTCGGCTGCCTCCTCTTCCTTCACCCTCCGGACAACGAGGGGAAGAAGTTGGATTCGATGGGTAGAAAGGTTACAGGCTGCCAACTCTCTTGCGATAGTGGTCAGATATGACCGGGAGCCTTTGTTTAAGCTGGCTCTGCTGCTGGACTTCCTCCCCGATGACAAACTGGTTGAGGCTTTGGAGATCCTTCAAGAAGGTGAGATGGCGTCAGACCACGCCATTACAGTGGCCCTGGACATCGCGGACAGCCCTTCGCAAGGCGGACCGTCGACCTCCAAGCAAGATTGAACCAGCCAGGACTTCGGGCCCCAACCCTTGCACCCCGGTGGGAGGCCGGCTGGCGAACCTCCATCAGCGTGTGGGAGACCATCTCCACCGACAGATGGGTGCTGGATGCTCTCACCCACGGACACACCTTAGAATTCCAACTGAAGTGTCCGCAAATACCACCGGTGACACGGCAGGAAAACCACACCACTCAGCTGCTGCTGGAGCTTCGGGCAATGTTACAAAATGGGGTGATAGAGATGGTTCCACAGCGGCTCCGGAGTATACTCACGGTACTTCCTCGTAAGAAAGAAGACCGGGGCTGGAGGCCCATTCTCGACCTACCACGGCTAAACAAATGCATAAAGTTCCAGAAGTTCAGGATGGTCATGCTGCAGCACGTGCTCAGCCAGCTGAAGGAGGGGAACTTTCTGTCATCATTGGACCTGGAGGATGCATACTTCCATGTCTCCATACACAAAGGACACCGCAAGTTTCTGCGCTTCCTCGTTCAGGGGAAGCATTATCAGTTCAAGGCCCTTACGTTCGGGGTAAAGTCGGCGCCCAGAGTCTTCACTAATTGCTTGGCGCCGGTGGCAGCCCATCTGTGACTGCAAGTGATCCATGTTTACCACTGCCTGGACGACTGGCACATCTGGGCCAAGTCAAGGGACACTGCTATCAAACACACGGAGCGGACCGTCCGTCTGCTGACGGATCTGGGGTTCTCAGTGAACTATGCAAAGTCCTGCTGAACTCCATCGCAGGACGCACTGTTCCTGGGAACCAAACTCAACACAGTGTCATGCCTGGCGTCACCGTCGGAGGAAAGGATATCGGCCATCCTGAGCAAGGTGCAACGGCTGTTGCCACTGAATATCGCTACAGTGAGGACTATCAAGTCTCTGCTTGGCATGATGTCGTGCATTTGTCTGATACGGCTCTGCAGGCTACGGATGTGGCCACTGCAGGAGTTCCTCGACGCCCGTAGAGTCCAGATGCCTGGAAGTTTCCAGTACAGGACCTCGCTCGACGAGGAGTTCCGACGAGCGATCAGATGGTGGGGCGTGCGCTCCAATATCGCCGAGAGTACAGATTTCCAGAGCCCACCGTACCAGGAGACTGTCATGATGGATGTGTCTCTAGAAGGATGGGGAGCCCACACTGGACATCTTCACGCCAGAGGCCTGTAGCTGCCAGAAGAAAAGACGCTACACATAAAAATCCTGGAACTACGGGCAGTGTTTGGGGCCCTGAAGTCGTTTCTGACGTCCCTCAAGGGCAAAGTGGTGAGGGTCTTCACTGACAATAACACCACAATGTATTAGATCCGGAAACAGGGGACACCAGATCCCCGGCACTCTCCAGGGAGATGCAGGATTTGTGGCACTGGGCTGTTGCCCAGGGGATGTTCCTCATTCCATTCCACCTGGCAGGAGTAAAAAACACTTCTGCCGACTCTCTCAGCAGGGAGCTCCGCTCTTGCCATCATTGGGTGCTTCGGCAGGTCCAACTGGACAACCTGTTTGACAAATGGGGCAATCTCCATATCGATCTGCTTGCGACGGCAACCAAGTGCCGGAGATTCGGCAGAAGGTTTCCCCAGCCGGGGAGCATGGAGGACAAATTGTCCTTCCCCTGGGACGGCCTGTTTTCTGTATGCATTCCCTCCGTTGCTTCTTCGAGTCATCAATCAACTCAGCCGGTGCAGGATGATGATTGTCGCACCAGCGTGGCCGAGGCAAATCTGGTACCCGGATCTTCTCATCATGTCGGCGTCCTGTCCAGTCAAGCTGCCAGTGGTCACGAATCTTCTCGCCAGGGAAGGAGGCGCCATTCTGCACCATAACCCAGGATCGCTGAACCTGAAGGCCTGGCTCCTGCAACGTTAAAGTTCGGGGGTTACGATCTTCCAGCGGACTGCAAGGAGGTACTCGCCAGGGCGTCCTCTACTTTGAAATGCTACAGCCAGAAATGGAAGAGATTCGCAATTTGGTGCCATTCTCAGAAGATCGACCCGCTGAAGGTCACAGCCCCTCAGGTACTGCCATATTTGCTGTTGTTGGCTAATTTGGGGCGGTCTCGCACCTCCATCAAGGTTCATCTAGCGGCTATCTCCCGCTACACCAGATCCCCAGGACGACCCTCATTATGGTTGCACCGGTTGGTTAAGAATTCATCAAGGGACTGTTTCGCTTGTTTCCGCCGGTGAAGGCTCTGGCCCCAGCGTCGGAGCTCAATGTGGCACTTACTAGACTCTTGGGAGCCCCGTTCGAGCCTGTGCATTCTGTTCCACTCAAGTTTCTATCGTGGAAGACCGCATTGCTCATGGCCATCACCTCTGCATGACGAGCGGGTGAAATACAGGCCCTGTCCTGGGGTTCTCAGTGAACTATGCAAAGTCCTGCTGAACTCCATCGCAGGACGCACTGTTCCTGGGATCCAAACTCAAAACAGTGTCACCTTACTTGACTTTTCACGAGACGTAATGCATCGATGGTGTTGTGTCCATGTCCATCGAGGGCCTCCGTCGAGGCTGACTTCATAGGATGTTATAAATAGGAAGCACGGTGCCCGTAGCCTCAGTTCTGTTTTTTCCACGAACGTGTTAACTTCGTGAGACTCGGCGTGCCTCGTGTGTTTTCTTTATTATGTCTTTCTCTTCGACCCCTCCGACTCGACGGTCAGTTTTCAAAACCTGTCGGGACTGCAAGTCTTAGATGCCACTCACCGACCCCCACCGCTTTTGTTTGTGGTGCCTCGGTGAGTCACACGACATGCCAGTCACTTACTGCTAAGGCCTTACGGGAGCGGAAGGGGAAGCTCCAGGTAGGTAGGGGCTCAAAGCATGTTAAGCGGTCTTCCAAGTCCAAGGGGGTGTCCACCGATGACTCGAGGGGCGACTCTCCGTGTCGGAAGGAATCCTGGGGATCTCTGTCCCGGAGTGGTTCCCGCCACTCGTCCTCCTCGTCCTGGCACTCGCTGAAGTGCCATCACTGGTTGCCTTCCCCGTCCTCCTCGGAGGATGGTGCCTCGAGGAAGGTTACGTGCCCTACGAAGTCCTTGACTCCGGAGGAATGGGCAGTGTTCAAGAAATCTAAGATGGCGATTTTTCAATCGCAGGACACGGGTCCGGTCACGCCCTTTGACGAAGCCGACCTGGATCGGTCTCGTTCCGTGGCTCGCACGCCTTCGGGCTTGGGTTCGCGATGCAACACTCATCGGAAGCCATTGAGGTCCCGTACAGACAAGGAATCGAAAGGTTGCAAGAGACTTGTCTCTAGCTCTCAGTCCTCGTCCCCAGCGAGACCGCAGCAACCTATTGAGGGCTCGGGGCTGGCGTCGACTCGTTCGGCACCGTGTCCGTCTGATTCGGACGTCAAGGCCTTGCCGTCATATCAGCCCACAGCGCCATCGGCACCTGTGTCGACTTCGACGATCCCGACGTCAAGGTTGTCGACGCTCTTGAAGTCAAAGCCTTTGACACTATCGGCGCCTTCAGGGATTTTTTCTCAAAATTTGCCGTTGGAGTACCCAGACATCGTGGATCCTCCAAGGAAGGCTACATCGAATTTGGTGAGGCTGGTTTTGGCCTCCAGACCCTCTTCTGTCCTCTGGATGATATTTTTGAAGAGGTGGAAAGGTCTGAGGTTGAGGAACCTGGTGACCTTGATGATGCTTCAATTTTTTCTGGGGACAGTCAGTTGGAAGAGTTGAGGCAGACCCTCCATGATGCAAGTGGACTGGACACTTCCCCGGAAGTGGAGTTTGGTAGACCTGAGCCTGGGGCTCATGCAGAGTCTTCTTATAGGAGACTCATAGCACGAGTCTCGGAGTATCTGGGCTGGTCTAATCCTCCAGAAGACTTTGTGCAAGATGATCTGACGGACATCTTGGATCAAGGTCCGTCCTCTGACCCTGTTTTGCCATTTTATTCTACCTCGCAGAAAAGGGTGGCAGCTGCTTGGCAGTCGCCAGAATCTCATCCGGCTGTGAATAAAAATCTAACTAAGAAATACTGCCCTTCCGTTAGCGACCCCAGCTATTTGTCTACTCACCCCACTCCTGAGAGTTTGGTGGTTCAGGCGGCTACGGCCACCTCGAGGCAGGCGGCATACCCTGCCATCCCTCTGGATAGGGACGACAATCGCTTCGATGGTTGGGCCCGGAAGCTATTTTCTGCTGGGAGCATGGCCTTGAAATCGGCCAACTCCACGTGTGCCTTGGCAAGGTTTTCACACACTCTCTGGAATTGTTTCCTTGGCGGCTGAGCATATTCCCGAGTGGGAAGAAAGGGATGGTTTCCTTGCTCTCGTGCAAGACGGCAAGGATGCTATGTTTGAATCCCTTCAGTCGGGGTTGGATACGGCCGACAGTGTTAGCCGATTCATGGCTGCGAGCACCGTGATACACAGATTTGCGTGTTTGTGGAAGTTGGGGTTTACTCTGGCTGTTCAGGCCCTTCTTCTCAACATGCCCTTTGATGGCGCACATTTGTTTGGCAGCAAGGCTGACGAGAGCCTTGAGAGGTTGCAGACCTCAAAAGCTGCGGCAAAGTCTTTGAGCGCCGCAGTGCGTCAACCTACGCCTTTTTGTCCTAGGGGACAGCAGTGGAGGGAAGGTTTCTTTCGGTACTACTCCTTTGGTAGTACGAGAGGGGTCGCCAGTCAAAGTGGCAAGCAGAAAAGTATCCGTGGTGGACGGGGAAATCGTGGTGCCAGAGCCGCTCAGGCAGCCACCTCTTTGCCTTCAGGCACTGCCACAGCCACTTCCAAACAGTCATGAGACCATGTCCCATGGTTCGCCGGTTGGGGGCAGACTGTCTCAGCATCTCGAAGAATGGCGGGCCATTACTTCAGATGCGTGGGTGTTGGATACCGTAGCCCACGGCTACTGTCTTCCCTTCCTTCAGCGGCCTCACGACAATCCACTGGGGAAACTCTCTTTGAAGCTTCCGGATCCGCTCCTTGCGCAGAAAATCTTGTTCCTGCTGGAGAAAGGTGCTACAGAACTGGTGCATGTAGTGGAGAGGAACAAGGGTTGGTATTCCCCTTATTTTTTTATCCCAAAGAAAGACGGGGGATTGAGATCCTTCATGGACTTGCGTTGGTTGAACAAACTTCTCAGGAAGGACAAGTTCAGGATGGTCACTCTTTCTCAAGTCCTCCAGGCCCTTCAACTTCAGGATTGGTTGGTGTCTCTGGACCTCAAGGATGCTTACTTACATGCGCCGATTCATCCGCGCACAGGCAGTACCTGAGGTTTGCGGCTTGCGACTCTCACTTTCAGTTTTGGGTCCTGCTGTTCGGATTGACCTCCGCCCGACGGTCTTCACAAAGCTCATGGTGGTGATGGCAGTGTACCTCAGGCGAGGGGGGGGGGATTCACGTCTACCCCCAACTGGAAGACTGGCTGATCCGGGCGCGCTCTCCCGAGCTAGCTTTGGATCATCTTGCTGTCACCTGCCACACCCTCCACAGGCTGGGCTTCTGCCTGAATTTCAAGAAGTCGCACCTGGCACCTTCCCAACAGCTCCAGTACATTGGGACTGTGTTGGATACGTCCTTGGGGGAGTGTTTGCCTCCCAAGGTAAGGGCTCATCACATTGTGCAAATGGTGGACAAGTTTCAACATGCCCAAAGTCTCCCGGCGTTCAAATTCTTAAGGTTGCTCGGCCTCATGGCTTCCTGCATTTTTCTGGTACCAGAGGCCAGGCTGCTGATGAGATCCCTGGAATGAGTCCTCAAGATGCAGTTGTCGCAGTTCTCCGGCAAGATGACTGATCCTGTTCAGATCCCACGCTCGGTCTCCCAGGACCTTCTGTGTTGGGTGAATGACGGGAACCTGATGAAGGGGGAACCGTTTTGGCAACCATGGCCAGAGGTGACTGTAGTGACGGACTCTTCCCTCACAGGATGGGGCTCTCATGCCAACTACTTGACCGTCAGCGGTCGTTGGTCTCTGTCAGAGTCCAGACTCCACATCAATCTGTTAGAGCTGAGAGCCAACAGGCTCGCCCTGAAGGCCTTTCTGCCCTCGGTACAGGGGAAGAGTGTCCTGGTCATGACAGACAACAGAGTGGCCATGCATTACCTCAACAAAAAAGGGGGGGCAGGGTCACTCCGTTGTGCATAGAGGCAATGCAGCTCTGGTTCTGGGCCGTGAAGCAGGAAATTTCGATCTCAGCAGTTCATATGGCCGGCAACAAAAATGCGGCGTCGGACGCTCTGAGCAGGCAGAGCACAGTCTCTCACGAGTGGGAGTTGGCTCAGGAAGTCCTTCAGGAGATCTTCGCCCTTTGGGGAACCCCGCAAGTGGATCTCTTCGCCACCATTGTCAACCGGAAGTGCGAGAGATTCTGCTCAAGGGAATTTCCTTAAGAGACGCGTTCGTGGTGGATTGGTCATTCCCACTGCTGTACGCGTTTCCTCCATTCCCCGTCATTCTTCAAGTGTTGCGGAGGTTTCGTTCCCACATGATCCTCATTGCTCTGGATTGGGGCAGGAGAGCGTGGTACCCGGACCCTCTGGAAATGTCCATCTGCCCTCCACGCCGTCTTCCCCACTGAGAGGTTCTGCTCTCGTGCGACGGGTGTCAGGTTCTTCATCCAGAGGTCAAGACTCTCAACCTTCACGCTTGGTATCTGAAAGGTTGAGGTGTAAGGATTGGGATGACGTGATGGAGGTGTTGCTTTCGGGTAGGCGGTGTTAGGGAGAATTCTCTTCTAAGGCTAATTTCTCCAGCATGGGGTCTGGTATGGATTCACATGCTCATGAATATTCCCCGTCGTCAGGCTGGGAATCCTCGGTAAATAAAAATCGGTATCAGTTTCGTTTCTGATCTGTCTTTCTAAGTAGTAACCAATCACTGATCTCTGGGTCATACTGCCCCCAGCCAATGACTGCCCTCTCCCTAGGCCCCTCCCCTGGCAGCCATCCTCAGATTTTTACCGCACGTTCAAGTGTTGGGAGTCCTCGTGCTATAGCTCTCGAGCTTTTACTGCGTTTTCATGCTTTTTCTAAGAGATTTTCTCATTTTTCAGTTAAATCGAGCCTCAAGCTCCACCGTTCTACTTCTGATCAACGGGGACCCGTTTCGAAATTTTCTACGCCCCTCAAGGGTGAAGTTTTCGTCGAGTTACGCTTCTTGGAGGATTCCAGAAGATCTGAGGCCTACCATGGACATGGCCCAGGACAAGGGAAGCTCGACGCCCAGATCCAAGCTGTTCAGGAACTGCCCTGGATGCGGGTTAGAGAATGTTTTCAAGGAGGACGAGCATTCGAGATGTCTCTACTGCCTTCATGAGGACAAGACGCACGTGCGTTCTGCAAGAACCTATCGGAACGGACCATGAAGGATCGTCGTTCCAGCCTCGCCAGCTGGCTGGAGAAGGGCCCAGCAGGTGAGAAGAAGAAAAGGTCCGAGCGGTCTTCTAAGTCCTGTGAGGGCGCCCAGGCAACAGGGGCCCAACAGAAGGCTAAGCACCGAGAGTCATCGGGCACCGGGAGCACCGACCGGTCGGGCTTTTCGGCTGCCAGGCAGGGCGCGCCTTCCCCGGCACCATCATCCACGAGCCAACGCTCTGGTTCGGGGAAGAGGAAATCTGAGAACCCGGGTAAACTTCTGGAGAGGCCCCGGTCGATCTCGAAGGATTCAGCCGAGGGGTAGCGAGGTGAAGGCCTCAAGCGCGCCCAAGGTGGTGAAGGCCTTGATTCACCCGGCTAAGGCCTCTATTGAGGGAGTCGCGGCGGCCCTGGCGAAGCCTGGGGAGGCTACACCAGTGGAGGCGACCTCAGGGCCCAGAGTTTCACTGCCACCGCGGAGGGATTCCTCTTTCCAGCCCATCGACAAGACCCCCGTGGAAAAAGGGGGGGGGGCGGTGGCCATTATGGACACGGATTCAGCCTCTGAGGAAGAGCTGGTGGAAGCCGTGAAGAACCTCAACGAGAGGTTCGAGAAGGTACAATCCCACGGGAGGGATCCCGAAGAGGTGGTCTAAGAAAGCGACGGTGGCGCCAACGAGGCCCCAGTGGAGGAGCGGCCATCCCTCCCGTCGCAGCCATTGCCTGAGCCTCAAGACAACTCGGCAGCCATTTTGATGGCAATCCAAACCTTATTCACGGAGATAAGGACGAGATTACCACGAACCGCGGCGGACGATCCAGAACCGGGCCCGTCGGGAAGCCCTCCGAGCAAGCGGAGGAGAGTTCATCCCCCCCCACCCTTCATGGACTCACGGTCCGTGGAGCCTTCATCCCCCTCGCCGGATCCCAGGGATGACACGGCGACGGATACGACGATGGGGATGGATGACGACGGTGCTGACGACGGGACGGACCTTCCATCACCACCCCCTCGGCCTTCCCCACCCGACGAAATTGGCTCCTTTCACGCCATGATCGCCAGGGCATCCGAGCTCTTCCATCTCTGCCCCGAGGAACAGAAGAAGGAAGGTTTCCTCTATCAACGGTGAGAGGCCAAGAGAAAGACGGTCCTCGCGGTACCGTTACTTGACTATATCTGGGACGAGGGACTTGCGATCCTGAAGAAGCCGTTCACGACGCCTGCCAAGAGGGACAGGTACGAGAAGTAGTACCGGGTCCTCAACGCTGCCCCCTTGTGCCTCAAGGCTCAACCGTCGCCGGATTCGGTCATCTCAGCGGCGGCCAAGAAGGCGGCGGTGTGGGCGTCAGCCTCAACCTCTACTTCCCCACCTGACGGTGAGGGTAAGAAGTTGGACGCCATGGGGTGACGGTGTTAGGGAGAATTCTCTGTTTAGGCTGAATTTCTTAACCTAGTGAGTCCCCCAGCAGCTTTGCTGGATTTTTGGGGTTTATTTTTTTTCTCCTGCCAAGAGTGAGACTCTTTTACGCTCACTCTTGGGCATGATTTGAGTGTGTTTCTTTGAATCTAGATGTGCTTAATGGGCTATGGGGTCTTTTACCCCATAGGGCTTAATGTGTTTTTGTGATGTGTGTTACACAGCACCCTCAGTGCAGTAACACAGGGGTGTCATAGTGACCCCCCAGTATAGACTCCATACCCTGGGACTGACTACTGTCTCCCAGGGCATGTAAAGTCACCATTGACTTTACTAGTCTCAAATTCTGAACAGAACCAGTACAAACCATCATATTGTGAACGTACTGGCTGGGGCAATTCAATTGCCCCGAGGTCTGTTAGTCGAGGGGGTACGTCTCCTTCCCCCCTGATCGAGTTTTGGCTGGTGGCAGTGGATACTACTTTTTATATTCAACCGCGAATATTTTCCTATGGGATTTCCCATTGTTTTAGGCTACTATCTTTATTTAATTATTTACGCTAGCCTCGAACATACCGCCGGTTTATTTATTTATTATTAATTCTCTGGTTGGTATTTTTTGCCAAAACTTGATTCTAAAATGGCGTTTGTGTTCTCTTCTGTGACTCCAACCCAAGTCGAGCCCTTTGTTCCACTTTTTGGCGGGCTTCTCCACAGAAGCCCTCCAAAGTGGTGCCACTCTGTCTGGGGTACTTAGGAGGGGTGGAGGGGGATTTAGGCACCATGGACTGAGTTGCCTAGGCAACTCAAGTCGCACTCCGTCCTGATTGGCCCAAGTGGTGAGCTGGCCGGCTCACCACTTAGCATGTATGAGTGACAGCTAGGCTGAGTGAATGGGGGTTTTCTGCATAAAAGCAGGGCTTTGGGGACTGGAACTTCAGAAGTCGCCACAGGATCTAAGAATCTGACGAGGGAGAAGCTGAGCCGACCTGCCACGACGACACCACCGGTGGAGCCCTGCTGGACCGTCTCACCACTTTTCCCAACGACAGAGGAGATCTCCCGCCGGAGAGTCTTCTTCCTTTGACTGGTGGGGATAACCAGTTTCACTGTCTTTTCGCCTTCCCGACGTACCTCGTGGCCGCCTTGCCTGTGCCAAGCACCCCAGCAACCGTTTTACCACGACCGCGAATTAAAAGATACCACCTTTAACCGGAAAACTCAGCGGCTGGTTTCTTCCCTGGAAGTGCAACGACCTTCATCTTTCCTCCAAGTTGAGATCTTCTCTTCCCCTGGACGACGACGTGACTTGCACCCACTGCCAAGAACAACTGCCACCGCTGGAGGATCCTTTCCACTTAAGGTACCGTGTCCCGTCTGGCTTCCCTTGCCACCGACTGTACGGGGTAGATTTAGCCCCCGGCTTTCGAACCTGGGTTAGCCTGGGACACCCTGGCTAAACTTTTCTGAGCCTCTCTAAACTCTTTTTGAACTCTCTGCAAGACTTTCTAAGCCTTGTGTAACTGTGTGATCTTGGGCGCATTAGTGCTCTGCTCTCTCTAAGAGGGGGCCCAGCCTTTGGACTTTGGCTCACCAGTGACTTTTGCTCTTCTGCCTTGCTAACAGTGTTCCTAAATCTTAGAGTGGTGTACCTTTCCATATTCTGTCTTTTTCCCTCCCTGTTTCACAAACTTATTGGAGTGCCATCTAGTTAAGCGCTCACCTCTGTATGAAAATAAGTGGTGTTTTACTAAGACTTATCTGATAAGGAATAAGGGGTGTATATTATAATAGTAACTGTGTTTAGAGTGTTTTTACAATAAGAGTGCTGGAGTGTTTCAAACAGTGTGTTTTTAAATAAATAATTATATACTTTGATACCAAAGCTCTGGTCAGTGTTTGCTTGTATTATTGTGTCTGAGTGCCTATTGTGTATACTTTGCATACTGCCTAACTCTTCTTGAGGGAAGTCTGACTGCTCAGCCACAGCTACCATGTAAATCTGGGTGGTACAGACTGCTACCAAGTGAGTTTACTGCTAACACCTGTAGTCCTAAATCTTTTGCAGTGTTCCCTAAGGGAACTGCACAGGTTTCTGCCTAACAGACGGGTCATCTCGGCGGCGGCGACAATTAAGGCGGCCAACGCCTTAGCGATTGTGGCCCGTTACGGCAGGGAGCTATGGTACAAGATAGCTCCCCTACTGGACTTTCTACCAGATGACAAGAGGGCTGAGGCCCTGGAGATTCTGCAGGAAGGTGAGGTGGCGTCGGACCATGCCATAACGGTGGCAACGGACATCGCCAACACCGGGTTTCGCCAGTTAGGCAACGGTGTTTGCCTTCGACGATGAGGCAGGCTCCAGGCGACAGACTTCCTTCAGGATGTGCAGACCAGGGTGTTGGACATGCCGTTCGACGGTAACTACCTGTTTGGGAAAACGGTGGATGAGTCGCTGCGGGCCATCAAGGCCGACACAGAGACGGCCCGAGCCCTGGGAGTCCTTCAGCAACGACGGCCCTTTCGGAGCACCGGAGGCAGACAGGGGGCCTCCAAGGGATCAGGCAGTGGCTCCTCTACATACCGCCAGGCGGCCCGCTCCTCATCCCAGGAGGCTAACAGAGGTCGTAGCAAGCAAGGAGGATCTCAGCATCGTCAGCAAGGCTGACTCCAAGCAAGATTGAACCGGCCGTAGCATCGGGCCCCCACCGAAGCACCCCAGTGGGAGGCCGGCTGGCGAGGTTCGTCAGCGTGTGGGAGTCCATCTCCGCCGACCGTTGGGTGCTGGATGCCCTGGCCCACGGGCACACTCTTGAATTCCAAAAGAAAGTGTCCCCCGCATTCCTCCCGTGGCCAGGAAGGAAAATCACGTCCCTCAACTGCTGTTGGAGGTAAAGGCGATGCTCAAGAAAGGTGCCATCAAGCTCGTCCCCAAGAGGCTCCGGGGCTCCAAAGTATACTCAAGATACTTCCTCGTCAGAAAGAAGACAGGCGGTTGGCACCCCATACTGGACCTATGTCGGTTGAACAAATACATCAAGGCACAGAAGTTCAGGATGGTCACCCTCCAGCACGTGCTGGGACAGCTGCAGGAGGGCGACTTCCTATCATCCTTGGATTTGGAGGATGCTTACTTCCCCATCCTAAAAGGACACAGAATGTTCCTCAGATTCGTAGTCCAGGTTCGCCACTACCAATTCAGAGCTCTGCCATTCGGATTGAAGTCGGCACCCAGGGTGTTCACCAAGTGTCTAGCACCAGTGGCAGCACGGCTGCGCCTGCGGGATCCATGTCTTGATGTCCTCATGCATCTACCTAGTGCGCCTGTGAAGACTACGGATGCGTCCTCTACAGGAGTTCCTCGACGCCCGCTGGGCAGCTTGGAAGACAAGATCCCGCTCAACAAGGTTTTGCGTCGGGCGATCCAGTGGTGGGGCACCCGTGCACAGACCCCGGCACGTCAGGAGACGGTGACGACGGACGCCTCCCTAGAGGGATGGCTGCACACACCAGAGATCTCCACGCAAGAGGCGTTTGGCTCCCGGAGGAGAGGTCTCTCCACATCAACATCTTGGAGCTCTAGGCCGTGTTCTGGGCGTTCAAGTCGTTCCTCCCGTCCCTCAAGGGTAAGGTCGTGAGGATCTTCACCGACAACACCACCACGATGTTCTACATCCGGAAACAGGGAGGCACCAGATCACCAGCCCTATCCAAGGATGCCCAGGATCTGTGGCACTGGGCCGTCGCCCAGGGGATGTTTCTGGTTCCCTTCCATCTGGCAGGAATAAAAAACACCATTACCGACTCACTCCGCAGGGAGCTGCACTCGTGCCATGATTGGGAACTGCGCCAGGATCAAGTGGATTGGCTCTTCCAGCGATGGGGCAAACCCCAGATCGACCTGTTCGCGACGGCGACAAACTCCAAGTGCCAGAGGTTCGCCAGCTTGTTTCCCCAGCCGAGGAGCATGGGCGATGCTTTCTCGTTCCCCTGGGACGGCCTGTTCCTGTATGCGTTCCCTCTGTTGCCATTGCTGCTTCGACTCATCAACCAACTCAAGAGGTCACGGTGCAGGATGATCCTTGTCGCACAGGCGTGGCCGAGACAGATCTGGTTCCAAGACCTTCTGGACCTCTCAGCGTCCCCACCAGTCAAACTGTCGACGGACGCAGATCTTCTCTCCAGAGAGGGAGGCGCCATTCTTCATCACGACCCATTGTCGCTGAACTTGCAGGCCTGGCTCCTGCAGCACTAGAGTTTGGAGGGTACAGTATCCCGGCTGACTGCAGAGAGGTTCTTGAAAAGGCCAGGGAGTCCTCAACTCTCAAGTGCTACGGACATAAGTGGAAGAGGTTCTCTGTCTAGTGCCGTGCACAGAAGATCAACCCTCTACGGATTACGGCACCTCAAGTGTTACCATACCTACTGTCGCTGGCCAAAGCGGGACTAGCTCATGCTTCCATCAAGATACATCTGGCAGCGATCTCCCGATACACCAGAACTACAGGATGGCCGTCCTTGTGGTCTCATCGACTGGTGAAGGAATTTATGAAGGGACTGTTCCGGTCATTCCCGCCGCTGAAGGCTCCAGCCCCGGTGCGGGAGCTCAACGTGGTACTGACCAGGCTCATGGGGCCGCCATTCGAGCCTCTGCATTTGGCTCCGTTGAAGTTCCTGTCGTGGAAGACAGCGTTCCTTGTGGCCATCACCTCCGCACGACCTGTGGGAGAGATTCAGGCACTGTCCTGCAAGCCTCCATACTTGACTTTTCACGATACGAGGGTGGTGCTGAGGACGCACCCCTCTTTCATGCCCAAGGTGCCGTCGGACTTCCATCTTAACGAGCCCTTGGTGTTACCAGTTTTCTTTCCGTCGCCTTTGTCGCCGGCCGAGAGGACTTTGCACTCGCTGGATGTAGCTAGAGCGCTTAAGTTCTACGTGGACCGAACAAAGAGTTTTCGGAAGACAGCTGTTTGTGAACTTTGGACCTGTGAACCAAGGGAAGGCTCTCTCGAAGGCTTCCATTTCCAGATGGCTCTCCGGCTGCATCATGCACTGCCATCGGTTGGCTAACCGACCGTTGCCGGGCCGTCCGAGAACCCATTCGACCAGAGCGATCGCTGCTACTACGGCGTTCTTGTCTGGTGTGCCCCTGCTGGACATCTGCAGGGCTGCCACGTGGAGATCGACGCACACCTTCACGAGATTCTACGAGATTCTACTGCGTCGACCGGGATTCCAGGGAGGAGTCCAGGGTCAGCCAAGCAGTGCTGCGCAACCTGTTCGCCTGAAGGTGGGCCTGGTGAGGAGGTAAGAGTTGCTTAATGTTGAGTTTAAATGTTCAGTTTAAATGTAATGCTTAATGTTGAGCCTTTGCCACCTCCCGTGGTTGTGCATGTGTGTACTGCTATATATTCTTATACTCATGAGCATGTGAATCCATGCCAGACCCCATGCTGGAGAAGGAACAAGTTACTTACCTGTAACTGTTGTTCTCCAGGATGGGTCTGGCATGGATTCACATGCGAACCCTCCCTCCTTTCCCTCTGCGGCTCTTCACTTGGTCATACTGCCACTTTACGTGCTACCAAATCTGAGGATGGCTGCTAGGGGAGGGGCTTAGGGAGAGGGCAGTCATTGGCTGGGGGCAGTATGACCCAGAGATCAGTGATTGGTTACTACTTAGAAAGACAGATCAGAAACGAAACTGATACTGATTTTTCTTTACCGAGGATTCCCAGCCGGACGACGGGGAATATTCATGAGCATGTGAATCCATGCCAGACCCATGCTGGAGAACAACAGTTACAGGTAAGTAACTTGTTCCTTCCCTTACCTATAGAGTCCCCCAGCAGATTTACTGGATTTGAAGGGTTTATTTTCTTTCTCCTGCTAAGAGTGAGACTTTTTTTCCCACTCTTAGACAGATTGCTATTGTGTGTTTTAGGCTATCTTGTGTCCTAATGGTATATGGGGTCTTTCTCGCCCTCATAGGAATTATCTTTTTAACATGTGTGTTACACAGCACCCTCAGTGCAGTACCACAGGGGTGGCATAGCGACCCCCAAACATAGACTCCATACCCTGGGACTGACTACTGTCTCCCAGGGCATGTAAAGTCCCCATTGACTTTACTAATAAATATTCAATAATTATGAACTAAACCAGTACAACCCATCTTACTATGGAAGTACTGGAAAGGGTTAATAGTTTTTTCCCCAGTGTTCATTTTCGAGGGGGTACCGTACAGTCCCTCTCTCCAAAGTTTCTGGCTGGTTGCAGTGGTTACTACCGTAAATATTCTACCGCGACAATTTCCCTATGGGATTTTCCCATTGTTCGAGGCTACCTCTTTTACTGACAGCCTCTAACATACCGCCGGTTTATTTTAATATAAACTTTACTCTGGTAGGTTTTTTTTGCCAGAACTTTAATAATATTTCTTTCTCGTGTCTTTCTCTGAAATCCTAACTCAGTTCGGGGATCAGGGGGAATAGGCAGCCTGGACAGGGTTACCTAGCCAACCCAAGTCGCACTCTGCCCTGATAGGTTGGGGGGGTTATCCCGCCAGAATAGCCACCCCACTGTGTGAGTGACAGCTAGGCTGTCTGAATGGGGGGTCTTGCTGCATAAAAGGAGAGAAGCCAAAGACATCTGCAACGACAGAACCACCGGTGAAGCCCTGCTGCAGAACCTCACTGCTTTTCTCCAACGACTCGAGAAGATCTTCACCTGCAAGAGTCTTCTTCCATTGAGCTGGTGGGGTCAACCAGTTCGACAATCGCCTTCCAGGACCTGCCTTGGTCGAATCGCCAGAGCCAAGCCCTAGGAGACTGGATAGCCAGGCACTTGTCCACGACCGCGATTTAAAGGAGCGTACCTGTAATTCCGTTTTGGCAGCACTGTGGCCGGTTTCATCCCTGGGCAGTGCAGTAACTCGAACCTTCCTCCACAACGAGAGCCTCTTCCTCTGCTAGATCTCCCGAACTGCAGGAACTACCGCAACCACAGGAGCCTCTTCCACTTTGAAGGTACATTGTTCCGCCTGGCCTCCCGTTTCGTTGGGTATTGCTAAAGGTGTTTTAAATCCTTTACTTACCTTCTGGGCTGACCGCCTTTTCGTCTAACATTTTCTTTCTACGTCCTGCAACCGCCTTTTGAATCGTTTAACAAAGACTTGACTGCAGCTACTAGAACATTTTGAACCTAGGCACTTTCGCTTGTACCACTGACTCTGGCACAAGCCTCTTGACTCTGGCTAGCTGCCTTCTCTTGATTGTTTCTCATCAAGAAATGTGTTGGTGCACCTAAAACTCTTATAACCACCTTTCTTCCCCTTTTATATATTGCTGAAGTGCCATTTTGCTCGGTTTTCACCAAAGTACTGCTGATGCTAAAGTGCTGCCTTGCTTAACTTGTTCACAATCCATTTTGGAAGTGTTGCTGGTGTGTTTTAGGAGTCTAAACCTGTATAACTTGTCTCGGGAGGATAGCTCAAGGGCAACGTGCTCGCCTTGGAAGTAAGATGACACAGAGCACCACAGGTTCGATCCCCAAGTCCGCGCTTAGAAACCTCCGGGTATTAAGCGCGTTATAAATAATCTATCATCATATATCATAACTTGTTCTTTCCCTCCGCTGAAGCAATTGTTACAGTGCCATTGTTGCTTAGTTAACACTATGCCGTTTTGCTCAGTTTTCACTCTTGCTCAAATTTGTCTACTATTTAAATAGGGAGTTGTGTATTTGTAAACCCTGAATACTGCTCATCTCCCTCTTGAGATAAGTCTGACTGCTTAGCCACAGCTACCAACTAAATCTTTGTGGTACAGAATGATACCAGGGAGGATTTATTGCTCATACCTGTAGTCTTATTCTTCTGTAGTGCTCCCTAAGGGAACTGCACAGGATTCTGCCTAACAGGCTGCCTGCAACGAAATTCATGTACCGTTGCCGTAAGTTCTGCGACATGTGCAGGGATCACAATGTTGATCCTTTTCAATGCTCCATTCCTATGGTTTTGTCTTTCTTGCTTTCTTTGGCCCACAGGGGCCTTCAAGTGGTTACCATTAAAAGTTACCTGGCGGCACAGTCTATCTTTAAGCGCTCGTCTGAACAATGTTCTTACTTTGATTTCTCAGTTTCTTACAGGACTGACTAATGTATTCCCCCCGTCCCCTTTCCGGGTGCCGGTTTGGGATTTGAATTTGGTTTTGAGTTTTCTCATGGGTGCTCCGTTTGAACCTTTGCACTCTTGTCCTTTGAGTTTACTGTCCTTCAAGACTTTGTTCTTGGTTGCGGTTACTTCCGCTCGCAGAGTGAGAGAATTGCAGGCACTTTCAGCTAAGCCACCCTTTACTGTGTTTCACAAGGACAGGGTTGTACTGCGAGTACATCCTTCTTTTCTACCTCTGAATAAAAGGTGGTTCTTCCATCTTTCTACCCTCCTCCTCATCCTGGTAAGGAAGTGGAGCGTCTCCATCTGTTAGATCCTAGCAGAGCTCTTAGCTTTTACATTTCTTGGATGTTCAGGGTCAGAGTGGACGATCAACTCTTTGTAGGATATGCTGGACACTGTTTGGGCCAGGCTGTTACCAAACAGACCTTGTCCAGGTGGATTATCCTTACCATTATGGAGTGTTACCGGTTGGTGGGTAAAGACCCTCCTGAAGGCTTGAGAGCTCATTCCACTAGGGGGGTGGCTACTTCCACAGCCCTCCAGCGGGGTGTTCCTATTAGGAATATTTGTGATGCCGCTACTTGGGCTTCAATCCATACATTTGTAAAACATTATTCCCTGGAAACCATCCATGGTCAGGATATGGCCTTTGGGAAGGCGGTTCTTTATTCCGCAATCTAATTGGGTATTCTAAATTATTTTCCCTCGTCCATTTACTGGTACTGCTTTGGGAGTCTGTCAAAGATGTGGAATGCGTTGGAGGGGACAATCCATTCGAAGAAGAGGTTACTTACCAACTGGTAACATTCTTTCGACTGGATGTTCCTCCAACGCATTCCACATCGCCCGCCCAGCCTGCCCCTCTGTAGAATTTCCTATGCGATTGCAGCTTCTGTTTCTGCAAGGCTAAATGCAGTCCAGCAGGCATCTGAATGGTGTCGCACGTTCTGGGCGAAAAAACTTAAACTGAGGCTACAGGCTCCATGCGCCTATTTATAACATCCTGTGACGTCGCCCTCGACGGACCCGGACCCGACACCAACGGCACAGGACGCCCTCTGCCGAAAAAGTTTCCGAAGTGCACATCTGTGGACATTACATGTCAAAGATGTGGAATGCATTGGAGGAACATCCAGTCGAAAGAACGTTACCAATTGGTAAGTAACTTGTTCTCCTTTACCGAGGATTCCCAGCCTGACAGGGAATATTCATGAGCATGTGAATCCATGCCAGACCCATGCTGGAGAACAACAGTAACAGGTAAGTAACTTGTTCCTTCTCCCCACCCCTCTGCTGCAGCTGATCCTCTGCAAGTTCTGGGCTTCCTTGGGCTGCAGCCTCATCCTGGTTTCACCCCACTGGCCTTCGAAGGCCTGGTTTTCGGATCTGCTGCAGTTGTGCTTCCAGGGTCCGTCCGTCCTTCCTATCTCCAGCAGGTGCTTTGTGGTGCAGCAGGGCAGAGCAGAGGAGCATCCAGGCCCAGCCAAACTGGCCCTGGCGGCCTGGCTCCTGATCAGCTGAGGCTTAAGCATTCTCAATTTTCAGATGACAACTGGGACATCATTCAGCAGACCAGGCGGCCCTCGACTCGGCACTAGTATAAAAGCAAATGGACTAGTGTTAGGGAGAATTCTCAGAAATGTGCTAATTCCCTTCTACCTTGGAGACCCCTAGCTCTTTTGCTGGACTTTAGGACTTTTCATGTTTATCCTGGAGAGAGTAAGACCTTTTTCCACACTCTCATGTTTTTTTCTTTGATTTGAACCCTGTGTTTCTTTTGGTTTTGGATTCTGACAAACTCCATAGGCATCATCTTTATATTGTGACACACCGCACCTTGAGTGCAGTGGCACAGGGAAGTCTTTCAGATTTCCCAAAGGTTTAAATACCTTTTCTTGGTTAAACTACTGTATCCAAGAGCAGTAAAGTGAAATTTACTTTGCTTACCTTTTGTAACTTTGTAGACCCAGCACACACTATCTTCCATCTACTGCTGCAGGGCTTTCTTAGCATCTCCCTTTGTCTACTTTCTCATATAACATTTTTATGTTACCTTTCTACAATTAATGGCTGGTGGCAGTGGTTTACCTTTTCCTACCATTGTGTGTTTTTACAGCGGGCTGCAATTGCAGCTGCAGTATAGCACCCATGGGTACCCATTTTGTCAAAATGGCCCGGTCTTCTTTTGTCGCCATTTCTTATTGGAAAGGTAGTTCTTGCGATTTACTCTGCATGCCAAACCAGGTTTGGTCTTTTTGTTCGTTTTGTCTTTGGTGGGGTTCACTGCTGAATCCCGCCTCTGGCTCGAGAGTGTCTGGCAGGGCCGGAACGAGGGAGGTGCCCAAAACTCCCTGTGTTTAGTCTCCTTGGTTACAGGAATGCACCCAAAGGTGGCTGGCTGACTGTCAATGGAGGAGAGCTAGGCTGCAAATGAATGGGAAAAGCCTGCATAAAAGGCAAGGTCTTTTAGACGAAAGGCAGAGTCGACCACTGGACGAAGGAATCAAAGAAAGAAACTGGAAGAGATGCTTGCTGCAACTCCTAGACCGTTGGTTTTGTTTTACCAGTGAAGCTGTTCTGCAAAGCTGAAGCTCCTATTTCGACATCGACTAGAGAAGCCCGGAATGGACGACTTCTCCCGTTTGGTTGGTGGGGACCAATCGACCCCAAGACAAACTGGACTGAAACCCCTCTCTCTGCTGGCTGTACTTCCATTGCTGCGGCAGGAACTGAGTGCCAGGGGACATGAACACCAGAATCGAGTGCATCGTTTTTAAGCCGGTCCCGAGCTCCAGGAAGATCCTCCGAACTCCCTCGAAGTAGGGCTGACCAAGCCTGAGCCACCTCAACAGAGTACTGGACGCCAGGAGCGAGGAAAGACCACAAGGTGTCCAAGAAACGCAGTGGTGCTATTAGCGAGAAGGTGAAACCGCGAAGTGCTGCTGCTTTGAATTGCGCCCATTGCTGCTGCTGACCTTCAAATCGTAGTGCAGGAGTCCCCAAACGTCCTCCCTCTTGTCCCCACGACCGAGGCCAAGGAACAGCAGGATCTGCAGGAACTACAACAGGTACAGGAGCCAGCTGGAACCATTTAATCAGACCTAAGGTACTGTGAACTAAGGGGTACTTACCTCTTGTTTGTGCAGTTTGCTTGCTCTCAGTTGAGACTTGCATTTTCTGTCCTTTGCAGAGTTGCTTGCAGCTTTGCCCTTGACAAGC
This sequence comes from Ambystoma mexicanum, assembly GCF_040938575.1. NCBI lineage: Eukaryota > Metazoa > Chordata > Amphibia > Caudata > Ambystomatidae > Ambystoma > Ambystoma mexicanum. The sequence goes on from NC_090921.1 coordinate 1,391,007,817, forward strand.
CTCCTAGCTTGTGGCCCAACAGTGATTTCTTTTTCAACAAAACACTCTTTTAATATTGTGCAAGACTTTTACCTATCTTCAAGAAGTTCTTCATCTTCCCTAGACTTTGCTCAATTGACAATGGCTGTACTGGCTCCCTGAAAGACACTTCTTACCCTCTGACTTTGTGTTTAACTAGCCCTCCAAAAATTCAAACATACTTTATTTGTATAGCTGGGAAAGGGTTAATCTACTTTGCATTGGGGGTTCAAAAGTACTTACCCGTTTGAGAAACATGTTAACCATTGTTTCCTTCCCTGCTTCCTTTTTTCCACAACTTCAGCATTACCATTTAAGCGTGCAAAAAAGATATATTTATGTCCACAGTGTCCTAGCAATTGAAGTCACCTCGGGGTGTAGGAATATCTGTGTGCCATCCCAAAAGGGTATCTACTTACTTTATTGAATTGAAGGAGTGTATTTTGAAGTATATTTTTATTGTTGCCAATCGCTCCCTTCTAAAGAAGGCTTATTTTAAAACTGACTGTTAAATTAATAAATAATTATTTAAACAAGAAACCTTGACGGCCACCAGGGGGCACATAGATGAGCATGCTCTTTCTGTGAACTCCGTAACCAGCACCCCGGAAGATGGAATGAGCCCCCGTCTTTTGGAACCCCCCGCTGAACAAATACGGGATTTCGCCGTGTGAACGTCCCCCCCACCCCGAGGAAAAATCCCGATGTAAATCGGCCCTCCACGTGCCTCAGAAAACACAAGAGAAAATCGGGGGCCTCCGAGGCACGTGGAAATCGAAACCAACTGCGTGTGTCTCGCCGTTAGAAGGCCCGGAAGGCGTGTGCTCGGCTCCCGGAGTGAAACACCCTCACACGAGGACGTGAGATCAGCCAACCGACCTGGTGAGCGTGAATAAGTGCTGCATGAAGGAGTGAAGTGCGGATCGCGAACATACCAATTTGTGACAGTGACATTGGGGAAAACTGCCGAGTGGAGCCCTCACAGAGATCTGCGACTTCCCGGGTGAACCCAACAGCGGAGTTGTCTAGGCCAAAAAAGGTGTGCGAACCCCACCAGAGGCGGAATTCATAATCGGAACCGACAGGGGACAGCGCCTACCCCCCCTCGGAGCCGACTGCCCAGCACGGCTCCCTGCATGCCCACGGCACCACCCCAGGCCCACACAAGAACTTACGCCGCCCCATCCGCAAACTTCCCGCAGCGCAACTCGAGGGACTAGGCCGTCATCATCCACCTAGATCGAGTGAGGCGTGGATTATCACAGCGCAGGCAGTTTCTACCCAGGCCCACCATCGGTGATCTGTATGAGTACTAAGCATAAACTAGCTCACTTCGCCTACACCCCACCTTGCTTACAACCGCTGGCGCCAAGATGGCAAACTGCGCCACTACAGGAGACGACCTGGCTGCAGCTACGAAAGGAGACATAGCCGCCCTGCTGGGGGAGATTAAGAACCTGGGAACAAATATAGGTGGCAAAATAGATAGGATCACTCAACGGCTTGATAGCATGGAGGAGAGACTCGAGGGAGTTGAAAACAATCAGGCCTCCATTGACACACTGGAAGGGCAACTCGACCAAAGAATGACGGAACTGGAACGACGTGAATATGAGTTTAAACTTAAACTCGATGATTTGGAGAACAGAGAAAGGAGGAATAATATACACATTTTTGGTATTCCGGAGAGAGAGGGGAAACGAAAGCGGACCTTAAGGAGACACTTCACAACATCATCAAACTTCTGACAACGGGTGATGAGGTGGATGAACCGGTAACCGAACGAATTCACAGAGCTGGAGGCCCAGCGAGTGGACCACGCTCAGTCCTCGCCCGATTTCACCGATTCAGGTACAAAGCTAGAATTCTTGAGAAAGCCAGAATGAGCGAGAAGATTACGCTACGCGGAGCACAAATCTCCATTTACCAAGATCTCTCCTCCTTGACCCTAGCCCTCAGAAAAATGTGCGGACCTCTAACAAAGATGCTCAAGGAAAAGAACGTTCAATATAGATGGGGTAACCCCTTCTCCCTCACGTTCCAATACGAGGGGACCAGATTTAGACTGCAATCGGAGAATGAGATAAAATCGTGCATATCTGACCTCTTTGGGACACGAGGAGAAGATGCTAGTCAAGAAGCGACAAATAAGGAAGGAAGAGAATGGTGACTCCAAGGCCCTCGGAGAAGGAGAGTGAAGGGGTCGCGAAAATTCAGGAGGGGCAATCTCTCCCCAGAAACAGACAACTGACACAAGGTGATACCGGTAAGACAATTCCAATCAAAGTATGTAAATGGTGTGATATGGATGCACGAACGCACACACATTCCCTGGACTCTAATGAAGATAATTAGGGGGGAACCACCAGGGCGCTCACTCTGGACTACAATGACTTATTCTGGTCAAGGGGCGTGAAGTAACGACCCCCGGAAGTGGTCCGATGTCGACTTGGGACAACCGACCGGGCTCGACCAAACGCCATCAATTAGGAAGGAGGGAGGGAAGGCGGAGGGAAAAGTTAAGGAAACAAAGAAGGTCAGAGCAGCAAACATAATGAACAGCCAATTCAGCGTGCGGCTCGTGAGCATAGAGCAATGAGTCAAAGAGACAACTCCCAGCGAGAAAGAACTATGGCTACGAACATTAGTACAAGGGAACCGGTCTCCTTAGGAGTTGGAACACTCCATGTTGAAGGGCTCAACTCACCGACAAAACGGTCCCTTGTAGCCAGAGAATTTCGTAGAAGCGGATTAGATATTCTTCTACTCCAGGAAACAAAATACATAAAAGGAGATGAACGACGGATCCTTGGGAAACGAGTGGGAACTGAATTTTGGGGCTCTGGCCCACTCAGAAAGGGAGGGTTGGGAATCCTCATTAGAAAAGGCATAGATTTTGTGATGACCAAGGCATGGTCAGACATTGAAGGACGAGCAATGTTAGTAAATGGGCAACTAGGTAATCTGAACGTCACAATTGCCACCTTGTACGCTCCGAACACAGGCCAGTCTAGATTTCTCTCCAGAACAATCCCTTAGATACTACTTGAAGCCACCGGCACATCATCTTGGGGGGGATTTTAATCAATGGGCGAACCCGGCCACAGACCGGAATCCTGGGAACCCTACCACGACTCATCAGAATAGACCTGAACCGACTGAGCTAGCTCATATGATGGAACTGTATAACATGGTAGACGCATGGAGAGCTCTTCATCCGGAAGAACAAGGCTACACTTTCTATTCTGCTCCCCATAATACATACACCCGCATAGATTACATGCATCTCTCCAGAGAGCTCTCTGAAGTAACATCACAGGCAAAGTTAACCCTGATCACTTGGTCCGACCATGACATGGTCCTTACAGACATTCAGTGGGCCGACCTACCTAAAAATGGTGGGAAATGGCGCTGCAACGAGAGCCTCTGGAGGGATGTCGTTTTCAGAACTGAAATGGAGACAGAAATCTCTGAATTCTTCAAAACAAACGACAATGGAGAGGTATCCAAACAAACCGTGTGGGAGGCCGGGAAGGCCACCTGGAGAGGGATCTTGATAAGGGAAGGCTCATCAAAGAAGAGAGAACGTAATCTTATTGAACAAAGGCTCCGAACTGAAATTTCCCAATTAGAACGCACACCCAAAATAGGCGAAGAATTGGATCCTCAGAAGATGAACAAAGCCAGAGAGAAAAGAAACGAACTGAAACTATTGGAGCATGAACAGGTCGTGCGTAAACTAAGATTTTTAAAACAAAAATTCTATGAGAAGGGCGATAAGGCTGACGCACTTCTCGCCGCCAGGCTGCGAGAACAAAGAGCGGAGCGAAGAGTATTGGAAATTAGACGATACCTCCCCCACATCACACGCCCACAGCACCATCCCAGAACATTTTGCCGACTTTTATGAAACTTTCTATTCTTCTGAGGTAGACCCTGAACGATCACAGACAGAGTCCTATCTGTCCTCAATAGATGTACCACGTATTCCTGACTTAGAGGTCGAATCACTAGAATCCCCTATTACGGATCTAGAGGTCCAAGCCGCCATAAAAAGATTAACATTGGGCAAGTCCCCGGGCGAAGACAGCTACACCGCCGGATTTTATAAAACCTTCATCACCGTGCTGGCCCCCTTCCTGACACTCCTCTTCAGTGAAATAATGGACACAGGGAAACCCCCAGACTCCTTTACCAAGGCATTGATCACTGTTATCCCCAAGTCTGGGAGGGATCCTACGAAATGTTCCTCATACCGCCCCATCTCTCTACTCAACCTTGACGCAAAGATATATGCCAGAATCTTGGCAGCGAGGCTCGAAACCCTCATTCCTCAACTTATACACTCCGATCTATTTGGGTTCATACTGCGCAGACAAGGGGCAGACACAATCCGCAAAACCTTACACCTGATCCACGCATCTCAGACCATGGAGAATGACCCGGCCCTGCTTTCCATCAATGCGGAAAAGGCCTTTGATAGGGTGGAATGGGGGTTCCTTGAGGCAGTACTCCGAAAGGTGGGAATGGGCACTAGATTTAGGAGAGCGATACACACAGTTTATACAGACCCCAAGGCATCTATATTTGTGAACGGGGAATACTCACGGTGGTTCAACCTGCAGCGTGGAACCCGACAAGGATGCCCCCGCTCAGCGATTCTCTTCACCCTGTCCTTAGAAACCCTGGCAATCGCAATAAGGGCAGACTCTACACTAGGAGGTATTCGACTGGGGACAACAGAATACAAAATTGCTCTCTACGCAGATGACATCCTCCTCCACATCACGAACCCTTCCGTCTCTATTCCCCGAGCTCTCTGCATGATCGAAGAATATGGTAAACTCTCGGTTCAAAATAAACAAGACAAAGTCCACACTCTTTCCCCTCCAAGGACAAAAAGACGAGAATACCATCAGATTCTCCCCATTCGGTCTCAATATCGAACACTCACAACTACAATACCTGGGGATACAAATAACGAAGAATCTAAGTGACTTATTTGAAGCAAACTTCCCTCCCCTATTGAAACAATTTAGGTTAGACTTGACAAGATGGGACAAGCTCACAATATCCTGGCTAGGCCGGCTTAATGCAATTAAGATGATATCCCTGCCCCGGTTCCTATATCCTTTTCAAGCGATATCCATTAGGATTCCAAAAAGCTTTTTTACTGAGATCAAAAGGGCCATGCTCCAATTCCTATGGCAAGGGAAAAAAGCAAGAATTCCATATAAGACCCTAACGCTCCCAAAAGATAAAGGTGGAGTTGGGCTTCCCAATTTTCAAAAATATTACGAAGTCGCCCAATTTAGGGTATTGATTCCACACCTCCGTAACCAGACAGACACCCAGTGGGTCAATATGGACAACCATTACTTTACACCAGCCACAGTATCTGAATGGTTATGGGCACCTAAAAAAGAATCTGTAGAAAACTCAGACCACCCGATTCTAATGACCATCTGGGACATCTGGACACATGGCAAAAACATGCAAAACATCACTCCCCTGAGCCACTTATGGTCCCCAGGAATCAACGACCACATCCCAGAAGTCGGAAAATTCCAATCATGGTATGAGGCTGGATTAGAGAGAGTAGGGCAACTGCAACGGAAAGACTCCATCTCTCTCCCTGAACTACCGAAGCCCTCGGAATAGGCCCATTATCCACCTTTCAATACTTGCAGATAAAAGGGGTTTTGACAAGAGCCATGTGGAAACCCAAATGAATGAGAGAACTCGCCCCTTTTGAGAAAATACTGAACTGTAATGAAAGGCCTAATATCTGATATGTACAAAACACTGATAGAAGGGGAGGGGGTGAACACGGACTCATTGAAAAGCAGATGGGAAACAGATTTCTCCGAACAGTCACTCCAGACCTATGGGATACCATATGCCAGGCAGCCACACGGATAGCCATTTCAAATCAATACAAACTCCATGCAATCAAATGATTGCATAGATGGCAATATGATCCAGTCAGATTATCTAAAATGTTTCAGACTACGAGCCCGGATTGCTGGCGTGGATGCGGAAACAGAGCAGACTACTGGCACATGTGGTGGGGATCTCCCAGAATACAAGTGTTCTGGTCGGAGGTCCTGGGTTGGATCAAAGAAGTCGACGGTATCGACAGAACACCTACTCCCTACCTCGTATTGTTTGACCTCGAGAAAGATGAGGATGACTGGGTCAAGATCAAGGATCTAGCACCACAATTGCTATTAGCTGCTAGGGCAAAACTAGTAATGAGGTGGAAAGCGCCTACAACTCCCACGAAAAATGAATGGATCCATGTTTACAATAATATATGCATAATGGAACATAGAACAGCGTCGCTACATGGAAAATTACCTTAGACTGAAATCTTATGGATGGAATATAAAAGTATATACCTGCCCACCGGCTTATCTCATAACAATGCCCCTACCACGACGATGGAGGCACAAGAATTGACCTAGGCAATGTATAAGTTGAGCTCTGCAACAGACTCTCTCATAACCAACGCAATTTCGGCATTGAACATTGATGCTGCTCGCCACACGATGAACGCTGCTCGGCCTGCAATACAGGTTCTGACCAAGGGGGAGGGGAGGGGGCGCGAAAGGGGAGGGGGGGGACAAGGTCATGTTTTTGCACGAACCCTATGTATGAAGAAGGTGTTTGCAGGACAGACACTAAATACGCCGAATTTAAAGGGTTCGCTTCTCCATTACGAGATAGTTAACTGTGTACTTAAATGTATCCTTTCTTTGCATGACTTGTATCTGTAAAACGAATAAAACCAAATTTACAAAAAAACAAGAAACCTTGAGTATAAGTGTAATTTGAATACGTGTCACTGTGAAACTCTATTTTGCAACCCTACAGCTCACATGGACCCCTCTTGAGATAAGCCTGGCTGCTCAGCCACTCTACCAACTTGTGTAGCACAGACTTATAACAAAGGTTGGGTTACCTATTGCCAAGAGGACAAGGCTGTTGTAGTCTCCCACAGGGTTACTACATACAATCTTGCCTAACAGCCACCATGCTCTTGTCGCACTCTTATATTGTCCTGGCTCTTGCCAATGCTTGTTTTGCATATCATACAGTTCCTTAAATTCTCTTGGCACTTACCAATGCTTGTTCAATGTTTCTTGCGGCTCTAACTAATGCTTGTTTACCAGTGCTTTTCGTGGCTCTTGCCAATGCTTGTTTCTCATATCATACAGTTCCTTGAATTCTCTTGGCACTTGCCAATACTTGCTCGCCAATGCTTCTCGTGTCTTTTCCCAATACTTGTTTTCTCATATCATACAGTTCCCTGTATCACGAACTTTTACAAACTTGCTTTCACCCATGTCGGTATTCAGAAAGTGCTTATTTTTATTTTACTTAGGTTTGGTATTCAAATAAATACTTGCTTTATTTCAAATCATCAGTGTTCATTGCTAGCTTTGCGTGCATGCCTGCCAACCCAGTGTACCCCCCTGCTTGGTTGATGCACCGTTCAGATCTTACGGCGTTCCAGCGAGGCCTCCTGCCGCCACAAGCGCTCTCTCGTGCGGAGCCTCGTTCAGTCTCCCAGCGGCTTTCCGTGGCTGTGCTCACCCTGTGATGCTTCTCCTGCAGCTCGGGCTTCATGCGACCGCTTCCCTTGGTCACGCCGGTTCTCCTCTCACAGTCTGCCACGGACCTCCAGTGTCCTTCAGCTTCGCTGCCTGCTGCATACACTCTACATCCTCCTCCAAAGGGTCTCGAGCTGCTCCGCTTGCCATGCAGCTTTCCCAGAGAGATCTGCTTCCGCCCAGCAGTCTGTAGCGCTGCTTCCACAGTTCCCTCCATTTGCACAGTACTTCCTGCTTTTATTTTACCACCACCATTATTGGTCCAAAAAGAACTAGACAGCTCACTGGTGAAACGCGAGTCCTGCATTACTCTTGCTGGCCTCTTCCTCGTCCCAGTACACAACTGATGTCTGTATATGTTTTTGTTTATAAAGTGAGGATGTGTTTCTCTAGTTGGTCTCTTCCTCGGCCCAGTACCAAACTGGTGTTTCTTGGGGAATGTTTTAGGGGAAAACAGCAAAAGGATTTACAATAGCCTATAAAGGCTTGAGGGACAACCGACTCATTATTAAGGGGAAATTGGGGATACCATGTCTCACCTAAGGGCGCCTCATCCCCACTTTCCAAGTCTTCTCCATCCAGATGATCCTCCCTCGTATATCCACCCCCAAGTTCAGGGTCCAAAAGCGATATAAATAAATAAAAAGTACCTCCGTCCCCGGCGGGGGACGAGGGAAGCCCCGAGCTGTGTGGAGGCGCAGAGCAGGGATGGCCCGCTCAGAGTCTCCACATGGCTGGAGGCTTTCCTCGTCCCCCGCCGGGATCGCAGGATCAAGAAGGTAAATTGGGGGGGGCGGGTGGGAGGGAGGGAAGGGAAGGGAAAAATAATAAAAAGACTTACCCGAGTTCCCGGCAAAGGGCGAAGGCAGCCTCTCAGCCGCGGGGAGGCTCGAAGCGGGGATGACCCTGCTTCGAGCCTCCTCATTGGCTGAGGGGCTGCCAAGCCCCCCGCCGGGGACAAAGGCAGTGGAATCCTGACGGAGGGATTCCCGGCCGGGTAGGGACCTGGCGAGAGCCAATAAGAATGCTTGTTGCATTCTGATTGTCTCTCGCCGGGGTAGTAATGAAACATATACATTCTTCATGATGCTTCATTGCTCTGCCAAGGTTAGGTTCTGTGTAGACGCCCAATTATTTGACATTGTCATTACTGATTGACAAAGCATGCAACAATCTAGAATACAAACTAAGTTGCCAGTTTTGAGGTTACATTTAAAACGAAAAGGATTTTTGTATAATTTTTACAGGTAATGGAACTCTAATGAAGTCTAGGCCATGGTACAAAGATTTAACTCAATCAATCAGATGATTTGTAATACACATTCTGTTCATTATTTCCATGTACGATACTAAAATTCAAGTTGCACAGCGGATTATATTCCCCTTTCTTCTGGGATCAAAACTACCAAAGCTGCTTTGCATTAGCTAGTTTTGTTTTCAATAAAGTGTTCAGTCATGTTATATTTCACATTAAGTACATGATATTTCAGTGTAAATACATTGTGAGCTTATGAAGAACATGACATTCAATCGGGTTACTCCCTACAGCATGGACAAAGAGGTATTGTGTGTTCTGCTCAACCCCTCTGTGATATTTGACACAATTGTTTACACATTTCTCCTCACACTCCCCTTTACCAGAAAATCCAGATGGGACATTGAGTCAATGTGCCTTGCGGTACCATGGCACCATCCTATCACCTGAAATCCTCAATCTCTTCATGCCGACTATAGGATGTGAGAAGTCTGAGAGCATTCTCACACCTACTCCCCTTGGATCCTCTTCTCAGGTGGCCATGAGGGAAAGGCTATTGCATTTTGGATCCTGACCCTGGGGGTGGAGATGCGAGGGAGAATCACCTGGGTGGAGGGTCCTTGGGTATTGTGGAGAGGTCTGCAGGCGAGACATGGTATCCCCCTTTTTCTTGTGATAACCAACCATACCCTCCCCCTGCCTTTATAGGCTGCTGCCAATGACTTCCTTTCATTTCACCTCATTCATAGCTCTCCAGTACTCAAACGAAGATGATGTGACTAGGAGTGGTACACTCTAACATGCCATCACACCACTCTGATACTGAGACGAGGAAGAGGTCTGAAGGCTGTTGTAAGGGTCAGGCATGTCAAGAGAACACCATAACTATAGTCAGGTAAATGGGCTTAAGGATTCGCACCTGCAACCTGTTAAGTGGTCGCAGATGCATAAAAGGTGGAGCTGACAATCGGAGAGGGGAGACCAGCTGAAGAAAAGTCGGGCCGGGTGTGTTGGGCCTGTGAGGAGTGAAACCCTGTTGAGAAGGAGGCTGCTGAGGAGGGTCTTGCCCCAAAGCCACGACACTGGCAAATATCCAGGAGAGACTGCGATGCTGAGGCCCGGGCGGGCTGAGAGAGCGTCACAGCTGTTATAGACTCCCTGATTGGGTGCCCACAGCCGGAGCTCTGGGGCACGGAAGAGAGCCCAGCAATGTCCGTGAGTGGCGAGCGGAGCTGCCGGCAATCCACAGAAATTTTCACAGTGCAAGCGCTGCTCACAACGCTGCAGATGTGGACGCAGAGCAGAGAGCAAGGTAAGAAAATGCTCGCAGGAGTCGCCAGGGACCAGTGAGTGAACCAAAGTGAACACTCATACCGGGGCACTCCTGGGGCTTCTATAGGGCAAATGTAATTGCTGGGTGAACTAAAATTAATGTGAATGCCAAAATAAACCCAAAGCAGGGGTTATATGAGCAAGTTGAACTATAAGAGAACGCCTTGTAAATTGTGAACTATTGAATACTGAACTAAAGGTAAGCTTTGATAAGCCTATGAATGTAAAGCAAGCATGTGTGAAGCACACTTAATGAATACTGAAAGGCAATGAACGAATTCTATGGAATGAAGTGAAAAGCAAGTAATGAACATTAGTGAAGAGTGTGAAAGTAATGTGGTGAAGGAAATTAGACACTGCAGAGTGAATTGTATGGAAACATATTGTGGCAACGCCAAGAGACTGGCAAGGAGAAACCAAAGTGAAGGTGAACCAAGACACTGGGGCAGTGACAGAAAAACCTGTGTGGGCAAGAAAGCCTAGGGTTATCAGTTGTGTGACCTGTAATGGGTGGACCGTGTGGTCTGACAACTGCGCCTAGACCGAGGTTACCCTGTTTGTGAAAACCAAGGAAACATACAAACAAGTATGAAAGATTGCTGAAGTGAAAGCAGAAGAGAGCAATCTGTGTAACCTATTAAGGAATCAGAATGAGTGTGAAGTTGACCTGGAACTGGTTTTGAGTATTAAGAGACTAAAACTAAGTGTGAGCTGGCAAGCTGGACAAGCAGATGTCTTGGGGAAGGGAAACCTAAGACCTTGTGAACTTTGTTGTTGCCTTGGGGAAGGGAACCTCAAGGCCCTATTGAAACTGTGTTCTCTTTGTGGAACCGCTTTGAACTTTGGGAAGAGGAGCTAGATAAAAGACAAGAGCTGGAAGAAGCGCAGAATGTTATTTCGGAACACTGCTTATTTTCTTGTTGACATCTCTATACATTGTTTAACTTTAGTTGTGAGGGCAAGTATAGGTTTTGGACACACAGACTTTTGAGTCGTACTCAGACTATCGTTAGTTTATTTAGGTGGGGAAAAATAGCACAGGGCAGTTAGGCCTTACAACATCCTGATCTTTAAGTTAATAAAAGTATTTTGTTTTAACTTTGAATCTGTTGTCTGTGTTGCTTCATGATGCCGTCACAAGGAACGGACACCGACGTCCCTGTAACGAAATTCACAGACGGCATCCAGCTATACCTTAAGGCCAGATTGGTCAAAGCTATTTCACGGTTCAACCTCCTAATTAAATCTCAGCTTAATCAAAATAGAGTTCATACTGTTTGGAAATCGTGCCAGTGAAACATTCATCCAATCATGGTTAGCCAAAATGAATATTTTGAGGCTTGTGACGGAATAAGCCCCGACTGTCAAATCACTGGGGTTCATCTGTGACTGCAGCCTTTCATTCAGACATCACATTGCGGAAGTGTCACACACAGCCCAGTGCCAACTAACAAGGCTGCTCAGAATAACAAATGTCTTCCTTCCTCTCCGTTCAAGACTACAAGTCCTGATATCATGTTTGGAAAGGGGAGCCTGCTGCTCTCTGTTATCACTGGCACACTCAAAATAGCACATCATGCTTCAGCCACACTATTTGTTGACATCACAATATAGGAACCCTTCCTCCCCCATCTTGTTGGAGCTATATTGGGTACCAGTTCCAGTCTGGATCATCTTTAAGAATGCTTGTATCACAAAACTGTGGCGTCTCTAGCGCCGCCATACCTTGCCGAAAAACTGATCATCTTGGGAGACCATTGCAACTCATGTATCTGCAACATTGCAAAAGAGGAAACAAAAGTATGTAAAAAAGCAGCAGTCGTTTTTCTGCCAGCTCTTTGGAAATATGTCCTGTTACACATCCACATGCCTCTATCGCTCCTGCAGTTTAATAAACCACAGGAAACCCAACAGTTCAAGGAATTACTGAAATAGCACTGTGTACCGTCAAGCAGCAGTTAGGCTGTAAGTTCTTCCCGCATTCTGGCCAGATCCACCTTGTTGAATCTACCTTTTATCCAGTGTTCTATTCCTTCTTGGATTGGTTCGTGCTTTATAAATACCTTTCATCCATATTTAAATGTTAAAGTATTTGATTGAACATGTGTAAACTGTTCTTGATTATTCTCCAAGTACACGTGCAAGGTTGGGTAAACGTGTACATTTGATGCTCCCACGTTGGGCAGAACATTTCATTGATATCCACATAGAATATGACAATTCATCTATATTATCTTGTTAAGTATAAAAGCAAATCTATTCCCTTTTTAAGGACTTTAGATGTAGAATGACTCTCACTCCACATATAACATGCTGCTGTTTATTTTAATTTACAAATTAAAATAGTTGCATGAATTCGAATGCCTCTTTTGATCTCTCAATGGTAGTATCTATAGACTGATGAATATCATTAATTTGAAGAATATATGGAAAATGAGAAGGAAAGTTCCCAACACAATCCACTTCAGTTACTCCCTGACAAAGATGAAAGCTTCTTTAAAAGCAACATGCGTTCTAGCTTTTTACTGCTTCTATTTTTTTGCATCAGGCCTTTTCTCTGTATGAAGATGAAATCAGTGACTCAAAGGCACAGCTGGCGGCAATAACCTTGATAATTGGCACGTTTGAGAGGATGAAGTGCTTCAGCGAGGAGAACCATGAACCTTTGCGGACACAGTGTGCCCTGGCAGCTTCAAAGCTCCTTAAAAAGCCAGACCAGTGTCGAGCTGTTAGTACTTGTGCTCATCTTTTTTGGTCTGGGCGAAATACAGACAAGAATGGAGAGGAGGTAAGACCAAACATTATGCATTGTCTTGTTCTTCCTTTAATCTATTTGGTGGTATTTGTAATTTATTCTCAAATCAATGCTTGTAACCTGAGCTTGAAATCGTCCAATCCTGCATTTTTCTATTGATGCTTTGAAATGCATGCTGGCTGTGGCACGATCTAAAGTTTTATTGCCCTTGCTCTTTCATGTCTCTTGTATTGTAATGTAATACAGTCATTCAGACACCAGCGCTTTGGTTCTTAGTGTTATATTTTGGTGTTATTGGGTGTTGTATAGCTAGGTGCGGGAAGACAGCAAGGTTGATGGCGCTTACATGGGAAACAAGTCAGATTTCAAAAATCCTGCACTGAGCAGCATTAAACATTAAGAACAATATGATGTGTCTTGCAGGCTGACATTGCAGTGTAGTGAAGTTGCTTCGTGCTGGATGGCATTCAGAAGTATTGCCACAGCATGCCTAAGCATAATCATGGTGCGGAAATTGGCATGTTGGTAGGAGCGTTCTTTGAAGGTTGAGACAGTACAGTTGGATGTCAACGGTCTCACCACAGGTAGATCACATTTTTATAATAAATAGTATTCTCCATCACAGGGTCTGGCATGGATTCACACGCTCATGCATATTCCCCATCGTCGGGCTGGCAATCATCAGTAAAAAATAAAAGCAGTTTCTCTCTAGCCTGAAAACTGCATTTCTCCTCTAGACCAATCACTGATTTTGGGTCATACCGCCCCCATGCAATGACAGTCGTCTCCCTAAGCTCCACCCCTGGAGTACATCTTCATATTTTTACTGCACGTTTCACTGTTTGTGAGTCCTCTCTTCTTGTTTTTTCGATTAAAACATTGTGTTTTTTACTGATTCTGTTCCAGTGTCAACGACAGGCGGGCAGCAGGGACCCATTGTCGGCAAAGATCAACTTTCATTGCGGATCTTCTCTTCAAAGTTTCGAGAGGCCTAGACTTGGACCTACATCGCGCCTTCCAACATGTCTGAGGAGAAGAGGAGCCTCTTCAAGAAATGCACGAAATGTGGACTGAGAAATGTGTATGTGGAAGATCGGCATCTTAACTGTGTGTATTGCCTTCATCTCAAATGTTTGTATGTTTGCATCCGGACCACAATGAAGGGCGGATGTGAGATTTGTCGTGGATTTTCGAAGAAAACGAAAAAGGACCAGTACAGCAGGTTGGCAACATGACTCAAATCGGGGAAGGCCTCAGACGCCGCCTTCGGGCTCGGTCAGGCCTCATCCAGAACCCGCCGGTCCCATGTGCAAACTTCCTCAAAGAAAAGGTTGAGGTCCTTTGAGAATGCCCTGTCCACGGGGGTCCAAAAGAAAGGCAATCTTCATGCTATGGCTCCCACTGGGTTCGCTGCGGCCACGGGTCCCAATTACGAAAGGACACAATCAGTCGCTGTCTACATCCACAACGAGCCTACCAGTGGGGGGCACTCCCTTCGAGACGAAGTCCTTAACCCCTACGAAGCTTTGTCTACCGTTTTCGGATAAGTCTGTGAACGAGAAGTCCGCAGGTGGCTCTGCATGTTCCCCGCCGACTACAACATTGGCCGCCAAGAAAATGACTTCATCAACGACCTTTTTGTCGTCAAAGACATCCACTTTGTCGAAGAACACGACCTAGTCAACGGTCACAAGCCAGTTGACAAAATCTTCAGCATCCACCTCGTCAGCAGCCACCATGACTTTGTCGAAAGGCGACTTGACGACAAAGGTGGTCTCTAATGTCACAAATGCGGAAACCCCACGAGTAACCCTACCACCACAGCATATGGCTGCAGCGACGCCAACGACATCCGCTGGCACACCAGTGATGGGGACTGTTCCTTTCGTCACCCCACTCCGGAAGGAGTCAGTGAAGGACAAGGAGCGACTAATGCCCTCCGAAACCCCGACAAGGGGAAGCAGGGCCAAAGGAGGCATCAAGGGAGCAGGAGCACATCTACACAAGCTCGGATGAGGACAACTTGCCCAAGGACTGCTTCTCGGATCACGAGGGGGGAGGTGAGCCAGTGTCCATAGAGGGATCTCCACAGGATGAACCTGTATCCCCATCTAGTCCAAGAAGGGTCAGCCAGAAGCTGTTGCCGACTGTTCCCCCACTCCTCAACCGGCACCTAGGGACATGCCGTTGGACATACTTACGACACTGCACATGCTTGCTATCGGAGATACATCAACGACTGCCTGCTGCACCTGCTCTGGCCCGCAATCCCTCAAGGCCACGGAGGAGACCTTCTAGGCCGAAGTGTAAGTCGAAGGACCCGACTGGCCCGAGGCATCAATGACAGCCCTACCACCTCTGCATCAGGCCTTGACTCCTGTTGTTAGGGATAACTCACAGGTAAGCAGGGCGGGTTGCTAGGAGTTCATGGACCTAGAACTCATGGAAGGCCTAACTCCTTCCCGAATCCCAAAAGGAACGCAAGTCAATCAAAACAAGTAGCAAGTTCAACTGAGGTTTATTACCACCGACAAACCACAGGGATCAAATGCGCGGAGGCGGTTCCAGGCACAGCTTGAAGAACTCTTGCCCGCAGGCCAGTTTTGATTGCATTTTGCATCATCAGTGAATCACACCGTGGGCCCTTCTCCAAAAACCGGATAGGTTGCTGAGTGGTAGTCCCCCTATAGCAGCCCCTGTAGAGGTTAGCGGTTTGGGCATGGCCATGTTAGATGTCAGGCCTGGACCATCTTGAAAAATGTTACTTACTAAATATTACAGTATGTGGACCCATTGGGTCATAAACTGTGATTGGCTGAGCCGTGAGCCCCCAGGCCTGGGACAAAATCAATCCCCAGCTCGGACTGCACCTGTTCACGGTTCTGTGTGCAACTATGTGTCTGTGATGTAACCGTGTGTAGCCCATTATTGCTGTACAAGTGCTCCTTTCCCATCGCATAGCTATAGCTCATATGAAGCAATTTTGTTGCGATCACCGTCTGGTCTGTGAGACGGTTGCACTGCTCAGCCACCAAGTCTTGGCTCACTCAGCTCGGCTGAGTCATGTGCCCAGAGACCTTGTTTGTGAGTCTTGGGGTTCTGAATTATTCTGAATTTAAGAAGAATTATGCTTCTCTACTGCCGGTGTTACTTCAGTTCAGGGGGAAGAATGTCACTTTGCAACAGTGCAACCTTATCAGTGGCCTCGTTCCACACCGCAGTACTTCTGCTTGCAGAGCACTCAGCTGGCTTCAGGTTCTCTGAGACGATTATGGCCTACTATGATTTCTTAAGCCATTGCCTGGTTTTCCCTGTGTGTGTGTCTTCCATATAGCATCCGTAGGTTAGTGCATCATGGCTCTGTCAGGTCCCATGGGTTCTCCTGCCATTCCATGGGGTTATTTACATGTCAGCATCTGCAAGCATGTGAACATGATGATCTTGCTTCTGGCGTTTGTGTTGCTGCGATAAACTAGGGGCAAAATAATAAACGTGTAGACAGTATGTATATGTCACCGTCCTCTATCTCATAGAACTGTACGCATTTGTGTTCTTTGTGTATTTGGGTGTGTGTGAGTGTCCCGAATGTGCGGATGGCACCTGTGCTTCATGTCTGACGCTGCTAGGTTGTGTAGTCTCTTAACGACTTGAGGCATGGTTTCTCAGCGCTTTGAGTCTATTCCGTCCATATAGCTGTCTTTGGCTCTGTCTTGCGCATCTTCATCCCTGGGTAGTGTTCGTACTGCTACGGGGTTGTAGGGACGACTGAGAGGATACTTCTCATGATGGTGGTTGGAGTGAGCTCTTGCAATCAGTGTCCATATTGTCTTTGGTTCTTCGTCCGGTTGATATGTCTCTCGGGACAGGGGGAATAGTTGGACCTCTCTTCACTGTGGTGGAGGAGCCCCCCCCCCCACACGGACACTTCGAGGACTATGTGCCATCAGATGGAAAGCCGTTGTGTGCTGAAGAGTCCGCCAGGGCTTCGCCACCGGATGAGGCTGGCTCCTTTCACGCCATGATGTCAATGGCGGAAGTCCATCCCTCTGCTGGATGATGTCTAGGAGGACGGTTTGGCCATAATGAAGACACTGAGTACCGCACCTCCCAAGCGGGATAGGCTGGAAAAGAAGGGTACAGGGTTCCTGACTCTGCCCCAGGTGCTTCAGGTCACAGGCTTTTCCTGACTCCATAATCTTTGCCGCCTGCAGGAAGCGCTCAGCAAATCCATTGTCTTCGGCCATGGTGCCCCCTGACCAGGAGGGCAAGAAAATGGGTGCGATGGGCAAGCGCATCATTTATACCGCAGCCCCCACCATCAAAGCCGCACATGCCCTGGCCATCTTATCACTACGGCAGGGATCTGTGGTATAAGCTGGGACCTATTTTGGACTTGCCCTGTTCCAGAACGGTGAGGTGCCGTCGGACCACGTCATCACGGTTGCCTTGGACATCGTGATTCTGGGTTCTGCCAGATGGGCAACAGGGTGTCTCTCTGAGGGCAGGGATGGCTGAAGGCCACCAACTTCAGAAAGGATATCCAGTCCAAAGCAGTGGACATGCCCTTTGATGGGGGCAAACCTTTTGGCAAGACCGTGAATGTGTCTGTGCAGACGATCAAGACAGACATGGATATGTTTTTTCCTCCGAGTAGTTCTGCAGGTCTTTTTAAAATTTCACTACTTTTTTAAAATTTCACTACTTTTCTGTCAATTGTGATGTTTTTGAATTTGTCAATTTCAACTTCGAGCTTCTCCAATTTGTCTTTCGATGGAGCAGCTCAAAGTTTAAATTGACAAATTCAAAAACATCACCATTGACAGAAAAGTAGTGAAATTTAAGAAAGACCTGCAGAACTACTCGGAGGAAAAACATATCCATGCTTACGAAGTACTTATTACACAGATATACAAAAAGGGCAAGGATACAACCGCAGAAATAGGGGAGTAACCTTCTCCGGAACCTCGTCAAGTGCGAGTGGAAGTGATCCAAGTCTAGCAGGACCATCAGGGCCATTAAAACCACTGCAGCCCGCTTTTTTTCACAGAGGGGGAGACCCAGGAGGAGACCCACACCAGCAGGGCAACAAATGCGCACATGCCAATGACACCAGAACCAGGCACCCCCAACCGGATACCAGTCTTCAACCTATCGAAACGTTTGATATCACCAGCCGAATTAAGGATGCTAGAGAAAGGACTATCTTTTGTGCCAGCTAATAAGGCTCGACCTTTTGAAACTGAATTGGAACTCGGAGTGTTCTTTAGGAACATCGGTCTAAAGTATTTCTTTGAAATTCACTTACCTGCAAATGTGGAAGGGCTAACAAGCGAAGAAAGACCAACTAAACGAGACAACATCACTGGATTTAAACAGAATCCTTCCTTTTTTCCACTCCCGCACACTATCTCGTGTGCGAGATTGAAGCTTTTGAAAAGATTGTCCCAAGACGGTCATGGCCGGTTTTTCCAAAGAGAATTATTATCAGGATAACTTGGACCAAGAGGAAAGGAATGCTCTCAAGAGCCTACAAAATGACAAATCTATTACCAACAAACCTGCATGACAAAGGCGGCGGCATAGTCGTTATGAACACTACCAACTGTGATGCTGAATGCCTACCTCTACTCGGCGACCAACGTGACTACAGGCCACTTAACCATGACCCAACCAAGGATTTACAGGATGAGATCAAAAGCCTGACCCAACATGCCTTCGAAGAAGGGTGGATCTGCGAGGACAAGAAAAAGTTTTTGAACAAAGCACGCACCGCATACCAGCTTTCTATATCCTACCCAAAATACATAAGGACGCTAAGAAGCCCCGAGGGAGACCCATCGTCTCTGCCTGTGACTCGCTGCTCGAACCACTATCAGTATACACAGATTTCTTTCTGAAATCCTTTGTTGTCGGATGCCATCATACTTGAAGGACACGACCAGTACCATCATCATACTCAACAACGTTGAACTAAGACTTGATAGTCTACTTGTCACCATGGACGTCGAGGCACTCTACATGTCGATTCCACAAGGAGAAGGCCTTGTCATGATCTCTGCTTCCAAAAGGTCAGGGTTTTCCCAACTCCCTTGGAAGCAGATCCATAACCCAGGTTCCGAGTGCCAACCAGTCCCAATTGGGACCTTTTGGACCCAGTCCTGGCGCCAGTGGCACCAGGCTCATAAATATGCCCAGTCCCAGCGCTGGAAGCGCCGGGCTCATAATGCTTGGGTGGACTTACCTGCAGCAGACCATGCTGCTTACTTGCCTGCCAGTTGAGCCTCTGATCCTCTTCTGTTTGGAACTACTTTTCCTGTTGGGTGGGGCAGGAGCCACTCCCTAGGTTCAGAACACTGGAACTCTTCTGGAAAGCAGGAACTCTTTTCTTACCTAGGCGTGGCTGTGGAAGGAGACACCTAAGCACTACAGGAGGCTATTTAAACCACACCCGATGGATGAATCTTGCTTTGCGTTATTCTGCATCCTCTGCAGCAGAACGCTCATCGTGTCTTCTGCATCTGATCCTGGGCCTAAGGAAAAAGGCTTACCATCCTGAATCCAGTCTTCAGCAACACCTATAAAGACAAGAAAGAACAGGTAAGCATTACGGTCTTCAGTGACAGCTCTTCACTTACCTGGTCCATCGGCTGTCACCAACGCCTCGCGCTGCATTCCGACATCTGAAAGACAAAGGCTTACCTACTCTTCGCACGCTCCGGAGGCCTTCGGCGATGCATCCCGCATCTGAAAGACAAAACAAGGTGCGTTTAAAGACATTGGGGAACTTTAATACTCAAGTGCCATTACTTCTTTCCACATCTAACCCAGTGGGTATTCCGGCACCCTGCAGCCGCTCCGAACTTGTACCTGCAAAATAAAACGACAGTTAGAGCGCATAGTGAAGCAGGCAACAAGCGCTTACTTACGTGCTTCCAGGCGCTTCTATTCATCACACGGGCTCCATCTTCAACTCACTTCAGCCCGTCATCCACCATCGCCGGAACCCTGCAAAACAAGAGACATCATTACTAAAGACTTTAAAGACATTAGAATTACTCGAAACTTACCGTTCGTGCAGTAAACGATGGACAGCAGTCCTCTGAAGTCAAGAGGCCTGCTCCCCTTATCCAGTGAAGAAACTGGTTACAGCACCCTGCCCCGAGGCAGATGGAGAGCACGGCGTTCACTTACCTAAGGTGAGAGCGTTAACCTTCGGGGTTCTACAGGAGAAGAGAAAGGGAAGAAGAGAGAGACATTCAATAACCCAGTTCATTAATCCCATATTTTCTATCTGCAGACATCTTACCCTTCGAGTCAGACATACAGTGCACAGAGGTCCAGCCCAAAGAGCCAGCCGTGTGTTACACATCACCTTTGAAGATACGGTATACGCCCAGTCAAGACCGGCGCCTCTACGGGAATCAGGTGAGCGTTACAGAACGCAAAGCCTACCACAAAACTCCCGTCCAGGCGCTATGGAAACCTCGGATACCGACCAACTAGCCCAGTTACTTGGGGAACTAAGGGCAGAAGTGCATGCAGCCCGTCAGGAAACGAACGCTCTAAGAAGGGAACTGATTATTTCCAAGGAGCGAACAGATGATCTCGCTAGACAATTGCTACAGTCACAAGCCGGACAGACCCCGTTACCCGCATCTGGGGGAAATCTTCCTTCTACATCCTCTATGAATCCAGTGCAGATCAACCTACCTGGGAATGTACCTCTGTTCCGCCCGAACGATTTGCTGGTGACCCAAAGAGGTTTGCAGTATTTATCAATCAGTGCCGGTTGCATTTCTTATGCCGGCCAGCAGCCTTTCCAACTGATCAAGCTAAAGTAGCTTTCGTGCTTTCGTACCTTAGTGGCAATGCGGCAGACTGGTCGATCCCTCTAGTAAATCAAGATGATCCGGTCCTCCATGATTTTCAAGCTTTTCAGCTCAGTATGGAAAAACTGTTCGCAAGACATTCACAGGGGCAGGCCTTGGACAATGAGCTTCTTTCGTTGCGACAAGGTAATCAAGACCTTTTGGCTTATATTGCGTCTTTCAACAGACTGATAGTGGAAACTCAATGGCCTGAGGACAAAAGGATTACGCTGTTTTATAGAGGTCTACGTGGAGAGCTCAAAGATGTGTTAGCCCAAGTAGTGAATCCCCCACAAGATTGTTCGGACTATATAGACTTAGTCGTTCAAATAGATCACAGACTGCAGAACAGGAAGGCCGATCGTTCCAAGTTTGAGGCTCGAGTATTTTCCAAACCGCCAACTCCTTCCAAAGGAGTAGACTCCGGGGAACCCATGCAAATAGGGGGTCTGAAAGGTCCTCTAACACAAAAGGAGCGGGAAAGGAGAAAACATTTGCAATTATGCCTCTATTGCGGAAACTCAGGGCACTTTCTTCGAGACTGTCCGGTGAAACCTGCCAAGAAGGCAGTCGGAGCTGCAGTTACCAAAGTTACAAACTCTGAGCAGGGAAACGACCTCGCCCGACAAGAATAGAGGTCCTCTTGCCGAGCGTGAAAACCAGTTCCGTGACCTCGCATTTCGTGATACCTATGGTCCTCATTAGCCCTGATAATCCGGATCGATTACATGCAATTGAAGCTTACGTCGACAGCGGTGCCATCGGCAATTATGTGGATCATGAAATGGTTTTGAGGATGAATCTAACTCTTTGTCCCAAGGCTGTAAAGGACGTCATTACTACGGTGGATGGTACGGAGATAGCCTCCGGGCCAGTAACGCATACCACTCAAGAAGTGACGCTAGTAAGTCAAGATGGACACCATGAGAAGATCGTGTTCGATGTGATCAAGGCCCCTCAGTTTCAGATTATTCTAGGAATACCTTGGTTAGAGAAACACAATCCTCTGATCGATTGGCGAGCAAGAACGGTCCAGTTTCCAGAATGTGTCTCTACTTGTCACCCTCCACCTGGTGTTGCACTGGCAGCAATTTCTTCAGAGACTCCCCAGTTACCTCCCGAATACCTAGAATACCAAGATGTTTTCCGGAAGGATCAGGCTAACTCTCTACCTCCTCATAGGTCTTATGACTGCCAGATAGACCTGATACCTGGATCTACTCCTCCTTGTAGTAGAATGTATGCCCTCACCGAGCCTGAGAACCTTCACCTTCGACAATACCTGGATCAATACCTGGCAAATGGGTTTATTCGTCCTTCCAAGTCCCCTGCTTCTTCAGCTTTGTTCTTCGTTCCAAAAAAGGGAGGAGACCTTAGAACTTGTATAGATTATCGCTCCCTGAACCAGATCACCGTTAAGAATAGATATCCGTTACCTTTGATCCCTGAACTCCTGGACCAAGTCAGAAAAGCATGCATATATACAAAGCTGGATCTTAGAGGAGCTTACCACTTGGTACGAGTAAAAGAGGGCGATGAATGGAAGACGGCCTTCCGCACCAAGTATGGGCTATTTGAATATCAGGTCATGCCCTTCGGACTTTGCAATGCCCCGGCCGCCTTTCAATATTTTATGAACGATGTCCTCAGAGAGCTCATAGATGTGTGTGTTGTTGTTTACATTGACGACATCCTCGTTTATTCTTCATCGGAATCTGAACATCGGAAACACGTGAAAATGGTCCTCGAAAGATTGCGTCAACACAAACTTTTTGCTAAGTTGGAAAAATGTGTTTTCAACGTGACTGAAGTTGAATTCTTGGGATTCATATTATCACCTGGCGGAGTGTGTATGGATTCAAAGAAGGTCGATGCAGTTCTCAAATGGCCATCACCATCCTCCGTAAAAGGTGTGCAAAGCATGTTAGGCTTCGCTAACTTTTACCGCAGGTTTATCCCCGAATTCTCTCGAATAGTCCAGCCCATCACTGCCTTGTTAAAGAAAAACAAACGTTTTGAATGGTCTACCGAGGCGGAACAAGCTTTCCAGGATTTGAAGACTAAATTTATCTCTGCACCAATCTTAAAACACCCTCGCCCCGAACTCCCCTACATCGTGGAAACTGATGCTTCAAGCCTTGCCAGGGGGGCAGTTCTATCACAAAAGGACCCGGTAACCAATCAGTTGCATCCCGTGGCATTTTGGTCCCGCAAATTCTCGCCTCCTGAAATCAATTACACGATTACTGACAAGGAACTTCTGGCTATCAAGTCTGCCTTTAAGGCTTGGCGGCATTATCTGCTGGGGGCCCGACACACCGTTACTGTGATTACGGATCACCGAAACCTGCAATATTTGAAAACCGCAAAAGCCCAATCCTCTAGACAACTCCGTTGGGCATTATTCTTTGCCGAGTTTGACTTCATAATTACCTATCGACCTGGTACAAAAAACGGTAAAGCTGATGCCCTTTCTCGGATGGGAGTGGAAGAACACTTGATCAACCCTAAACCTGTACCAATCATTCCCGAACAAAGAATTCTGGGTGTAATCACCACACAATCCATAGAGGAAGTTAAGGATAAAGCCAGGCAACTTGTAACTCCAGCAGACATACAGAATTGGCATCTGCAGGGAAAGGACTTTGCAGCAAAGGACAACTTATTGTATTTCCAAGAACGATTATACCTACCCAGCACAGATTTACAGAAAAAAGTAATCTCTTGTTATCACGATTCTTTAATGGAAGGACATCCCGGTATAGCCAAGACCTCAGAAAAGATCAAGCGCCACTTCTGGTGGCCGTCTTGGAAAAAAGATATCAGAGACTTTATAATGTCCTGTGGAGTATGCGCCCAAAACAAGAGTCAAAAGGAAAGACCAGCAGGCCTCTTACGCCCTATTGACATCCCACCTCGCCCATGGCATACGCTTTCTATGGACTTCATCACCGATCTACCGCCATGCTCCGGATACAATAAGATTCTAGTAATCGTGGACTTATTCTCCAAGATGGCGCATTTCATTCCGCTCAAAGGCTTGCCAACAGCAGCAACTCTGGCCCAAGAATTTCTCGAAAACATCGTCCGACTGCACGGTTTTCCTTCGGTTCTAATTTCGGATCGAGGTAGTCAATTTATTTCTCATTTTTGGCGAAGTTCTGTCGGTCGGCTCAAATTGATGTGAGACTATCGACCAGTCACCACCCTCAGACCGACGGACAAACCGAGAGGACCAATCAAACTCTGGAACAGTATTTACGCTGCATGCTGCAACAAACTGAAAAAACTTGGAAAGACATCTTTTGGATAGCCGAATATGCCTACAATAACTCTGCCCATTCGGGAACTGGGAAAACCCCGTTTTTTCTTTTGTACGGCAGTCACCCTCGAACCTCAGAGTTGGATCCCCTCCAAGATCTTGAAACACCAGCAGTAGACTACCTGCATTCTACAATCACCCAAGCCTTTAAGGAAGCTGTTTCTCACCTTCAATGGGCTAAAGAACAATACAAGAAAGGAGCAGATCAACATCGGAAGGAAGCCCCTCAATATCAAGTAGGGGATCAAGTCTGGTTATCCACAAAATATCTACCTCTAAAAGGGCCACGCACATTCAACCCAAGATACCTTGGTCCCTATTCCATCACTACCATAGTAAACCCAGTAGCGGTCAAGTTGGACTTGCCCCCGCACATGAAGATACATCCGGTCTTCCACGTCTCTCTATTAAAACCCGTGCAACCTCAAACCCGACTAACTAAATCTCCAAAACCTATCCTAGTTGATGGAGAACTCGAGTTTGAAGTCAAAAGCATTCTGGACTCCAAGATCTCCAAATCTAAACTATTTTACCTAATTGACTGGAAAGGCTACGGCCCCCAAGAGAGATCCTGGGAACCTGCTGAATATGTCCATGCTCCTCGCCTAATCAAAAGATTTCACCGAACATTTCCTGACAAGCCAAAACCCCCGGAGAAGCCCGGTTTGGGAGGGGCCTTGAGGGGGGGTACTGTCATGATCTCTGCTTCCAAAAGGTCAGGGTTTTCCCAACTCCCTTGGAAGCAGATCCATAACCCAGGTTCCGAGTGCCAACCAGTCCCAATTGGGACCTTTTGGACCCAGTCCTGGCGCCAGTGGCACCAGGCTCATAAATATGCCCAGTGCTGGAAGCGCCGGGCTCATAATGCTTGGGTGGACGTACCTGCAGCAGACCATGCTGCTTACTTGCCTGCCAGTTGAGCCTCTGATCCTCTTCTGTTTGGAACTACTTTTCCTGTTGGGTGGGGCAGGAGCCACTCCCTAGGTTCAGAACACTGGAACTCTTCTGGAAAGCAGGAACTCTTTTCTTACCTAGGCGTGGCTGTGGAAGGAGACACCTAAGCACTACAGGAGGCTATTTAAACCACACCCGATGGATGAATCTTGCTTTGCGTTATTCTGCATCCTCTGCAGCAGAACGCTCATCGTGTCTTCTGCATCTGATCCTGGGCCTAAGGAAAAAGGCTTACCATCCTGAATCCAGTCTTCAGCAACACCTATACAGACAAGAAAGAACAGGTTAGCATTACGGTCTTCAGTGACAGCTCTTCACTTACCTGGACCATCGGCTGTCACCAACGCCTCGCGCTGCATTCCGACATCTGAAAGACAAAGGCTTACCTACTCTTCGTGCGCTCCGGAGGTCTTCACACTGCATTCCGGCATCTGAAAGACAAAAGCTTACCAACTCTTCGCACGCTCCGGAGGCCTTCGGCGCTGCATCCCGCATCTGAAAGACAAAACAAGGTGCGTTTAAAGACATTGGGGAACTTTAATACTCACGTGCCATTACTCCTTTCCACATCTAACCCAGTGGGTATTCCGGCACCCTGCAGCCGCTCCGAACTTGTACCTGCAAAATAAATCGACAGTTAGAGCGCATCGTGAAGCAGGCAACAAGCGCTTACTTACGTGCTTCCAGGCGCTTCTATTCATCACACGGGCTCCATCTTCAACTCACTTCAGCCCGTCATCCACCATCGTCGGAACCCTGCAAAACAAGAGACATCATTACTAAAGACTTTAAAGACATTAGAATTACTCGAAACTTACCGTTCGTGCAGTAAACGATGGACAGCAGTCCTCTGAAGTCAAGAGGCCTGCTCCCCTTATCCAGTGAAGAAACTGGTTACAGCACCCTGCCCCGAGGCAGATGGAGAGCACGGCGTTCACTTACCTAAGGTGAGAGCGTTAACCTTCGGGGTTCTACAGGAGAAGAGAAAGGGAAGAAGAGGGAGACATTCAATAACCCAGTTCATTAATCCCATATTTTCTATCTGCAGACATCTTACCCTTCGAGTCAGACATACAGTGCACAGAGGTCCAGCCCAAAGAGCCAGCCGTGTGTTACACATCACCTTTGAAGATACGGTATACGCCCAGTCAAGACCGGCGCCTCTACGGGAATCAGGTGAGCGTTACAGGCCTGGAGGCAATTCGAAAAGTTCTTAACCAGAGAAACGACACTGACTCCACTCCCACTGAGTTTATCCTGGAATGCACTAGACTAGGCATGACAGAAAACTTCTTCCTGTTTGGTAGCCAAATTTACAAACAAACAAAGGGGATGAGTATGGGGGCCATCTTCGCCCCTGACATCACCAATCTTTTTATGGCACAATACGAAATGGACAACATCTTTTCTAATGAGAACCCTTTCCAATCACACATTGGGATTTGGAAGCGTTATATAGACGACGTGATTCTTATCTGGAACGGAACATTGAGTGAACTACTTTGTTTCCACAATTGGATTAACCAACGTAGCCCCCACATCAAGTTTACCATTCAATGGGACCATCACAATATTGATTTTTTAGATCTCCATATCTATCGAACAGGAGACCGTTTGAAGACAGAATTGTGCCAGAAGCCCACGGACCGTAACAGTTTGTTGCACTTTCAAAGTAACCATCCACATGGCCTCAAATACAATCTTCCGTACGGCCAATTTTTGTGAATCCGGAGGAACTGTACAGAGCCATAGAAACTTAAGAAACATGCCGGAGACTTGCAGACAAGATTAACTCAAAGAGGATATCCCCATAAAGCTATCGGAGACACCAAGGAAAGAGCAGCTCATACCCCCAGAGATGTATGCCTAGAAATCAGGCCGAAAAAAAGAGCTTGACTGTATATTATGTGTTACCACGTAGTGTCCTCTAAGTGATCTGATACAGAAGACCATCAAGAAAAACTGGCACCTCGTGAAACACAGGGGGTCACTGAACAAAATTCCCTGTTTTGCCTTCAAGAAAAATAAGATTCTGAGAGAATCTTTGGTTCATACATTCCTTGAGCCGCCTGGACGTACTAACACTCTGTGGAATCTTCCCCCGATCGCAGGACACTACAAATGTGGACAATGTGTAGCATGCGCCCTAACAATTAAGAGAAAAATCTTTGAATACAAAAATGTCAAGTGAACTTTGAGAGAACACACCAGTTGCAATACCAAAGGTATGATCTACATTATTGAATGCCCGTGTGGCCTGCTGTATGTTGGCAAGACAATTAGACCAATCAAAATGGGAATCTCTGAGCATCGGTCCTGCATCAGAAATAAGGTCCCTGATAAACCACTGGTTGACCACTTCACTCTAAAAGACCACAAAGAGACAGATCTCAGATCATTCATTTTACAGAAAATGACACGAACTGTGAGAGGGGGTGATTTGAACAAAACATCGACCCAATTAGAACAAAAATGGGTCCATAAGTTAAACACTGTGAAACTTGGATTAAATATATCTGTGGAGTGGAAATCTTTCTTATGAGATTTGTGATGTTGCATCTGTAATATGCATCAAACTTCACACCATACATGTATGTTGCACGCCATCCAATCTCCAGTGTTCATATCAAACACCAGGTGGCGCGAGATCCCGTACGCATCACGGTCTTCCACTAAACTAGACCGCTTCGAGCGCACCCATGCAGTCCTGGTGTTGCTGGTCCCCCGCATCTCTACCCCACACAGGCCTGTGTCTGCCACATGCCCGTATTGTGTCCACACTCTGTAGGTGATGTACATCCACCAGTAAGATCACACGAGACTCACCGGTCCATACCATGGTAACGGTATAAACATATGTAATTGACACCATGGTTTTGTAAATGCAGAGGCTGGGTTAGTGCATAATTGACTGGCACTTAAATATTACAATTCAGTGAGCAGTTACTCCCTCTAGTTGGGTGACTGCCATGTAGACATTTCCAAAATGGCCACCGCTACTTAGAGCGGTGACCATAGCAACGGCATCCGCTTCGCCACAACACCGGCTGCATTGCCTGTTACCTGATCTGCTAGACTACACGGAGCACACTATGTTCCAGTGTTGTTTGCTCTAGCCCCTGCAGGACATGTCCATGAGCACACGCCATCATGCGTAGCTCATGCCCGCTCCCAGATCGGGCTCTACTAACTTCAGCCTACCGCGTGATGAAGTTACTGATAAATTAACATCCAGTACAGCGGTTACCGTAAGTACAAGCCCACAGGAGCTTTTAACTATGCGCATTCTTGCAGGTCTGCCCATAAGGTCACGCTACTTGATTCCTTGGCACACCAACGCTACCTGAGAGCCAGGTAAGCGCTTTACTGTATTCACAACAGAGTAGTCCGTGTGGTAGATTAAGGGATACACTAAGCCCTGTCCTTTTTATTAAATAGGCACCCAGCAAACTCACACCAAGAGACACTGCATCTCTCCGGACACATACTCATCCTCCTGTTGCCTCAATGCCTCTCCACACGGTAAGCCGAGTCCATCGGTCTTTAGACACTTTGTAAACAACATGGTGATTCAAAACAGAGGTGGGTCTGGGAAACTCTCTACCAGCACGAACACAGCCCATTGACTTGTTCTTGGGTGGGTGGCCCCTGGGAGAGTCTCAACCAAGTCTTTAGCTCCCTGTTCTTTTCACAGGGAAGACATGTCCCTGCATATCAGTCTTTGTCCTGCTCAAGGGCAGTCCAGCACCGAAATTCTAGGTAATTCTCCTCTGAACAAGAGGACCACAGCAACCCTATACACGTCTTTCAGCCTAGTTGGGCATCATCAGTGGGGTGAAGCTGTGCCTCTCTAAGAGCAGTGAGCAAGGTGTCCATGTCTGGATTCCCCATGTAACTTAGGGCGAGACCCAAAGTTTCCCAGACTCCCTTCTGTTTTGCATACCAAGTAACTTTGGGTCTTACCCTAAATTACCAGGGGAATCCAGACGTGGGCCCCTTGCTCACTGCTCTTAGAGAGGCACAGCTTCACCCCACTGATGATGCCCAACTAGGCTGAAACACGTGTATGGGGTTGCTGTGGTACTCTTGTTCAGAGGAGAATTGCCTAGCATTTCGATGCTGGACTGCCCCTGGGTAGGACAAAGACGTGCGTGGAAATTTCTTCTCTGTGAAAAGAACAGTGAGCTAAAGACTTGGCTGAGACTCTCCCAGGGGCCATCCACCCAAGAACAAGTCAATGGGCTGTTTTCGTGTTGGTAGAGAGTTTCCCAGACCCCCCTCTGTTTAACATGGTGATTCAATCACCCTTTTCGCAAATAATGCCCAATAGCACCGCCTCATTGTGCTTCATTCATTTTTCACAGCATCCACTGAACACCTAGACGTCACAGTCTCCCTTGTCCTGACGAAGGCCCTTTCAAAAACATGGCTATATTATAGCCCCTACAAAAGGCTGAAACTCTGTGGTGTAGACATTAATTCTTGAATTACAGTGCTACTAATGGTTTCACTGCATATAATTGTTGTTCATTTATGTACACATTG
The DNA here is from genome assembly GCF_040938575.1 of Ambystoma mexicanum. Classification (NCBI taxonomy): domain Eukaryota; kingdom Metazoa; phylum Chordata; class Amphibia; order Caudata; family Ambystomatidae; genus Ambystoma; species Ambystoma mexicanum. Next base: position 1,391,037,482 of record NC_090921.1, read on the forward strand.
CATCTGTTTACGTGATATGACCCCTGTCGTGTTTGACATCGACAGTAGAATTTGTACTATGTTGACTTTATGTACTTTTGTGCAAGGAATCTAACTTGCTGATGTATGTTTTGCAATCTATATTGCTTTATTTGTACAATCTAGTGTCTAGTGTTCTGCGTTATACACAACCAGTAATTATGTATGTGTGTTCCAAATCGTAAAAGAAAAGTATTAAAACAATTAAAGTGTGGTACTTGTATATTCTGTGATCTGACAATGAGCGATAAGGGGGGCATGCTTGTTCTACTGACCCGTTCACTTGTATCTGATGGTAGTAATAATGCAGCATCCAGATGGGCTCTACAAACAGGACAATCTCCTCACTATAGTGATTCCATGTTGCAACACAACATAAAGAGTAAAACATCACCTTGTGTGATTTTAATTCTCTCTCGATAACCAGTGAAGCCAGTGTGTTATGCCCCCAAAATATAACGTGTCCCTACCTGTGTGTCTGTTGCGTCAATGCCTAATGTGGATTCACCTCAAATTTTACTACACACCAAGACTAGTGCTTGCCTTTTCTCTACTTCCTGATGTCGCCTGCCTGCAACTTGTTCACATCCTAGGATGACCGTGTGCATTTGCTCCAGTACCTTGCAATATAGCCTGTATGTTGTTTGTTTCAATCCTCTTGTGTGGCATGTTACAGTCCCACAGGTGTCTCCTTTATTTTTAGCATCCTCCCCAAGAAGTCAGACCAAAACAGGAATGACAACTTGAAAATAAGATACGATTCAAAAGGGATTTTGTCATAACAGAAGAAAAGTTGATTAATAACTGAGGGCAAGTCTTGGGACTATTCAACTAACAGAAAATCTAGTGAGGCTTTCCGTAGGTCTGTGGTCCTTAGTCCTTTCCTCTGTACCTTAGGCTCTTTGTTCCTTGCAGATAAAAGGTCACTGACTCTCTGGGGTATTAAGTGCCATGAACTTATCAGCCAAGTGAGACTTGTCTGGCTTTCATAGAACTTTTTAGGATTTTGCTCCTCTACTCTGCTGCTTTCACAAAGCCCATCACCACCATCCTTAGTACCTTGAGTCATTGGAAAAGTTAGGCATTCTACACTTGAAGCTCGCGTTAGACCCTGGGGTTCTCAGGCTTTAATCCCTTCACTTTCTTTGGAGTTTTCCTGGGTGTTGCTCCCCCACCTGTTGAGCAGCTGTTAGGCAGAATCCTGTGCAGTTCCCTTGGGGAACACTGCAAAAAGATTAAGACTACAGGAGCAGCAGTAAACCCAATTGGTAGCAGTCTGCACCACCCAGATTTACCTGGTAGCTGTGGCTGAGCAGTCAGACCTCTCTCAAGAAGAGTAGGGCAGTATGCAGAGTATACACAATAGGGTCAAAACACAGTAGAGCAAACAAACACTGACCAGCGCTTTGTATAAAAAGTATATAGTTATTTATTTAAAACACACTTTAGATAATACACTAGCACTCTCAATGAAAAGTAATCTAAAACACAGTCAGGTAAGTATACACACCTCCCGTGATAACTATCAGACAAGTCAGGGTTAAAGCACAACTATTTGTTAAGACAGAAGTGAGCGCTTAACCTAGATGGCACTCCAATAGTTTCGGTTAAAAAGGGAGAGAAAAGGCAGAGCATAAAATAAAACAGTTCCCAACACTTTTAAGAGGTCACAGCAAGGGGAGAAAGGCAGGTTATACTGTAGAGCCAAAGTTCATATGCCAGGCCCACTTTAAATGGAGCAAAGCGAAATGTGCCCAGGATCACACGGTTTAAAGTGCACTGAAAGTCTTTGCAGAGTGTTCAAAAGAGGTTGGGGTGATTCAAAAGGTATAGTTAGAGGTCTGGAGCCAACCTAGTATAGAAGCCAAGGATTTAAGGGTCACCTTTAGCAATCTGTAGAAAGAGAGGCCAGGCAGGACACAGTACCTTAAAGAGAAAGGAAGCTCCAGCGGGGGCAGTTGTTCCTGGCAGTGGTTGCAGTTCGATGTTCCGACCAGGGGAAGAGAGGATCTCGTCGAGGAGGCGTTGTTGCACTGCACAGGGATGAAACCAGCCGCGGAGTTCCCGATTAAAAGGTGTGGTCCTTTTATTTGTGGTCAAAAGTGGGGAGCTTGGCTATCCGGCCGCCGGGGTGCTTGGCACGGGCGATTCGACCAAGGGCCGTCTTTGGAAGGCGAAAAGGGTGAACTGGTTGGTCCCACCAGCTCAGAGGAAGAAGACTCGTCCAGCAGAAGATCTTCTCTTGTTGGTGGGAAAATGGTGAGGTAGCTGCAGCAGGGCTTCACCGGTGGTGTCGTCGTTGCAGATGGCTCAGCTTCGTCCCTCTTTGGATTCTTAGGTCCTGTGGCGACTTCTGAAGTTCCAGTCCCAAAGGCCATGCTTTTATGCAGAAAAAAGAAAAACCCCCATTCTTCAGCCTAGCTGTCAATCACCCATGCGAAGTGCCAATCAGAGTAGAATGCGACTTGGGTTGCTAAGGCAACGCAGTCCAAAGTGCCAATTCCCCCCTCCACCCTTCCTGTGGAACCCAAACAGAGTGGCACCACTTGGAGGGCTTCTGTGGAGAAGCCCGCCAAAATAGTGGAACAAAGGGCTCGACCTTGGTCGGAGTTACAGAGACGGACACAAACGCCTTTTAAGAATCGAGTTCTGGCAAAAAGACCCAACCGATGATTTAATATTAAATAAATAAACCAGCGGTATCTTTAACATTGCACTAAAAAGTGGTGCATTTAAAATGAATAGGAAAATCCCATAGAGAATGTTCCGGGGGAATATTTTGCGTGGTAACCACTGCCACCAGCCAGAAACTCGACGAGGGGGGACGGGACAGTGCCCCCTCGAAAACAGACCCAGGGGCAATCGAATTACCCCTTAACAGTACTTTCACAATATGATGGTTTGTATTGGTTCTGTTCACAATTTTGGACTAGTAAAGCCATGGTGACTTTACATGCCCTGGGAGACAGTAGTCAGCACCAGGGTATGGAGTCTATGTTTGGGGGTCACTGTGACACCCCTGTGGTACTGCACTGAGGGTGCTGTGTACCACACATACAGAAAAACAGATGATACCCTATGGAGTAAAAGGGAACCCCATAACCCATAAGCACATAACACGTCAAAGACATACCTCAAATCATGCCGAAGAGTGGGAGTAAAAGAGTCTCACTCTTAGCAGGAGAAAAAAACAAACCCCAAAAAATCCAGCAAAGCTGCTGGGGGACTCACTAGGTTTGGGAAATTAGCCTTATAGGAGAATTCTCTCTAACAGGAGCCACGCACCTTCCTTCAGGCTCCCTGTTCTTGAGCACCTCCTCCTTGTCGCTTCTTCCTTCTGCCTCTCTACCCTTTACCTCCTTTCTTCTCTACTGGTTCTAGTTCTTTCCTCCTTGACTTTCTAACACCAACTTTGTTTTCTTCCACCTCTGTCACTGCCTGTACATCCTTCTCTATTCTTCACTCTCCCATCAGGCTTCAACTCTTTTTCCTCCTCCTTGGGTGTCCGTTCTCTCCTCTCCTCCATGCTTGATCTATCCTCCTCAATTCACCACTGTTCTCTCCTCCTTTTCAAACCTCAATTTTTGCTCCTATTTGATGTTCCTTTGGTCCTTCTAAGTTCTCCATTGCTCCTTCTCAAATCTCAACTTTCTCCCATCATCCTCTTTTATGCAAGACTCCTCCTTTATGTAAGACTCCTCCATGTCTTCTGCTCCTCCCTTCCCAACTTCCTCTCCTCCTCGTCACTGCTCCTCCTTGCTACCCCAACCACAGCTCTTCTCAGTCGACTTCTTTCTTCCTCGCCTTACAACCATGCATTGTCCTTAACTTAACTCCAAATTCCTGGGCTGCACCTCTTTGTGTCTCTTGCCACTGTTTATCCTTCTATTGTAAGCCTAATTGTGAGATTTCATGTGTGTAATGGGGAATGCATGCTTTGATTGGTGCTCATACCTTAGATCTACTAGTCTCCCATCTAGTGTCAATTTGCCAGCCCAGGACGGCTCTGCTTACAACGGTCACCATGTTGGATTTAGATTCACAGTTGGAGCCTTGCTGCTGCTCAGCAGCATCCAATCTCCATTCTTGAGTCCGGTACATCTGACTTGCATGGGAGCTTTCAAATAGCAGGCAAACCTGTCAACGATTGAGTGTGCAAATGGAAGTCACAGAGATGTGCCTTCTATGGGAGCAATAGTCTGTATTACTATTGGGGCCTCTGCGGACATCCACCATAGTGGTTCTGTGGCCGCCAGAATCTGAGCAACAAACTCTCTTGGATCAATCAAATATGTCATCCTTCCTATCGACCATGAGTCAAGACTGGCAGCATGTTTTAGCTGGGTCTTTGTAATTTTCTGCTAGAAAGGTGCTCCTTCCTGAGCCCGACAATTCAGGAGTGCTTTAGGATCTTGTCTGCCCAGAGTCTGCCTGGTGGCCCTTGGTCATATACCTCTATTAATTGCTCTGATTCCTCGCCTGACTGCATGTGTATGGCTTAAGGTGAACATGTTGGGCTGTCCCTACTTGGGTTTCGTTACACAAAGTACGCTGAGACCATAGGGAAGTTGCAAGCGGTTCTTTATTTATTCCTTAACTGTTGCTCATAAGTAGTCCAACCTTCTGCTAGCAGAGCAGTGGTTACCTCACCCCTGCCCTGTGTCCCAGTTCCCCTATGGTAGTCCTCTGGTATCGACTGTCCTTGTTATCAACTAATCTCATGGTGGCGGTGTTCCGCTTAAGAGTTCACCTCTTTTCAAGCCCACAACCCTGACACTCTTCTGCAGTCTAAGGTGCTCCCTCGTTGGTGGCGTTCTGTGAAGTAATCCCTCGTTTCTCTTTCTCCTCTGTCAGCCATTAAATAATGTGCCAGGCTTCGTTTCCCTGTTCATACTTCAATCTGTTCAACAGCCATGTCTGTTCACGTCGGTCCTCCGGTACCGTTTCCTCGGCCTGGCTAATAAGCCCAAACAAATGCCTCTTCTGCACCTCGGTCCCCCGTGTTACGACCGCCCCCTCCTGGCAGGCCTCCTCCTCCTCCTTTTAAAGAAAAAAGATGGAGCAAACCCATTAACCAAACTCCACCTCTCCCCACACCTGGTCTCACACCTGTCAGTCCGTCTTTCTCGTAACCGTCTCTCACACCCTGCTTAACCTCTTCCTTCCTTGCGTGCTGCAGACTGTGGTCCCTCTGTTTTCACTGTCAATTCCTCACATACCCTCCCCACCAAGCCCTGACAATAGGGCAGGGTATGCGCGCTGGACAGGAAATCTGTTTGTGTCAGTAGATTACCCGGTCGGTGGACAGTCGTAAAGGTGAACGGTTGTAGTGCCAGAAACCACCGTAGGATCCTAGGTTTAGATTCCTTATTCCCTGACATCCAAACAAACGGCACATGATCCGTTACCAGGGTAAATGTGCGTCCCAGGAGGTAATACTGCAGTGACTCAATGGCCCATTTAACCGCCAGACACTCATTCTCAATAGTGGCGTAGGCCCTCTTGTGTGGCAACAGTTTCCTGCTGATAAACAGTATCGGACAGTCTCCTTCACCCTGGTACTGAAATAGAACTACGGACAATGCAACACGGCATGTTCTGCCAAGGCCTTCTTCAGATCTTTAAACGCCTGATCGGCCTCTCGTCGATTATCCTTGGCCTTTGTGGTCTGGGTGGACTGTAGGCAATCTGTCAACGGGGCTGCCAATGTTGAAAAGTGCGGTAGAACCTCTGTAGTAGCCTACGAAACCCAGGAAAGCTCGATTTGTCTGGCATTGGCGGGGAAAGGAAGCCAATCAATAGCCTCCAACTTGTCCTGTTGAGGCCGAATGGTGCCCTGACCGACGTAGTATCCTGAATACTTAGTATGGGTGAAGGCCACTTAAGTCTTCCTTGGGATTGATGTTGTGACCAGCGGTTTCCAAAGACTTAAACACGGCCCACAGGTGCTGTAGATGGGAATTCCAGGAATTGCTATATACAATGATGGCATTGAGGTAAGCTCCCGCATACTCTTAGTATGCCCTCAGTAGTGAGTTCATGAGACGTTGAAAGGTTGCGGGCCCCATGTAGGCCAAACGGTAGCACTGTAAATTGGTACAAACCAGGTGGGGTAGCAAAGGCTGTCTTTTCTCTGTCACCCGACCAGAGAGGGATCTGCCAATACCATTTTGACAAATTGATGGTGGGGAAATATACTGCTTTCCTGAGCCTTTCTGGTAGATCTTCTAGTAGATCTTCCATCCTGGGCATTTGCTGGTGAACAATAGTTACAGGTTAGTAACTTAAACCATCTCTGACTGTGGCACATCTGGCCAGTAAGGAGAACATACTAGCGGATGCACTGAGCAGTCAGTCATCAGCCTATCACGAATGGGAGCTCTGCCAGGAAGTTCTTGAGGAGATCTTCTGCCACTTGAGTATGCCCCTATCGTAGGATCATTTTGCTTCCAGTGTGAGCAGAAAGTGCAGGTGGTTCTGCTCCATTTTCTCCTCGTTTGGGAGCTCTGGAGTATCCCTTGACAGTGGAGTGTGATTTCAATCTACTCTGTGCGTTCCCACAGATCCTTGTTTTCTGATGCTTGTTAATCTGCCTAGAATCACAAGCTGTGCATATAGTCCGACATCCAGTGGTAACCGCAGAGTATTGCATCTTGTCTTTCGAGGATCGAAAGGGGACGTCGACATGGGCGTGCCTCTAACACTATCCCTAACGTGACGTATAGTGTACCCAAAATCCCTCATGCGTCGAGGTCCCTCAGATTGTTTTTTTTCCGCCCAGCTATCTGGTCACCTTAATGCGAAGCTCTAAATAAAACATTGAGTTATTGTTATATTTCTCGACCTTCAGTCGTTTGTTCTTATTGTCACTCTTCTCGACCGTTGATTCCAGTGCCACAGCTGAAGACTGCGGACTGTGGAACTTTGACAGCTGTTTATCCGGTCTGCGCTGCCGACTACATGGCCAGGCCCTCTGGCTGGCCTGTACAGTAGGCAGAGTGGGGTTGGGATGGTCATATTCTTTTCTAAATTGCCTGTCCTTTTCCCTCTCTTTGTTCCCTTGGGTTTGTCGTCACTTATCGCATTCCTGCACTATGGACAGGACTCCATTGTAAGGCAAAATTTCCATGGAAAGACGAGCACCGTCGGTGCAATAGGTGTCTTCCCCCTCAATCACAACAAGGCGTCCTGTGCGGTCTGTAAGCTCCTATGTCCCAAAACTGTTAAGGAGCGCCGTTTGAAGCGGTGGGCGGCCTACGGTATGTCGCAGGCCAAGAGTAATTCCCCTGCCGCCACAGCCGCCAAGTGTGACGAAGAGGTTAGCAATGACGAAGGCTCCACTTCGGAGGCCATTGACCTTACAGCGGAGAGTTCTCGCTCCGCAGCCTCCGTCCCCGACCCCGATAGGCACGATGAGAGTCCTGCTATGGAGACTGTACATCCCGTCGACAGGGACGGACCCTATTCCCACAATAAGCACACAACCCACGGTTCTGCTTCGGTGGTCCACTCGAAAGGCTCCAAAGTGCCAACGGGCACTTCGGATTCTTCAGTGATGCCCGCCGATATCTATGATCGCCAGCCCTCCTCGCGACAGCGGCATGCCTCCGGGCAGTCCAAGAGTAAGAGCGCTAGCACCAAAACACAGGCAGCCATCATGACGCCTCAGAAGAAAGCGCTGACACCGCTTAAGGCCCTGGTTGCGCCGAAATCCGCAGCGCTGCCACCGGGTCAACCTACACAACGCCCTGTAACCCGAAGCATTAGTATTGCGAGGATCGCTTTCGGCGGTGAAACATCAAGAACAGTTGAAAGATACGTCGAAACTGAAGGAATGGCCTAAAGACACGTCGCAATGCCCGGAGCCTCGAAAGGATTACTCTGAGAGCCCTTTGTCTTTATCTAAGACCTTAGGGGAAAAATCTTGACGTTCTAGAGAGGAAAATCATCAAAAGACCCCTTTCCTCCCCTGCACTCCTCTGGTTCGTCGTCATGGACCAGAGAGAAGTTTGAGGGGTGCATGAACAGACTGGAGACGTTTGTTGAATTCTCAGAGAAGTTTGCTCCAAAGAGGCCTCGTGAGGAGTTGCCTTATACGCCTAAGGCCAAGTTTCAGAGGACCGTTGATGCTCCTCATGAAGAGAATATTTATGACCTTAATGATGAGGTTCCTATGGATCCCTTTATACAGAATGATGATCCTTTTGGGGACCCTACTGATGATCCTTCTGATCCCATAGAGGGTTGTGAATGTTGGGGAGAATTCTCTGTAAGGCTAATTTCCCAAACCTAGTGAGTCCCCCAGCAGCTTTGCTGGATTTTTTGGGGTTTATTTTTTTCTCTCCCTAAGAGTGAGATACTTTTGCTCCCACTCTTAGACATGATTTGAGGTGTTCCTTTAACTTTCCATGTGTTTTATGGGCTATGGGGTATTTTACTCCATAGGGTCTCATCTGTTTTTTGATGTGGGTTAGACAGCACCCGTAGCGACCCCCCCAACATAGACTCCATACCCTGGGACTGACTACTGTCTCCCATGGCATGTAAAGTCACCATTGGCTTTGCTAGTCCCAAATTATGAACAGAAACCAGTACAAACCATCATATTGTGGACGTTCTGGTCGGGGCAATTCGATTGCCCTGGGGTCTGTTGTTCGAGGGGGAACGTCTCCGTCCCCCCTGATCGAGTTTTGGCTGGTGGCAGTGGATACTACTTTTTATATTCCACCGCGAATATATCTCTATGGGATTTTCCCATTGTTCGAGGGTACCAACTTTAATTATTTAATTCTTATAGCCTCGAACATACCCGCCGGTTTATTTATTTAATATTAATTCACCAGTTGGTATTTTTTGCCAGAACTCGATTCTAAAATGGCGTTTGTGTTCTCTTCTGTGACTCCAACCCAAGTTGAGCCCTCTGTTCCACTTTTTGGTGGGCTTCTCCACAGAAGCCTCCAAAAGTGGTGCCACTCTGTCTGGGTACCACAGGGGGTGTGGGAGGGGGTTTAGGCACCCTGGACTGAGTTACCTTGGCAACTCAAGTCACACTCTTGTGTGATTGGCCCAAGTGGTGAGCCGGCCGGCTCACCACTTAGCATGTTTGATTGACAGCTAGGCTGAGTGAATGGGGGTGTGCTGCATAAAATCAGGGCTTTGGGGACTGGAACTTCAGAAGTCGCCACAGGACCTAAGAATCCGAGGAGGGAGAAGCTCAGCCGACCTGCAACGACGACACCACCGGTGGAGCCCTGCTGAACCGTCATTCCACTTTTCCCGACGACAGAGGAGATCTCCAGTCCGGAGAGTCTTCTTCCTTTGACTGGTGGGGATAACCAGTTTTGCCTTCTTTTCACCTTCCTGGAGCATCTCATGGCCGCCTTGCCCGTGTCAAGCGCCCCAGCAACCGGAATACCACGGTTTACCACTACCGCGAAGAGAAGGGTAGTGCCTTTTAACCGGAGAACTCCGCGGCTGGTTTCTTCCCTGGCAGTGCAACGACCTTCATCTTTCCTCCACGGCGAGACCTCTTCTTCCTCTGGACGAAACACCGACTTGCACCTGCTGCCAGGAACAACTGCCCCCGCTGGAGCTTCCTTCACACTTAAGGTACTGTGTCCCGCCTAGCTTCCCTTGCGACAGATCGTTCGGGGTGACAGTAAAGCCTCGACTTTCTAACCTGGGCTGGCCTGGGGCAACCTAGCTAACTTTTCCTGACTTTAATTTCATCCTTTTTGTGCGAACTATCTACAAGACACTTTGGGCATAACCCCACTGTGTGAACCTGAACCCCTTCTGCTTGCTCTCTCCAAGAGTGGGTCTTGCAATTGTCTTCCTTGCTCTCCAGTAGAACTCTGCCTATCCTGCCTTACTGTGGTTCTTAAAAGTATTGAAACTTGTATGCTCCTTTAACTCTGCCTTTTTCCCTCCCTTTCTTTACAACTTATTAGAGTGTCATTTTATGTTAAGCGCTCACCTCTGTCTGAAAATAAGTGGTGTTTCTCACTAAGACTTGTCTAATAAGTGAATAGGGTTGTATATATATGATAGTGACTGTGTGTTGAATTTACTTACCTCGTTTTTGCTAGTGTAAATCACAAGTATGTTTTTAAATAAATAATGATATACTTTTACACCAAAGCTCTGGTCAGTGTTTGTACTACTGTGTCTCTGTACCTATTGTGTATACTCTGCATACTGCCTAACTCTTTCTGAGGGAAGTCTGACTGCTCAGCCACAGCTACCAAGTGAATGTGTGGTACAGACTGCTACCAAGTGGGTTTACTGCCAAACACATGTAGTCTTAAATCTCTTGCAGTGATCCCTAAGGGAACTGCACAGGTTTCTGCCTAACAGGGAAGACAACCATCCGGTTGATAATCAGCCTTGGGCGTCCCCTAGCCCGGACCCTGACACTCTATGTATGGACTCCCCTCCTACCACACCAGCCCGTCAGGCCTCAACTGTGGATGATCAAATGGCGTTTAACGCTATCTTAAAGAAGGCAGCTGAACATTTCCAACTCGCCACACAGGAGGCTGTACCGGATTTGAATTTTGTTCAGGACATACTAAAGGAAAAGCCTCCTGCCAGTCAAGCCATCCCATTACTGTACTCTATTAAGAGACGTCTGGCTCCTTCATTGTTAACACCAGCTCAGACCAGGGCTGGTAATCCCAGAGTAGAGAAGTTGTTTCGCCCTTCTCCTACCACCCCCTCTACATTAGGGGCCATGCCACTTCAGATTCCCTGGTAGTTACAACAACAAGTTAAAGGGCGGGTGTCCCCCTGTCTGCAGGTGAGGCACCACCTGATAAAGAATCCAAAAAATGGTATGCACTGTGAAAGAGGGTTACGACTGCTGCAGCGTTTTCCACCCGCATAGCCAACAACACCACACTGTTGGCTAGCTATTCAGATGTTCAGTGGAATCTGCTGCAAGAGGACCTTCAAGCGGTCCCTGAACCGGTGCAGGCCCATCTGCTTGCAATTGTTTCTGAGGGCAAGAAGCTGAACCTCAACATTCTTAAAAATACTTTGGACGCTGCTGAAACAGCTGGCAGGACTTTAGCCCAGGGGACCATACTAAAACGGCATACCTGGTTGAGGAACTCTGGGTTTAAGCCTGAAACCCAGGCATCCTTAATAAACAAGCCAATTGAGGAAACCAACTTGTTCGACAAGGCCTTTGACAAGGCACTTGAGACAGCTAAAAAGGAACATGAGACTCAAGACCTTGAGCCAGATTACCAAAAGATCTTCACAACAGAGAGTGGGCGGCTCTCGTCGTTCCTTTCGTGGGCAATCTCGCTCCCCTCACGACCAGTATGGTTCAGGAAACTGGTCCTCACGACAAGGATCTAACACCACCACCATGTATGTATCCACTTAGAGGACAACAGCGTGTGAAAGGTAGGGGCCGGAATTCCACCCCCAGAGGCTCCCTGGCCTCAGGTCAGAAATGACCCTCCGATCCGGGTCCCCTTCCAAACCTCCCTGGTCTGGGGACGTCTAACATCATTCCTTCATGCATGGGAGGGGATAACAGACCAGTGGTTACTCAAGACAGTCGCCCACGGGTACTGCATAGAATTTTGCTGACCACCTAAATTCAGACTGCCAAAATCGAGACGCCTGACACCAGAACACCAAAGCATCCTGCTGCAAGAGTTTGAGATCCTGCAGGAAAAGGGCGGCCTAGAAGGTTGTCCCTCTTCTACAGGTAAACAAGGGTATTTATTCAGTATACTTCCTTGTACCCAAAAAGGATCTCACCATGCGCCCTGTGCTAGACTTGCGCCCAGCGAACAAATTTGTCAAACCTCAAAAGTTTCGTATGGTCACGTTGCAGGAAGTAATTCCTCTGCTGACGCAGGGAGATTACATGGCAACATTGGATATGAAAGATGCATACTTTCATATTTCAATGTTGCCGGTGCACAGGAAATACCTAAGGTTCATGGTAGAGGACAAGCACTATCAGTTCAAAGTATTCCCCTTCGGCATTGCCTCAGCACCACGGGTGTTTATGAAGGTACTTGCAGGGGCAGCAGCGCACCTGCGCAGAGAAGCTGTTCCGGTTTACCCTTACCTCGACGACTGGCTCATAACAGGGGATTCCTACGGAACATGCCTGTCGAACACTCAAAAGACGATAGACCTCTTATTCAGCCTGGGATTCTCCATCAACAAGAAGAAATCCAGCCTAGACCCCAGTCAAGTCAAGCAGTTTCTAGGGGCTCTAATTCGAACAGAAGACTGCTTCGTTTTCCCCTCCAACGAGAGGGTTCAAAACATGCTGTTTCAGATCCCCCTCAGTATGTAGCCGGTCGGGAGGTGGCGGTACGCAAAGCCATGCGACTGTTAGGAATGATGGCCTCCTGCATTTACTTAGTTCTGCACGTGCGTCTGCACATGCGTCCCATGCAAGAGTGGCTAAACAGCCAATGGTGTCAGGCCACCGGACAATGGGACGATCTAGTGGTTGTCTCGCCAGCCCTCGTTCTTTTTCTGCAGTGGTGGTTGAGGGAAACCTCTTGAAGGGGAAAGCCTTCACCACCCCTGCAGTAGAAGCCACTCTCACAACGGACGTATCTCTCACTGGGTGGGGGGGCTCACCTGCTTCAGCAGACGGCATGTGGTCCCCAGAAGTAGCATCCAACCACATAAATCTGTTTGAACTGTTAACCGTATTCAAAGCACTGAAAGCCTTTCAGACACAACTGCATGGGAAGACAGTCCTGATCCTCACAGGCAGCACCACAGCCATGTACTAGCTGAACAAGCAAGGGGGCACACACACTCCAGGGTTATCCAAGCTGTCCCAGAACATTTGGTAAAGGGCTTTCAAACACAGGAGGATCCTGTTGTTGTCTCAACAAGTTCTAGGGGAACTCAATATTCTGGCGGACATGCTCAGCAGACTCTTCCCCACTGCCTCTAGGATTCGATTGGCGACTACACGAAGACATCGTCTCCAACATTTTCGCATAATGGGGCTTCTCAGAGATCGACTTGTTTGCAACTCTGGAGAATGCTCAATGCCAAGATTACACCTCCAGGTACCCCCAGAACCGATCCAAGGGGAACGGTCTCTGGATAACATGTTCAGGGCAGGGAAATTTGTTTACGCTCCCCCTCCCCCCAACTCCCCTACTCAACAAGATTGTGCACAAGATGCACCAGAAACCAGTCACCATGATATTGGTGGCCCCCATGTGGGCCCGCCAACGCTGGTTCTCTCATCTGATGGAGATGTCCCTATCTCCTCCAATGAAACTGCCTTGCCATACAACATGTTATCTCAGGACAAGGGGGAAACACTTCGCCCATGCCCGCAAACCCTGAACTTAGCGGCCTGGCTCCTGAGGTCATAAAGTTCGGGCACCTACAACTTCCTCAGAGATGCATGGACACACGTAGGGAGGCCAGGAAACCTAACACCCGATATTGCTACTCCAGTAAATGGAAGCGCTTTGTTATCTGGTGCAATTCTAAGGGTGTCAATCCCATTGACTCCTCTCCTGCGCACATTGTATTGTACCTGACTCACTTACTAGACTCAGGCCTGGTCTTTAATTCCCTGAAGGTTGACTTAGCTGCTCTCTCAGCCTACAGTATATCACAACAGAAGGTGTCATGGTGGAAAATACCAGTTATTAAGGCTTTCATGGAGAGGGTTTGTGATGCTGGAAATTCATTTGAGGGACAGGGCCTCCCTGTCCTTGTCCTGTAGTCCTTTTTCATGTGTTCTGTATTGGTTTCTGTCCATGTGGGATTCCTGGTAGTGCAGCTCTTACTATTTTTGGTTTGGTGTACAGACCCTTAGGATACCCTTATGGCACCCGTGGGTGGGGGTACAACCCTGTGCCCCTAGTGTATGTATTTGGGCACCTGTGTGTGACCCACAGAGCAGGGTATGGGCTGGTGGCAGCTCCATGCTGAATTTGACAGGTGCTCTGAGCATCCTCCATTTTGGGGATCCTGATAGGAGACAAGATGGCCCCTGTGGCCTCTTGCTTTCTATTGCCTGTTACCATGTTTTCGCCAAAATCTTGGGAAGCCCTGCCTCTGCCCCTTCCCCCTGACTGGCTGTTGGTTGGAAGTTCCATATAGGGTATTATGGGGAAGTCCTTCCCAGTGACTGTATGTTGTGGGTACACCCTGTGGGTGGGACCTGGGTGAATGGAGTGGATGACCAATATGCACTTCTTGTTATGGGTGTCTAGTTTCTGGTATGTGACATAAAGACTGAGACAGCCCTGCCCGAAACCAGTATGAATGCAGTGTGTAGTGTTAAATGGCTGGGTACTTGTCCCAAAACACAATCCTTGTTGTGTGTCTGAGAGGGAGGAGAATGGCCTGAATGCACTGTAAGCTTGATTGGCTGCCTGACTGCTGAATGCTCTTCTGAGTGATTGGTTGCCTGAGTGTGACCCAGCAGAATGAATGAGAGTCCAAACAGTATATCCGGAGGCCTCTCAATGCTAGAAATCGTTCAGAAGCTGATACTTGATGCTTATCCTTGAAGCCCAGCTGCAAGAAGATGATTTGCTGCTGCATTTGCTTCGACCCGAAAGCTGTCGAATTTGTCGGGGACTGATCCGAGAGAGGACCTGGCTAGGAGACCTCTTCCTGAGCTATGAGGGAACATCGTGCACCCCTAACCTTTGCCGAAGCTCCCTGGAAGTCAAACCCTCGACAGGCTGCCGACCGGAGACTGGGACCGCCGAGGAAAACGAAGAGAAGCACCGGACATTCCGTCCACCACCGTCGTCGACCAGGGTTCGCAGGTTTTCTATAACTGCTGGAGCCCCGTCGAAGCTGTGTTGCCCAGAAGTGGGGACCACTCGACGATTTGCCACCGCCGGCCGGAGCTGCACCGCTCCATTGATTAAGACATTCAAATCCAAGGACTCTCTCGCCAGCATCGCCGAATGCTTTGTCCCGCTGGAGAAATTCGAGGCCGCCAATGCGCCGAGGAGAATCCACCGGTGGGTTTCCCGCCATCCGAAGACCGCAGACATGCCGGACGACTCCACGCCCTTCATAGAACACTTGTCGTCGAGGTGCACCACACGCCTCGTCTTTGCAGGACGTCTATGACCAATCGTCGACAAGCACCGCCAGGACCGAAGCTGCTGTCTCGACGCCATTGAACCTTTTCATCAATGACTCTCGACGCCAAGGTTGACCTTCTTCGAGGCCTATCGACGATCTGTGGCTCCTGCCTTAAAGGGGGCCACTCAAGAAGGATCCATCGACGCTTCATCAAAGAACTCTGCTATTCCAGGTACATTTGGGGTGGTAGAACTATTTAGAAGGAAATAGGACTCATAATGAAAATTCTGAGGCTTGTTGAATCTGCTTAGATCACATGCTGTGCATAGGCCGACATCTAGTGGAAGCTGCAGAGTATTACAGTTTGTTTTTCGAAACTCGAAAATGGGCATCGACACAGGGCTTGCCAGTAATACTATCCCTAATGTGACGTCCACTGTACCCATGATCCCTCACGCGTCTAGGACCCTCAGATTGTTTTATTCCGCCATGCTGGTCGGAAGCATTCCACGGAGTTCCCTGGCTTTAGCCATACTTTTGCTAAAATATTGTTATATTTCCCCATTTCTCCACCCCAACTTCGAGTCACCGAACATCCACACTCGACGCCAGCACGGAGAAAGAATCGCCGTTGAGAGCTTCACAACGGATTTGGGCCTTGGAAAGCCTCGGCCCGGGCCTAGGAAGGCCTCTGGCCTCAGCCCTGCAAGTAGGGAGAGTTGGGGGGTGGACATACTCTACACTCTTTTGGTATATAGGTACATTCTTATATATTCCTACACTTACTAGCCAGCTGCCACAAGGTGCGTATGGAGAGTACCCCTTTCCAATTTTACCCCAAGTACCCTTGGGTTGACAGGCGTGCCACGTGCAATCTCTGCTTACCGAGGGACCACCCCGAGGCTAACTGCAGAGCGTGTAGTAGGTTCAAACCCAAAAACACTCAAGGACCGTTCAATCAAGCGTTTGGCCCACCACGCCAGGCGTCAAGAGGCCATGGCAGCAGAGGGCACCTTCAGCGATGGCAGCGATGCCGTGCTTTCGGACGGCGAGGGCAACGTGGCGTCTATTGACAGCCAAGCGCAAGTCCCCGACCTCGGAAGGTCGTCCGGCAGGGCGGCTATGGGGAAGACCCCCGGCGGCACAAGCGCTACCCACAGCACTTCCACAAAACACACGAAGTCCAACCGAGACTCGACGCGCACGCCGAGTACTCGGAAAGAGGCACATACAGAACGATCCGATTCGGTGTCCTCTGGGCATTCTTGATCTAGATCGCCGCATGACTCCAGGCAACCATCCACTGTTGCCAGAAGTGCCTCACTCCCCAAGGTAACGGAGGTTCGATCTTCAGAAGACAAAGACGACCTCTATCCCCAGTCCGCACTCCAGGAGTCGGCGTCAACAGGCCGCGCAACGGCTGCTCCCGAGTCCCAACCTCCACTACACAGAGATGGGGATACTACCCCCGAACCTCGGCACCAGGCGTCGAAGGACTCCGGAGGGGTGAAAAAACAGGGTAAACACTATGTGAAAAACAACAGAGGAAGCAGTCTTGGCCTACTTCCACACCTCAAAGACTTTCTACCCCACTTAAACAGATGGACAAGTCTCGGTCTTCTGTTACACCTAAGACCCCTGTTCAAACCAGTGGGTCTAGTCTAGATAAGACAGGGAAAGGCCTTCAAGAAAGAATCATTCCCAGTTCAAGAGAGTGGTCTACTGATGACACAGACAGAGTAATGTCAAGGATGTCATCATTGGCAGATTTCTACGCTAAGAACCCTGAACACTTTCTCTCTTTTACCCCAGACGGGTCAACTCCCTCAGGCTCTAGGGATCCGATTCCCCCAAGTAAGTAGTCCCGGGTCGAAGCTCCTACTTCAGACCCCTTCAGTATACAGCCCTATTCTCATTATCAGGGAGATCCATCCCTTTATGAAGATCCAGATTTGGGCATGTTGGAAGAACAAACTGGGACAGGCTACTATGGGGATGACGAGGACCAAGAGGAGGAGGAGGACAACCCACAAACCTACAGGCTAGATTCCCCGGTAGATAAGGAACCCTCGGTTACCGACTCCCCTGTCGATAACCAGCCTCTTTTGTATGAAGTGCTGTCCAGAGCGGCAGAACACTTCCACTTTGACACCCAGGGTGCACAGGAAGAGAGGGATTTTGCCGAGGAGTTAGTGGGAGAAAGGAGACCTGTTGCCCAGGCCATCCCTATCCTTAAGTCTATACAAAGAAGGATAGACCCTTCCCTTGTTAATCCCCATCTCACTAGGGCGGTAAACCCCAGAGTTGAGAAGCTTTTCAGGGCAGCCCAAACAGACCCACTGTACATAAGAGGGCATCTGAAACCGGTCTCCCTGGTAGTTACTAACACCCGTAAGAGGGCGGGTACACCCTTGTCATCTTGGGAAGCTCCTCCCGACAAGGAGAGCATGAAGATGTATGGCTTGGGCAGGAAAGTAGCCTCCACTTCCGCCTACCAGGCAAGGATTGCCAACTCCACCACCCTACTGGCGAGTTACAACTGCCACCAGTGGGAAGAGGTCGCAGCACTCATAGATTCCACCCCAGAACCCTTAAAAAGCCAATTGGCATGGGTTTCGGCGGAAGGAAAAGCCGTGTCCGGTTGCATATTAAAAGCAACCTTTGATGCCGCGGATAACGCCGGCAGATTGATAGCAGAAGGTACTGTTATCAAAAGGCATGCTTTGTTGCAACAGTCTGGATTCAAGGCTGAAACCCAAGCATCATTGTTAGATAAACCGGTGGAGCCGGATCTATTGTTTGGAAAGGCGGTCGAAGACGCGCTGAAAAATGCCACGGACGAGTATGAGACACTCAAATCCCTAGGCCAACTAACCAACAAACCCCCTAACCAGAGAGGGAATGGCAATTTTCGTCGCCCACGCGGACAAAATTCCGAGAGAGGGTCTAACTATTCCCAGGCGCAGGGTACACAATGGAACAACAACAGCCAGCAGTCTACCCAGGGTTATGGCAGGGGTAATAAGAGAGGGCGTGGTAAGGGTAGAGGCAGCCCCTGTAGAGGCGGCGGCACGCCTCCACCAAAACAGTGACGTTCCGTTTAGGGTCCCTTCCCACACATCCCCAGTAGGGGGACGCATTTCCAACTTCACCCAAGCTTAGGAAGGGATCACTTCAGACAGATGGGTGCTGTCCACAGTGTCCGCAGGATACTGCATAGAACTGTTAAAGCGTCCCCAAAACCACCCTCCACGACAAAGAATACATTCTTTGGACCACCAGAAAGATCCTCCTTGTGGAGATCGTCAATCTTCTAGCAAAGGACGCAATAGAACTCGTCCCGGGACACCAGGTAAACAAGGGTATTTATTCAACATACTTCCTTGTGCCAAAAAAAGATTTGACAATGCACCCAGTTTTGGACTTACGGCCTGCAAACAAGTATATCAAGCCCCCAAACATTTTGCATGACTACTCTCCAGGAGGTAATCCCCCCTCCTATAAAAGGGGGATTACATGGCAACATTGGACATGAAAGATGCCTATTTTCATATTTCCATGTTCCCAGCGCACAGAAAGTACTTGCGCTTCAAGGTGGACAGTCGGCACTACCAGTTCAAGGTACTGCCCTTCGGGATAGCCTCGGCTCCAAGGGTAGTCACCAAGGTACTGGCGGTGGCGGCAGCACACCTACGCAGGGAGGCAATCCCGGTGTACCCTTACCTGGTCGACTGGCTCATCACGGGGGAGACCCCAGTAATTTGCAGAACGATCATTCAAAGGACGATCGACCTCCTCTTCGAATTAGGCTTCTCAATAAACGAGAAGTCAAGTCTGGTGCCAAGCACCTCCAAACAGTTCCTAGGAGCTATCCTAGACACGCAAGAGGGGTTGTCCTTTCCATCAGAGGAATGAATTTGGAATATACTGCTGCAAATTCCGCATCATCAGGCCGGTCACCAGATAACGGTATGCATGATGGCGTCATGTATTTACCTGGTCCCCCACGCTCGCCTGCGCATGCGTCCCATGCAGGAATGGTTGGCGAAACAGTGGTCTCAGGCAAGTGGCCAGTGGGACGATCTAGTGGTCGTTTCGCCAACACTGGTACAAAGCCTTCACTGGTGGACAAGAGAAAACCTGTCCAAGGGGAAACCCTTTTACGGTCCCGAGATACAGGCGGTCGTCACAACCGATGCATGCCTGACAGGGTGGGGAGCTCACCTCCTCCACCACACAGCTCAGGGTCTCTGGTCTCACTCAGTGGCCAAGAATCACATCAACCTGCTAGAGCTTCTGGCAGTATTCAGAGGGCTTCAAGCGTTCGAGCCCTACCTGCTGAATCTGTCAGTGCAGATCCGGACGGACAGCACTACAGCCATGTTTTACATAAACAAGCAGGGAGGGACTTGTTTGCCAAATCTGTCCAAGCTTGCCCAGAAAATTTGGATATGGGCACTCAGACGAAAGATCTTCCTGTCATCTCAACATGTTCCAGGGGATCTCAATTCTCTGGCGGATGCTTTGAGCAGAGATCCCCTCCCAGAGGAACACGAATGGTGTCTACACAGAGAAATCGTAGAAGATATCTTCTCTCAGTGGGGTTTCCCCACTATAGACCTATTCGCCACAAGCGAAAACGGACAGTGCCCAGGATTTGCATCCAGGTTCCCCCAGCCAGACTCCCAGGGGAACGACCTGTGGATGAACTGGTCGGGGATGTTTGCGTACGCTTTTCCACCAACACCTCTCATCAGGAAGGTGGTCAACAAGATGAACATAGATTCAATGACGCTAGTCCTAGTTGCTCCCATATGGGCGAGACAACCGTGGTTTCCACACCTACGCAGACCAGCGGTGTGCGAACCCATCAAACTCCTGGGCTGGTACATCCTACCGTCCCAGCACCAAGGTCAAACAGTGCATCCTCAACCCAACTCAATGAACCTCGCAGCATGGCTCCTGAGGTCATAGAGTTCGGACATCTCAAATTACCACAGAGATGTATGGACATCCTAAAGGAATCTAGGAAGCCAAACACGAGGCACTGCTACTTTGACAAATGGAAACGATTCGTTATCTGGTGCCAGAACAAGCAAATCAACCCAGTTGATTGCACTCCTTCCACAGTTGTCACGTACATGCTCCACCTGCTGGATGCAGGACTGGTATTTAACTCACTGAAGGTACACCTGGCAGCGCTGTCAGCATACACCACTTCCCATAACAAGGTGTTGTGGTGGAAGATACCAGTGGTTAAAGCTTTCATGGAAGGAGTAAAGAGACTTCACCCTCCTATTTCTAACCCACCACCAGGATGGGACCTTAACGTGGTGCTATCTAAACTCATGGGCCCCCCATTCGAACCCATGCATAAAAGCAGTCTCAAACACCTGACTTATAAGACGGCCTTCTTAGTAGCTATAACATCTATAAGAAGGGTCAGTGATATTCAGGCTCTGTCAGTGAGGATCCATTCTTTACAGTTCATAAAGATAAACTGGTTTTACGTACACACCCTAGGTTCTCACCTAAGGTTATTTCTAAATTCCACGTGAACCAGTCCATCGAGCTTCTGGCTTTCTTCCAAGACCCACAAAGCTAGGCTGAGGTGAAACTACACACCGTAGATGTGCGTAGGGCGGTCCTCTACTATGTAAACAAGACCAGACCGCTAAGAAAAACAGATCAGCTGTTTGTCTCCGTAGCTACAGGCAGAGAGGGAGATCGCGTCTCTAAAGTGGATTGTTAACTGTATCCAGATGTGTTACTCTCTTTCTGGAAAGACTCTCCCTTTCACGCTAAGAGCCCACTCTACTAGAGGCATTGGGGCCACTCTGGCTTTCATTGCAAATGTATCCCTTGACACCATTTGCAAAGCAGCTACTTGGAGCTCTATTCACACTTTTACTCAGCGCTACTGCATTGACACCCATTCCAAGACAGATGCTCAAGTGGTATTAAGACATTTATTTGCTCATGACCCTTCTCACATCCCACCTCCTTCTTCTAGCACTGCTCGCTAATATATGCACAGCATGTGATCTAAGCAGATTCAACAAGCCTCAGAAGAGATACATTACTCACCGTAATTGTATTTCTGATGCTTGTATCTTCTTAGATTCACATGCGACCCACCCTTCCTCCCTTCTGAGAGAAGGCGCATGGATGCTTGTAGTCTTATCTATCTATCTGCTTCGATTATCTGTACTCACGCTACTCCTCATGCTACCTCATGTCAGAAAAAATACAATCTGATGGTCCTAGACGCGTGAGGGATCATGGGTACAGTGGACGTCACACTAGGGATAGTATTACTGGCATGCCCTGTGTCGACGCCCATTTTCGAGTTTCGAAAAACAAACTGTAATACTCTGCAGCTTCCACTAGATGTTGGCCTATGCACATCATGTCAATCTAAGCAGATACAAGCATCAGAAATACGATTACGGTGAGTAATGTATCTCATATATGGACTGGGCTTGTTTTATGTCTTTATTTACAGGTTGCCCAGGTGGGGTGATCCTCATACAGAATTATGCCTGGTGGTCGGGGCTCAGTATTCTGCCAATTGTTCTAACCAACTGCTTTCCTCCTATGTCTATTGTTGGTTCCTTTTATTAATTGATTTGTGTGACATTTGACTAAAGTACAGTTGATGCACATTAATGAAATCTGATAGTAATTGTGGTACCATGGAGAACTGAGTATATTTGCCATTGTAGATTAACTGAGCACAAAGTGAGTTATTGTGATTGTGTATGTAACCTTGAACCTTAATTGTATAAAGACTGTGTTTTCACTAATACCGCGTGTGGAAATTCCTTTGTGGGTGCTTGGGGACTACACTGTACTTAGGAACCAGCCTTCATCACTTCCTGAGAGCTAGGCCTTGATTGTTCGCCCACGTTTACCAATGAGAGAATCTAGGCTGGGGACCTCTGTGCCTCTCTTCTTCCATATAGAGAGCAGGAGTACAGACACCCCCCTCCAGTCTTTACAGGGTTAATAGGATTCACCCCCCCCCCTCCCCATTTCTAACTTGGCTTCCGGATGGGACCTAAATGTGGTATTGACTAGACTTATGGGGTCTCCCTTTGAGCCTATGCATAAAGCAAATCTCAAGGATCTTATCTATAAGACAGCCTTTCTAGTGACTATCACTTATATAAGAAGAGTTAGTGAACTACAGGCCCTTTCAGTTTTAGACCCTTTTGTTACAGTTCACAGAGATAAACTCACCCTCGATTTGCGCCAACATTTATTTCCAAGTTCCATGTGACCCAATCAGTGGAACTGCCTACTTTCTTCCAGAACCCCACTAACGTGGCCGAAAGAAGCATACACACATTAGATGTGCGACGGGCAGTCATGTTTTACCTGGAAAGAACTAAACCACTAAGAAAGACAAACCAGTTTTTCGTTTCAGTAGCATTTGGTAGAGAAGGAGATCTTGTCTCTAAGTCAGCCATCTCAAGGTGGATTGTCAATTGCATCACACTCTGTTACACTCTTGGTAAGAGAGAACTGCCCTTCAAGCCTAGAGCACACTACTCGAGTCACTGGGGCTTCCATCGCATTCATTGCAAATGTTCCACTAGAGTCCATTTGCAAAGCGGCAACCTGGAGTTCTGTACACACCTTTCTTTACAAAATACTATTGCCTAGACACTCATTCTAGGTCTGATTCTCGGGTGGGACAAGCTGTACTAAGACATCTTTTCACTACTGTTCCTTCTCACAACCCACCTTCAACTCCGGGTACTGCTTGCTAGTCTATGCACAGCATGTGATTCTAAGCAGATTAACAAGCATCAGAAGACATGCATTACTTACCGTAATAGCATTTCTGAATATTGTATCTGCTTAGATTCACATGCGCCCACCCTTCCTCCCCACTCGAGTGGAAGAAACATAGATGTCTTACTACTTTCTCTCTTTTATGTACTCGCTCACGATAGTCATTAGGCTCCCTCATGGCAGAAAAAATACAATCGGAGGGACCTCGACGCGTAATGGATTTTGGGTACACTACACGTCACGTTAGGGATAGTGTTACAGGCACGCCCATGTTAACGTCCCCTTTTGAGCCTCGAAAAGACAAGATGCAATAGTCTGCGGTTACCACTGGATGTCGGACTATATGCACAGCATGTGAATCTAAGCAGATACAATCATCAGACATGCTATTAGGGTATGTAATTCATGTCATTCCGCTGGTTCTCAGGAGACTGCGTCTGTTCAGGTCCATGAGGATCTTTATCATTCTGGACTAGGACAGGAGTTTCTGGACATGGCCATCTGCCCTCCCTGGCGTCTACCGCAGAGAATGGACTGCCCCTCCCACTCGGAAGGGAGGGTCCTGCACCCAAACCTACGCAGTCTGAACCTTCATGCCTGGCTGCTGAACGATTATGGTATAACGTGTGGGATTTGTTGGAGGACGTTCTAGATGTACTCCTCTCTGCAAGAAGACACACCACCAAAACAATGTATGCTTGCAGGTGGCAAATGTTTTCGGCTTTGTTGCAGAAGAGGGATATAGACTGTTGTACTTGCTCCATTTCCTCTGTGTTGCTCACTCTTCTGTCCTTGGTTTGGACAGGCCATCAGATTGGTACAGTGAACCTTTATCTTGCAGCCATTTCAGTTTTCACGAGGACCCCAGAGGAAGGCCCCTTTTTCACAATCCCCACCGTCATTCAATCCCTGAGGAGATTTTCCAATATGTTTCCTGCATGCCAGTTTGTTGTTTCCAGCTTGGGATTTTAATTTAGTATTGATCTTTTTAATGTGTGCTCCATTGGAGCCCCTTCAATCTTGTTCTTTCACTGCTCACCGCTAGAGTGATTTTCAAGGTTCCCATCACTTCCGCTTAACAAGTGAGTGAGCTCCAGGCTCTGTCTATTAATCCTTCCTACTTGGATTTCTCCAACAATAAAAGAGACGTTGAAAGTTAGACCCTACTTCCTGTCGAAAGTGGTCTCAGATTTCCATCTCCCTCAAAAGATCCATCTACCTTTCTTCTTTCCTCTGCCTCATCCTTCCAATACGGAGCAGCGTTTCCATCCACAGTTTCCAGTGCAGTGCAGGCCCTCAAGTTCTAGGTCTCTCGGACTCGGGAGAACAGGACTGATGACCAACTTTTTGTTGGTTACGTGGGAGCCCAAGCTGGCTAGGGCTGCTACCAAACAGACCCTGTCTCAATGAATCATTCTCTGCATCTCAGAATGTTATGATCTGGCCAGCAAGGTGGTCCCTGAGGGTGTCAGGGCTCACTCTGCCAGAGGCTTGGCCGGCACCTTAGCTCTGCAATGTGGAGTGCCTGTTCTGGATATTTGCCACGTAGCTACATGGGCTTCCCTGAACACGTTTGCTAAACGTTATTGCTTGGATTCTATGTCTGGTCAGGACGCTCGTTTTGGCAGAGCTGTCCTTCAGAGTTTTCTGGTTTAGGTGGTGTCCTTGCTACCCTCCCTCCTCCAGGTCATTTTACTGCTTTGGGAGTCTATCATAGATGAGGAATCCGTGGGAGGGAGGAGTCCATTAGAAGAGCAAATCACTTACCTCTCTCTAATGTTTTCTGATGGATGTTTCTCCAACAGATTCCTCATCACCCTCCCTACCTGACCCTCTTGGGGTAGCTAGTACACCTTAGTTCTGTGGTCCCTCAGCATCCTAGTGCTCGGGAAAGGGTGGAACTGGGGGGGGGGTTACATGATATGTGTCTCTATATATACTGTCCCCTCAATGTCATGTAGAGGCTGTACCCCATGACAGTGGAAAAGTTTCAGAAGAGCAGCTGGCGCTGGGAGATAGAAGTCATAGATGAGGAATCCATGAGCGGAACATCCATCAGAAAGAAAATTACTGATAGGTAAGTAATGTATTATTATTCTTCAGCTTCCCTGCTTACGGATGTTTTGTGTGATACTTTGCAAATCATTTTATTTGCCAGTGAGTGATTTGCCCAATTCAGAGTGCTAAAGAACAGAAACCTACAAGTATTCAGGGTTCTAATGATAGAAAATGGACCTTAGCTTCATACTGTGTCCAAAAGCTAAGCCTTTTAGTTTTTGGTTTTCTGCAGTAAAGGTCACCGGACTGACTGTAATTTAAACTAGCAATTGTTCGTCAGATACTGCTACCCGACAATGACATGGCATCAAAATGGTGATACTGAATTTGTAATGATTGAAAGTCGTTGAGGGCTGAAGGGTGACATCACCGTTAAATGAACTGTGCTTAAAAGATTAAATTCACAACTATCTTATGGGATCACTGATCTCATTGCATACCTTTTTAGCTTCCTTTGTGGGGTGTGCAGACTGTACATTGCACCTAAGAGTGCGGCTTCCATCTTTGCTTAAACCTTTGCACACGCCAGGATGTGTATCACCAAGGAGCAGTGCTTGCATGCCAGCCACACCCAGTTGAGCCACGGATGAGTGCTGTTTGCCAGAATGGGGTCTGGCATGGATTCACATTCTCATGAATAGTCCCAGTCGTTAGGCTGGGAATCCTCGGTAAAGGAAAAACAGTTTCACTTAAAAACAGTATTTCTCCTCTAAACCAATCACTGAGCTCTGGGACATACTGCACCCAGCCAATGAATGCCCTCTACCCAAGCCCCTCCACTTGTAGCCATCTTCAGATTTTTACTGCACGTTCAAGTGTTGGGAGTCCTCTTGTATTGCTCTGTTAGCTGATGTGTTTTTTCGGTAAAAAGTTTGACTTTTGCTCAAATATAGCCTGTTTGCTCTTATCTACATCAGCCGACAAGCAGGGATCGTTTGTTGGTGAATTTCAACGCACCTCAAGGGCAGAATCGTTGAAGTTTCATCGAAGATTCCAGAAGGCCATCGGGCCTACTCCCCACTCCGGACCATGTCGTCGGAGGAGGAGGGATGCTCCCTTTTCAAGCTCTGCTGTGGACTGCAGAACCTGTTTTTGGCCTCTACTGTCTCCATCTGGATCACAAGGAAGTGGATTGCGAAATCTGCCTCTGGTTCTACAAGCGAACAGTCAAGGATCGTCAGTAGGCTGGCGGTGTGGCTCAACGCCAATGCCGCTACCCCGTGCGGGAAGCGGGGGCATGCCTCACCCAGGACCGGCCGGTCCCAAGAGCGGTCTTCTAAATCCTTTGAGGGCACTCCATCCGTGCGGGCCCAAGACAATCCCAAGCACCGCAAG
Source organism: Ambystoma mexicanum (assembly GCF_040938575.1). Lineage (NCBI taxonomy): Eukaryota > Metazoa > Chordata > Amphibia > Caudata > Ambystomatidae > Ambystoma > Ambystoma mexicanum. The sequence continues at coordinate 1,391,063,753 of NC_090921.1, forward strand.
TCTGTTTCCGTCAGGGGCGCCGCACAGGCGGGCCCTGCAAGGGGCAGGGCGCACTCATCTTCACCATCTGCCTCAATCTCCAGGTCTTCCTCCACGAGGAAATCGGCTAACCCAGCAAAGCTACGGGAAAAGCCAGAGAAGACGAACCACAGGAAAAAGCCACCAACCTCTCCCAGAAGACCCCGGAATCCCAGATGAAGTCGTCGACGATGGAGTTGGTGGCGGCTGCCCTCTCGAAGGCCAAGGGGGCTGACCCATACGAGGTAGCCAGGTATCCAGACAAGGTAGCCCTGGCAGTGGCCAGAGTATCTCTGCCCTCGAGATGGGAGGCTTCGGCCAAGCTGGTGGCGAGGACACTGGAGAAGAGGATGCCATCTCTGAGCCTGAACCCGACTCTCCGGGATGCAAAAAAGGGGGGTTGGTGAGTAGGACTCAACCATACTTCAGGGCACGTATATTTCTTCCTCGGACGAGGAGGACCAGCTGTCCGTCCACAATATCCAGGAGGACGTGGGGGAACAACGGCGAGATCCCAGATGGGGACGACGACTGAACGTGGCTCAGTAGGCCTACTGCCCTGACCCCTCTGAGGGATGTATTGCTGGACATCCTTTCGACCCTGCACACCCTGGTGTCAGAGATTTAGAAACGGATGCCGATGACACCTCCGGGCCTGGACCAACCTTCGGCGAAGAAGAGGCACCCTACACCGTTTTAAGGCATTCAGTCGAGGTGGCCGTCGTCGCTCCGAAGGCGGCACGCAGGCCCTGAAGCAAGATTGAACCTGCCAAGATGTCGGGCCCCTACCCATGCACCCCCAGTGGGAGGCCGGCTAGCGGTCTTCATCAGCGAGTGTAAGAAGAACTCCACTGACCGATGGGTGCTGGATGCTCTCGCCCACGGACACAACCCAGAGTTCCAGCAGAAGTGTCTGCGGATACCACCGGTGGCCCGGCAGGAGCAGCACATCCCTCAGCTCCTGCAGGAAGTACAGCCATGATAAGAAAAGAGGTGATAGAGCTGGTTCCAAAGCGACTCAGGGGCTCGGAAGTCTTCTCCAGATACTTCTTGGTAAAGATGATGACCAGGGGCTGGAGGCCCATTCTAGACCTGCAGCGTCTCAAAAAATACCTCAAGTCCCAAACATTCAGGATGGTCACGTTGCAGAATGTGATCGGCCAACTGGAGGCAGGAGACTTCTTTACGTTGCTGGATCTGGAGGACGCATAATTCCACATCCCCATTCACAAGAAGCCTTGGAAGTTCCTGCGCTTCGTAGTACAGGGAAGGCACTACCAATTCAAGGCCCTCCCGTTCGGACTGAAGTCAGCGCCCAGGGTGTTTACGAAGTGCCTGGCACCAGTGGTGGCTCATCTGCGTCTACAGGGGATACATGTGTACCTGTACCTCGATGACTGGCTCATCCGGGCCAATTCAAGGGATGTAGTTGTCGAACATATGGAGAGGACCGTCCGGCTGCTGACTGATCTGGGGTTCTCAGTCAACTATCCAAAGTCCTGCTTGATACCATTGCATAACGCGCTGTTGCTGGGGGTCAGGCTCAACACGGTCTCCTTCCTGGTGGCCCCCTCGGAAGAGAGGGTAGCGGCAAGGTTCAACGGCTGTTGCCACTGAAGGCCGCAACTATGCGGACCATCAAGTCGCTGCTCAGCATGATGTCGACGTGCATCTACCTGATCCGGCTCTGCAGGTTGCGGATGCAACCCCTTCAAGAATTCCTGGACGCTCAGTGGATCCAGCTGTCCGAATACTTCAGACAAAATTACTCTTAACGAGGGGTTCCATTGAGCGATAAGGTGGTGGGACGTGCACTCCAACATCGCCGGGGGCACAGGTTTCCAGGGCCCCCCATACCAGGAGGCGGTCACCACAGGCGCTTCCTTGGAGGGCTGGGGAGCCCACACCGGTTGTCTCCATGCCAGAGACGTGGGGCTGACGGAGAAGAAGGATCTCCACATCAATGTCCTGGAGCTGCGGGCAGTGTTCTGGGCCCTCGAGTTGTTCCTTCTGTCTCTCAAGGGCAAAGTGGTGAGGGTCTTCACGGACAATACCACCACGATGTTCTACATCAGGAAGCAGGGGGGCACCAGATCCCAAGCGCTCTCCAGAGAAGCTCAGGGTGGCACTTGAGTCAAGAACCCCATCGCTGACTCCCTCAGCAGGGAGCTGTGCTCCTGACATGAGTGGGAACTTTGACAGGATCAAGTGGACCGCCTCTTCCTCAAATGGGGCAGACCCCTGATCAACCTGTTTGCGATGGCGACGAATTCCAAATGCCAGAAATTTGCAACTGTTCCACCAGCCGAGGAGCACGGGGGGCGCATTTTCCTTCCCGTGGGAAGGCCTGTTCCTGTACGCGTTCTCACCGTTGCATCCCCTGCTGCGAGTCATCAATCAACTCAAACTGTGCCGATGCAGGATAATCCCCACGGAGGCAGATTTGGTATTCGGTATTTCAGCCTGTCAACGTGTCATGATTCCTGCCCCTCATGTCCCCAGCCCTCTAAGATGTCAGGCTGGAGCCAGGCCACGATCACCTACATGGCCCTCAAGGGCCTCTCCATGCCTCCAAAGACCCACTTGGAGTCAGACTTGGCGCTTGTGGCACCAGACTCACTCACTCCCATTGGATAACATTGGGGATTGGACTTGTAGTGCATTGATGGGGACAAGATTTATGCCCCCACATATTTCGGTTCCCAGAACTGCATGTGCGGTCTAGTCTTTTGGGTGTGGTTCAGCCCAGAGACACCTTGGATACCCAGACTATTTAAGCCACACCCAGGCTGAGCAACATGCTTTGCACATTCTGCACCTACAGTGTGACACTCACCGTGTTCGTATCGGTCTCCAGTAGGCCTGCATCTTTCTTCTGCGCTCAGCTCCTGCAAGAACAAGAACACTGTTAGGAACAGCCTTACCTTGCGGCGCTTCTGCCTATCATTCATCGCTCCTTCTGTTCTGCGGGCATGTTCGGCGGTGTCATTCCCATACCGGCACACCGCTTCCTAAGGAAAAGGGAAAAGAACAGAAAAAAGGCATTAGTAAGCATTCTGCAAATCTTCGCTTATTTTTAAATACTGTACGAGCTTCAAACGCTTACCTGAATCCCAGCCGCTCTTGGGGAACTCTGTCTATGGAACTTCTCATCCATCTGCAAGAGGGAAAAGACACTCCAGGTTAGCGTGGAAACATCTAGAGACGCCGCATACCGCGCTTATCCACCACATTTGTTCTTCATAACCGGCATCCACACTGAAAACGTTGCGGCACCTAAAAGACACAGAAAAAGAACTCGGTTCAATACAAATACGAAAGGGGTGCATCGCGCTCTCACTCACCTTCAGCGCTACTCATCTCAGCAGCACGCCGCCATCCCCGGACGCCGGCCATCATCTAAGGAAGGAAAGGAACGAAGTTAGAGAACTGTTCAAAAGACTCATTATACTTACCTGTCGGACTCTTTCCAGTGAAGTAACTAGGTAGCAACGAGCCTGCATCAATCAACGCGCCCCTGCGCTGATAGCAGGACGGAGAGCACACTAGCCAAGAAAAAAAGGTGAGCTGTGGATCAAAGGGAAGGGTTGGACCCCGTGGAAGAAGGGGTTCAAGCACACAGAGACAATAGGGAGTTTAACTCTACCAATCCTGTGTTTCAGGCCCAGTCTCCAGTCGAATAGCCTCCAGGGAAGGGTTTGAGGTTGTAAGAGGTCAGAACAGGCTGAGTGACGTCCCTGTGGATACCAGGTGAGCGTTACACAGGTTCACCCCCGGTCAAGCTGCCAGTGGTCGCGGATCTGCTCAGCAGAGAAGGAGCATCACGACCCAGGGTTGCTGAACCTGAAGGCTTGGCTCCTGCAGCCTTAGAGTTCAGAGGGTATGAGTTTCCGGTGGACTGCAGGGAGGTCCTTGCTAGAGCGTTGTCGACTCTGAAGTGATATGGGCATAAGTGAAAGCGTTTCGCGGCGTGGTGTCGGACGCAGAAGATCAATCCTCTTAAGGTCACACCCCGTCAGATTCTACTGTACTTTTTGTCTTTGGACAAGGCGGGGCTAGCACACGCCTCTATCAAGGTGCATCTGGCAGCTATCTCCCTCTACACCAGGTTTCCGGGATGATCTTCTCTTTGGTACCACCATTTCGTCAAGGAGTTCCTCAAAAGACTGTTTCGATCGTTCCCGCCGGTGAGGGCTCCTGCCCCGGCGTGGGAACTCAACGTGGTACAGACGAGGCTCATGGGGGGCCCCCTTCGAGCCTATGCATCAGGCCCCTCTCTGGTTCCTCTCATGGAAAATGGCTTTCCTCTTGGCCATGATCTCTGCCAGGAGGGTAGGTGAGATCCAGGCCCTATGCTGCAAACGGCCTCATCTGACTTTTCACGACACAAGGGTGGTGCTGCGGATGCACCCCTCCTTCATGCCAAAGGTTCTGTCGGAATTCCACCTCAACAAGCCTTCGGTGTTGCCTGTGGTCTCTCCGAAACCTTTGTCGCCGGCTTAAAGGACTTTGCACTCCCTGGATGTGGCTTGTGCTCTGAAGTTTTATGTGGCACGCACAGAGAGTTTCCAGAAGGCGTCTCAACTATTTGTGAACTTTGGTCCTGTGAACCATGGGCTTCCATCTCCAGGTGGCTCTCCGGCTGAATCACACACTGTCACTGGTTGGCAAGCTGACCGCTGCCCGGCTGTCCGAGAGCCCATTCCAACAGAGCGATCGCTGCAGCAACGGCCTTCCTGTCTAGTGTGCACCTGCTGGACATCTGCAGGGCTGGTACTGCGTCAACAGGGATTCCAGGGAGGAGTGCGGGGTCGGCCAAGCAGTGCTACGCAACCTGTTCACTTGAAGGTGAGCCTGTTGCAGAGGTAAGATAATTGCTTCTGTTGAGCCTTTCCACCTCATGTGATTGTGTAATATTGTACTGCTATGTATTTTTTATTCATGAGCCTGTGAATCCATGCCAGACCCCATGCTGGAGAAGGTACAAGTTACTTACCTGTAACTATAGTTCTCCATCATGGGTCTGGCATGGATTCATATACAAACCCTGCCTCCTGCCCCTCTGCGGCTCTTCTTGGTCATACTGTCACTTTACATGCTTACCAAATCTGAAGATGGCTACCAGAAGAGGGGCTTGGGTAGAGGACAGTCATTGGCTGGTGGCAGTATGACCCAGAGATCAGTGATTGGTTTAGAGGAGAAATACAGTTTGTAAGTGAAAGGGAAACACTTTCTTTTTTTAGTTTATTTTTTCCGGCCTGAAGACAGGGAAATATTCATGAGCATGTGAATCCATGCCACACCCATGCTGGAGAACAATAGTTACAGGTATGGACCTTGTTCCTTAATCAACAGAACAGATATAAAATGCTGCTGGACATGTACTGCTTGGCTTTGATGGAAGTGGGTGGCATATTTGTGCTGCTCTTGTGAAGTGATTGTTTTGCTGTGTGCATGGTTAGATGCACAGATGCAGGCTGCACTCCTGGGTGCAGTGTATCTGCATGCGAAGTCTACATGCACTTTGTGCCAGTTGCAGCTTTTTGCAGGATTGCAAGCTGGAGTCCAACGCTACACAACTTACACGTACTTCAGTGAAAGAGAGCAAGTGCTTCTAACTAAAACACTGTACATACATTTGACAACTTTAAGCATAGCATTCTCATGACTAGTTGCTTAACAATGATAGACCTGTGATATATGCACTCAACATAAAGCATGTGGTAATGTGCCATCCTAGGGTAGTGACAGCACAGGTTGATTCATTTGCTGCCTTAAATTGTGTGCAGCACACAGAACTCAGGGAGGACAGGACCACCCAATGGGAGTTGAGATGAGGCAGACCGCATGGATGTACGACACTAAATTCTCTTCAGATGTGCAGGAGAAGATTCTAGACCTTCCGTTCGAAGGGACGGACCTCTTTCATTCGTCTACTGATGACGAGCTGACAAAAAAGAAGACCTCAACGCAGACTGCTAGGTCCTTGGCCATCTTGACTTAACCATGGCAAAAGTCCTTTCTTCAGACCCAGGGCAGGTCCGATTTCAAACCCTGCTCCTTCAGCGGCTTCAAGGAGTTCAGGGACCGCAGCACTGGCACTGTTGCTGACGATCCTTCTTCTTTTGGATATGTAGACCGTAGCGCTTGTGCCTCAGTAAGACGGGGGCTCTGGCTTATACTCTGGGAACTTTGCGGTACCCCAGATCAACCAGGCTGGCCTGGGGGTAGTCCTGGACCTGTCGTTCCTCAACCTATCTTTACCTCTCAAACGCTTCAAGATGATCACCCCAGCACATATAGCAGAGTCGCTGTGTGCAAGGGACTGGATGTGTTCCCTAGAACTCTAAAATGCGTACCTTCATGTCCCCATCTACCAACCTCACCGGAAATTCCTTCGGTTCATGGTCATGTCACACCACTACTAGTACAGGGTGCTTCCATTCAGCATCAGTTCAGCCCCTCATGTGCCCGAGGGGGGCGGTGCACGCCTGTCAGCGTCTAGCGGATGTTCTTCAACTGCTAGGGTTCTCCCTCAACCAGCCGAAGTCGCAGTTGACCCCTTCACAGGACCTGGTGCTCCCCGGAGTTTGATGCGACAATGCTGCTCAGAGGGTGTTCCCCACGATCGAATGCCTCCAGTCCATTTGGAAGGTGATTGGGCACTTTCTGGCCAACTCCACCACCTCAGCATTGTGGTTCCAGCACCTTCTGGGCCTGTTGGCATCCTGTGTGCTCACAGTGCGGCCCGCCCGCCTCAAGATGAGATGCCTCCAGCTCCACCTGGTGGCCAACTGGGACCAGGAAATGGGGGCGCAATTGGACAGGCTCCCTATACCTCCGTCCATCCTGCTGGATCTTCACTGGTGACTTTTGGACTGCATCGTTGAAGTTGAGCCCCCTTTACCCAACTGGACCCCACTCTGGTAGTGACCGATTCCTCCCTCATGGGCTGGGGGGCTACTCTGGATGGCTATTATATTCACAGCGCATGGTCCAGGACAGAGCCCCCCCTGCAGATCAATCTGCTAAAACTCATGGTAGTGGGCCTTACGCTCAGGGCTTTTCTTTCGGTCATCAGGGGCAAGGCGGTTCTGTTCAGGACCAACAATTCCACAACAATGTTCTACTTGAACAAGCAGGGCGGGACCTGCTCTCCCCTCCTTTGCATGGAGGCAGTGTCAATCTGGGAGTGGGCCCTGTCGCAGGGTATATGGATCTCTGCTGTCCATCTGACGGGGGACAACAAAGCAGAAGCGGACCAGCTCAACAGCCTGGGGTTCAACACCTACGAATGGGAGTTACACTTCAACAGTTTGTTGCTCCTGTTCCGGAAATGGGAGTTTCACGCCTCAGCACGCTATGCTAAATTTGAATGCGTAGCACATTTTTCGAATCATGGCAGCCACTAGCACAGGGCTTTTAAAAGACCCACTCACCAGACTCAAAACAACAAACTACTCCAACTGATGGACTGAGCCCCTGGCCAATGCATGCCCCAAACTGCAAACATGAGGTTCCCTCTCTGGACTCAATGCTCGTAGTACATAACACCTATACTGTAATCTCGAGTTTCCATTTCCTCCCAACTAGCCAATCTCAACAACTCTTCCAGATCTGCCTAAGTGGCTGCAGATGGCAGAGCATTCAGATGGGTAGCGGTGCACTGTACAAATCTAAACAACATAACATTTAACGAGTAAGGCTGCAGGTTGAACCCCAACACTGACCACAGTTTCTTGGCTCCTATACTTCATCTTCAATGTACATAATACATTCTGTGCGTTTAAAGAGTCAAATGCACATCAGCTGCTACGGTGTTCCACTATTTTGATCTGCCTCTGGGGTGCACTTGACTCACTAAGATGCTCATTGGCTTTTTCCCAAGAATGTTCTCTCCCAACTCAAATGGGGTGCATTTCAAATTTCGTTGCCTCATGTGGAAGGCTTATCTTTGGTAAACTTGAACGGTCTTTGCTTCCCATTAAGGAGTGCCATTGTGTCTTCAAGCAAGGGATGAGTATTTAATAAGTGTTTGCTTTTCCTCTTTTCCTGGTGTTGGTAGTTTGTTTGCTTTAAAGCACTGTGTTCTTTTGTATGTTTTATTTACTATTACATACTTCCCTCTTTCCTTGGATTGTCCTTGGGAAATCATAAAAGAAAAACGTTTTGCGCACATGCTCAGTCACTCACTGCTTAGGCCCTTATAGTGCATGCTCCCTGCTTCACTTTTCAGTTATTTTAGCAGCATGGAGCACATGGCAACAAATGAGGAGGACTGGGAGGGTGTTTTCAAGAAAGGGCATTATCGACTAGGAGAATATTAGTCACTACAAAGAGTAATTTTATGTACTTGTACATTCAGTCCCTTTTAGGCAGAATTGCTGGCAGTACCCTCTGGGACCACTACACACAATTAGGACTACAGGTGTTAGCCAAACCAACCTTTGGTATAAGTCTGTACCACACAGTTTTTGGTAGCATGATGAGCAGCCAGGCTTATCTCAAGAGTGAATGTGAGCAGTACAGGTAGTTAGACAGAAGACTTTCAATCACAGTAGTTCAAGTAAACACTTTTCTGATGTTTGTTAATCTGCTTAGAATCACATGCTGTGCATAGGTCCGACATCCAGTGGTCACTGCGGGGTATTGCATTTTGTTTTTCGTAGTCGAAAAGGGGACGTCGACAAGGCGTGTCTGTAACACTATCCCTATAGTGACGTGCGTTGTACCCATAATCCCTCACGCGTCGAGGTCCCTCAGATTGTTTTTTTCCGCCCAGCTTCTGGTCGCCTTACGCGGAGCTCCTAGAGAGACATTGCAAATACTTACTATCGGACCTCGGTCCTTAATTATACTTATTATATTGTTAAAGATCCCTCCCCTCGATGTTAGCTGTGAAGCTGTTTCTCTGCCGAGCAAGTTTTCGACGGAGGGGAAGAGACGGAGGAGATCCTTCGGCGCTGCCGAACACGTGGCCTGGCCTCGCCGGCCAACATACAGTAGGGAGAGTGGGGGTTCGAACTTTTATCTTCTCTTTGAGAATGTCTTTCTTTCTCCCCTATCTTTCCCTTGGGGTTGTTATCACCAGTTATTATTGCCTCAGCTATGGAGAGGACACCTTTTAAGTTTTGCCCACGCTGTAGGGGCAAATACACTTGGAAGGACAAACACAAGCTCTGTAACCGTTGCTTGCCCCTCGATCATAAGTAGGACAGCTGTGCGGCCTGTAAGCTCTTGAAACCAAGAACTCTTAAAGAACGCAAAGTTAAGAGGTGGGCGGACTACGCTATGTCGAAGTCAGTTTCCTCACCCGCCGCCGCTGTTACAGAAAGTGACGAGGAGGGTGATAACTCGACGTCCGTTACGGAAGTCATTAACCCCCAGAAGGAGCGCTCGCGCTCCTCGACGTCCGTCCCCGGCCCCGACGGGCTCGGCTCACGCCCTGCTCATGGGGATGAACACCCCGGCGACAGGGACGCACACAGACCCCATAGGCCTAAGCACACAACCCACGGCTCTTCTTCGTCGAAGACAAAGGATCCATCAGCGCCGAAGGGGACGCAGGGCACTCCGGCGTCTACCTCAGACCGTAAGGGTCTCAAGCCCCACCCGCAAACGCAGTCGCGACCAGCGATTGGGCTTTCATCAAACACGGGCGCTACCCCAAAATCATCCGACGTAACGCTCCATAGAGCGGCCGTCGAGGAACAACGCGTAACGCAGGCAACGTCGACACCAGAGTCCTCTACTGACAAACTCGTTGTCGAGAGCCTGGCGAGAATTGTTTCCGAAGACACACGTAAGCGGACGACGAAACAAACGTCGAATACCGCACAAAAAGCTATAGAAACGCCAAAAAAGCATAAGAGTAGCCAGGAACTGCCCCTTTCATCTAAGGGCACTTCGGAACTACCGGAGGGCTTTTCAGATGGCGACGGAAACCTTTCTTCGACTTTGTGGGAGCGTTCTAAGCGTTTTGAAGGTGAAAACACTGATTTCCCCCCTCTAGACTATTCAGGGGTTCCCCATGAGACCCTTGAAAGACTCCATTCTTGTATGGAGAAAATGGAAAGGTTTTTGGGAAACCAAAACCCACCCACACCCAAAAGACTAAAAGAATGGCCCCAGGATGACCCTAGGGTCAAAATTCCTAGGCTGTTTCCCCCTTCTACAGACGTATATGACCTCACGGAAGAGGAGCAATACCTCCAGGAAGATGATGAGTGTTTGGGTGGAGAGGAAGAACATGAGGAAGAGGGGTTTGAAGAAGATCCTTACACTAGTGCAGGAGCTTTCGAAGAAGATACAGCTACCTCGCAGCCTTGGCAATCCCCATCAGTGCACTCAGACCCTGAAGTCTTTCACCCTTCTCCTCCCAAGGATTCACCTATTGGAAACACCTCTCCCATAGATGACCAACCTTCACTTAATGCACTATTGCGCAAGGCAGCAGCGCATTTTGAAATAGACACAGGGGAGACTCTTCCTGACATAGACTTTGTAGAGAAAGTTATTAAAGAAAAAGCCCCTGTTAGTCAGTCTATTCCGCTCCTGGCTTCTATAAAGAGAAGAATAACTCCTTCCCTTTCCAATCCTGCCTTAGTCAGAGGGGTCAACCCTCGGATAGAAAAGCTCTTCAGCCCTTCGCCCCCTGACCCGTTGTACATCAGAGGCCATTCTATTCCGGACTCCCTCGTAGTTACTAATACAAGGAAAAGAGCAGGGGTACCACTATCCACTAGTGAGGCACCACCTGACAAAGAGGGCAAAAAGCTCTACGCACTTGGGAAGAGAATCACGACGTCCGCCGCCTTTTCAACTAGGATTGCAAATAACAATTCCCTACTAGCTAGCTACGCAGATGCACAGTGGAGCAAGCTGCGCAGCGAAGCAGAGGACGCACCAGAACCCCTGCGTTCACGCCTGTTAGCTACAATCTCAGAGGGAACTCTTGTAAACCAGGGCATCGTAAAGAGCTCCTTAGATGCCGCAGAGACGGCTGGCCGTTCCCTGGTTCAGGGAACACTTCTCAAACGCCATGTCTGGCTGCGCAATTCGGGATTTAAGCCGGAAACCCAGGCTTCCCTGATAAATAAGCCCATAGAAGAAACACATCTGTTTGGGAAAGCAGTTGATGAGGCCCTAGAACATGCGAAGAAAGAGTTTGATACCATCAAAACTCTTGACCAAATTTCTAGGCCCCCTAACAGACGCGGCTATGGCAATAGACGCTCCTTTCGTGGCCAACGCCAGCAGCAAAACCAACAGCAATTTTACTCTGCTACCAACTGGCCCTCTAACCAGGGTAACAACACCCAGTTCAGTCAAAGAGGTCAACGCGTGGGAGGGGAAGAGGTCGCGGCTCCAGCCCCAAAGGTTCCACGCCCAATACCAACAAATGACCCGAAGATTCGGGTCCCCTCCCATGCATCCCCGGTCGGGGGCCGGCTAACATCGTTCCTTTCAGCATGGGAGGGAATATCATCAGACCGCTGGGTATTATCCATCATAGCCCATGGATACTGCATCGAATTCAACGGTTCCCCGAAGTACAGACCCCCACCGAACCGACGCATGACACCGGAACACCTCACCATTCTTCTACAAGAAGTAGAAGAGCTACTGAAAAAAGAAGCTATATAGAGGCTGCCCCCCTATCTCAGGTAACAGAAGGTATTTATTCAGTGTACTTCCTTGTACCCAAAAAGGACTTAACCATGCGCCCTGTATTAGATCTGCACCCAGCGAACAAGTTTGTCAAACCCCAAAAGTTTCGTATGGTGACCTTGCAGGAAGTAATCCCACTGTTATCACAGGGGGATTACATGACAACACTGGACATGAAAGATGCATACTTTCATATTTTAATGTTGCCAGCGCACAGAAAATACCTCAGGTTCAAGATAGAGAACAAACACTACCAGTTCAGAGTACTACCCTTCGGGATAGCATCTGCACCAAGGGTATTCACGAAAGTACTGGCAGTGGCAGCGGCCCACCTGCGCAGGTTATCCATCCCGGTATACCCTTACCTCGACGACTGGCTCATAACAGGGGATTCTTACGAAACATGCTTCTCCAATACCCAAAAGACTGTAGACCTTTTGTTCCAACTGGGCTTCTCCATCAACGAAAAGAAGTCCAGCTTAGACCCCAGCCAAATCAAACAATTCCTAGGGGCTCTAATTCGAACAAAGGACGGCCTCGTCTTCCCCTCCAACGAGAGGGTCCAAAACATGCTGTTTCAGATCCCCCATTATGTGACAGGTCGAGAGGTGACGGTACGCAAAGCAATGCGCTTGCTAGGAATGATGGCGTCATGTATTTATTTGGTACCTCACGCGCGCCTGCGCATGCGCCCAATGCAAGAGTGGCTCAACAGCCAGTGGTGTCAGGCCAGCGGACAATGGGACGATCTAGTGGTGGTCTCGCAGGCCTTGGTTCTCTCGCTACGGTGGTGGACAAAAGAAAACCTGTTATTAGGGAAAACTTTTTCCACACCCGCAGTGGAAGCCACTCTAACCACAGACGCATCCCTTACAGGATGGGGGGCTCACCTATCCCATCACACTGCTCACGGAGCGTGGACTCCGAGCTTAGCATCCAAGCATATAAACCTGCTGGAACTACTAGCGGTGTTAAAAGCACTGAAATCCTTCCAGGAACACCTACAAGGAAAGACAGTGATGGTCCTCACAGACAGCACCACAGCCATGTACTACCTCAACAAGCAAGGGGGCACTCACTCTCCAGGACTGTCCAAGCTGTCCCAGAACAACTGGAAGTGGGCTCTCAAACACAACATGTTCCTACTATCACAACATGTACCAGGGGAACTCAATCTGCTAGCAGACGAACTCAGCAGAGACTTCCCCCTGCCCGTAGAGTGCGAATGGCGGTTACAAGAAGACATTGTCTTCGACGTCTTCACACAGTGGGGTTTCCCAGAAATAGACCTGTTCGCAACTCTGGAAAACTCTCAATGCCAAGATTACGCCTCCAGGTACCCCCAGAACCAGTCCAAGGGGAACGGTCTATCGAATCCATGGTCAGGGAAATTTGTTTACGCTTTTCCCCCCCGACTCCCCTTCTCAACAAGATAGTGCACAAGATGCACCAGGAACAAGTTACCATGATACTGGTGGCCCCTATGTGGGCCCGACAGCCATGGTTCGCTCACTTGTTGGAGATGTCTCCATCTCCTCCAGTGAAACTGCCCTGCCCGTACAACATGCTGTCACAAGACAGGGGCAGGACACTGCACCCATGCCCTCAGACCATGAACTTAGCAGCCTGGCTCCTGAGGTCATAGAATTTGGACATTTACAACTTCCACAGAGGTGCATGGACATCCTCAGAGAGGCCAGAAAGTCTAACACTCGTCACTGCTATTCTAGCAAATGGAAAAGATTTGTCATCTGGTGTAGAGGGAAGAGTATCAACCCCGTTGACTGCTCTCCCACACAAATTATTCTGTACCTGACCCATTTACTGGACTCGGGTCTAGTATTCAATTCTGGCAGCGCTTTCTGCTTACACCACTTCACAACTCAAAGTATCGTGGTGGAAGATCCCAGTAATCAAAGCCTTCATGGAAGGGGTAAAGAGAATACACCCTCCAATAGCAAACCCAGCTCCCGGCTGGGATCTAAATGTGGTACTCACCAGGCTCATGGGGTCACCCTTTGAACCCATGCACAAGGCAACTCTTAAAGATCTCACTCTTAAGACTGCTTTCCTAATAGCTATTACCTCCATTAGGAGAGTAAGTGAACTACAGGCCCTTTCGGTTTTAGACCCCTTTGTAACAGTTCACAAGGATAAAGTGGTTCTACGCACACACCCAAGGTTCGCACCGAAATTCATCTCCAAATTCCATGTCAACCAGTCTATAGAACTACCAACGTTCTTTCAAAATCCTTCAAATCTAGGAGAAAAAAGCCTGCATACACTTGATGTGCGCAGAGCTGTCATGTTTTACATGGAAAGAACCAGTCCACTGAGAAAGACTAATCAGTTCTTTGTCTCATGGCAGCAGGAAGAGAAGGAGATGCAGTTTCAAAATCCACTATATCTAGATGGATTGTACAATGCATCACTCTCTGTTACACTCTTGCTAAGAGAGAACTACCCTTCAAGCCAAGAGCACACTCTACTCGAGGCACTGGGGCATCCATAGCATTCATTGCAAATGTTCCCCTTGAGTCCATCTGCAAAGCGGCAACCTGGAGTTCTGTACACACCTTTACAAAACACTACTGTCTAGATGCCCACTCTAGATCTGATTCCCAGGTGGGACAAGCAGTATTAAGACATCTTTTCTCTACTGTTCCTTCTCACAACCCACCTCCAACTCCGGGTACTGCTCGCTAGTCTATGCACAGCATGTGATTCTAAGCAGATTAACAAACATCAGAAGACAATGCATTACTTACCGTAAAAGCATTTCTGATGGTTGTATCTGCTTAGATTCACATGCGCCCACCCTTCCTCCCCGCGCGGATGGAAGGAACATAGACATCCTTTTCTATATCTCTCTTTTCTGTACTCACTCACGTCTAGAAGGCTCCCTCAGGGCAGAAAAATACAAACAGAGGGACCTCGACGCGTGAGGGATTATGGGTACAACGCACGTCACTATAGGGATAGTGTTACAGACACGCCTTGTCGACGTCCCCTTTTCGACTACGAAAAACAAAATGCAATACTCCGCAGTGACCACTGGATGTCGGACCTATGCACAGCATGTGAATCTAAGCAGATACAACCATCAGAAATGCTTTTACGGTAAGTAATGCATTGTCATACGCAAGGTTTCTTGGTAAAAACACTTAGTCATTTATTACACAATCATTTAGAAAACATTTTATTAGAAGAAGGCAACTTAATATTATAAACCAATATACTTCAATACAGAATTCTAAGATTTTGAGACAGTTTGAGCTCCCCTGAAATAGGAGCCACATGGCAGTTCAGTTACTTAGAAAGGAGCAAAAGGCACAAGGTAAGTAAAATAGATCATATATACCTTTTTAGACAGAGCACCAGAAGAGGGTAAGTAAATAAGCCATGCCAAAGTCAATGGGCTAGTGTTCTGGATAAGAAAGAGCAGTTCTGGTATCAAACGGTAAAGTCTTTGCAAAAGTAGTTTAGACGAAAAAGAATAATTTGACGGGTCACAAGCTGATTAGGCTTGCAAGTTGGGAAAGTTTCACAAACTTTCAGTGGGAGAGTGGTGTTCTCTCAATCGGGTTGTACGAAGAAACAAATGCTGCTGAAGTCATGGTTCCTGGCAGGTCCTGCAGATCTCGCTGTTCCTGAGCCTCTGTTAGGCAAAATCCTGTGCAGTTCCCTTGAGCACTGCAAAAAGATTAAGACCACAGGAGCAAGCAGTAAACCCAATTGGTAGCAGTCTGCACCACCCAGATTTACCTGGTAGCTGTGGCTGAGCAGTCATTCTCTCAAGATGAGTAGGGCAGTATACAGAGCATACACAATAGGGCTAACAACACAGTAGGACAAGCAAACACTGACCAGAGCTTTGGTATCAAAAGTATATAATTATTTATTTAACACACATTTTAAGAAAATACACTAGCACTATATAGTAAAGCAAGTCCAAACACAATCAACAAAAGTATACACACCTCCCTTAAGAATTATTAACCAAGTCTAAGTTAAAACACCACTTATTTGCAAAACAGAGGTGAGCGCGTAACCTAGATGTCACTCCAATAATTCGGTTAAAGGGAGAGAAAAAGGCAGGGCATAGAAATAAAACAGTTACCAACACTTTTATAAGACCACAGCAAGTTAGTGAAGGCAGAGTGTACTGTAGAGCCAAAGTTTATAGGCCAGGCCCACTTTAAATGGAGCAAGGTGAAATGTGCCCAAGATCACACAGTAAAAAATGCACTAAAAGTCTTTGCAGAATGTTCAAAAGAGGTTGGGACAATGTAGAAAGATAAAGTTAGAAGGTCCGGGCCAACCCAGTTGGAAAGCAAAGGATTTAAGGGTCACCTTTAGCAGTCCGTTGAAAGGGAGGCCAGGCGGAACACAGTACCTTAAAAAGTGAGGAAGCTCCAGCGGTGGCAGTTGTTCCTGGCAGCGGGTGCAAGTCGTGGGTTCGACCAGGGGAGGAGAAGATCTCTAAGAGGAAGAAACGTGAAGTCGTTGCACTGCACAGGGATGAAACCAGCCGCATAGTTCTCTGTTAAAAGGTGCGTTCCTTTTATTCGCGGTCACAGTGGTGAAGCTTGGCTATCCGGCCGCCGGGGTGCTTGGCACGGGCGATTCGACCAAGAGACGTCCTGGAAGGCGAATGGCGAACTGGTTGGTCCCACCAGCTCAAAGGGAAGAAGACTCGTCCAGCAGAAGATCTTCTCTTGTCGTCGCAAAAATTGTTGAGACCGTTGCAGCAGGGCTCCACCGGTGGTGTCGTCGTTGCAGATGGCTCAGCTTCTCCCCTCTTCGGATTCTTTAGGTCCTGTGGTGACGTCTGAAGTTCCAGTCCCCAAAGCCCTGCTTTTATGCAGAAAAACACCCATTCACCAGCCTAGCTGTCACTCACCCATGCGCCTCACCACTGGGCCAATCAGAATAGAGTGCGACTTGAGTTGCCGAGGCAACGCAGTCCATGGTGCCTATTCCCCCTCCCACACATTCTGTGGACCCCAGACAGAGTGGCACCATTTGGAGGGCTTCTGTGGAGAAGCCTGCCAAAATAGTGGAACAAAGGGCTCGACTTGGGTTAGAGTTACAGAGACGAACACAAACGCCATTTTAAAACCGAGTTCTGGTGAAAAGACCCAACCGGTGATTTAATATTAAATATATAAACCGGCAGTATCTTTAACATTGCACCAAAAAGTGGTGCGTTTAAAATGAATGGGAAAATCCCATAGGAAATATTCTGGTGGAATATTTCGAGTGATAACCACTGCCACCAGCCAGAAACTCGACAAGGGGGGACTGGACAGTGCCCCCTTGAAATCAGACCCAGGGGTAATCTAATTAACCCCTTCCAGTACTTCCACAATATGATGGTTTGTACTGGTTCTGTTCGTAAATTTCGATTAATAAAGGCAATGGTGACTTTACATGCCCTGGGAGACAGTAGTCAGTCCCAGGGTATGGAGTCTATGTTTGGGGGTCACTATGACACCCGTGTGTTACTGCACTGAGGGTACTGTGTAACACAATACAAAAACAGATGATACCCTATGGAGTAAAAGACCCCATAGTCCATAAACACATACAAAGTCAAAGACATACCTCAAATCATGCCTAAGAGTGGGAGGAAAAGAGTCTCACTCTTAGCAGGAGAAAATAACAAACCCCAAAAATCCAGCAAAGCTGCTGGGGGACTCACTAGGTTTGGGAAATTAGCCTTAAAAGAGAATTCTCCCTAACCGCCTCAGTCGTGGGGACAAGAGGGAGGACGTCGGGGGACTCCTGCACTGCACGGGATCGTTGAAGAAAGCAAACAAGATGGAGTCACTTCAGTTCCAATAGCTGTAGATTCAAGAACACAAACTGGTGTCCCTCTCCCTGGTTAATCCTAACCAGCCTTGAGAATGGTATCCAGGTGTCTTATGAGTTGATTGGTCCTATCAACTCAAAGGAAGAAGCCGTCCTTGAAGGAGCTTCTCTGTCGAATGGAGTTTGGCAATTCGGACCTGCAGAAGGGCTTCATGGGGCAAACCAATGGTCCAGGAGTTGCAGCAGCCGTCCTCTTCCAGCTCGTCTTCGGTACTTTTGTTCCAGTGGTCTGCCTTCCTATCCTGGAGAATCACCTTTTAAACAGTTTTCTCCCTTTCATTCCAAGCTAGCTGTCACTCACCCAGCAGGGTGGCTGTCCTTGCCGAACAGTCAGCCAGCCAATCACGCCAGAGTACATTTGGGTCTCCTAGGAGACTAAGCACAGGGAGTTTCGGGCACCTCCCTCACTTCCTGCCCACTGCAGACACTCAAAAGCTAGAGGCGGTCTTCAGTCCTGATGCCCGCCAAAGGCGCACGAACAAAGGGACCAAACCTGGTTTGGCGCTTAGAGACAAACACTAGAAGCACCTTTACAAAAAGAAATGGCGAAAAAAGACGACCAGGACCTGTTCAAACAAAGGGGTTTAAGGCGCCATCTTGAAAAACATGGCTCCCGCAATTTTTAGCTACCAGTGTTCGCGGTCGGGAAAAATCATGGTAGTTCGTTGTAAAACCACTGCCACAAGCCTTTTCAATAGGAAAGGGTAGCATTTGACTGCTATATGATTATTTAGACACAAGGGATACTATGTAACCTCTCCAGCGCTCCATTGTAAGATGGTGTGTGCTGGGTCTAGGAATTTGGAAAGACTAGTAAAGTCAATTTCACTTTACATTCTCTGGGAAACAGTAGTTTATCCCAGAGAAGATATTTAAACCTTTGGGAAGTCTAAAAGACATCCCTGTGTCACTGCACTGAGGGTGCTGTGTGACACAAATAAAAAAGATGATGCCTATGGAGTTGGTTAAAACTCCATAACTAAAGAAAATGAACACAGAAAACAAACAGAATTAAAAAGTACAGCAAAAGAGCTGGGGGTCTCTAAGGTAGAGAGGAATTAGCACATATGTGAATTCTCCCTAACAGTCCCCTCATATTTATGGGAGATTGAAAAGCACCTTAACCCCTAGGGAGGAAGACAATCCAGAAGAAAATTGAAATTGAACTAGAAAAAGTACTCCACAGAGCCTCAACCCAAAAATATTTGAGGGCAGCCTAACCAAAATTGGCACCTACCCTTGAACTAGCATTTAAAGAATAATTCATACAGAAGGTGTGGTTGTAGCCCTAGAGGCTGCTTTATACATACCTTCTAGGAAAACGTGCCATTGGAAAGTGATTAAAGGGTGAACCAGGTGCGTCTGAACCCCTTTGGAAGAAGAAACCTGTCGAACCTTCCTACATCCTAAGATGTAGGAAACCATCTTCCTTGCAATTAGGCCTTGAGCGGAACTTCATAAGTCAAAAACAGGTGCTTGGCAGATGGAAGATCTTTGGTACATTCTCAATTAAATTTAAGCTATCTTTGCATTTCTAAGTTGCCGACAGTAACCGCATGATTGCACATCCACCTGTGCAGTTTTCTTTTTTGATGAAAGTGCAGCTCTGTCTCTTGCTTCATACCCATCTCTCTTTCGGCGACATTATCCCAAAATTATGGCACAAAGGGAACAATGGTTTACAGTGAGTAACTTTTACAGTTTTATTTAAAAAATCTTGTTTTATAAATAATGGTCTACACCAATTGAAGAAATGCATTGTCTTCCCCTTAAGTCGCTAAATAAATTGTGTGTTTGAGTCAAAGTTGATAATATTTTTGTTTTTGTCACTTAGATCCATAGTGGCAAGAGAGTGATGGAATGCTTGAAGAAAGCTTTAAAAATAGCAAATCAGTGCATGGACCCCTCACTGCAAGTTCAGCTTTTCATAGAAATCCTGAACAGATATATCTATTTCTATGAAAAGGAAAATGACGCTGTGAGTACAATCATTTTTTTTCTTAATTGTTAAAAATGCTTTTGCTAATTGAGATCATCCATTTGAATATTATATTCCTTACGTTAATTTGTTGTAATTTAACCTTCTCAAGACCTTCCTTTTCTCCTTCTCATTCCTGCTCCCCCTGCCCTGCTAGGTCCACCTACCACTGTCTGGTTGCCTGTACCCTCCATGAGCCTTACTAGGGCCAGGCCCTCCTTTGATCAGTCTCCCCCTCAAACATCTTACCAGCACTTGCCCGGGGCACCCTTTCCCGACTAGCCTACTGAGCCTGGTCCACCCTCCCTTCCCTCGCATTAGCTTCCCCCCTCCCGTTTCCCTGAGCACTTGCCCAGTCCCTTTGTGCCTCCTCACTTCTCCCTCTTCCCTGCACTTCCTGTTATTGCACATGCACAATCTGAATGTCACAAGACCTAGTAGCACTGTTTATTGTTATTTTCTCCACTGTAAACCCCAAACCCCTCTACAATCCCCACTTCTTTTTGTTCTTGTGGCACCTGGAAACACTTTCTGATGGATAGGCGTCATACAAATGCTCAATAAATTAATACCCACCTATACTCCTACATCCTGTCCCTTTTCCTCCATCCTGTGTGGGCGTCCCTCGCGAGGGATGGGAACGTAACCTCTTTCCACTAGAAAAATACATTTTCCCTTCAAAATTTACTGGCGCGCGGGGGCGCAGCCTCAGGGGTGCACGGGCTCCCTTAACTCCGCCCACCGGCGCCACACATCAGTTCCCTTTTCCACGTCGATGGGAACGGACCGCTCCACCACTGCTCCCGGGTTTGGCCTTACCTTGCAATTCCACGCTCTTCCCCAGTATTTTCTCATTTTTCTCTTTCTATTGCAGACGTGGGAACACCGTCCACCGGTGCCCTAGCTCTGTCCCTGGCGTATGTTGGCCCCGACAGGCTTTAGCAGGTGTGCGGCGGTTCCTTCCCGACAGCAGATCCCCACACGCTCGGTCTTCGAAGCCTTGGTGAGGACCACGGTTGGGACGGATGCTCCGCGTGTGACTCCCTCAAGCCCAGGCCGCTCAAGCACTGACTCGAGCATTGGAGGGAACTCTTCAACAGGACTCCTCCGCAGAACATCAAGGACTAAATCCAGAGGAAGACACAGAAGACATGTGCGTTATTCGCCAGGGCACCCCGCAGTGGCAACTGCTTCCCGGGAAGCCCTCTGGTGGGAGGGGTAGTCTGGCCCTCACACCGGCTCAGGGAGCACCAAGGCTCACAATGCTACCAGCCTCACGGCCGAGGGGACCAAAGGGCCTCCCGGTCCTGCAGCCAAGGGGCCTGTGAGTTCTACGACCACCGTGACCCATCCCGAGGGGCATCGGCCTGATACCGGGTCCTTACCCAAGGGGGCGCCTTCATGCAGGGCCAGCACTTCCAGCCGGGAGGCCGAGGGCTTACTGCATACCGGGTGTACACCTAAGGTGCGGGTGGGGCAGAGCCAGTGCAGTCGAGCATGGAGGCCGACCCGGGGAACACACCAGCTACAGGTCCACCCGCTCAAGGCGCGGACAAAATGGCAGCGGCTAGAGACAAGATGGCTGCCACTCCCAAACAGCAAAGGCGGGAAGCCTTGCAGGCGGGTGTAGAGGCCCGCAGCACAGCGATCAACAAAGGAAAAGTTTAGCTCCTAGGACAGACTGGGCACTTGGTCCACGTCTTATCCAAACATCCCGGGGGCCTGGTACAATATCCCCATGTACGGGCAGAGGCTACGCAGACAGCTGGCACATTCACCTCCTCTTCCCGCACAAGACTGCTCACAGCCAGCCTGTGAGGACAGGTTTGTTGACAAGTTCATTCCACTCATGCGTTCCCCTCAAATAGGCACAAAACTCAGGGGCATTATTAAAGACATGTTGCTGCTCGCAGCCCACTGCAATGCACCTCATGCCTCCTCCCAGACCCCCACCACAGTGGAACTGCCGAGGCTCGCTGGTGTCACCCCCCCAGGCACAGTGGACCAGCAGGACACAGACGAGGAGGAGCAGGATACGCCCTCCTCAGCGAAAACCTTTCATGATAGGATTGCCGGCTCGTCAGAATCCCTAGGTACAAAAAAAAAAAAAAGCTTCCTGGAGCTGGAGTTCTGGCGGAAGGTACTGAGCATCAAGGCTGATGCTCGGTTGGGCATCTCCCTACAAAAGGATGTGGAAGCGTTAGCCATAAAGGGCTGGCTCAAGCCCCCTCCATACAACCTGTCAACAAGAAGCTCGATGCTAGGTTCAGGCAAACTGAGTGGGACAGCATACAACTCTACACGCCTACAGCCCCTGTCATCAGTAATCGCTGCTGCGTCCATGTCTGCCAAACCCCTGGCTTCCCCATCTGGTACCGCCACGACAGCCCTCCTCAACAAGGAAGAAAAGACCCTCGAATCATATGACAAGAAGGTCTATTAAAATGCCGGCCTCCACCTCAGGCAGGCCAATGCAGACGCTATCTTCGCTGCGGCTAATCAACTCCTGTGGAGGGAGATCAATACTTTCTGCTAGATATCCCTAAGGACAAGCAAGCCTCATTCGAGGTGGATCTGGCGGAGGTGAAAATCGTGGCCCAGGATATTAGGGAGGCCTCCGTGGGGGCCACATCGACACGGCTAATTGAGCAATCTGTCTGGCAACAGACATGAGGCGCACTGCCTGGTTGAAGTCCACTAAGTTCAACCAGGATGTGCAGGACCGAATCCTTGATCTTCCATGTGAAGGGGCAAGGGGGGGATTTCTTACATGTCAACTGATAAGAAGCTTGATAAAAAGAAGACCAGCTCCCAGACAGCAAAGTCTCTGGCCATCCTTACCAAAATGGCGACTAAACCGTTCAGTCCCAGTCCCATTCAGACAAGAGGTGCGCATTTGGCAGCTTCCACGGGTTCCAGGATCCCAAAGCCAGACAGCCGGACAGGTCTCCCAGTCAGCCCCAGAGAAAGCACCACAAAACAGCTCATAAGGAGTTCTTCCAGTCCCCCTCCTCTGCCTCAGCCTCTGACCAGAAGAAACAATGACGCTCTACTTCAGGTCCACAGCACCCCTGTCTGGGGCAGGCTGACCCGGCACAGTCAAGCTTGGTGGGTGAAGTTGGCGGACGCCTGGGTCCTTTCAATGGTGTCTGGGGCTTCGGGCTACCTCTTCCTCCCCTCCTCAGAGTTCCTCTCCCTTTCCACAGATCGGCACACCATCACTCTTAGTGGAGATTCGCTCCCTTGTCAAGAGCGAAGCGGTAGAGCAGGTCCCACCCTCCCAGCATTGGGCAGGGCTTTTAGTCCTGCATCTTCGCTATCCAGAAGAAGAACCAGGTGGGCCTGCAAGTTGTGTTGGATCTATCTTCCCTGAATCTTTACCTTCCCTTGCAGAAGTTCAAGATGGTAACGCCAGCGTTCATTGGCGAGACTGTGCGGGGGAGACTGGACGTGTTCCCTGGACCTGAAGGACGCGTATCTCCACGTTCCCATTCCATTGTGCAGCCTCAATGGGCCTTCCTCAGGTTCCGGGTCATAGGTCTGAGCTTCCAGTACAGGGTGGGTCTTTTTTTTTTAAACCTTTGTTTTAGTTGGCAATTTAAAGAGCACAAG
Organism: Ambystoma mexicanum; assembly: GCF_040938575.1. NCBI lineage: Eukaryota > Metazoa > Chordata > Amphibia > Caudata > Ambystomatidae > Ambystoma > Ambystoma mexicanum. The sequence continues at coordinate 1,391,086,905 of NC_090921.1, forward strand.
CGGGGATACATAGCATCTCACAATACGTTTCTGATGCTTGTTAATCTGCTTAGAATCACATGCTGTGCATATGGTCTGACATCCAGTGGTAACCGCGGAGTATTGCATCTTGTCTTTCGGGGACCGAAAGGGGACGTCGGCATAGGCGTGTCTGTAACACTATCCCTATTGTGACGTGTGTAGTACCCAAAATCCCTCACGCGCCTAGGTCCCTCAGATTGTTTTTTTCCTCCCAGATAACTGGTCGCCCTACAGCAGAGCTCTTACTAGAGACATTGTTTATCTTACTGAATTTTCGGTTTATGCCCGGTTAAGTCACTTCGCCTAATAAGAACATCTTCGACGAAGACTACGAAGGAATCGTCAACGGCTGTGGTCTCGGCGCCCAAGATCCGGCGGACGGATTTCCACGTGGTCGGGTCCTTTGGCCGACCTATACAGTAGGGAGAGTGGGTTCGGGGTGGCCATATTGTTATTATGTCTTTCCTCCTTTCCACTTCTTTCCCTTTCGGTCTGGTCATCCTTCCCTTTTGCTATGGAAAGGACTCCTTTTAGATTCTGCCCTAAGTGTAGGGTCAGATATCCTTGGAAGGACGAGCACAGGACGTGTAACGCCTGTCTCCCCCTAGAGCACGACGAAAAGCGGTGTTTGGCATGCAAGCTCCTTAAGCCAAAAACCCTTAAGGATCGCCATGTAAAGCGATGGGCCGCGTACGGCATGTCACGCGTGGAGCCTTCCTCCCCTACCGCAACACCAGCCGAAAGTGACCGGGGTACTTCGGATGACCAAACGTCCATTGCGGATGTTATAGATCTTGAGGTGGACGCTTCTAGGTCCGCCACACCCGTCCCCGACACTTCCAGGCTCGACTCTGGTCTTGATACAGGGACTACATCCGGCGACAAGGGCGTACATAAACATTGCACTAAACACACAACCCCTACGCCATCTTCGACGCCTTCATCGAAAAAGTCGAAAGCGACAACGGGTCCATTGAAAATTTCGACGGTTCCCTCGGATCGTGTGGATCCAAGGCCTTCCCCGCATCCGCAACAGCGCATGACGACTGGGCAAACGAAAATTAATAAGGGCGCTACTCCCCAATCTACACGCGCCGAAGTTTTGGAGTCCGAAACTTCAACGATTTCCAAGGCCTCAATTGGCCCGAAAGTTACAACTAGGCCTCTACCCGGCACTCTGACCACTGGGCCTTCTGGTGCCGCGGACGGCGTTTCGGCTACCATTACATCATTGGAGGCTTTGTCTCACGCCGATTTGGTTACTATCCGGAAGAGCATCGGTAGGATCGCAGTGGCGGTGGGCCTTATCCAGGTCCTGCAGAAAGTTATGGGCCTGGCCGCGGAAAAACTTTCGACGGACTTGGGCCGCGATTCTGATGACTCTTACGTGGGTAGTCAAGAGCCTCTCTCAGACACCCTGAGAAGTTCCTCTCGACGTCAAAGGGCGTAGAACTTTGCTTCTCCCCACCTTGGCCCTTTTAGGTCATCGAAATGGACTACCGAAAAGTTCGAGGGATGTATGGATCGACTGGAGCAGATTTTTAGTTCTGCTGACCAGCCTCCGCCGAAAAAAGGCTTGGGTAGACCCTAACCTTCAAATAGAAGATGTTCAGCCTCAGGTTTTCCAACAGGAAGACGTGGCCCACATGGGCACATACAGGGACATCTATACTAAAGAAGAGGAATCATCTTTTCTCGAAAATTATGAAGAAGATCAACAGGAGACGACTGAGAACTGGGAGGAAACCCAGCAGGAAGGACAGGATCCTTGGTCACATCAAGATCAGGACTCTGATATTTTGTGCGTCGATTCTCCCCCTTCCTCCCTGGCTCGCCAGGCCTCCCCTGTGGATGACCAAATGGCTTTCGACACCATGTTGAAAAAAGCAGCAGAATTCTTCAAAATTGCCACTCAAGAGGCTTTGCCTGAGCAGGATTTTGTGGAAGACATTATTAAGGAAAAACCTGCGGCAAGTCAATCCATTCCCCTCCTTAACTCTGTTAAGAGGCGGATTGCTCCATCTTTAGTCACACCTGCCCAGACAAGGGCCGTGAACCTGAGAGTCGGAAAAAATGATTTCAGCCTTCTCCTTCCGACCCTCTATATATCAAGGGGCATGCCATCCCAGACTCACTAGTGGTGACCACTACTTGTAAAAGATTATATGCCCTAGGCAAACGTGTCACGTCAGCAGCGGCGTATAGCATTCGGTTGCTAATAATACTACGTTGTTAGCAAGCTATGCTGATGCCCAATGGAATCTGCTCCATGAAGGCCTTCAAGAGGTCCCGGAACCGGTCAGGACCAAGCTTCTTGCCATTGTTGCGGAAGGAAAACTGGTTAACCAGAATGTTGTTAAAAAAATTCTAGATACTGCAGAGACATCGGGCAGATCCCTTGCACAAGGGACTCTTCTCAAGAGACACGCATGGCTGCGTACATTGGGTTTTAGACCTGAAACTCAGGCCTCCCTCATTAATATGCCCATCGAAGAGTCAAACATCTTTGGGAAAGCAGTTGATGAAGCTTTGGAGACAGCCAAGAAGCAGCATGAAACCTTGAAATCTCTGCAACAAATTACACAAAAACCCTCTTCCCAGAGGGGTAATAACTCTCGGCGGTCCTTTCGAGGACAAGCTCGTTCCGGTCAAAACAACTACGGCATGGGCAACTTCAACAATAACCAAACATCTGGAAAGCCCCCTTATTATCCCTCAAGGCGTCAGAAATGCGGCAAAGGTAGAGGCAGAGGCCCCATTCCCAGAGGAGCCACAGCCTCGGGTCAGAAATGACCACCAAGTCCAGGTCCCCTCCCATGGCTCCCCGGTCGGGGGGCGATTAACATCTTTCCTCAAGGCATGGAAGGGGATAACTTCTGACCAGTGTGTCTTAAAGACGGTCGCCCACGGTTACTGCGTGGAATTCTCCCGGCCTCCACAGTTCAGACCGCAGCGTTCACGGCGCCTTTCACAAGACCATCTAAACATCCTGATTCAAGAGGTGGAAGCACTGCTGGGAAAGCCTCCATAGAAGCCGTCCCTATTCTTCAGGTAAACAAGGATATTTATTCAGTGTACTTCCTTGTACCCAAAAAGGATCTCAGCATGCGTCCTGTTCTAGATCTGCGCCCAGCGAACAAGTTCATAAAACCCCAGAAGTTTTGCATGGTAACACTACAAGAATTGATCCCATTGCTGAAACGGGGGGACTTCATGGCAACATTGGATATGAAAGATGCATACTTTCATATTTCAATGTTGCCAGCGCACAGAAAATACCTAAGGTTCATGATCCAGGACAAACAGTACCAGTTCAAAGTACTCCCCTTTGGCATCGCCTCGGCGCCAAGGGTGTTTACCAAAGTCCTGGCTTTGGCAGCAGCACACCTGCGCAGACTATCAGTCCCAGTTTACCCTTATCTCGACGACTGGCTCATTACGGGGGACTCGTTCGACGCTTGTTTTTCGAACACCCAAAAAACTGTAGATCGCCTCTTCAGCCTGGGCTTTTCAATCAACGAAAAGAAGTCCAGCCTAGTCTCCCCCGCCAAGTAAAACAATTCCTGGGGGCACTAATTCGGACGGAAGACGGTCTTGTCTTCCCCTCCAGCGAGAGGGTTCAGAACATGCTCTCTCAGATTCCTCAATATCTAGCCAGTCGAGAGGTGACGGTATGCAAAGCCATGCGGTTGCTACGGATGATGGCGTCATGCATTTACTTGGTCCCCCACGCGCAGTTGCGCATGCGTCCCATGCAAGAGTGGCTTAACAGCCAGTGGTGTCAGGCCAGCGGACAATGGGAAGATCTGGTAGTTGTCTCGCCAGCCCTCGTTCTCTCTCTGCAGTGGTGGTCGAGGGAAAACCTCCTGAAAGGGAAAACCTTCACCAACCCTACAGTGGAAGCCACTCTCACGACAGACGCATCTCTCACGGGGTGCAGGGCTCACCTGCTTCAGCAGACAGCACACTGAGTGTGGTCCCCTCAAGTAGCGTCCAATCATATAAACTTCCTGGAGCTATTAGCAGTGTTCAAAGCATTGAAAGCCTTTCAGGTACAACTGCAAGGGAAGACGGTGCTGATCCTAACCGACAGCACTACAGCAATGTATTACCTAAACAAACAGGAGGGCACTCACTCTCCAGGGCTATCCAAGCTGTCCCAAAACATTTGGATATGGGCTCTCAAACAGAAGATGTTTTTGTTGTCCCAACACGTTCCAGGGGAACTCAATCTTCTAGCAGATGTACTCGGCAGAGATTTTCCTCTGCCAGAAGAATACGAATGGCGACTGCACGAAGACATTGTATCCAGCGTCTTCACAGAATGGGGGTTCCCAGAGATCGACCTCTTCGCTACTCAGGAGAACGCCCAATGCCAAGACTACGCCTCCAGGTACCCCCAGAACCGATCCAAGGGGAACGGTTTCTGGATAACTTGGTCGGGGAAATTTGTCTACGCTTTTCCCCCAACTCCCCTTCTCAACAAAATAGTGCACAAGATGCACCAGGAACCAGTTACCATGATACTGGTGGCCCCCATGTGGGCCTGCCAACCCTGGTTCGCTCACCTGATGGAGAGGTCCCTCTCCCCACCAGTTAAACTGCCCTGCCCGTACAACATGTTGTCTCAGGATATGGGGAACCCTCCACCCATGCCCACAAACTCTGAACTTCCCAGCCTGGCTCCTGAAATCATAGAGTTTGGACACATGCAACTCCCTCAGAGATGCATGGACATACTCAGGGAAGCGAGAAAACCTAATACACGTAATTGCTATGCCAGCAAATGGAAACGGTTCGTCATCTGGTGCAATTCCAAGGGCGTCAATCCTATCGATTGCTCACCCTCACACATTGTTTTGTATCTAACCCATCTGTTGGACTCTGGGTTAGTCTTCAATTCCCTAAAAGTTCATTTGGCTGCTCTGTCAGCCTACACCACTTCACAGCAAAAAGTATTGTGGTGGAAAATACCGGTGATTAAAGCCTTTATGGAAGCAGTTAAAATGATTTATCCTCCCATCTCTCACCCAGCTCCTGGATTGGATCTGAATGTGGTTTTTAACCAGGCTCATGGGAGCTCCCTTCGAGCCCATGCATAAAGCAAGTCTGAAGGACCTGACTTATAAAACAGCCTTCCTAGTGGCTATCACTTCTACCAGAAGGGTTAGTGAACTACAGGCTCTTTCTGTTTTAGACCCCTTTGTTACAATCCACAAAGATAAGGTGGTTCTGCGCACACATCCCAGGTTTGCGCCTAGATTTATTTCGAAGTTCCATGTGAACCAGTAAATCGAACTACCCACTTTCTTCCAGAACCCTACGAACATGGCCGAAAGAAGCCTTCACACGCTAGACGTGCGCAGGGCAGTCATGTTTTACCTGAAGAAAACTAAACCACTAAGAAAGACTAAGCAATTCTTTGTTTCAGTAGCAGCTGGTAGAGAAGGGGATCCTGTCTCTAAATCAGCTATCTCAAGGTGGATTGTCAAATGCATCACACTGTTACACTCTTGCAAAGAGAGAACTGCCCTTCAAGCCTAGAGCACATTCTACTCGAGGCACTGGGGCATCCATAGCATTCATTGCAAATGTTCCCCTAGAGTCCATTTGCAAAGCGGCAACCTGAAGTTCTGTACACACATTTACAAAACACTATTGCCTAGACACTCATTCTAGGTCTGATTCTCAGGTGGGACAAGCAGTACTAAGAGATCTTTTCTCTACCGTTCCTTCTCACAACTCACCTCCAACTCCGGGTACTGCTCGCTAGTCTATGCACAGCATGTGATTCTAAGCAGATTAACAAGCATCAGAAGACATGCATTGCTTACCGTAACAGCATTTCGAGGGGATTGGGTCCTCTGACGTATTCCATATCTATGACATGTAATCACCACAGCTGTGCTGCTTCGGAAACTTTTGTCTGCGTCCTGCGTCGATGACGTCGATGTGCCGTCGTCGAGGACCTCGTCCGACGTCATCCGATGTGATAAGTAGGACGCACGACGCCGTAGCCTCAGTTCCGTTTTTTCCGCGAACGTGTTGCTTCGTGAATCTCGGTTAACGCCTCGACTCTTTGGAGTTCTGTTCTTCTCGGTTCTCGAACCTGTTCGTTTTTGTGAGAAAATCCTTTGTGTGAAGATGTCTTCTACTTCGTCTTCGACCCCGCGTCCGGGCTTCAAGAAGTGCGGGGAGTGTGGGTCCAAGATGTCGGTGACGGACTCGCACGACGCCTGCCTCTGGTGCCTCGGGGAGGCCCACGACACGGATGACTGTATCGACTGCCAGTCGCTCACGTCCAAAGCCTTACGTGAACGTAAGAAGAAGTTGTTGGTAGGTCGGGTGTCCGAGCCCCGGAAGTCGAAGTCTGCGGGGCTTTCGACGGATGATTCGAGAGGAGACTCTCCGCGTCATCGTCGGAAGTCTCGTGGGTCTCCTTCTAGGAGTCGGTCTCGCCACTCCTCGGCCTCTTCGAGGCATTCTTGGAAGCGCCGACAGCGGTCGTCTTCCAGGTCCTCTTCGGAGGACTCTGCCCGGCACGTCGCTTACCCCACCAGCCGTGCGACGCCAGAGGAATGGGCTTCCTTCGGGAAGAAAATGCTGGCGATTCTCGAGTCGCAGGGTACTAAGCCGTCCGCGCCCCCGACTGGGGTCGGTCGTGAGAGGTCGAGAGACACTGCTCGCAAGAGTGGTCGGCACGAGTCACGGGAGAGGTCCCGTTCGGACAAGGGGACTCGTTCTCGACATACCCGTTCCAGGTCCCGGTCCTCGACGCGTTCGAGACCGTGTGCACCTATGATGTCTTCGAAGAAGACATCGACGTCTGAGGCGTCGGGGGCGTCGACAGGCTTTCTCGAGGCTCCGGCTCCGAGGAAGTCGTCGAAGCCGTTGACGCTCAGGTCGTCGAAGGACATGCTCGGAGCTCCGGCTTCGAGGACTGTGTCGACGCCGTCGATGCTGGCGGCGCTGCATCTGACGTCGACGCCGATTTACTAGATGCCGATCCTCTCGGCGCCGATGCCTGTTCTCTCGACGCCGCCGCCGATTCACTCGACGCCCTCGACGCCTTTCGAGGCCGGGGTGTCGGAGGTACCCCGTGGCACGGGGGAACCCCCTAGGAAGGCTCTGGTTAAGAGCAAGCACTCTCGGGTGCCTTCTATTTACCACTTGGAATATATTTCGGAGGTGGATGAGGATTCTGATGGCCTGGTTCCTAGTCAGGTTCCAGATGAAATTGTCTCGGGCCATAGTCAGTTTGACGATTTGAGGCAGTCACTGCATGATGCCAGTGGACTGGACACCTCTCCGGAGGTGGAGTTTTGTAGGCCTGAGCCTTGCTCTCATGCCGATTCCTCGCACCGACGCCTTATGGCTAGGGTTTCCGAGTACTTGGGATGGTCTGCTCCCCCAGGGGAGTTTGTGCAGGATGATCTCACGGACATCCTTGATGTTGGTCCCCCAACTGACCCAGTACTGCAGTTCCATATGGCTTTACAGAGAAGGGTGGCGGCGGCTTGGACTGCTCCGGAGAGTCTCCCGGCGGTGGGCAGGTCCTTGTCGCGAAAATACCGTCCAGCCAGTAGCGACCCCTGCTACTTGACCAGGCACCCCACTCCGGAGAGTTTGGTGGTGCAGGCGGCCGCGGCCATGGCCCCGGCAAAGCAGGCGTCGTACCCTACCATCCCTCCTGATAGGGACGACAAACGTTTTGATGGCTGGGCGAAGAAAGTGTTTTCTTCTGGTGGTATGGCGCTTCAGGCGGCCAACTCTATTTGTGCCTTGTCTCGTTTCACACACACTCTGTGGAACTGTGTTGCGTTAGCGGCTGAACATATTCTCGAAGGGGACGAACGGGATGGTTTCCTTGCTATGGTCCAGGATGGTAAGGATGCCATGTGTGAGTCCGTTCAGTCGGGTTTGGACTTGGCTGAATGCGTCAGCAGGTCCATGGCGGCAAGCACCGTGATACGCAGGTTTGCGTGGTTGCGGAAGTCGGGGTTTGCTCCTGATGTGCAGTCCCGGCTCCTCAACATGCCCTTTGACGGTGAACACCTTTTTGGCAGCAAGGCTGACGAGAGCCTTGAGAGGTTGCAGACCTCAAAAGCTGCAGCGAAGTCGTTGGGCGCTGCAGTTCGCCAACCTCGGCCTTTTCGTCCTAGGGGACAGCAATGGAGGGGTGGTTCCTTTCGCTATTACTCGTCCTTCAGTAAAGCGAGAGGAGCTGGCAGTCAAAGAGGCCAACGCAGGGATACCAGAGGTGGATGACAGGGTACCCGTGGTGCCAAGGCCGCACGGGCAGTTGCCTCTTTGCCCTAAGGTAACGCTGCAGCCGCTACCACTCAGTCATGAGGCCATGTCCCATGGTTCGCCGGTTGGGGGGAAGGCTGGCGCAGCATCTTGTAGAGTGGCGTGCCATTACTTCAGATGTGTGGGTTCTGGAGATCATAACCCACGGCTACTGTCTTCCCTTTCGGCACAGGCCTCGCGACAATCCACCGGGGAACCTCTTTGCTGAGTCCGGATCCGCTCCTTGCACAGGAAATTCAAGCCCTGCTGGAGAAAGGCGCCATAGAACTGGTGCCTGTAGCGGAGAGGAACAAGGGATGGTATTCCCCTTATTTTTTGATTTCCAAGAAAGACGGGGGATTGAGACCCATCATGGACTAGCGCGGTTTGAACAAACTCCTAAGGAAGGACAAGTTCAAGATGGTTACTCTCTCTCAAGTCCTCCAGGCCCTTCAGCTTCAGGACTGGTTGGTGTCTCTCGACCTCAAGGATGCTTACTTCCATGTGCCGATCCATCTCTTGTTGTGCTTGGGCACAAGAAGTACCTGAGGTTTGCGGTTGGCGACTCGCACTTTCAGTTTCGGGTCCTGCCGTTCGGGTTGACCTCCGCCCGAGGGTTTTCACCAAGCTCATGGTGGTGGTGGCAGCGCATCTCAGGCAAGGGGGGATTCACGTCTACCCCTACCTGGACGATTGGTTGATCAGGGGGAGCTCTCCCGAGCAAGTCCTGGATCATCTGTCCGTCACCTGCCACTCCCTTCACAGGCTGGGCTTCTCCCTCAATTTAAAGAAGTCCCATTTGACGCCAACACAACGGCTCCAGTACATCGGAGCCGTGCTCGACACTTCCCTGGGGCAGTGTTTTCCTCCCCAGGTGAGGGCTCTTCACATTCAGCAGATGGTGCACAAGTTTCAGCATGCCCAGACGCTCCCAGCGTTCGAGTTCTTGAGGTTGCTCGGCCTCATGGCATCCTGCATTCTTCTGGTGCCAGAGGCTCGCCTGCGGATGAGATCTTTGCAGTGGGCACTCAAGATGCAATGGTCGCAGTCCTGCGGCAGGATGTCGGACCCGGTTCAGGTGCGCCCTCGGTCGCCTGGGACCTTCTGTGGTGGGCAGTCGAAGGCAACTTGATGAAGGGGGCTCCGTTTTGGCTTCCCTGGCCGGAGGTGACGATTGTGACGGATGCATCCCTCACGGGATGGGGAGCTCATGCCAACGGGCTGACAGTCAGCGGTCGTTGGTCTCCGTCGGAGTCCAGACTCCATATCAATCTGTTGGAGCTGAGGGCCGTCAGGTTAGCCCTGAAGGCTTTTCTGCCGACTGTGCGAGGAAAGTATGTCCTGATCCTGACGGACAACACAGTGGCCATGCACTACCTCAACAAAAAGGGGGGGCAGGGTCACTTCCTCTGTGAAGGGAGGCGATGCAGCTCCAGTTCTGGGCCATCCAGCATGAAGTTTCGATCTCGGCAGTTCATCTGGCCGGAGACGAAAACGTGACGGCGGACGCTCTGAGCAGGCAGAGCACAATCTCTCACGAGTGGGAGTTGGCTCAGGAGATTCTCCTGGAGATCTTCGCCCTTTGGGGGACCCCTCAAGTGGATCTCTTCGCCTCCAGTGTCAACCGGAAGTGCGAGAGGTTCTGCTCACGGGAATTTCCTCCAAAAGGAGCCTTAGGAGACGCGTTCGTGGTGGAGTGGTCATTCCCGCTGCTGTACGCGTTTCCTCCAGTCCCCGTCATCCCGCAAGTGCTGCGGAGGTTACGGAAGTTCGGTTCCCGGATGATCCTCATTGCTCCGGCGTGGGCTCGCAGGACGTGGTACCCGGACCTTCTCGACTTGTCCATCTGCCCTCCACGTCGTCTTCCCTACCGAGACGATCTGCTCTCACGGGAGGGGGGGGTCAGGTTCTCCATCCAGAGGTCAGATCCCTCAACCTTCACGCTTGGCTTCTGAAAGGTTGAGGTATAAGGATTGGGACCTCCCTAAAGACGTGATGGAGGTGTTGCTCTCGGCCCGAAGGCCAGCAACGAAGTCTCTGTACCGTTGCCCTTGGCGTAAGTTCTGCGACTGGTGCAGAGTTCAGAATGTGGATCCTTTTGCATGTGACATCCCCATGGTTCTGTCCTTTTTACTTTCTTTGGCCCACAGGGGCTTGCAAGTGGGTACCATTAAAGGTTACCTGGCGGCGCTGTCCATCTTTAAGCGCTCGTCTGAAGTGTTTTCCTACTTTAAAATCCCTTTAATTTCACAGTTTCTGAAAGGGCTCACTAATGTGTTCCCTCCGTCACCTTTCCTGGTGCCCGGTTGGGATTTAAACCTTGTTCTTAAGTTTCTTATGGGTGCTCCATTTGAGCCTTTACATTCTTGCCCTTTGAGGCTGTTAACTCTGAAAACTGTGTTTTTAGTTGCGGTTACTTCCGCTCGCAGAGTGAGTGAGTTACAGGCACTTTCAGTTAAGCCACCCTTCACTGTATTTCACAAGGACAGGGTTGTTCTTAGAGTTCGTCCTTCTTTTCTTCCGAAGGTAGTGACGGAATTTCATTTGGCCCAGAAGGTTGTTCTTCCGGCATTCTATCCTCCTCCGCATCCTGGTAAGGAAGAGGAGAGGCTCCATAGGCCTGATCCTAGGAGAGCTTTAAGCTTTTATGTTTCACGCATGTCCCGGGTCAGAGTGGACGATCAACTCTTTATTGGTTACGCTGGAAAGCGTTTGGGACAAGCTGTGACGAAACAGACTTTGTCTCGCTGGATTATTTTGGCCATCTCGGAGTGTTATCGCTTGGCGGGTAAGGACCCACCGGCTGGCTTGCGGGCCCATTCTACCAGGGGTATGGCTGCATCTACTGCCCTGCAGAGGGGTGTTCCTATTCGCAACATCTGTGATGCAGCCACCTGGGCTTCAGTACATACATTTGTACGTCAATATTCCCTCGATTCCATCCGAGGACAGGATCTGCCTTTGGCAAGGCGGTCCTTTGCTCTTCTATTTGATTGGCTATTCTAAATTTTGATTCTAAATTCTTTCCCTCCTCCTTGCTCTGGTACTGCTTTGGGAGTCTGTCATAGATATGGAATACATCGGAGGACCCAATCCCCTCGAAGAACAAGTTACTTTCTTACCTGGTAACGTTCTTTCGATGGGATGGTCCGACGACGTATTCCATATCGCTCCCTCCCTGCATTCCCCGCTGCAGAATTTCTTTTGCGATTGCAGCTTACGTTCCGCAAGGCTTTGTGTCTGACTGGCAGTTGACTAATGTCACACGTTCTGGGGGGAAAAAACTACAACTGGGGCTACGGGCATCGTGCGTCCTACTTATCACATCGGATGACGTCGGAGGAGGTCCTCGACGGCGCATCGACGTCATCGACGCAGACGCCGAAAAAAGTTTCCGAAGCAGCACAGCTGTGGTGATTACATGTCATAGATATGGAATACGTCGTCGGACCATCCCATCGAAAGAACCTTACCAGGTAAGAAAGTAACTTGTTCATCTGATTAGATTCACATGCGCCCTCTCTGCCGCCCCGCTCGGGTTGAAGGAACATAGACTTCTTACTACTTTCTCTCTTTATGTACTCACTCACTATATCCTTGGGCTCCCTCATGGCAGAAAAAATACAATCGGAGGGACCTCGGCGCGTGAGGGATTTTGGGTACTACACACGTCACGATAGGGATAGTGTTACAGACACGCCTATGCCGACATCCCCTTTCGGTCCCCGAAAGACAAGATGCAATACTCCGCGGTTACCACTGGATGTCGGACCATATGCACAGCATGTGCATCTAAGCAGATACAATCATCAGAAATGCTATTACGGTAAGTAATGCATGTCATACATACATAACAGCATAGTTACATTTTATACCAGTTTATATCACACATGAGTTGACAATCTGTATTAACATTAAGAGAGACATGTTATGTTATTTGGCATTTATATAGTGCTCTATATATCATTGGTATGACCTCAAAGCACTGGTAGGTGAACGCCCTCGGGGACCGTAGTCCAGGTTAGTTGAGAGAATAAGGTGTTGCAGGGTTCTTGGGAGCACCAGTTATGTGTACAGATGATGAAATTGCCTGATGGTAGCTGCATTCTAGCTTTAGGTGTGTGGTATTGATATCAGTTGAATGTGTGCAGTCTGGCAGGTGGACACCAAGACTGGGTTCTGGCTGCGTTGGGACTGTAGGACGCTTATGTGTTTAGCTAGGCTGGTTTGTCATGGGATATAGCTATGTTTTATTATAATGATGAGGGGTTGTGTGTGAGCAGCTAGGCCGAAATCTATCAGGTATAGCTGCACTCTAATTTAGTGATGGTGTAGACAAGAGAGTAAGCGTAGTGATATGGGAGGTGAGAGTTTGGGTTGAGTTATGATCTAAAACATAGGTAAGTAAATTAAGCCCTCAGGGACCACAGTAAAGCTCAGTTGAGAGAATAAGGCGTCGTAGGGTGCTTGGGTGCACCAGTTTTGTGTGCAGCTGATGTAATTGCTTGCTGGTATCTGCATCCTAGTATTAGATGTGGTGGTATTGATATCCGTTGAATGTGTGCAGTCTGGCACGTGGACACCAAGACTGGGTTCTGGCTGCGTTGGGCCTGTAGGACGCTTATGTGTTTAGTTAGGCTGGTTTGTCATGGGGTATAGCTGTGTTTTATAGAATGATGAGGTGTTTGTGTTAATATTCGTATGTGAGCAGCTAGGCCGAAATTGATCGAGGTGTATAGCTGCACCCTAATTGAGTGATGGTGTAGAGAAGAGAGTAAGCGTAGTGATATGGGAGGTGAGGGTGTGGGTTGAGTTATGATCTAAAATATAGGTAAGTAACTTACAGAACTATCTCAGGCAGAATGTGGCAGAGTGCGTGTCAGTTATTGGGGAAGGTGGTGCCATAATCCCCCCAGATCCCGCTGGCGTCACTTAGAGGGGAAGATGCACAACTGAGGCTAAAAGTGAGAAGGTACTGGGAACCACTGGGAGTGGTGAGGTTGGGAGATGTGATACGAGAAGGGAGTCTTGTGTTGGACACAGGGATATCATTGGGTCAACATCTCACCTATACCAGTCTCCTTACTAGCCTAAGGCAGAAATGCCCAGGAACAAAGGGAGAATTGCACGAAGACGAGACGATAAAGACATTTTACAATATTTCAGAGGGAGGGCATGAAGGGTTGAGAATTTATGAGGTGTTAATGTCAAAGTCAGGAGATATGCTAGCATGGAGTACATCGGTTCTGATCTCATTCGCTAGCTGCAATTCGAGACAGGTAGGAGCGGTAATCCACCCAGATGTCACGAGGTCTAGCTGCAATGGGAAGGGTAAAATCATTTTGTTCCTCGTTCTCCTGGGCCCCGGTAAGTGCAAGTAGCCATCCTTTCTCACATGTGGGATTTCCATTCCTCCAGTTTAGAAGTATAGTTCTTTTTGCAATCATGCATCCTATGTTGACAAACGCCCTGTGGATTTTGCTCCGAGCATTAGTCCACAGTCCAAATTGATGTGGTTGGTTCCCTGGTGGAGAAGAACCGACTAGGAGCACTGACATGACACCAAGGGTTTTACTCCTGAACTCATCCAATTTAGAGCATCCTCAAAACACGTGGAAGTGGTCTGCTGGTGCAAAGTGGCATCTGGGGAAGTACTATTGTGTATGTGGGGACATTTTGGAAAGCCTTGCGGGGGGTGTAATAAAGCCTATGGAGAATCTTAAACTGCATAAATTTAAACCGGAAATTAAGATACACCTTCCTAGTGCGAGTGCACATATGTGACCATTGGACATCTGTGAGGACTGTGTCAATTTCGTCAGACCAGCGGGTCCTTGCTGGCGAGGTGGGGGGAGAAATTATTCCCAGTATCATTTTGTATAAAGAGGACAGGATATGCCTACAGTCACCGGAGTTAGCTATGTACTCCACTATGGGTAACTCAGCTGGTTTGCAGGTGTAGTCAGGCCATTTGGCTGCCACCGCTGAGCGGATTCTATAGTACTGGAATCTATCCCCTCCTGAAACCAACTGACCGAATCCCCACCCCCCCCAAGTCTCGAGTGTGATTAACTTCCCATTTGGAAATAGGTCTGCCAGAGCATGGTTTCCCAGCCCCTTCCATCTTTTGCGTTATCCTGTAGCGGATGTAGCCTGGTGAAATTCCAAATGGGAAATACCGGTAAGAAGGGTGGGTGGCCCCCGAAGGGTGAAAATGAAGCCCCATCCTTTCAGCGTGGAGGAAACAGGGTCCAGTAGGGAATCATCTTTATATTGTCGGTCAAGCACGAGTGTCTTAAGATCAGTGGCCCCTGCCACCAGTGTTTCTAGTTTGACATGTGGGGGAGGTTGCTCTGTGCCATGCCAAAACTAAGAGAATTGTGCTTGGGAAGTTGCCCAATAGAGTTCCAGATGGGGTGCAGAGAATCCACCCCTCTTGTAAGGAGTGTCGGGTCCACTGAGTTCTTTCAAACCGCCCCAGAGTGCCCCAGAAATTGGGCAGAGTGCGTGCATTTTGCTAAAGTAGGGTTTCCCGGGCCATATTGGGACGTTAGTGAAAATTTAAAGGAGTTTGGGCAGTTACGACATTTTGATCAGTGAGAGTTTAGCAGCAGCAGCCAGCAGGAGGCACTGCCACCTCCGTATTTTGTTTTGTTTTCTACAAGTGTTGTAGCTGCTGTGTAATTGTTTCTTAGCAATGCAGTGCCTGTCCTGGATACCATCACCCCCAAGTATTTGATGTGAGCAGGAGACCAGCGCAAGGGGAAGCCTCCCCGGTATTCGTGTGTGTTATTTGTAAGAGGAAATATTTCAGATTTTTGGAAAAATTCATTGTAAAAGCAGAGAAGTCGCCAATTTGTTTAATATCTTGTAAGATGGGGTCAAGAGGCAAGTGTGGGTCTCTGACATACAGCAAGACGTCATCAGTGTATAGGGCTATTATCTCCGACAGGCCAATCAAGCGGATTCCGAATTGCCTGTGGCGCTCTGATGAAGTCCGCCATGGGTTCAATGGCCAGGGTGAACAGGATGGGGGGGGCAGCCCTGTCGAGTGCCTCTACCCAGCAGAATTTGCTCGGATGTGCGGGAGTTAACGTTTACTCCCATAAACTAAAAAGAATAAGGGCTATCACCGCCGCCTATTCCCGATAAAACTCTGCCATGAGACCATCTGGGCCAGGGGCCTTCCCTTTGGGTAAGTTGTAAATGACCGATATAATCTCTTTGAGCGTGATGGGGTCGTCTAGAGTTCCCCTGGCTTGAGAATTAAGACGGCAAAGCGGAATACCCTCTAGTAACGCATGTATGGCCCATTCCCCACGCGGCCGCTCTGCGGTATTTAGGTCACAATAGAAGTCACAGAAATCTCCCACCACTTCCTCATCTGCCCACTTGACATTGCCCTCCTGATCAAGAATGGAGTCTACCTCTTTCCATCTGTACCAACCTCGACAATGTTCTCCCCGGCCTATCGCATTCCCTATACTTTCTGCCCGCCTACGGTCGGGAGAAGTAGCGCACCTCCCTCATTGCGTGTGCCTGGAATGTTTTGAGCTCTGTGCTTATTTGCAATATTGTCTGTCCTTCCGTAACTACCTCCCCTCTCAAGCCCTTTGCTCCTCTACTCTTAACTCCCTTAGGGTCAGTCGTCTTTCAAAGAAACAAGCTGGGGGTAGATCTGTCTTCGGCTGTGGCCTCCCTTTGGAACAGCCTCCCAGCTACCTTGAAACCTGAGGAGAATCATCACCAGTTCCGGAAGCACCTCAGGACCTTCCTCTTCGCTTCTGCCCCTCTTCTCCCCTGCTGATCTGTTTTCTCTCTTGGCACTGTGCACCTGGCCACCCTCTGTCCTTCGGCCCCAGGTACCTGCTCACCCTGCCTCCCTCCCTCCTGCACTGTCTCTGGGCCACCCCTTGCACTGGGATCTGTATCTGTACCCATACAGTCCCCCACTTTTCTTCTGCACTTATAAGATATACCCTATCTGACTAATTCATGCACTTGCCACTTGCTGGCTGCACTTCCACTTTTTCATTGCCTGTATTTATTTATTTGTTTCACTCATTATTTATTCTTTTCTTTCTTCTGTTCCGCGCTTTCCACTTCTCCTGCTTCCACGCACTTCCCCCTTTTCTGTTTTCCATGCACTTGCACATTCTTAATCTCACTGGGCCTAGTAAGATCATTGTTTTTGTTCTCCCTTGTTCCCATCCCTTTGCTTGGTCGCGCTCTGAATCACTTGTGTACAAGCGCAATATAAATAAAATATCATATCAGGGGACCGGGAATATTCGATCTTGAGTTTAAGGGCCAGTTCAGACTTCTCTAGCTCCCTCTGTATGCTCTTAAGTACTCCCGCCTCCCTGGATATCGCCATCCCTCTAATATAGACCTTGAAGGCTTGCCACCTGATACCCTGGGAGGTGGCTTCCTCAGCATTGCAGTCGAAGAAAGTGTCTATGTCGGCCTTGATCTCAGCCCGGAACACTACATCCTTCAGCGCAAATGATTTGAACCTCCATGAGCAGTTGTTATATCTGCCCCGATCTGCAACGTCAAGGATACCGGGGAATGATCGGAAAGTGTACTCAGTCTAATATCCGCATCCGTAACCTTCCTCATCAATGAGCCGGCTATCAGGAACATGTCTATACGAGAGGACATGCTGTGAACTGAGGAGTGAAACGTATAGTCCCTCGTCTGGGGGTGCATTGTACACCACGCATCACATAAACCCAGCATCTGTATTAGGGAGAGTAGTCGACAGGTGGCCCAGGGTTGAGGTCTGGGTGCTGAGTCTGTTCTGTCAAGCAGATGATCCAGTATCAGATTCATGTCAACTCCCCAAATCAAAGGTATCCCATTGTATGCAAATATTAGCTTCTCAAAGGAGTCAAAAAACTCTGGGGAGTCGATATCAGGACAGTATGTATTGGCAAGGATCAGTTCAGTGGCTCCTAGAATGCAATGACTCACCACATATCTCCCTTCCGGGTCGATATGTACCTTTTTCTCCACAAGTTTTAGGTTCTTATGCACAAGTATCATTACTCCCCTGGACTGGGAAGAGTAGGAACTAAAACACCTGTTCTTGCCCCATGAAGGGACCTTGCTACGACACATGCCTTCTCTGGCATGTGTTTCCTGTAGGAGCAGCACATTTGCTTCATGGCAACCCACATAAGACATTATCTTACGCCTTTTAATAACGTTACCAAGGCCCTCGACATTCCAGCTTTGTATTTTTATTTGCTGAGCCATGTTCCCTGCATTCACCATTTGTGTACACAATGTGATACTTTAGCCCAGTATGTTATGCACCATGATATTCACCCTCCCGAGTACTCGCTTGGCAAGCTTTTTGAAGTTTCCCACCTGGTGTTCCCCAGAGGTGCGCATCGGCCTCACCGTCTCCTATTGGACCTCACCTTAATAACAGTGCCCCGTGCCCCCCAACCTAGCAGTGCATCCACCCCTCCCACTTCCACCCCAGGCAACACCCTCAGTCCAACTGGGTTCGGGGGCATATTTTAACCCTTAAAACACACACAGCAAAAGTCAGGGAAAATACGGATTATTTGGGAGCCCCGCCTCATTTGTTTCCTTTCTCAGGCTAGTCGAAGCAAATGGTCTCTATCCCGGTAGCTTACTATTTTTGCTATTAGGGCCTAGGGAAGTCGCCAGGTTTGGGCAGGGGGGGCCAGAGCACGGTAGGCCCGCTCCACTGCAAAGAAGAGGGACAGATCTGGGATCCCCAGGAGATCTTTGAGTAGGTTCTCAACGGCCAATTCCATTTTGCCCATAAGTGCATCCTCGGGGACCCCAACAATGCGTATATTGTTCCTTCGGGAGTGCGACTCAAGGTTGTCGCACTTGTTTTTAACGAATTTCATGTCTCAGGTCAAGGTGGCAACAGTCTCTTGGAGAGCCTGCAGGCTCCTAGACTATCCTAGTCTCAGCCTCCATAATCCAGGCACCCTTGTGGGCCAGTTGGGATCTCATTGATGCCACATTCGCAGTAAAATCATCAAATTTCTCGTGTACTACCGTGAAGCCCTTTGCGATAGCCTCCATCATGTTGGACAGATCGGGGGGCGGTGTGGCCTGGGCTTGATGTGGAAAGAGTCCAATTGAGCTGGGCTTGTGTGCCCCTACCCGGGCCTGGGGGCAGATTTCGTGAATCTATCCATTGCTCCAGACTTTTTCCGCCAGCAGCGCCCTTGGTCATGGTTAGTGCTCAGATCTTAACCCAGTGAGTCTAATGGAAATGTGGGGAGGATTCCAATCGGAGCGTGGGCTGCAGTAGGTTGAATCTTGGCCCCCACCAACAACAAGTGGCAGATGCCACAGGGTCCAGCAGGGCAGGTTGTAGGATCAGAAGTGGTTCTGCCCGCAATTGGGGGCACGCCGCCGGGGCGGTTCCAGTCCCCACACGTCTCGGCGCAGGTGTAAGACCGAGGGGCCCTAGTATGGGCTCGAGAATTGGAGTGAGAGTGGCCTGCACAATTGGTAGGGACACCAGGGGTTTGATATGGTAGAGGCTACGTCACTGCACCTATCCCCACAGCGTGTTAAAGGTCTTGCAGTATTTATGTGGGGACAGACCTGCACAGGTTCTCCTGCACAGTGCCCCAAATTGTCCACTAGATGACCTCCAAGTTGGGTCCAGGCAGGGAGGGGTCAGGGCCCAGTGGCCACACTTATGTATGGAGGTATGGTTCAGGGCAGAGATTTCCTCATCTCTGTTGTGGCTGCCTATGTGGTCTCATCCTAACCTCCTTCATCCAGCAAGTTCAACACACGCGGCCTGAGCTATCGGGGTTTATCCAGTCCTCCCTCGCCGGGGGGGAGGGTGGCGCCTGTCATGGCGCGTGCGCCATGGAAGCTGTGGAAGAAATGGAAGTGGGGTTAACAGACCACCGGGAGAAGCGGTAGCAGCGGTCTAGTGTTTTCCGTCGCGCTGGAACGAGTACAAGTACACGCCCACCACAGCGCAACGGTGCGTTGCAAACCTTGTTTGCTACGGGTTAACACGCTGTGTTCCTGCTCTCGCTTACTTGTGGAAGCGGCTACCTTTCTTGCTGTCCTCGTTATTTTTTCCTCCTAGGTTCCGTCCTGTCCTTCCTGTTCGAGCGGGTGGCTCTGCTGTTGTTTAAAACAGTCCGACACGCCCCCTTATTTTCTCTACTTTCTGTTCCTTTCCGTCTGGCGTTCTTTGGACTCTATCAGCCTCCTCCCACCGGCGGTCGGATCCGCTACCCTCGTCAGGCTGGTTCTCTATAGATTCAAGGAGCCATTGTTTTTCCACTGTTATCAAGCTCTGTGACGGAATTGGAGTCCCTTGGGGCTTCCTGGAGTCACCGTCCACTCTTCAAGCCAGCAATCTACCGGAAGCAACCATCCGGCACATCACCAGGGTTTTTCAGCTACGCTTTTCCCTGGTACTGGGGCGAGCTCCCTGGGGGTCCCACTGCCAAGCTGTTAGATTCCTGGCAAGGTGGCCTCCAGTAGAGCCCGTCCTAAGGTCAGCACAAAAAAGCCAAACAGTGCTTGGGGAGAAAGAAGGGCCATATCCTCAGACGACTCATCAGAAGACCCCAATACATGTGAGGAGGAGGAGGTGCTCTATCTGGGCATTGAACAGGTGATTCCCCCTGTGAGTTCTGAAACCCCACAGCCCAGGGCATGGCCCGCTGTGAGACTCCCTCACGGCACAGCAGGTGGCCCCTCCGCCCTGGCAGGGGCCTCCGAGGAGAGTCGGGGTGTAGATACTCCCGGGGGAGCAGAAGGCCGGATTCAACACGTCGCTGACTTTCAAATGTAAGGCGCCACTACCGCCGTGCCAGCCAAAGCTGCAGTGCGGCCCGGGACTCAGTACAAGCAGCGAGCGGATCCTCTGAATTCACTCCGTGAAGACCTCCTCGGCAGCAGTACAACCGCTCACGCATATCAGCCACGGCAGCTCCAGCATGGGGCTGGGTTGGGGCAGCAACCGGCCCACACACGCCCGCCAATGGGATATTAATGGAGGGGACCGCCTCGGCCGCAACACCAGACGCCACTGCAGCCCGGGGCCAAGCGGTGCCCGGGCGGCCAACAGTCCACTCGTGCCACTCATACCTGTCGGAACGGACCTGCAGGGCTCAGATCTCAGCAGTCCGGTCTCCTTTCAGCACACCACACAGGCCGGGCATGCACCAGATGTTCAGAAGTCGGCCGCTGACATTATAAAGTATTGCAGTGCGAGATTTTCGCCGCCTCGTTGCCGTATATATGTGCCGTGGTGTGGAGCACAGCAGCTAGGCAGCCATTGCACACAGCTGCTCAACTGCCTTGCCACTGACAATTACGAATGGCAGCTGAACGGGAGAATTCTCCAGAAAGTGTACAGCAGATGGGGTCACCCAACAACAGAGCTGTTTGTGAAAGCTCACAGTTGGACGTGCCAGCAGTTTGCGCCCTGGGGAGGAATGGGACGGAACTCTCTAGGAGACGCACTCCATACACCCTGGATCGGGATGTGGGTGTATGCTTTCCCACCCACAATGCTCGTGCACAAGGTAGTGAGCCAAATCGGGAGCTCCAAGAGCCTCAAAATCATCCTCGTGGCGCCTCGCTCAACGGCGCGGCCCTGGTTCTCGGCTCTATGGCAGATGTCACTACAGCTGGAGATTCTACTCCCCCTCGAGAAGGGCCCTCTACTAGCACAGCAGGGAGGCGCAGTGCTACACCCCTCTCCAGAGAGGCTAGCCCTAGCGGCCTGGTTCCTGAGCAGCTGACGCTCCAGCACCTTCAGCTGTCCTCCAACAATGTGGAGATCATCCATAATGCCAGGAGCCAGGCTACACGCAAGCAATACAAAAGAAAATGGACAAGATTCTACTTTTGGGCTAAATAACACAGGGTGAACCCGTGACATGCACCCTTGACCAGGTTTTATCATTCTCGGCCTATCTCACCAGGTCGGGTGTCCAGGTGGATGATGCCTGCAGAACGTACTTGCCGCGATCGGTGCGTATAGGATCTCTGATTCTCTGGTCTTGTCTTTGGCCAATCCCGTAATAAAGAGACACCTGACGGGGTTGACCAGGCTATACTCCCCCACACCCCTCTCCACCGGTCAAGTGCCTGCATCCCGTTTAGGACCTGAATGTAGGCCCAAGGCGCTATTTCGCACAAACCCTTTGAACCCATGACCATGGCAGACATTAAGTTGGCCACTCTAAAGACAGCCCTTCTGGTTGGGCTTACATCTGCTCGCAGAGTGAGCGAGATCCAGGTGTTAGCCGCCTCAAAGCCGTACACTAGATTTCCAAAGGACAAGGTCGTACTCCGCACGCACCCCAAGTTTCTCCTGAAAGTGGTGTTATCCTTCCATATCAGCGAGGAGATTGTGCTTGCCAGATTCTTCCCGGACCCCAAGGAGGATGCAGAAAGGACGCTCCACTGCCTGGATGTCAGGAGGGTGTTGAAATTCTATATTAACAGGACGAAGGGCATCCACAAGATGGACACTCTGTGAAATTTGGAGGCTCTAGGCATGGGCAGCAGGCCTCCAAAGCATCCATAGCACGATGGATAACGACAGCGATCCAGGAGGCATACAAGGTGCAGCGCAAATACCCGCCACAGGGCATGCATGTGCATGCTATAAGAGCTAAGACGACAGCAGTCGCGTTCCAGCGCCATGTTCCTTGGCAGGTGATCAGCAGGGCGGCAATGTGGGCCACTCCTTTGCCTTTTTGCAAGCACTACTGCTTGGATACCAGTGCCAAGGCTAATGCAGCATTTGGCCAAGCCGTGCTACAGAATCTATTTGCCTATAAGGTCAGGCTCTCCTCCCCAGGGCGTTGTACGTTGTAATCGCCCATACAGGATGGAGGAAAGGGGACTGGACGTAGGAGTAATTGTGTTACTCACTGGAGTGACTAACAAACTCCTAGTCCATAGTCCCCTTTTCTCCATACGTCCCACCGTCCATCCCCCTTTAATAAGACCAGTGAGGTTGATAGGCTCTAATTCAGCCGTCTCGTCAAAAGGAGATTGAGGTGTGGCGCTGGTGGGCGGGGTTAAGGGAGCCTGTGCTCCCGAGGCCGCACCCCAGCGCGCCACTACATTTGAAGGGGAAATGTATTTTTCTGGTAGAAAAGAGGTTCTGTTCCCGTCCCTCGCGAGGGACACCCATACATGATGGAGGAAAGGGGTCTATGGACTAGGACTACGTTAGTCACTCCGGTGAGCAACACTTCATGTTTTGTCCACAAACTCTAAAATGTATTTCCACAGGTATGAGAACTGTTGAATTCTCTAATATAGCAAATTGTGATGGTTTTAGTAGATATTAATAGTATTATGCATTTGCAATGTATACATTTCTGTATGTATGCATTCTTTCTAGCATGTTCATTGGAAAGCTTCACCGCAAGACTGTCAGTCCTATACCTTCGAAAGCAGTGTGCCACTATGACCGCTCTGGAACACCCCTGCAAAAACCACAGCTCTATTTTAAGTACTGTACTCACAATGAGTAGATTGTAGGAACTGTTGGAGGCAGACATTGGTGCGGGCATATTTATGTACTAATAACACAAAGCAGCTCTATGATGCTAGATGATAGCCCATGCCCTCCTTATGGGGTTTGTATGTGACCTGAGGATGTAAGTAAAGTGCAGGTCACTAACTTTTGACTAGCTCTTGGTTAATGGTGACACTCAATTTTCGGGATGCCCACCATTTACAAAGAACTGTCTTTGGGTTGTGATCCTGTGTTACTGGGCATTATTCACTTACAGGTCTTGGGTTCATGTTTAGCAGCGACTGTGAGGCTGCTGACTCAAAAGATGCATCCAAGGATCTTGGACACACTGTTTCTGTTGATGAAACAATATGCCGGTTTTCAACTTGCCTATTAATCAACATAGTGAACTGCTTTCAGGGAGAATCTATCCTCTCTGTGTTGAAATAGATGGTTATATCAAGAATGAGGCTTTTCTGAAGGTTATCCTAACCTTCTGGGTCTGGGTACCATGGGCCTGGGACGCCTGACAGATGTTTCAGAGGTTGATGAGCATTCTGATAGTTGGTGATGGACTGCAGTCCTATTTCATTCTCGGAGCTTGGCAATGAGCTTCACATTTCAATATGGAATGGAAGGATCCTGCTTCCTCCTGGGTGGCGGTAGTTTTCATTTCCTTAAGCATTGATGTGATCCTTGGGGACTTTAGTTGACAACCGAGATTGTCCTTGCCTTTTTTAGCTGCTCATCATTCCTATAGTGACGGTGCATTGTATTGCTTTATCAGACATACATGGTTTTACATCTTCTGTTGATGTATGCAATTCCCTAAGTTTGCATTTTCCTTGTAGGAGAATATGCAATTGTGAGAAATCTACCAAGGTGAGTTAGGTATAGGCTGATTTAAAAAGAAAAGCATTGTTAGGAGTTTATTTGCAATAATTACTCCTACTGTTGTTTAAGAGTGTTAAGAACATTGAGGGCCCAATTCTGAGCTGTAGCAATAACTGGAATGGAAAGCAGGCATTTTCCCCTCCAGTTAAGTTTCAAGCACCACCATTCTAAGATGGGTGGAATTATAGGCGAACTGCTGTGCATTCCAGCGTCAAAAGACCATAAAATCGTTTGTTGTTGGAGAAGTGGATGTACCAGTTTTACTACAAATATTTGTAAAATTACTGCCACTTTTCTTATTAGAGTCTTGTTGAGCCTTAAAGAAATTAGAAAAGCGGTCTTGCCATCCACGAAAAGCCGACCTTTTAAAGGGAAAAACTTGTGTAGAAATGTTAACCTCAAAGGTGTCGAATTTTAACTTTTTTTTACATGCAAAACAAGTACTCTACACAAGAGTATGCCCTTGCATGGTCTACCCTGAATTAGTGATGGTCACTAGGGCCCTTGTCGGGCCATAAATCAGGCACATGCAAAAGTAGAGGAATGCCGGCCACCACATCTTAGTTTTACAGAATATGGTGCATTTAAGAAAAGCGTTTCTCCTCCTTAGATATGCACCTCAGAAGTGGGCGCTCAGTGTATTTGGTTTGCTCAGCTGGAATTTCCAGGACCCTAATAATAATCTAATAAGCTTTATAGGAAAGGAGGGTGTTAGGGAGAATTCTCATAAATGGTTGATTTCCCTTGCCTAAAGAGTCCCCCAGCAGCTTTGCTGGATTTCTAGGATTTATTTTTTCACCTGCTAAGAGTGTGAGCCTTTTATCTCACTCTTACACGTGTTTTGCTATGTGTATTTCTACTTTCTGTGTGATCCCGTGCACTGGAGCCTCACCTACTCCATGTGCACCACTTTTTGTGTGTTACACAGCACCTTCAGTGCAGTGACACCGGGTTGTCTTTGAGACTTCCCACTGACTCCATTTTTCTGGGGCTGACTACTGTCCCCCAGAAATAGGTAAAGTTGCCATTAACTTTATATAGTCACTTTAAACCACAGACCCAGTACACCCCATCTTACATGGAGTATTGGAAAGGGTTAACTATTATCCCTTTTTGTCTGTACCTCTTGGGGCATTGTTTCGCTCCCTTAACATTAAGACTTGGCTGGTGGGAGTGCTATCTACCCTAACTTTTCTACCAAGATTATCTTATATAACGTGATAATGTTTTTGGCTATTATATTAGCCTCGAACATAAACGCGCTTGACCAAATACATTTTATTTTGGTTCCGGCTGGGTTTAGTCGCCATTTCTTTTTGTTAAAGTCTTTCTCGTGTTTTTCTCTGCGCGCCAACCGGGGATAACTCCTTTGTTCGCTGTCTTTTTGCGGCTTCTGTACAGAAGCCCTCCTTAAGGCGCCTGATGGTCTAGGTAGGCAGGATGTGAGGGAGGGATTTTCGGACCACTGTTTCGCTCCCTTTTCATCAAGACTTGGCTGGTGGCAGTACTACCCTATTTTTCATACCGCGGTTATCTTAAATAACCATGGTATTGTTTTAGGCTATTTTATTAGCCTCGAACATAAACCCGCTTGACCAAATATATTTTATTTCGGCTCCGGCTGGGTTTATTCGCCATTTCTTTTTGTTAAAGTCTTTCTCGTGTTTTACTCTGCGCGCCAGACCAGTTTTGGTCCCTTTGTTTGCTGTCTTTTCGCGGGCTTCCGCACAGAAGCCCTCCTTAAGGCGCCTGAAAGTCTAGGTAGGCAGGATGTGAGAGAGGGATCTTCTGACCCCTGCTATGGGTTGCCTTAGTAACCCAAGTCGCACTCTTGTCTGATTGGCCAAGGGGACTGGTCTTGCCAGGCCAGCCACCCTGCTGTGTGATTGACAGCTAGGCTGTATGAATGGGGGAAAACTGCATAAAAAAACAGTCTCTGGGACTGGAAGAGCAGAGTCGCCACTGGAACGAAAGAACCAACGAAGAACTGGAAGAAGAGGACCCCTACAACGACTGAACCACCCAGTGAGGCCCTGCTGCAGGTCCGAATCTCCAAATCTGACGACGGAGAAGATCCTCCAGGAAACTTCTTCCCTTGAGCTGGTGGGACCAACCAGTTCACCCTAACTTCAAGCCAGGACCCCTCCTCTGGTCGAATTCGCTGTACAGAGCTACAGTGGGCCGGATATGCAGGAAGGTCGGACCCTGCTTGGGTTTTAAGGAGCGCACCTTTTATTCGTTGTTGTGCGCTGCTGCTGGTTTCTTCCCTGGGTAGTGCAGGACCCTCCAGTCTTCCTACTTCTGATCAGTCCGACAGTCGCTTCAGGAACCGTGAGCCTGCAGAAACTACCAGGAACGCCTGCCTCAGCTACAGCCCCCTCTCCGTTTTAAGGTACTGTGCAAATCCGGTTGTGCGTTTCGCTCAGCCGCGGTGAAAGTGTTTGAAATCTTTCTCCAATCCGAGGGCTTGTCCTTCTCTTCTCTTTGAACTAACTTTTCTACCAACCAACCTCGTCCGGAATCTGTGCCATGAACTATACTGCGAAATACCCTGAACTGTGTGATCTTGAGCAAAAGACTTTTGACCTATTGACTTTGGCCCTAAGCCTTTTCTAGCTGATCTCCTCACTGTAGCCTCTCTTGTTCAGCTGCTCAGAATACGTACCTGTTGATTTTGCCTAATTGCTGATAACTTTGTCTTTCCCTCCCTTTTAAATTGCTGGAGTGCCATTTTGCTCCCACTTCATTTTGTCAGCTTAACTTGTCTAGAATTTAAGGGAAGTGGTGTGGTGTATTTATGATTGTGATTTTGACCTTGCTTAGAATAGTGAAATGTTATATAACTGTCAAGTAAATAAATATATATATTCTTTTACTTAGAAATCTTGAGTCAGAGTTTGCCTGAATCATAGTAATTGCTGTCCTTTGTGTAACTATTTGTACTGCTCACTTACTCTTGAGATAAGTCTGGCTGCTCCGCTACTGCTACCACTATAACTGTGTAGTACAGGCTTGTACCAAAGGTCAAATTGTACTGTCACTTGTAGTCTTAATTGTGTGTAGTGTTTCCAAAGGGTCCTGCATATAATTCTGCCTAACAGAGGGCACCATAGTACTGAAAGCCATTCCTCTCATAAAAACATAATCCATTTTACATCATTTCACAAAAACCACTCCATTGGAGAAAGCAATTGCCTGTAAATGTTCATGAAGATATTAATGAAAGGTTATGTTTTAATGCTAAGGAAGCCCGCCTATGTTATATACTAGCAACGCTTTCTTTGGCAAATTTATTTGTGGGCCTGTTACTTTATATTCTAATCCATTTCTCTCCAAATCTGAAATGGCCAACCGTTCTAGCCTGAATATTAATATTGCAATTTTGGAGAACTTTTTATAATTTCTGGAGAAAATGATCCAGCATTGGGTCTGGCATGGATTCCCATGCTCATGAATATTCCCCATCAGGCTGAGAATCCTCGATAAAAGAAAAAGCTGTTACATTTTCACTTACAAAATGTGTTTCTCCTTTAAACCAATCGCTGTCCTCTGGGTCATACTGCCCCATCCAATGACAGCCCTCTCCCTAAGCCCCTCCTCTGGCCGCCATCTTCAGATTTTTACTGCACGCTTCAGTGTTGGAAATGCTCGAGTATGCTCTGCGAGCTACTTCTATGTTTTTTTTTTTCGTGTTTTAGATGGAAAAGGTTCTATTTTTTTTCCAAAAGAGCCTTTGTGTTCTTTTCTCCATCTGCCGACAGCGGGGATCCATTGTTGGTGAATTTCAGCGCCCCTCAAGGCCGAAGATCATCGAAGTTTCCAGAAGGCCATTAGCCCTACTTCACGCCCTCTGACCATGATGGAGGCGAAGGAATGGCGGTCCCTCTTGAAGCCCTGCACCAAATGCGGGCTACAGAACGTGTTTGTGGAAGACAAGCACCTACAATGCCTCTACTGACAGTCCCCGTTCCATAAGGAGGTGGAGTGCAAGATATGCCTGGGGTTCTCCATGAAGACGATGAAGGACAGGCACAGTAGACTGGCAGCGTGGCTTAACGCTAAGGCCTTTGTCCCGTGCCCCGAGCAGGGTTATGCTTCACTCAGGACCGGCTGGTCCGAGGAGTGGTCTTCTAAGTCCTTTGAGGGTGCCTCACCTATGGGGGCCCAAGACAAGTCAAAGAACCGCAAGTCCGAGTCCACCGGGGTCGCAGCGGAAAGGGGTCACAAAGTGCATAGGGTGTGATCAACATCACCCTCCGTCTCCATTGCCAGCCGGCAGTCAAGCTCCTCCTCCAAAAGGAAATCATCTACCCCAGCTAAACTGCAGGAGAAATCGAATAGGTCGCAGACGGAGGAGAAGAAGTAGGCCGAACTGCCCAAGCAGGCTCAATTGGTGCAGGCTAAGACTTCGTCGACGATAGAGCTGCTGGCAGCTGCTCTGACGGCGGCTAAAGGAGCTGGCCCTGTGAAGGTAGCCCCCGTAGCACAGAGAGTATCCTTGCCCCCTAGGCATGACACCGCCGCAGTGACTTGGCAAAGTCTGCTGGCATGCCAGAAGGGGAGGAAACCGGTTTGGGGGTGGTGGGGCCTAGGAGGCTCTGAAGCAGCCCTCCCGGGCTGTGGCACAAGCCATGGAGGTCTCCTCCACAGACGACCAGAACCAGGAGGTCTTGCACGCGGTCCACGAGGATGTGGAAGAGGAGGACAATGGTGACGCCAGCGACGACAGTGTAGGGCCTAGTTTTCTGATACCACCAGCTCAGCCGAGGGATCTGTCTCTGGACATTCTGCCAACCCTTCACACCTTGGTGTCGGAGATCCAGAGGATGCCATAGGGCCCGGTTCCTGTTGTCCCCGAGGCCTCTGTTCAGCCACCAACTAAGAAGAGGAAGTATCATCCGACGCCCCCATTTTAGCCTCCACATCCGTGTCGGGCCCCCTCTCCCTCAGTAGACCCCGACGCAGGGATGGATACAGCCACGGACGATGACGATATCGTCGCAGCAGGCGGTGGGTGTTTCCGCATTTGGATGCTCCACCTAGGCCGTCCCCGCTGGATGACGTGGGGTTGTTCCATTCTATGATCGCCAGAGCCTCCAAGCTTTTTCAGCTTGTGCCCGAAGAAACCAGGAAGGGGGGGTTTCTTGTACCAGAGGCTCGAGTCCAGGAGGATGATAATCCTGGCAGCACCCGTTCTGCATGACGTAGGGGATGAGGGCCCGGCCCTCGTGAAGAACCCTTGCACTTCTCTAGCCAAATGGAATAGGTTGGAGAAGTACCAGGTGCCGGACTCTGCACCCAAGTGCCTGAGGTCACAGCCGTTGCCGGATTCGGTGGTGTCTGCCGCCACAAGAAAACAGTCGGCTAACCCATCCTAGTCTTTCGGTCCCTCGTGACGGTCGGAGGAAGAAGCTGGACGAAATGGGAAGCAAGGAGATTTACACTGTTGTGTCTGCGATCAAGGTGGCCAACGCACTGGCGATCCTAACCAGGTACGACAGGGAGCTGTGGTACTAGCTGGCACCTGGCAATCACTCTTTTCCTGGAGGGGAAAGTTGCATCTGATCATGCCATTACAGTGGCATTGGACGTCGCCGACACAGGGTTCCAGCATATTGGGAACGGTGACTGCCTTCGTTGACAAGGCTGGGTGAAGGCCACAAATTTCTGGCGGGAAGTCCAGACAAAAGTATTGTACATGCCCTTTGACGGCAAGAACCTGTTAGGGAAGGTCGTTGACGAGTCCCTCCAGGCCATCAAGGCGAATACAGAGACGGCTCACTCCTTGGGCACTCTCCAGCTTCAGCGGTATTCTTTTCGCTGCTCCAGGGGAAAGTCGAATTGGTTCTCCAATGGTTTCTCTTCTTTGTACCATCAGCCTTCAGATCTACGGTCCAGGAAGCCTACATAGGTCATTCCCAGGCCTACAGTAGCGCAGGACAGCGTTGCAATTGCCCGCAGGGTCTAACGCCGGCTCCGAAACAGGCCTGAACAAGCCGAGACATTGAGCCCCCATGCGTGCAAACCGGTGGGAGGCCGGCTGACTAAGTTCTTCAGTGAGTGGAAGAATTTCACCACCAACAGATGGGTGCCGGACACTCTTGCCAAGGGACACACCCAGGAGTTACAACGCAGGTGTCTGCGGATCCCTCCGGTTGCCCATCAGGAGCTGCGCATTCCACAGCTCCTGGAAGAGGTACGGACAATGCTGTGCAAAGGGGCGATAGAGCTAGTTCCCCAACGGCTCTGGGGCTCCGGAGTCTATTCTAAATACTTTCTGGTTAGAAAGAAGACAGGTGGCTGGAGACCCATCTTAGACCTGCGACGTCTCAACAAATACTTAATTCCCAAAAGCTCAGGATGGTCTCGTTGCAGCACGTGGAGGAAGGGTCTGGCACCGGTGGCGGCCCATCTATGTCTATAGGGTATGCACGCATAACTGTACCTCGACAACTGGTATATCCCGCTCACTCACGAGAGTGGGACATCTGAGACACAGAGACGACGGTCCAGCTGCTGATGGATATGGGATTCTCCATCAACTATCCAAAGTCCTGCTTGACAACACCGCAGAACGCGCGCTGTTCCTAGAAGCCAGACTCAATTCAGTGTCCTGCCTGGCATCACCCTCAGAGGAGAGGGTAGCAGCCATTCAAGGAAAGGTGCAGCGGCTGTTGTCGATGAAGACGGCCACGGTGCAAACCATCAAGTGGTTGCTTGGAATGATGTCACCCTGCATCTCCCTCATCCGGCTCTGAAGGTTACAGATGTGACCTCTTCAGGAGTTCATGGACGCTCACTGGATACAAGTATCCGGAACCTAGAAGGCTGGGGAGCCCACATCGGATGTCTGCACACCATAGGCCTGTGGCTGCCGGAGGAGAAGGATTTCCATATCAACATTCTGGAGCTTCGGGCAGTTTTCTGGGCCCTCAAGTCATTCCTTCCGAAGGGCAAGGTGGTGAGGATTTTCACAGACACCACCACCACATACAGCCAGACGCACCAGCGTTCAGGCAAGGGTTGGTCCTTTGGTGGTTTCTGGGGCTTCCAGGAACAGCGATCCAGGCAACCTGACAGGTCTCTGAGCCAACACCGGCGCAAGCAAAATAAAGCCGCACACAAGGGCTTTATTCAGTCCCCCTTCTCTGCCTTAGCTGGAAAAAAAGGCATGACATGCCCATCCAGGTCCATGTTTCTCTGGTGGGGGGCAGGCTTACCCTTCACTCCAAATGCTGGTGCACAAGGGTCGTGGACCCCTGGATTCTCTCTGTAGTGTCCACGAGCTACCGCCTACCTATCCCTCCCTCCCCTCTCTCATCTCTTCCCCTCCGCTCCCACAGATTGGAACCGCAACTCTGTTGGCATCAATTCGCTCACTGGTAGAGAGTCGGGCAGTGGAAGAAGTCCCAGCCTCCCAGCGGGGCCTCGGCTTCTATTCACAGATTTTCACCATAGATGAGAAGAACAAGGTGGGCCTGAGAGTTGTTGGATCTTTCCACCATGAACCTTTCCCTTCCTCTTCAAAAGTTCAAGATGGTTACCCCAGCGCTTATTACGAAGACATTATGCATGGGAGACTGGATGTGCTCCCTGGATCTGAAGGATGCGTACCTACACGTCCCCATCTGGCAGCCCCATCTGTCCTTTCTGAGGTTCAGGATCATGGGCTTTCACTACCAATACAATGTTTTACCCTTTGGCCTCAATTCGGCCCCCAGGGTCTTTACAAGACTGATGAATGCGGTGGCAGCCCTACTCGGGCGCAGGGTCACCACATTATATCCATAACTAGACTTGCTCGTCGGGGCAAGGTTTCCGGAGGCAGTGCACCACACCGCATCCTCCCTCATGAACACACTATACAAGCTGGGATTTTCCATCAATCTCAAGAGGTTGCAGCTGGAGCCCACGCAGAGACTAAGGTTCCTGGGCCTCATCTGGGATACGAACTCTGAGAAAATTTCCCCTCAGAGGACAAGATCACAGCCATCAAGAGGGCCACAGGGCATTTGACCTTGGCGTGGTGGTACCAACACCTCTTGGGAATCATGGTGGCATGTCTCCTGGCAGTGCTGCATGCAAGGGTCAAAATGAGGCGCTTGCAGTTGCACTTCACAACCTCCTGGAGTCAGGAGAAGGGTTCCCAGGCGGAACTGGTCAGCATCTGACCTAGCCTGGTGGAGCACGGATGACAACCTGCGGATAGGCATGCCCTTCTGTCAACCAGCACCTCATGTTAGCATCACCACAGACTCATCCCTAGAAGGCTGTGGAGTTACCTTGGACAGCCAAAGTGTCCATGGGGTATGGTTCCGTCGGTAGCAGGAGGCCCACATCAACTGGCTCGAGTTGATGGCCATCTGGCTCGCTCTAAAAGCTTTCCTCCGTGACAAGACGATCCTCATTCAAACAGACAACTCCACCAGCATGTATTACATCAACAAGCAGGGTCGGACCACGTCTCCTCCCCTCTGCACTCTAGCAGTCCGCATTTGGGAGTGAGCTCTGGAAAACAACATGCACTTGACAGTGATCCGCCTCCCTGGAGAGTCCAACCTGGAGGCGGACATGCTCAGCAGGCTGGGTGCGGACAACTACGAATGGCAGTTGGAGGAACAGGTCCTGCAGGGGATCTTTAACAGATGGGGTCATCCTCAGGTGGATCTCTTCACCGCCTGGGATAACGGAAGGTGCCCCCAGTTTGCGTCTTGGCAGGGACAGGGCTGGGGCTCTCTAGGCGATGCAGATCCAGTGGAACAACATGAACACATATGCCTTTCCCCCCACTCCCCTGGTACACACTGTTATCTGCAATAAGGGAGTCCCAGTACATCTGTTTCATCCTGATAGCTCATTGGTGGCCAGCAAGGCCATGGTTCTCGGAACAATTCAGCCTGTTGGAACAGCCCCCGATGCACCTTCCACTGGGCCCAGCACACCTACTATCACAGCATTGGGGCTCAGTCATCCACCCTGCCCCCCAGAGGTTAGCCCGTGCAGCATGGTTCCTGAACAGGTCACACTAAGGGCCTCATTACACGGAAGGCGGAGGACCAAGGTAAAATACCGGCACCGCATTGGTGGAAAGGGGAATTACCGCCCCATTCCAAGGTTGGCGGGGCGGTAATTCCCCCTTCCACCACTGCCCTTCCCCATTCCCATTTTTGCCCCATAGGGCATAATGGGAATGGGGAAGGTGCTAATTACGGCACCGCAATTTTGCGGTGCCGTAATTAGCACCAAGGTCCCTTAGCGGGTTGGTTTTTAACGCCTGCAAAAAGCAGGCGTTAAAGCACCAACCCGCTAAGGGACCTCGTAGTAAGGCGGTAATGGTTAACGGTCACCTTTTACCATTAACGGTGACCGTTGACCATTACCGCCTTCCGTGTAATGAGGCCCAAGGCATCTGCATGTGTCACAGGCCAACCTAGACATCATACAGGGAGCTAGAAGCAATGCTACCAGGAGCCAGTACAAAAGCAAGTGGACTAGGTTTTGTCACTGGGCGGCATCAAAGCAGGTCGATCCTCTGACTTGTCGGTTGGACGACATGCTCTCCTTCTCTGCACACCTCGCATACTCTGGGCTGCAGGTAGACACATGCTGCACATATCTGGTGGCAATCAGAGCCTACTGGAAGAGGTTTTTTCATCCTCTGGTCCAGTGGTTAAAAGACATCTGGCGGACATCACCAGGCTCTACCCGCCTATCAAGAAGCCACACGCGGTGTGGGACCTCCATGTGTTCTTGGGCGCCTTGGCGCATAAACTATTCGAGCCAGTGGCGCCCACGGACATCAGGCTAGTCACCATTAAGACAGATCTTCTGGTGGGTCTTACTTCTGCACGCAGGGTCAGTGAAATCCAGGCACTGGTTGCGTCAGAGCCATTTACTACTTTTCATAAGGACAAGGTGGTGCTTAAAATTCACCCCACATTCTTACCTAAGGTAGTCTCCTTGTTTCACCTGAATGAGGCGATAGTGCTACCCACTTTCCTCGCGTACCCTAAAGACGAGGCTCAGAGGGTACTGCACTGTCTAGATGTTAGGCGCAGTCTAAAATTCTACCTTGACAGAACCAAGCGCTTCCTCAAATCAGAGGCTCTCTTTGTCCCCCTTAGTGGGTCAAAGCCAGGCTATCTGGCTTCCAGACCCTCCATAGCGAGATGGATTGTTGCGGCCATCAAGGATGCTTACGGGGGGCAGTACAATCCACTCCCGGCAAATATGTATGTCCACGCTATCGGAGCCAAAGCCACAGCGGTTGCTTTCCTGAGGCAAGTTCTGTGGCAGGTCATCAGCAAGGCGGCTTCATGGGCTATTTCTTCGGCCTTCTGCAAGCACGACTGCTTGGATGCCAGCTCCAGGTCTGACACAGCATTTGGCATTTAGGCAGTATTAAGGAACTTGTTTTCTTAAGAGGGTCTGGTTTTCTTAAGAGGGTCCCCTCTCCACCCTGTGGCTACATTAAGTTGTAATCGCCCTTGCAGTATGGAGGAAAGGGGACGGGACGTAGGAGTAATTATAAGTAACTCACCGTAGTGACTAACATACTCCTAGTCCATAGTCCCCTTTCCTCCATATATCCCACCACCCCCCCCCTCTAATAAACCTGGTATCATTAGGCAATGGTAATATTGTTGACGCGTCAAAGGGGACTGAGGAGTGGCGCCAGTGGGCTTAGTCAGTGGAGCGCATGCTCTCAGGTCCACGCACCTCTAAATTTAAAGGGGAAGAAGATTTTTTCTGGTGAAAAAGGGTCTGTCTCCCATTCCTAGTGAGGGACGCCCATACAGTATGGAGGAAAGTGGACTGTGGACTAGGAGTACGTTAGTCACTATGGTTAGTAACTTATAATTTTTCCCAAAACCTTCATCACCGGCTGAACCGGCCTTGCACTCGCTGGATGTTGCTCATGCCGTGAAGTTCTACGTGACGCGCACAAAAGTTTTTCGGAAGACTTCACAACTGTTTGTGAACTTTGGTCCTGTGAACCATGGCAAGGCCTTATCTTAAAGGGGTAGTCCAGCTAAAAAATTTATTTAAAAAATAGATAGGCAACATTAAAAAAAATACCAGCACTTTTTTTTTAAACTTCCTATGTAAAATTTTGAGCTATTCAAGCTCAAAATTCGCAAAAGCAAGCACATGGGCGCATCCATTTTGTGAAATGGATGCCCGCCTGTGCTGGCTTTTGCTTTTGCGGCACTAATGAAGGAAAAGCCAGCCAGCTGTAGTAAACAAAAGCTACCGCTGGGTGGCTTTTCTTTCATTGGTGCTGTACACGGAGGACGGGGACCGGAGACCAGAGCAGGAAAGCTGCAGCTGAATCTCGTTAAGTGCTATTTATTTATTTTTTTAAATAAGCATTAGCTGCAGTTTTTTTTTCTAAGTTTTCCGGGCCGGAGGAGCCCGGAAAACTTAGAAATAAAACCGCAGCTTTAAAAACGTTGTATTTATGTTTGCGGTCGCTTTTGAAGCGACCGCAAACATAAATACAAAGTTATTGTGTTTGAAAACGCTGCGGTTTTTCTTTCCAAGTTTCTCAGGCTCCTCCGGCTTGGAGCTGCCTCTGTTGGAGTCGCCCTTTGCCTTGTGGCCCTTCGCCGCAGGGGCTGCCGGGCAGAGGGTTACCCAGGGAGGGGCCATTAAGACCAGAGGATTAACCAGTCAGGGGTGGAGGGAGGGCTGGGAGGCGGGCAGGGGGAGGGGAAGAGGAAGGGAGGGGTTTGGGGAAGCGAGGCAGCACGCGGAGCCTGGGGGCACATTAGAACACGCCCAAAGATTTAAAAAGGCCCAGGAGGGTCAGGGGGTCCCACCTGCTCACCTTGGAACGCTGGGTAGTAAAGGCGTGAGCCCACAGTGCAGCGGCCTAAAAATCAGTGCACAATACATGCAACCAAACACGGTTGGAGGGAGGGCTGGGGGGCGGGCGGAGGGAGGGGAAGACTGAGGGTGGGAGGGGGTCAGGGAAGCGAGGCAGCATGCAGGGCCTGGGGGCACATAAGAACAGGGCCCAGGATTTAAAAAGACCCAGGAGGGTCAGAGGGTGGGGGGGTCTCACCTGGTCACCTGGGAACGCTGGGTAGTAAAGGCGTGATCCCACGATGCAGCAGCCTAAACATCAGTGCACAGTACATGCAACCAATCACAGGTGGAGGAAGGGCTGAGAGGGGAAGAGGAAGGGAGAGAGTCGTGGAAGCACGCGGGCCCTGGGGGCACATAAGAACACGGCCCAAGATTTAAAAAGGACTTGGAGTTTGAGGGGGGTCCCACCTGCTCACCTGGGTACGCTGGGTAGTAAAACTTCCTTATAGTAAAATCAGGTGTGATGCATGACCACCCTTTCTGTTTCTTTTATTATACTGTTTTGGAAGATGAGAATAATGTTGATACCTGCTCATTGAATGCACTGTGATGTTTTAATAAATAAACAGCTGCAAAAAAAAGTCCCTAGAAATGTTGCATTTTACCAATAACACCACTCACTTGTGAGCAGTTATGTTACACATAGAATACAAGTTTTTAATATAGCATAATGTTGTAGTTATCGCATGATTTACTTCCAACCATCTAAAACTTGAATTTAAAGAACACTTTGGGGATCAGTCCTTTTAATGGTAAAGAAGAGCACGTTTTTATGAAAATGAACTTCTGTAAGGAATAATGATGTTTCATTTGTATGTCAAGTGGTAATTTAATCAGCCTCTTAGTAATGCTGATTTGTATGCAAGTCTGATACAATCCCCAGGTACACAACAGCAAGAGAACTTCTTCTAAATGTGCTGCAATACTCATACATCCTGTCCCCTTTCCTCCATCCTTGTGGGCGTCCCCCGACACAGGGATGGTAACGGAACCTTTTGGCAGTGAAAAAATGAACTTCCACTTTAAATTTGTATAGTGTGTGGGGGCATGGCCTTGGGGGTGGACACACCTACCAGCCACGCCCTCTGGCACCTCTCCGCAGTCCCTTACTCATACATCCTGTCCCCTTTCCACAATCCTTGTGGGTGTCCGCCAACATGGGGACAGTACTGGAACCTTTGGCATTAACAAAATGTGCTTCCCATTTAAATTTCGTATAGCGCACAAGGTGCTGCCTCGAAGCGTGGGAACCCTCTGCAGAGGACCCGGCCTCCTGTGCTTCACCTCAGTCCCTTTTTCCGCACGGACGGTGTTGAACCTGGCAGCTAGCTGAGAGACCTTTTTAACTTTCTGCTTGCTCCCCTTTTTTTAATTTTTTAAAATTCTTATTTCACTTTCCTTCGGAGCCTCACATTGCATGTCGGTCGTAGGGGGATTCATGAGATGTGCCTGTTGCTCCCGCTCGTTCCTGGGCTTTGAATTCCCCATGCACTTTGTCTTGAGTGTTTGGGGCCTGACCACCGCTGGGACTCATGTGGGGCCTGCAGTTCTCTCGACACAGGACATTGAAGAATCGATTGACGCGGTGGAGGGAGATCTTCCACACTTCTCCACTCTCCACCTTAAGGACTTCATCTCCGTGACCTTTTGTCAAGACAAGGTAGAACCTCTGTTCACCATGGCTCCACAGTGCAAGGTTCCCATGGATTGGGGATCCTCGCATTCAGGTTCTGGCAGGCCCATGGCCTCTAAGGCTACCAGCTCCCAAGCCAAGGTGCCCAGGGGCTCTTCCGGGCGGTCTGGGGGACAGACCTGAGGCCTTCCAGGCTACCACCTCCCAAGCTGAGGAGTCCAGGGGCCCTACCAGGCCCTACCAGGCCCTACCAGATTGTCCTCGGACAATCGGTCTCATCCTCTTCTACCCCAGGGGGTTAGGGATCGTTGAGTGTGTCACCTCCAAGAGTCATTCCTCAGCTAGATCCAGCTTCTACCGTTGAGGGCTCCCAGCCTACCAGAGCTCGCTCCAAGGTCATCATCCAGGGTGTTTTTTGGCTACCGACCATCCAGTTGAGGGCTTAGTGCCTACCAGAGGACTCTCGGAGGTCGACGTCTCTGCTTCGGACACAAGACCCAAGCTGTATCCTCCTGTGTCTGAAGCATCTTCTGGCTCACAGCGTTTGCGCCCTCCCGCCCGGGCGTGGCGCAAGGCTTCAAAATGGCGGAGCGGCACGTGGCTGAGCCTGCCAGGCAGGCGGCAATCTTGGATCCAGCTCAGGGTCTGCCAGTGCTTTCGCCCATCAAGTGGGTTTTGCAGGACGATTCCAGCCCCCTTCCTTCTGGTGCAGGGTTTTGGTCCCCGCCAGTCTACATCACAACCCCACAGCCACATGCACCATGCGCCTCGGCGCTTTGACCAGGATCGGAGGCCCAGCGCCTCGGAGGGCAGGGCTCCTTGGGGCCCCGTGGCTAGTGAGGACCGGTTCTTCGAACTCTGCGTTACCCTCAGATGAAGGAGGCTCTTGAAGGACGTCAGGGAGGTTATCCCCAGGCGGCGCTGCCTCTGCCCCCTCCCCCGGGGGATTCTTCCAGTTCCTCCTTCTCTTCCGGTGCCGTTCTCTCCTCTGGTTCAGGCCCTACCGGTCGTGCTGACCCCTACACTACCACCTGTACCACCAACGCCTCCCCATCAACAGCCGTTGGACTTTCCTGCGGCTCCAGGCCTGGGGGATCCTGCCTGCACCTGTGTCCCAGGGCCCAGATTCCCCTCGGCCTGTGAAAAAGGGGCGTGGGGTAAGATGACGACGAGGATGACAATGTCTGGCATTCTGCTCCAGACAGATGTGCTGTCGGTGGCGCAGAAGGTCTGGGAGAAGCTCAGGGCCCAACGCCCAGATGAACAAGAAGTTGGATAGCAGGTTTAGGCTGACAGACGGGGAGCCATTCCTCCTTGCCTCCCACCCGTAGCCCCATTCCTCTGTGGTAGCCGCGGCCTCCTTATATTCTAAACCATTGACTTCGTCATCTTCCTCCACGGGAGCCACCTCCCGTTGCCTTTCCAAGGAGGACATTGTCCTCGAGTCCTTGAGAAAGCTCTGTTACTCCATCTCAGGTCTACATCTGTGACAGGCCAACGCGGACACCCTCTTGGCCACGGCTAACCAAAAACTGTGGCAAGAGCTTGGGGCATTTCTGCCCGACCTCCCATCGAACAAACAAGCCTCCTTCAAGGCTGGTCTGGCAGATGCCCAGGCCATTGCACGGAACGTCATTGAGTTTTCGGTTTCCCACATTTACACAGTGAGCAGAGGGCTGTGTCTTAGGGTCGAGATGAGACGCAAGGCCTGGATGCACGCCACTAAGTTTTCATTTGACGTGCAGGAGCGGATCCTGGATTTGAGGGAGTAGACCTTTTTCATTCGTCCACCAATGACAAATTGACAAAAAGGGAAACCTCCACTGAAACGGCCAAGTCCTTGGCCATCCTGACATAGACCGGTCAGTAATCCTTCCCTCAATCCCAGGGTAGGACCGAGTTCAAACCCTGAACCTTCTCTGGCTTCAAGGGTTTCAGAGACTGCGGTACTCAGAGGCCTGACCGGTCGGCCAGCAACAACAGAAGGAAGCAACTGAGGATTTTGCATTGGTCCCCTCCCTCCCTCCTCTGCCTATGCCTCTGACGCCAAGAAGCAGTGATGTCAAGGTCGCAGAACATAGCTTGACTGTGGGGTGCTGTTTGACTCTGTTACAGGACACCTGAAAGTGTTGTCAGCAACCCGTGGATCCTATCCGTAGTTTCCATGGGCTTCATCCTTCCTCTTCCTCTACCATCCTCTCCTCCTCTTTGTCAGATCGGGTCCCCGGCTCTTTTACGGGAGAGCCTTTTGCTCTTGGAGATGCAGGCAATAGAACCAGTTCTTCTTGTAGACAGGAGCTTCGGTTACTATTCCAGGAATTTTGCGGTACCCATGAACAACCAGGCTGGCCCCAGGTTAGTCCTGGACCTGTCATTTCTAAATCTGTTCTAAAACCGCTGTAACTCTTCAAGATGATGACTCCAGCGCACGTAGCCGAGTCTCTGTGTGCAGGGGACTGGATGTGTTCCTTGGACCTCAAGGACGCATACCTGCATGTATCCATATATCAACCGTATCAGAAGTTTCTCCGGTTCACGATTGGCGTACCATTTCCAGTACAAAGTGCAGCCCTTGGACCTGAACTCAGCCCCTTGTGTCTTCATGGAGCTGATGAATGCAGTTGCATGCCTTCTCCACTTGGAGGCCGATGATCTATACCCTTGTCTGGTTGACCTCGCCCTCACCAACGAGTCGTCCAAAGGGGTGGTGCACTCCCACCAGAGATTGGTGGATACCCTTCATCAGCTGGGGTTTTCCCTCAACCGGAGACAGACCAGTTATGCTCGTCTCAGGGACTGATAGTTTTAGGGGTGCGTTGGAACACTACCGTTCAGCGGGTGTTCCCCATGTCCGAGAGGCTTCTGTCGCTCCGCAAGGCGGTGGGGTACTTTATGGCCAACTCAACCACGTGAACATGGTGGTTCCAGCACAATTTGGGCATGATGGCCTCCTGCGTGCTGACTGTGCTCCGGAGACAGGGTCTCGGTCAGACAGGATCCCAATACCACTGCACCTTTTGATGGCTGATGGGCGGCAATGTTTAGTGGGAGTTGTTTTTTAGCCCCTAATCAGGGACGAGTCGGTTCTGGTCAGGACGGACAAGTCTATTACAATGTTGTACCTGAACAAGCAGGGTGGCACCTGTTCGCCCTCTCCTCTGCATGGACGCAGTTTTGATCTGGGAATGGGCCCTCACAGAGAGGATTTAGATTTCTGCAGTCCACCTGCTTGGGGACAGCAATGCAGAAGCGGATCAGCTGAGTCACTTGGGGTTCCGCACCTAAGAGTGGTATTTGCACAACGACTCCTTGTTGCCCCTGTTCGAGCATTTGGGGTTCGCAGACTGGACTTGTTCGCTTCTCCTCTGAATTCCAAGTGCCCCCAGTTTGCCTCATGGGCAGGTCGGGGGTCACTGGGAGACGCCTTACAGATTTTTTGGCACGGCCACAGGTGTTACGCATTGCCACCCACGCTTCAGAAGCAGCGAACCCTGTGCAAGTTCTGGGCTTCCGTGGGCTGCAGCCTCATCCTGGTTGCCCCCCACTGGCCTTCGAGACCCTGGTTTTCGGTTATGCTGCAGTTGTGCTCCCAGGATCCCATTTATCTTCCTATCTCCTGCAGGGGCTTCCTGGCTTCCTGACGCAGCAGGCAGAGCAGTGGAGCATCCGGACCCAGCCAAACTGGCCCTAGCGGCCTGGCACCTGATCAACTGAG
The DNA here is from genome assembly GCF_040938575.1 of Ambystoma mexicanum. NCBI lineage: Eukaryota > Metazoa > Chordata > Amphibia > Caudata > Ambystomatidae > Ambystoma > Ambystoma mexicanum. The sequence goes on from NC_090921.1 coordinate 1,391,127,843, forward strand.
GTTTCAGCATGCTCAATGTTCAGATGACAACTGGGACATGATTCAGCAGGCCAGGAGGCCCTTGACTCGATCCCAGTATAAAAGCAGTTGGACTAGGTTCTGATGTTGGGCTCGCGACAAGGGTGTGGACCCTGTCACCTGTCCTCTGGATGACGTTCTGGCTTTTTCAGCGCACCTGGCTTATTCTGGAGTTCAGCTGGATACTTGCCACACGTATTTGGTGGCCATCGCGGCTTAGAAGAATTCCCCTGAGCATGTGTTTTCGGCAACTAACCCGGTGGTTAAGGCACACCTTAAGGGGGTTGTCTAGGCCTTTTACTCTGGTGCATAGGTCGCACCCGGTCTGGGACCTCAATGTGGTTCTCGCAGCTTTGCAACGCAAGCCTTTTGAGCCAATGGCCTCTCTGTACATTCGCTTGGTGACGCTGAAGACGGTTTTATTGGTGGAACTCATCTCTGCACGCAGGATTAGTTGGCTGCAGGCCTTGTCTTCGTGCTAGCCTTTCACCACATTTCACAACGACAAGGTCACCTTGCGCTCTCACCTAACTTCTTGCCCAAGGTGGTCTCTCCGTACCATCTGAATCAAGAGATCTGCATGGCAGTGTTCTTTCCGAACCCACAGTCGGAAGCAGAGAGGGCCCTACATTCCTTAGACCTAAAGAGGGTTCTCTTTATCTCTCTCGGAAGAAATCCTTCAGGAAGTCCAAGGCACTGTTTGTGACTTTTGGGTGCTCCTCCCCCAGCTCTCGGGTATGCAAGGCTTCCATCGCCCGTTGGATGGTCCAGGCCATTTCAGAGGCCTACACTGCTATGGGCAAACCTGTTCCTGAGAGGATTAATGCCCATGAGATCAGAACTAAGGCCACGGCCGTCAAGTTTCAGAGACCTGCTTCTTTGGATGTCATCCGCAAGGCGACCACTTGGGCAACTCCATCAACCTTCTGTAAACACTATTCGCTGGGCACCAGCTCCAGGTGCGATGCACAGTTTGGTCAGGAGGTTCTGAAGAACATTTTCGCTTCATCCTAGATATGAGGCAGGTTGTCACAGCTCCACCCTATGTTCTTGTCTGGTGGAATCACTCACAAGGATGGAGGAAAGGGGACGGGATGTATAAGTTATTACGTTTGCTCACTGTAGTGACTAGAGTACTCATAGCCCATAGTACCCTTTCCTACATACGTCCCTCCCACCTTCCCCCTCTAGTATGCCAATGGCTTATAAGTAACATGACTAGCCAAGTATCTAAGCGTCCGATGTGTTGAAAGGGGACTGAGGGGAGGCGCCAAAGGTCTAGGCTTCGGCGGGGTGTTCCCAGGCCCGAGGCAGCGCGCTATACTAAATTTAAAGGTGAAGTTAATTATTTCGCTGCCAAAGGTTCCGATACCGTCCCCATGTTGGGGGGCACCCACAAGGATGGAGGAAAGGGGACTATGGACAATGAGTACTCTAGTCACTACAGTAAGTAACTTTAATTTTTCCACTCGAATGGGAACAGACCTGGCAGCTGGCTCGGCATTGTTTTTGGTGCTTTGCGTTCTGCCCTGTTTTCTCTTTTCATCTTACCACTCTTCGGTACCTCGCCTCTCCAGGTGCATGTCACGGGAGGCTTTACCATCTGCGCCTTGTGCGACCGTTGCTTCCCGGCATTGGTCTCCCATGCACTTTACCTTGAGTGACTGTGGCCTGATCATTGGTGGCACGCATGCACAGCATGCAGGAATCGCTTATCTCAGTGGAGAGACCTCCTCAATACGTCTCAGCCCGGACATCTGAAGGACTTTGTGTCAAGATCTTTGCGGCACGACAAAGCAAGATCCTTGTTCACAAAGTCACCGGGGCATCGTTGGCTGGGAGGGGTCTCTCGGACTCTGATACCGGTCACACGCCTGAGGCTGCTAGAGCTACCGGTGCATGCAAGGAGGGGCGCAGCAACCCACCCCGGCATAGTGCCGAAGGGCTTTCCAGCTCTTCTACCTCACCTAGTTGCAAGGGGCCTTTCGGGCTTCATCACCGGGTGTAAGCCTGATGTGCCGGCAATACGACTACCAGTCTTAGGGCTGAGGGCACAGGGACTAACAGAGCTCCCTCCGATGTCAGATCCAGGTCTGGACATGACAAGCTGACTACCAGTCTGATGACTGAGGGCGATACGTCTACCAGAGTTCCCTCTGAGGTCAAAGGTAAATCTGGGGGACTGAGCCACAAAAGACCAGTGAGTGCTACCCCAGTGAAGGCTCCTGTGCCGGACTCTCGCTCCCCGTGCATCCCTCAAGATGTACCACCGGTCCACAAAATGGCAGCCAAACACAGTTAGGGAAGGTAGGCTGTGAGCTTCGTCTTCTCCATTTGAGTGGGCCACGCAAGAGGATAGCAGCCCCCTCTCCCAAGGCGGCATTAGCAGTCTACAGGCATCGGGTGGCTGGTCGCCCCTGGGTTATGAGTACACCATCGAACTGTTGGGGGTATCTTATTCAGGTTCCCAGATACAGCAAACCGCCCAAAGGGTTTTAGCACATCAGAGGACCGAGCTCCAGCATCTGCTGCACGATTCATGGAGGCGGCTTGCAAGGGCAGGTTTTTCTGGCGTTTCTTGACCCTTATTAAATCACAAGAAATGGTGGGGTATCTCAAGGTCCTTATCAGGGACATTGTACCTCTGCTGCAGCCCCCCCCCCCTCTCCTCCCGGGGGCTGCCACTGCAACCCCCACAGGTGCCGGTACATCAGGCACCTGCGGCCCCGCCTCCACTCCCCATGCAGGCTCTGCTTCCTCCGCCATCACCTCCACCTTCCCTCATCCCCTCTCAGGTGCCACAGGGAGGAATACTGGGGACGCAGCCTAGCACCCCAGTCGCAGGATAACATCAGCGATGATATTGTTGACAAGACTTCGCCCTCACTTCTTTGGGATTCCACAACCAGAACAGGAGCAACAGGAGTTGGAGGTAAGGTTGTAGGTACTGGCCCTCAGATCCGCATCATCAAGCAGGTCAGGCATCCCACTCCAAAAGGATGTTCTGGCACTGGCAAAGGAGGTCTGGGAGAATCCGAAAGTCAACTCAACTTAATAAAAGGATGGATGCCCGCTAAAGGCAACTGGATAGCAAACAGTGTTGCTGTCGACACTTCCTCAGCTTCACTAATCTGTGTGGCATCAGCGTCTATATAATCTAAACCGTCTGGTTCCTCAAAGGCGGCGGCCACAACCAGCTGTTTGTCTAAAGACTAAAGACGATAAGCTGCTGAAATCTTTCGGTAAGCTGATTTATATTAACACATCTGCAAAAGGTCAATGCTGAGGCCATGCTGGCAGCGACAAACAAAAAGTTGTGCAGGGAGATTGGCGACTTTCTCCAAGACTGGCCGCTGGACAGTGTAAGGGAGGCATGGTATCACAACTAGTTCCAAGACCTTTATTAATGTCTTGGGGTTTAGAAAAACTCCTACCTTGCCCTATCGCTATGATGAGAGTAGTCTCTACCATCAAATATTAAAGAAAACGTAGTCTTAATCAGTCTGTGAAATCGAAACGCCCTATACAAAAAAATAAAAAATAAACTGCCCTATCTTATCATGGCCACAGGACCCAGAACACAAAAACCACACCATCTAGTGATGGGGGAAATGGGTCACTTGGCTCACTTATGTCCCTTTGGGACCCATAAACACAAGGGCCCTGGCTAGAGATTATATAGAGATGTGAGCAGGAACACTTTATTTCAATGCAGGAGTGCTTTCACTTTATTTCAGTGCAGGAGTGCTTTTATTTTACAAGAACTTTCCAGGAGCTGAAAGCCTTTAATCCAGAGAACATCCTCATGTGCTCACTCATTGGATGTGGCAGGGTTTGGCAGGCAGGCCGAACCTGGGGGGCGTGACTTCAGAAGCTCAGCTATATAAGCTGCTCTATGGCCGGTGCTTCGCGTCATTGTGCACTCGCGTCCAACGTGAAGCTCACCACCACTTGGACCGGTTTACTTACCTTTGAAACCAGGCATTAACTCCTGCATACTCACCTCCAGGAAACCGGTGCTTCGCTTCATCTGCAGACTCATCTCCTGACACCCAGTGATCTTGATCCTGACGCCGCAGCGCCGCACTCGGCATCCACGAACTCGGACCCTGTGAAGAAGAAAGAAAGACCAGGTTAAAAAATCCATCCTAGGGCTGTGCCGCATTTGAACCCTGCGCACCCCCTAGTTAACAACTTACCATCTACTGTACCGCTGCAGCTTTGTTCCTCATTCCCTCCGGCTGCCGCCTCAAGCTCTGCAGCTTCTGCCAGGCCGGCAACATCACCTGCAAGGGAAGAAAGCAAAAGCGCAAACATCAAAAGTGGAACGGACAGCATTACAAGACAACGAACTTTACAATACAACCAAAACAGACGAGGAAAGACAAAGGCAAACAGAAACACTTACCTGAAGTATAGTGGCTTAGTCGCAGCAGGACTGGACTACCACTTGCAAGGGACCAGTGAAGGAACTCGGTCCAGATCATAGAAGCGCCCCTTCCAGAAGCAGCAGGACGGAGTGCTCGCCAAAACTAATCAACAGAAGAAGTCCTGAGCAGCATCACCTATTACCACAAGGCACCACATACACGCAGAGGGCAAAATCGGACCTGAGCGACCTCACCCCCAGGAGGGCTGCAACCGTGCCCCAATGCCTCCGCAGAGAGCAGTTGAGGGTAACAGTCTCTTATACAAAAAGTGTGTAAAGGGGAATATGTATGCAAAGGAAAGTCAGTGTTATAACATTAAGGATCAAGATGGCCGAGGCAGCTCTCCTCCCCACGTAGGACAGCACGGAGTAAGACGGTCCGTGTAGACAGGATGTCGCACTCTGGCTCAGGTTATAAAAAAAGAAGGCAGTTCAAAACATGGGTCGACCTTCCACATTAAAGCCACTTAAGTTCACAAAATGTTCTTTCACAGTTCAACAAAATTCACGTAGGTCTCCCTTTGTCGGGCTGGACCTCTAAACAAAATTACCTGATTCAACAGCCGGGCTCGAACCTCGCAATCACAGCACTTTTAGGGGTTCCCTTCGCCTAATTTATGTCATGCTCTAGGTGTCCCTCAGTAGGGCTCAGAACCTTCACTGATGTCGAAGACTTTCGAAAGTGCAAAGCTTTTCCACAAACCTCTGCAGGACCACTTCGACTTTCAATTCAGCTTTTCCTTATGGTATTTGTCCCAGTGTCTATTGGCCTGTGTAGTGCCACAACATAAAAAGTGCAAATAAGTATTTAGCTTACAGCAATCACCTTTTTAACTTCCCCTTTCGTCGGGGTTATTCTTGACTACTTCGCATTTCAAAGTTAATTCACTTTGTTGCTTTATAGCAAACATCAAAAATGACAGAGACTTTCGAGTTGGCTGTATAAGAAACCTGAAGGTGTCTCCCTAGCAAGTCCCCAGGGATCTGTCATCCAGGTGGCTAGGACACAGCCATCGCTATTGGATCCAGTTCCTTAATAGTATGTGACTGCTACAATTACTCTTGATGAATGTTCCAGAATTTCAACAGGGAACAGAAAAATGTTGAGCTATATTTAGTATTACATTGTGAGTTAATTTAAGAGTCAAATTTCTCTTTCTTCTTCTTTATAAATTAACCTACTCTGTCATAAGAGTACCAACATTGGAGTATAACCTGTCAGTCTATTTTTTAGTCGTTTTTATTTAATCAGATGAATGGATTGTCTTTAGACTCATTAATTGCATTTTTTACTGATGTGTTTAATACATTTTTGAGATGTTTCAATTTACCACTTGATTCCCTGAACTGCTTTGAATGTTCTCACTACCTTACAAATTACTTAAATTTACCCTTACCCGAAAAAAGGCAGAGATTGCACTAAATTCTTAAGTGTTTTGCGGGTTTCCCTCCAAATTTAGTGGGAGTTGATGGTTATCCGACGTATGTGATTAAGGTCCAGTGCCTGACTTTGCCTGACCTTAATAACGGGACATGGTCCAATGGGATATGTAAGGGTTAGCATCTTTTCTCTCAGTCCTCCTCTTCCTTGGCCTAGTGTTTGTGTAGAGAGAATCCTATAAAATAGGATGGGGTATGGGCATGGGAAAAGGGGGTGATAACGCGTCTCACCATTGGTTGTCTCGCCCCCACTCTCTGAAGATGCCTTACTCAGGTGGTCTACCCCCAGGGTCTGGATCCCACGGGGATGGCGTGCCGTGACCACCTGAGAGCCCAGGGACTAGACAGTGAAACACCCTTTGGTTTCTCACATACCCTTTCCCCTATGCGATATGGCCATATCTGTTCTCTTCTGGACTTTCCTTTTTCTAGGGTTTTTAAGAGAACAGTTAGATGAAAGGTCCCGGGACAATCACATACTACCCTGTTGGTCTACCTTTGGTCCTGGTATACACTGGGATTTGATAGTACTATTTCTTGAATATCCCATGAAATTAGAGTGAGTCATTTGCTTCTTTAAGTATCCCCTATCTGAGTTAACCGTGGCTTCACGGTGTGTCACCTCATCTCGGAAGTTCAATTCTCTCAAGTCCCATGTGGTAGAGGTGTGAGAACAAAAAGAATGTAGCCATTTTTCCTTTTTTTATGAAGTTGATGGAGTCATTGGTTGCCCCCCTGTTGGGAATGTTTTGTGAAGACTCTGGTCTTTTTGGTGCCTTCCATTCAGGGTTTCGGCCAGGTCGGGACACCAAGACAGTTTTAATATCTGGATGATCCAACTTATTTCTGATCACAGTGGAGTGGCAGGCACCCTTGATTCTTTTAGACCGGTCAGCTGCGTTTGACACTGTGTACCAGTCCCATCCTGCTCAGTCCAGTCTCTGCAGCTGGGATATCTGGTACAGTTCTAGCTTGGTTTTGCTTCTTTCTTTCAAACTGCTCTCAGTCCGTCTCTCTTCCTCCTTTTTATTCTTTTGTGGTGTTTCTGACCTCAGGCGTTCCTCAGGGCTCTGCCCTTTCGTCCACCCTGTTCAATATCTACATTCAACAGCTTGTTGCTGTTATCCGCTCCTACAGCTTCAGGTGTTATTCGTACGCGGATGATACTCCGATCATAGTTTGCCTTGATCTGCTCTATCCTTCCCATGCTACTCAGCTTAAGGACTGTCTGGAGGCTGAGGGAAGATAGATGAGCAGCAATTGGCTCAAATTGAATGGAGATAAATCTGAGGTTATGGTAGTTGGTTCTGCTTCTCCAGCTCCTTTTTGGACTCCCTCCTTCTGGCCTTTTTCTTTTGGACCTCTCCATGTCCCTGTTGCAGCTATCAGAAACCTGGGTGTCAAATTTTCTGCGTCCCAATCTATGGCTACTCAGATCGGCTCAGTCTGTCAAGCCGGCCACTTTCAGCTGAAGATACTTAGAAGGGTTTTGCGTGCCTCGGTTGTTGCAGCTTTGGTCCTTAATCAGATCGATTACTGCAACTCTCTGCGTCTGGCACAACCTGCTTTTTTGCTTCAACGCCTGCAGATTCTGCAGAATGCTGCGGCACGATTGTCAATCAATACCCCATTTAGGGTCTCTGTACCCTTCATTGGCCCTCCGTGGCTAAATAGGTGCACTTCCAAGCTATGTGCCTAGTTCATCGTACTTTTCACGAGGTGGGACCAGAATATTTGCAGCATAGGTTCCTCCTGTATGTAGCCTGGCATTCCCTCCACTCTGGAGACCTATTTCTCATCTCTGTGCCCAGATTTCGGTACATCAGAATTGGTGGGCGATCCTTTTCAGTGGCAGCTGCCAAACTGTGCAATACCTTTGCTATTGCACTGTGGTCTACTGGGTTGCATCTGCAGTTTCGACGTTCTCAGAAAACTCAGCTTTTTTGTGAGTTGGTGCTGTGCTAATGTAGCTTCTCGGGAAAACTTGTAGCGCCAAGTTGCCTTCTGGCATTAGTTGCACTGTACCCTTGTGGTATGTAATGTATAACATAACATAAGATTGGGTATGAGGTAAGAATGTGCATGGGGAAAGTGTCGGGTCTTGATGAAGGGTGGAAAAATTGGGGAAGGTCCATGCCTATGAATACCTCCTCTGGAAGCCCTGGCATATCGGCTGATGAAATGAGCATTGGTTTGCCTCTAATACAAATCGGCATGATTATTTTGTTGTAAGTTTCATTGTCTCCATGCACGCAAGTAACCCTAATTAGGGTTGACTTCTCAAGCTCTGCATGTGAAACTCGATTGGCTCTTACTGCGGTTTGTTTGCTACCAGAATCTATTAATGCTTTTACTACCTTGCTGTTAACCACAGTTGTTTCATAGGTGAATTCTGTTGGTGATTGACATCAATATATGCTATCTGATTCTGTAATTTCTTCCGGATCTTCCCATTCTTCTCCTCCATAGGTTCTTCTCTTTGCAGTTTTGGACAGTGTCTTGCCATATGACTGGTTTCCTTGCTTGCGAAACAGATGGGGGAGGAGGTATAATGCTTTTTGGCTTCGCACTCCTGGTCTCCTCTCAAAGTCTAGGTTTTAGTTTTTTTTAATTCTACCCTTTCATCATCCATTCTTTTGGTTTACCAAGGTTTCCCCCTCACTCTGATGTGTGTCGCATAGAGCGGTAAAATTATTTTTAATCTTTTCTATCCTCTCCTCTATGTAGGGCCTGGAAGTATTTAACAGCCTATGAATGGGAATGGGTAGTTTCCACGGCTAACGTGAGACTTGGTATGTTTAGTTGCAACACTGCCTTTTGTAAAAAGGGAGGTAACGAGTTAACTGTCTCTTGAGAAATGAGTGGACTCCCTCACTTCCTCTTTAGATGATGTCCTCTCGTTCCTGGCTCCTCTGGCCCAGGCAGGGGTCCAGGTGGACACTTGCTGCACACAGCCATAGCTGCTTACAAGAACTCAGAGGAAGGACTCTTCTCCACAGCGGACCGTGTGGTCAAGGCGCACCTCAAGGGCTTGTCGAGATCGTTTTTGCCTGTGCACAGGCCTCATCTCATCTGGGATCTGAATGTGGTATTATCAGCCCGGTGTGCAGTCATAATTTCGAATACATTAATGTTGAAAATAAAAATGTCGAATTCTTTTTTTCAAATTTATGTTTTTTATTTGATAGGTTTTTTTTTTATCTAGTTAGTTAAAAAAAGGTTAATAAACAAAAAACAGGGGGGGTGGGGAGGAACCCCCCATAAAAAAACAAATAAATTCTACATTTTTTTTGACATTTTGCATCCGACATTAAGGCATTCAAAATTATTGCATTCGACTTATTGACTATAAACCATCAGCCCGCCAGCGCAAGCCATTTGAGCCACTGGCTTCAGTTGACATCAAGTGGGTTACACTCAAGGCGGTGCTGCTAGTAGCGCTGACATCCACGCATAAAATTATTGAGCTACAAGCACTATCCTCGTGCAAACCTTTCACAGTGTTCCACAACGATAAATACTTGTTAAGTGTGTGTATGCTTTTAGTGCAGTCTGATGAAATATAAGTATACCATACAGTATAATGCAAGGAGTAGGTGGTTGTCTAATTCCAAGAAAAGGTTCTGAGGAAACATTATTCTTACAGTGAAGTGATACGTGTTTTAAAAAAAAAAAAAAAAGGTTTACCCCCAGAATAGGAAGGATTATTCAGAATATTGGTCAATCACAATTTGCATATCCAACCCCCATACATTCGTAAAATTCATTATCCGTACTTCTAAAAGACCCTTCTCTTCAAGCAATGTCTTCTCCTATAACACTTCTACTCCGCCACATAACCTGAAACTGGGAGGATCTACACTGACACCCCCACCCCCGTTTCCTCCTCCTGTTGCTTGTAGATCCATTGCTGCCAAATCGCTCCCTTGAATTGATCCATTTCAATCTGCTTCCCTCACTGTGTATACCCCATATGATTTGTAAACGGCTCCATTGCTTATGCAGAGAATGTGATAGTGTTAGAACGTTTTAAATAATAAATTAGCCAGCAATGCTAAATAATCACTGCTCATTTGTATATCATTCAAACGCGCATAAACCTAATAAAAGGCAAGACATTGTAAAAATAAGTACAACAACTAACGCAAGAAAACATACAGCGTCTTAAACAGAGTCTGGTGTTCAAAAGATTAACACAAATTATTCTGCTTTACTATTATTGCATCATCATGATTTACAATTATATTTGAATGCATTTATCTCCACCAGAGTTAGTGAGAGTCTAGCTATGCAAAATGTAATTGTACACCGCTTTCTACAACACCTACATTTGACATGTTTCAACTAAACTGATTTGTGCTAGTCTTCATCTGGCACAATATATAATGAATGTATCCTTTTGCCAACTTATGTTAAAACATGAAAGGCTCAGCTAAAATAACACAAAAACAACCACTTAGGGAGCAGACCCAAAGTGTATTTCTTAAAAAGGTTTAACATTTGAAGAAGCAGAGAAACCACAAGGTCTGCCACTAAACCCTGTAAAAACTGCCAAATCGAGAACACAAGCATAATCTCTAAAGCCGGAGAAGGTAAGCTGTGGCTTACCAGATGTTTTGGCCTAGAATGTTACGCTCACCTGGTTCCCACAGGGGCGTCGATCGAACCCGGACAGCTGCGGCCGCCACCAGCGTGAAGCTTAGGGCAAAGATGATCGTCTGGACGGACCCCCTCAGTCTTGTAAGCTTGACTCGTAGAAATATTCTCCTGTAGATGGAAAAAGGTATTTAGCCCCGTGGGTGTGAATGCAGACCCCCTCCCTGCTCCCGATCTCCCCACTTGCCACCTCTGATATTCCTGGACAATGTCCTCATCTTATGTTTTTGATTGGTGAGCTCTCCATCCTGAGTGGCATGCAGGGGCGCGTAGATACCAGTTACTTCACTGGTTTTAGGTGTTGGGGTTCCGGGCGATTATTGAGTCTGGAGTTTGCCAAGTTTTTAAAGAGTTCGAAACGTCCAAAGTTCACTCTTGCACTGCCCTGTTCATTTGCGGCAGCAAACTCTGTCTGGAGGTTGCTGGCGGCTTTTAGGTGAGAGTCTGTATTACCCAAACTATCCTGTAAAGATGCGTGAGATTAGCTCACTGTCTTCTTCCTTTTTTCCTGGATGCGGCGTATTGAAGAATAAAGCCTCCGGTGATAATCAGGTAAGCCTTGTAATATAAGTGATTGTCTTTTTAGTCTCTTTAGGCTCACCTTGCTTTTTCTTGTCCTTTCCCCAGGTGTTGAAAATCACTGAAAAAGTGACGGAGGCAGCGCCGAGTCGAATATGCTGTGGGCTGGTGAAAATGGAGCGGCGCTGCAGCTGGGATGCGAGGCGTGCCGGAAGAATGTCCCTTCAGGCTCGGAGTGATGCAGGATCCAAAATCAGGTGAGGAATCAGATTCAAGTCTGTAATCTAACCTCTTCTTCTATTTTCCTTTCTCTCCTAGGGGCTCCGTGTTGGAGGCGCGCGTGGCAGAAGGCTGTATGCAGGTTTGCAGACACGGTGAGCGTTACGCTGCTAAATGCAGAATAACGCGAAGCGTGTGTTGAAGATCGGGCGTGGTTTAAATAGCTTTGAAAGTAGTCCCAAGTAAGAAGTCCCTAGAACCACACCCGAGTGAAAAGTAGTCCTTGTAGAAAAATAGTCCCTCCGGATCTCACGTTGGCCTGGATGCATGTGCAGCATGGTCTGCCTGAGGTAAGTGATGACTGAGCCTGGCGCCTTAGGCGCCAGGACTGATTTCTACTATGAGCCTGGCGCCTAAGGCGCCAGGACTCAACCCAGATAGCCCCTAGCCGGGGCTTCTGAGGTTTAAGCAGATGTCCGTATGCCTGCTTCCGGGGCGGATGGGCTTGGTCCAGCTGCCCAGGGGTAGGCATCATGACATAGAACTCCCATGATCCCCCATCTTTGACAGTGCTGGCGAGGGCTGAGGGGCTTTGGAGAGCCAAAGGTTGCATACCGCTGCTCAGTGATGCAGTAACTTTTTCCTCTGACATAATGGTACATGAGTTCATTTAACTAAACAAGCATCATTCTTTTGCGGTAATCACTGGGCTTAACTCTTGGACAACTACAAAGTGGTTGAAAGTAGAGAAGAAGTAGGTTCAGACAGAGACGAGTAGAAACTTTCCTGTACTGTTGACTCTTGAATGGGTGGAAACATTTGACTTGCCAAAAAGGTTTCAAGCTCCGAGAGAATAGCCATAGGCACGATGTCTGTATAAGGAAGTGATATCATAGAGCCCTTACAAAGGAGAAACGCCTATTCCTAATGAGCTCTTTCCTCTGAGGGATTCCTTATCTGTGATATTCTATCTCCAGCACAGCTGATCTTCAGAAACGTTTCTGCCACCAGGAAGCGCTTTGAGGATCAGCCCGGCAACTCTACATGCCCCGAGTCGGACATGAAGTGGTGGGCAGTATATATTGAGGCGCTGCGCCCCATGACCTCAGTGCCTTTTTCCAGCACACTCTATTCACTTCATGAACACTGCTACTCCGGGTTTTGTGAAAATCCCGACTCCCGTGAAGGTCTAAGGATTCAAGCACTGTGCGAACTGCATTTGACAGATTTCAGTTTCTCGCCCCAACAAGATCCGTATATACTCTTTGGGAGAGGGACACAATGCCAAAGGCTGTAGGTCATGAAAGTAGTTCATCTGAAGGCTCTCCCATAATGGGCGGTGAAGCTCTAAACCTTTTTCTATAAAGATAATGATGACAAGACATCTCTTCGAGGTAACACGGTGCAGAGCAGAGGTTGGAAGATCGGTCCTCGGGCCAAAAGTAGAAGCAGCAGCACTGCAAGAGGTCTTGTTCACTGAGCCCGTTCCTCTCGGTACCACTCTGCTTTCTCTTCAAAGAAAAGGAGTCGCCACTCCAGCGACACCCAAGAAGCTGCTCTGTAGGTACCATATCGCACCCTCGATAAATTGGAGGCTTTCAGGTTAAAGATGCTTGACATCTTTGCCAAGGCTCTGGCGGCACGATCCCGTCTCAACCACTCCTAGACAAGCCGGCGGGGATGCTTTGAAGGACCGCAACCTTACAACTCTAGGGCTCAGCCTTGGCTTCTATGGGCGAGAACCAGTCCCTGTGCTGACACACTCCACTGGCGTCGAGAAATTGTTGCTGGCCCCTCTACCTGGGTCTCATCAGCACGAATGGCACGGGAGCTCCGCTGGAGAATGCCCCGCTCTTCAGTGGCACAGTTTTTTTTGTTGGAAATAGGAGAAATCTTTGATGAGAACTGTGACCCTATGTATCCCTTTTGAATTACAACCCCAGTCTCTTTGAGAGAGGGCCTTCTCTGAGGCGTTCTATTGTGAGGCTGGAGAACTGTTAAAGCTGGCTTCCGATTTGCAAGAGGTCAGTGTCTGGATACATCCCTGGAGACATTTGCCGGCATAGACTACTGGGAAGGCTCAGGTCTCATTCCAACGACTGATAGCCACAAGTGGTGGAGGCACTTGAATTGCCAGCCTCTTCCAAGCTGAAGGTTCAGTTTGAGCAAGATAACCTGGATGAAGGTCCTCAAAAGGAGACCTTATAGCCCTTTAACACAGAAGTTGAGGCTCCTGTACTGGAAGCCTGGAAAAAGTCTGTCTCAGTCTCTGCAGTTGACTGAGATTTTGCAAAGAAACACAGCCCAGTTCCTTCAGACGTGGTCTTTCTTTCCACTCCCACATCCCCTGAGAGCTTGGTGATACGGGTTGCCACTGCCAGCCAACTGGGAAACCTCCACTTCTCCAGCATGGGGTTTGGCATGGATTCACATGCTTGTGAATATTCCCCGTCGTCAGGCTGGGAATCCTCTGTAATAGAAAAAGCAGTTTGTTTTGTTTCTAAAGTGTCTTTCTCCTATAAACCAATCACTGAGCTCTGGGTCATACTGCCCCCAGCCAATGACTGCCCTTTACCTAAGCCCCTCCTCCGGCAGCCATTCTCCAGATTTTTTATTTTTTTTAACCATTTTTATTTATCAATGGAGACATAATCAATTACAACATATGATCGTTACACCTTGTTGTTATAAATCATAGGCCAACTTTCCATTCAGGGTTAACGTCACCCGTTGCTGCGTAGATTGTCTCCAATTTCTTCATCTGTAATTAATCATCCTCCCTCCTCCCCACTGTCCCTTTACAACTTTTGTAACAGTTTTGAAGAGGTAAAAATATTTTAACTTTCAACAAATATACAAGAGTATAACTTTTGATATTATGAGTCCACATTATAATTTCGTTGTCTGTTACTATACAATAGGTATCTCCCAGTTTTATCGTTTCATTCTTAATTTCCTTCCCCACTCCCTTCCCCGCTACTCCTTTTGGAAGGGGGGCCAAGTGGATAAGCGTTTCTGCAGTGTCTAATTCTTTCCTACATAAGTTCTTGGGTGTAGATGTTACACAGTTAATTCCCTCTTCCCCTTTATTTTTCCCCTCCTTGTTCTCTCTTTTTTTTTTTTCCCGTCGTGCTGATTCTCTATCCCTTTCTTTGTTCTGATGTTAAGTGATCGATATATTTCTGAGGGTTCGTGGTTTGTAGAAGTGGGCTTCCCTGTCTCCAACAAAGTCTCTGTTGGGGGACCATATGGATAGGTATCTCTGAAATGTTTCTGTTCTTATGGCAGTTACCTTCTCCATTGCCATTACTCCCCATAGTTTCATCCACCACCATGGTGTCGTCGGTCCTTCTAGTGTTTTCCACCTTTGCGCTAATGTTATTCGTGCTGTCGATAGTAAGTGTGTTATTAGCGTGGATATATGCCCCGATGCTGCATATATTCCCTTTGCCTCCACTCCCAGCAGGACCACCTTAGGTGATAGTGATAATTCTCTGCCAGTAATGTCTTTGATGTGTCCCAGTATCTCCTTCCAGTAGGTAATTGCTTTGGGGCATGTCCACCACATGTGGAATAGATCTCCTCTCCCTCCACATTGTCTCCAACAGTTTGGGGGATATTCTGGATTTATTTTGTGTAGTCTGTGGGGGGACATGTACCATCTGTAGCATAATTTATATGCAGCTTCTTTAATTGCTGTACATTTGGAGGATCTGTGAGCTCTTGTCCATATTTGGTCGCACTCTCTTTCCGTTATTGGTTCTCCTACATCTTTTTCCCAATTCTCTTTATATTTTAGGTTGTCCGGTGGTTGTGCTTCATCGAGCAGTCTGTAGATTCTAGATATCCCCTTCTTTGGTTCACCTTCTTGCATTGTTAGTTCCAAGCCTGTTAGGGTTCTCGTTCCCGCTCTTTTCACTGAGGGATGGGAGATCCAGTGTCGTACTTGCGTGTACCTGAACCTTTCATTTTCCCCTAGATCGAATTTCTTTTTGCATTCTAGGAATGGGATTGGGTCGGTGTTTTGGTACATGTCCTGAAGTGTCAAGTTGTCCGCGCCTTTCCAGCCTTTCCAGAAACTCTTATTCAGGCCTGGGGTGAAGTCGATGTTATGTGCTATTGGAGATAGTGGACCCAGTCCTCGTTTGATCTTTTTCATTTGCATGGCTTTGTCCCAGCTACTCAGGGCTTTTTTAGTAGCTCCTAGTAATTTTCCTTCTGCTTCGCGGGCCTTGAGGCTCGGTGCTAGGAGCGCTTTTATCGGGATCTGTGTGGGTGCTTGTTCTGTGGCTCTCCATCCTTTGGTGTCTTCTGGGTTAGCCCACTGGAGAATGGGGGCCAAGTGCGCTGCCATGATGTATCTCCCTAGGTCTGGGACCCCCAGCCCTCTCAGGAGCAGGGGACGGGTCAGTATGCGTCTCTGTATTCTGGGTCTCTTTTTTCGCCCATATGAATTTAAATACTGCGTTTTGAAGTTTTTATTATCTGTGATGGGATCGTCGTGGGTATTGAACTCGTCACGTATAGAAGGTGGGGGAGAGGGGTCATCTTTACCGCTGCTATTCTGGCGAACCACGATCATTCCTGATATCCCATCTCAGCAGGTCCGCTTTTAGTTGTTTCCAGAGAGGGGATGTTTGATTTATATAAGTCCTCGAATTTCTTTGTCAGATGAACTCCCAAGTATTCTAGCATGTTTTCCTCCCATCTCAGGGGGAATCTTTGCTTCATGCAGTTTATTGTAGTTGCGTCTTCAGTTATGTTTAGTGCCTTTGATTTATTGTAGTTGATTGAAAATCCAGATATGGTGGCAAATTCTTCCAGTGTGTCTACGGCTTTTGGTAGTGTATTCGTAGTATCTCCCATATAGAGCATCACATCAGCATACAGTGCTATTTTCTGCGTGGTCTCCTTGATTTGCACTCCTTTTATGTCGGGTTTCCTCTGGTTCTTGCTGCTAGCGGTTCCATAGCCATTGCAAATATTAGTGGAGATAGGGGGCAGCCCTGGCGCGTACCCCTCCGCATCTCCACTTGTTTTGAGTCGCAGGCATTTATCCGAAATGATGTAGATGGGTGTTGAAAATTTGCCAGGATCATCCTGCTGAATAGTGTTCCGCATCCGAATTTCTCCAGGACCATCCGTAGGTATTCCCAGTCCAAGCTGTCGAAAGCCAGTGAGGCGTCCAGGGCAGCTATTGCAAATTTCTGGTTTGTCCGTCTCCCCCATTCGATCACATCTATGGCTCTTCTGACGTTATCTTGGGTGTGTCGTCCCCTGACAAAACCCGCTTGGTCCTCGTGGATATCTGAGAGGATCTGCGATAGCCTATTCGCTAATATCTTTGTGTATAGCTTTGTATCCGTGTTTAGGAGTGCTATCGGGCGGTAACTTGAGCATTCGGTGGGATCTTTGTTTGGTTTCAGCGCAAGGATCCTGGAGGATCTTGCCATATCTGAGGAGATCGATCCGGTGTCTCTAATTGTGTTGAAGAGTCGGGTGAGGGGTCCCAGTAGTTGCATTCGGAATATTTTGTAGTAGGCATTTCCGAAGCCGTCTGGACCTGGGGTCTTGTTCCTTGGTAGTGAAGAGATAGCCTCATTGATTTCGCGAGCTGTGAATGGCCTCCCCAGGATTTCTGCGTCCTTGTCTGAGATTTGGGGTAGGTTAGTAGCCAATAGGTATGATTTTTGGTCTGTCGCGTTTAGGTTTGTTCCCTGTAGTAGCTCTTCATGGAATCGGACCATTATTTCTCTTTTCTCTTCCTCTTTTGTGATCTTATCTCCTTTTTCATTTCTTAAGGCAACTATATAGTTACGGGATTTCTGTTTGTTTAGTTTGGCCACTAGAAATTTATTTGCCTTGTCGCCGTGGACGTAGTATGATTGTTTCGTGTTCAGCAACGTCTGTGCCACCGCGTCCGCAGATTGACTTTCTAGTTGGGCACGAACCTTCTTTAGCTCTCACCCGGATTTCTGCGTTTGTCGGGCCTTTTGATTTTTCTCTGCGTCTTTTAGGGCTAGTTCCATCCTCTGGGTTAGTATCGCTTGTTCCCTACAGTATACTGCTGCTTGGGCCATGAATTCTCCCCGGATTACGGCCTTCCCCGCATCCCAGACTGTTGTCCAGTCAACCTCGCCGTTGTCGTTCTCTTTGAAATAGTTGTTTATGGTTTCCTCCATGTGTGCTCTAAGCGCTAGGTCGCGCAGGATCAGTTCGTTGAGTCTCCACGGTGGGCGTTGCTTATTTTCCCCTCCGTCTATTTCCAGGCTAACTAGTACTGGGGCGTGGTCTGTAATATATTGTGTTCCAATTTCCACCTTAGTCACTTGGGGGATTAGAGTTGCCGACACCAGGATCATGTCTATTCTGGAGTATCCTCTGTGTACCCCAGAATAATGAGTGTATTCTTTCGTGTCTCCTTGGAAGAAGCGCCAGGTCTCGATTACTTCTAGCTCTCTGAGGAACTTTCCCAGTGCCTGTCTGTTTCTCTGGACGGCTGCCCTAGGGGGCAGGGTTTTGTCGAGGTTAGGGTCCATTATGCAGTTGAAGTCCCCTCCTATGATTGTTTGGCCTTCACACCAGCTCCCTATTTTCAGTAGGAGATCAGTGATGTATCGGTCTTGTTTGTCGTTAGGAGCGTATATCGTCAGGATTGTGTAGGTCTTCCCTTTTATAGATCCTTGGATTCCCAGGTATCTCCCTTCATTATCACTAATCATCTGTTGTTTTCGGAAGTTCAGTCACTTAGCCAGCAGTATTGCAACCCCTTTTGTTTTCGAGCCGCTGGAGGCGAAGTATTGTTGTGGGAATGCCTTGTTACGCATTCTTTTTTCATTCGTTTTCAAGAGGTGGGTTTCTTGAAGGAGCGCGCTACCTTTGCAGGCATCTTCTCGAGCCTGTTGAGAATCGCACGTCGTTTCCCGGGGGAGTTCATCCCTTGTACATTTAGCGATACGATCAGTGTATCTGCCATTTTTGAATGTAATATGTTTGTTGCTTCTGTCTTTTGGTGTGTTTTGTTTCGGGTTAGTTTGAGGTGGCCCACCTGTTGTGTTCAGGTGTTTCCTCAGTTTCTCTTCCAGTTGCTTCTTTATTTAGTGTCTTCTTCAGGGTGTTTCGTTTGCGATATTTGAAGGGGCCTGCCAGTTTCTTTTCTCTGTTAGGTCTTTTTTTCCTCTCGGATGACCATTCCCATTGGTTATTTTGGTTGCTGGCTGCGCTATTTTGTGGGCTAGTTTCGGTTTGGCTTTGTTCTTCCTCAATTTGTAGTAATGAAAGGCCTTCTTCGCATGTACTGATCCTTCTTTGTTTCTCTTTCCAGGGGAAGGCTAGTCCAAAGGGGAATGTCCATCTGTATGCGATTTGTTTGGCTTGTAGTGCTTTTGTGATCGGTTGCATAAGCTTCCTTTTATGTAGGGTGATCAACGCTAGATCCTGCTACAGTTGGATTCGCCCTCCATTGATTGATTGTTCTTTGTGGGTACGTGCGGACTATAGGAGGTCATGGCAATAAGAACATCTCTAGGTCTCACTCCTGGCTCATTCCTTTTGGGGCCCACTCGGTGGATTCTGTCAAATTCAAATCTCTCTGGGGGGGGGGGGGTCGTTCAGGATGCTGCTGAAGCAATGTTGCATGGTGTCCCGTAGATCTTTATCCTGGATCGCCTCTGGGAGGCCCTTGACCCGGATGTTGGATCTTCGTGAGCGATTTTCCAAGTCTTCAGTTTGGATCTCTAGGTTATTTGTAGCTCTGACGACCTGGCCTAGTAGGCTATTGTATTGCTTTGCTTCCTCTGCCATATGTGAGAGTCCATTTTCGAGTGTGTCCACTCTGCCTCCAAGTTCGTCTATTTCTTGTCGTTCTCTTTCAGGGATGTCTTCAGCTCTTCTGGCATTGTTTCTAGTTGGGTCTGGAGTGTGTTTGTTATCCTGGATTCCATGCCCCAGATTTTTACCACACGTTCAAGTTTTGGGAGTCCTCGTGCTTCGCTTTTCAAGCTTTTTGCTGCGTTTTTCACTTTTTGAGAGATATTATTTTTTGGTCAATCGAGCCCGTGTGCTCCATCGTTTATCTATCCCACTAACGGGGACCCGTTTTTCATTAATTTTTTTCAGCGCCCCTCAAGGGCTGTTTTCGCCAAGTATTCTTGGAGGCTTCCAGAAGATTTTTCAGGTTTTTACACCACGTGGATGATGATGGATGAGAAGGACGTTGCTTCCCTCTTCAAGCTTTGCTCCGACTGCGGTTTACGGAATGTGTACATGGACGACAAGCCTTCCTAGTGCCTGTACTGCCTGCACCTGACACATAAGGAGGAGGATTGTGAGATTTTTCCTGGCTTCACGAAGCGCACGTTGAAGGATCGATACCAGCGGCTGGAATCATGGCTGCAGTCCAAGGCCTCTGCCCCAGGTGGCACCCAGGTTCATGCCTCTCCCGGATCCTGCAAACCTGAGCGGGCTTCTAAGTCCTTTGAGGGCGCTCCACTCGTGGGGGCCAACACAAGGCCAAGCACCGCGAGTCTGCTTCTGTTGGGGTCGCCGCTGCTGCGGGTCCTGTGACGGTCAGGTCACGATCATCATCCCCAGCTGTATCGAACTCAGCCACCGCTCTGGATCGTCGTCCGAGAGGAAGTCAGCTACCCCGGGCAAGCTGAGAGAGAATTCGGAGAAGGCCAAGCAGGCGAAGGCCAGACAGGTTGCGGTGTCCGACCCTCACGTGACGGAGAAGGCCAAGGTGGACAAGGGTTCCCACAAGGCCCCGAAGGAGAAGGCCAAGCAGGACAAGGTGTCCGACACAGCCAGTAAGGATGAGGTCAAACCGGACAAGGGATCCAGCCTTTTTGTGAAGTCCCAGGTGCACCAGGCGAAACCGTCGCCCTCCCTCTAGGTGGTGGCAACGTCGCTTTCGAAGGCCATAGGGGCGGACCCACAGGGTACCCTGACGATGGCCAGTGTGTCTCTTCCTCCCAGGAGGGAGGCTTCGAGTAAGCCAGTTGAGAAAACCCTGGAGAAGAGGATGCCGGACCTCAGTCCGAGACCGACCCCTCTGGACCAGAAGAATGGGGGGGGGGGGGCGGAAGGCCTCCAGGGTATGGACATTTCTTCGGCTGATGAGGATGAGATCATTTCCATCCACACCATCCAGGTGGACGACGATGATGATGAGGGAAGCGCCTGGGACTCACCCCACTGCAGGGGTGATGATGACGGCAGGGTTACCATCTATGGAAGCGACGACAAGGCACCCCAGGATGAAGGTCCGGAACCTAGCGCCCCTACAGCCCAGATACCGCCTAGAGACCTTTCACTGGACATCCTCTCGACCCTCCACACGCTGGTGTCTGAGATACAGAGGAGGATGTCGGCTACCCCTCCGCCCACTCCTCCCGCAGCGCCAGTGCGGGCCACCCCGTTGACACAGGGGGAGCCGCCGGCCAAGAAGAGGAGACGGCACCCTGCGCCTCCATGCCATCCATCACCCCATCTTCACCGTCCCTCTCCCTCCGAAGGAAGACTGAGTGAGATCGTTCCATGCGATGATCGCCCGAGCATCAGAGCTTTTCCAGATCACGCTGAAGGAAAAGATGGAAGGCTTCTTATATCAGCTCTGGGAGGCGAAAAGGAAGACCATCCTTTCGGTCCCTATCCTGGACAACGTTTGGGACGAAGGGCTGTCTCTGCTGAAGAACCCCTCTACAGCCCCAGCGAAGAGAGACCGACTGGAGAAGAAGTACTGGGTGCCGGTCTCTGCACCCAAGTGCTTACGGTCTCAGCGGCCGCCAGGAAAAAATTGTTGGGCTCGGCTGCCTCCTCTTCCTCCAACCCTCCAGACAACGAGGGGAAGAAGTTGGATTTGATGGGTCGAAACGTTATCTACTCTAAGGCGATGACCGTCAAGGCTGCCAACAACCTTGCGATCGTGGCCAGATATGACCAGGAGCTGTGGTTTAAACTGTCTTCGCTGCTGGGCTTCCTCCCTGATGACAAGAGGGTTGAGGATTTGGAGATCCTTCAAGGAGGCAAGATGGCGTTGGACCATGCCATCACAATGGCCCTGGACATCGTGGACACATGTTTCCGCCAGATGGGAAATGAAGTTTGTATTCACCGTTGTGGCTGACTCAAGGCCACCAACTTTAGACAGGAAGTCTAGACAAGGGTTTTGGACATGCCCTTTGACAGGGACAACCTGTTCGGGAAGGCTGTGAATTAATCCCTCCAGGCCATAAAGACGTACACGGAGACGGCACGTGCCCTGGGTGCTCTACAGCAACGACGACCATCCTTTCATCCCTCAGGAGGCAAGTCTATCCGCTCTTCGAAGGGTTTCGGGAGGGGCTTGTCCTCTAC
Source organism: Ambystoma mexicanum (assembly GCF_040938575.1). Lineage (NCBI taxonomy): Eukaryota > Metazoa > Chordata > Amphibia > Caudata > Ambystomatidae > Ambystoma > Ambystoma mexicanum. The sequence goes on from NC_090921.1 coordinate 1,391,149,480, forward strand.
CACCAGCCCTCCCATTCCTCGACCCAGGAAGCCAATAGGGGTCGCTCCAATGCCTTTGGGGGAGGATGTCATCATCATCAAGGACCTCAAGGCAGCCCGTCGACCTCCAAGTAAGATTGAACCAGCCAGGACGTCGGGCCCCCACCCGTGCACCGCGGTGGAAGGGCCGGCTGGCGAACTTCGTCTGCATGTGGGAGACCATCTCCACCAACAGATGAGTGCTGGACGCACCTTAGAATTCCAACGGAAGTGTCCGCGAATACCACCAGTGGCCCAGTGTCATGTCACGCGGGAGACTGGGGTCTGCCGCTCCCATTTCCTCCTGGCGAGTCTACCCGCGCGTTCGCGTCTGGGGACTCGCCGGGAGGGGAGCGACTGGTTACGGGGCCGGCGGCCTTCGGCGCATGCGCGGGAGACCTCTGTCTCGGTTCCGCGCATGCGCCGTGGACTGGGCTCGCCTCCTTGGAAGGGCTTGCCTTCCAGGCCTCGTTGTGGGTTCGCCGGCGCCCGGAAACGGAACGGCTTGCGTTCCAGGCCTCTCGGGCGCCGGCGGCCCATAAAAGAGGCTGCGAGTCGAAGCGGGTCGCGTCTCAACGCGGTTCGCTTTGCTTGCCTCGTTGTTCCTGCCTCCAGCACTTACCTGGGTCCTGTCCTGGGCCAGCCTGCCTCCAGCTCTTACCTGGGTCCTGTCCTGGGCCAGCCTGCCTCCAGCTCTTACCTGGGTCCTGTCCTGGGCCAGCCTGCCTCCGGCCCTTACCTGGGTCCTGTCCTGGGCCAGCCTGCCTCCAGCTCTTACCTGGGTCCTGTCCTGGGCCAGCCTGCCTCCAGCTCTTACCTGGGTCCTGTCCTGGGCCAGCCTGCCACCAGCACTTACCTGGGTCCTGTCCTGGGCCAGTCTGCCACCAGCCTTTACCTGGGTCCTGTCCTGGGCCAGCCTTCCACCCGCCCTTACCTGAGCCCTGTCCTGGGTCATCTACCACCAACTGTGTATCTGGGTCATACCCTATGCTAGCCTGCACTCTCCTGTTCCATCCTGGGCACGTTTAGACAGTTCTTTATTTGGCCAGACAGCAAGCTCCATCTGACCTCCCTCTTTCCTGTCTTGCCTGACTCCGAACTTTATCCTGTGTACCATTGGAACCATCAGCACCAGCCAAGCTCCTTTTGCCTACTGCGAATACCCTTTCTGCCACACTGGTCTATCTACCAACTGTCGCAGCACAGAGGTTCTTGGAAGATTCATGGTCTCGACAACAAGCTCCACCTGGACTATGGTTCCATCCGTCTGTGCCTAAACAATCCTCTTGTCACGCTTATCTGGAGAGTGCCTTTCGTGACATTGGGAGTTGGTCCATCCTCCACCCAGTTCCTCTTTTGGGTGGTGGACAGGCTGGTTCCTCGTGCCACTAGCTCATCAGTTCCCGGACTCCAGACTGGCGACCTCTGCGAGACCAACCACCAAGACTGCAGGTACGCGGTCCTCTCGGGCCAACTAGCTTGACAGATTGAGACGCCTGCCTTCTGATTCGGAGATGGATGATTCGCAAGACATGAGGAACGAGTTGCTAGCGCTCAGGGCCGAGATGACCGCCCTGCGTCAGGAGAATCAAACTTTACGTCAAATGATAACGCAAGGAGCACCAAGTACCTCTCAAGTAGAGGGATCATTGGCTCATACAACACCCATCAAATTCGACGGAGACCCTAGACGGGTGGCAGAGTTTTGTAACCACTGCCGGATACATTTTCTCTTCAGGTCTACCTACTTCAACAACGATAGGGCCAAGATTGGGTACATCTTGGGGAACCTAACTGGGAACGCATTAGCTTGGGCAACTCCGTTTGTGGTTACGAACAGTCCTATTTTGAATGACTTTGCTGCCTTTGAAAAGGCCTTCCTTGAGGTGTTCCAGACGCCGAACCTGGCCTCCGTTGCACAGAATCAATTGATGGACTACAAACAGGGAAGCACTGACATCATCACCTACATCAGCCGCTTCCGACTTTTGGCTACCGACTCCCAGTGGCCCGAAATTACACAGAAGACACTGTTTCGTCGAGGCCTGAGAGAGGAGTACAAGGATCCCTGAACCAGAGAGCCTTCAACTCTTGATTGATCAGGTACTCCGTATTGACCAAAGGTTAGCCGAACGAAAGGCTGAGAGACGTCGGCTTGACAGAAGCAGTCCCAGGACGACCAGCTCACCCGCAGGTTCGTTCGGGTCGACCGAATCCGGACCTGAGCCCATGCAAGTAGGAGCTATGAGAGGACCTTTGACGGAAGAAGAGAAGAAACGAAGGAGGTCTTTGCGTTTGTGTCTTTACTGTGGAGCAGCTGGGCATTATTTGGGTACGTGCCCTTTGCGTCCGCAGAAGAAGAAGTCGGGAAACTAAGAGACCTGTCGTATACTGGAAGGGCACCGACAGGTCCTATCCCTTCCTCAGACCCTTCTGTTATATGTTCTATTCGTCTGCCCATGCAACCAGCGGTGCTACAGACCCTGAAGGTCCAAATTAAGTTACCAGACAAGAACCTGGAAGTATTCGGTCTATTGGACAGTGGGGCTTCTGGCAATTACATTGACGAAACGTTCGTCTCCAGACATAAGATACCACTCATTTCCAGACACACACCTCTGTCTGTGGAGCTTATTGATGGTACTCCCTTGTCTTCTGGACTCGTTAGTCAGTTCACAGTTGGACTGGCTCTTCTGATTGCTGACCATTACGAAGAACTTGCCTTGGATGTTATTAGGTCACCGACCTACAAAGTGGTCTTGGGACTACCTTGGTTGCAATACCACAATCCTTTGATAGACTGGAGAACCCAGACCTTGACCTTTTCATCCGCAGTGTGTGCTCAAGAATGCAAGCTACCGGTTCCCACCATGGCCGTTTCGACCTCTCTAGAAACAGACTGCAGTGGGGTCCATCTATGTTCCACGTCTCTGGTCCCACAGGAATATTCCGAATTTAAACAGGTATTCTCTGAACCTGGCGACATACCCCTTCCTCCACACCGTTCCTTTGATTGCTCCATAGAACTGCTGCCGAACCACGTCATTCCCCATGGGAAAATATATGCCCTAACACGTGACGAGAAGCAAGTTCTTCAGGAGTATTTGTCAGAGAGTCTAAGAAAGGGGTACATTGTGCCGTCAAAATCCCCCGCAGGATTTCCCCTGTTTTTTGTAATGAAGAAAGAAGGTACATTGAGACCCTGTGTCGACTACCGGCAGTTGAACGACATAACAGCCAAAGACCGGTATCCTTTACCTTTAATTCGCAGTATCCTTGAAACCCTGCACACTGCGCGAATCTTCTCCAAATTGGACCTACGCGGAGCTTATCATTTGGTGCGCATCAGGAGTGGGGACGAGTGGAAGACAGCTTTCAAGACACCTTTTGGGCATTTTGAGTACAGGGTTATGCCTTTCGGCTTATGTAATGCCCCCGCTGTTTTTCAACGATTTATGGACTACATCTTTGGTGATCTGCTAGGATTATCCGTCTGGGTTTACCTGGACGACATACTGATTTTTTCTAAATCCTTAGACGAGCATGTGGAACACGTTTGTGAGGTCCTTTGTCGGCTGTCCATCAATAACCTATTTGCCAAAGCAGAGAAATGTAGCTTTCACCAACCCAGCATTGAGTTTTTGGGATTTGTTATCAATCAGGAAGGTATTGGGATGGATCCCAAGAAGGTGCGAGCCATACAAGAATGGAAACATCCACACGATATCAAGGCTCTCCAACGCTTTTTGGGATTCGCAAACTTTTACAGGCGCTTTATTCCACAGTTCTCGCAGATCTCGGCGCCTCTCACCAGGCTAACCAGCAGCAAGATCTCTTTCGAATGGGATTCCGTGGCTTCTCAGGCTTTCGACGTCTTGAAGTCGGCTTTTATGGCTGCCCCGATCCTGCGCCATCCCCAGGAAGAGTTGCCCTACATAGTGGAGGCCGACGCTTCCAGCTTCGCGGTAGGAGCAGTCCTTCTTCAGAAAGATCCAACCACGTTAGTAGAACATCCAGTGGCCTATTATTCTCGCAAGCTGAGTCCCAGCGAAAGAAACTACGCGGTGATTGAAAAGGAACTGTTGGCCATCAAGACCGCATTCGAGGAATGGAGACATTTTCTCCTCAGAGCTCGCTTTTCTGTGGAGGTGCGGACAGATCATCGCAATCTGCAATATCTTCGCTCTTTGCAATGTCGGACTCCTCGTCAAGCCAGGTGGGCCTTCTTCTTCTCTCCGTTTGAGTTCCATGTTACTTATATCCCGGGAACCTCCAATTTGAAGGCGGATGCTCTTTCCAACGTGGAAGAGACGTCTTGTCCAGATCTGCCACTGATTTCTCCTCGCCATTTTTTGCTGGCCTTGTCCCCTCACCTTAAGTCCATCGCGGAAGCCACTCGGTCGGATCCAGAAAGAACGACCCTTCTTAGTCGGCAATTGGTTTCAGAACGAGATGGACTGTTGTTTTTTCAGAAAAGACTCATACCTAGAAGGGCTGTTAGAAGGGGCATTCTACATGGATTCCATGATTCACCCATAGGAGGACATCGCGGGATCAGAGCCACTCGAGAGTTGATATCCCGACAGTTCTGGTGGCCTGGTTGGGCGACCGAGGTCCAGAAGTACATAGAAAGTTGTCCAATTTGTGCCCTGTGCAAGGTTCCTAGAAGACGACCATTGGGACTGCTAGTGCCTACTGAAATAGCACCCTATCCGTGGGATACTATCGCTACCGATTTCATTGTGGATTTGCCTCCATCGGAAGGGTACACTTGTATAATGGTGGTTGTGGACAGCTTCACCAAACTGGCCCATTTCATCCCATTCCAGAAAATCCCTACAGCTACTCAAATGGCTTCAGCATTTCTGCACGAAATTTACCGGTTGCACGGCCTACCGGAGAAGATCATATCGGATCGAGGAACCCAGTTCCTTTCATCATTTTGGAGCAAGGTGTGTGGTCATCTGGGAATACATAGGGCTCTAAGCTCAGGCTATCACCCACAGACCAATGGGCTAACCGAAAGGACCAATCAGACTTTGGAAGGGTACCTCCGCTGTTTTGCCAATGCCACACAGTCTAATTGGAAAGATGGGTTAGATCTGGCAGAAGTGTCCTACAACAACACCGTTCATGCTTCCATTGGAGTCAGCCCATTCTTCTGTTCTACTGGTCTACTACATCCTCGATTGATGCCTTTTCAACCAGTTCCATCTAGTACTGTTCCCTCTGCTGATGGCCTGGTCTTACACATCCAGAAACAACAAGAACTAGCATGCAAGATCTTGAGTGAAGCCAAGGATCGGATGAAGAGACAGGCAGACAGGAAGAGGAGTGCAGAACCGAATTTCCGGGAGGGTGACAAGGTGTGGTTATCCTCAAAGAACTTGCCCCTTCACAACCTGCCCGTCAAACTGGCCCCTCGATATTTGGGGCCATTTGTTATCACCAAGCGGCTGTCCTCTGTAGCCTTCCGTCTTCGACTACCCCCTTCTTGGCGTGTACATCCCGTTTTCCATGTGTCCCTGTTGAAACCCTATGTGGTCGATAATTACGGCCGCACCTCTCCTCGCCCGGCCTCTGTTCTGGTGCAGGGCGTCCCGGAGTTTGAGGTACACGAGATCTGTGATGCCCGTTACCGCAGAGGGGTACTCCACTATTTGGTTGATTGGAAGGGGTACCCAGCCTGTGATCGTACATGGGAACCGCGCCAGCACGTGCATGCACCCCGGCTGATACGTGAGTTCTATGTACGATTTCCCTGGAAACCTGGGGCCCCGGGTCTTCCTGGGAGGGGGCATAGTGTCATGTCACGCGGGAGACTGGGGTCTGCCGCTCCCATTTCCTCCTGGCGAGTCTACCCGCGCGTTCGCGTCTGGGGACTCGCCGGGAGGGGAGCGACTGGTTACGGGCCGGCGGCCTTCGGCGCATGCGCGGGAGACCTCTGTCTCGGTTCCGCGCATGCGCCGTGGACTGGGCTCGCCTCCTTGGAAGGGCTTGCCTTCCAGGCCTCGTTGTGGGTTCGCCGGCGCCCGGAAACGGAACGGCTTGCGTTCCAGGCCTCTCGGGCGCCGGCAGCCCATAAGAGAGGCGCGAGTCGAAGCGGGTCGCGTCTCAACGCGGTTCGCTTTGCTCGCCTCGTTGTTCCTGCCTCCAGCACTTACCTGGGTCCTGTCCTGGGCCAGCCTGCCTCCAGCTCTTACCTGGGTCCTGTCCTGGGCCAGCCTGCCTCCAGCTCTTACCTGGGTCCTGTCCTGGGCCAGCCTGCCTCCAGCCCTTACCTGGGTCCTGTCCTGGGCCAGCCTGCCTCCAGCTCTTACCTGGGTCCTGTCCTGGGCCAGTCTGCCACCAGCCTTTACCTGGGTCCTGTCCTGGGCCAGCCTTCCACCAGCCCTTACCTGAGCCCTGTCCTGGGTCATCTACCACCAACTGTGTATCTGGGTCATACCCTATGCTAGCCTGCACTCTCCTGTTCCATCCTGGGCACGTTTAGACAGTTCTTTATTTGGCCAGACAGCAAGCTCCATCTGACCTCCCTCTTTCCTGTCTTGCTTGACTCCGAACTTTATCTTGTGTACCATTGGAACCATCAGCACCAGCCAAGCTCCTTTTGCCTACTGCGAATACCCTTTCTGCCACACTGGTCTATCTACCAACTGTCGCAGCACAGAGGTTCTTGGAAGATTCATGGTCTCGACAACAAGCTCCACCTGGACTATGGTTCCATCCGTCTGTGCCTAAACAATCCTCTTGTCACGCTTATCTGGAGAGTGCCTTTCGTGACATTGGGAGTTGGTCCATCCTCCACCCAGTTCCTCTTTTGGGTGGTGGACAGGCTGGTTCCTCGTGCCACTAGCTCATCAGTTCCCGGACTCCAGACTGGTGACCTCTGCGAGACCAACCACCAAGACTGCAGGTACGCGGTCCTCTCGGGCCAACCAGCTTGACACCCGGCAGGAAAACCACATGCCTGAGCTGCTGCTGCTGGAGGTTTGGCCATGTTACAAAAGGGTGCGTTAGAGCTGGTTCCACAGCGACTCGGGGGCTCCAGAGTATACTCAAGGTACTTACTCGTAAGAAAGAAGACTGGGGTTGGAGGCCCATTCTCGACCTATGACGGCTAAACAAATACATAAAGTACCAGAAGTTCAGGATGGTCATGCTACAGCACGTGCTCGGCCAGCTGGAGGCGGTGGACTTTCTGTTGTCGTTGGACCTGGAGGGCGCATACTTCCACGTCGCCATACACAAAGGACACTGCAAGTTTCTGTGCTTAGTCGTTCAGGGGAAGCATTATCAGTTCAAGGCCCTTCTGTTCGTGCTGAAGTCGGCGCACAGAGTTTTCACCAATTGCTTGGTGTCAGTGGCGGCCCATCTGCGACTGCAAGGGATCAATGTTTACCCTTATCTGGACGACTGACTCATCCGGGCCAAGTCAAGGGACACTGCCGTGCAACACACGGAGCGGACCGTCCTTCTGCTGACAGATCTGGGGTTCTCAGCGAACTATGCAAAGTCCTGCTTAACTCCATCGCAGGACGCACTGTTCCTGGGATCCAAACTCAACACAGTGTCATGCATGGCCTCACCAACGGAGGAAAGGATATCGGACATCCTGGGCAAGGTGCAACGGCTGTTGGCAATAAAGATCGCCACAGTGAGGACCATCAAGTTGCTGCTCGGCATGATGTCATGTATTTATCTGATACGCTGCGCAGGCTATGGATGCTGCCGCTGCAGGAGTTCCTCTACGCCCGTAGGGTCCAGGTGTCCGGAAGCTTCCAGTACAGGATCTCGCTCGACAAGGAGTTCTGACGGGTGATCAGATGGTGGGGCGTGCGCTCCAATACCGCCAGGGGCAGAGATTTCCAGAGCCCATCGTACTAGGAGATGGTCACGACTGATGCAGAGCCCACACTGGTCATCTTTACACAAGAGGCCTGTGGCTGCCAGAAGAGAAGATGCTACACATAAACGTACTGTAACTATGAGCGGTGTTTTGGGCCCTGAAGTCATTTCTGCCGTCCCTCAAGGGCAAAGTGGTGAGGGTCTTCATGGACAATACCACCACAATGTTTTATATCTGGAAGCAGGGGGGCACCAGATCACTGGCGCTCATGGGATGTTCCTCATTCCATTCCATCTGGCAGGAGTACAGAACACCGTTGCCGACTCTCTCAGCAGGGAGCTACGCTCTTGCCACGAGTGGGAGCTTCGGCAGGACCAAGTGGACAACCTGTTTAACAAATAAGGCAATCCCTTGATCGAACTGTTTGCGAGGGTGACAAACACCAAGTGCCGGAGGTTCGCCAGCAGGTTTCCCCAGCCAGGGAGCACAGGAACGCTTTCTGTATGAGTTCCCTCTGTTGCTGTTGCTTCTTCGAGTCATCAATCAACTCAGACGGTGCTGGTGCAGGATGATCCTCGTCGCATCAGCATGGCCGAGGCAGATCTGGTACCCGGACCTTCTCAGCATGTCAGTGTCCCCTCCAGTCAAGCTGCCAGTGGTCGCAGATCTTCTTGCCAGGGAAGGAGGCGCCATTCTGCACCACAACCCAGGATTGCTGAACCTGAAGGCCTGGCTCCTGCAGCATTAGAGTTCGGGTGTTACGATCTTCCAGCGGACTGCAAGGAGGTACTCGCCAAGGCCAGGGCGTCATCTACTTTGAAATGCTACTGACACAAATGGAAGAGATTCGCAATTTGGTGCCCTTCTCAGAAAATCGACCCGCTGAGGGTCACGGCCCCTCAGGTACTGCCATATTTGCTGTTGACTAAATCGGGGCTGGCTCACGCCTCCATCAAGGTACATCTGGCTTCTATCTACTGTACACCAGATCCCCGGGACGACCCTCCTTTTGGTTACGCCGGTTAGTTAAGGAATTCATCAAGGGACTATTGCCATCTCAATCTGGCAGTGACTGGCCTTCCCTTTTTTTGTCTTGAGTGGGACAGGGAGGAGAGGGAAGGTTGGTCCTTCCTGAAAGGCTGTCTGGGAACAAGGTACAAATTGCTCCACTTTCTATAGTGGTCACCAAAATGGGCAGCTGGAGGAAAAAACGTATGCTCAAAGAAACCACTGGGGACATTATATGGTTCAGGAATACTGGTCAGGTGTCGCAGCAAACTCCACAAAGTTGACAGACCCAGATCCCTGTAGAGGAGGGAGCACAGCAACCAACAACAGAGAGATCTAGGGAGAAAGGCAGATAAACAGCAAGGAGAGCAGCTGCTCGGAAGGCAGGCTGGGACAGGGAACACAGGGGGGGAAGGCAAGGAAGGAAAACAAGAGAGCTCATAGCCAGGCGATAACAAGGAAAATACCACTGGAGTGAGCGTCTGCTAGGCTGGAAGCAGTGTTGAGACGCACTGAAGCCTTCTGAATGCAGAAGGAAAACAGCAGAGGCATTGAGCAAACTGTCATTACCATGATGACGTCATGCGTGACGCAGCCGTATCCGGCGGCCACGTCGAAATGGGCTGTGAAACTTCCTATGTCTGTAAATCTGTCGGTGCGGTCCTGACTTGATGACATGTTGAAGTCACCAACACCGGATCCTTTGAAGAAGGCCCTGGCTCCTTGGGGACATCAATATGGATACGCTGCAGCACAGGAAGTGGTCCTGCTCTTCCAGTGGTTCCGGACATCACTCTTCATCTTCCATGAGGAAGCGAAGTCATTACTCCACCTCCAGGGACGCTGGTGGGGCCTTTTATTAGTTATTTGCTACACTGGTACCTTTCTCCATTAAGTCTTCTTGCCGAGACAGTGGGAGGAGTTCAGACTTAAGATGTTGGACATCTTCAACTAGGCCTTGGTGCCTGTGACGGAGCAGGGTCCCTCTGCGATTGTTCAAAGCAGCAGAGGTACCTCCTCGACATGCAACTGTATGCTTGCTGGCTTGTTCCAGCTTCTCCCCCGGAGACTGCTCCACGCCGATGCTGCTTGGGTCAGTCTTCAGACCTGGAAGCCTCTGTGCTGCCTGTGGCATCATCTACCCTTCGCTGGATTACACTCCAGCATCTTGGAGTGCCTCGCAAATATGGGTTAGTTCTTCCTTGAAGGGCACCCCAATCCTTATGGGTTTGAGCTCTTGGACTCTACAACCAACTGGTTGGTGCCTAGCTTGAGGGAGGGATGCCAGCGGATTGCACACTTTGCTGCGCTTGCATATGGCAAACCTCATGCATCCTTTCACAGGACCATTGCCAAGGCTGTAGAGCTTTTGGGGTAGGTTGCACCCACTAAACCTGCAGTCTAGTTTGCTCTAACTGACATTTTTCGAGAGGGACCACCCAGAGGAGGAACCCTGCTTCCTTTTACCACCGATGTGTAGATACTCCTGTTATAGCTGGCAGCATGGCAGAAGCCTCGTTCTGAAATGGGTTTCTTCTCTACTCACCTTATGTCTTGTAGTTCAGGCATCCACGTACGAGGTACAAATCAGCGACCTACCTTTCCTCTCCCCGGAAAGCGGGCGAAAGAAGGTTGATGTTGGATGCCGCAAGGTTTTTTTGCTTTTGGTAGCCAAGTAATAAGATGTGAACACCATTTCTGCTCTAGCCAAGTACACCGACACCTCTTGGGCTGTGATCTGTGAGGCGGGAAATAGGAGATGAATGAATGATTTACTTCCTTACTAAAGGATGGAAAGGATTCTGCATGTCAAAGGCTCCATTCTGGTTTTGACATGGCAGACTGTGTTGCCTGGGCAATGGGCACTGGGTCTGTTATTCACAGACATTCCTAATTGAGGACTTAGGGTTTACCCCAGATGTTAAAGCAAAACTGCTTGACATACTATTCGATGGCAACAGCCTGATTGGGACAAAGGCCGACCAGTCCTTGTAGAGGTTTCACACCACCAAGCTGTCCAACAGACCTGCGCAATGAGGGGTTCTTCTTTTCTGTGCATGCCCTCCTTTGAGTTCTGTGTTGGAGTCGAGTGCCTCTGAAATACAAGGGTGTTTCCCTTGTCCTGCAGAGTCAGAGGGTCTGGAAAAGTTGGGACTGCTGCCTCTTCCGTTCTATCAGCTATCCCTGGTCCAGAGCCACTTAAATTTGGATGTGTGCCTTTTTTCTCCATTAAAGGGGGAGATTGTCAATGTTCATCAAGGAATATCTGAATCCTTCGAATGGGGCGAATGGAGTTTTGACACAGGACGGTGGACACTTGATTTACATAGACATCCTGACAGAATTCTTAGTACTTTAGTTGAGGCAAGGAAACCCCTCTTCGAGTTAGTGAGGTAGGTTTTTATTTTCTTGCTCCCTCATAGGCACCAAAGCCTAGTTGAAGTGGTCCAACATCTTAAGTTTCAACAACCATGCCACCTGTGTGTCAGTCTCCTCCTTCTGTACCTTTACACCAGACTTTGATTCGAAGATGTTGATCACAGATCCGCACAGGATATGCCTGTGGTGTCTTGGTAAGGAGAATTAAATAGACGACTCTGGTTCTTGTCAGTAAATGACTAGCAATGCCTTGAAGAAGAGAAAGTTCAAACTCTCCCTAGGTCGGTCAGTGTCTAAATCCCCCAGCCCCCCCCCCCCCCCTACTTCCTCAAAGAGGAAATCCTCTGATGAGAGGAGCTTAAAGGATAAATCACCTCAAAGGTCTAATAAACGCTCCAAACAAATCAAAGTGGTCTTAGTCGAGGAGCGATTTGCGTCACTCTTCATTTTAGTCTTCTCGATGAAAATCTAAAAAGGAGACTCCATCATTCTTCGTCATCCAACTCCTCGCCCAACAAGAGACAGGTATGTTTCCCAGACAAGTCTGCCTCAGCAGCAGATTAGGAAGAGTTCCGTCATGAGATGATGTATGTCTTTTCGAAGGCGGTCCCTCCCAGACCCTCAAAAGTGCCACAAAAGGCTAACGATCCCACTGTGCATTCAAAAGCTAGCAGGGAACCGTCAAAGGATTCGACTCGCGCCCAAAAGCCTCTAAGATGCCTGCTCAAGTGGTGTTGACAGTGTTGACTGCAAAGATATCTAAGCCAAAAGCTTCGACATCTTCATTATCAAAGGGTTCAACATCAAAACCATCTACGTCATCCCTTGATCTATCTCCAAGCTTTAAGCCGATATCGAAGAAAGACTTTAAGTCCTTTGGAACCATTTTTTTAGGAGGAAGATGACAACGTTGTACCTTTTGGGTACAAACGTTTTGGCATGCCCATTGTTGCAGAGGAACTCATCTGTGAAGAATCTTACTTAGAAGCTTGGCTACGTGCCTTCAGGAAGCCAGTGGCTTGGACAGAAGTGGAGTTTGGTTCAGCTGACACAGCTGCTCATCCCAAGTGCTGCATACATGACAGTGATGAACAGGGTCACTAAGTATTTGGATTGGGTATGTCCTGCAAACGACATAGCGGAGGATGACCTTATGGATATCCTTGACAAAAAGAACATGTGCTGTCTTTCCATTCTGCACTTAAAAATATTTTTTTTAAAAAATTGGCAGAAACCCGATACCACTTGGGCAGTCAATAAGGAGTTGGTTAGGAAGTATAGACCATCAGCACTTGATCCTGAATTGTATCTCCAGGCACCCTACTCCTAAGAGTGTAGTGTTACAGACGGCTGCTTCTACCTCTAAAGCAACTGCATATCCTTCCATACCACTAGACCAATATGACAAGAAATATGACGTGCTTGCAGAAAGGATGTTCTCGGCTGGGGGTATGGCACTCCAAGGCCATTAATGCATCTTGTGCATTATCAAAGTACTCCGTATCTTCAAAGCTTCAAAATGTTTAGTTGGAACACCAGAGGGCATAGTCATCTCTTAAATTCCAATCTGCACACTCTTGAATATTATGACATCATTGTGCTACAGGAGACTTGATTAGTCCTAACTCCTGTATGGGATAATTTTAATATTCTAATCATACCAGCCATATATCAACAAAAAGGGAGACCAATGGCTAATAAACTCTCTACAGGGTGCAAATTGGAAAAATGGGCAGAACCAAGCAAGTACATCCAACTAGTTAAAATCTTTATTGGTGCAAACGTGATTGTGCTACTAAATGTCTACTGGAATCATTTTTTCAGAGACATTGAATCCTCGTTAAACCTAATTCTCCAGCATGGGGTCTGGCATGGATTCACATGCTCATGAATATTCCCCGTCGTCAGGCTGGGAATCCTCGGTAAAGAAAAAATCAGTTTCAGTTTCGTTTCCGAACTGTCTTTCTACTAGTAACAAATCACTGGTCTCTGGGTCATACTGCCCTCTACCTAAGCCCCTCTCCTGGCAGCCATTTTCAGATTTTTATTGCACGTTCAAGTGTTGGGAGACCTTGTGCTTTAGCTCTCGAGCTTTTACTGCGTTTTGTGTTTTTTCGAAGAGTTTACTCTTATATTTTCGGTCAATCGAGCCTCAAGCTCCACCGATTCTACTTCCGATCAACGGGGACCCATTTTTGGAACTTTCTACGCCCCTCAAGGGCATCTTTTCCGTAGAGTTTCCACTTCTCGGAGGATTCCAGAAGATCTTTGAGGCCTACCCTGCGTGGTCATTGCCCAGGACAAAGGAAGCATGACGCCTGCGGACCGAAGCTGTTCAGGAGATGCCCTGGATGCAGGCTACAGAATGTCTTTAAGGAGGATGAGCACTCTCGGTGCCTCTACTGCCTTCACAACGACAAATCGCACGTGGAGAAGGACTGTGTGTTTTGTAAGAACATGTCCGAACGGACAATGAAGGATCGTCGTACTCGACTCGCCAACTGGCTGGAGGGGAAGAGCCAGGCAGCAGGTGAGAAGAGGAAGAAGTCCGAGCGGTCTTCTAAGACATTTGAGGGCACTCCTGCGATGGGGGCTCAACAAAAGGCAAAGCACTGCAAGTCCGCGGGCACCGGGAGCGCCGATCAGTCGGGCTCCTCGGCTGCCAGGCAGGGCGCATTATCACCGACGCCATCAACCACGAGCCAACGCTCTGGCTTGGGGAAGAGGAAATCTGAGAACCCGGGTAAGCTTCGGGAGAAGTCCCGGTCGATCCTGACAGAGACAGCTGAGGGGGAGCGAGATGGTGACCCTCCCCCCAAGGTGAAGGCCTCAGGGTCGCGAGGTTCCTGATTCACCCAGCTAAGGTCTCGATCGAGGGAGTCGTGGCGGCCCTGGCGAAGCCTGCGGATGCAACCCCAGTGGAGACGACCTCTGGGCCTAGAGTGTCCCATCTACCGCGAAGGGAATCCTCTTTTCAGCCTATCGATAAGACCCCCGTGAAACCCCGGGCAGAGAAAGAGGGGGGGCCCGGTGTCCATTACGGACGCAGATACCACCTCTGAAGAGGAGCTGGCTGGCGTTGCAAAGATCCTGAATGAGAAGTTCGAGGAGGTCCGGTCCTACGGGAGGGATCCCGACGAGGCGGACGAAGAAAGCGACGGCGGTGCCAACGAGGAACCGCGGGCCATGGAGGGGACTGAGTATCCTACTCCCCAACCGTCGCTCCTGTCTCAACTAATGCCTATGCCACAAGACAACTCAGGAGCGATCTTGATGGCTATTCAGGCCTTGTGTACGGAGATAAGGACAAGGTTGCCCTTACCCCCAGCGGACGATCCAGCGGAGCCTCGACCGTCGGGAAGCCCATCAAGCAAGCGGAGGAGAACTCATCCCCCTCCTCCTTTCCAGCCTTCACCGCCTTCCCCTCTTCCGAGGGATGAGGCGGGGACGCATGACGACGGTGGTGACGACGGAATGGACCTTCCATCACCACCCGCTCTGTCCTCCCCTCCCGGTGAAATTGGCTACTTCCAAGCCATGATCGCCAGGGCATCTGAGCTCTTCCAGCTCTGCCCGAAGAGCAGAAGAAGGAAGGTTTCCTCTACCACTGGCGGGAGGCCAAGAGAAAGACTGTCCTCTCAGTTCCATTACTGGACGACATCTGGGACGAGGGGCTGGTGCTCCTGAAGTACCCGTCCAAGGCTCCTGCTAAGAGGGACCGGTACGAGATAAAGTACCGAGTCCTGGACTCCTCCCCCATGTGCCTTAGGGCACAACCGTCCCCGGATTCGGTCGTCTCCGCGGCGGCGAAGAAGAAAGCGGCGGGGGCGACGGCTTCAACCTCAACTTCCCCGCTGGACGGCGAGGGGAAGAAACTGGACGCCATGGCACGGCGGGTCATCTCGTCGTCGCTGACGACTATTAATGCGGCCAACGCCCTCGCGATTGTGGCATACTACGACAGGGAGCTGTGGTTTAAGATCGCTCCCCTGCTGGACTTCCTCCCGGACGACAAGCGGGCCGAGGCCCTGGAAATCCTACAGGAAGGCGAGGTGGCGTCGGACTATGCCATTACGGTGGCCACGGACATCGCTGACACTGGCTTTCACCAGATGGGCAACAGCGTTTGCCTTCGTCGGCGTGGCTGTCTCAAGGCCACCGACTTCCGCCAGGACGTGCAGACCAGGGTTCTGGACATGCCCTTCGACGGGAACAACCTGTTCGGCAAGACGGTGGACGTGTCACTGCAGGCCATCAAGGCGGACACCGAGACGGCTTGAGTAACTGAAGGGTAAGCTCATGGGGTACCCCCACTTGGTCTTTAATTATTTTAATGCATGCAGGCCACACTAGCACTAGACTCATCCCTTTATAGAGATGCACCTAATAGCAAGTTTGCCCCGCATTTTTATGTATTTTCTATTTAATACTTTTTCTCGTTTACCACACACAGGGGTGACCAAGTCAAGGCCCAAGAAGAAGGCTCTAAGCCGAAACGTCACGGGACTAAATAAGTTTGAAGGCTTTATTTCCTCCAATCCCGTCCATAAGTTGATCTGTCTCCAGACGTAGACCAAAGACTAGGTCCCTGTTTTCCTAAGAACTTACAGACACTAGTTGTCTTGCACTTATTATTTACTTAAGACAAAAAACTTTGTGAATGATGGTTCTAGGTTTTTTCATTTGTTTATTAATTTTTTTGTATTTTTCAAGTTGTTTGCCATAAACATGTTTGTTTTCTGTTCCTTTCTCAAATGCACTTCTAAAAATGAGAAAATTAATGTATTTTGACGAACGATGTACCTTAAAAAACACCTATACATCTTCTTGTAAAATTAATTGCATAGATGATGTTGTGCAGCTACTAGCACTAAGTAATTCTTTTTTTCTTAAAAAGAAAATTAAAAAATGTGGCAATCCAAGGGCCTCTTTTGCTCATCTTTTTAGAATATCCTTTGACAGCTAGCTAAGTAACAAAGCTGTTGCCAAATCTTATTTTTGCATGCTAAATAATCACCCTTTACCAAAATGTATAGGTAAAGAGATCTAAAAACAAGTGGCAGGACGCCTCCCTACTCGTTTCATGTACCGAGACGGCTTGAGCCTTGGGTGTTCTTCAACAACGGCTGTCCTTTTGGAATTCCAGAGGCAAGCAAGGTGCCTCCAAAGGATTCGGCGGCGGTTCCTCGTCGTACCGCCAAGCGGCCCGCTCCTCGTCGCAGGAAGCCTACATGAGGATCCAGTCATCGTCGCCAAGGGCGGCAAGACCGCGGCCAAGCAGGACTGAACCGCCCGTGGTGTCATGCCCCCACCCAAGCACCCCGGTGGGAGGCCGCCTGGTGAAATTCGTCAGCGTGTGGGAGTCCATCTGAACCGACCGTTGGGTGCTAGATGCCCTGGCCCGCGGGCACACTCTGGAATTTCAGAGATGGTGTCCCCGTATACCACCCGTGGCCAGGAAGGAAAACCATGTCCCGCAACTGTTTCTGGAGGTACGAGCGATGCTAATGAAGGGAGCCATAGAACTCGTCCCAAAAAGGCTCCGGAGTGTACTCGCGGTACTTCCTCGTCCGGAAGAAGACCGGCGGTTGGCGACCCATCCTGGACCTTTGTCATCTAAACAAGTACATCAAGTCTCAGAAATTCCGGATGGTCACCCTCCAGCACGTGCTGGGACAGCTGGAGGGAGGTGATTTCCTATCGTCGCTGGAGTTGGAGGATGCCTACTTCCACATCCCCATTCTAAAGGGACATTGCAAATTCCTATGATTCGTGGTCCAGGGGCGGCACTACCAGTTCAAAGCCCTTCCCTTCGGATTGAAGTCGGTGCCCAGGGTATTTACCAAGTGCCTGGCACCAGTGGCGGCGCACTGCGCCTGCAGAGGATTCACATCTACCCCTACCTGGACGACTGGCTCAACCGAGCGAAGTCAAGAGAACTCGTCGTCGAGCACACAGCAAAGACCGTCCAACTGCTCACGGATCTGGGATTCTCGATCAACTTCGCGAAATCCCACTTGGTACTGTCGCAAGTCGCCCTGTTCCTGGGAGCCAGACTCGACACAGTGGCTCAATTGGCCTCCCCGTCGGGGGAAAGGACGAAGGCCATCCTGGTGCAATGGCTGTCGACCATGGAGGTGGCCACTATGAGGTCCATCAAGTCCCTACTCGGCATGATGGCATTGTGCATCTTCCTCGTGCGCCTATGCAGCCTGCGGATGCAACCACTGCAGGAGTTCCTCGACGCCCGTTGGATGCAAGCGGGGGCAGTTTCGAGGACAGGATCTCACTGAACGAGACTTTCCGCCAAGCGATCTGGTGGTGGGGCACCCGCGCGCATCTAGCGGCGGGCATGGACTTCCAGACCCCGGCACATCAGGAAAAGGTGACGACGGACGCCTCCCTGGAGGGATGGGGAGTGCACACCGGAGATCTCCACGCAAGAGGCCTTTGGCTCCTGCAGGAGAAGTCTCTACACATCAATGTCCTGAAGCGCCGAGCCGTGTTCTGTGCCCTCAGGTCGTTTCTTCCGTCCCTCAAGGGAAGGTGATAAGGATCTTCATCGACAACACCACCACAATGTTCTACATCCGGAAGCAGGGGGCACCAGATCCCTAGCGCTATCCAAGAAAGCGCAGGATCTGTGACACTGGGCCGTCTCCCAGGGGATGTTTCTGGTACCCTTCCATCTGGCAGGAATAAAGAACACCATTGCCGACTCACTCGGCAGGGAGCTGCGCTCGTGCCACGAGTGGGAGCCGCGGCAGGATCAAGTGGATCTCCTGTTCCGACGATGGGGCAATCCCCAGATCAACCTATTCCCGACGGCGACGAACGCAAAGTGCCAGAGGTTCGCCAGCAGGTTTCCCCAGCCGGGGAGCATGGGCGATGCCTTCTCATTCCCCTGGAACGGCCTATTCCTGTATGCGTTCCCGCCGTTGCCATTGCTGCTGAGACTCATCAGTCAACTCAGACTGTCCCGGTGCAGGATGATCCTCGTCGCACTGGCGTGGCCGAGGCAGATTTGGTTCCCGGTCCTTCTGGACATGTCAGCGTTCCCCCCCCCCAGTCGAACTGCTGACGGACGCGGATCTTCTCGCCAGAGAAGGAGGCGCCAACCTCCGTCAAGACCCGGGATCGCTGAACCTGCAGGCCTGGCTCCTGCAGCACTAGAGTTCGGAGGGTACGATATCCCGGCGGACTGCAAGGAGGTACTTGCAAAGGCCAGGGCGTCCTCGACTCTCAAGTGCTATGGACACAAATGGAAGAGGTTCTCTGTCGGGTGCCGTGCACAGAAGATTAACCCTCTGCGGATTACAGCCCCTCATGTCCTGCCGTAATTGCTATCACTGGCTATGGCGGGGCTGGCGCATGCCTCCATCAAGATCCAAATGGTGGCTATCTCCCGCTACACCAGAACTATGGGGCGCTCGTCGCTATGGTCCCATCGCCTGGTGAAGGAGTTCATGAAAGGACTGTTCCGATCGTTCCCGCCGGTGAAGGCTCCGGCCCCGGTGTGGGAGCTCAACGTGGTGCTGACCAGGCTCATGGGGCTGCCATTCGAGCCTCTGCATACGAGGCACCGTTTAAGTTCCTGTCGTGGAAGACAGCGTTTCTTGTGGCCATCACCTCTGCACGACGAGTGGGAGAGATCCGGGCCCTCTCCTGTAAACCTCCATACCTGACTTTCCACGAGACGAGGGTGGTGCTGAGGACGCACCCCTCCTTCATGCCCAAGGTGCCGTCGGACTTCCATCTCAACAAGCTCTTGGTGTTACCTGTTTTCTTCACGTTGCCTTCGTCGCCGGGTGAGAGGACTTTGCACTCGCTGGATGTAGCTAGAGCGCTGCAGTTCTACGTGGACCGCACAAAGAGCTTTCGGAAGACATCACAACTATTTGTGAACTTTGGACCTGTGAACCAAGGGAAGGCGCTCTCAAAGGCTTCCATTTTCAGATGGCTCTCCGGCTGCATCATGCCCTGTCACCGGTTGGCAAACCGTTGCCCGGCCGTCCGAGAGCCCATTCGACCAGAGCGATTGCTGCTACTACGGCATTCTTGTCTGGTGTGCCCCTGCTGGACATCTGCAGGGCTGCTACATGGAGGTCGACGCACACCTTCACGGGATTCTACTACGTCGACCGGGATTCCAGGGAGGAGTCCAGGGTCGCAGGCAGTGCTGCGCAACCTGTTCGCCTAAAGGTGGGCCTGTTGAGGAGGTAAGAATTGCTTAATGTTGAGTTGATAAAATACTTAATGTTGAGCCTTGCCACCTCCCGTGGTTGTGCATGTGTGTACTGCTATGTATTCTTGTATGCTTGAGCATGTGAATCCATGCCAGGCCCCATGCTGGAGAAGGAACAAGTTACTTACCTGTAACTGTTGTTCTCCAGCATGGGTCTGGCATGGATTCACATGTGAACCCTCCCTCCTACCCCTCTGTGGCTCTTCTCTTGGTCCTACTGACACTTTACGTGCTACCAAACCTGAAGATGGCTGCCAGAGGAGGGGCTTAGGTAGAGGGCAGTCATTGGCAGGGGGCAGGATGACCCAGAGACCAGTGATTGGTTACTAGTAGAAAGACAGTTCAGAAACAAAACTGAAACTGATTTTTTCTTAACCGAGGATTCCCAGCCTAACGACGGACATGAGCATGTGAATCCATGCCAGACCCATGCTAGAGAACAACAGTTACAGGTAAGTAACTTGTTCCTTACTTTAGATTCGACAAGAACAACCACCTTTCTTGTGTGCAATTTAAACATACACTTTATGGTTGATAAAGGGAGAAGTGATATGGCACTGTCCCACAGATGGATGTCCTTGATGGCAGACAGCTTTTTTTGCTCAATGGATCCATTGATGCTGACATCCCGCCAAAACCGACATGTAGAAGATCTGAACAGCAAGCTATAATAGATTATATCTATACCGATATATACGATCTATAACGATTCGATGTAATGAAACGTCTGAAATTATGATACAAGAACTGTCTCAAGACCAGGCAGGCCTTTGCGTATCAACGGGACGGAGAAGATGGGCTTCGATCTATCTCATCAAAAAATCTGGGGGCCATATGGCAATTGCTTAACCACACCATCCATAAATCACAGATTTCCTTACAAATAAACGCTGTTACTGAACAGACATGGGTTGAATATTTCACAGATCTATATGTGTTTGAAACTCGAGACTCGCTTCAAGAATTAATTTGCCACAAACTAAATTAGAACTGGGTTTCAACCATGAGGATCTCCTTTTCTACATCTCCAAGTTGAGTACTTCCAGAGCCCCGCGACCAGACAGTCTCTCTTATCGCATCATCAAGAGTATTCCTGAACTATGGACAAACATACTCTTCAAAATTTTTCATGATGTTATGACTTCCCAGACTATTCCAGCATCGTGGTGCAAATCGGTGATTGTACCACTATTTAAAAAGGGGAATCGACAGTCACCTAACAATTACCGTCCGATCGCAGTCTTAGATGTGGATGGCAAATTGTTTTCCAGGTTAATTCTAAGAGACCTTACCAAATGGATTAACACCAACAAATTGTATGATCCTCATCAGACCGGATTTGTACCTGGCCTTGGGACAGCTATTAACTTGACTGCAATTAAAACACAAATCAAAAGATCAAAACAACCAATCTACATGGCATATGTAGATTTCAAATCTGCTTTTGATTCCATATCAAGAAATATGTAAATGACAAAACTCAATGTAAACTGCCCTTCATATTTATTATTTTTCATCTCACAATTATACTCTCAAACATCTATTCAAGTTAAATTGACATTAGAAGGAAAATCGACCATCCTGATGCCCACATACTGAGGGCTAAAACAAGGGTGTGTATTGGCCTCAATACTATTACATTTGTTCATTTCTGACATCTATAACATCTTTACATCCATAACTGCTGACCAGCCACGTTTAGGCACATCATCTGTAGACTGGCTTCTCTATGCGGATGACCTCGTTCTAATATCTAAAACACCCAGAGGCCTCCAGAAATTATCCGCTTTGGAGAAATATGCCAATCAAAATTTACTTGAGATTAATGTGGCCAAAACCAAAGTACTGTACCGTACAGCAGAGAAGCGAAAGAAGGCAATACCCTACATCTGCCACATAAACCACCAAAAACTTGAAGTTGTAGATCAATATAAATATCTGGGCACCAACATTGATAATCATATGTCAGACCAACCATATTTACTTGAGGTACAAACTAAACTTATGACTGTTACTTCACAGGCATGAGTAATACAACGCAGATATGGTAAATTTTCATACTCACCAGCAATAGCATATTATATGATATATGATATGATATGATATGATATGGCATTTGTAACGCGCCTATACACAGGTGTTTCAAGGCGCGACGAGGCAGGGAGGGGAGGAACAAGGGGAGACAGACAACGATCCTACTAGGCCAGGTGTCATTCAGATCGCGCTAGTGCAGGGGTGGGGGAGGGGGAAAAGTGCAAGGGGAAGGGGAGGGGGGGGAAGTGCAGTACAAGGTAAGTGGCGTAAAGTAATAAATAAATAGGGCCAGCTGGTGGCAAGTGCAAGGTAAGTGCAGAACAAGTGCTGGGAAAGGGGGGGGGGCTGTAGGGATACAGAGACAGTCCCGCAGTGCAGAGGGGTTCCAGGGCATCAGTGCAAGTGGAGAGTGGCTGGGCCCAGGACCGAGGCCGTTAAGAGTGGTCCAGTTGCAGAATCAGTGCAGTTTCAGTGAAGAATATTAGCTGTTCAGCAGGGGAGAGGGAGAGAGAAAGCAGAAGCAAAGAGGAAGGTTTTGAGGTGCTTCCGGAACCGGAGATGGTTCTCCTCGAGTTGCATAAAGCGGTCCCTATTATCCTATATGGAGCTGAATCTAAACCTTATAAGCCAGAAATATATTGGACAGAACTGAAAGGGTCTTTTTGGAAAGGAGTTTTGGCATTATCAAAAAGTCAGCCCATGTCGATTGTGAGAATGGAATTAAGCCTGCCATCTTTACATGCTATGTACAGTTGGAAAGCATGTTAATTATACAGAAATTATTTATTAGCAACTGATCAAAATTTGCTCTTTTCAAAACTGTCAAATTACATGCTTAACTCAGATCACAATTTTGCTCATGAATGGAGAAATTATGTCACCTCTGCACTGGCCTCAGCTAGCACATCCCAGGAACTGCTAGTAACCAATCCCACGCGAGCCAAATATAAACTTTGCCATTATGATTGGATATGCACCATTGGCAAGTGCCAAAAGTATAGATCCTTCAAAGATAATCCCTACAATTCAAAGAAAGTTTGAATTACTGAACCATACCTACTTAAATTTCCAAATCCAAGGTACAGAAACATATTTTGACGCTTTCGCCTCAATCTCTGCAAAACCAGAGAAATTCAAATGAGACAACATAAAATCTCCAGTAACGAGAATATTTGCAGGTTTAATTGTAATCAACACCAGTGTGAAAACCTTCAACATCTGATGACAGAATGCCCAGCTTTGTCGAGTCTAAGAAATCTGCCTTTTCAATCGCATCATAAAGAATTTAGAATCCTTACATAATCGGATCTATGACAAACATTTTCATACTCGACTAATCAAGATACAAATTGCAACTGTGAAATATATTGTCTTATTGAATCTTGAGTATCAAATGGAGATTTTGCCAATTTAAGGGCCTCCTGAATTAAAGATGCACTTGATTATGTGATTAATGAACAATTACATGATCTAAAGACTTTTTAATCAAGATGTTCCTAGATTTTGTAGATTCTTCCTGATTGTCATATAATTAATATTTTATCTTCTTTTTTTTATTTTTCCTGTCCTTGAAACTAATGTAACTTTGAATTTGTCATCATTTTGTTGAAAAGTTTTGTGAATATCCTAAACATAATGTGTTTTTAAATTATCTGTTTGATGAACAATCATGTAAAATGTACTTATTATTGAAAGGTTGAATCATTCAACTATAACAAAATGTTATTGCCCAAGCAGCTGATAACATCTCTGAGGGAGAAATGAGGGATGTCTTTAACAACAATATTCATGATGGTCAGGAAGCAGCATGCCAATTTCTCCAATTGTATTTGGACACTTCAGATTGTGTTGGCCGCTCTATGGGATAGAGTGCAGTCAAAAGGAGGTTTGCATGCCCACGCAAATCTGGATTTGCTCCCATTCTCCAGTCTGGACTTCTGGACATGCTCTTCGATGGTCAAACCACTTTGGGGCAAAGACTGATGACAGCTTAGAGAAGGACCAAGCTTCTAATCTAAATCTTTGGATGCAGCCATCCTTCAGCTTCACCCAGCAGCACCCACTTTCTCAGAGTTGGAGGGGATGGCCTTTGAGTTTCTACTGTTCCTTTGGACAAAGAGGACAGAGATTTCAACATGGCTCTAGAGGTCATGAAGGAAGAACAGCTTAGGCAGTCACATCCTCACTACCCTCTGCCACAGACCCATAATCATTCTGAGTGCTTCACTCACAGGACTCCAGTGGGGGGCAGGTTGATTTAGCATCTAGAAGAATGGCAGTACATTACTTCAGATGCTTGGGCGCTGCAGACCGTAGCTCAAGGGTACTGCCTCCCATTTCTGAAATAAAAGCCCCCCGATTGGCAAACAATCTCTTTGGGAACCAGACCTGCTCCTTCTTCAGGAGATTATCCCCCTGTTGGAGGAAGTTACAATGGAAAGGGTACCTGTAGCGGAGCAATACCAGGGTTGGTACGCCACTTATTTTCTGGTTCCCTAGAAAGACCGAGGACTGCGACTCATCTTTGACCTAAGACGCTTGAACAAGTTCCTCAAGAAGGACAGATTCAAGATTGGAACTCTTTCGCAGACCCTCCAGGCCCTTTCGCTCCAAGACTGGATAGTGTCATTCGATCTTCAGGCTGTTTACTTTCATGTGCTTATACACCTCAATCACAGGAAGTACCTGAGGTTTACCACTGGCAGTTCTCACTTTGTTTCGAGTACTACCTTGAGGCTGACCTCCATCCTGAGGGTCTTCACCAAGTTGATGGCGTTGGTGGCAGCGAATCAAAGGAGCGGAGGGATTCACATCTTTCCTTACCTAGACGACTGGCTTATCAGAGCTAGTTCTTCCGAACAGGTTCTAGAACACCTAAACAGCACATGCCACTCTCTCCACAAACTGGGCTTCTCACTCAACTTCAGGAAGTCCCAGGTGACACATTCCCAAAAGCTGCAATTCATTGGAGCAGTCCTGGACCCTTCCTCTGGAAAGGGTTTGCCACCCGAGTTGAGTGCTCAACATATCCTGCAGGTGGTGACAACATTTTAGAATGCCCAACATCTACCAGCCTTCGATTTTCTGAGTTTGCTCGGTCTCATGCCATCCTGCATTTTCGATTGGTGCCATAGGGCTTGCCTAAGGATGAGGGCCCTCAAGTGGTCCATCGGTTCCCAATGGTCACAATTCTCAGGCAGGATGATGGCCCTTCTTCTGGTCCTGAGCAAGGTCAAGCAGAATCGCCTGTGGTAGGCTTGCAAGGAGAATGTTTGATAGGGGAACCTTTTTGGCAACCCTGGCTGGAGATAACAGTAGTCACTAATTCTTCCCTAACAGGATGGGGAGCTCACACAAGCGATCTCGCGATCAGCAGTCTTTGGTCCCCATCAGTCTTGAAACTACACACAAACCTCTTGGAGCTGAGGGCAATCAGACTGGCAATGATGCCCTTTTTTCCAAACTACATGGGTGAGTGGTGTATGGGAGGCATGGTATCACAAGTATGACACTGACACACTAGGTACAATTTGTAAAACCTTTATTGAAGTTTCTGGGGTTGGGAAAACTCCTACTTTGCCCTATAACTAAGATGGGAGTAGTTTCAACCATAAAACCTTAAACAAAACAGTCCTAGTATAGTCTGTCAAATGAAAATGGCTTTTGCTAACCAAACCGAATGCTTGCCCTTTCTCTAAATGTATATAAAGGAGAAATGTATGTAAAGGAAAAACCTGTGTTCAAAAGAATAAATATAGCTGCATCTGCTCTCCTCCCCACTTTAGACCACACAGAGAAAGGCAGTACATGTAAGCAGGACTTATAGACCCACACTCTGGCGCTTGTTTTCAATGCAATAAACCGTTCCAAAACGTGGATCAAGGCTCGTTTGGCCTTCCAGGTTAAAGACCTCCAAATAACGTTTCAACACAAAGTTCACGCAGGCCCCCCTCTGTCGGACTCCGACCTCTTCAGAACAAAGTTCAACTAAACTTGCAAGGGGGCTCCCTTCCCCAAGCTTATTACACTCCTGGTCTCCCTTAGCCGTGCTCAGACCGTGTTCGGATGTCGAAGACATTCGAATGTGCGTAGCTTTCTTTACAGACCTTCGCAGAACCACTTCGACTAAAATTTCAAGGTTCAACTTTCACTCTCCCCTTCTCTAGGAGTTCAGTTATTTTTGCAGTTCATTTGCTTTATCGTTGCAAACAATGCATCTTTCACAGAGACTTTCAAGTGGGCTTCTTCCTTTCGCCAGACCACTCCATTACTCAGTATCGCTGATTTGACAGCTATCTTTACTTCAAAATTCATTCACAGGTTTGCCTTTCTTCTCCTCTCATCCACACACGCGCAGCCTTCACTTGCGATATAATGTTGCCACTTCAAACTTTCTTTGACACACACCGGTCTCTCAGGTCGCTTGCCAACTCACCGGATGTGTGCGTTTCTTTCTTAGTGTTACGATTTCCAATTTACGAGTCAAGGTTAGTACCACAGGCTTGGCCTTGCCTCCCCAACTCTGCCGTTTATATAGGAAGGTCGCTGGCATCCTTGAAACACAACGCAGCCTTCTGATGTGGGATCTGGCCTTCTCCACTTGTCTTTTTGTGACCTGTCTGAGGCAACAACCTCCAGTAGGGAACTCTTAGGGTTTTCGAGCCGCTGCTCTCATCCCTTGGTCCGTCACTCTGCTCCAGTAGGTTTGCCTTCGCCCCGGAAGTTCTGCTCGTACTCGTGTTCCGCCTTGCTCAGAGTGCGTCTTTATGTTCTGCCTTTTATCCATGTGAGGAGAGCTAATTGGTATCAGGTGTATGCACTTAGTCAAGTGCCTGACTTTGCCTGACCCGATTAACGGGACATGTCCAGTACGATGTATGAGCACTAGTCTTGTTACTCTTGTCACCATCTTCTTCGGCCCAGTTTTTGTGTAAAAAGGGAGAGGGGTGGGGGGGGGTGAGTTGGGACCTTGGAGAATCTTAAAAAATAGGATTGGTTAGGTTAACAAAAAAGTGGGGCATACCGCTTCTCACCATCGGCTGCCTCACCCCCACTCATCGAAGACCCCCTCACCCAGGTGATACTCCCTGTTAGGGAGAACTTTCAGAAATGTGCTAATTCCCTTCTACCCTAGAGACCCCAAGCTCTTTTTCTGGACTTTAGGACTTTTAATGTCTAACCTGGAGAGAGGGATACCCTTTTCCCACTCTCATGTATTTTCTGTGATTTGGACTCTGTTTCTTTTTGACTTTGGAGTCTGACAAACTCCATAGGCATCATCTTTACATTGTGACACACATGACCTTCAGTGCAGTGACACAGTGAAGTCTCTTAGATTTCCCAAAGGTTTAAATGCCTTCTCTTGGTGAAACTACTGTTTCCAAGAGCAGTGAAGTGAAATTGACTTTACTTGCATTTTGTAACTTTCTAGACCCCAGCACACACTGTCTTGCACTAGGGTGCTGGAGGGGGTTACTAAGTATCCCCTTTGTCTAGTTTCTCATGTAACATTTTTTATGTTACCCTTTCTACAATTAATGGCTTGTGGCAGTGGTTTACTTTTTCCTACCATTGTGTGTTTGTACTGCGGGCTGCAATTGCTGCTACAGTAAGACTCTCATGGGTACCCATTTTGTCAAAATGGCCCTGGTCGTCTTTTTTCGCCATTTCTGTTTGGAAAGGTCCTTCTTGAGATTTACTCTGTGCGCCAAACCAGGTTTTGTTCCTTTGTTCGTTTTGTCTTTGGCGGGATTTGCTGGAGCTAGAGGTGAAGCCCGCCTCTGGCTCCAGCATGTCTGGCAGGGGCAGGAAGTGAGGGAGGTGCCCGAAACTCCCTGTGCTTAATCCCCTTGCTTACAGGAATGCACCCAAATGTGATTGGCGGCTGGCTGTCCTCCGGCCATGCTTATACCAAAGGTTTGGTTAACTATTGCCAAAAGATCAAGGCTTGTGCCGTCTCCTACAGGGTACTATATACAATCTTGCCTAACACTCCCGCACTGGTCCACCCCCAGCATCTGGATCCAAAAGTGATGGCTGTGCCCTAGGGGAAGGAGGGAGGGAGGGAGAGAGGGAGGGAAGGACAGAGGAAGAGAAGGAGGGAGGGAAGGAGGGAGGGAGGGAACAATCCCTGTGGACTAGCAGGTGAGACACACCCTCTGGTTTCTCACAGTGGACCCCACTTGTTGTAGATTCTATATCTCAATTAACTTATTGGTGGACAAACTCATAATCCTGTTTGGGGTGCATGCTCTTTCAAGAATGACTCCACACGGGGCATTGGAGGTCATAGCAATACTGTGTGCCTAGGCTAAATATCCTGCGCTGTGGGTTGCACACCCTTAGTCTAGCTAACCAGCTAGAAAAACATCCACTTGAACTGTTAATGTGATGTTGCTTGCAAAGATGACATCCAGACTTTCGTTCAAACAAAACCAAGCTGTTTTTCAATTAAAAAAAAAAACACTTTAAGCAGCCTATGCCAAAATGCTACAATGTCAATGCATTTCATCACCAACAGGTCATAATGACCGGCATTCAGCAGCCAAACAAAGATCAAAGTCATGGTTGTTATAAATTCAAAATAATAATGCAGATCCCATTGTGACAAATGTTTACAAAGTCCATAGCTTCACACCCCACCTCCCGCATTGTATGTTGAAACAGCTGGTACAATTGATGCATAAGTACAAA
This sequence comes from Ambystoma mexicanum, assembly GCF_040938575.1. Classification (NCBI taxonomy): domain Eukaryota; kingdom Metazoa; phylum Chordata; class Amphibia; order Caudata; family Ambystomatidae; genus Ambystoma; species Ambystoma mexicanum. The sequence continues at coordinate 1,391,177,706 of NC_090921.1, forward strand.
GGATCAATATATATCATTGGGTCAAATTGATAAATATGTTGGGAAGAAAAAGGAGAAAGAATAGAGAGGCGGAATAGAGTTAGAAGAGTATGTACGCAGACCAACTGATGACATATCTGCGGCATATGAACAAATCATTCCTCCACCTATGCGGTAAATCAAGTAAGTCCAAAGTACGCCAGTATGCATGTTGGTCTAACCTGGCAAAGCTGGTACTTGTAAGCATCTGCATGTCTCATCTGCACAGTCAGTCACGTCTGACTCGAACAAAATGAACAGACTGCAAATGGACATACTAAGAGTTAGGGTACACTCCACAACATCAAACTAGTAGAACCTGTTGGAGACCTCATATAATTTACTTATTCAGTCTGAAACTCAGTGTTCTCAACAAGAGTGCTCCGTCACCCACATACGGACAGTGCCGAAACTGGAGACAAAACAACTGCGGTATAATCTAAATTTGATGTCCATGCCTAAAACGTACTTCTAAAACTAACGTTACACCTTACACAAACTCTCTTACTTGTTCTGGCAACACCGTACTCTTCCCCTGTCAAACGCTCTTGTCTGAGCTGCAGGTACGGTCCATTACTTATTGAGTGCTGATGGCCTTTTTGCCTTCCATACATGGGATCAACGTCCTGATAATGACTGCAACGCAGTGGCCATGCATTACCCCAACATGAGAAGAGGCGCGGGGTCACTATCGCTGTGCAGAGAGGCAATGAAGCTCTTGATTTAGGCGCTTCAAAACTGAATCTTTCTCTATGCCGTTCATCTGGCTGGAGAAGCGAACACAATGGCAAATGCTCTGGGCCGGCAGCGCACAGTCTCCCACGAGTGGGAGTTGGTTCAGGAAGTCCTTCTAGAGATCTTTGCCCTTTGAGGAACCCCTCAAGTGGATCTGTTTGTGTTCAGTATCAACAGGAAAGGCGACCTGTTCTGCTCCAAGGAATTCCAAAAGAGAGGATATCTGAGGGACACTTTAATTGTGGATAGGGAATTTCCAATCCTCTATGCGTTTCCACCAGTCCCCGTCATTCCTCATGTCATCAGGAGGTTGAGGAAATTTGGGAAGTCCATGCTCCTGATTGCTCTGGATTGGGCCAGGAGGACATTGAACCCAGAACTTCTGGACATGTCCATCTGCCCTCCATTTACTTTTCCTCCGAGAATGGACCTACTCTCGCAAAAGGGAGACAACCTCTCAGAAACCAAGCATGAGGTTCAGAGTTCTCATTTCTGGGTGAAGAAGACTAAAATACAAACATTAGGACCTCCCAATGCTTTCGGACAGAAGACCAGCACAAAACTACTATGCAGCTGCCGTTGGAACAAGTATTCCAGCTGGTGTAGGGATATAGATGATAATCCTTTTACTCATGATATACCTGCAGTGCTTTCTTTTTTGTTGCGCCTAGCCTATCAGGGTCTGCAGATGGCTACTGGCAGTGGCTACCTGACAGTGTTTAATGCACTTCTCTCTCTTTCAATGCCCATGCGTGTTACGTATTCTCAAATCGGCTGGGCGAAACATGGAAAAAAAATAGAAGTGATGCAACGGACGAAGTGTGTGCTATTTATACCACAGTCTACGTCTGGTTTGAGCTTGGGTATGGACGCTGCCAAGGGACCTCGACCCGATGATGCTCACGCCCTCTGCTGTCGAAAAAAGTTTCTGAATCTGCAAGCAGGATATCAGTATATCAAAGATGAGGAATCCGTAGGAGGAACATCCAGTGGAAAGAGTGTTACCAGGGGTAAGACATTTGTTCTTCTATGTATTCTTCTCCCACAGATGCATCACCTGTCCCCCGTGCCTACCCCTCCATGGAAGCTGGCGATGGATTAGTTAGTGTCTGTTTCTTTATTCTGGAGATTGTGGATGAGAGGGAAGAGATTGGTGTTCAGCACATGTAGTTAAAAAAAAGTAAAGAATATATAAGTCCACATGATGGCTGGCCTATTTAAGGAAGGTCATGTCTTTGTTAATTTGCTTTTCGTTCCTCAGAGAAAAATAAATGAAATGATGAGAAGAGATATTTCAGTCCTCTCGTGTTCAGTGCATGGGATTTTTCTCTCGAAGGCTGAGTTCAGGGGGTTCGGGGTAGAGTTAGGGGTATTGAGGAACTGAAAAGGGGGCATAGTGAACTCCTTATGACCGACATCCCGTCCGTAGTTGAGGAGTAGCACATTTGAGGCGTGAGGAAGTCAAAAGACAATGTTGAGCCGTACTATGCCCCCGGACAACATTTTCCAAGCAGATCATGCTGAGGGGATGATCTATCAAGATGAATCTGTGGGAGAAGAATCCATTGAAAGAGCATTACTGGTAAGTAATTTCTCTGTCTCTCAGATTAGGGTTGTCCAAAAAAGATGACCCACTTTTTGTGGGTGATGGTGTTGCCTGTGAAGGCATGGCTGTTACTAAACAGACCCTGTCAAGATGGATCATCTTGTGTGAACCTCTGAATGCTACCAACTAGCTGGGAATTATATGATTGATTGGTCTCTGGGCTCATTTGAAAAAACAAAACCTTCCTCATATATCTAATTCATATTCTAAAAGCACTTCATATGGAGAAAAGCCTCCAGTATTATAAACAGTTCAAATCTTGTTGTATGAATCAACACTTTCTATTGTCATATACAAAAACACATTTTACTATTGTAATTGCCAGTCTCTTTCCCATTAATAAATCATACTGGACTCATAGTGATAAAAGATGGGCTAGCGGCACAGTTCCTTGATAGTGAATAAATTTGGGTGGGCGATCTCTTTTTCTTAATGCCAAGCTGGGACCATGTATATGCACATAAGCGATGTTATATGCACCAAATACGTGACAGGATGGGTTCTTGAAGGGCGTGCTGTCACAATTGGAGGGGTTCACCAAGGGGGATATCATACTAGCGGGGGACTTCAATATGGAGTGGGTCCCCCAAGAGGATTGGAGTACACTAGCCATGCATCGCATATTAGAGCTGTTTAAGTTGCTCAAGCGGATAATTACTTTGGCCCTCCATGATATTTGGCGAGCGATTAAGGGGCAGGCTAAGGGATACTCTTATTACTCCTGTGTACATTCGTCATTATCGAGGATTGATTACATATGGGTTTCCATGCGCTCAGTGGGAAAGGTGTCGGAAGTGGACATGGGCGCTATCTCCCTTTCAGATCATGCTTCACTTTCGATGTTAATTAAGGTAGGAGGCGCTCCAGAATGGGTTTGGAAATGGCAATTTACATTGGACCTGATCCAGGATACGATCTTAGTAAAATTCAATTAAAGATAAAATAGATACTTAATTTGTCAAAAAGGATACACAAGAGTTGGCCCCGGAAACAGAACGGGATGCGTTCAAATCAGTCCTGAGAGCAGAGGCATAGCCAGGATTGTCTAACACGTGGGGCCTGAAGCTAATGCAGTTGGGCCCAACGCAGTGACATTAACATCTGTAAATGCCCACACAGCACTGCTAAGTGGGCATTTACAGATTTTGGGTGGGCCTTGCCCCTCAGGCCCTACCGTGTCTACGCCTCTGCCTGAGAGGACATATGATAGCAATGAAAGCAGAATGGGACAGGCAACGGTGACTGTGGGAGGAGGAATTAGAAAAGAAATGAAGAGATATACAGGAGGAAATGACAAAAGGCCCCACTAGGAAACTCCAGACGGCAATGAAACATATTCGAGGACAACTCGAGAAACGCAGAGAAGGCATTGCTATTTACGAAACAACAGGTTATGTGAAAGCCGATAAAGCTGATCGGCAGCTAGCCAGACAACTCAAAGATAGGGCCCGATCCCATATAATTTTAAAATTAAAAAGCAAAGTTGGGGGGTATGAGACTACCAATGAAGGGATCCTGGGAATATTTAGAGATTTTTACACCACATTAAATACCTCTGACAATCCAGATGAAACTAGGCAAGCAGAATATCCGAAAAAGATATCCCTGACAGGCATTGCACAAGAGGATAGGGAAAGGCTTGAAGGGGAAATTCAGGAGGGAGAGGTGATGAAAGTGATTCAGTCGCTAGCCAAAAACAAGGCCCCGGGACCAGACAGTTACCCCACAAACTTTTACAAACCATTTCGAGACACTTTAATGCCATACCTTACAAAGCTTTACAATTTATTTATATTAAAGGACGCAATCACGAATTCGATGAATGAAGCTAAGTTGGTGGTGTTCCCTGAGGCAGGCAAGGACCCGACATCCACTGGCTTATATAAGCCAATAGCGTTAATAAATATAGACACCAAAATATATATCAACGTTTTGGCAAACCACCTAACAGAAATACTGCAAAAAATAATAGGCCTGGACCAGTCTGGATTTATCACACAGAGACAGAAACATGATAATATCCGAAGAGTTTGCCACGCACTGGAAGAAACGGCCAAAACGCGCACACCGGCGGTATTGGTATCATTGGACGCCGAGAAGGCATTCGATAGTCGATTGGTCCTTCCTTTTCCAGACCATGGAATGCATGGGAACGAGCTTTCTCCAAATGGTGCGGGCACATTATCACTCTCAGCAAATTAGACTAGCTATAAATGGGACACTATCGGGCACAATTGCAATAAAACAGGGTACTAAACAAGCAGGCCCCCCTGTCCCCTCTACTATATGCTATCCCTATTGGCCCGGCTCCGGGACTCGGATCAGGTTAGAGGCATAGCAATTGCAGTCGAGGAACACAAAACAATGGCGTTTGCAGACGACATGCTTATAGCGATTGATGAAAACAGAAATATCACTACCTTCATTGATGAAGGAACTTAACGACTTTGGTGCGGTTTCTGGGCCGAAAATAAATGGGACAAAATCAGAAATTCTGAATTTGTCTGTTAATCCGAAAACCCTGGAGCAGTTGAGCTCCCCAACCCAGCTGTCTCTTGCGAAGACTGATATTACATATTTAGGGGTGGTCCTATCAAAACCACCAGAACAACTTTACGGGGCAAATTATTCACAACTACTCACTAGGGTAAAAGCAGATTTACAAAGATGGAACCCACTTGCAACATCCTGGCTAGGGAGATTGACGGTAATTAAAATGATCCTCTTGCCCAGGATACTGTATTGCTTTCAAGCACTCCCACTGTGAATACCCAGATCCTTTATTAGCTCACGAAACTTCGAACATCGTACATGTGGCCACTCTCACAGCTCCAAAACAGGGAGGTTTGGGACTACCACATTTTTATATATTTGGAAAAAATACAAGATCCTGGGTTGCGCTTTTGCTTTAAAAAAATGCAATAGAATACTTGGTTGTGATTCTTCAATGTTTTTTGGCAGAAAATTCAAAAAGAAAATGATATTGAGAAATCAGGAAAGGTACACTGGTCTAAAGAAGGGCTCTTTGACAATCTAGTTCAAAGTCACTGGTTGTCAATGGTTATAGTAATTAGTTCCAAGTTAATTAGATTCCAATGAATTTATCAAAGATTGTGGCATGTACTTTTTTGTTTTGACAAACCAGTTGAAATTCACTGTTTGTCAAAAACTTGTGGTTTCAAAGTCTGATTAAATTTCGGTTTCTCAAAGTCTTTGAAGGTTTGTTTCAAGTACCTTCCACTTAATTGCTGAAAAATTATGTGTTTCCCCCCGAGACGTGTTTCCCCGCTCTGTGTTGCAAGCGGTTCCTCAGGAGGTAAATAGTATTCTTCAGAAAGTGTGTTTGTCAATAATGCTCGAATTTGTTGACAATAAAGCAATCCTTTTAAACTCTTGATAAGGGTTCTTGTGTGTGATAACTATTAAAAAAAAAAACTTGCATTGGTATGCGAGAATTACAACTTACAATACAAAAGACAGAGCATACAGTTGTAAACCATATACAAAATAAATTGACAGTGAGTTAAATAGTGAAGTTATACTCACTTATTGCTAACTTCTGACAGTGTTTAGAGAGCTGATGGGGTTCAAGCAAAGGAAAATGAGGCTTTGCTCATGGTCTCCATTTCTAAATTCCTAGTTGTAAGACACTCCTGAATTTGTTTTTCATATTGAATAATGCTAGTGAATGAACCTATTGGTTCATGTGGGTTTGCACAAAATTGAAAGGTAAAGAAAGTGCCCATAACCTTGTTATAAATGCTTACCTCTTTAGGAGAATAGGTCTGCTGGGGAGCATGTAGATGGTCCGATTGCCATAGATTGGATTCTAAAATGGCCGCTTTATATAATGCTCTATGCCGTCATGCATGGAGCACTGATAGGTTTCCTGTCCCCAAATTAGTAATGGTAGCCAGGGGTCTGGTCTGGGTTTTCCCCTTATTGGGCTAGAGGGATTATGTGACTTCAAAAGATGATACTCTAGAATAACCACCACAGACCTCACTGCTGGACAAAATAGGTGCTTTCCATGCTATAATGTCCAGAGCGTGTAATGTATTTTGTTTCATCCCGACTGTTGACAAAAAGGAGTGCTTCCTGTTTGACCACATAGACAAATGGAGAAAGTTGGTGATGTCCATCCCAATTCTCAAACATGTTTTTAAAGGTCATGCATACCCCATTCTTGGAGCCTTCCCTCATGGGATGGCTTGAAAAGAAGCCTTGTGCTCCGTAAAACTCCCATAGATGTTTGCAAGGCCATCCCACAGGGGAATCTGTAGTCTTGTAGCTGCCAAAATACAGTCGGCCAATCCTTCAGCTAAGTGTTCAGTGCCCCAAACAATGAAGACAGGAAGGTGGCTGCCTTTAGAAAGGTGTTAGCTACCGGAGCAACCATGTTTAAAACAGCTAATGCCTTGGCCGTCATATCTAGATACAATCGGGAGATGTGCCACCTTATTGCGCCATAAATGGTACACCTCTCAGAAGAGAAGGACCAGGAAGCACTAGACATATTAAAAGATGGAAAAGAAGTGTCCACCTATGCCGTCAATATAGTGGTGGACATGGCAGAAACAGGATTTAAACTGATAGGAAACAAGGCTGTGCTGCACAGGCTAAGATGCACTGTATTCCAACCAGATGTCCAAGCAAAAGTACTTTATATGCCTTTTGAGGGCAAGAAATTGTTTGGAAAGAAAATAGATGAGGCTGACAGACTTGGCCAGTTTTCAATAAAGTAGTTGGTTGGTCAATTGGTTTATTTCTACTGGGAAAGAGAGCCAACGCTATCCGCACCAATTGTACCAGACTCCAGGATATTGGAGAGAATATCACACTGGAAAGGGAGAGCCTTTAAAACACAAGAATGCAACCTAGGGTAAGGGTTGACTTTCAAAATAGCATGTCTGATTTACAAACCCTCCTCCAAACCATGCCACAGTAGGTGGAAGAATAGCACAATTCTTACAGCAATTCTTACAGCAATTGGCAGAAATAATGTTAGAAAAAAATGGGGGCTGTCTATTGTAGAAAAAGGATATACATTAGAATTGCAAAGAAAGCCACCAAGAATTCAATCTGCAAATGGGCCACTACAGCAATGAAAGGAGCTTCGGCAAGAAGCGTCTCTCTCAGCAAAAGGCACTGTTGACAAAGTACCAGTGGCTCAAAGCAACCAGGGAGTGTACTCCAGGGACATCCGGTGGAGACAGATTCTGGACCTAAAGATGCTGTAACAAATCCAGGGGATTTGTCCCTTCTCTCCAAGGGGATGACACCCTCTTTGGGACTAGGGAGGTGAGCATGCTACGCAATACAGTCCGTAGGGGTCAGGGCAAGTGGGATCCCACCCTTCTGAGGATAAGGAGTGCCCAATTCAGGTTCCATCCCACCTCCCTTTTCCTGTTGGTTGGTTGCATGAGAAGAAGTAACCCTGTTAATAATATTCAGGGCCCCTTTTAGGTGGAAGGCTTGGTGACTGACCTCTGTTTGCTCTCACATCCTGCAGAGGCTGTTGACCAATGGACTTTGTTAGGGAGAATTCTCTGTTTAGGCTGAATTTCCTAACCTAGTGAGTCCCCCAGCAGCTTTGCTGGATTTTTGGGGTTTATTTTTTTCTCCTGCCAAGAGTGAGACTCTTTTACCCTCACTCTTGGACATGATTTAAGTGTGGTTCTTTGAATCTAGATGTGTTTAATGGGCTCTGGGGTCTTTTACTTGTTTTTGTGATGTGTGTTACACAGCACCCTCAGTGCAGTAACACAGGGGTGTCATAGTGACCCCCCAGTATAGACTCCATACCCTGGGACTGACTACTGTCTCCCAGGGCATGTAAAGTCACCATTGACTTTACTAGTCTTAAATTCTGAACAGAACCAGTACAAACCATCATATTGTGGACGTACTGGCTGGGGCAATTCGATTGCCCCAGGGTCTGTTAGTCGAGGGGGCACGTCTCCGTCCCCCCTGATCGAGTTTTGGCTGGTGGCAGTGGATACTACTTTTTATATTCAACCGCAAATATTTTCCTATGGGATTTCCCATTGTTTTAGGCTATCTTTATTTAATTATTTACGGTAGCCTCGAACATACCGCCGGTTTATTTAATTAATATTAATTCTCCGGTTGGTGTTTTTTGCCAAAACTTGATTCTAAAATGGCGTTTGTGTTCTCTTCTGTGACTCTAACCCAAGTCGAGCCCTTTGTTCCACTTTTTGGCGGGCTTCTCCACAGAAGCCCTCCAAAGTGGTGCCATTCTGTCTGGGGTACTTAGGAGGGGTGGAGGGAAATGTAGGCACCCTGGACTGAGTTGCCTAGGCAACTCAAGTCGCACTCCATCCTGATTGGCCCAAGTGGTGAGCTGGCCGGCTCACCACTTAGCATGTTTGAGTGACAGCTAGGCTGAGTGAATGGGGGTTTGCTGCATAAAAGCAGGGCTTTGGGGACTGGAACTTCAGAAGTCGCCACAGGACCTAAGAATCCGACAAGGGAGAATCTGAGCCGACCTGCCACGACACCACCACCGGTGGAGCCCTGTTGGACTGCCTCACCACTTTTCCCAACGACAGAAGAGATCTCCCGCCGGAGAGTCTTCTTCCTTTGACTGGTGGGGATAACCAGTTTCACCGTCTTTTCGCTTTCCCGACGTATCTCGTGGCCGCCTTGCCCGTGCCAAGCACCCCGGCAACCGGGATACCACGTTTTACCACGACCGCGAAACAAAGGTACCACCTTTAACCGGAACACTCCGCGGCTGGTTTCTTCCCTGGTAGTGCAACGACCTTCATCTTTCCTCCAAGTTGAGATCTTCTCTTCCCCTGGACGTCGACGCAACTTGCACCCACTACCAGGAACAACTGCCACCGCTGGAGGATCCTTCCCACTTAAGGTACCGTGTCCCGCCTGGCTTCCCTTGCTACCGACTGTACAGGGTAGATTTAGCCCCCGGCTTTCGAACCTGTGTTACTGTGGGACACCCTGGCTAAACTTTCTTAAAGCCTCTCTAAACCCTTTAAGTGCTGGAGTGTTTCAACTGTGTGTTTTTAAATAAATAATTATATACTTTGATACCAAAGCTCTGGTCAGTGTTTGCTTGTATTATTGTATCTGAGTGCCTATTGTGTATACTCTGCATACTGCCTAACTCTTCTTGAGGGAAGTCTGACTGCTCAGCCACAGCTACCAGGTAAATCTGGGTGGTGCAGACTGCTACCAAGTGGGTTTACTGCAAACACCTGTAGTCTTAAATCTTTTGCAGTGGTCCCTAAGGGAACTGCACAGGTTTCTGCCTAACAGACTTTTTTCCAGATCCAGGGTGGAACTTAAAGCCAGCAGGATACCACATCGAGGAGGCAGCATCCAGCAGGAAGCATGGAGTGGCAACCCATGTCGAGACGCGGAAGACAGAGGCTGTCCCTCCAGCAAAGCAAGGAGAACCATGCAGAGGACGTGTTGAGCGGAGAGCAAGCAATCTGCGAGTACAGCAGCTGCATTGAGAAAGGTGGGGGACCCCAGTCATTCAGGGTCCTCTGAAGCAGGAAATGCACTGCAACGCACCCAAGGTCCAGGCATCCTGACGCCCGAACGCCGAAGTAACTAAATAGAAGGCGAGGAACCGGAGAAAACCACACGCAGAGCGAAGCGAAGCCGCAGGGCCTGAGAAATTGAACCTTCCTCCTCACCCCCCGCAAGAGAAAAGGTACACGGCTGAGATGGGGGAAATGTTGGAAAGTGGTGGAGCCATTGACAGAGATGGCTGAGCAAGCCCGGAGCCCACTGGGGGGTGAGGAAGATACAATCCGGCAAGGGGATAAAAGAAGCCCACTACCCAGCACTAAGCACGTCCCGAGCCCAGTAAGGGCTGAAGAAGCAAAGACACAGCAAGGGGGTAGCAGAAAGACACTAACTCAGGTTGAGCATGCCCAGAGCCCACTTGGGGCTGAAGAAGTAAAGACACTAACCCGACCGAGCAAGCCCAGAGCCCACTTGGGGCTGAAAAAGTAAAGACCCTGCAATGGGCCAGAAGAAGCAAAATAGTCCCGGCTACCATAACCCATGTGGGGATGAGATCAGGAAAGTCCTGCAAGGAGGTAAACAAATCCCATGGAATAGGGCTAATCCAGTCCATAGCGCACCCAGGCTTAGAAAACAGACAACCCAGAAGGGGATCGGAAGAGAGCAAGATACCGCAGGGCTGAGCAGGCCCAGAGCCTATCCGATGCTACAGATTGGATCGGTGCCCGAAGTATACAGACTGAGCTTCATTGCTGTTCTTGCTCAATCCGTCCTACCCAGGTCACAAAACAATGTCCCTGGAGAAGGATTAAGTTAGCTACACTCTGGATTATGTGATAAGAACATTGGAGTGTCCAAAACCTGAGGGCCTTTCTTTTTATTGTTCTGGATTTTAAAGGAGGAGTAACCTTTGGACTAAGTCGCGTCCCTGTCTGTCTTTCCTTCTAGGACAGTTTATTTTAGAAAGACATCCCAACAACAATGGTTCATTGTTACCACCTCCTTACTGTGAATCTCCTATCCAGAGAAGGCAGACGGCTGTACCATCACATTTCAGGGTCACTCATCCTGAATGCGTGACCCCGAATTCACAAAATGTGGACATCTGAACATGCCATAGGCATGCTGTTCAGCCCTTTGCTTGCCAACAGCAGACTCTACACCAAGGATCTACCATCTTAAATGGTTGCTCTTGTGTGGTGTGGAGAGAACAGCCCAGGCATTCTTGATGCCCCCACATTACATCCTGCTTTAACTCGCTAAAAGAGGTCAAATGTACCCATCGATAGCCTGCACCTGGCAACTTTTGCACACTATAGATAGTAGAGGAAGAAACATCAGGACAGGAAGTATAGGGAGAGAGGAGCGAACAGTTGGAGGGTGGAGATAGGAGAAAACAGGTGTGTGTGTGTGTGTGTGTGTGTGTGTGTGTGTGTGTGTGTGTGTGTGTGTGTGTGTGTGTGTGTGTGTGTGTGTGTGTGTGTGTGTGTGTGTGTGTGTGTGTGTGTGTGTGTGTGTGTGTGTGTGTGTGTGTGTGTGTGTGTGTGTGTGTGTGTGTGTGTGTGTGTGTGTGTGTGTGTGTGTGTGTGTGTGTGTGTGTGTGTAGACATAGACGAGGATGGGGTGAGAAAAGAGTGTTGGCAAATGAGTGTGGAGAAACTGAGGAGTCTGCCATCAGCAGAATTGACTGCCTCTTTAGGTTCCTTACATACTCCTTGAGGGAGAGAAGTAAATACGGCCATTGCCCTCAGCCCCCCAATTAAGGAAAGGGATAGACCCAGACAGTAGGGGTAACATGGTGGTAGTCTACAGATATTTATGGGTGGAATAGGATACCCTGCACTAGGTAGGTGTGAGCCCACTTGGAGTTCGAGATATGGTGCAGGGACCACCCCTAGTCTCAGAAACCAGTTGAGTTGCATATACATTTATTTGTAATAACAAGTTAAAACTTTTCGCTATTGTCGTGCGGTTCTTTGAGCAAAGTGTTTCACTACCTTGGTGGTCTATACCGCATTGCAATTTAAGATTAACTTGCTGGAAGGAGCAAATACTAAAGGCATTTATCGAAGGCATCAAGAAGCATCATCTCCTGGTTCCTACATGGGCTTTGTGACAAATCCAGGCAATTGGTCCATTCTCCCCAAGGAGAAGCCCCACCCTCTTTGGGACAAGGGAGGTGAGCCTGCTACGCAATGCCCTCTCTAGAGGACAGGGCAAGCAGGATCCCACTTGGGGGCGCTCCCCGCCACCCCCTCTATAGACAAGTAATGCCAAGAAAGCATTTCATTCCATCTCCCATGGGGGTTGAACAGAGTGATCGTATATAAAAGGGCCCCTTTAAAGTGGATGGCTTGGTTTCTGTCCTGTATTTGTTACTGCCTTCTTTTGAAGACCAGGACCAATGCCATATTCCCTTTCCTTTCCAGGGAGGAACCTAAGAACCCCTGGATGCAAGCAACACAAGAGACAGTTAGCTGGAGAACATTGAATGCCAACCTTTGTGACCGCGCAGAGGAGGGAGTCCATGCCTCATATGTAGAAACCGAGTGAAGAACCATGTCATTAACGTAGTGCGCGAGAGTTTGGAACGCCCGCTGAACCCTGCCACCTGGTGTGTTAGGCAGAGATCCCGAAGAGCCCAGGACTGCTGAAGAGGGAGGAAGCCAAACCTGGAGCAGTGGAGCAACATTCCCTGAAGCGATGTCCAGTGCCCACCCATCTCAAAAAGGAGAAGACACTGAGCAAAACAAGACCGTCCCGACCAAAGCCAGGTCTGAGACACGGAACAGTGCCGGCCAAAGACAACGATGTCCCGGATGGATCCCACTGCTGGAACAGAGGTATGTACCCCCATACCAAGAGCAGTGAGGCCAGAACAAAGCCTGCATCAGTCTAAGAATCTGTATATCCCACGAGGCGGTGAACTGGTTGAAAAAACCACAAGCCAACACAGGGCTCAGACACCAAATATCCCATGAAGGGGTGAAGACACGAGAGAAGAAAGGCTGAGAAAGTCATTAGAACCGGCCCTTGGCCCTCACGGGGTTGTGAGTAGAAGTACCCCAGGAGGGGGTTAGCAAAACGACTACCAGAGTAAGGCAGGCCCATAGGCCTTCCTCCCCTCCTCTGCCTCCTCCTTAGTTACCTTGCTCTCTCCTCTTTCCTCTTCTGCCCCCATGTCCCTCGGGCTCCTTCTACACCTCCGCAGGGCGTACCTCTGATTTGTACTACACCTCCCCGGAAGTCTTTCAAAAGGTAACCTTCTCCATATTGCCACTCCCAACTCTCGCTCAGCTGTCAAACACTTCTCCTGGAAGAACTTGATCTCGATTTCCTCGCTCTCACCAAGACATGGTTCATGGCCAACTCTGTCACAAGCTTTGACACTCTCCTCCCTGATGGCTACAAGATCCTCTCTGTACCCAGATCCAACCATTCCGGAGGGGGTGTAGCCTTGATCTTCCCGGAGTGGATTGCTGCCTCTGTCATTCCTATGCAGGCCTACTCCTCTTTCAAATGTCTTGTCTGCAGGCAAAGGGGGGCGCTGTTGCGCACGACAAGATGGCCGACTAGCCCGTGAGCTCCGGCTTCGATCAATCCTGAAGACCGACCATCCTTGCTCAGGGCCGCCCCGGCAGCATAATCAGCACGCCGTTGCGTGGCTGACGGTCGTGGCCCCCACTCATCCTAATCTGGGGCTTGGGCACTGGACCGTGCGGTAGATATACCGCCCAGAAAATCCGGCGGCTTGGAGCCGCGTCGCTGGCCGCCTGCGGGCTCCATACACAATCCATCCGGAGCCGCGGGGGGAGGGGCCGCGCACGGATACACATCCTGTTCGCGCAGAGCGCCGGCACGACAGGAGAACCTGACGGGGCCCGACGGGGCCTGGTGGACGCGGAAGCTCCCTGCTGGAGTCTCGAGCCTGTGGACGGGGGGGGTCTGAGGCGGCGGCCGCTGGCCCTACCGGACGGTTGCCTTCCCTGAGTCTGCGTGGAACCCGTGGAGGACACCCTGCGGCGACATCTGCTGAATCTGGCTGGACGAGGGGCCCCCTCCCCAGAGGAATCCCGCCACAAGTAAGGTCGGGTGTGGTGGCTGGCGGGGGGAAGACCGTCCTCAATGGGGAATTGGCACTGGAGGGTGTGATCACTCTCGGGGAGGTCTCCCCCGGACAATAATCCTCTTGGAAATTGCGGGGCCCGGCAGCCGCCACGTACATAGCGTGACACTTTGGGGCCAGGCCTGCTCGTCACAGCTTGCTTCCTTGGTGCGGGCTTGAGGCCTTAGGCAACTGGGGCACTAGACTACGCGCCACAATATTATCCATGTGCCTGAACCTAGCGGTTGCACACAACGGCATACAATGTACTGTTGACCCTGAAGGTCTGGTCGCCTACCCGCAACTCCCCCCTATAGGGGCCACTGCGACATTGTCCCCCTGAATTGTCACACGGCGATTGAGATTAACATGCTGCCTATCCTATAAAACGCCTCTACAACACGCGGACGCGGGAGACACTGGAGGTAGTAGAGACCCCGGCTCCCTCTTGCATATGGGCCGCCACGATCAGAAGGGAGTACGCTCCAGGAAAACCGGTCCAATGGACTCCTTTGCAAGTGCTCAGCCCAGTGGGTCCGCAGATCCACCGTCACAGCGGGCAGTTGGCTCAACCGAGCTGCCAATGGAGGAGAGGGTGGATAGACTGATGGCTATGGTCCAGGGTGGCTTCTTGGCGGTAAACACAAAACTCGATGACATTGGGGCAACAATTAGTTCCCTCAAGGCGAGGGTGGACAAGGAGAGTGCCCGCACCACTGAGGCCGAAGGTAGAATCGCCACCAACGAAGACGCGATAGCGCAACATGACCGCGACATTGCCCAACTGAAGGGGGACCTCCGAAAAACCCTTGATAAGTGTGAAGATTTGGAATCTCGTTCAAGGAGGAATAACATAAGGTTGGTCGGGGTGGCCGAAACCTTCGGTAAAGGAGCTATGGAGAGCCAAGTAGAAGCCCTCTTGAAAGAATTGCTGGGCCCGGATACATTCTCGGACCACTTTCTGGTTGAGCGAGCACACCGCACATCGGCACCTCCGCCCAAACCGGGCACTCCGCCTCGTACAATAATCGCCCGTCTCCTAAACTACAGGGACAGAGACGCTATCCTGCGAATGTCCAGGGAAAAGGGCACCTTACTACATGAGAATAACAGGATACACATATATCCGGACTTTTCCACGAATGTCCAAACACTGAGAAGATCTTACGAACCCGTCAAGAGGCAATTAAGGCTGCGCCGGGTCCCGTATTCACTTGTTTATCCGGCGAAAATGAGAATACAGCATGGTGGCCGGGCTCATTTTTTTGAGAATCCAACAGAAGCCATGTTGTATGTTGAGGCCTCCATCCCGTTGCCGGCTCGGGACCGGGCTGGGGGTCGTGAACTGCTGCCCCGAGGTGTGGCGGAACCCAATGTCCCCGAGGGTTGATGTGGTTCTCCTGATGTTGCACCACTATAATGCTGCGGCTGTTGGCCACTGGGCGGCCCTGAATGTTAATGTTTGGTTTAACGAAGCCATGCAGATCTCTTGGGCTGGAGGCCGTGTGAGTGTCGCTCATACCCCCCAGGAGTGTTCCTAGGTTATGGTTCTAAGGGTACATCGTCCAGTTGGGGTTGATGATGCGGGTGGGGGTTGGGGGTGGAAAAATGGCACGGTTAGGCCGGCGGTTATGCCGGTCCTGTTTGAGGAATGTACGTTCAGAGTTGTTATGATTAAACCTGAGAGCAGTTCTACAGCAGGGCCTCCGTTTCCCTTGCAGGGGGGACGAGAGTGTGGGCTCCCACTTGATTTGTGGTATGAACATGACACGGGACAATAAAGGACTAGACATCAAGCTCCTTTCTTGGAACATCCGGGGGTTAAATAACCCAATTAAGGCAAGAAAGATCTCAGCGTATGTGGTACGACACAACCCCAAATACTGTTTATGCAGGAAACGCATGCGCTTGGACAGGTCAATGTTAAATTTTTGCCTAGATGGGGATCCCACAGGTATTACACTGATTATTCGACACAATCCAGGGGAGTGTTGACTCTTATACACCCTAAACTGTGTTTTAAATATCAGTCAAGCAAAATAGACCCACAAGGAAGATACGTGTTGGTATTGGGGGAGTTGGCGGGGCACCAGACGGTCCTGATAAACACATATGGCCCTAATTTAGACGATCCACAGTTCTATTGTGCCCTAGCAGATATGTTAACCTCATTTGGGGAGGTGCGGGTCGTCTGGGGTGGAGATTTCAATATGATACTAGACCAATGCCTAGACCGCTCGTCGACGGTCCCTAGGACTCCCACCAGGGCGGCACTAGTAGTTAAACAATTGATGGAACCAGATGGGCATGTTTGATGCATGGCGGGTACTACACCCGAGGGAGAAGAAATATACTTTCTACTCGTCGGTGCACGATTCTCACTCGCGCATTGATTACTGGATCATTAGTCAATCCCTAGCTGAGGCTATCTCTAGGTGTGATATACACCCCCGTACCCTTTCTGATCACTCACCGATAACACTTGACATAAACTTGAGGGACGCTCTCCCCCCGGCGAGAAGATGGAGAATGCCATCCACAATCCTAAGAGACCCTAATGTATGTGAGTCGCTGCATGTTGAGATCGCAGAATTTTTGGAAATGAACGAAGGTTCAGTTCCAACTTACGCGACTCTGTGGGATGCATTTAAGGTCTGGGTTAGGGGTAATATCCTGGGAAAGTCGACTGGTATGTTGAAGTCGGTACGGGAGGAGTTGGGTTCTACTGAGGCGAAGCTTGATTTACTACAGACCGAATACAGTACTACACAGAACAAGGAAACCCTTTCACAACTGCACACAACACTGGGAGAATTCCATAAACTAGCTCACAGAGAAGTCCTGTATATGGCCGCACCGGCCAGAGCGCGACGATATGGGGAGAGTAATAAGGCTGGGAGATTCCTCGCCAACATGCTTAGAACTGACAGGCACCACAACCCGATCCCGAGTATACACACCCCTAATGGTACACTGGTGAATGGAGAGCGGGATATCAACTCTGCATTCATGGAGTTTTACTCCACTCTCTATTCTAATCACGATCAGAAAAATAAAGAGGATACGTTCCGATACCTGGACAACCTCGACCTTCCCACACTAACCAATGCGACCCGGGGGGCGCTAGATAGTCCTATCATGGGAGGAGATTGTTGAGTCCATAAAAGCTTTATCGAATGGTCGCTCTCCTGGCTCTGATGGCCTGCCTGCGGAACTATATAAAGAGTTCAGTGATGAGTTGGCCCCGCTGTTGTTGAAGGTATGGGGGGAGGCGATGGACCGGCAAGTGCTTCCGGAGTCAATGAGGGAGGCAATTATCACTGTCCTTTTGAAACCCCGCAGACCGGCACAAGACATGGCGTCCTACAGACCCTTATCCCTAATTAACACTGATGCAAATTTTTTTGCAAAAGTGCTGGCCACTAGACTTCTCCCATACATCGATCCTTGTCCACCCCGACCAGGCGGGCTTCATTCCAGCCCGATCTACTGCCCTCAATTTGAGGCGCCTCTTTAATGTTATGGCACAGTTAGACCCGGATGCCAAGGCGGCTGTGGTCACACTAGATGCCGAGAAGGCATTTGATTCAGTATCCTGGACCTATCTTTTTCTGGTGTTGGAGCGGTTTGGCCTGGGTCACTACTACATCAACTGTGTGCGTTTATTGTACACACAGCCGACAGCTAAGGTCTTGACTAACCCACTCTCTCCCCCGCTTTCCGCCTATACAGGGGGACTAGACAGGGATGCCCCTTTTCACCCATACTTTTTGCTCTAACTTTTGAACCAATGGCGGAATACATACGCCAACACCATGCACATAGAGGGCTTAGGATGTCTGGGCCTCAGATTATCTCGCTTTATGCGGACGATACCCTGTTATACGTCCGAGACCCCATCGAGAACGTAAAACACATCATGGCAGACATACAGGAATTCTCGGAACATTCTGGATACAGAATCAATGTGCCCAAGTCTGAAATATTCCCCCTTACGGATAGCACAGGGGACCTGGCTGGTATAGAGGGTTTTCGTTTTGCCCCCTCCAAGGTGAGGTACCTGGGGATACTAGTGGCTAGAAACAAAGACCTGCTATACGCACACAACCATGGGGAATTGCTGTCAACTCTGGCGACTAAGCTTCAGATGTGGGCTAACCTACCACTATCATTATACGGGAGGGTGGCGTTACTAAAGATGGTGGTTCTCCCCAAGCTCCTGTATTATTTCAATAATATCCCTCTCTGGCCTGGTAAACCTTTCTTCGCTAAACTTAAATCTCTTGCTTCCTCGTTCATTTGGAATGGGAAAACAGCTAGGATGGGTTGGGATAAAATGGTGGAACCTTTTGTTAAGGGTGGCATTGCTGCACCGGACTTTGAGTTATATTATCTATGTGCACAAGCACAATTCGTAAAACACTGGTTTGATCCTGAGGACACAGCCCCACACATACTTATTGAAAAACACTCGGTCCGCCCAAACGACATACGTTCAGTCCTCCTTAACCCGCGCTATAGTGGCATATGCCCATTTGACCCAGTATATACAACCACTCAAGCTTGGGCCAAGATATATAGAAGAATCGGCGTGGAATCCCCCTATGACCCGGAGGTTCCCTTATGGGACTTCCCTGGCATCTCCCCCACATTTGATCGGGCCCTTCAGCAATCCTGGGATCCTAACAAGCTTTTTACATTGGGCGATATGTTCCCAGACGGGGAGTTCTGTGATCTCACAGATTTCATTGCAGTGGTGGGCAGGGGTCAACTTAAACACCTTCAATACTATAGAATGAGGGCGGCCTTTTTGGCGAGATGGCCAACATTCCCACAAGAACCCCAATCCCATGAATGTATTAGGTCAGTGATGTCCACGGATAGCCGTGGCAAGGGGGTCTCCATGCTATACACCCTGTTTCAGGCCTACTCCCCGTCACGCAACACGATGAGAGAGGTCTGGGAACGAGACACGGGCACCCAGATAGATGAGGTCCGTTGGGCCCGGTACTGTCAATTAACCCGATCGGTGTCTATGAACTCTGGGTTACGACTAATCCAGTTCAAAGTACTGAACCAACTCCACTATTCCCCTCCAGGATAGCTAAATTTGTGAAAACTTGCACGGGCGCCTGCCCTAAATGCGACTCCCCTGACGCAGGGCCTTATCACATGTACTGGACGTGTCCCAGGGTTGCTGAATTCTGGAGGGAAGTGGCAGTACTCCTTGAGGACATCACAGCCATTCCGGCAGATCTCTCGCCCCTGAAATATCTTTTGGGCGACATAGGGAAGGTAAAGGAAACTACGAGGAGGTTATTCAATATATCATGCATCATCGCAAAACGTTGTATCCTTAAATGCTGGAAATCCCCCACTGCCCCAACTAGGGCCTCCTTCTTGAAGGAACTTTGTATGGTAAATGATGATGAGGAATTATTTATACTGTCAGTGCCATCGCCCTCTCGCCCCAAGGATATCTGGCCATTGCTGCGCTTCTATCTGTGCGACCTGGACTCAGATGTAGCATCTGAACATACACCTTGATTTGTGATATCTGCTTATCTTGCAAGTGATGTTTTTGTACTTAAAATTTGGATGCTGTGGCGTCTTATTTCTGAATGCTCCTTCTCTGTATGTTAATGGAACTGTATAAATTACTGTCGTGCTTATGAACTGCTCTCTTAATAAAAATATGTTTAAAATAAAAAAAATAAAAAATGTCTTGTCTGCAGGCTCTCGCTCTCTCTCTCTCCTGGTCACTCTCTTACTGTAGCTACTATCGGCCACCTGGTCAGATCACTTCCTTCCTCTCTGAATGGGCGGACCTCTCCTCCTCCCTCCTAGCCTCGACCACTCAACTCTTCCTTCTTGAAGACTTTAACATCCACCTGGATGCTTTCTCTCCCCCTCTTCCTCCTCTGGCCGACTCACATCGTGACACAGCCCTTTCCATGCTCCACTCTTCTATCTCTGATACTCCTGATGTTCTTGCCGCTGTCATGGGGATGCGCTTGAAGCCCAAAGCCAAGTGCAACTCCTGGTATGACTCTGACCCTGTCACCCTTAAATGCAAGTGCGGGTGGCTGAGAGGAAATGGGTAGCTTCTTGTGCATCCTCTGACAGGCTGGTCTGCCGCCTGCTCCAAAGGCAATACCGGCTCTCTGTCCACACTAAGACGTGAACCCACATGCAAGCCAGTGTCTCTGCGGCATCTGACAACTCGGCCGAACTCTTTAAAATCTGCAAGGAGATGGCCAATCCTGCTGCACTCTCTACGTCTCCTATCCCCTCCCAGATCCTCTGCACAACCCTGGCTTCTCATTTCATCTCTAAAACCCAGGACATCCTGTCCACCCTCTCGTCCTCTCCCCCTACTCCCTCTACTCTCTCCTCTACCTCTGCCCCCCCCTGTGGCCTCCTCTCCTCCTTCTTTCTCTTCCTTTCCTCTGTTCTCCCCTGGCAAGTTTTCTAGACAAGTTTGAGCTATGAAAGTCTTGCCAAAACAAGTTCTTCCCTGTTCTTCCAAAACCATAAAGGACCACATTGACACCCTAGTTCCTGCCCTGGCTGACTTCTGAAATCACTCCTTCCCCCCATGAAGCACTATCTTTTGCACCCTCTTCTCAAGAAACCCTCAGCCGACCCTTCCTGCCTGGCTAACTATCTCCTGATCTCCATCACTCCTTTCCTGGGCAACCTCCTGGAAAAACTGTCCATCTTCCAGCTTAATCTTCATACTGAATCTGTTGGTTGTCTCCATGTCTTCACAGCAGCCAGAAGCACAGAAACTGCTCTCCTGAACATCCGTGAAGTCCTGCTCTCTAACCTTGATTCTAATCTCCCCTCTGTCTTCATCTTACTCGATCTCTCTTCTGCCTTTGACACGGACAACCATGCTATCCTGCTCAGTTGTCTCTGTGATAACCTGGTTATCACCAATCAGGCCCTGGCCTGGCTGACCTCGTTCCTCTCGGATCGACCCTCCCAGGTCCAACTTGGATCCTTCCTTTTCTCTATCTCACTCTCTACCTGTGGTGTTCCCCAGGGGTCTAACCTCTCTCCCTGGCTGTTGGCACCTCTCGCCCACTGCATTGCCGCTGTATGCTCCAACTTTCAGTGCTATGCGGATGACACTTTGCTCGTTTTCAGGCTCCCCTTTGCCACCTCTTCTCCTTCTCTCATCTCTGACTGTCTTTCTGCTATCCAAGAGTGGTGTGCCCACAACAATCTCTGCTTTAATGCCAGTAAGTCGGAGATTCTCCTCATCAACACACCTGCACCCTCCTTTCCTGTTACCCTCTGGCCGCCCTCCGTTGGCCCTCTTCCTGCTCCCACCTGTGAGGCTAAGAAACCTCTGGGTCAACTTCGACTCCACACTCTCCTTTTCTCCAAACATCTCTGACGTCTCTAAGAAGTCAAATTACCAACTGCACCGCCTCAGAGGTATTCTTCCTATCCTCTCCTTCCCATAGAAGCTCACTGTCACTAGAGCTCTGGTTCTCTCTAGGCTGGACTACTGCAACAGCCTCTTTCTAAATCTGCCTGCTTCTACTCTCCACCCTATGCAACTCATCCAGAACAGGACTGCGAGACTTGTCCTTGGCCCCAAGCCCAGGGATCGTATCTCTCCAGCACTGAAATCTCTGCATTGGCTCCCAGTGGCTGCAAGGATTAAGTTCAAAACCCTCGGCATTGTCCACAAGGCCTTCTGCGGTCTGGGTCCTCAATACCTTCAACTCTCTCTTCGTAAATACCTTCCTACTCAAGCTCTTCGCTCCACCACCTCCCTCAGGGTCAGTCGCTGCTCCCCAAGCAGCGAGTTGGTGGTAGATCTTTCTTCAGCTGGGAATTCCCTCTGGAACAGCCTCCTTGCCTCTCTGAAACTTGAGAACCATCTCCGGTTCCGGAAAGCACCTCAAGACCTTCCTCTTTGCTTCTGTTTCTCTCTTACTCTCCCCGGCTGATTTCCTGTCTGATACTGTCCCTGTCCGCCCAGTTGCACACCCGCACTGCCTCCCGGCAACGCTTGCACTTGGGTCTGGATCTGTAACCTTACAGTCCCCCTACCAGCACTTTTGGGCACCTGCTGTCTGCACTTACCCTTGCACCTGCTACGTGCTTGCCGCACTTCTTAATGTTTTTATCCCATGTACAGCACTGCCCCTTCCCATTTCCCCTTCACTTTTCTCCTCCCCCTCCCCTGCACTTGCAATATCTCAATGTCACTTAGCCTAGTAAGATCGTTGTCTCTGTCCTCCCTCTGTTCCCCCTTCCTTGCCTCGTTGCGCCTTGCAACACTTGTGTATAGGCTCATTACAAACGCCATAACGTATCATAGACCATCCGAGGCTTAGAAACCATATTCCCTTCGAGAGGGTGAAAAAGTGGATAAAACAACCCGAGCTGGTCAATCCCGTAGGCTACAGGAGGCTTAGAAGGTGAACAATTCAGACAGGACAAAGAGTGAAATCTGTTGCTATTGTGACTACTGACCTATCCAGCTCCGGAGGAGATTTCCCAGGAGACAGGATAAAGCAAAGACTGCACTATCCAATGAGAACCTTGTTGCAACCAAAAAGATAAGTTGTTTTTATTTCAGAGCTTTGATACTTATCCAAGAACTGAAAGATACTAGAAGAAGTCTATGGTGGGGGTCAGAAAACCAGCCACCACTAGATTATTGAAAGGGAGAAGTAACCCTTTCCTGAAGCTCAAGTTTTGATTGTCTTAAAAAAAATGTATACTTGTAGTGCAGATAGGAGGTTTGAATAGATTTGCACAGAGGACAGTGTGTATTTGAGATATTCAGCCAAGCACCCTTTTGTTATTTTCTAGAGTAGGGATCACTTTATAGAAACAGGATTAAACAAGGTTTTCTTTCATTTCTTTAATAAACTCAGTTGTTGAATCGTGTCCCCTGTTCCATCTTTTATGTCTGACTTACAGCAGTTTATGCTTTCTTAGTTCACAAAAACATAAGTACACGTGAGCACCTTACGCACAATGTCTGATTTCTAATAGAAAATACGTCCATCAGGAGCGTCTGCGAACTCAGATCTCGATCAGTAGCCAAACCCTTTGTAACCATACAAAAATACAATGTGGAATTCGGGACACACAAATAATTGTCACCAAACATGTATCCAAATTTCCTGTGAACCAGGTAGTTTAACTGCCAGTTTATTTCAAGACTCCCAATCATAGGCTGACATGACTGTATAAACACTATGTGCGAGAAGATAAGTTAGGTTTTATTTGGAATGAACCAGACCCCCCTAGGAAATACTAATAAATTGTTTGTAGCATATGGAAACCCGATAAGCAAATCAGGCATTGCAAGCTGCATAGTTCAGTAAATCCAAGAATTGAATAATGGGGATCGAAATTAGGATTTGTTGACCAGGAGCAAAAAGCAGCTCCTGGCCATCAATCATCACCCGTTAGGCAGGAGGTACCTCTGGGAAACCAGGCAGTAGTACATAGCATGCAGCAAATCTAGCTGATGTGCACAATGTAACTTTGTGTCTATTATACATTAGACAATATGCTTAAAATGTCCAATAGGCAAGTCCTTTATTCTGTTTTATGCACTTTCCCAAACCTACACAGTTAATATCACATAGCTGCGTTTATATGGTGCCACTTGCCTCGGTAGTCAAAAGTAGCTCCTGGTAGCTGTTTGTTTAAAGCTCACCAGGCTCCCCTTGGCTATAACCAGGAGCAAAATAGCTCCCAGCTCTTCACAATTTAATACTAGCTAACCAGAAGATAGGCTTAACTAGCCAAGCGCACTTACTATGATGGCAATAGGTGTCAAACTCACATTACTGGCGAATGTAACACTGGGCGATATCCTCTGCAACATAAAGTTCTGTACTTTTGTTCACTATGCCTTACTACATACACAGTCACATGTAGCTTTACAGTTGTCAAGTAGTACTAAAAAACAATATGTTAAACCTTCTGTTAGAGGGTGGGGAATACTGCTTTCTAATTATATGAAAACAGATTCATAAGCTGAAAAAGGAACATTACTTTTCAGTAATAGACTGTATCAGTAACCACTTGAATGGGTCCCAGGTGTTCCACCCACTCTGTGAGAAGGTACTGGGGAAGGATACATATGTTTTTTTTAGTTTTTTTTTTACTATTGTTACAAAGCAATGGGAAAAGATGTTGAGAGCAACCAAAAAATTGGGTTTTATGACTTCCATCTTTACTCAACCTTTTACAATATTCTGGTATCTGATGGTGTAGGCTCTTAGAGTCTTACAGTAATAGCAGGCATGGCTAACGCAAAAACAAAGGGATATGCCTTCTAGATCACCATCAGAGGATTTAGGGTATGTCTATCTCTCCTTGGGCTGGTAATTACTAAACCACGGTTAGAGTAAGATCTCTTCCCCCAATTTCCTTCCCTTGACAAACACATGTTTCAATGTTCTTATCTCTGAGCCCTCCCAGGAATGCCTCCTTGAGTAATAGGGAACACAGGCCCATATTCCATCTCTTTGTGGTGACGGGACAGGCTGTTTTGGAAAAGGAATTTATTTTGTTGCTGGCATCTCTTCCTTGGAAAGCATGGTTGAGAGACGAGCACGCTTTTAGAGAATTCCACAACCACATAGTCTGTGATTCAGATTTCCGCAGTGTCACTCTGTCTTCAAGCAACTAAAAGTTCTTATCCACAAATAGTCTCACAGGATATTTCCATGACATCACTGTCTCTTGGCCCATTGGGCTCAGGTGGATGGGGTCCTGTATTCTGACAGGTTCCCTGTGGCCACAAGATGGGTAGCATCTTTGTGATATGCCAAGCACTCCTGCTGCAAGTCCCAACTCCTGTATAAAAGTGTCCACAGCTTCTCCCAGGTGTGAAGTATGCCAGAACAGTGTCTTTGTGCATGGATCTGTGAGATGGTGTTGCTTTGGCCCAAGGGCATAAACCCTTTACCCCTTATAGTCTTTGCCCTACCAACGCTCACTCGTTCCAGGGGACCTGACTCTAGGGACTGCTCCTGACCCTTGGGCTATCTGTCAGCTGACCTGCTTGCTGTTCTACTTCAAGCTCATTCCTCCTACCACTTCCTACAGATATTGGTTTAATGGTTGTCTCAATGGCTGGTCCTAAACTTCCAGGGCCACAGTTCCTACTTCTCCTTCAACTTCTTTCCTCTTCCATCAGCCTCCCCCTTCATTCACCTCCCACTTACCCAATCTGTTCTCTCCTATCGCCTGGACCCATATTCTACTGAAACTATTCTTTACTCCTTTCTTCCTGAAGGCTCTCCTCCAACCGCTGCCTCTCCCCTACTGCTTGAGGTTCTCTTCCTCCAATCACTTCTCCATCCACTCACTTCCCTCTGCCTCCTGTGTCTTTAATTCTCTTCCCACCTCCTCTTCCTGCTGCACCTTAAACACTCTCCACCACTACCCCCTGCAGTTTCTATTTCCCTGCAGCACCTCCTCCTGCACCATCTCCACCTTCACTGCCTCATCCTGCTGCACCTTCACCCCCCTCTCCACGATCATCCGCTGCTCTAAACACCCACACTAGCAAATGTTTTTTCCTGGTATAGAGCGAGCCCCGATGTCCCAACCACCACGCCTATTTGACCTGGTTGATTTATGTCCTGTGCATACGTATAAAAGCAATTCTGAGCTAGGGATTGGTAATACAGGAGGAATTGGCTGAGTTTAACTTTCCTCCTACTGCGTGTTCTGTCTGCGGGACCAAACATATAATAGACCTGACCTACATGGTGAATCTTCTACTTGTGCACATCTAGGGCAGAATGTATTTCCGGCGCTCATATCTGTATGGGGCTGGCAGGGACTCTGGCTCCTCCTCATGGACTGCAGTGCCAGTCAGATCAACTTTCTTTTGCAGATCCTTCTTGCCGTTCTGCATTACTGTGTTCCGTGGCGTAGACTTCTTTCTCAAATACAAACGAATGTAAAGGGCCAGCATTTCTCATTTCCTCGTCTCATGGGCATGCCCCTCACAAGGACTGATTTAGCGAGTTGCCATCAGTAGTAGGTCTCATGTGGCATTCCCCATTTCCAGGCACCTGGTCTTGGTGTGGCACTGGGGAATTGTCCCCATACTGCACCCACTTCACAGCGCGGATGATGGGGCCAACCCCTGAATCAGCCCCACATACATCCCTCAGAAGCAGGGTCAAAAAGGGGACATTGTCAAGGTTGCTAACATATCCTTCATTTGTTATATGTTTGCCATGTAAAACAGGATGAAAAGGGTTTTTAATACATAGTCCTCATTTGCAATGAGATTGCAATAAAGAAGAAAAAAGATAAACAAACATGCAGGCAGAAATGTAGCAATCCGCAAAGGAAGTTGAATGGAAGTAGCACTGTTGGAGTAGCAAGTACACATAATACATGGAACAACCTATTGTCGGCTAACTTTTCAGTTTTAGTAAACAAATCTAGACCAACCACTAAATGGTAAAATATGCATTACAAGTGACTCTAAAGTAGAGACAAGCTGCAAAAAAGACTATTACTGGTGAGTACATTGTATCATCCAGTAGATTGCTTGCTAAGCAAAACTGCACAGGGTCTTTATGCTACTTTTCAATAGCAGGTGAAACGTCGGATTACCAAGACCACATCTGTTTATTGTTCCATTTACTGTAAGCAGTTGGATAATATTTGAGTGCGCTAGACTTTTTTATTTTGAAGGATGGCCAATGGCCAAAGCTACTATGCTTTAGAAAGTGATCGCTTAGCATAATTCAAATAAGAAGGGGAGTAAACAATTGTTCTATAATATTTTCAGTAAATTAATCTCCTCTGTCCTGCCAGCGTGTGTGAGAGTGCAGCAATATTGGGTCTGTTTTAAGGATGTGTATTTGGTGAGCATCCCTTGCTCAAGGACCATAGCCTATTCCAGTAGTTTTGGGGGTAGCATCCCCAAAATAATCCTGTGATTAAGAAGGGCCTGGAAAAAAAGTGTTTATAAAAAAATAATGTATTCTTTCAAGACATTAAAGAAAACATTTTAGTCAGTGGTGATGGTAGGGGTCAGCCACTTCACATTTCAGAGATCAGTTGGTTTTAAGGGCTTCCAGAATGCTCTGCATCAGAGACCTGACACACATGCATTTTCCAGCATGCAAGTGCAGTCGTTGCCACTGACAAATGAGTAGTGTGCACCATGTTTTGTTTGTTTTTTATTTTAATCTCTTGAGGATCTCCTCACTGGCTAACTACTTTTACAGGCAAGTAACTTCCATCACAAGTTGTGTTTGCCAGCCATATTGTAGCAGCAGTTCTAGCGGTAAATACAAACATTCTGGTTTTCAAGTTACTTATTGACCGTATGGATCACAGATACTTGTGGTCTTAACAATGCCTTCCACCTTACGTTATTTAATGCAATTGTATTTGTGGAATTTAATTTCAGGTGACCGTTCAGGTTTTGAATCAACTCATCCAGAAGATCAGAGAAGACCTTCCCAACCTTGAATCCAGTGAAGAAACAGAACAAATAAACAAACACTTTCATAACACATTGGAGCACCTGCGTATGAGGAGAGAAGCCCCAGAATCTGAAGGTCCAATTTATGAAGGCCTTGTTGTTTGAAAGAAATGCCCCTAAACCCTGCACCCATTCCTTTATTTCCATTCATGTAACTTTTTTTATGAATAGACTAGTTTTTCCATAGACTCTGCCTTTCTGAAATGCCAATTAGGTAACTATTTAATTATTTTAAGTTGTCAGCCCAATGTTTCTCAGCATTCTCCACACAGCACCTGAATAATTGACATATTTAAAATGTTACTGAAATTGAGCCAATACATATGAATTTGGTTATAAACATAGCATTGCCAAATCCATTTCTCTATATTTGTAAAGTGCAGCGCTTTACCCAAAATCTTTCTTTTATGCCTCTCTTCATTTGTGTTGCTTCTGTTCTTCACTGGCTCATTGATTTTTAATCCTGCAATAGCTGTTCTCTTCCATGTTAATGTGGCCAATCTCGAAAATTCGCGATTTGACTTAAGACGTTGTATGTGGGAATTTGCTTGAGCTTTTCTTTTAATTCAGGTAATTGCTATGTGTAATAATTTCCATGAGAACTAGAGTATATATTAATGCATGTTTGGAAAGTTGTAAAGCACCATGTTCAAAGACAGAAGTTATATTTTGCATAATAGAGTTCTGTGATATTCAGTGAAGGCCAGTACTGTGCACAGGGCTTATTTATCAACAAACTTTTGTTCCAGATACTATGAAAAAGTTATATGGAAGACTTGTGGTCTATATAGTGTATGTATAACAATAATTATTGTACATTTAGGGGAAATGCATTACACAAGTTTATTACGTCTCATGATTTGCACCAAACAATAAAATTGCTATTAACAGTATGTTGGCCTCGAGTATTATTTTTGGTACTTTAGTTACTCATAAGTCACTGTAGGAATGTGGGTGGAAAATCCACCAGTGTATGGGAAACATTTTCTGATTGGGTGAGGAGCATTTTAGCACTCAAGTCTTTCCTTGATAGTAGATGTTGTCACAAAGAGTCCATGGACCACAGACACATGGACATGGAGAAATGTCTATCCAGGGACATAGGTCCGACTTGGTCCCTTTCTCTCTGCCACCTCTCTCTCTACCTGTGGCGTTCCCAAGTGCTCTATCCTGTCACCCTGGATTTTTCAACCTCTACTTTGCCCCTTTGGCCCACCTGATCTCTGTCTTCTCCTCTAACTTTCAGTGTCATGCAGATGCCACGCAGCTTTCCTTCAGGCTCCCCCTGTGTTAAGAAAGGAAGAAGGCAATGTGCACGGAATCGCACAGTGTACAACTTTGAATCTAAATATGTGCATACAATACCCAAGACTTGTGTATACTAAAACCCAGGAGTACAAATAGAGTGAAACAATAATACCAATATATGAAAAGGGATGTGGGGTAAGCACTTAGAACCTCCTTATGACTGAAAGGAAAGTCGGCAAACTCCTTTCCCACTATGCTATTACAGATACTGACAGCGCTAAGCCCACGTAGAGGGCAAGCAAGGACAGTATCTGTGAGCTGACACTCTGGATGATACTGAATAAGGAACTTAGAAACAGTACTCACGAGGACCGGAAAGACCACTTGAATGTCAGTAAACTCACGAACCCAGTTGATCAAACAGGGACCCTGAAGGCTATAACAGCAATGGGTGGAGGAAACTAAATACATAAGACCCTAGTCAAGGGGCAAGTAGGAATAGTGATTATAAAATAGTGAGGAAAACAAAAGGGCATTCACACTGGGACTAGTTACAATAACACCCACACCTAATAATCAATGGGAAATAAATGCAGAAGTGCGATGGAAAACATGGAATGGATCCCAATAGAAAGTACGGATCAGGAGCAGGGAAAATGATATCACAAAAGGAAACCTTAAGGCAGGAAGCTGAATCTATAAAGGGAAAGACTAAAGCATCAAGTTTTTCAGTAGCAAAGGACAGCAACAAAGAAACAGAGAACACAGGCAAATTGGGCAGCATCAAAGGGTAAAGCACAGAGAAAGGCTGCCTGCAGACAGAGGAAGACAGAAAGGGAAATCCAGAAAGCAGAAATCAATTAAGCACACAAATCCGAAATCCAGGGCAGAGGAACAAGAAACAGGAACTAGGAACTAGGCACAAAAGCTAGGAACAAGGAACAAGGGACCAGTCGCAACAGGAACACTGCAACAATGACCAGCGCTGGACTGAAGCAAACTGAGGCTTTTAAAGCTGCTTAACGAGCACACCCCTCAGGTGTGCCGCCTGCTGCACCTGCAGCCACAGGTGTTGCCTATCCTCCACCCAGCCTTGTCCTGCAAGGGAGGAGGTGAAGCCGTGAGCCAGGCATTCTGGGAAGCATAGTCATTTGATTAAAGTAGCATGCTGGCTGCCAAAAACCTGGAATGGATCCGGAAGGGAAGTAACTTGGAAAATAAGGTTTTAGCGCTCCCAATTCATCAGAACACTGTAGCATAAGGTTCGGAGGAAATGTCCAGTAGGGAATAAACCCCAAAACATGCCCCCTAGTGGCAGGAACGGGAGCGAAGGGAGCGAGCCGTGACACCCTGGCCTCCTCTCTCGCTCCTTCCTGACTGTCTATCTGCGATTCATGATTGGTGTGCCTCCAACTATCTCTGCCTTAATGCCAGTAAGACGGTGATCCTTCTCATTGGGACCCCTGTCCCTGCTTTCTCTCTCTCACTCTGGCCGCCCGCCTTGGGCCCCCTTCCTTTGCCTTCCTCTGAGGCAAAAAACCTTGTCATCTTTGAATCCACTTTCTTTCTCTCCTCGCCTCTCGGACATCGCCAAGAAGTCCCAATACCAGCTGCCCCTCTTCAAAGGGACTCTTCCCTTTCTCACTTTCCCCCAGAAGCCCACTGTCTACAGAGCCCTGGTGCTCTCTAGTGTCACGCCGCCCAACCCGGGCTTGTTCCAGCCCACTTACCTGATGCGGCGTGCCACGCCTTGGAGGGTTTACCCCCGCTTTCGCCTGGGGGGTACGGGGTGATCCTGGGTACCGGTTGCTCCTGGATCTTCGGGACGCTTGGTCTCGCGCGTACGGGGTCGGCCGCTCCGGTTCCCGCGCTCTTTCGGGTTCCCGGGGCGTGCCGTTCCGCGCATGCGCGGCCGACCCCTTCCCGCTTTCCGCGCATGCGCGGTACACGATGCTCTCGGCTCCCGGCCGGTTTGCGGCCCAAGCCTCGCTTTGGGCCTCCCAGCACCTGGGAAACAGCACGGCTTGCGTTCCAAGCCTCCCGGGTGTGGGAGGCCCTACTTAAGGAGCCCGGCGGTTTGATCAAACCGCGTCTCAACGTGTTCTGACCGGATCGTTGTTTTGCTCCTGCCTTGACCTGAGTTCTGCTCTGTCCTGCCTGGTCTTTCCAGTCCCTTCTGTATAGACCTGCCCTTCCTTGCCCGGGTAGGGGGTCTCCCTGGTTCCCTTCTCCTTGCTCCCTTCCTGCTGGGGTGGTTCCCCCCTTCTCAGTTGTTCTCTGTTCTTCCTCTGGGTTCTTGGTCCTCCTTGGTTCCCTTGCCTTCCCGCCTTCCCTTGCATTCTGCTGCCTCCTGGATTCCTGCTCCTGGATTCGACTCGCAACTCTTCTTGCTCCAGTTGTCTGCAGAGAACTTCTAGCCAAAGACTATCAGGCTCCCCCTGTCAGTGCTTGCACTGTCCTGATGCCACATTAATCAGGGGTGAGCTAACCTGTGGCATCGGGAGCTGGTTCACCTCCAGTCCAGTATCCATTTCGACGGGAGTTGGGCTGGTTCCTTGTGTCACTCTCACATCACCACAGAACTTCTGGCATTCTGGCATCGTCTACTAAGCCGACTTCCGGACGAACAGGTACGCTGCGCCCTAGTGACGCCATCTTTAACATCTAGGCTGGACTACTGCAACAGCCTCTTTCTCAATCTGTGTTCCTCTACTATCCGCCCTCTGCAACTAACCCTGAACAGGACTGCAAGACTTCTCCTTGGCCTCAAGCCTACCTCAAGCCTAGGGACCGTATCTCTCCAGCCCTGAAATTTCTCCACTGGCTCTCGGTGGCTGCAAGGATCAAGTTCAAGACCCTTTGCATTCTCCACAAGTCTTTCTGGGGCCAGAACCTGCAATACATCCATTGCTTTCTTCCAAAATACCTTCCTTCTCGAGCTCTTCGCTCGGCTTCTTCCAACTCTCTAAGGGTTACACGCTTCCCCAGGCAGAGAGTGGGGGTGGGTAGATCTCTCTCCTCAGAAGGTGCCTCTGCCTGGAATGGCCTCCCTGCCCCTTTCAAACTTGAGCCAGACCACCGGAAGTTCTGGAAGCATCTCAGAACTTTACTCTTCTCTGCTTTCTCTCTCTCCCACACTTTCTGACCTACCTGACTTGCCTGCTGTACCGATTGGTTGCTTAGTTACCCTCAGAGTCTCACTGGGTACCCGACTCTTTCTTGATCAGTCACCCTTGCACTGCCTCTGGGCCTACCACGCACTTAGGGACTGTAACCCTACAGTCCCTTGTTCTCCTTGCACTACCCAGAGCTGCCCTGGCTGCACTTACTCTGTTTTCCCCTCCCTTTCGCCTTGCACTCCCCCTCCCTTTCCCCTTGCACTTCTCGTTCTCGCACCTGCGCAATCTGAATGGCACAAGGCCCAGTAAGATAGTTTGTCTTGTCCTCCCTCTGTCTTCCCTCCCTGTCTTGTCGCTCCTAGAAACACTTGTGTACAGGTGCATTATTAATTACTTATCATATCATTATCATAGAATAAAAAGAACAGTGTCTATTGGGATTGGCTTCACAAAAATGATATCCCCTGCTTTAGACAGACAAATGATCCCGGGTCCAAAAGTACAGGCCATTACTAACCAGAAAGGTTTCTTAGGTCCCCTCTAGATAGTGTCCTACACAGTCACTCAGTCTCAGGAAGGTCAAAAGCCCATTTAGTAGTGATAGGGTCTGGTCCTCTATAAAACCCTGGCCACAGTTCATCTGTACCTTGTCTGGGCCACCACTTGAGTAGTTGGAACACCTCTGGTAGCTGTTAGACTGTTGTTTCCTCAGGAGTCTGGGATGGGGCGGGGTGTAGTTCCCCCTCCTGCCCTAGTGATCTCCTGGGCTTGACGGTCCTTCCTAGGATAGCTTGTGTAGGTATTCCCCTAAATTAAGGTGGTGTGAATATAATTTTCTTTCCCTCTACTTAGCAGATAACTACATTGTCTTGGAGTAGGACTGAACCACAAGGCATCTTTCAGGGATGTCTCCTGTAAATATAGCACCCCACCCCTCTGCCAATTTTAGGTGGCTGTAGTGACCGACTCACTTCAGTAGCCTTCCTAAAGTGTAATAGGTCCCTACTGTTCCAGGTTCTCAACATGCCTCTTGCGGTATTATGTGTTTTTTCCTTCTGGGTACCACTAGACCTGAGCCTTGCATGGTTCCCAGCTATGTTCAGTTGCGTCTCCCTAGGATTGAACCTCCAATGCTTCCCCTCCTCCTCCTGTTCTTACACCATTCCTTCCCCTACTCTTGCTCACACTTGACCGCGCACCTCACTCTCCCTTCTACTCCCTCCTTCACTTACTCACTTTGATGCTTGCTCAGTTGCTCATAGTCACTCACTCTGACCAGCATTCCCAAGCTCAGTCCTCTCACCCACACAGCTAGTGGAGTCCTGACACCTTATTTATTGTGGATTATAGGGTAATTTGGGCTATATGTGTTGTGATTGGCTGTATCATTCCTTTCTGTGTATCCCTGGCTGTGATTGGCTCTTGCCCGGTCTGTCCACCTCCCATTGTGGGCAAACTCCCCCTTATCCTTAGCTGCAGCCAAGCGACAACTTTGAATGGTTTGGTTCATGCCATACCTGTGCCCACCATGTAAGTGTCAGATGGGAGTGTTGTCTCTGCTTCCTGGCGAAGTGCTCTGCTTGCCAAGTTCATGGGAAACATGCTCTCTTTAATCGGCATTCCACATGGCATGTTCGTGGGGGACTGGCTCTCCCCTTTCTATAAAAGGCGATTTTCTGTCTATGTTCTGCTCTTTTCTTTAGAGTTCGGTTTGTGCATGTGGGGCTTTGTACCTAAGACGCAAGCC
The DNA here is from genome assembly GCF_040938575.1 of Ambystoma mexicanum. Lineage (NCBI taxonomy): Eukaryota > Metazoa > Chordata > Amphibia > Caudata > Ambystomatidae > Ambystoma > Ambystoma mexicanum. The sequence continues at coordinate 1,391,211,309 of NC_090921.1, forward strand.
ACACTGGGGCGTCTGCTCTGCTTATGGACCCACATACATCTGACAGACGAAGGGACAGCAGTTTCTCTGTGGATTCCCCACTGACTCTCTGGAGGAGATCCATGTGCCTTAGGTCCCTCTTGCCAGCCTTAGGAGAACTGGCGTATCCACTGTTTACCACCTCCACGGGTTTAATCACAGAGCAGGTGGCTAGCACAAGCCATAAAGTTCTCCTGTCTTCCTTAGTTACTGTGGCCACAGTGACTTGCCACACAGCAAAACCCCATAGAATACAATTGTAATAAATCCAAATGTGGGACTTCTAAAATGTTCTCGTCGGCCCATTCGGCATTAACCATTGATTATGGAATTCCTCTTTCACTGTGAAGCTAGCATCATAGTGCCCTATTGAAACTCAGAACTTTGTCGAAACAGTATTTGTTGTTGTTCAATAAATCTCTCCCATCCAAATTCCTCCTAAAAGCTGCTCCAAACCCCTTTCTCTTTCATCCCCTGTTCCCATCCAGATTATATGATTTTAGCCTAGGTGCCACCTTCTCGTCCTTGGACAACAAATCCGAGTACACATATGCTGTCTTGCCATCATGGAATACTTGTAATAGGTTTATATTATACAATGCTAAAACCATTGCTACAGGTAAGAGAGAGAGAGAGAGAAGGGAATGGGTGTTAGCAAGTAGATATATCTGGTTGGCAGGTTAGTTGCAGCATGAATTTACCAAATCACCGATTGCTATTTCTGGTCTGTTTCTTCACTATCAACAAATGAGTGTGATGACCTGTTTTGGTGTCAGTCAAATGTTTGTCTGACAGTGCATGCCTGGAATTTCTTGCCCAGGCCTTCTAGGGATTTTTGCTTCCTTCTTGAGTCAGAAGCCTCATTGCTCCAGTTTGGATGAGCACATGACGCAGAAAGAAAAGATTGTGCTGCTTGAGAGAGATGGCATGTTGTTGCGCTGTATCATCATGAAGCATTTTGCCTTTCTCCAAATGTGAGTGAAGCCCAGGGCCTGGAAACCATTGCAGCACTCAGAAGTCACAAGATTATGGTGAAGCTGAGCACGCCGTGGCTATACTGATATGTCCCGTCCCCTTTCCTCCATCCTTTCTGCCTTTAGTGCTTGAGGCCCGACCACCGCTGGGACGCATGCACGGCTTTCAGCTCTCTTGCGGCTCTCTTGGTCACTGATCCTTGAAGAATCATCTTTCCTGCTGGAGAGAGATCTTCCATTCTTCACCTCCCGGTCATCTAAGGGACTTCGTCGCCAGCACCTCGCATCAAGAGAAGGTAGGTCATTTGTTCACCAAGGCCCCCATCACAGAGACTCCTTCCAGGGGCCTTCAACCGGAAAAGGGGGCTCTTCTGGGCGATCCACCGAGGGGCGTGCCAGCTCTTCCTCTGGGGGTACAAGGGATTTTCTAGCTCTGGTTCCTGGCTGCACTATGCCATACGACTACCAGCTCCCCAGCTGAGGGCTTACAGCCTACTGGAGCCATTTCCGAGGTAGTTATGCAGCGTTTCTGCTTCAGGGTTGGGGTGCAGAGTCCTCGTCTATGTCAGCCCCGGGTTGGCACGAGGCCCCAAAATGCGGACAAGCAGGTAGCGGAGCCTGCACGACCTGCAGCCATCTTAGATCCAGACTCTAATCCTCGGGCAGCTCCATCGCCTTCAGAGTGGGCCACTCAAGGGGGTTCCACTCCTCTTCCTTCAGGGAATGGTGCATGCGGGTGCTCTCTGCAGGGTTACATTTATGCCTCCCAGCCGTTTGAATACCCATCCCAGGCTCCTTGGCGCTTCGATCAGGAAAGATAGCCCAGCGCGGCAGAGCTGTGCCCCCCCAATGATCCGGCGGCCTAAGAGGATCACTTTTTTGAGCGCTTCCTCCTCATGCGCTTCCCTCCGATGTCTGTGCTCCTCAAGGACCTCATCAAGGAGGTGGTTCCGCATGTCGTGCCTCCATGGCCCCCTGCCCTGGGCCCTCCTCCGGGTCCACAGCCTGTTCCCCCTCTGGTCCAGGGCCCGCAGGTGCATCTCAGCCTTCTGCCTCCTGTACCACCAATGCCTCTCACTCTATCGCTTGTCGATGTCAAGCCACCTTTGGGAGCTGACCAGGGGGGAACCCCCCTGACTGCTCAGATTCAGGATCCAGACTCCCCTCTGTCTGGCAAGGGGGGGCGATGACAATGATGAGCAGCATGAAGAGCCTTCGGCTTCGGTGAAGGCCTTTCGTGACTGTCTTCAAGGCCTTGATTTTTTGGGGGTCCCCCATCCAAAGCAGGCCCCCCATGAGTCAGGGGTTTTGGCGGAAGTCCTGGCTGGGCGCGCCATGAGTCGCTCGGTAATCCCCCCTTCAGAAAGCCATCCTTTCGCTCGGTAAGAAAGTCTGGCAGAAAACTCGGCCAACGCCCAAATGAACAAGAAATTGGACAGCCGTTTTATGGCTATTGGATGGTGAACCAGTCCTCCTGGCCTCCCACCCTCAACGACTCTTCAGTTGTGGCGGCGGCATCCTTGTATTCAAAGCCATCCTCGTCTTCCACAGCAGGGGCCGCCTGCAGCTGTCTAAGGAGGGCAAGGCCCTCGAGTCTTTCGGCAGGTGATGTTACCTCAACGCCGGGCTGCACATTCGTTAGGCTAACGCTGATGCCCTCCTTGCCGCTGCGAACCAGAAGCTCTGGCGAGAGATTGGGGAGTTCCTACCTGACGTCCCCCTGGAGAGTCAGGCCTCCTTCAAAGCGGGGCTGTTGGAGGCATGCACGGTTGCGCAGGATCTCATGGAGTCCTCAGTCTCACACAGCGACACGGGCAGCATAGGCCTCTGCGTCCACTGATGACAAGCTGACAAAAAAGAAGACCTCAACACAGACTGTGAAGTCCTTGGCCATTCAAAATAAACCAGGGCAAAAGTCCTTTCCTCAGACCGAGGGCAGGTCCAACTTCAAACGCCGCTCTTTCAGCAGCTTCAAGGGGTTCAGGGACCGTGGTACGCAGCGGCCAGACAGGTCCCCCAACGACTACTGGAGGAAGCAGGACTGTTTTCGCTCCCCTCCTCTGCTCCAGCCTTGGACTCCACAAAGCAATGACGTATCGATCAGGGAATGCAGCTCTCCTGTAGGGGGCCGGTTGTCTCTCTTCGCGGACAGCTGGAAGCGTTTTTTCCGGAGTCTTTGTATTCTTTCAGTAGTCTCCATGGGCTTCAGCCTTTTTTTTCCTCTACCCTCTTCTCCTCTGTTGCAGATAGGGTCGCCGACACTGTTGCAAGAGGTCCTTCTTCTTTTGGACATGCAGGCAGTGGAGCCGGTGCCTCAGTCAGACAGGGTCTCCAGCATATACTCTAGGATTTTTTCGGTACCCAAGAACAACCAGGCCGGTCATTCCTCAACCTATTCTTACCGCTCAAATGCTTCAAGATTAGTACCCCAGCCCACATAGCGGAGTTGCTGTGCGTAGGGGACTGGATGTGTTCCCTAGACCTCAAAAGATGCGTACCTTCATGCTCACATCTACCAACTGCATCAGAAATTCCTGCAGTTCACAATCATGTCACATCACTTCCAGTACAGGGTGCTTCCATTTGGCCTCAGTTTGTCCCCTCATGTGTGTACATGAATCTCAGAAATGCGGTGGCTGGCTTCCTTCGCTTGGAGGATACACCTATACACCTATCTGGACGACTGATTGGTGAGGGCCTGCTAGCCCGAAAGGGTGGTGCGCTCCTGTCAGCAACTAGCAGATATTCTTCACCAGCTAGTGTTCTCCATCAAACAGCGGAAGTTGCAGTTGTCCCCTGCCCAGGACCTGGAGTTCCTCGGCGTGCGCTGGGACATGGCCGGTTAGAGGGTGTTCCCCACAATCGAAAGGCTGCAGTCCCTTCCAAAGGCGATCAGGCACTTTCTGGCCAACTCGACAATTCCACAGCAATGTTCTACTTGAACAAGCAGGGTGGCACCTGCTCTCCCCTCCTGTGCATGGAGACGGTGTCAATCTGGGAGTGGGCCCTGTCGTAGGGGATATGGATCTCCGGTGTCCATCTCCTGGGGGACAACAATGCAGAAGCGGACTAGCTCAGCTGCCTGGGCTTCAACACCTACGAATGGGAGTTACACACCAACTGTTTGTTGCCCCTCTTCTGGAAATTGGAGTTTCCGGATCTGGACTTCTTTGCATCACCTCTGAATTCAATGTGCCCCCTTTTCGCTTCATGGGCAGGGTCAGGGATCTCTCAGGGATGCATTCCAACTCTGCTGGCACGGCTGCAGGTGCTATGTGTTTCCTCCTTCTCCATTGCTCTAGCGGACGCTCTGCAAATTCCGGGCCTCGGTGGGCTGCAACCTCCTTCTTATTGCCACCCACTGGCCAGAGCGATCACTGCGACGATAGCATTCCTGTCTGGTGTGCCCCTGCTGGACATCTGCAGGGCTGCTACGTGGAGACCCACGCACACCTGCTCGAAGTTCTACTATGTCGTCAGGGATTCCAGGGAGGAGTCCAGAGTCGGCCAGGCAGTGATACGCAACCTGTTCGCTTGAGGTGAGTCTGTTACAGAGGTAAGAGTTAATTGCTTCTGTTGAGCCTTGCCACCTCCCATGGTTGTATAATGTTGTACTGCTATGTATTAGTTATTCATGAGCATGTGAAGCCATGCCAGACCCATGCTGGAGAACAATAGTTACAGGTAAGTAACTTTTTCCTTACTCACTGTAGTGACTAGAGTACACATAGTCCTTAGTCCCCTTTCTTCCATACGTCCCACACATCGTCCCCCGCTAGTATTCCAGCATAGCCAGGCAGTCAATCGTCCGATATGTAAAAAGGGGACTGAAGTGAGGCACTGGACGGCGGGGCCTCGGGCGTTCCCAATGCCTGGGCCGCGCCTCCACTTGCTATGCTACATTTAAAGGTAAAGCTCATTTTTCGCTGAAAATGGATCTGGTACCGTCCCCATGTTGGGGACGCCCCACAAGGATGGAGGAAAGCGGACTATGGACTGAGTGCTCTAGTCACGACAGTTAGTAACTTTCATTTTTTAAACATTCTGAACGGTCAGGTAATGTTGACTCTCTTTAAAGCATGTTGTCTGCATGTGGCTTAATTTTCTTAAGGGCTGCAAAAAGATATTACTGTGTCAGCTAGAATATAAAGTTGTAATTTTAAAATGCACGTGTTTGTAATTAATACTGTTCTTAAACTGCAACTGAAAAAAGTCTCTTCTCCAGTTCCAAAAAACAGCGCTACTGTTAAGTTTGCTCAATCCTGTATCACAGAGGCAGCCAACCACCTAATAGTAACATCTATCTTTTGTGTACATGAGTCATACCATAAACTCCTTGTGGTGGACAAGTAGATGGCAGTACATAAGGACACATTTGGAAAATCAAAAGTGAAAACTGGTATCCAAAGGGTCATATCTTTTAAGATGGATTCCTAAAATCTGGCCTGGTGAACAGATTTTAGGAGGCCACCCTAGTTATAGTGAACAGGGAGGTTAGCCAAAACCCAATCAAGGTAGCAATGGAGAGCAGTCAACACTATACTCAAACATCCCGTCCGCTTTCCTCCATCCATGTGTCGTCCCCCAACATGGGGATGGTAACGGAACCTTTTTGCAGCAAAATATCAAGCTTTCCCTTCAAATTGAGTACAGTGCGTAGGGCGCGACCTTGGGCGTCGCAACTCCCCACCTTCCGGCACCTCACGCCAGTCCCTTTTTCTGCACAGACGGTGTTGCACCTGGCAGTCAGCACAGATACTTTAACTTTCTGCTTGCTCCCCTTCATTATTTTTCAATCTTCTTTAACCTCCCTTTGGTGCCTCGCCTCCCCCGGCGCCTGTCTGCTGCAGGAGGATTCACAAGATGTGCCTCATGTGACCGCTCGTTCTTGGCCTTGGACCCTCATGCACTCTGTTTTGAGTGCCCGGACCCGATAACCACTGGGGCACATGTGCGGCCTGCAGCACTCTGTTTAAAGGGAATTGAAGAATCGGTTGTTGCGTTGGAGGGAGATCTTCCACACTTCTCCCCTGCCGCACCTTAAGGACTTCGTCTCTAGGACCTCTCATCAAGACAAGGTAGGCCCTCTGTTCAGCACGGCTCTTAAGCTCTGCAACTCCGTCTATGGGGTTCCCACAGGCAAGGGTTCCTCGGATTCAGGTTCTGGCAGGCCCAAGGCCTCTTAGGCTACGGACATCCTAGCCGAGGGCCATAGGGGCTCTTTCAGGCGCTCCGTGGGCAGACCTGAGGTCGTCCAGGCTACTGCTCCCAATCCGATGGGCTCAGGGGCCTTACCAGACAGTTCCCTGAAGGGCGATCAAGTTCGTCCTCAACCCCTGGGGTAAGAGATCGTCTGGTGCCACCTCCAGGAGTCAGTCCTCGGCACGATCCAGCATGACTACAGGTGCTGAGTGCGCCCAGCCTACTGGAGGGTGCTCCGAGGTCATGAGTCAGGGCGTTACGACTATCGGCCAGCCGACCGAGGGCTCAGCGCCTACCAGAGTGATCTCTGAGGTCGACAATTCCGCTTCCGGTGAAAGACCCAAGCTGTATCCTCCCATGTTTGAGGCCTCTTGTGGCTCAGGGCCTTCTAGCCCCCCCCCCCCCCGGGTGTGTTGCAAGGCTTCAAAATGGTGGAGAGGCACGTAGCAGAACCTGCCAGGCCGGCAGCCATTTTGGATTCTATTTAGCGTTAGCCTGTGCTCTTGCCCATTGAATGGGCTTTGCAGGAAGAGCCCAGTCCCCTTCCCTCTGGAAGAGGCAGCAGACTGTACTGTACATGCATCTGGTCTCCTCAGGGGTACATCTACCCACCGCAGCCTTATGGCTACATGCCACAGGCACCTCAGTCCTTTGACAGGAGCGGAGACCCAGTGCCTCGGAGGGCCGGGCCACTAGGGATCCGGCGCCTAGCATGGACTGCTTCTTTGAGCCCATACTCCTCCTCATTCCTTCCCCTCAGATGATGGGGCTCCTGCAGGCCTTACCGATTGTTCAGACCCCTCCACCTGTTCCACCAACGCCTCCAACCCTCAGCTGCTGTTGGACCTGTCTTTGGCTCTGAACCTAGGGGGGACCCCGCCGGCACCCGTGTCGGTGCATGTTGGGGGTGGGGGGGCGATGACACCCAGGACGATGAACCCTCGACATCTATTACGGCCTTTCATGACCGCCTCCAGAACCTAGTGGAATTCTCGGGGGTCTCTGCCTGAGGAAGCCGCCCAGGATTTTGGAGTGCTAGCACCACGTACCGGTCTGGTCTGGCATCCCTCTCCAGAAAGATAACCTGCAAGTGATTGAGAAAGGCCTGGGAGAAGCCAAGGGCCAACGCCCAGATGAGCAAGCAGTTGGACAGCAGGTTTAGGCATCCCACCCGCAGTCGTAGTCTTCAGTGGTGGCTGCGGCCTCACTATATTCTAAACCATAGTCTTCGTTGTCTTCCTCCACAGTAGCCACCTCCAATTGTCTTTCTAAGGAGGACAAGGGCCTCAAGTCTTTGGCCAAACGCTGTTATGCCATTTCAGGACTGCATCTGCGGCAGGCCAACACTGACGCCCTCTTGGCTGCGACTAACCAGAAGCTGTGGCTCCTTTAAGGCCGGTCTGGTGGATGCCTGGGCCGTTGCGCAGAACCTCATGGAGTCTTCGGTCTCCCACATCGACGCAGCCAGAAAAGGTCTGTGCCTGAGTGTTGAGATGAGAAGGACGGCGTGGATGCATGCCACTAAGCTTTCAGCTGATGTGCAAGAGGGGATCATAGATCTGCTCTTTGAGAGCGTGGATCTCTTTCATTCGTCAACTAATGAGTTGACGAAGAAAACCTCCACTGAAACCACCAAGTGCTTATCCATCCTGACAAAGCCAAGTCAGAAGTCCTTCCCTCAGTCTCAGGGCAGGACCAAATTCAAACCCTGCACTTTCACCGGCTTCAAGGGGTTCCGGATCCGCAGTATGCAGAGGCTTGACAGGTCACCCATGGACAACAGGAAGAAGCAGCAGAGGACTTTGCACAGGTTGTTCCTCTCCTCCCTCCTCTGGCCATGCCTCTGACACCAAGAAACAGTGACGTCAAGGTCGGGGAACACAGCTTGCCAGTGGGGGGCGCGGGGGCCTTGGCTCTTTTCCAGGACAGCTGCAAGCGTCTTTTCATGAACCTGTGGATCCTATCCATAGTCGCCACGGGCTACCATCCTCTCCTCGTCTTCGTCAGATTGGGTCCTCGGCTCTTTGACAGGAGGTCCTTTTGCTCTTTGAAATGCAGGCAGTGGAACCAGTTCCTCAGTCAGACAGGGGCTCTGGTTTCTACTCCAGGGTTATTGCGGTACCCAAGAACAACCAGGCTGGTCTGAGGGTAGTCCTGGACCTGTCATTTCTCAATATGTCTTTACCTATAGAACGCTTCAAGATGATTACTCCCGCGCACATAGCAGAGTCTCTGTGTGCAGGGGACTGGATGTGTTCCCTAGACATAAAGGATGTGTACCTGCACGTCCCCATCTCCCATCTCTATCAGAAGTTTCTGCGGTTCACGATTATGTCATACCACTTTTAGTACAAGGTACTGCCTTTCGGCCCCTCGTGTCTTCACAAAGCTGATGAACGCAGTGGCGGATCTCCTCCGTTTGGATGTCCATCACCTATACCCTTACCTAGATATGATATGATAGGTTATTTATACCGTGCTTAATACCCAAAGGTTTCTAAGAGCAGACCCGGGGATCGAACTTGTGGTGCCCCGTGTCGTCTTGCTTCCAAGGCAAGCATGTTGCCCCTGAGCTATCCTCCCAGGACTGGCTTGTGAGGGCCGGCTCACCCTAGTGGGTGCTGCACTCCTGCCAGAGATTGCCAGATTTTCTCCATCACCTGGGGTTCTCCCTCAACCAGAGGAAGCCACAGTTGTGCCCATGTCAGGTACTGGTCCTCCTAGGGGTGCGTTGGAACAGTACAATTCAGCTGGTGTTTCCTACGTCTGAGAGTCTTCTGTCCTTCCGCAAGGTGGTGGGGCACTTTATGGCCAACACAATCACCTCAGCATGGTGGTTCCAGCACATTCTGGGCCTGATGGCCTCCTGCGGGCTCACTGTACAGCACGCTCGCCTCAAGATGATGCACGCCTCCAACTCCACCTGGCGGCCAATTGTGATCAGGAAACAGGGTCTCAGTCGGAAAGGAAACCAAGAAGGAGGGCTTCTTGCATCAAATGCACGAGGCCAAGAAATAAAATGATCATGGCGGTGCCCTTTCTGCACGATGTTTGGGAGGAGTGTGTGGCCCTCATGAAGCACCCTTGCAAGGCTCCAGCCAATGTTAGGGAGAATTCTCATTCAATGGCTAATTTCCCTTACCTAGCAGCTTTGCTGGATTTCTGGAGTTTATTTTTTCCACTTGGTAAGAGTGTGAGCTTTTCCCCCCACTCTTACCTGTGTTTTGCCATGTGTATTTCATCTATTTTTGTGATTGTGGACTCTGGAGTACACCACTTCAGTAGCCCCACTCTTTTGTGTGTTACAAAGCACCTTCAGTGCAGTGACACAGGGTTGTCTTTTAGACTTCCCACCGACTCCATTTCCTGGGCTAACTAATGTCCCCCAGAAAAGGGTAAAGTTGCCATTAACTTTACATAGTCATTTAACCACAGATCCAGTACACCCCATCTTACATGGAGTATTGGAAAGGGTTAATTCTTAGCCCTTTTTATCTGTACCTCCTAGAAACTTGTTCTGCTCTTTTAACATTTAGACTTGGCTGGTGGCAGTGGTATCTACCCTACCTTTTCTACCTCGATTATACTATATAAACGTGGTACTGTTTTAGGCTATTATATTAGCCTCGAACATAAACCCGCCTGACCAAATACTCTTTCTTTTGGCTCCGATCGTCATTCTTGTTTTTTACTTTGTGTGGCAAACCAGGTTTACCTTCTTTGTTCACCGTCTTTTGGTGGGCTTCTGCCAAGAAGCACTCCTCTAGGAGCCTGGGTGGGCTGAATGTGAGGGAGGGGTGTAGTCACCCCCTGCACAGGGTATCCTAGGAAACCCAATTTTCACTTTGCCATGATTGGCTGAGGTGGTTGTCCGGGCTGGATAACCTCCCTGCTGTGTGATTGACAGCCAGATTGTGTGAATGGGGGATTTTTGCATAAAAGGCGGGACTCTTGGGCTGGAAGTCAGTCGCCACTGGAACTAAAAGGAACCGAAGAGAAGCGGAGAAGACGGCTGCTGCAACTACCCCGTCCCGGTGAAGCCCTGCTGCAGTCCTGAGCTATCTACCCTTCGACGACCAGAGGAGATCCGGTCCGGAGTCTTCTTCCCTTGAGCTTGGTGGCGTCAACCAGCTCATCTTCCACAGCCAGAGGATCCTCTTCCTTGGTCGAAATTGCTGCACACTGCTGTAGTGGTCCGGATAGCCATCTGAAGAGCCTCTCCTGTTTTAAAGGAGCGCACCTTTTATTCACCGTCACTGCTGCTGGCTTCATCCCTGAGTAGTGCAGACCCATCCAGACGTCGTCCTTCTTGTCACCACGACCGAAGCACCAGAAACCGTGGGTCTGCAGGAAACTACCAGGAACAACAGCCGTGGCACCAGCTTTTTCCTTTAATAAGGTACTGTGTTCTGCTTCGAGGAACTAGGGTGAATCCCTTTTTCTCCTTAACCAAGGCTTGCCCTTGTCTTCCCTCCTTCTTATAACTTTTGCTTCCTCTGTTGACAATTTCCAAGTATTCCTGGCAACATTGAATCTTGAACTGTCTGACTGTGTGACCCTCGACAACAGGAACCCGGTTCCACTTGACCCTGGCTCCGGCCTATTGACTTGTATTTCTGTCAACGAGTGATTCTGTCTGCCCTGACAATAGTATTGCCTATGATTTTTGTCTCCAACTCTCTCTGGTGAGCCCAGGTGCTCAGTGTGTTTTTGCCCCGGTAACATTTCTCGCCCCGGATACGTGTTTCATTAATATGACGGAGCTGTCGAAAAGTGATCGCTTATGTATTCTCGGTAACGTCTTTTGTTTCACAACACCGGTCCGCCAAAACATAAGGTACTTACCTTAAGTTATTCTGTGCCAAGAGAATTGGTTGGTTGTAGTGTATTTTACGTGTGCTTTTGAATCTATAGAAGTGTTGTGTTTTATAACAGATGGTTTAAAAATAAATGTACTTATATTTTTTTACCTGAAACCTTGAGTCAGTGTTTGCTTGAGTCACAGTAATTGTGGTTGCTTTGTGTAATCTCTGCTACTGCTCATATACTCTTGAGATAAGCCTGGCTGCTCCGCTACTGCTACCACTTTAACATAGTAGTACAGGCTTGTACCAAAGGTGAACTTGTATTACCACTTGTAGTCTTAATTGTGTGTAGTGGTCCCTAACGGCGCCGCACAGGATTCTGCCTAACAGCCAAGCAGTACAGGCATGAGAAGAAATACAGGGTGCCTGACTCTGCACCCAAGTGCCTGAGGTCAGAGCCGTCGCCGGATTCGGTGGTATCGGCGGCCGCAAGGAAACGGTCGGCCAACCAGTCCTTGCCGTCCTCGGTCCCTCCGGGCAGCGAGGGGAAATGAATGGACGCCATGGGGAAGAAGGTGATTTGCACAGCGGTGTCCACTATCAAGGCGCCCAACGCACTGGCGTTCCTGGCCAGGTACGACATGGAGTTGTGGTACAAGCTGGGGCTGATTCTGGAGTTCCTCTCAGACGATAAGAAGATTAAGGCAATCGCTCTCTTCCAGGAAGGGGAAGTGGCGTCGGATCACGCCATCACAGTGGCATTGGACGTCGCCGACACAGGGTTCTGGCAAATGGGGAACGGTGTCTGCCTTCGTCGCCAAGGTTGAACAAAAGCTACGAATTTCCATCAGGAGATCCAAGCGAAGGTGCTGGACATACCCTTCAACAGAGTGGATCTATTTAGGAAGGTCGTCGACAAGTCCCTCCAAGCCATCAAGGTGGATATGGAGATGGCATGTTTCCTGGGCACTTTCCAGCAACACTGCTCGTCTTTTTGCTCCTCCAGGGGAAGGTCGAGCAGGTCTTCAAATGGTTTCTCCACATCGTACTGACAGCCTTCCAGATCCTCAATGCGGGAGGCCTATAGAGGCTGTTCCCAGGCCTACGCTAGCAGAGAACTGCGTCACTGTCGCCCGCAGGGCAGGGCACCGAAGCAAGCCTGAACTGACCAGGACGTCAGGCGCCCTCTCATGCACCCCGTGGGAGGCACCGACAGATGGGGGCTGGACGCTATCGCCCAAGGACACACCTTGGAGTTTCAACACAGCTGGCTGCAGATCTCTCTGGTTACTCGTCAGGAACAGCACATCCCTCAGCTCCTGGAAGAGGTATGGACCATGCTGCAAAAAGGGGCGATAGAGCTCCCCAATGGCTCTGTTGCTTCAGAGTCTATTCCAGATACTTTCAGGCCAGAAAGAAGACCGGGGGCTGGAGGCCCATCCTAGACCTACGACATGTGAACAAATACCTAAAGTCCCAAAAGTTCAGGATGGTCATGTTGCAACACGTGCTCAGCCAACTGGAAAAAGGAGACTTCTTGACATTGTTGGACCTGGAGGATGCCTATTTCTAAGTCCCCATTCACAAGAAACATCAGAAGTTTCTATGTTTCGTGGTGCAGGGGCATCACTACCAGAACAAGCCTCTACCTTTTGGCTTGAAGTCTCCTCCGGAGTGTTTAAGAAATGCCTGGCACCAGTGGTGGCCCATATACGTCTACAGGACATACATGTATACCCGTTCCTTGACTGGCTGATTCGAGCCCGCTTGCGAGAGCTGGCCAATAGAGACACGGAGACGACCGTCCAGCTACTGACGGATCTGGGGTTCTCCATCACCTATCCAAAGTCCTGCCTAACGCCATGACAGAACGCGCTGTTCTGAGGCGCCATACTCAATATGGTGTCTTGACTGGCGTCACCCTCTGAGGACAGGATAGCAGCCATTCTGGGAAAGGTGCAACGACTGTCGTCAATGAAGACGGCCACAGTGTGGCCCATGAAGTCGTTAATGGGCATGATGTCGTCCTGTATCTACCTTATCTGGCTCTGCGGGTTGCAAATGCGATCCCTTCAGGAATTCCTGGACGCCTGCTGGACACATGAGTCCAGAAGCTTCAGGGACAAGATCTTTCAACGATGATCTCCGTCGGGCGAAAGGATTGTGGGGCATCCGCTCCAACATCACCTCAAGGCATGGGATTTCAAAACCCCCATACCAGGAGACGGTCACCACGGACACCTCCCTGGAAGGAGGGGGAGCGCACACCGGACGTCTGCCCGCCAGAGGCCTGTGGCTGCCAGAGGAGAAGGATCTTCATATCAACATCCTTGAGCTACGGGCAGTGTTCTGGGCCCTCAAGTCATTCCTACCGTCTCTGAAAGGCAAGGTGGTGAGGATCTTCACAGACCACACAAGCACCATGTTCTACATCCGGAAGCAGGGGGGCACTCAAGTCCCGGCACTCTCCAAAGAAGCACAGAACTTGTGGTGCTGGGCCGTCAGACAGGGGATGTTCTTCGTCCCTCTCCACCTGGCGGGAGTCAAGAACACCATCGCAGACTCCCTCAGCAGGGGGTGGGAGCTTCATCAGAATCAGGTGAAACGCCTATTCGTCAAATGGGGCAGGCCCCAGATCGATCTGTTTGCAATGGTGGCGAACTCCAAGGCCAGAAGTTTGCCAGCAGATTCCACCAATCAAAGAGCCTGGGGGATGCGTTCTCCTTCCTGTGTGAAGGGCTGTTCCTGTACGTGTTCCCTCCGGTCCCGCTCCTGCTACGAGTCATCAACACACTCAGTGTCCATGCAAGATGATACTCCTCACCCCAGTGTGGCCGAGGCACATTTGGTATCCGGGCCATCTCAGCCTGGCTGCGTTGCTTCCAGCCTCAAGCTGCCAATGGTTCTGGATCTTCTCACCAGAGAAGGAGGCGCGCAATCCTTCATCAGGACCCAGGATCGCTGAAACTGTGGGCTTTGCTCCTGCAGCTCTAGATGTTGCAGGATTTGAGTTGCCAGTGCACTGCAGGGACGTCCTCTCAAAGGCCAGGGCGTCGTCTACTTTGAAGTGCTACGGTCACAAGTGGAAGCATTTCGCTACGTGACGCTGGTCTCAGAAGATTACCCATCTGAGGATCGCGGCCCTGCAGATCTTTCCATATTTGCTATCCTTGGCCAAGGCCGGGCTTGCACACGCCTCTATCAAGGTACATCTGGCGGCTATCTCCCACTACACCAGGTCTCCAGGAAGATCTTCACATTTCATCCCACCGACTCGTCAAGGAATTCCTCACAGGACTTTTTTTTAACTTTTCCGCGCGTGAAGGGTCCTGCCCTGGCATGGGAACTCAACATAGTCTGACAAGGCTCAATGGGGCCCCCTTCGAGCCTATGGATCAGGCCCCTCTCAAGTTCCATTCGTGGAAAACTGCTTTCCTTGTGGCCATCACCTCTGCCAGAAGGGTAGCTGAGGTCCAGGCCCTATCCTGCAAGCAACCGTACCTGACTTTTCACAAATCGAGGGTGCTGCTGTGTACGCACCCCTCTTTCATGCCGAAGGTTCACTCGGAAATTCCACCTCAACGAGCCTTTGGTGTTACCTTTTTTTTCCACAACCTTCGTCAACGGCAGAAAGGGCATTGCATTCGCTGGACATTGTGCGTGTCACGTAGAACTTCAGGGCACAAGCAAAGAGTTTTCAGAAGACCTCCCAACTGTTTGTGAACTTTGATCCTGTAAACCGTGGGAAGGCCTTATCCAAGGCTTCCATTTCAAGGTGGCTCTCCGTCTGCATCACGCACTGCCATTGGTGGGCGAACGGACCGCTGCCCGCCTGTCCGAGAGCCCACTCCACCAGAGATATTGCTGTGTTGACTGCATTCCTGTATGGTGTGCCCCTGCTGGACATCTGTGGGGCTGCTACGTGGAGGTCCATTCAAACCTTCACAAAGTTCTACTGCATCGAAAAGGTTTCCAGGAGAGAGGCCAGAATCGACCAAGCCGTGCTACGCAACCTGTTCGCTTGAGGTGAGACTGTTCTGGAGGTAAGAATGAATTGCTTCTGTTGAGTCTTGCCACCTCCCTTGGTTGTGTAATGTTGAACTGCTATGTATTCATTATTCATGAGCATGTGAATCCATGCCAGACCCCGTGCTGGAGAAGGTTTACATTACTTACCTATAACTATCCTTCTCCAGCACGGGGTCTGGCTCCGAGGCCCTTCTTGGTCATACGTCTACCAATTCTGAAGATCGCTGCCAGAGGAGGGTCTTAGGGAGAGGACTGGCATTGGATGGGGGCAGTATGACCCAGAGGACAGTGATTGGTTTAGAGGAGAAATACAGTTTTTAAGTGAAACAGTTTTTTCTTTTACCGAGGATTCCCAGCTTGGCGACGGGGAATATTCATGAGCATGTGAATCCATGCCAGACCCATGCTGGAGACCAATAGTTGCAGGTAAGTAACTTAAACCATATACGGACATCCGTATCCTTATTAATCAACATCTATAGGGTTTCAGAATCGGCCAGAGCTTATACCTGCACCCTCATTATGCCTATTGCAAAGGTTTTCTTTCTGTAGTATCTTACAAGAAGCACCACATCTTTTTCTCCTTCAACATCCACCACACATGCAATGTTGTCTTGGAATTTCTCTATACGCTTGTGCAAAATATCCTTTCTTACTGGTTTCGATTAGCAGATGGCATTCCTTGACATTAGCCATATGCTCGAAACTGCTGCATCAGTAACAATTCCATGCAGGTAATGGTTGCCCAAATTCGTTCATAGAGTTGCTATGTGTATACCTCTTTAAAACTTTGAACAGCCTGACCAATCTCACTCATATCACTGTTCTTACATCTTACATTCTCAATGCAGCATACATGGAAGTAAAACAATGAAAAAGGCATTTTACACTTGTTGTAGCATCTGCCTCATTCTGATTAGGAATCCCTGTGAGTATGGGAGCAACACCTGTAAACTGCACACTGTTGAGTCCTAAGGCTAGTCAATGGATATCCATATTCAGAGG
The DNA here is from genome assembly GCF_040938575.1 of Ambystoma mexicanum. Lineage (NCBI taxonomy): Eukaryota > Metazoa > Chordata > Amphibia > Caudata > Ambystomatidae > Ambystoma > Ambystoma mexicanum. The sequence continues at coordinate 1,391,227,342 of NC_090921.1, forward strand.
TCACGGGAGATGCTTGATTTCTGCAGACTATACCTCTATTTCGAAGGGATTGGTTCCTCCGACGTATTCCACATCTATGACATGTAATCACCACAGCTGTGCTGCTTCGGAAAATGTTCGGCGTCTGCGTCAATGACATCGATACGCTGTCCTCGAGGGCCTCTGTCGAGCCGACGTCACCGGATGTTATAAGTAGGATGCACGATGCCCGTAGCCTCAGTTCCGTTTTTTCTGCGAACATGTTCGCTTCGGAGATCTCGGCTCGCCTAAGTTCTTATGAGTTATATTCTATCGGTTCTTCGACCGTGTTCGTTTGTGAAGATATCATGTCTGCGTCTTCTTCTACCCCGCGGCCGGGTTTCAAGAAGTGTCGGAACTGCGGGTCCAAGATGTCGCTTACGGACCCGCACAACGCCTGCCTCTGGTGCCTCGGTGAGGACCATGCCACGGATGATTGTGACGATTGCCAGTCGTTAACATCGAAGGCCTTGCGGGAGCAGAAGAAGCAGCTTTCTGTCAGTAGGGTTTCGAAGCCCCGAAAGTCGTAATCCGCTGGGCTTTCGACTGACGATTCGAGAGGTGACTCTCCACGTCGTCGGCGTAAGTCCAGGGGGTCTCGGTCCTGGAGTGGTTCCCGCCATTCCTCTGCCTCTTCGAGGCACTCGCAGAAGCGCCGTCACCGGATGCCTTCCTCGTTCGAGGACTCCGCCCATTGGCGGATTGCTTGTCCCAACAAGCACTCTTCTCCTGCGGAATGGGATACATTTTGTACGGAGATGATGGCGATTTTTCAGTCGCAGGCCTCCGTTCTGTCTGTGCCTTCGAAGAAGCCGGCAGGGAACGTGCTAGGGCCACCGCCTGCACGCCTTCGGGCTTGGGTGGTCGGCGCGATCATCGGGCGCCTTCGAGGTCCCGATCAGGCAGGGTGGATCGCTCTTCTCATGCCAGGTCCCGGTCCTCAACGTCCTCGAGACCGTCGGAGCCTGTGAGGTCTTCGAAGAAGACGTCAACGCCATCAGCGCCATGTCCGTCGAGGGACTCGCTCGAGGCTCCGCTCCTAGGAAGTCATCGATACCATCAGCGCCGAGGCGGTCGAAGGACAAGCTCGGGGCTTCGCCCTCGAGGCCTGTGTCGAAGCCATCGGCGCCACGCTTGACGCTGATTCTCTCAACGCCTTTCAAGGATGCAGAGGTACCCTGTGCCTTTTTCTGTGCCCTCCTCCAGGGATTTATTCCAGCCTCTGGATTATATTTCTGAGGTGGAGGATGAGTCTGAGGAAGGTTTGGTTCCGGATGAGGTTCCTGACGAAATATTGTCTGGTCATAGCCAGATTGAAGACCTGCGTCAGTCTTTGCATGACGCCAGTGGGCTTGATACCTCCCCCGTGGTTGAGTTTGGCAGGCCTGAGCCTGGTACGCATGCTGACTCTTCATACAGGTGGCTGATGTCGAGGGTGACGGAGTACTTGGGGTGGTCTGTGCCACCAGTAGATTTTCTGCAGGATGACCTGACAGATATCTTGGACCAAGTTCCACCAACTGACCCGGTACTGCCATTCCATATGGCCTTGCAAAGAAGGGTGGCAGTGGCTTGCACTGCTTCGGAGAGTCTCCCGGCAGTGGGTAAGTCGTTGCGGAAAAAGTATCGCCCAGCCAGTGGCGACCCCAGCTACTTGTCCATGCACACTACTCCGGAGAGTTTGGTGGTGCAGGCGGCTACGGCCCCAGCAAAACAGGCGTCGTACCCTACCATCCCTACTGATAGGGACGACAAACATTTTGACGGTTGGGCGAAGAAAGTCTTTTCTTCAGGGGGTATGGCTTTGAAAGCAGCCAACTCCGTGTGTGCCTTAGCACGTTTCACTCACACTCTGTGAAATTGTGCTTCATTGGCGGCTGAACATATTCCCGAAGGGGAGGAACGTGATGGCTTTCTTGCCCTTGTACAGGATGACAAGGATGCCATGTGTGAATCCGTTCAGTCGGGTCTGGACGTGGCAGACTGTATCAGCCGGTCCATGGCGGCGAGCACCGTGATGCGCAGATTTGCGTGGTTGCGGAAGTCGGGGTTTGCTCCCGATGTACAAGCCCGACTTCTCAACATGCACTTTGATGGTGACCATCTTTTTGGCAGCAAGGCTGACGAGAGCCTTGATAGCAGCGAAGTCGTTGAGCGCTGCAGTTCACCAACCTCCGCCTTTTCGTCCTAGGGGACAGCAATGGAGGGGCGGTTCCTTTTCGATACTACTCTGCCTTTGGTAGATCGAGCGGAGCTGCAAGTCAAAGGGGCCAACGTAGGAGTACCAGAGGTGGCAAACAAGGTACTCGAGGTGCCAAGGCTGCTCGGGCAGTTGCCTCTTTGCCCTCAGGCTCTGCCGCAGCCGCTTCAGCTCAGTCATGAGGCCATGTCTCATGGTTCGCCGGTTGGGGGAAGGCTGGCGCAGCATCTTGTAGAATGGCGTGCCATTACTTCAGGGTTGTGGGTTCTGCAGATCATAGCCCACGGCTACTGTCTTCCTTTCAGGCAGAGGCCTCACAACAATCCACCAGGGAATCTCTCTTTGAAGAGTCCGGATCCGCTCCTTGCACTGGAAATCCAATCCTGCTGGAGAAAGGTGCCATAGAACTGGTGCCTGTAGCGGAGAGGAACAAGAGATGGTATTCCCCTTATTTTTTTATTTCGAAAAAAGATGTGGGATTGAGACCCATCATGAACTTGCGTGGTTTGAACAAGCTCCTCAGGAAGGACAAGTTCAAGATGGTTACTCTCTCTCAAGTCCTCCAGGCCCTTCAACTTCAGGACTGCTTGGTGTCTCTCGACCTCAAGGAAGCTTACTTTCATGTGCCGATTCATCCCAAGCACAAGAATTACCCGAGGTTCGCGGTTGGCGACTCGCACCTTCAGTTTCGGGTCCTGCCGTTCGGATTGACCTCCGCCCTGAGGGTTTTCACCAAGCTCATGGTGGTGGTGGTGGCAGCTTATCTGAGGAAAGGGGGGATTCACATCTACCCCTACCTGGACGATTTATTGATCAGGGAGTGCTCTCCTGAGCAAGTCTTGGATAATCTGTCAGTCACCTGCCACTCCCTTCACAGGCTGGGCTTCTCCCTCAACTTAAAGAAGTCCCGCTTGACGCCAACCCAGCGGCTCCAGTACATCGGAGCAGTGCTCGACACATCCCTGGGGCAGTGTTTCCCTCCCCAGGTGAGGGCTCATCACATTCTGCAGATGGTGCACACATTTCAACATGCCCAGAGTCTCCTGGCATTCGAGTTCTTGAGGTTGCTAGGCCTCATGGCATCCTGCATTCTCCTGGTGCCAGAGGCCAGGCTGCGGATGAGATCTCTGCAGTGGGCTCTCAAGATGCAGTGGTCACAGTCCTCCGGCAGGATGTCGGATCCCGTTCAGGTGCCGCCCTCGGTCGCCCAGGATCTTCTGTGGTGGGCTGTCGAAGACAATCTGATTAAGGGGGCTCCATTTTGGCTACCCTGGCTGGAGGAGACGATTGTGACGGACACATCCCTCACAGGATGGGGAGCTCATGCCAACGAGTTGACAGTCAGCGGTCGTTGGTCTCCGTCGCAGTCCAAACTCCATATCAATCTGTTGGAGCTGAGGGCCATCAGACTAGCTCTGAAGGCTTTTCTGCCGACTGTGCGAGGGAAGAATGTCCTGATTCTGACGGACAACACAGTGGCCATGCACTACCTCAACAAAAAGGGGGGGGCAGGGTCACTTCCTCTGTGCAGAGAGGCAATGCAGCTCTGGTTCTGGGCCATCCAGCAGGAAATGTCGATCTCGGCAGTTCATCTGGCTGGAGACGAAAACGAGGTGGCGGACGCTCTGAGCAGGCAGAGCATGGTCTCTCACGAGTGGGAGCTGGCTCAGGAGATTCTCCTGGAGATCTTTGCCCTTTGGGGGACTCCTCAAGTGGATCTCTTTGCCACCAGTGTCAACCGGAAGTGCGAAAGATTCTGCTGGCGGGAATTTCCTCCAAGAGGAGCCTTGGGGGACGCGTTCGTAGTGGAGTGGTCCTTCCCACTGCTGTACGCGTTTCCTCCAGTCCCCGTCATTCCGCAAGTGCTGCGACAGTTACGGAGGTTCGGTTCCCGAATTTCTCCGGCATGGGCCCAGAGAACATGGTACCCGGACCTTCTCGACGTGTCCATCTGCTCTCCACGCCGTCTTCCCTATCGAGATGATCTGCTCTCACGAAAGAGGGGTCAGGTTCTCCATCCAGAGGTCAAGTCCCTCAACCTTCATGCTTGGCTTCTGAAAGGTTGAGGTATAAGGATTGGGACCTCACTGAAGACGTGATGGAGGTGTTGCTTTCGACCAGAAGGCCTGCAACAAAGTCCCTGTACCGTTGCCGTTGGAGAAAGTTCTGCGACTGGTGCAGGGTTAAGAATGTGGATCTTTTTTCATGTGCCATTCCTGTGGTTCTGTCTTCTTTGCTTTCGTTAGCCCACAAGAGCCTGCAAGTAGGTACAATTAAATGTTACCTGGTGGCGCTGTCCATATTTAAGCGCTCGTCTGAGGAGTGTTCTTATTTTAAGATTCCTTTGATTTCTCAGTTTCTGAAAGGGCTCACTAATGTGTTCCCATCGTCACCTTTCCAGGTGCCCGGTTGGGATTTGAACCTAGTTCTAAAATTCCTAATGGGAGCTCCGTTTGAGCCTTTGCATTATTGTCCTTTGAGACTGTTGACTTTGAAAACTGTATTTTTAGTTGCGGTCACTTCCGCTCGCTGAGTGAGTTGCAGGCACTTTCCGTTAAGCCACCCTTCATGGTGTTCCATAAGGACAGGGTGGTCCTTAGGGTTTGTCCTTCTTTTCTTCCAAAAGTTGTGTCGGAATTTCATTTAACCCAGAAGGTTATTCTTCCGGCGTTCTATCCTCATCCACATCCTGGTAAGGAAGAGGAGAGGCTCCATAGGTTGGATCCTATGAGAGCTTTAAGTTTCTACATCTCACGCATGTCCCGGGTCAGAGTGGACGATCAACTCTTTGTAGGATACGCTGGAAGGCGTTTGGGACAAGCTGTTACTAAGCAGACTTTGTCTAGATGGATTGTCTTGACAATTTCTGAATGCTACCGCTTGGCGGGTAAGGACCCTCCGGTAGGCTTAAGGGCCCATTCTACTAGAGGTGTGGCTGCCTCTACTGCTCTGCAGAGGGGTGTTCCCATTCGTAACATTTGTGAAGCAGCCACATGGGCATGTGCCCCATACTTTTGTAAAACACTACTCCCTGGTTTCTATTCATGGGCAGGACTTGGCCTTTGGCAAGGCGGTCCTCTATTCTGCAATTTAATTGGGCATTCTAAAATTCTAAATTCTTTTCCCTCCTCCATATGTTGGTACTGCTTTGGGAGTCTGTCATAGATGTGGAATACGTCGGAGGAACCAATCCCTTCGAAGAACAAGTTACTTTCTTACCTGGTAACGTTCTTTCGATGGGATGTTCCGACGACGTATTCCACATCGTTCCCTCCCAGCCTGCCCCGCTACAGAATTTCTTATGCGATTGCAGCTTACGTTTCTGCAAGGCTTTCTGTGGTCATACTGGCAGAAGATTGGTGCCACAAGTTCTGGGGGAAAAAAACTACAACTGAGGTTACGGGCGGCGTGCGTCCTACTTATAACATCCGGTGACGTCAGCTCGAAGGAGGCCCTCGAGGACAGCGTATCGATGTCATCGACGCAGGACGCAGATGCCAAAAATATTCTGAAGCAGCACATCTGTGGTGATTACCTGTCATAGATGTGGAATACGTCGTCGGAACATCCCATCGCAAGAATGTTACCCGGTAAGAAAGTAACTTGTTCTTCTTGTACCATGAAAAAGGAGGTGCAGTCTGCATAAATACATGGCCCAATGATGGCCACCTGTTGCCATTGCACATCTTTCCATTTGCATGCATGCAAAGTGGAGCTCACTCCTAATTTTACCACATGCAGTGGTCAAAGGCACGAAAACCTAGGTTTAACGTGAGTTCTGTGCCTTCGATGGCTGCATGATCATCAGAACTCAAGTGAAGCAGTCCAGCCACAGTGGCATGATTGTGTTAACTACATTCACACACTGTTCCCCCAGTTCGGCACTGCAAGCCATCCTTAACACCTTGTGCATAGAATGACTTCTCAAAAACCGTAATATTTTTCATTCCTTCTCATTACAGGTTTTCATCATGAGCTGGTTACATATGTACTCATCCTTTCTGACAGTAGGTTAGCATGACGCTAAGTCAGTTACATTTATGGACAACAACATAATTGTGCACATACTCATGGAGATCTTGTTCCTCAGAACCCGCCACTCTCCTCTAAAGCAATGTTTATGTAAGGAACAACATGTTTTTTAGTTTTCATCTCCTTTATATGCATCCCTTCCTTTTTCTCATCTAATACGTATCCAGGTACATTTCAAACCCAATGTAAACATCCAGACCCAATCTCATTCCTCTCACTGAAACATGACTAAGCCAAAACTACAAGATCACATTGAACAACTACATAACCAACAACTTCAATCTCAAACAAGCCAACAGACAAGGAAAAAGAGGAGTCACCCTCGCATACATGGACCACCTTAAAATAACATCCCAACCGTTAAACATCACAAACTGTGAATCGCTCATCCTACACCTTACCTCAAACCAATATAATGTTTATACTTGTCTACAGGCTGCCAACCTATGACCCTACATTTGTAGACCCCTTCGCAGAAGCAGTCACCAACATGGCCATTAAGCACAGCCACCAGATCATTCTTGGAGACTTGACCATCTGGTTAGAAGAGAACATCAACTCACCGTAAACACTAACCAATCAACTAGCAATAATGCATGATATGGCATTTGTAACGTGCCTATACACAAGTATTGCAAGGCTCGATGAGGCAAGGAAGGGGGAACAGAGGGAGGACAGAGACATCAATCTTACTAGGCCAAGTGACATTGAGATTGCGCAAGTGCAGGGGAGGTGGGAGGGGAAAAGTGCCAGGGGAAAGGGGAGGGGGCAGTGCTATACATGGGATCAAACCAATAACAAGAAGTGTGGCCAGCAGGTGCACAAGGGTAAGTGCAGACAGCAGGTATCCAAAAGTGCAGGTAGGGGGACTGTAGGGTTACAGATACAGACCCAAGTGCAGGGGTTGCCGGAGGCAGTGCAGGTGTGCAACTGGGCGGGTAGGGACCTCGGCCCGAAATCAGAGGGTAGCCAGGTGACCAGTGCAGTATCAGACAGGAAATCAGGGGAGAGGTAGAGAGAAGGCAGAAGCAAAGAGGAAGGTCTTGAGGTGCTTCCGGAACCAGAGATGGTTCTCCTTGAGTTTCAGAGAGGCAGGGAGGCTGTTCCAGAGGGAGGCCCCAGCCAAAGAAAGAGATCTACCACCAACTCGTTGCTTGGAGAAGCGACTGACCCTGCAGGAGTTGGAGGTGGAGGAGTGAAGAGCTTGAGTAGGAAGGTATTTGCGAAGAGAGAGTTGGAGGTATTGAGGACCCAGGCGCCAGAAGGTCTTGTGGACAATGCAGAGGTTCTTGAACTTAATCATTGCAGCCACTGGGTGACAGTGCAGAGATTTCAGTGCTGGAGAGATACGATCCCTGAGCTTGAGGCCAAGGACCAGTCTCGCAGTCCTGTTCTGAATGAGTTGCAGAGGGCGGAGAGTAGAAGCAGGCAGATTTAGAAAGAAGCTGTTGCAGTAGTCCAGCCTAGAGAGAACCAGAGCTCTAGAGACAGTGAGCTTCTGGGGGAAGGAGAGGAAAGGAAGAATACCTCTGAGGCGGTGCAGCTGGTAATGTGACTTCTTAAAGACGTCCGATGTGAGGAGGAAAGGAGAGTGTTGAGTCGAAGATGACCCCGAGGTTCTTGGCCTCAAAGGTCAGAGCAGGAAGATGGCCAAGGAAGGCCGGCCAGAGAGTGACGGGAAAGGAGGGTTCAGGTGTGCCGATGAGGAGAATCTCTGTCTTACTGGCATTAAGGCAGAAATTGTTGGTGGCACACTACTCCTGGAGAGCAGACAGTCTGAGAAGAGAGAACGAACAGCAGTGGCAGAGAGGAGCATTAAAACGAGCTGAGTGTCATCTGCATAGCACTGGATGTTGGAGAAGAGAGCAGCAATGCGGTGTGCGAGAGGTACCATGTATTGGTTGAACAGCCTGGGAGAGAGGTTAGACCCCTGGGGAACACTACAGGTAGAGAGTGAGATAGAGGAAACGAAGGACCCAAGTTGGACCTGGGAGGGTTGATCACAGAGGAACGATTTCAGCCAGGCCAGGGCCTGATCGGTGATACCCAGGTAATCACAAAGACGATTGAGCAGGATGGGATGGTTGTCAAAGGCAGAAGAGAGATCGAGTAAGATCAGGACAGAGGGGAGATTAGAATCAAGGTTAGACAGCAGGTCTTCACAGATGTTCAGGAGAGCAGTTTCCGTGCTTCTGGCTGCTCTGAAGCCAGACTGATGGTCATGGAGACAACCAACAGATTCAGTGTGAAGATTAAGCTAGGAGATGGCCAGCTTTTCCAGGGGTTTGCCCAGGAAAGGAGTGATGGAGATCGGCCAATAGTTAGCCAGGCCCAGGCAGGATGGGTCGGCTGAGGGTTTCTTGAGAAGAGGGTGCACAAGAGAGTGCTTCAGGGGGAAGGGAAGGCTCCATTGGCGAAGGAGTGGTTGCAGAAGTCAGCCAGGGCAGGAGTGAGGGTGTCAATATGGTCCTGGATGGTTTTGAAAGAACAGGGAAGAACCTGTTTTGACAAGTCTTTCATAGATCAGACTTGTCTAGAAACCTTGTCAGCGGAGACCAGAGGAAAGGAGGAGAAACCAGGGTGGTGCAGAGGGTCTGGGAGGGGACAGGAGAGGTAGAGACTGCAGCAGGATTGGAATCTTAAGACAAATGGTGAAAGGAGCAACCCACACAGCAGGCCGCACACTAGATGCAATCTTCGGCAACAAAATCCTGGTCACAACTGCACCCCCAATATAAATCTTTTGGAGTGACCACCTCATTATACCCTTCATGATCTAACCACCAACAAGGACACCTGAGATTTCCCTAATGACCCACCAAACCGGAAAAGAAATTGGGGAACCATCAACAGTGTAGACCTAAATATGAAACTACAAGCCACAAAACCATCACTCACCGACCTAAACGCAACCAGCATAGAAAAAAGGACAGATGAAATCCTAAATTTGGTCATGAAAACAATAGATGCCATTGCACCGGAAAAACCTTTCTGCCCATCACGAAAGAAAACAATGACGACGAGATGGTTCACTCCCCATCTGAAAGCACTGAACAAACAAACTGGAAAGTAGAAAAAGAATGGAGAGAAAAACTATTACAAACAGAAAGAAACTGCATACCAAAGGCAGATTTGGCTATACAAAGCCAAAATGCTCAAAGCCAAAAAGATGCAGTACAACAAACAGATCTCAAAAGAGGCCCAGAAAGGAATGTTCAAGATCATAAACGAGATGAGAAACCCATCTATGTGCAACAAAACACCTACCCCTACACAAAAACTATGCAACGACCTCGCCGACCACTTTAAGAACAAAATCACTAACACCAGCCAAAAAGTCCCACAGACTACCTCAACCAGTTAACACCAAAGCCGACGACCAAACTGAACCTCTTCCTGCCTATCTCAACAGATACATTCAGCAGCCTATTGAACAAAAGCAACAAAGCAGGTTCCCCACCAGATCCCTGCCCACCAGATGTCTACAAAGCCATCCTCGCCCAGCGAATAGCGGCAATATACTACCACAACCTATTGCTAGCAACAGGAACAGTGCCACAAGCCTTCAAAACAGCCTACACCAAACCACTCCTTAAAGATACCTCAGGAAACTTAGAAGACCTCAACAACTATCGACCAATTTCAAATATACCATACCGGCAAAGCTACTAGAAAGCTACGTCTACGAGCAAATCTTGGAATACGTGGAAAACAACTAGCTGTTGGATCAGGCGCAAGTATGCTTCAGACACATGAGAGGAAAGGAAACTGCACTATCTATCTGGGGCGACATAAAGACAAATGCAGACTCCAACACTAACTCTGCATTAATACTACTCGCTCTCTAGCCGCCTTTGACACAGTCAACCACAACACTCCTCAAAAGACTAGAAAATATTGGAATCGGCAATACTGCCCTCTAGTTCAAATCCTTCTGACAAAAAGAACAGAAACAATCTGGCTAGAGCCAATCAAATGAGCACCTTGGAAAACATGTGGAGTCCCACAGGGGTCACCACTTTCACTGCTACTTTTTAACATCTACAATGACCCCACTGATCAACCCCATCAAAAACCATGGTCTCACCTGCTTCAACTACGCAGACGACACCCAAATCATCTATAAAATCAAAGCCAATCATTACACCCAATGACCTGGCAAACCACCAGCACATTTCATGGCCTGCCGAACTAGGCAACTCAGCAGAACCATTCAAGGTGATGAACAATCTTGGATTCCAAACGGACAATGAACTAACACTAGAACCATAAGTAAGCGCAGTAGTTAACAAATGCTTCTTCCACCTACAAACAATTAAGAAAATACTTCCTGTCTCCTTCACACACAGAACACTCACCATCATCTCTTGTCATTAGGTCAAGAATACACTATGCCAACAGCATCCACATTGGAATACCAGAATACCTGTTGAAGTTACGACTACAGAACACAGCTGCAAGACTACTCCTTAAACACACAAGAAGAGAACACATCAAACCAGCACTGAGAAAGTTGCATTGGCTGCCAGTCAAAAAAACAAATCTTCCAAATGCTCCCATAACACACAGAACGATCCACGGCCAAGGAGCGGAAAGCATACAGGAAACAAATCACCATCTACAAACCAGCACAAGCACTAAGATCCACCAAAGACATCCGCCTCAAACAAAAAGAATACTCAAAAGAAAAATGTGGGGGATCAGCATTTTCCTGCATACCAGTGAAACTCTGGAACTCGCTCCCAAAGGAAATACTATCAACAGAGGATCCCCTCAAGTTCAGGAAATTATTAAAAACGGGTCTCTTTAACACTCTGAACTAAAGAGAACTTCAGAGCAACAAATAATCCACCCATCACAAAGCAAGAGAACTCCACAAGACTGGACCACTCAAATGTCAACCACAAACGAAACTAAGCAAAAGGGCCCACCCATTACAGCAAACCCAAACAAATCTCAACCAACCCTACTAACAACTCTCTAACATTCAGCATACCCACCACATTACACAAACGACTTGACACAAAACTCAGACATGAAACACTGAAACTACAACACTTTTCCATCCCTCCACAACACCCAAAACACACAGGAATATGTATGCATACAACACACAAACTGCAAATCTACCAAATCATACCAGCTCTCTTGCGCTTCTCCCTCTTAACCTCACTAACCTCCCCAACCCCCTTCAGATCCTCCTGAGCGCCTGGAGATGATGAGAAATGGCTGTGGTGCCCGGTTCAAGTCCCCATAACATAAACATCCAGCCCCAATCGCCTTCCTCTCCTGTGAAAATCTGGCACTGAAGGACCTGCTGCCAGCAGGTAGAACAACCTATCCTTCAGCTTTTTACCAGATTATTGTGCTTTTATAGGAGAAAGTCCAATATCTGGAGTGGTGGGAATTAGAGACACCTGGTATGAAGAAAAGTCAACAAAAGAAAGTTGAAGGAAAGGGACACGCCAAACAACCTTCAAACAAACAGAGAATCTGAGAATGATTTGATTCAAATGCAAACATTCTGTAGAGAGTATTGGTTTAGCATGTGCCTTTTGTTGATTCGTTACTGGATTGAACTATGATAACATTGTCACAATCCAGGCCAGATCCTCTTTGCGATCCTTTCCGCCTTTTCCAATAAACACTGGAAGTATACTTTTTGTATGACAGCCTAGGCGATGGTCTGCACACTCAGAACACAGTGACAATGCCTGCAGCAACCTCTGCAATCATAGCAGCAAACAGCAGTAACCAACTAGCAAATCGCAGTCTTTTCAGCTTTGAATGGGAGTGAAATTGAACTACTGTACAGGCAGGAGATGGATATGGCTGCTTTGTGCCAGGGTTACAGAGCTCAAGCATTGTACTGGCACCCCGATGATGCCGTTGAGAGACATATTGTCCACCCTGAACCTATTGCAGAAGATTCCCGAATAACAAGAGCCCATGCTAGAACTGAGTACTATAAGCAAGGCCAATTTTAGGGCAAGGTGATTCTAGAAAGCTACCTGGGTTGTCACCATCTGGAAGGTGCCACATTTTCCAAAAAGCAGCATAAATACTACAGATGCTACAGGAGGTGCACTTCAAAATGTAAGTGTGCTTAGAGCTGTAATATTCCTTGCACTGGCACCGACGGTATGCTTTCTTATGACTAAATGAAGCTGGTAAATGACTGCATCATGCCCTGCCTTCCACAAGCATCTGTAGATATCAGTCTTATTGGCTTTTGTGAAGACTAGTTAAGGTGATGCAAAGGTGTTGGTCAATGCATCTGGTGGCAGGAGGAAAAGGGCAACTGCAACCCCCCTTCAAAGGCACTAAAATTAATTGTGTATGGTCGCTGCGTCAAAACCAGCTCCTGCATCCTCTATGGGGAAGGGATGATGCACACAGGTTTCGGGGGCATTTTGAGGAAAGTATGCTGCAGCTTTTATCCTGCCAACACCTCGTTGCACAACCCCTGAAAATAAAAACTTCTGGCTTTTGGCATCATTCTGAAACTGAAGTTATGGAGCTGCCTCAAAACAAGGTGATGCGGGTGGGTGCGGCATTCCTTTTTGGCCTGTTGCTGCTTGCGCTGTGGGAGGTGGGATTGAGGCCTTTTGCACCCACAGGGTTGAACTTAATGAAGAAACACCCAGACATTTTGAAGCATTGAGCATTTGTAGTGGGATGTTTGTGTGGTCCATTAATGGCCATGTTTTGGAAACGAGCGAATGGTTAGTGTCTGGTTATTCAATTAAACCTTTTATAAGTGGAGTGGTTTTAGCATACTTCCTCTACTTGTAGTGTAGAGGGGAAGGTAGCAGCTACTCTTCTTTTTGATTCTGTGATGTGGTCTCCTGCTGATAAGATAAACCTGTTGAAGCTGTATGGAAAGTCTTGGAGACATTGCCGGGGGTCATAGACGCAGTACACGTGTGCAATGTATCCAGTTACAGATAGTCCTCCTCTCTTCATATCCGTTGTGGAAAAAATATAGAAATCGCAATCCTTGGGACAATAGTATGGGCTTGGAAAGTGTTTAGGCCAAAATGATTGCAAAAAACTGTCTGAATGTGTGATTTGGCTGATTTTCAGCCGTTTGGAATTTTCAAACGGCCGAAAAGTTCTACCAGATCACGCATTCGGTGCTGGAGGCTACGGGGGTGTCCTCTGCACCCTTGCTCGCAATATTGTGAGCATAGGTTGCGGGGGTGTCCCCAGCAGTCATCCCAACAAAAAAAAAATAGTGAGCGGGTGTTGCGGTGGACACACCCGCAGCTGTCCTGCAGTCACAAAAAAAACCTGTGGGGGTATCCCTCGCAACACTCCGCTCACTATACTATCCAGTGTAGTGAGCGGGGGACACCCCTGCCGCTGTCCCGAAGTCACAAAAAAAAGCTGCAGGGGCTACAGGGATGTCCCCTGTAATGCTCCGCTCACTATACTATTCAGTGTAGTGAGCGTGGGTTACAGGGGACATCCCCACAGCTGACCCAGAGAAGAAAAAAAAAGAAAGGCCCCTGTGGCGCTGGTTCCCGATCATGGAAGTGAAAGGGAACAGGCATTGCAAGGACACAGCGAGACAGAAAGCAAGGTAAGTAAGGGGGTCGGGGTGTTTTGGGGGTGTGGGTAGGGGTTTGGGCACATCGAGAAGGTTCATGGGAGAAAAGACCGAAGATTATTTCAAGCAAATAATCTTCGGTCGTTTCTCCCTCGAACATTTCCACCTCGGTAAAACAACCCCAAATCTTGGAAAGAGCTTACATTGATATAATTTATTTGTATCACGCTCATACACATGTGTTTTAGAGTGCGACAAGGCAAAGGAGGGGAACAAGGGAGGACAAAACAACCAACTTACTAGGCCCATTGACATTGAGAACGTGCAAGTTCAGGGGAGAAGGAAGGGGGAGAGTGCAAGGGAGAGGGGAGTGGGAAAGTGCTGAGTGCGGGATAAAAACAACTGGTAGCGCAGCCAAAAGGGTGGCAAGTGCGAGGTTTAAAGCGCAGACAAGGGGTGTCTGAAAAGTGCAGGTAAGGGGACTGTAGGGTTACAGATACAGACCCAACTGCAAGGATTGCCAGGAGGCAGTCAGTGCAGGTGTGTGGCTGGGTGGGCAAGCACCCGGGCACGGAATCAGAGGGTAGCCAGATGCACAGAGCTGAAGCAGACCGATCAGCAGGGGCGAGGTAGAGCGAAGGCGGAAGCAAAGAGGTAGGTCGTGAGGTGCTTCCGGAACTGGAGATTGTTCTCATCAAGTTTCAGAGTGTCACAGAGGCTTTTCCTGTGAGAGGCCCAAGCCGAGGAAAGAGATCTACCCCCAACTTGCTGCTTTGAGAAGTGCATGACCCTGAGGGAGTTGTAGGAGGAGGAGCGAAGAGCTTGAGTGGGAAGGTATTTACGGAGGGAGAGTTGAAGTTATTTTGGGTTCAGACCCAAGCCCAGAAAGCCTTGTGGACAATGCAGAGGGTCTTGAATTTAACCCCTACAGCCACTGGGAGCCAATTAAGGGATTTCAGGGCTGGAGAGGTACGATCCCAGGGCTTGAGGCCAAGGACAAATGTTTCAGTATTGATCTGGATGAGTTGCAGAGGGCATAGAGTAGAAGCAGGCAGATTTAGAAAGAGGCTGTTGCAGTAGTCTACCCTGGAGATATCCAGAGCTCTAGAGACAGTGAGGTTCTGGGGGAAGGAGAGGAAAGTAAGAATAGCTCTGAGGAGGTGCAGTTGATAGTTTGACTTCTTAGCGACATCAGAGATGTGAGGAGAGAAGTAGAGTGTGGAGTCGAAGATGACCCTAAGGTTCTTAGCCTCACAAGTAGAAGTAGGAAGAGGTCCAAGGGAGGCCGGCTAGAGAGTGACAAGAAAGGAGGGTGCAGGTGTGCCGATGAGGAGAATCTCCGTCTTACTGGCATTAAGGCAGAGATCATTGGCGGTGCACCATTCCTGGATGGCAGACAGACAGACAGTCAGAGATGAGGGAGGGAGGGGAGTCTGAAATTGAGCTGTGTGTCATCTGCATAGCACTGAAAGTTGGAGCAGAGAGCAGCAATGCGGTGGGCAAGGGGTGCGAGGTATTGGTTGAAAACAGCTAGGGAGAGAGGTTAGACCCCTGGGGAACACCACAAGTAGAGTGGTATTAACAAAACCTGCCCTAGATTGTGAGTGCCGTAATGGCAGGTAGAAGTGCTGGAGACCTGCCTAGAGGAGGACTGTAGCTTCTATTTTACAGATTAGGCAGGCCTGGAAGTACACTACACGCTTTGTGTGAATCCTTTTTTAGCTATCACTGATGCTGAAAATGGCTTTCTTTACTTAAAGTGTCCGTTAAAGACTGTTAGGGTCATTTTTATTAAACACGTTAATTACATGCAGGGGACATCACCGTTCTTGCTTACTTGTTGAAGGGTCTTCTGCATGCAGGTTTAAACGTTCACGAGTTAGAGGGGGAAAAGGAAAGATTGAACTCACTTTCCCTCTTCAATTTTCCTCTCCATTTCGCGGTCAAATAAACCCTGCCTGAAAATCACTTTTTGCAGGAGGTGTTTACTAACAGATTCCTATGGAATCCACCTGGTTTTGAGCAAGTGTAAAACCGAGGCAGAGTCTAGAGCAATCCATTTGTTTTATACCAGCATGAAAATCCTGTGACGGCGTAGAACAAAGTGCTCACACAAGACGGAGGAAGCGAGCACGGCAGAGATCTTATGTCCTCTCCATGGCCCCCAACTCTCCACTTTGCTCCATAAAGAAAATGGGGCAGAGCAGTAAATAGAGCCATTAATACATTACACCCTGCATTTACGTCTCCATTTCCTACTCTGCCTCTTTTAAAATGAGGGTGCTTATCTCCGGCTAGCCTGGAGATGCATTGACCTATATGGAATCCTGGATGGGAATGAGCAGACTCATTTTATGATGTTGCGTTTTACCCATATCTGTCGCCTGTAAGGAAATTAACAGCAATGAGCGGCTATGTAGGTTGGATGGGTTTGGTTTGGAATTACTGCACCATCATTTTTAGAGTGGAAAGATGGTCCTAGGGAGGCCTCCCTCTACAGCCTTTTGGGCAGATAAGATTTGGACTCAGTCGATGAGTTAATGGTGATTTTATTGAATCTGCCTTCCAACAGCTTATTTATTAATTTTCGCTATGTCCAATATGTGCAACGTAATTGAAGGCACTTTTCTGGGGCTTGCGGATAATGATTAGTTAATGGAGTTTTATCTTAGCATTAATATGATGAATTTGATCAAGTCGCTTGCGATCTGCATAGCTAAATATTTGTTATGGCCATTGCTCTGTGTAGAGTAGTGTGAACATCACAGCACTACACCACTGCATCAGTCTTCCAGTTCTTAGCTTGACATCCATGAATGAATAGAGCAATGGCGCACTTGCCTTTCCTTTTTATATTTATTGGTACCCCAAATAAACGTATATAGAAATCAATGCTTGCTTTCAATTTTGTAAGACTACGGATTCGGCCTTTGCCATCGCAGCGCCCTCTGCTGCTCGGCACGTGTAGCTTCTATATCGGCCTTTGCCATTGCAGCGCCCTCTGCTGCTCGGCACGTGTAGCTTCTATATCGGCCTTTGCCATCGCAGCGCCCTCTGCTGCTCGGCACGTGTAGCTTCTATATCGGCCTTTGCCATTGCAGCGCCCTCTGCTGCTCGGCACGTGTAGCTTCTATATTTGAGGGGCCGCTTTGTAGCACACAGTATATTTATTTTATGACCGCAGGTATTTGAAGAGCGATTCCTTTGGACCTTTATTGGGCTATGGTATCTACTGATGGTGATTGCAGCCGCTTTGCAATTAGTTATTACATTAATTCAAGTATCTTTTGTAACCCGCTTAATACCGGAGACCAGTCTCTAAGCGCGGGACCGGGATTGGAGATGCCTACATGATTTAGTCAGAGAACTGTATTGAGGGCTTGTTCTCACATGTACATTAACCTAAATATTGATGGGAATATCTCTAGAAATCGATCTAAAATCTCTGACCGCATAACAATGCAGTTTTTTATAGTGTTGTGCGGCTGATGTGGAAAGTCCAAGATGTATTATCTTGAATGCCATTTATTTTTTTGTTTTTTCTTTGAGTAGTGTTTTAGGGTTTAAATAAAAAAAAGCACATGTCATATTTAGGGTTTATTGTTCAATCCTAAATCAAGCTCGTAATAGGCAAAGATCGTGCAAGATTCAGCAATGTTTTCCAAACCATGTACAGTTGGCTTGCCTGCATCTCAAATAGTCAAATCCTTTATTTCACATCTTTTTTTAAACAAAAATACAAGTTGTTGCTCCCTGACAAACGAGAGCGCCTTTGGCTCTTAGCCATAAATTGTGTCAGGGCCAATAATGAGTATTATTGATCGCCTAAATGTTCTATTACATTGCTATGTGATTATTATATCATTGTAAAATCACTGCTGTTAAACAGAAAGATAATATCATATTAATCTGATTCTGGAGCAGAGCTCAGGGTTGTGAGAAGAAGGAATGCATTTGTCCGCAATGATGCACACATTTTTCTAATTTTAATAGAGCATCAGATAATTCAGAGAAAAATGGTAGGTCATAAAAAAAATATCAGATGGTAACTTTCAAATAAAACAATGTGGTATAAACTGAAAGGAGGCTATGCATCAACATGTTATAACTGTTTTGGAACTATATAATTTGCCTTAAATTCCTAAATGTTCGGGTGGATTAATCCAACATTTCCCAAGTAGTAGGAGAATTGTTCTGCAAGTCAAGTTGGTGTGAATACAAAACCAGTGATCCTTCCTCAGAAGCAAAGGTCCCTTTTAAGTTTTGCCACTAAAACCAGCCACATTGTTATGTGAAAAGGTTGGGGTGGATTTTCACCTTTCCTGGGCAAAGCAGCTTCATAAAGGCCTTCCTGAAGCTCATGTGGCAGAGCGGGTACAGGACCGGGTTTATGGCCGAGTTCAGCCAGAGGAGCCAAAAGGAGATCTCGTAGAGGTAGTGCTGAACGCACCGTCCATGGCAGGCTGCCCGGATGATCATCAGGAGAGTGTATGGTGCCCAACACAGGGCAAAGACGCAGACGATGATGGCTAAGGACTTGGCCACCCGCTTGTCTCTGGAGAGCCGGAAGCGGTTTGCAATGGTGCTCGCCATGTCTACCCTCGCGCTGCTGCAGCAGACATTCTCCACTGTTTTGTACAGGCAGGCTTGCCTTTGCCTAGACTGGACATCTACATGCAGAGGTGGCAAGTCCTGGCTTATATTGAAATCTAGCGACTGGCTGTCAAGCTTGTGGGCACTTAGCCTGGTGGCTTCGGTTGGTCGCGCCGGGGAGAGGCTGCTAGCCCGTTTCTTCTGGTCTAACTGGCTCCTTGCCACAGGCTTGACAAAAAATATGAGGTGCTCTCTTTTCTTCCTCTGAAAGCTCATTTCACAGTCCTCCTGGCCCGGGGCAGGGTCTTCATTCCGCATCATAGTGCGCTTTCTGATGTTGATGTAAATGCTTAAATTGAAGTAGGTGACGCTGATAAAAGGAGTAAAGAACTCGATGGTGGATGCTATCATGAGGAAATACCAGTTATAGTAGAATTCGACATAACATTCGCCTTCGGGCAAAATGCTCTTTCTAGCAATGTATTCCCAGCTGATGATGGCGGGGCCATAGAGGAGAAAGGCAGATATCCACACAATGATCATCTTCAGCACAGCATTCCTGGTCATTCCTTTCTGGGCTCTGTAAGTCACCTAGGAACAAAAGAAAAAGGACTTATGAAGTATTGTTACTAGGCATAATTAGCCAATTGATACGTTCCATTCGGTTTTGAAAGGAGGCTTGCATCAACAAAGCAATTTTGTAATTTAATATGATAGGTTATTTATAACGCGCTTACTACCCAGAGGTTTCTAAGCTCGGACCCGGGTATCGAACCGGTGTTGCTCCGGTGTCCAGTCAAAGGGTAGAATACATTGTTTCAAACTGCAATATTTTCGAATCAAAAGGACCGAGAAAAAAAAAATTTGAATGGACGTTTTTTAAATGTCTTTTTTTTGCGTTCGTATTGGAAAAAATACTAGTTTTCCCCAGAAAAACAGGGGATTTGGGGGAAAGGCCAAAAAAAACGTGCATTCGAATTTTTTCTGTTCTTTTGATTCGAAACAATTGCATTCGATCCTTTTGTATTCAAACCTTTCACTATAAACCGTTGCTCCATGTCGTCTTGCTACCAAGGCGAGCACGTTGCTACTGAGCTATCCTCCCGAGACTTTATCATTGCAACATATGGCTAAGTGAGTAATTTGGTAAGATTACACCTGATGTGGACCATATTGAAAGAGCGGACTGTTGGGTGAGGTACAGATGTGGAGTAGGTGTCAACAAATAACTGTTGTGGGGACCCAGACTTCTTGGCAACTCTTGGGCTGGAGTTAATGAGGGCTGGCAGTGCTGCCTCCATGCCGCCCAGCATTGCTTCCACCTGAGGATTGAGGATAGGAAAGCGTCAGCATTAGAGCAGTCGCTCAAGGTGATAGATATAACAAGGGGCATAGCTATTGGATCTACTAATGCTTAACCAGTTCTACTGGACATATCCCTCACCTGGTGGCCAGGAAGCAGTTTCCCCAGCCAACTTTATTTGTTTCATAAGCTTTATTTTCATTGTTTGTTCATTGAATTCAGTTACATCCATCAAAAAACAAAATGGTCACAAGCTAACATCCACAAAAAAAAAGTAAATATTAAACACCTAGGGCTAAGGAAAGAGACGTAAAGCAAATGGAATGGGTTTTAACAGGTTAGAAACCACACCACAACCCAATTAGGACAAAACATGGCTTGCATATATTCTGTACAGTAAAAAAAATCAACAGAACTCTTCTGGCACCTTCTTGCACTCAGGATGTTAATTCTTTACTTTGGAATTTCAATGTAAAAGAATTCGTTTTATAGACGAAGGGCCTTATTACGAGTTTGGTGGTAATCCAGCGGTATATATCCACTGAATTTCCTCCAAACTCTTTTACCGTTAGCGCTCTTATGGGTTTACCATGGGTTTCTGAGTGGTGCAAGGTTTTCACTCCATGGGTATTTTGGTGCAATTACTGCAAGTGGTAATCCCAACAGCTGTTTTACCTTAAAGTGGAGGATTGCCATCCATCATGATGCTAGCGGTAAATCCTCCACTTGATGGTCAAACTCTGAATTCTGCAGTGCCGGAAAAACAGCAGTAATTCCGTTACAGCCCAAAAAGTGTCAGCAACGAATTGCAGCTGCTTCTTTTTTACCATACAGCTGAACTCAAAATGGGGCTGAACATGTTTTAACCAGGTTTTTAAGAAACTTATTATCATCATTGAGATTATAAATACTGTTATTTTCAAAATTAGAATCGCAAAAATGAACATGAAAAACGTTCCCATAATTTCCATGTTTTCTTTCTTCCATAATGTGGTCTCCCACCGAAGTCTGTAAGGCTTGAGGTGTAGTGGCACGTTTGAAGCCTCCGTAATTAAGCTGTTAACCCGCTGGCTTTATTACCTTTGGTGTTATAGGTTTATTTAGTGGAGCTGAGATTTTGCAGACCGGTCTGTTAAGTGTGCTTCTAATTTGGACCTTGCCAATCTTAATGCTCTCTGAGCCCTTCATTCCCCAATACATTTGTGTTGCTGTTCACGCATTTTCACTTCTGCCTCAAGCTCGTGTTTAAATAATTCGAATGGATTCCTTCCTCCCACGGAATCCTCATCTATAATATATATCTCCCAGCACAGGTGCTGTTTGCAAACTTTTCTGCTGCCAGGGGGCGCAGCGTGGCTAGGTCCAAGGACTTTGCGCAACTGGCACCGGACAGAATATCGGGGCCATTATATATAGATAGATATAGATAGAGCACCCAAGAAACGTGACCTTAGTTCCTTTTTTGTACCTGCTGCTTGTTTCAGGAACACTGCTTTAAGTATTTAACTTTGTCTTTCATGTCATGTCGCATATGTCGAAGGCATCAGGTTTTAAACCCCGACTGCAGGTGTCAAATGTCCATTTCACACCCCAAGGATTTGCCTACAATGCCTAGTAGAGGAACACGACCTGCAGTATTCAAGGATGCGCGCGCCATTTGTGATGACTCATGCAGTGTCATCACTGGACCCCAGCCTAAGATCTCCTCCCAGGTGGCCAGGGGTAAGGCAGCTGCTACCTGACCCTAACCCTGGGGATGGTATCAGGAGGAAGGATCACATGGGAGGAGAAGGCTATCACGGGGGAAATGGTGACTCCTTTAGGAGGGACTCAGTATTCATCATCTTCTGAGGATGAGATTCCCATAATTCCCAAATACCTAATGGCATGCTGTCATTACACAAGTCTCTCCCAGGTAACTACCCAAAGAACATGTTCTGAAAAGGCACCTAACCAGAATAAGGTCTGTGCATTGGGAATTCAGGAATTAAATATAACATCCTCTAATTGTTATGACTCTGTCTTAAGTAGAGGTCCTGACCCCAATGTTAAAACACAAATATTTTCCTCAACATTCCCTAACTCTGACAACTCTCAGTTTAGAAAGCAATCCAAACTAACTAAAATTCAAACAACCAAAACCATTAGGGACTTCAAGACCTATAATACTGGTATGAGAAAGAAGGGCCCAGAGTTAGTAAGGATTGAAGGTGTCATTGACCAAAATGTGCCGTCTAGTTGTTATAGAGGAAAACACTGAAGCAGGACATTTAAACTCAGAAATGAGTTACAGCTGGAGGAAGATGTCAAAGGAGTAGCTGAGGCAGAGGCAGTGCGGAGTGCTGGATTAGCCACAGAAGGAAGAACGTGAGCTGAATGCGAGAAGTGAAGGCAGGCTAAATTGCAGATGGTGCGCAGTGGGAACCAGCATCTGGAAGAAAAGCACAACCAAAGGGGAGATGTGCTCCCAAGCCAACGTGTTGCGCTTCAGTGTGTGAGAAGGAGCGGAGAGTCCACAGCTGGCAGACCTCTGGAGAAGAACTGTGCAGTCAGCAGGAGCTTGCAGCAGAGCAGACAGAACGCAGAAGATCTGCTGCCGCTGCAACACCAGCGAGTGTAAAGGAGATGCCAAAGAAGACCAGTGAATTGGCATGAAGCTGCAAGTGACCCCTGGGCACTCCGAGCAGGATATTTAGCAGACACTAATATTTTTGAATTCCGAACAATTAAAGCAAGACAAAGGCAGCAGGGGGCGCAACTCTCCTTATGTCGGATACCAATTGGGGGAAACCGGTAACCCACATTACCGACAGCCAAAGGACTGTAAAGAAGCAGTTCAAAGATAACAAGGGCGCAATTCCCTTTTTATGGGATTCCAATTTGGAGAAATCTGTAGCCCACATTGTCAAAAGTCAAGCGACTATAAAATGAAGCAGCCATTGTTTAGACCTCCTCACATAGAATATTGGTGTGGAGAATCTTGGAACAAATATTGCCATTAAGCACAACTGTGGTTGTAATGGTTTTTCATCCTGGCATGTGAGTAAACCAGGAAAGGGACCAACAGCAGTTAGTCCTGGCAGGTGAGTGGACCAAGAAAGAAGACGATATTGTGAAGCAATGTGATTGTGGCAAAGAGGTGTGGTGGAAATAACTTGTTAACTTTATTATCATTTTTGGCAAACTGTTGCTTCACCAAAAGTAGTTGCTGTGATATCCGGACAAAAGTATTTCATGAGAAGAAGTGTGAAATGCTGGTAATCACTTTACATGCGTAGGAAAACAATTACCTTTATTTATGAACTTCTGATTTGTGAGAAAGACATTTACCATATTAAGGATATTGTGGAGGCTATCTATTGCTTTGAGATTTGAACAAGTGTGACAAGAGAGACATTCATTTTATCAAGTGGAAGGTCACATTGGAAGGAGAAAACTTTTATTTTGAACCCAACAGAACTTTGTAGAATCAGAACTTTTCCAAGGATACTCCTGCATTGATCCAGGGAAGGGAATCCAACCCTAGTCACAAGGAGTACTTTCAAAAACCTGTGCGTTTGAACTTTTGCACTGTTGTGTTCAATTGAAGATGGGCATATATTCCTTGTGGTATTTTGTTGTATGTATTGGCTTTAGGGTCTGCATTGGTTTGAGGGTCAGAGACCTTTTGGACATTGGGTCATCTTTCTTTGTTTTGGTTTGCTAGGTAGGGGCATCCTCGTTAGAATAGGGTAAGATAGGCGTTTATCTCACCCCTTTTCATTTTAATAAATGGCAAACATTGAGAAAACCATACCTTTGTGTCCATCTCGCATTTCTGACACCTCACAGAGTTCACGTACCCCCAAGGCACTTTGAGGAAAAGCAGCAAAGTTCAATACCTTCTCCATAGGGATAAAGGAGACCGATGGACTTATTCAAGGTCACCAGGTGAACCAAAAAAGGTCAACGGGCCGCAAGAAGAAGAAACACTGCAAGAGGTCTCGTTCCCCCAGCAGTTTGTTGAAACAGCATTCTTTTGCCCCTTGAAGAAAGGTCACAGCTCCACGGACTCCGCTGAGCAACAGATGCCACAGCTACCTTTTCCAACCCTATCCTCCATGGAGGATGAATGGAGGCCTTTCAGCTCAAGATGCTTGTCCTCTTTTCCAAGGTCCCAGGACTGGCAGGGGACCACCGTGTTTGGATGAGCCAGCAAAGAACGCATGACAGTATGCCTTCAGGCTCGAGCATGGCTAATAGGGGCAAGTACCCATCTCGATGCTGCACTGCTCCATTTTCCGATGTCAGTCTACCGGCTTCAGATCCTCACTCCTCTACAACATCAGAATTCCCTGACAGTACCCACAGCTCTCTAGGGGAGTGTTTGTCTTGTATGGAATACATTTATGAAGAGGAGTGGTATCCTTTCCCTGTTGGGCTGGAACCCTTATGCCCCAGAGAAGTTAGGGACCTCCCTGACCTGACAATTCTATTTGGAGGAGGGAGACTTGCAGAATCTTGCTGTTGATTTGCAAGAGGCAAGTGGTACTTCTCCAGAATTTCACATGCGCCCTGCCCCTACACCAGGTAAGTCTCAGGCTTCTTTTCAATGCCTGATGGCCAAGGTGGTGGACCCCTGAGGGTTGTCGGGTCCTTCAAGACTCAAGCCAATATTTGAGCTGACGGGTAATCATGACAAAGGTCTACAGGGAGACACTGTCCTGCCCTTCAAGCTGGCAGTCGAAGCACTGGTACTAGAGCTGTGGACAAAACCGGCTTTGCTGCCAACTGTGGACCCGAATCTAGCAAAGAAGTACATGGCAGCTTCTTGCAAAATGTTTTTCCTATCTGCTCAAACCTCCTATAAAAGTCTAGTGGTCCAGGCTGCCGCTACAAATCTCAAAAGGAAGTCTTCCCTTCATTACCTCCCAATATGGAAAGTACGAGACTTGATGCCTGGTGAAGAAAGGTCTTTGACTCAGCAGCTTGGCTCTGAGAGCCATCAACGCCTCCTGTGCCATGGCAAAATTGTCTTTCGGTCTTTGATCTACCATCTTCAGAACACCTCCCTGCAGGAGAAATGAGAGATGACTTTGAAGCCCTGGTCAAGGAGAGCAGCTAGGCATCCTGCATGGGTATGATTGACTGCGTGGCTCATAGAGTGCCACAGGAATTGTGTTGAGGAGGCACTCCGGGCTGGGGACCTCAGGATTAACCATGTCCATCCTTAAAATGGCAACAATTTGTTTGGGGCAAAAGACATTGAGTCCTCCCAGAAATTCCAGTCCTCTGAAGGCTAAAACTCTGGGCCTAGCGGTCCAACCACATGCCGCGGGCAGGGGTGGGGGGTAATGCCCCTTCACCTCCTATCCCCACAAGGGCGGAAGGCAAGCCCCCTCTGGCAAACAGATTCAGCACCACCCAGCTACGAGATGGGGAAGAGGTGCTTCAAGCGGAGGCTCGCAAGCCTTCAATGGGTCCTCCTCAGCCCTGAGTCCAAAGCCCTCTGTGCATCAGACTGTGCTTCCACCACTCATCCCCTGTAGTAGGCAGGATTTCTTGGTTCTGCTAGGATTGGGTTCTTACCACATCTAACTCCTCGGCCTAGCAGGTTGTTCAGGGTAACTGTCTCCCCTTTGCCCGATGCACTCCAAACCATCCCCCAACCAATCAATGTTTGACTCTGGACCCCCTCCTGTTGGAGGAGGTTTGTCAGCTTCTGGTGAAGAGGCGTCATAGACCCAGTGCCCCTCTCAGAATGAGGGAATGGTTGGTATTTAACTTATTTTCTAATGCCAAAGAAGCACTGGGGTTATGCCCTATATTTGATCTGCAGCTTTTGAACCAGTAACTGCGCAAGGGCAGGTTCAATGATTACTCTGGCTCAGATCATGCAAGCCCTCAACTTGCAGGACTGGCTTGTCTCACTAGATCTGCAGAATGCCTACCTCCATGTGCCCAATCACTGAAAGCACAGGAAGTATCTGAGATTCTCAATGGTGCATTGATACTACTAATTCAAGGTCCTGCTGTTGGGTCTACCTTCGGCAGTCAGGTTTTTCACAAAGCTGCTGGCAGTGGTAGTGGCTCACCTCAGAAGGGAAGGCATTCATGTCTTGCCCTAACTGGATGACTGGCTCATCTGAGCTCTGTCCCTGGACCAGGCATTGGCACACTTGTACTGAATGTGCAGCCTGTTGCACAGCTTAAGAGTCTCCCTGAACTTCAAGAAGTCTCATGTTTTTCCATCCAAGTCCTTCCATTTCATTGCATTCGTCTTGAACGCTCACCGTGGCAGGGCCTTCCTGCTCGAGGATGGAGTGGCAAACCTCTGCAAGATGGTCCATTTCCTCCAACAACAGGAAAGAGTTCCAGCTGCAGTCGTCCTGCGTTCTTGTAGTGCAAATGGCCCTTCTACACATGAAGTCACTCCAGCGGCTTCTCAGTTGTCAGTGGTCTCTATTCCAGGGATGCACCTCAGATCTTCTTTTTAAACTTTTTAAAATTATTTTTGGTTTATACAACCTTTATAAAACACAAGATAAAAGTTTTTACATTTCATCACATTACATATCTCATTAAGAAAACATGGCAATTGTCATATATATTTGAAACATTAAGATCAAATCAAAACTTAGAATAGTACAGAAAAGAACACAGAAAATATAAAACAAGTATTACATTATCACAAAATATTTTCATCATTTTATCTATAAACATATAAAAGATTAAAAAAGAGGGTTTAACCGTTTGTTCATTTCAATTCAATAGATTTAAAAAAGGCTACTACCGCTATTGTGCCGTCAGAATTGTCGCCATATAAACATCTCTGCCAAAGATATTCCTCTGTACACCAATGATTGGAGAAAAACAGATTTCCTAGATAGCACATCCTCATACCATTGAGTGCTGGACAATGCAGAATCAGATGTTGACCGGTTTCTTCTATGTCCATATTCCTACATAACCTACACCCAGACTCGGCTGCTGTGATCAGACCTATCCTCAGGCATATTTCGTTGGTAGGTAAAATATTCAAACAAAATCTTAGGAAAATTGCTCTATACGGATAATTAAGAAATCTTATCAAATATGACAGCAATAATGTGCCTCTTTACTTGTGTTCATTGCAGAGGTGGCTGATTAATGGATAACTATGAAATGTGTCTAATGTGTTGATCCCATCGTTTTCATATAGTTTAAGCTTTGCAGAATTTTTTCACTTGACATACGAATCTGAGCAATACAGTTAATTGACTTTACTCTAGGATTATGGTTCATGAATATATTCAGGTCTTCGTTCTAAGAGGTAGAAACTGGTACAAGCAATTTTCTAAATAAAGACAATACCTTCCACTCTACCCGTGCTCTGATAGAGCCAAAGCCTAGCTCAAATCTTATAGCAGCAAGAGGGACAACGTTAGGTTACCCCAATATCCTCTGCCAAATCCTAGCCTCTGCTAAATCCAAACATTTTGGAACAGCATGAAAATAAAGTTCCAGCGCATATGTAAGTTTTGGAATAATTTTCCCTTTGTAAAATGTTACTGCTGGAATAATATCGAAATGTTCGATTTAGTCTTATCAGTTGATTAAGCAGAAGAGTAGAATTTTGGAGGAGGCTTTGTCTTACATTGCAATAGCCAGGGATGGCAGATATAGGAAAGCCCAAATAGATCATATTAAACACTGGTTTAATTATTGTTTTTTCCCAGGACCACATTTGGGCCCTTCATTTCTTACTTTTCTTTCTAGGACAGCACGCCAAGGGATGGCTCAAAATGCAGGTCCTCTTGAGTCTAGTGTGTCTCACCAGGCTCTGGGCCGGGGTCGTCCTTTTCAGGATCCCCAGGTCAATTGGATGGAAGGGTTACAGCAGGCTGTGGTTACACAGCAGGCCCTCTGGTCACTGGAAATCACTACGACTGTCATTTCTTCATCTTCCTCTTCAGTTTTAGCTCCAGTGGTCGACTTGCCAGCAGCTACTGTGTTCGGAGTATTTAACAGGAACTAGCAAAACACCTGCATTCTCGCCCTGCATTTTACAGCGGGGGGGGGCCCGTCTGGCAGTCCAATCAGGACAGCCAGCCCCTCACTGGGAGTTGGTTGCTTTCAAGCAAGGTGAAAGACAAAGGGCTGTGGAGTTTTGGACTCCTCCCTCGCTTCCTGCCTTCTCAGACACTCCGGAGCCAGGGCGGGGAATCCAAAGGATTGCCACCGAAGACAAAGCTTTCACTGAGGTCGTTCCCACCTAGAATGGCAGGGGAAGACCTCAGAAACAGCAAGCACACAAGAAATGGCAAAAAAGGAGGAGCCCACCATTTTAGCAAAATGGTGGCCATTCTGTGCATTAATGAGGCTGAATTAACAGCCTGCGGGTAATACAGACTAAAAGTCATAAAGGTAAAGCCACTGCCACTAGCCAAATCATGTAACAAACGTAATTGTAACTAAATGTTACCAGGTAAGTAAGAAAGGGGATACATTGTATCCCCCCAGCGCTCCACATAAGGTGGGGTGTGCTGGTTCACTTATGCAAAATGTAAATGGGATGAAAATCCCTCTTTACTACTTGGGAACTGTAGTTCACGCAAGTATATGGAAGAGAAATTAACAGGGAAGCCCAAAGGGGCACAGCGGCCTAATTCCAAAACGTATAGGAAACTCTAAATTCAACCATACACTATCGAGAGACATGAAAAGTCACCCATAAAAAGAGTAAAATAGTAGGTGAGAGGGGAAAAAGATTCCCCTTCACCTAGGGACAAGGTAAAATAGTTACCAAGTCCAAGCATAATGTTCTGGGGTTGACACAGGTTAGGAAGATTTATCATTATGAAACTCTCACTTAACAGACCCTTTATACCTTAAGTATGGTATTGGGTCACCCTTGGGGCACCCAGCCCAATATGTGTTTTCTCAGGCTCCCTGTTTCCCCAACCCTGGGAAAACTGAAATCCTAGTTTGTGGGGAAAACAGCCCTCCTCCCCCAACTGATTCCGTGGCCTCAACCCCTAGGACAAGCACTGGCAATCTCCAACGTGGTAAAAAACCTAGGATGCCCACTGGACTCGACTCAGACCTATCCCTCAACCAACACACCACTACCGTATCTAAAAACCTGCTTCTTCCATCTACGGATTCTATGGCATATCTTCCCTTACCTCACTTATCCACACTGTTTTTCTGCCATCAACTCATCATCCTGTCCTGCCTAGATTACGCAAACTGCCTGTACCAAGGTGCTCCGGCATCTCAACTAAAGAAACCCCAAAGAATCCAAAATGTGGCAGCATGCCTGCTCATTAACATACCCGCCAGAGAACACATCAGCCGTACACTAAAAGTCCGTCATTGGCTCCCGATTGGTCTACACATTACCTTTAAAGGCATCTGCAACACCCACCCCGCCATCCACAACACCGCACAGGAATTCCTTCGAGACAAAATTGTTCCCTACCAGCACTTAAGGAATCTCAGATCCTGCACATCATTTCGCCTAGCGGTCCCACCTCACAACTCCTCCATGCTGGGAGGATCCTCTTTCTCCGTCCAAGCGCCAATCATCTTGAACTTCCTACACATTCGTAATACTGAAAACCACCTGAAATTCAGAAAGGCCCTTAAATCACGGCTCTTCTTCATTTGCATTAATCATCTCAAGGGTTGGTGGTCAGTCTGAATAACAAAAGTAGAACCATACAAGTATGGCCTAAACGTCTTCAGTGCCCACACAATAGCAAAGCATTCTCTTTCTTTTGTTGCCCACCTTGTCTCAGGATCCTTCAGTTTTCTACTGATGAAGCAACTGGGGTGCTCCCTACTCTTCTCATCCATTTGGCTAAGGACTGCACCTATACATACCTACATTAGAAGCATCTGTCTGCACAATGAAAGTTTGGTGGTAGTCAGGAGCTCTCAGTACTGGTGCTTGGCAAAGAGCTTTCTTCAGGTTTTCAGAGGCCTGATTGCATTCCTCATTCCATCTGATCTTCTTAGGGAATTTTGGAGAGGAGATCACATTCAGTAGAGAAGCTATGGTCCCATAGTTCTCAATGAAATTCCTGTAATACCCAGTGAGGCCTAGGAAAGCTCTCACCTGGGTTTGAGTAGTAGGTGTTTTCCAATTTTGCACAGCTTCAATCTTACTGAGCAAAGGCCTTATTTCTCCACCTCCTACCTCATGCCCAAGGTAGACCACCTTACTCTGACCAATTTGGCATTTACTTGCCTTTATGGTCGGATTGGCCTGTCCAAGAGACTGCAAAACATATCCCAAGTGGTTCACATGTTGTTCTCAGATTTGGCTGAATACTGCAATGTCATCCAAGTATGCCATGCAGAAGTCCTCCATCCCATTCAGAACCTGATTCACCATTCTTTGGAATGTAGCAGGTGCATTCTTCAATCCAAAAGGCATAACCTTAAATTGGTATAAGCCAACTGGGGTAGAAAATGCAATCTTTTCCTTGGCATGGTCTGTCAGGGCTATTTGCCAATAGCCTGACGTAAGGTCAAATGTGCTGAGGAACTTGGCTGAACCAAGTCTATCCACCAACTCATCTGTCCTTGGCAAAGGGTGGGCATCAGTCTTGGTGACTGCATTAAGAGCTCTATAGTCCACGCAGAATCTCAATTCTTTGGATCCTGCCTTTGGTACTAACACAACTGGGCTAGACCATGGGCTAGTAGAGGGCTCTATTACCCCGAGATCAAGCATCTTCTTGACCTCCCCTTTAATGTGGGTCCTTACATTTTCTGACATTCTATATCCTCTGCTTTTGACTGGCAGACAGTCACCAGTGAGTATATCATGCTGTCCCCAAGGGGTCAAGCCTGGTGAAAGTGAGAACAGAGAGGCAAACTGGTTTAACATGGCTTTGCACTCTTCTTGTTGCTCAGGTGTCAGATTTGAAGAGAGATTTACTCCTTCAATCTTTTCGTCCAAGGGTAAGCCTCTGAGGAGATCAGGTAGAGCTTTGCTCTCTTCTTCCTCTTCTGTTGAAGCTAGAAACAAGGCTCCTACTTCAGGTCTGGAGACATACACTTTTAGTCGGTTGGTGTGGAAGACTCTAGGAGCCTCCTTGGGATTGCCCAAGTCCACCAGATAGTTCACCTCTCCAAGTTTACCCACAACCTTGAAGGGTCCCATCCTTTTTTCTTGCAAGGCCCTCTGCCTTGTTGGGATCATAACTAGAACTAGCTGGTCTTGAGTGAACTCAACCATGTTAGCCTTCTGGTCGTGCCAATGCTTGACCAGGGCTTGTCCAGCTTTCAGGTTATCACTAGCTTCTGCCATCATTTGTGACATTCTCCTTCGGAAACCTATCACATAGTCAGTCACTCTGACTGGCTTGGGGGAAGGAGCACTCTCCAACCCCTCCTTAATCAGGGCCAATGGACCTCTGACTGGATGGCCATAGAGAAGTTCAAAGGGAGAATAACCTACTCCCCCCTGAGGGACTTCTCTATAAGCAAAGAGAAGGCATGGCAATAAAAGGTCCCACTTTCTCTTAAGGGGATCCTCTAAAGCACCTGTCATGCTCTTCATGGTTCTGTTGAACCTTTCTTCCAACCCATTTGTCTGAGGGTGGTAGGCGGTAGAGAACTTATAAGTAACTCCACAGGTTTTCCACATGGCTTTCATGTAGTGGGACATACAATTTGACTCCCCTGTCAGAGATTACGTCCTTAGAAAACCCAACCCTGGTAAAAATACCAAGGAGGGCCTTAGCCACAGCCTGACCTGTAACAGTCCTCATAGGAATTGCCTCAGGGTACCCAGTAGCATGGTCTACTACAACAAGAATAAACCTGTTGCCTGAGGAGGTTGGGGGATCAAGGGGACCAACAATGTCAATCCCTACCCTCTCAAATGGGACTCCCACTACTGGGAGAGCCACTAAAGGTGCCACATTCTTGGACCCAACCTTATCAGAAATCTGGCAGGTATGGCAGCTCTTGCAAAACGTATCTACCTCAGCCCCCATTTTTGGCCAATAAAAGTAGAGTGAGAGCCTTTCCTTGGTCTTCTTGAAACTCAAGTGACCA
This sequence comes from Ambystoma mexicanum, assembly GCF_040938575.1. Lineage (NCBI taxonomy): Eukaryota > Metazoa > Chordata > Amphibia > Caudata > Ambystomatidae > Ambystoma > Ambystoma mexicanum. The sequence goes on from NC_090921.1 coordinate 1,391,259,073, forward strand.
GCCAAAGGAATCTCGTGGGCTAGCTGCAAGAACTGTTGTCTGTTATCTTGAGGTACTACAAGCCGCTTGTAGTCTCCAGGTGCAGACTCAGTTGGTTCACTGTAGAAGAGGCCATCTTCCCAGTGCAACCTGTACTTCCCATGCTCTTGCCCATCAGCCTGCGAAGCTGCCTGTTGGTGAAGACCTTCCAGAGTTGGACATTCTCTCTGCCCCTTACTGAAGTCTGCCCTGTTGGGTCCACCTTCTGCCAGTAAAGACTGCAGCTCAGGATGGTCAACAGGATCTAGATCTCCAATGAGTTCCTGGCCTTCCACTAGCTCTTCTTCAGAGTTTAGTTCCACCATACAGGGTTGTACCTCCCTCTCAGCCTCAGCTGGAGGTGGAGTTACAGGTGTAACTTTGGACAACCTCGGGGAAGTCCTTGTTGGAAGCACTGGAGTGCTTGCTGTTGGCTGTTTCTTGGAAGTCTTGGGTTTCCCCTTTGCTTCTTTTTGTTCAGTGATAGCAAGTTGTAATTCCAGTGGTGTAGGAGTGATATCTTTCTTCATCATCTCCTGGGGAGTACCTCTCATGGTCCTCTCCCTTGCAGGTCTGGTGAGCTCCTGTAACCTTTTACTAGGCGGTCTGGGGGTATGTTACACTACTCCAATAGTTTTCAGGTCATTACCCAACAGAACCCTTCATGGCACCTCACTTTGTATGCTGACAGGTATCTTCACAGTCATGTCATTACACTGGATGAGAACTGGTAATTGGGGAAGCATCTGCACAGGCCCTCCAGCTAACTTGATGAGGCGTTTGGGTGCCTTAGCAACATCCTCAGCCTGAAAAACAGATTTATCCACCACAGTTATGCTGGCCCCGTTGTCCCTAATGGCAGGAGTCTCCTGACCATTCACCTGGACACTGTCCTTATAATACTCTTTAGTATTATCTGGGATAGAGTTATAGACATCTAAATTATGTTGTTCCTACAGACCCAGAGACACTAAAGAAACACTGGCTGAGACTCCAATGGGTTCATCAGCCAGCAGTAGAAAGTTTCCACTTGCCATTTGTACTTCCTCCTCTGGAGCGAAGGCTAAGGAGATAAGCTGGACCCCTGAAGGTTTACCCTTACATCTGGGATCTCCTTTCACATGGTCAGGCGAGCCACAAACAAAGCATTTACCAAATGCTTTCTGGAATGGTGGCTTGCTCTGACCTCCTTCTGGTTTACCACCAGAGGGTACACTACTCTTATTTGGTTTCCCTTGTGGTTTACCCTTATTGTTCTGTTTGAGGCCCTCTTTGGGATTGGAATTATTAGAATTCTCTTTGGAGTCTTTTTTGGCTGTTTCCCCTCATCCTTTTTCTGATTTACCCCAGAGTCCTTGTGAGCAGCCCTGTTGGCAACCCACAAGTCAGCAGCCTTAGCTAGTTTCCTGGAATCTAATTCCTTTGAATCAGCCAAGTGCTGTCTGAGCTCAGGAGAGCAGGCATCATAAATTGACTCCAACATCACCAGATTCTTCATTCGCTCATAAGTGTTCACCTTGTAACCCTTAATCCATCCCTCTAAGTTCTTCAAGCTTTCACTCACCCAGGTAGCCCAAGGGGTACCATCATGCTTTTTGAGGGTCCTAAACCTCTTAAGGTACTGGGAAGGGGTCTTCCCAAATCTAGCTATCAAAGCTAGTTTCACACATTGATAATCCTTCTTATCCTCCTCCCCCAACTCCATTACCACATCAGTTGCAACAGGGGGTGCCTAGAGAACAACCAGGAAAGTAACTCATTTCCTGTAATGTTCTGGAGCCCATGATTATATTCAAACAAACTCAACCAGTCCAACACATCCAACTTAGGTTCATACATACCCACCAACTCCTTAGGCATCTGGGGTCTTTTGAGACTGGAACTCCTAGAGGATTCGGAGAGAGAAGCACTTTCCACAGACAATTTTTTCATTTCTTGCTCATGGTTGAGCTCCATTTCTCTGAGCCTTAGTTCTTGGTGCCGTTGTTCTGTTTGAGCATTAATTCTTTTGAATTCTAATTCAAGCTTCATTTTTTCTAGCTCCATATATTGAGGATTAAGTGTGGGACCTGATAAGGGTTCAGTAGGCACAGCTGGCAGGGCAGGTAGAGGCCCAGGGGAGACAACGCTAACATCTTCCACCTCCTCTTCTGCTTCTGACTCAAAGTTATCAATACTAACATTCATATCAATATAATTGCTGTTATCTACAGTTGCTGGAGTGGTAGGTTCCTCTGAACCACCATCCAGACTTTGGTTTGCTAACAACCTTTCTATTAGCTCCATTTTCTTGCCTTTAGTCAGGAGATTCTTATGCTTACAGAGAACTCTTAAACAATCAGCAGTTTTTGTAGCAAGGGACTCTTGACTATAACTTTGCATAGTTGACAGGTTTTAGAAAATACTTCTTTTAGTGCTAAGCTTTGTGGTTAGTTGCACTAAGGCATCTTTAAGCACACTAAAATGTATACTTCATACAAATCCCACCGCTGTACACCAGTGTTAAGCAGAAACCTGTGCAGTTCCCTTAGGGACCACTACAAAAGATTTAAGACTACAGGTGTTTGGCAGTAAACCCACTTGGTAGCAGTCTGTACCACACAGATTCACTTGGTAGCTGTGGCTGAGCAGTCAGACTTCACTCAAGAAGAGTTAGGCAGTATACAAGCATACAAAATAGGTACGGAAATACAGTAGCACAAGCAAACACTGACCAGAGCTTGGGTGTAAAAGTATATGATTATTTATTTAACACACACTTATAAAACACACTAGCACTAAATTGGTAAGATAAGTTCAAAACACAATCACTATTATCATATGTACATCCCGGATTACTTGTTGGACAAGTCTTAGTTAACACCACTTATTTCCAGACAGAGGTGAGCGCTTAACGTTCGATGGCACTCCAACAAGTTAAATAAAAAGGGAGGGAAAAGCAGAATTATGGAGGCATACACACTAAACACTTTTTAAAGAACCACAGCAAGTTAGGAAGGCATAGTCTACTGGTCAGCAAGGAAGTTTAGGTGCCAGGCCCACTTTCAAGGGAGCCAGGCAGAAGATGCCCAAGATCAGACAGTTACACAGAGTCTTCGAAGTTTGTGGAGATAGTTTGAAAAAGGTTCTGTTCAGAAAAGTTAGCTAAGGTGTCCCAGGCTAACCCAGGTTCGAGAGACGAGGATTTAATACACCCCGTTCAATCGTTGCAAGGGAAGCCAGGCGGAACACGGTACCTTAAATGGAGAGGATCCTCCAGCGGGGGCAGTTGTTCCTGGCAGCGGGTGCAAGTCATAGCGTCATCCAGAGGAGGAGAAGATCTCATCGTGGAGGAAAGATGAAGGTCGTTGCAATGCCAGGGAAGAAACCAGCCGCGGAGTTCTCCGGTACAAAGGTACTAACCTTTCGGTTCGCGGTGGTGGTGAAAACGTGGTATCCCGGTTGCCGGGGTGCTTGACACAGGCAAGGCGGCCACAAGATGCTCTAGGAAGGCGAAAAGAAGCTAGACTGGTTATCCCCACCAGTCGAAGGAAGAAGACTCTCCGGGCTGGAGATCTCCTCTGTCATTGGGAAAAGTGGTGAGACGGTTCAGCAGGGCTCCACCGGTGGTGTCGTCGTTGCAGGCCGGCTCAGCTTCTCCCTCCTCGGATTCTTAGGTCCTGTGGCGACTTCTGAAGTTCCAGTCCCCAAAACCCTGCTTTTATGCAGCACACCCCCATTCACTCAGCCTAGCTGTCAATCAAACATGCTAAGTGGTGAGCCGGCCGGCTCACCACTTGGACCAATCACACAAGAGTGCGGCTTGAGTTACCAAGGTAACTCAGTCCAGGGTGCCTAAACCCCCTCCCACACCCCCTGTGGTACCCACACAGAGTGGCACCACTTTTGGAGGCTTCTGTGGAGAAGCCCGCCAAAAAAGTGGAACAAAGGGCTCGACTTGGGTTGGAGTCACAGAAGAGAACACAAATGCCATTTTAGAATCGAGTTCTGGCAAAAAATACCAACCGCCTAATTAATATTAAATAAATAAACCGGCGGTATGTTCGAAGCTATAAGAATGAAATAATTAAAGTTGGTAGCCTTGAACAATGGGAAAATCCCATAGAGATATATTCGTGGTCGAATATAAAAAGTAGTATCCACTGCCACCAGCCAAAACTCGATCAGGGGGGACGGAGACGTACCCCCTCGAACAACAGACCCCGGGGCAATCAAATTGCCCCGACCAGTACGTCCACAATATGATGGTTTGTGCTGGTTCCTGTTCATAATTTGGGACTAGCAAAGCCAATGGTGACTTTACATGCCCTGGGAGACAGTAGTCAGTCCCAGGGTATGGAGTCTATGTTGGGGGGGTCGCCACGACACCCCTGGGTTACGGCACGGAGGGTGCTGTGTAACCCACATCAAAAAAACACATGAGACCCTATGGAGTAAAAGACCCCATAGCCCATAAAACACATGGAAAGTTAAAGGAACACCTCAAATCATGTCTAAGAGTGGGAGCAAAAAGAATCTCACTCTTAGCAGGAGAGAAAAAAATAAACCCCAAAAATCCAGCAAAGCTGCTGGGGGACTCACTAGGTTTGGGAAATTAGCCTTACAGAGAATTCTCCCTAACAAAGAGATAATCTTGAGGTCAACTCTGAAGGTAATCACCTACGCTGGACTCCGAAAACAATGGCTAAATATAATGCACTCTTGAGAAACCAATTGGTGGCTAAAGAAGGGGCTAGGGTGCAACATATCATAGCCAAAGTGCTTTGTAGAATCACAATGGAAGTAGTACCACCCAAGAAGGTGGCGAATAAAAAAGCATCACACCCCACACAGCAGTTTGACCAGCTCATTGCCAAGAAAAAGAAAGACTAATTCCGCTATTAGGAAAGTGGGAAAAAACCCACAAAGGGTCGCTGATAGAGCTCAAAGAACCGATTACTGTTATTAAGAGTAATTACAAATCATGGCTCCATAATCACAGGATGTCCTGCGATGATGAGGGGTGGAAGAACCTGAATAGATTGATAAGAACAAATGACTCAAAACATGTTTGGCACTGGTTGGGGGAAAGCCCAGGGTCTACCTAGGGCCCAGAAGGAAATGGTAACGGTAACAGAGTCAAGATGGATGGAGTTTATTAAAAGGTCCTTTCAGGGCCTAGAAAATCCACATATCAGTTGGCCCATGCAATGTTAAATAGCAAGGTGGAAGAAAACATTAAAGCAGTTGACTTGGTAGTTAAAATCAAGCAGCTGAAGTCATCTAGTGCCACCGGGCCGTATGGCCTAACCAACCTGACCTCGAAAAGTGACCCAGAGTTCTGGGCAAGTACGCTAAAAAATGTTTACTTACAGGTATGTCAAACCGGGGTGATCCCCGAGACATGGAAAGGTGTCATTCTGATCCCCGTGTTTAAAAAAAGGCCAGAGAGACAGTCCAGAAAATTACAGACTCTTGGCAATGCTGGACTGTAGTGGGAAAGTGTTCATTAACATCTTATTGGAACTACTCATGAAGTGGGTAGCTCAAAAAGAAATACTCACTATCAGACAGGATTCAGAAAGGGGTGTTTTATAACCCACCAAATCTGGACCCTGTTGACACTGATATCTGACCTAGAATCCAAACCGGGGTTGGCTCTGTACGCCTGCTTTGTGGACTACTCGTCCGCATTTGACATTGTGGACCATGTTAGAGGATTGGGAAATAGACCCCACCCTGTTGTACTTTATAAAAGCATTGTATAGGGACACCGTAGTAAAAATCAGGTTCTCACAAGATGGGGCCCTTTCAGACACAATTCCCACTTTAAGGGGCCTGAAGCAAGGGTGCTCATTAGCCCCCTTGTTCTTTAACATCTACCTCTCCTTTGTTGGCACAAAGGTTGGGGGAGGTACACAACACCCCCCCACAATAGGTTAACAAGGGTTTCGTATGCATATCTTATGCAGACGACGCCATGATCCTTGACAGGACCAAAGTGGGCTTACAGCACTCACTTCTTGCTCTGTCCACTTTCTCATCAGAGTTGTCACTAAAGCCAAATATCAATAAAACAAACATATTTGGCGGAACGATTGCTGCAAACAAAAATACTGATTGGTGGTTAGGAGAAGAGAGAGTTGAAACAACCAATAGTTATCGCTACCAGGGAATTACAATAAGGGCAAAGTTTTTGGCAGTAGCTATCCTTGAAGTAGTAACCCAAAAAGCATGGGGCAGTTGGTTAGCTTTGAGGAAGACGATTAATGCCCAAGGAGGGAGATGCCTCGAAGCAAAAATATGAATATATAAAGTATCAATCGTCCCTACAATTATTTATGCTTTGGAGGTTTTCCCCTGGAAATGGGTAGAAGCGGTTGACAGACTGGAAAGAAAGATTCTCCGATCCATGTTAAGCTTACCCCCGGGCACTCCTGTCCAGGCAATCAGATTAGAATTGGAGCTTGCTTCGCTAGGCGTGTTGTGGTCAGTAGTGTCGTGTAATTTATGGGCAAAAATAAAGTATGAATTAGCGGGCCCAGACAGTTTACTTTCGCTTACTTCCCAACATGCGAGTAGGTTCGAGACAAGCAAATGGTTTAGTGACTTGGACATCAGAGTGACAAACTACATGGGCAAAATTGGAATCACACAAACACCAAAGTCATGGTCGGAATTTAAAGTGGCAAGATTCCGGCAAAAGCACGTTGCCATGATACAGATATAGCTCTGGCACAACTTGGTGCGTTAAAAAGGTTTAAGGAATACATTGGACAATTATTTGACATAAGCAGCCTTACCTGATAAAGAAACGCTATCCTGCCATGATTAGGTTCATGCTGTCAGTTAGGCTGCAAACAATCAAGGTGTTAGAAAACACCAGAGCATGTAGCGGCATTCCTTGGCACCAAAGGCTATGTAGACTCTGTGGGAAAGGAAAACCATAGAGTCCGCAAGACATGTTCTAACGCAATGTGAATCATTAGAAACAAAACATAAGCGGGCGTATGAAAAATATAACTACCCTACTTTAGATGCATTTTGGAGCGGCTTGTTTGGAGCTGACTCAGTATTAATAACAGCGGCAATGCATGCAAAAAAATAACGACTATTAGTGGTGATAGTTTTTAAGATTGATTTCTTTTAACTTCTGTTTTTTTATGAGGTTTGTTCTACGAACTGTTTTATTATGCATTTTTTTTCACCAAGATTGTAAATGTATATTTTGTATATGTTAGTGTGAAAAGGATACCAGTCATCCAAAAACGCACTCTAAATAAATAAAAAATAATAAATAAAATAATATAAAAATAAAAAGAATAGCTCCTCCTTCAGTCAGCAAACAGGGTAGACCGACTTCAGCACAGCATAGTCAAAGACAAACGGCTCTGCGGACGCTCCGTGTCTAGAGGAAGTTTTTAAAGAATAGCTCCTCCTTCAGTCAGCAGACAGGGTAGATTGTCTTTGACTGTGCTGAAGTTAAACGCCTCTGCAAACGGCTCCTTCTTCAGGTCTCAGAAAACGTGTCTGGAGATTTGGGATTGTAGTCTAAGAGAGGCAACCTATCGAAAGGAGCCTTATTTTAACAACCTTGGCCCAACTGACACTATTCACGGACATGTCCCTGAAAGGCTGAGCCACTCGCCTACAAGACCTGATGGTGAGTGACCTGTGGTCTCCATCAGAATTCTGGGAGCACAGTAATTTGCTGGAGTTGAGAATGATCAGGTTGGCTCTGGTGGAGAAAGGTTCCCTTCGGTACAGGGCAAGACTCTGTGCTACTTCAACAAACAAGGTGGTTTGGACTCCTTGGCTCTGTGCAGAGAAGCAATACAACCGTATTTCTGGACTCTGGAGAGCGACGTGTCTCTGACCAGCTCCTCCCCCCGGCAGGCAGAACTTCATTGCAGATGCCTTCAGAAGACAGACCTCGGCCTCTCACAAGTGGAAGCTCCATCAAGAAGTTCTAGAGTTGAACCTCTTTGCTTCCAGTGTGAACAAGAAGTGAGAGTGCTTTTGCTCCAGGGAATTTCCATCACAGGGACCTTTGGTGGACAATTTGACAGGTGAGATTTCGACCTATGCTTTGCATTTTCGTTGATCCCTTTCATATCGCTGGTTCTCAGGAGACTACGCCTTTTCAGGTCCATGATGATTTTGATCTCTCCGATTAGACCCGCAGAACGTGGTACCCGGAATTGCTGGGCATGTCCATCTGCCCTCCCTGGCACCTTCTGGTGAGAGTATTTTAATTATTTTATTGTTTGTATTTGTAAAGCGCATAGCAGCCCATAGGCATCGAGGCGCTGAAGTGCATCTACACTTCCAATTGGAAGGAAGACTCCTACCCCTGAAGCTTGCCAGCTTTAACCTACATGCCTATCTGCTGAAAGGTTGAGGTATAAGTAGTGGAACATCCTGGAAGTGCTCCTCTTTGTTAGGAGGCCCACCCCAAATCCGTTTTTTGCATGTAGATGCCATACATTTTCAGCTTGGTGCCGGGAGAGGGATATGGACATGCTCAGTTCTGGATTTTCTGCTGTCTATTACCCAGACAGGCCTTCAGATTGGCACTGTGAATGGGTATATTGCTGCTTTTTGGGGTTCCAAGTGAACCCTGAAAGAGAGAAGACAATTTTTTGCGTTGGTTATGCTGGTGCCCATGCTGGCAGGGCTGTGACCAGACTGACCCTGTCAAGGTGGATCATTCTCTGCATACAATAAAAGCTATGAGCTTGCTGGTAAGGATGTGCCTGAAGGTCTCAGAGCTCATTCCACCAGAGAATTTGCCGCCACCTACTCTCTGCACAGTGGAATTCCTGTTCTGGTTATTTGACAGTGAGCTACAGGGGCACCTCTGTACATGTTTGCTAAACATTACTGCTTGGAGTCTCAGTCAGGAAAGGATGCCTGTTTTGGTAGAGCGGCCCTTCAGAGTTTTCTGGTTTATGTGGTGTCCTTGTTCTCCTCCCTCGTCCAGATCATCGTAGATGAGCAATCCATGGGATGAAGGAGTCCATTAAAAGAACGAATTACTTGCCTCTTGGTAATGTTCTTTCTGATGCATATTCCGCTCACCGATTCCTCATCGCCCTCCCAATCTATTATCTTTTTTTTTTATCAGATTTCATGTCTGGCCCACTTCAGACAGGTACAATTCCACCGTGGCTGAATGGGGTTATGTACCCTACCCTTTCATATGCAGACAACGCCATCCTATTGGATTTGACACCAAAGGAACTTGCCAATAGCTTGAACTATGCAGCTGGCTATTTCAAAGTTAACAGCTTAAATTTGAATCCGAAGTAAACAAAGATAGTGGTGTTTGGCACTAATAAAAGTAAGCACAATTGGTCCATAGACAATGTAAATATAAATGTGGTTGTATCATATTGCTGTCTGGGTTTTATGTTTTCGAGCAATTGCTTATGGTCTGCTCAATTAGTGTTATTAGAAAATCGCGTACAGACTAGCCTGGGCAGCTTAAAAAGATTTTATCAAAAATATGGTGGCTTCCGTTTTGATAAATGCATTCAGGTGCTGGAAGCAAAGGTCTATTCTTCCATTTTGTATGGTAGCGAAATCTGGGGGAGTGGGAGCTGTGCTCCCTTGGATCCCGTTTTGCATATTTATCTGAGAAAGTTGCTGGGTTTGATTTCTAGCACCCCAGGGCTTCCTCTTGCTTTTGAAGCTACGGTTTTAAATATTGCTGTTCGGTCTGAGTTTAGGTTCCTCAAGTATTTTCGTAAACTACACTCGTGCCCTTTGGTGAACCCTAACATCATGAATGCGATGGAAGAGCTAGCGAAATCCGAGACCTATGCCACATACCCCATGTACAAGAAAAGTTCCATATTGTGTTTAAAGTGGGAGATACATTTTGACGACCTGGGGGTAGGAGGAGGGACTCGATGACAAAACAGCTGAACATGAAAGCAAGAAGAACAGAATTTGATCTGGTTATAAACTGCATGAAAAACGTACGCTCACTGGGACACCTAATGGTGGCATTTTGCACTTAACACGAGAATTTATTCGCAAATTATATTTGCTTACCAGTGCAGAGATGTATAATGGCTATAGTGCGACTGAATGTTTTTCCATTAACGGCCCATATGTCGTGGCAGTTCAATACATAGCTTTGTACTTGTGGTAGTGTGGCTGTAGAGGATTTAACTCACTTTTTACTTATTTGTATAAAACGTTTAAATCTGAGACGCCAGTGGCTTAGAAGACATTTCATTCATTGCTAACAATATTAGGCTAGTTTCTGATGCAATTAATTTTGTCCTGTCTTGTGTTTATGCTTGCTTTTTTAATGATTTATGCAAGCATATTAATGCCTCTTTTAAGCGCATGGCAAGAAAATGTTGTCTATATTTTTCCTCCTTTTGTCAAGTCTTGTCCTCAACAGCTGTACTGTATATTTTAACATGATTGTTTTAATAATGCATTTTGTATTGTATTTTATTTTGTCTGTAAATTGTGTGAACCGAAATAAAGTATTTATCTATCTACTTGGTAGGATAGCTAGTACACTTTGGTTCTGCAGTCCCTTCCCATCAAAGTGCTAGCGAAAAATGGTGGAACTAACGTCACAGGGCACGGCACCTCCATATATATATATATATATATAGGCTCTGATGTCCTGGTCCTGTACAGCCTGGTGTGCATAGAGGCATCGGGCGGAGCCGCGCTGTGCCCCCTGGTGGCGGGAAAGTTTCTCAAGAGCAGTTGCGTTGGAAGAGAGATATGATAGATGAGGAATCCATGGGGGGGGGGACATGCATCAGAAAGAACATTACAGAGAGTTAAGTAATTTGTGCTTCTCTAGCTTCAAATTGTCTTATCTTGTGTGACGTGGACAATGGGGCCATTGCTTGTAGCTAAAGGATGATTGTGACATAACTGGATAAGCACCTTTGGCTAGTCACTATTGCTAATACACTAGGGATCACAGATGTGGGGATCAGTACCATATCAGTTCTAGAGTATCCCTTGTCGGCATGGGAGCAATGGATGTAATCCTTCTCCTCTTGGTAAAATAAATCTCCATAGTTCCATCATTGAGAGTTCTCTCCATATCCTAGGTACTGCATGACTGTTCTGACATCTGACTGAGATGAACGGAGTGTTTTGGCTGCTTGTGAGTATAACATTCAGTTGGAATCACCACCTACTCACAAATGTCCTTCCATAAGAGGGTCTATAATGGGGAGGATACCCCTAAAGAGAAGCGCTCATGCGTCATTTTTTGCCTAAACTCACATCCAAGTAAACAATTGCCTAATGCTTAAAGACTTAATGCATGGTTATCTACGCTCAATACTACTTTCCACACAACAGGGTATCCCATGTGAAGAATAATGCCCATCCCCTTCTTTTTAACAGTACTCGAGGCAAAATATTGTCTCATAAAATTCCTTTTTGCTCTCATGTGTTTATCTTGCGGTAGTTGTTGCATTTCCTGCAAGAATACACCTGAATTATTTCAGCTTCCTGGGCTCTGATTCCTCTCCAGGTTCTCCTGGTTTCTCCTCCAGCCTGCTCCAAACCTGTTCCTGGGTTCTATCTCCGAACTCCACCTCTGACTCCAACTACTTGGGTTCTTATAGGGCTTTAACCCTGCCTATTAGCCTCTCTCTGGTAAAAGAGGACTCTGGTGTGTAAATTGGGATGGGGACTGTTTCAAACTCTGCCCCTGAGGATTTCCTAACTCACTGCTATAGGACTTGACATGGGCCTGTTCCTCCCTCGGGGCTCCTTGCTCTGCATAGTTCTCAACATGATCCACTCCAATCTGTAGGTGCTTATCCAGCCCTGTTTCTTCTTTGCATTCTCAAGGCTTGTAGTTCTGCTTTTCCCATTATAAAACCCAGACTACAAGTCCCAGAATGCAACATAATAAACAGGACCGTATTACCAGGGGAAGGGAACAATGCACTAAACCCAAAGGCCAATGTCTGTGAAGCTTTTGGCGAATGTGTTGCTGATATTGGTTGTGTTAATCCTCACTTGTGTCTCCTGGTCTGAAGCGCTCCTTGTCCCTGTGCCTTAGAGAGTATGGTGGACAGACCACATGAGGGACCGGGGAATAATCCACTCAACGCAGTATGATTTCTTTCAGCAAAGACCTCAATATGGGGCTAGGAGTGGGTGGATTGTAGCTGCTGACACCATTTTAGTAGTATACGTGCTTGGGTCCAGGGAGGCTCTGGGACATCACAGCTCCACTATTCAGTGAAACAGTGAATCTTCGTTACATCAATGGGGTCAGCAATTGTAGGGCCCACTCATCATGACATTGGAGGTCTATTGCTGTCTTTGTGAGTGAGGCGAAGTTCCAGGGCTGACAGATCTCACAAGCTACCCGTAGACACCTCCTTACCTCTCTGCCACACCCCCTTTGTACAATTATTTTAAAGGTCCAGCCAAACTTATCTTAAGGCTTGCAGGTTTCTACATTATTAAGGAAGAGTTTTATAGGAGAGAAGGATGTCTTCATATTTTTTTTAAAAAGTGTTATTTTAATTGCGTGTTGACCAGCTTTTAACATGTTTTCTCACCGGAAAAACTAAGAAATTCGCCACATTTGTCCGCTTCAACTTTTGAGATTTGTGGCATACGCCAAGAGCTTATTGGGTCTGATGTACTCAAAAAAACGACGACAAATATTGAAAATCAAGCTGGTGAATTTTGATATAATCAAGTTTTAAAATGTGTCTGTATGTCTCACAAGCACAGAATGAATGCGCTATACGAACTCTACAGCTACGTGTAGTAGATATACACTGCGTAAATGTACACTACTAGATGTGCACATGTATGAAATGTGAAACATGTAAACGCCTCTTCTATTTATAAAAACTCAGATCTCTTTTTAACGTGATTTTTCATATGCATAGGAGTTGTGTGAGACATGGCAGAATGAATATACATTTTCTATACAAACTACATGTATGTGTCTGGTAGGAGATGCATATTTCGTACATTTACACTGCTATACTGTGACATGAGTTTTTATGCATTTAGGAGACACATACGAGTTTTATATTGTGCGCATGGATGCAGTTTACATCTACTATACGACTCATCCATATGAATACTCACATCAGTGTCAAACCTCACTTTATGGTGTGGTTTCATATCTATGGAATGCTTCTAGGACATGTGCATTTCATCTGCCAAACATTCACATACCATACACTTGCACACCAAACACTCATGCGCCTCAAACCATGCACTTATGTGACAAACACACACAGATCACACACTCTTGCGACCACATGCCTTTATGCCATGCGCTTTTGCTCCACACACGTTTACAACACACACTTTTACGGCGCATGCTCTAATGCCACAGACTCTGATGACATGTGCTTGTATACTGCACTCTTTTGTCACATGTTCCTAGACGATGTTTTTTTAAACCACACACTTAAGTCACACTCTTATGAGATACTTTTCACCACAGCTCTTACGCTACATGCTCTTCCTCTTCTTCCTCTCCTGCAGTGCACTCTTACTCCACATTGTCTTTCACCACATGCTCTTAACCCACACACTCTTATGCCATGCATACTAATGATATGCACACTTATGCCACACACTTTTGCTCCACATGCACTCACATGACATACACTCAGACACCATATGTCATTCATGTGAAACTCATACGGCAAACACTTGCATGCCACACACTCACATACCAAACATTCATACACCATAAACCCATATGCCATAGCTATATGCCAAACGCTCATACACCATACCTGCATATACCTCATATGCCATACACTCACATGGCACACACTCATATTCCATAAACCCATAGGCTTTAAAGCCGACACTCAAATGCCAGACGCTTTCAAACGAAACACTCATTCACCATATGCCATAAAGTCATACATCATACACTTATATGCTGTACACACATGACTTAAACATATATGACATATGCCATCCACTCACAAGACATATACACCATGCACCATATGCAATATGGCATACGTTTAGGGGATACACTCATATTCTAATACAGCCATACACCATAAAGTTTTGTGGGATGTACTGAGCAACTAGGCTCTGCCCTGCGATATCACTGTGTGCCGGTGGCACCAGAACCAGCAAAATGGCCGCAAGAAGCCCTATGCGCGCTAAACCTATGAAAATTGCGCTGTGAAACCAGAAAGTTGGCTGCCAATCTACATTGCCTGTGTCAGTGGTCGAACAGGAGACCACACTGCTGAAACCTGTCATTGGGCTGCCCACAGAGTGCAAATGGAAACTTCATGAAAGGCAGTGCTTTATTGCAAGGAAAACCAAAGGTGCTCTGAAATCCTTTTTCCTTGGCTGCTGAAATTACAAAATAAGGGTTCAAAACATCAGAAAATGTCCAACATCCTTGCTGGGTGTTACCCATCACCTTATTTAAGGAATCCACATAAGCACACAATGTCAGGAGAAGCAGAATCCATCATAAGAATATCCACATTAAAAAGTGTGCTTGTCTGTGAAAATCTGTAAAATATGGGCGCAGTACCGTCGGCAGCCTGTATGAAAGCTGTCATTTAATTACACTGGAAACTTAAACTTGTGCAGTTAAAATGAAATGGTTGGAATTAAGTTACTTGTCATCAAAAGCAATGTAGGTTGCAACTATTTAATCTCTATGTTTTAAAAGACTGGAATTAGAGATTTGTTTGCCTGTTGTGAAAATGTAAGTTTATTTTTCAACTAAGAAAAATGTAACGATTGACTTTAAGGTAAATCTGATGTAAGCCAAAGAACTTCAAAGCAAATTTCACAACTTGCCCCAACAAAAGGCATCTCTCCTGCTTCTCATCAAAGGCCAGGAACTCACATTCAGGTGTTAATGTAAAGGGGAGGGGATTTTGCTCTGCTGGTCCTGGAAGAGACAAAGGACTCCCTTGGCTGAAAAGAATATGCAGATGCAAGTGTCAACAGAAACCCCTGCCAGAGGAAAGAGGCAGGGATTGCTCTTTAGCCACCAAAACTTTGGAGGCAGGACAGACAGTTTTGTTTATTCTGAAAGCACAGAAAAGTATATTTTTGAAAAGGACTGACACAGAACTGTGCAAAATTGTAAAATTACAGTATTGTTAAGGTGAAATTTCTAGTCATGTTTTAAATGTACTTGGAACTCTGTGCTATGTTTAGGGACATGACTGCAGAAATTGTGGTTTTGTAGCAATTGTGGTGATGCCAGAAACATGAAACTTCATATGATTATGCCCAGATATCATGCGCACATATGTTTAAAATTGTGGACAAATTTTACATTGGGTACCGGACCAAAAGTACGAAACATTGCCAAATATAGACCCAAGCTCTCACTGCGAAGGGGCTCGGATGAATACTTGCTCCACCAAATATGGGATATAAAAATGCTATTGCTAGTAAGTTTGCAAAATTGTAAATATGTAGAAAAAATAGATTTCATGTGCAGAAACAGAGGGGAGGTTCTCCCTGGATCATAAAACACACTCTGTTTTCTTCTCAAATCAAGGGAGAGGAAAGACCCTAACCAATAGCATACCTATTGGTGTGCCTAGCATAATTCAGCATACCCACCCCTTTAGAAAATACATAAATAGAGACAGCTTAGGAACTACACACAGACATTCACCCACCGTCCGATTGCTGGCGGAGCACTTTGCAAGAGAAATCCATTTTCCAGACTCCAGAACTTTGAAAGCAGAAAGTCTCATTTCCAAAGCTGAACCATTCTCAGCTTGACCTTTAAAAATCCAGAAACCAGATTTTACCCTAGACCTCTAAGGGGAACAAAAAGAACAGCCTGGCTGTGCTGTGCTGCTTTCTTGCTCCAAATTATTGCCAGAATCCAAAGATCTAACCCAGTAGAGCAGAGCGGTGACCAGATAGCTGCGAACCAGAACCCGTGAGATCCAGTCCAAACCCGCCGTGCAGTGTCCAGAGTGCCTTGCTGATTGCAGAACCAGAGCGCCTTGAGTCCAGTCCGGTGTGCTAGCTGAATTCCTGTCCAGAAATCTTTGACCAGATCCCTGACTGGTCCATTCCAAACATTGGTAGTGAGTATCCATAGCATAGGATTGTCCCTAGCATATGTATTATCCATAAGTCATCCTATCCAAACCCATTCTCTTATTTCCAGAACTGCATTGTTAGAATATTTTGTCTTACCTGAACTCTTATTCTCACCCTATAGTCCTTTATAACAGTAGTGTTAAAAATCATCTTTGCGCTAATATATTTTCTGAAGAAGGGGAGCGTCTCGGCAGGCAGAAACCATCCAGAGGCGTCGCTGGGCTGGTGGCTGTGCTGTCGTGTAGTTTGTTTCTTCATAGTCTATCCCTAGTGTAAAGAAACCTTGTTTGTAATTTTAAAAGCACATCTTTATTTTACAATTTGCCTCCATCTGAAAAAAAACGACCTCCACAAAACCCTTCATAACTTCTTCACTGTGTATTTAAGTGTCTACTAGAAGCGAACATCCTCAGCTTTCCACCGCATCCCGTTATCACGTGTGAAATCGCTTTTCTTTGCATCCGACCTCAGAATTAAGTTTTTAACTTGCTAGTTACTCAATAATCATTGCTAGTGTTTGTCTGATACCATTCAAAGCGGCTCCCACTAGTATTGAAACCATTTTAGTGAATTAAATCCATTTTCAGTGTTTTTACCATTCATGCAAAGGCAACTTTAACCAATTTTTGACAAATTTGCAATCATTCATGTTTCTCTCTCTGTGTTTGCTGGGGGACAATTGGGATTGATACTATTTTGTTGAATTCTTTATTCCTGAAACCTGTTTTCTCTCCTTCCATCTCTTTATATTGCATATTGGGGGGATTGAGTAGTGTGCAGGGGGAAAGAGTAATCACATTGCATTTTTATTGAACCCACACAAAAGTATTAATCTATGCTGCATTATTTTTCCTATCCTTACTCCTTCTGATTAAAGAGATTGTTTAGCGTGACATCACCCCATTGGTGATCATTGTATAACCATTAAAATAGTGTGATATATATATTGTGAAATCCCAAAATATTTTTAACTTTGCAAAACCGCCTGGTTCAGTGTGACCAGGGGGGGGATTCAAAGAGAGGGGTGTGATATAAGGGTACATCATTCAGAAATAAAATAACTTATAGACAAATAAATAATTAAGGGTTCCAGCTGTGCATAACACGCTAGGCATTGACTTAGGTGGAGTGCCGGGTTGAAATCACTTACAGTTTTATGACATTCACATCTATGACACACACGCATATGGTATATGCCATACTCCCCACAAAGAAACAATGAAATCAAATTGAAAAGTTCGAGTTGTAGTGATAGAGTGTTTATACTTGGTTTCATGCTTGAATTTAAATGGTTTAGAATGAGTGTTTGTACATTAACAGTTATTTCTACTGTCTGTAGGCTTTACTTTTTGTAAGAGAACACATTTTTAATATATATCACTAACAAAAAACACTGTTAAAGGGACGTTATGGTTAAGTTGTGCTACTAAAAACATTTGCCCTTTAACCGTAACATTGCTTTAGGCTAGTTTTTGAATAAAGTGCCCTACTAAAAACCTATGAAATTCACTAACAAAAAACCTTGTTAAGGAGACGTTATGGTTAAGTTGCACTATTAAACCTATGAAATTCATTGGAAAAAGTTTGAGGTCATGGGTGTTAGTCCTTGCAGTGCACAGTGGTAGAGCGAGTTATGGTTGCGTACCTTACCATAACTGGCACATTTCTGGGGGGTTTTGGTTTTACATGTAACCATAACGTCCCTGTAGGACCGTTTTTCCAATTAATTTCATAGGTTTTATAATAGTGAAACTTAACCATAATGTCCCTTTAACAATGTGTTTTGTTAGTGAGTTTCATAGGTTTTTAGTAGGGCGCTTTAACTATAACGTTGTTTTATCATAGTTCTTTTAGGAAAGGTGATAGGGTTTTAATAGCGCAACCGAACCCTAGTGTCCCTTTTATAATGTTTCTTTCACTATATTCCATAACTTTTTAACAAGATACACTTATTTATTTATTTTTTTTAGTTTTGTTTTATTTGTATATGTTCAAGAGAACTTTACAAAAATAAAATGACTGGCTTTGTGTCCGAAGTAACTAGACAGGGAGGGACCCATGTTATGGTAACATTTTCATTGAGTATTCTAGGATTTTTACAGTTGCTAGAAGCCAGGATATTTGATCCCCCCCTATCAATCTGTTCCACCATTTTTGTTCGTCCCACCCACGTTCTTCCGCTGTTAAGTGTTTAAGATGAGCTGATCTAAGTTTCTGGTTTTTGGGACATGCCAAGAGCAAATGTCAGATGGATTCGATATCAGACTCACACAAGCGGCACAAACTTGAATCAGAAAGGCCTCAAATGCTGTGAATTTCATGTGTCCAGTAGGTTCATCCTGATCCTTAACAATGAGTTTCGCGCCGCTCTGTTGGGGAATTTGTGTTGGTATTTCATTGGCTCATTGATACGCTTAGTTTGTATAGATGTGTACTGTGCAGCATACTGAAGCCGGTGGCTCTGTACTAATAGCCACAATGGTTGGCAACACTGTCTGTTTGCGGACATCAGGTGGGGTCCAATGTGCTGAGAAAGGGAAGGGTGGTTATAAAAAGTGGTAATAACATGCAGCAAATACAAAAAGCATATACAAACAGCAGGAAGTGCGTGAATGTGAAGGGAAAATGCAGTAGCTGTACAAAGTCTGTACTTTCGCAACAAAAAGCGCAAAGGCCTAATGTATGTAGCATAATGGAAAGCACCAACAACAGAAGTGTTGTTTGCCTTCATCAATTTAACTGCACACCTGATTCACAATCTAACAAAGGATGAAGAGGCAGAGGTTGAGATGTCCACTACCGAGAGCAGAATGTCACTGCAACGTGGTGAGTACACCAAAGTTTATGTTGTAATTGCACAGGCCTGGTAGTGTACAATGTCTACCACCCTAGAATGGCTGGAGGAGAATTTTCTGCATGACGAAATGAGTGAGGACGATACCCCCATTAGTAACCGCCACACTGTGAAAAGGGAAAGAGTTACTGCAAGGGCAAGCACTCTAGAATGGCTGGAGGAGAATTTCCCGCATGACGAAATGAGTGAGTATAGTAATCCCATAGGTAGAGGACGCAGTGGCAAGAGTAAGGCAATTGAAATGTAGTGCTTCATGTAAATTAACCACATTTGTTGTCCTTTAACAGAACCTACAGGAATGCAAATGAGTACACCAGACGCGGCACCTTTTGCACAGCAACAGACAGCCACCGAAGTAAACGCTTGACATATAAAAGTACACCGCCTGGATGCCAAAATGGATGAGGTGCTCCTCCAATCTGTACGATACCAGTATTGGCCGCATGTTTGCATGCACAGAACCGCCTGTAAACAGTTGCTGGACTGTACGTTTCTTAGTCGCACAACTGCGCACATGCGTATCTCGTCCTGTGACGCCTGGTAACACCATCCCTGGTCATGATATGCGAAGAAATGTGTGATGTAGTTGTAGTATGTGGAAGCGCGCACCCACGTCCTGCGAGTACCTTTGCACGTAAACATTCCACCTACTGTATCATGCTCATGCGTGTGCCATACATTTAAGTAGTCCGGGGATGGCAAGAGCATAGGAGAGTTATGCACATGGCCACAAAGTAGTACGGCCAATGTATGTCCTGTAAGACAGGCGTCCAAATGGAGAACAATGACAACGTCACCATGGTAATGGAACAACGCTGTGCGTAGTCCCTTATTTGGCGGACTCAAGCCTTATCTGTGAACATCAAAAGAGGACAATTTTCTGCAATGTATGGAGTGTTACAGTGACAGTGCACCCTTACAGAGATCCTACACTCTTCCTTCTACATGTAGATACTGTATGTGAACACTTAGGCCCACTTTGCAGTGGCACGTGCTCCACAACACTCCTATAAAAGGGTGCACCCACAAGTGCACTTCAATCTCTGTTTTGCTTTCCAGAGAAGAGCAGCGGTCCACATTGGTGCGTGCAGAAATTGCTTTGTCACCAATTATGTGCCTGCAAAGTACCTCTCCAAGTAATGGCCACCAGAGCTTCTGCTACTACCTGTGGTTTAGGAGCACCCACACCCTCACCACCAACACCTCCTGCTGAAGGTCCTGAGCAAGGGAACAGGCATCATAATGTGGAGGGCCATCAAAAATGAAACGAGAATAAAGTAGAAGGAATCTCCATTGCCTGCAGCCAGCATGAGTCGTGGGTGTGGAAACTATTTAGGACCGTTGGAGATGTGCCAAAATCTCGTGCAAACCAGGTTCAATGCACTGAATGCAACATAGTACTCAGTCACAGAAAACCTGGCTTGTACAGCTACGGCACCACCTCCATGCGGCGGCACTTGAAAGCGAACCAACAGGCAGCTATTCGTAGGGCTGTCCCCTTCCAAGCAGGCAGTAGGCTATTTTTCTTTACAGCATCCTCCGCATCTGCTCCTGGCACCAGTAGGGACACTCCAGTGGGCCACCACGTCCCGCAAGAAGCCTTGGAGGACATACGCACTGCAATAGACCCGTACCTTTCAAAGGTCACTGTATTGTGCATATACTGCGACACGGTACTGTGTAGGGGGGAACATTTTCGAAGTGCTTTTGAGGCTTCAGTCCGGGAGCATGACAAAGAGTGCCCCCTACCCAAGTGAGGTGCACCCCACATCTTCTACTCACCACGTACTATTTCTTACCCCTGTGATTGGTACCCTTTGCCAAATCTCCCTTCCACTGCTGGCTTTTGTGGCGTGTCTTATAACAACAGGAAACGTTCTACAGAACCAGAAAGGGGGGCCGGGGTGGACAAAAAGGCTCTTATCAGAGCCACCTTGCACCGTTGGCAAATAGAAGTTGAAAGAAAGCATGCAGGCGGTGGTGCAGCCTATGAGTGCAGCCTATGAGCGCAGCATACAGAGATGGCAACAATGGCCAGCGGGACTCCGGCAAAAGCATTGTACTCATTTGCAAATGCAGCCACATCTGTCTCTGGGCAATGCGAGAAAAAATGATGTGTGAATTTGGAAACTTCCATGAGTTGCCAAAATGTCTCCTTCATTGCAAACTGCAGTCAGATGCCGCTAACATGCCCTAAACTGTTCCCTCCACAATGAACAATAATAATGTCTGGATTAGTGACCAAACTGGCACAAAGAGGACCCACATGGAGCCACTGCATCCCACGTATTCCATACCAGTGTACAGTGACATTATGGAACCTAAGGTGTGCTGCCAGTGAACAGCGTTCTGCATATACTTGTACCCAATGTATCCAGGAGTTGCCCAAAAGCCATATAGTCCGCCTACTGAACGGCACAACCATCCCCGTAGCCATCTCCACTCCTATTTGCAAACACACATTCTGGAACAATCTGTTGCTACCCACCACACCCAGAAATCATATTGACCAACCCCAACTCCTACACAGACCCATATCCATTGCATCCACCCTGAAAATGCCCAGATGTAGCACATGCGCACCGCCAAATGTCGCGGCTTTCGCAAACATATTGCCCTGTGTGGGGGGCTGCACAAACACATTTTAAGCATCATAGAAAATGGGAGTCTTGGTGGAAGTTGTGAAAAGTGTTTTTTTCTAATTGGGCTAAAGCAACGTGTAAAGGACACCTTTTTGTGTGCTCCTTGTTAAGGATTGCTCTCTTCTTTTCCTCCTTACATTACTACACAAGTGTCTGCTGCGTTCATTGTACATAGTACAATAGATGGTTTATTTCAATACGGGGAAAAAAATATCAACGCCACTGACAAACGTCACACTAGAAGCACTAAGGTTCTCATGGGCACAGAAGAACATCCTAGCATGGAACAGAAAAGCATAAATACACCGGAATCGATAATCCGTAGTCCCATTTCCATGACAAGCACATTAAGAAGGGCAGCATGTAGCACGTGCAGTTTGGCCAACTACCCCCAGGGCCGTGCCCCAGGAAATCAGGGCCAGTCCTTTTCCCCTTTCCAGTACTCTTTTATCAGCACTCCCTGATTGGCTACTAAAAAACTATTACATACGCATCCACCAATTACATCCAAGAATTGTTCATGTAACGCTATCACATCTATTGAACAGTCCATACTAACCGTTAAACATGCAGAGGTCAAATGTCCTGTAAATCAAAGCACCTGCACAGGAAAGTACACTAAAACGACCTACGAGTTGAGCACCCACATACATCGGCATCGCTACCCATCACCACACCTAGCAGGTATTACTATTTTTTGTACAGTACAGTGGCAACTATGTTATAACTTCGTACCAACAAGGTACCTAGCAGTAAATCTCCATAACGTACTCAACATTTTTACTGTTGTGTCTCCCATCACCTACCATTAAATGGCTCCTACAGTGGTAGGTGGTGGCAAAGTTGCCATTTCCCCATAACAGCCATTGGTATATGGAAACGGTTACTCTGTTCTTTTGTTCCTGCAATTTTACAAGGTTTTCCCCGATAAACGCACCTCCTAACAAATTAGTAAAAATCGCACACAAAATGATCATGCAGCCTTTCCCACCAAACTAAGCGAAGTGCATACATTACAAGCATAACGACAATTTCCTGCCACACATAACAACAGTAGTTAAGCAATAAAAAATGTATGTGTGCATTTACAACAGTAACATACATAAATATGCATAAGGAAAGTAAGTAAAGCCCAAAAGCAATGTCTGCACTTACATAGCAAGCTTATATATGCAGAGAAGTACATGCACATGCAACACAAAAACATTCTGCTTTGCACTCTCTACATCTTTCCACACCTTTTTCTCATCCTTCTACAATACAAAGTACTGCATTTTGAAAGTAAATGGGCCTACACTACTAGACACACGTGTTTCATAACAAGTCATACAATGCACTCCCAAATAACCCAAGTGCCCCCTTAACAAACATGCATATGCTCCCAAGTGCGCATTCATATTGGAATCCTTCCATTTATACACACACACACTTCCTCTTCCTGCCAAGACATTCCCCTATAGTTTTCAAGAATGTATTGCAGAAATGTAAGCACTATGGCATTAGCTAACAAATGTTGTTACCATCTTCTTATACAGGTGCAGTACCCATCTCTCTCCGGAAAACCAAAGGAGTGTGTGCTTTAAAATCCAGCCTGCAAAAAACCTACTCTCAACAAGCAACAAAGTACGTACAATACCATCTTACTGTAGTATGTCTTACTAGAAGAGTACACTATTGTTGTATTGTAGCATGTAGCATATAGATCTGCGGCCATCCAGCAGTATGTACTAAATTGTTACTCATGACACCTCTACATGTGCTCAGTGTTTGTTATGTCGCCACCATTAGACTAATCCCTACATAGTAAGATACTGTCCCCAACCGAAAGTTAGACACCACTGCACAGTGACACACTTCCAGTTAAATGGCTACCCTCTTATTGACCCACTCATGCACATTGCACACATATACATTTCACATTTTGCACACCCACACTTCCCTTTCTTCGCCAACAGCTACTACACAATGCCTACCAAACTGCAACTCTGTAGAAAGCAACTCAGAAAGAGAGCCACGCAACCTAAAAACACAGAAAGTAGCCATCCACTGCAAGCTGAACGTGAACAGAAAGTTGAAGCAGAAGAGGTTATGCAGTCATTAAGGAAAACGGATGCATCTACCAGTAAAAACACTGTAGTTGATCGATCAAAATGTGAGAATGATAAGAAAACCACTAAGTACAGTGCAACGCACACACTGCTAAGAGAGCACCTACAAATGGCACAAGAAAGCCTTCTAAAAAAAGTAATGTTACAAAAAAATTTCCACCACAGAGTCCTTCAGAACCTTATAAATAGAGGGCAGAAATCATGCTCAACCCTCAAATCCTACAGCAGAAAAGTAATCCTAGAAGCTCTTGTAGACAGTGCAATGAGCGTGAAACAGAAATTGCTTATAGTAATTTTAAACAGAATGAAACCACTAACAAGATTAATTGGTAAATTGCAAGCACTACTTAAAAACAAATGCAATGTCAGCATAGAGACCTTTGGCCACATCTGTACAGGTGAGTGGAGTCGCACCACCAACACAGAGCCATACTTCAATGAAGAAGCATACAAACAAGAACAAACAAACCAAATTGCTTTACATCGGAGTGGACGAGAGTATGAAAAGATACACAATACCATAATGGAAGAGGAAACACTGCTTTCAGAAATATCCCCATCAAACTTAGATGTCACTCTCCATTCCACCAAAGCAGCACGCCTCACCTACAAATGGCCATGCACATCAATCTGTAACGTTCGCCGAAGCTTCATCAAATCTTTGCAGCAATTCCTCAATCAGAATGTCAAAGGCAACAACAAAATAATTAAAATACTACAAACTATGGACTCCTGTACAGTATGCAACTACACTGGAATACAAGGTCATTCCTTAGCCCGAATTTCTGGACCTGCTTGCAAAAGTACCTTCCACCACATCAAAATGTTAGCAACCCACCATTCAACAGTCAGAAATCAAGTTTACAAACTGTGCTATGCAAAAATTCCAGCTTTAGCACTCCAACATTTAAATGATAGTCTCCTACACGGTACAGCCAAACAAGTGCTCGATGAAATAGAGCACATCCAAAAGAAATATTGTGGAACTGAAGAGCACTTACAAACACCAGCATTTTCAGACAACAGTACTGACAACAGTGCAGCTATCGAATGTTTATATCACACATACAGAAAACAAATGCAAAAGTTCAAAAGCACATCTGCTGAAATGCCAATCCAAGTATGTGTTGTAGAACTTTCTATAGAAAGAGCACCAAAACTAGAGATATAATGCACAAAATAGAAGGCAATGAGGAATCCCAATGGTTTCAATTAGCTCTGTACCTTACAGATGAATGCAAATACAAAATTACGAACACCTCCATACTGTGCACATACTGCACTGCAAAACTTGACAATAACCAAAGGCCGTCACGGGCAATTAGTAATAATTTTAAACTTTTCCACTGCCAAACACACTACAGCAGCTTAATTTGTATGAGACTATTATAATCCAAACAGTGCACCCGTTTCAAGCAATAATACAGCTTCAACCAAAAACTGCAAAAATGCCTCCCACTGAATTACTGAGAGGCAATTGTGGAAAAGTCATTTATTTACCATTAGATCTCAAAGAATATGTAGACACTCTACCAGTGCAAAGGCCAATACAAGAATCTTTGATTATCCTGTAAATGGTGTACCTACAAAAGACAAAATAATTTGGCAGCAACTAGTGGACTTAACCAAAGTTAGGGAAGCAATGCAATACCTTAAAGAAAACAATGAATAATACAAGGAAATAAACGTTCAAGAAAACCTGAGAGAAACAACCTAAATAATCCAGGACTCCTCAACAACTGGCCAATTTGAACATCTAGATCCTAGTGCACCCTCCAATATTTTAGACCACTACACAATTCACCCACTCCACTCCAAAGACACCATAGAAACTTATCAAATGCGGCAAGCCAAAGGAGTGCCAATCAGTATATGGGAAAAAAGTGTCAAAGCACAAGCACACTTTCCTACGCAAAGCAAACAAAAACATAACAGGTGCAGACATGAAAACACCAGGAGAGGTTTGCTCTCTCTATCCAGTGAATGTTACACACAACTTTCATCATCGCTTCCTTGCCATGCTGCACTTAATTTGCTATAAAGCACTTCCTCCCATTGGAGAAGTAGAACACTTCTTTTGGAGAAAAGAATATCAAGCCAGAGGAGCACCACACATCCACATACTTTTGTGGATTAAAAATGCTCCTAAATCTGGTGAGGAGAGTGATGAAACTGTTTTGCAGTTCATTCACAAATATTTCACTTGCGAAATCCATTCGGAAAGTACACATAGTGACCTACAGAGACACATTTTGCAATTCCAAAGACATAAGTGTGGCAAGTATTGTCGACGCAAATATAAGAACCGAGGCAAATACTAAACCAAATGCTGCTTTGGTTTCCCACCAGTTTCCACAAAAGGTCAAGTAAACAGCTTTACGTCTTCGGTTCCACACAGTGTAAAATGAAAATCTCCTAAGAACACATACTGCATAAAAAGGAGCGAAGCATCAAGATACATCAATGATTGTCTCAGGAGGATAGATCAGGGGCAAAGTTCTCACCTTGGAAGCAAGTTGACACGGAGCAACACAGATTCCATTGACTGGTCCGTGCTTAGAAACCTCTGGGTATTAAGTGCGTTAAAAATACCCTATCATATCATTACAATGCAATTATTGCCCTCCTATGGAATGCCAATGTTGATGTACAGTAAACTGCAGACAATTCCACTGCAGTTGCATTATATGTCACCGCCTACTTAACCAAAGCAGAGAAAACAGAGCTCAAAGACCTCTGGGATGACATATCTTCTGACAAAACACTGGCACAGAAATTGTACAGCTTTGGCATTAAAATGCTGTCCCATAGAGAATGTGGCAGCTACGGAGCCGCTGACCGTTTAACCGGCATCCCCTTATATTGGAAATCTGACTACATAGTGTGGCTAAGCCTTGGCCCTGCTGCATCCAGAAAAAGAGCACTTAAATTGTATGAAGACATACAAACAATAGCCATAATCGATCCCAACAGCCAGGACATTTTGAAGAACAACTTATTGGACACATACTACTCAAACAGGAATATTACTTTAGAATCCTTGTGCCTGTACCAGATAGCCCAAAACTTTGCATACAAAACCAACATTAAACCAAATGAGGAAAAAGGTAGATACAGATTGGAAATTTGTGAAGGCAGCCTGGTGAAACTTTCCAAACGCCGCCTAATTAATCATATGAAGTTGTCATTAAAAACTCCTCAACACAAAGAACTGTACTACATGGCTCTACTGCAACTTTTCAAACCATGGAGAAAAGAAGATGATTTATTAGCCACCTACACCTTTTATGAAGATACTTTCAATGCCACTGAAAGTACAATTACAGATGAAAACTTGACATGATACAAAACCATATTGAACAACGAATGCCAACAAGAATAACTTCAAGCACTACTAAATGTTGACACTTCTGAGAGCAGTGATCCTTCTCAAACAGGCAGCCAAGAACCACTTGGACAGCCACTCCTAGCAAATGAGGCAGAATTGACCATGACAGAAATAACCATCACTATGTGTCATGACCCTTGCCCCTAGCAAGTCATCCTTCCAGTTAGGGCCAGGTCAAAGGCCTTAAAGCCTCATCCAATACTCTCTTGGAGTCAGTCCTGGCACCTTTGGCGCCAGGCTCATAACCATCATGAAGACCAACATTAGAATGGGACTATTTACTTGGGACTATTTAACTTGGAGGGGGGTTCAGCCAACCTGGTGGCACACACATAACTCAGTTACAAGGAACTGAGCTATGCGGTCTAGTCTTTTGGGTGTGGCAGGCCTGGGACTATTTTACCTGGACTACTTTACCTGAGACTATTTAAACCACACCCAAACAGCAGAACATGCTTTGCGTTATTCTGCTGTGGGCAGTGTAACGCTCACCGTTTCTAGTTCTTTGATGCCAGATTACCTGAAACCAAGGACCTGCAGAGAGAGAAAGAACACTATGAAACTTACCTGGAACAGTATCCTGTCTTCAATCCATAGCCGACTTCAGTTCCACTCACCTGAAGGTGCGAACTCCATCATCCGGCACCGCATGCATCCTGGAATACCATAACCTGGAAAGAGGAGAAAGAAGGACAGCATTAGTAAGCGTTTACTCACGGTTCCTCCCGAATGAAGAAAGCCACACAACTCTTACCCGGGTAGTCACCTCCTGGTCAGAATCATTACTGGAACATTACGGCGCTCAGCGAGGAACATTGCAACCTGCAAGGAGAGAAAAGACACAGGTTAACAATATAAAAGGCGAAACAGCGCCGCACATCGCGCATTACTCACCAGACAGCATTGCGCACATCGGGCTTTTGCCTACCAGCCCATGCTCATATTCAAACTGCATGACAACGCTAAAATACCTTTCCATACCTAAAAGTAAAGAAGCAAGACATTATTATTTGAACTAAGAGGAACATATGAACTGCATATAAAGACTGTAAAGCAGCAAACCTACGCAGTCGCAGCAGGCCTGGATTCCCACAGGGGGGGGGGGCTTGCACCAGTGAAGTAAATTGGTCGCTGCTCGCCCCCCACATCTACGCGCCCCTGCCACGAGGAGCAGGATGGAGAATCCACCTTTTACAATACTAAGACCCATCTTTAACCAGAGGCCTTACCAAGGGACCGGGAGAGGGTTCGAGAGTGCAAATCATCCAACCAGGGCTGGGTGGCGTCCCCGTGGATACCAGGTGATTGTAACACTATGCTTCAGTATGAGCACTGTGCAGAAGAGTGATCTGAGCACTGTGCAGAAGAGAAATCACAACTTTGGGGTAGGACCAAGCCTGATTTGCATATGGTTTTTTCCCCTTCTGTAATGGCTTGGCAGGCTGAAAAACGATGATCTGGAGGGTTGCCCAGAGCTTTGCATGTGGTTATGATTAATTCAAAACCTTCCAGCCATCACCTTTCTGTTTTAAGAAATCCCAACTAAACAATGAACAGCAGACCCTTTTTGTCGAAGTAAGTGAAACCATTGAAAATGGTATACAGCACAAAAGCAAAACTTGCACCTGTGCCAACTACAAACCTGTACTGCTGTATGTAAGTGGTGAAGCTGGGTCAGCTAAAACATTCTTAATAAAAATGATCAGTAACTACCTCCAACAATTAACAAACAACAACTTTTCTGCTGTTGTAATCGCCCCTACAGGTTTGGCTGCCTACAACAAAGGTGGAATCACTTTTCACCGATTGCTACTCCTTCCAGTAGAACACCAAAACAAATTAGAGTACTATAAACTTTCTGCAGAATCTGCTATGGAGCTACGCCGAGTTTTGAAAGAAATTAAAATGCTCCTAATCGATGAGGTGAGCAGGTTCTCCAACCTAATGTTGGCTTTGATTCACCTCAGATTGCAAGAGGTCTTCAAAACAGACTATGAAGAACTCTTTGGAGGAACACATGTGATTGTTTTTAGAGATCCCCTTCAATTAACACGAGTCAAAGGTGAACCTATCTTCAAAACCTTAGGACACAAAGAGTGACGTAAAAGTCTTGGAAGCATCGGGAATGTAAATCTCTGGCAACATTTCCAATACAGAGAACTAACTCAAAACATGCGTCAGTCTGCAGACCTCACCTATGCCACCATTTAAAAAAACATACGGATTGGTATACTATCAAAGGAGGCGCAGTCTACCCTCAATACTAGACTCATCAATGAGCTGTACGGTCGCAACATATGTGCTACTGATGTTGTGGGATGTTTTACCCACTAGTCCATGCCCTGCAACATTACTGTGCACTGTTTGCATCAGAAACATCAGAAATGGCCGCCGGAAAGCATTATGCGCGCTACAAAATCACCAAGAAGTGCACAGGAGAACCTGAAAAATAGGCCGCCAATCCACTTTTGCCTATGTCAGTGGTGACACAGGAGACCACTGCCAAAATCCACCATTGGGCTACCCACAGAGTAACCTGAAACTATTTGAAACAGAAGTCTTGCATTGCAAGAGAAACATAGAGCTGTTTTAAAATCTGTTTTTCCTTGACTGTGGAAAGTGCAGAAATCATGGTTCCCAAACATCACAAGAGATCCAACCTCCTTGTTGGGTGCTCAAAATCAATTTATGTAAAGAATTCACCTAAGCACAATGTCAGCAGAAACATATTTATCAGAAGAAAATCTACCTTTGACGCCAGGCTCATAACCATCATGAAGACCAACATTAGAATGGGACTATTTACTTGGGACTATTTAACTTGGAGGGGTGTTCAGCCAACATGGTGGCACACACATAACTCATTTACAAGGAACTGAGCTATGCAGTCTAGTCTTTTGGGTGTGGCAGGCCTGGGACTATTTTACCTGGACTACTTTACCTGAGACTATTTAAACCACACCCAAACAGCAGAACATGCTTTGCGTTATTCTGCTGTGGGCAGTGTAACGCTCACCGTTTCCAGTTCTTTGATACCAGATTACCTGAAACCAGGACCTGCAGAGAGAGAAAGAACACTACGAAACTTACCTGGAACAGTATCCTGTCTTCAATCCATAGCCGACTTCAGTTCCACTCACCTGAAGGTACGAACTCCATCATCCGGCACCGCATGCATCCTGGAATACCATAACCTGGAAGGAGGAGAAAGAAAGACAGTATTAGTAAGCGTTTACTCAAGTTTCCTCCCGAATGAAGAAAGCCACACAACTCTTACCCGGGTAGTCATCTCCTTGTCAGAATCATTACTGGAACATTACGGCGCTCGGCGAGGAACATTGCAACATGTAAGGAGAGAAAAGACACAAGTTAGCAATATAAAAGGCGAAACAGCGCTGCTCATCGCGCATTACTCACCGGACAGCATTGCGCACATCGGGCTTTTGCCTACCGGCCCATGCTCATATTCAAACTGCATGTCAACACCAAAATACCTTTCCATACCTAAAAGGAAAGAAGCAAGACATTATTATTTGAACTAAGAGGAACATATGAACTGCATATAAAGACTGTAAAGCAGCAAACCTACGCAGTCGCAGCAGGCCTGGATTCCCACAGGGGGGGGGGCTTGCACCAGTGAAGTAAATTTGTCGCTGCTCGCCCCCCACATCTACGCGCCCCTGCCACGCGGAGCAGGATGGAGAATCCACCTTTTTACAATATTAAGACCCATCTTTAACCAGAGGCCTTACCAAGGGACCGGGAGAGGGTTCGAGAGTGCAAATCATCCAACCAGGACTGGGTGGCGTCCCCGTGGATACCAGGTGAGTGTAACACTATGCTTCAGTATGAGCACTGTGCAGAAGAGTGATCTGAGCACTGTGCAGAAGAGAAATCACAACTTTGGGGTAGGAACAAGCCTGATTTGCATATGGTTTTTTCCCCGTCTGTAATGGCTTGGCAGGCTGAAAAACGATGATCTGGAGGGTTGCCCAGAGCTTTGCATGTGGTTATGATTAATTCAAAACCTTCCAGCCATCACCTTTCTGTTTTAAGAAATCCCAACTAAACAATGAACAGCAGACCCTTTTTGTCGAAGTAAGTGAAACCATTGAAAATGGTATACAGCACAAAAGCAAAACTTGCAACTGTGCCAACTACAAACCTGTACTGCTGTATGTAAGTGGTGAATCTGGGTCAGGTAAAACATTCTTAATAAAAATGATCAGTAACTACCTCCAACAATTAACAAACAACAACTTTTCTTCTGTTGTAATCGCCCCTACAGGTTTGGCTGCCTACAACAAAGGTGGAGTCACTTTTCACCGATTGCTACTCCTTCCAGTAGAACACTCAAAACATGCGTCAGTCTGCAGACCTCACCTATGCCACCATTTAAAAAAACATATGGATTGGTATACTATCAAAGGAGGCGCAGTCTACCCTCAATACTAGACTCATCCATGAGCTGTACGGTCCAACACATGTGCTACTGATGTTGTGGGATGTTTTAACCCCCTAGTCCATGCCTGCAACATTACTGTGCACTGTTTGTATCAGAAACATCAGAAATGGCCGCCGGAAAGCATTATGCTCGCTAAAAATCACCAAGAAGTGCACAGGAGAACCTGAAAAATAGGCCGCCAATCCACTTTTTCCTATGTCAGTGGTGACACAGGAGACCACTGCCAAAACCCACCATTGGGCTACCCACAGAGTAACCTGAAACTATTTGAAAAAGAAGTCTTGCATTGCAAGAGAAACATAGAGCTGTTTTAAAATCTGTTTTTCCTTGACTGTGGAAAGTGCAGAAATCATGATTCCCAAACATCACAAGAGATCCAACCTCCTTGTTGGGTGTTCAAAATCAATTTATTTAAAGAATTCACCTAAGCACAATGTCAGCAGAAACATATTTATCAGAAGAAAATTCACCTTTGAAGATGCTTGCTTGAAAGAAATATGTCAAAAATGGTCGTAGTACCGCTGCTCGCCTGTGTCAGGAGCTGGCGATTACTTAAACCTGTCATTTAAACTGATCCAGTGAAATCATAGTATGAAAAGGAAAGACTTGCTATCAGAAGCAATAGAGGTGGATACAATTCAAAACTATATTTTAAAAAGGCTGGAATTAAGAGACTGGTGGATATATTTGTTAAAAATGTAATTTGTATTTTAGCACAAGACTATGTTAAACATTGTGTTAAAAGTTAAAGCCAGCCACACTGAGCTTCAAAGACATTTCACACCTTCTTCCAAACAAAGGAATCTTTTCCCCTGTGCTCTGCTGAGTATCTGACAGGCAGGTGTGAAATGAAAAGGGAGGAGCACTTTGGCCTGTTTCTCTGAGTGGAGACAAAGGACTCCCTTGAACTGAAAGGAAATGCTAATTTGAGGCGTCAATAGAAACCAGCCCTGGCAGGAAGAAGCTCAAGTTACTCTCTGGCTCAGCCAAGCCTTGGAGGCGGGCCCAGGCTGAGATGTGGATTTCATATATTTTAGAAAATATATGTTTGAGGAAAAGACTTATAGATAATTGTGCCGAACTGGCAAAAATATGGAATTTAGAGGTTATTAAAATGAAAAGGTTGCTCACAAGTAGAAACTACTCTGGATTGTGTGCGATATTCAGAGACAGAACTATCAAAATGTGGACTTTGTAGCAGTTGTGATAATGTTAAAAATATTAAAATTTACAGGAATATGCCCAGATGGTATGTGCATGTATGTGAAAAAATAAGTACAGAACTGACACTGAGTAACTGACCAAAAGCGTGAAAAACTGTCATTTGTGAACCGAAGCTCTCCAGAAGATGGGACTTTGACAGGCACGTGCCTTAATTAATCTGTAATGTAAATATGTAATGTTAGCAAGTTTGGGATATTGTGAATGTGTTTTTTATGAAAAATAGATTTTCTGGTTAGACACAAAGGGGAGTTTTTTCTCCCTGGACCATAAACATGTCACATCATGACACACTGTTTCCTTCTCAAATCAGGAAAGAGGGAATACTTAGACCAATCAGTTTCCTAGAGGATGGGCTTAGAATAATCAGCCTCCCCACCCCCTTGGGAAATACATAAATAGGGACTGTTGAGGGCACAGGGACACACACATTCACCCATCAATTGAGTGACTGGCGAAGCACTCTGCAGGAAGAACCGATATCCAGACTCCAGAACCCTGAAGCAAAAGGCCTAATCCAAACAGCTGAACCCTTCTCAGCTGGCCTTTAAAACCTTGCAACCTGATTTTAACCCCTAACCTCCAAGGGGCACAACCAATCCAACAGCCTGGCTGAGCTATTTTGCTGCTTCTGGCCAAGAACCCTTGCCAGAACCCAGGGATCCAAACCAGTAGAGCAAAGCTGTACCCAGAACCGACTCGTCGGATCCAGCCAAGGGGGCCATGCAGACCAGAGTGCCTTGCTGAGAGCAGAACCAAGCACCTGGACCTGTCCAGTGGCAAGCAAATTCCAGTCCAAACCTTTGACCAGATCTTGATGGCCCATTCCAAACCCATAGTTGTGAGTATTTAGCATAGAACTGTCCATAGCAAATCTCTTAGTTTTAAGTAATCCTATCCAACCCATTCCAACATATCCAGATTGTATTGTAGAATCTCTTTTGTCTATCCTGAATCCTTCTCTAATCCATATAATCCTGTGTTAATTGTAGTGATAATCATCTTTGCGCTAATATATATTTGCTGGAGAAAGGCAAGCGTCTCAGGCAGATAGAAACCATCCAGGGACGCCTCTGGATCAGTGGTTGTGCTGTTGTGTAGTTTGCGACTCCATACACTCCCTAGTGTTAAGACATCTTTCTTCCTAATCTTTCATTTTGAAATCTTGACTCTTTTGAGAAAAATCGACTTTTACTAAAACCTCTGTAACTTTTGTATGTATGTATGTATGTATTTAGTTTTATATAGCGCCGGTAGCCCGCAGGCATCAGGGCGCTTGTACATAAAACACTGCTGCTACAAGACCAAAGACAAACAACACGTATGGGACGGACAAACGGTACAGCTAGCTAAAAAGCTTCACGAATTCTAACTAAGGACCTGCGTCCACGGGTTCTTATCTAAAGAGGTAGGTCTTCAGCCTCTTCCTGAAGATTGGGAGACTGGCTTCGGACCTAAGTGATTCAGGGACGCTGTTCCACAGTTTAGGAGCCAGCACGAGAAAAGATCTACCCAACCCTGTTTTTAGCTTAAACTTGGGCACAAGCAGAAGACATTTTCCACCCGAGCGAAGGTTTCTGGTGGGATTATAGGGCCTTAAGTGTGTTCTCAAATAGGAAGGTGCTGAGCCATACAGGCATTTATGAACCAGGCAGAGGGCTTTGAATTTAATGCGCTCCTCTACCCTGAGCCAATGCAGCGCTAGCCTCTCTTTAGTGACATGGTCTTTCCTTTTCAGATTTTTTACTATTCTGACCGCATTGTTCTGGATCACCTGACAACTAGATAAATCCTTGGAAGTGGCCCCCAACAGCAGGGCATTCCCATAGTCTAGCCGTGAGAGAATGATGGCTCTGGCTAACGTTTCCCTGTTTATTTCATTAAGCAATGGTTTGATTGCTTTCATGAGCCTAAGATAGTAAGCTGAGTTTTTTTGGAGGAAGTTAGTTTGGGCATGAGAGTCAACAGCTGAATCTACCATCATGCCTAGGGTCTTCACCTTAGGGACCACTTGGATGGTGGCATTTTTAATTTGAAAAGAGCTGTACTCTGCTCCCAGATTCTCCAACTGACGACTGGAGCCGAACAACATCAATTCTGTTTTAGAGTCGTTCAGGCACATACAATTTGCCTGCATCCATTCGTCAATTATCTTATAAACCTTGGCGAGCGTTTCACTATCTGTGGCGTGGTTCTTACCCCCCAACTCCAATATGAGTTGGGTATCATCTGCGTAGTTGGTAAATGACACTCCGGCATTCACCAGGAGGGTGCACAGAGTACGCATGTAAATGTTAAAGAGCATTGGGGATAGGCTAGCACCCTGGGGCACTCCAAATAGGATGTCGCAAGAATCGGAGAAACTATTGCCCCAGTGAACTCTCGCTTGGCGGTTGGAAAGAAAGGATAAGAGCCAGTCAATAGCTCCCTCCGAACAACCAACGCTCTCCCTAAGCGCCTTGATAAGAAGACTTTTGAACCGTAAATGCTAGGAACAAAATTTAAGTGTCAAATTGAAGCTAACATCCTCGCCAATTGCATTTCTCATGTGCTGAAAAGTTTGCCACGATTTTGCATTTGGCTCAATTTCATTCCATATAAAAACAGCTATTTTTTGGATTTTACCTCTGAATTCAGTTTCCTATCTGCCAGCCATTCAAACATCATTGCTAGTGTCTACCTGAACCTAGCCAAAGCAGCTCCCACTAATTTGAATCCCAATTAGTGAATTAAAATCAATTTTTAGCATTTTTCCCATTCATTTCAAATCACATTTAAAAGCATTTGATCTGTTTTAAAATCATTCCTGTTCCCTAAACTTGCGGGGAAGTGGGATTGAACTGCATTGTTGATTGTATATTACTGAAACCTGTGTTCCCTCATTCCATCTCTTCATACTGTATATTAAGGGGGGATTGAGTAATAACAGGGGGAAAGAGTGATTACATTGTCTTTGATTGAATTCATATCAAGTTTCATTTCTGTGCTGCATTAATTTCATATCATTGCATTTCATTGAACCCACACAAAGTTTTATTCTCTGCCACATTATTCTTCTCACCCATACTCCTATTGATTAAAGAGATTGTTGATTGTTGTGATATCCCCATTGCTGATCAGTGTATAAATATTAATAAGTGTGATATCTAGATATTGTTCATATTCATAAAAGTGTGATATGTATATTGTTTAATTCATCAAATAAATCTTTTAACTTTGCAAAACAAACCTACTTCTTGGTTCAGTGAGACCGGGGGGATTCAAAGAGAGGGGCGTTATATAAGGGTACATCGTCCAGAAATAAAAGAACTTTTGACATAAAAATATATAAATAAGGGTTCCAGCTGTGCATCACACACTAGGCAGTGACTTAGGTGGAGTGCTGGGTTGAAACCACTTACAGATTGGGGGCTCGTCGTGGGATTTCTGGATTAGAGATACCACTTATGGCAGCTTAACACAGTGTGCTAACTAATAGGATACATAAATCCTGTTCGGCTACCACGCTGTGTTACACTGTAAATGCACCCCTCAAAAGGGAACGCTTTAAGGAAACGGTCTGTTTTGCAAAAATAAAATAAACTTCTGTAAGTCAGGAAGGAAATCAATATTTCCCGAATGACATCATTGGTAGACATCAATATGGCTAGAGAACACCTTTTGCATAAGTTATTTGTTAGAGTGGAATGGACAGAGCAGGATCAGAATGAGTGGTTGCAGGCAATCACACAACAGATCACTGCAACAGGGTTAGATATATGGAAAGACCAGGGTCCCTTACATGTGGCTGCGAACTATATATGGCCCCTAAGGCCAAGGAAGAACAACATAAGATTGCCAACATAGCGGCATATCTATATTTATCTATTGGAGCCATACAGGAGAAATATGCTGAAGGCCAAGATCTGGCAAGTAAGCAATTGCAGGCATTAGAAAGGGCCCATACTGATCTGGACTCTTCTGAGCAGAGGCTGCAGAGGAGCCAGGAGTCCAAAAATGAAAGCAGGCAGTATATAGTCAAAATAAGAGGACATGGGTATCCTGCAACAGGAAAAGGCAGAACAGGATACCAGAATTCTGGCCTTGCAGAAGGAGTACCAAGAAAGTTTGGACTCCCTGCTGCAGAGCCAGAAAAAGCTGGAGAAACAAATAAACTTTAACAGGGCATGTGCAGAGCAGGTAGTCACCCTGCAAAGCCACCTAGATAGAGAGAAGGCAGAGAGCAACAAATTAATTCTGAAAGACCTGGACACCCAGGCAGAATTTGATGAAGAGCGCTAGAAAGCTGGTGCGCTTCAAAGACAGAGGGACGACCTGGTGGCACAGAGGCAGGCTCTTACTCAGGAAAGGGACACCTTAGGCCAGGAAGTCTGTTATTTAAAAGAGAAACTGGAAGAAAATCACCTGGCCCTCCAGGGACTGGGTGACCTCCAAAAAGACAATCAAAAACTGTTAGAGCACACCAGGAGGGTGGAAGAGGCTCTAGCAAGAAAGGACCAGGCCAATTTGGACAGGACTCAGGAGGTAACCCTCCTGCAGTAAAGACTGGCCCAGTACCCAAAGACAACCCAGGAAGCACGGAGAGAAAATTAGGCTCTCTGTGAGAGCAATGACAGGCTCCACAGGCAGGTAGCCCTGCAAGAGAGACTGATAGAGACTAGTAAGGCTTTAATTGAGGAACAGAAAGCTCAGGTTCTTGCATGGCAACAGGGAGAGGGGGCTGACAGAGATGAGGTTTTCTGGGAAAGGGAGACACCTGAGCATAACCTCAGGAACCCTAGTACCCGAGGTCTTCATCTCTCCCAGTCCTTGGACTCTGCCACCCCCATGTCCGCTGGCTCACATGAGCCCAGGGCCACGGGATGGCAGATTTCAATCCAAGCAGAAGTATGGGGCTCATAGACCAGCACCTCCCAGGAATGGATGGGCGGGCATCTGGGTATGGGTACCCAAGCACTGTGAAATTTAGTGGGGTACTCCAGGAGAGTAGACCTACTAAGGGCATCCTAAAAACCTCGGCCCAGCTAGGACAGTGGGGGGTACCCATAAAATCCTGGGAGCAATGAGGAATCAGAAGACTCCTCTGAGCGCCCCAGGACACAGGAGACTAGGTCCCCACATTCTGCCAGCCATTCCCAGGCTTGCGGAATCCGGGAGAACCTAGAAGACCAGACGGGCACCTCTGGGAACAGTGCCTCTGAGTCAGAGGAGGATTGGACCAGGGTTACCAGAACCAAGAAGGCCAATAAGGCAAAAAGGGCCATGCTTAAGGATCCCTTTAAAATAAATCAAGGCGATAAGGAGCGCCATCACGCCTTATAAGAACGCTAAGTATTCTGTTTGGGGGCACTTTGAGCAGATGATGGAAGCTTTCCATTTGAAAGACAGCAGTAGCTGCATTCAGTATGTGAAATAGACTGTCTCACCAGAATACTCCAGTTTCTTTGCGGGGCTGGAGGACCAAAATCATTCTAGATGGTCCACATATAGGACGGCCATCTTGAAGCATTTTTCGGTTCATAGAAATTCCCAAGAGGCTCGCAAGGCAGCCTACAACTTGCAATGTGGGGAAGATCAGGCCCCACAAGAATTTGTGCAGGAATTAAAGCGTGCCTTTGCGCAGCCTACCAGAAGGGTGCGCACGGACAGCAAAGAATTTGTCCATACTTTTTTCCACGCTCTACCAAAGTACATCATGACCCAGCTAGTGAGAGATTTTCATGAGGAAAGATCACTAGACTGGGTCATTGAACAGGCCACCCGAATCTATGAGGTGCAAAAGCCCATAGAAAACAAGAATACTCAAAAAAGCCCCGAACCAACCAACACCCCTGCTGCTGCTAAGGTGGCAGAGGTGAAGGTTGCCCCCATTTTAGATTTGGAGATGGGGGGGCTAAAAACCCACCTGCACAAAATCAGAGCAATCCCAAGCCCAGAAGGCCCTCGGGCCAGTCACAGACAGGGAGTCAAGGAGGTAGTCCCACAAATGGGATCCCTCACTCCCCTGACTATATAAGTCCCTGCTACAAGGGGAACAAACCCATCCTGGATTATGTGTGGACCCCTCCAGCCCAAGGGGGGGGGAATCCAACCAAACAGCACCTAACCCAGGGAACTTCCCTCCTCACTTCCCCCAGGAGGGCAGGAATTCCCCAAATCCTGGACAGAACTTTTCCCCAGGTATCCACAAAACCTTCAACCCCAAAATCAACCACCCTTCTTTCACCAATTTCCTGAGCCCAGACAACCCAATCCGGGAGAGCGGAGGCCAAGGGTGGAAGGGTACCCAAATCTTCCAAACCTGGGGTATTATCAGAGAAGGGATAGCTACCCTTCATGGGATCAGCCCAGGGGAGACAACAGAACCCCGTATCAGCCTGAGCGGGTGTTACAGCTAGAGCGCCAGGTCCAAAACATGGCACAGGATCTGGGTTGCATGCTGAGGGCTCAACAGAACCCTCAGATGTGCATGCCGGCACAGAATGGCTCAAACTCCGGACCTGGTGCTCCAGAACAATGACGGGTGCAGCACCCCGACAACCCACCGGCTCCCAGGGAGGAGGCACAAGGGGAAGGAGGGTGTAAAGCCTTGGAGGAAGCTTCCTTCCCTACTTGTAAAAAGCCCCTGGAAACCCAGGAACTGGAACCAAAATCTCCTACCCCTGGAAGTCTGCCACCCAAGCAGCAGAGGGGGGGTAGGAGAAACAAAGAACCCAAAAAGACCCAATTTGAGGAGGAGGTACAGATCTTCCAATTTGAAGGAGAGGGATCCTCAGAGGATCCTGGGAAAAGGATCTTCTCCTTCAGAGATGGGGGAACTCTTCCCAAGGAAAAATGGGTCCCAAAGGATTCAAAATCAGACTGGGTAGATGCGGGGACTGAGCTAGCACCGCCCAGCATCCTAACCCAGAACCAACCGCATAAAAATCCCCTGGTTCAAACCCATCCTGGTGACTGCCTCCAAAAAGGGGGGGGGGCGGCCCAGAACCAGAGGAACCCAAAACTTCTCCCACCTCTAGTTGCCACCTTTTTCTTTCAGTTTCCCTAGACTCCCCACAGAATTCATTCTGCCCAAATCACCTCTTTATCAGTGTCCAAAACTAGAAAACTAACCCACCAGTTGTCCAAAAATTTACATCTGTGCCCCCTTGCGGAGAAGGAGGGAAGATACTATGCCTGGTTCAAGTACAGGGGCAGGGTACAATTTTGGCACTGGTGGACACTGGATCCCAAGCTACCCTTCTGCCCAAAAGGCCTTTGATAAACTGAATTCAGGAAGGAGGGAGAAATACCAAATTCCTCTCACCCCTCTTCCTGGACAACTTCAGAACTTTGACGGGAAGGAAATTCCCGTTGAGGGGACTGCGGATTTGGACATCAAAATTGGGCGAAACAAGGTGAAGCACCCGGTCATACTTGTAACTCCAGAGGGCACCCCTTGTTTACTAGGGAATGACCTCCTGCCAAGGTTGTCACCCCTAATAGACTGTGTAACGAAGGTCCTCTGGACCCAGACTAGCCGACCAATAAAGTTAAAACAGAGTGTCAACCATGTTAGTTTAAACGGCACATGCCACATGGTTGAACAAAAATCTGACCAAGTAGAATTTCACTTCCAGAACAACCAAATTCCAGACGTGACAGTAATAGCAGTAGGACAACAAACTGGTGATGGGGGGTCCTCTCTATTTCTGAAAATCAACCTTCCTTCCAGTCTAAGGTGGCATTCCACACTGGAAGGAAACACTCTGAAATTATTTACCAATCCACAATCAGACATTCCCACTCCTATAGTGCAGAAAGATGAGAAATCAGCTCAGTGCCTGGCTGATATTCAGCAAATTGGAGAGGAGTTGTTCATCCCTGTTCAGTTAAATGAAGGGAAGGACTCTGTTCTCGCCCGAGTGTATGTGAACAATGGTAAGAGCTTCATCAGCGAAGCCATGTTCCGCCATCTCCCAAAAGATCCAGCCATTCCCACATTCAGACTCATAGACAGATGGGAAATGGATCTGGAAGCACCCAATTCCAAACATCTCCTGCCAAGCAGGTGTATGCTCAAAATCTCCATAGGCAACAAGAGCATAGTCCATAATTGTTGGGTTGTGCGAGACGTCACTGCCGCCTTTTACATCGGCGGTGACATTCTCAATCGCTTTGCAATTAGTTTGGACCTAATAAACTTCAAAGCTTGGTCCCGATTAGCGGATAATCCCGTGGGCTTTGATGATCCAGAGAAAGCATTTAGGTCAGCTCAACTGCTGCCTTATGCAGTTGAAATTCAGATTGGAGAGGAAGTCACCATCCCAGAAAGGACCTGACAATTCTCCCTGGAAGTGAAAGTTAAGAGAGGACAGAAATTGAAAAACCCTGATGCCTATATTCATCTAATTGCTTCTCTCCAACAGCAAGGGTTGGGGGTGAACCCAGCACCACCAGTCAATATAGAACATGACACCATTCCAATAGAGGTGGATAACAGCGACTTAAAGAGTATCACTCTAGCCGCAGGCACCATTATTGGAATGGCGGTTGATGACCGACATTTTTCCATAGATTTAGGAAATGAACTGTTAGGACCAATCCCCAAGGACTGTTTTGACAGTGACAGTGATGACAACACAACACCAGACAGGATCTTTACCCGGCATGGGGGGAACTTCCTGGTGTACACTTCCTGCCCTTATGGTAAGTAAGATGTGACCTGTGACTTCAGGAGGGATGAGGTGATTTTCCAGGTCCATGAGGGCTACCTTCCCCACCTGAAGCCACCAGTCCAAATCAGCACTTTTACTAGGGACTTCTCCGCCCAGCTGGAGGAGGCCGCTTAGATTGAGAGACCAGACGTCTTTCCAGGCTTCAGGCAGATGGTTGAAGAGAGAGTCAACCTAGCTGATGCCTGTGAGACTCTGGAGCTTTTCTTGGATTTTCAAGATCTCTTTGCAGTGGACTCATATGACTGTGGTCGCACCGAAATCCACACAACAACAGTTCCCACGGACCCTGGCATGACTCCAGTGTCTGTGAAGCAATATCGCTTGTCTCTCGCATCAATGGAGCTCCTTAATGAAATAATGAAGAACCTTGAGTCCCGTGGGATAATCCGTCCAGTCCACAGCACCTTCAATAATCCGGTGCTGGGGATATTGAAACCAACTGGCCAGTGGAGACTCTGCGCCGACCTTAGGGAGCTCAACAAACAGGTCCATACTTCCCGATGGCCTCTTCCCTACATTGACCAAGGGCTGGCCCATATCCTGGGGTCACAGGTATTCACTGCAATAGACCAGACCAATGGATACTGGACTGTACCTGTCAGTAGGTAGGACCAATACAAGCTGGCCTTTACCTTTGGGGGGCAGCAATACACATGGACCCGGACTCCCTTTCGGATACATCAACTCCGGCAATGAACTAAACATTTTCCTACATTAGGCCATGCCCGACCTGGGTGAGAGGGGTAACCTGGCCTATGTGGATGATGTTCTCATCAAAAGCTTAACTGTGGAGGAACATATAGTGGAGATCCATTATGTTCTGACACAGTTGAGGGCTGCCGGAGCAAAACTTTCCTTTCAAAAGGCACAGTGGTGTGAACCTGTGTACATTTCTTGAGACATGAAATTAGTCCTCAGGGTCTCTGTCCCCAGGAAAAGAAAGTGGAAGCACTCCAGAAATTGAAAGACCCCACAACTCTGCGGGAACTAAGGAGCCTCCTTGGACTGACTAATTACAGTAGAAAGTTCATTGAGGGCTACGCAGAGATCACAAAACCCCTGATTCATCTTTTAAAGGGGGGGTCAAGTGGGAATGGGGTCCAGAACAAGCCGAGGCAGTAAGACAACTCAAACAAAGCCTCTCACAAGTGCCTTGCCTAGCTTACCATGTCAGAAACAATGAGTTCTTCTTGGAGACAGGGTTCTCTAATACATGCTTGACTGCAGTATTATACCAAAAGCATGACAAGGTCAATAAAGTAATCTCCTATGCGAGTAAAACTTTATCCTCTGTGGAGGAAAAATTCAACGACTCTGAGAAGGCACTCTTGGCAACGGTGTGGGCGTTGAAGAATTGCCGCCCGTTTATCCAGGGGGAGCACATCATAGGAGACTCCACACCAGCCTCTGCAATATCTCCAAAGTGACAGAATCCTGGCCGGAAATGTGAGTAATTCCTGAATTACTTCCTGGATTCTGTCAATGCAAGGCTTTCCTGTGGAGGTCAGATATGGCCAAAACAAGAAGAGGCCCCTCGCGCAAGGTCTGGCTGACTTGCATGATTGTGCCAGAGAAAACTGTCTCGAGGATGAGAGTCTAAAAATCAAAGACAACATGGAGGCATACCTCAATTCCCCACACAAAGTCTTTGAAGAAGACAAGTGTGAGGGAATGCCCACTGTCTATGTGGATGGATGCTCTTACCATGTTGACAACAACGGGGAAAAAGAACTTGTGGCCGGCGTGGGGAATGCATGGGTGAATGAGACCCCAGAACCTTCCGCTGGGTACAAGATTGGTCCCCGAAGTAGTCAAGTGGCAGAGTTGATGGCTGTGCATCAAGCCATCCTCACTGCTGTCCAACATCAACTCCATGAACTGGTCATAAATCACAGATTCAGATTATGTACGGAACGGGTTCGTGGAGCACCTGGTTAACTGGAAAACCAGAGGCATGCTATGTGCTAACAACAAACCCTTGAAACATGGGAAATTAATTCAAAACATTGATGAGCTGGTCAATTCGAATGGGATGACCTTCTACTGGAAAAAGATTAAGGGTCATTCCAAAGTAGAGGGACCAGACAAAACTGGAAATGACTTAGCTGATCAGCTGGCCAAAATCAGAGCCATCCAAGGGGATCTACTGGAGATCGCGTCCCTGTTGGGGGAAATCCAGGTCACGGCTATCACTAGGTCCCAGACAAATG
Organism: Ambystoma mexicanum; assembly: GCF_040938575.1. NCBI lineage: Eukaryota > Metazoa > Chordata > Amphibia > Caudata > Ambystomatidae > Ambystoma > Ambystoma mexicanum. The sequence continues at coordinate 1,391,302,767 of NC_090921.1, forward strand.
CTCACAATGAACTCTCAACTGCACAATGGAGTAAGGAGACCCCAGTCTGATTTGATTATGGCTCAGAAGGGGGATCCAATAATTGGTAAGTTTTATCAACACATTGCGGACCCTGAGAACTTTCCCTTGACGGATACCGATTACATAGGGAAAGAGGACCTCAGAGTGTTGATGAAATGTCCAAAAATGTTCAGAATCAAGATTTGTTGGTGAGGAGATCCCTAGCTGGCCATAATCAGTGGGTGGTCCCTACCTCATTCCGAAGCCTGATGTTAAGTCACGCCCATGATGTGGCCACAGCCGGTCATAGGGGTCTTATACAACACTTGAAATCTTAAGAGAGGTTGTATACTGGCCACACTTGGGACAGGACCTCGACCAATACTTGTGTGTGCACAATTTCAGCCAACATCCCTCACACACCGTGTACCTCTCCAAAAGAGGGAGATGACACTGCCATGGTCAGTTTTGCAAGTCGATTTCATCGGGCCCATGGTCCGCTCCTCTACGTGAAACAAGTACATGTTGGCCGTGACATGCTTGTTTACTAAATGGGTGGAATATCTCCCGGCTCCAAACTGCAAGGCAGAAGCAGCAGCTGCCCTGATGATCAACCACGTCTTTTCACGTTTTGGACTACCCCAAAGGATCGAGTCAGACCGAAGTAGCCATTTCACCAGCAAAGTAATGACAAAGATGTGGGAGATACTTGGGGTCAAAACGAAGCTACACACTGCTTACCCGCTAGCCTCTTGTGGTGCAGTGAAAGATACAATAAAACAATTGTGAGCATATTAAAAAACTTTGTGGCAGATTCAGGGCCAAGTTCGGATATTCGATTACCTCTTGTCTTAATGGCCATTAGATCTACCCCTTTGTCTGCAACTAAAATGTCACCGTTTGAACTGATGACTGGATGCAGGATGGTGCGTCCCCAGCATCTGTTCTACAGAACCCAAGAGCAGACATTGATCAATGCCTCCACAACTCATGAGTATGTTGAAAATCTAAGAAAACACCTTCAACATGCTTTTGCCTATGCTCAGCGAAATCTAGAGAGATCTGCAGACAGCATGAAGACCCACTATGACTTAAAGACTACAAGAAAAGAATACAATGTAGGGGACCGGGTCTACTTATACAATTTCCAAAGGAACCAGGCCAAACAGTGCACATGTTTGCCTACCTGGACGGGTGCTTTTGAAATTGTAGACAAAATCTCACCGGTCGCCTACAAAATCTGCATCCCCAAAGGCAGTTTAGCAGAGGGGGAAGATAAGTGGGTCCATATTAACCAACTAAAGTGTTGCCATCCTAGGCGCACTCTGCAGCAACTGGAGGAGTCTTTTGGGAACCCCAACTACAGAATACTCCATATATAGTCCTTGATTTACAATATAAAAATGTGTCCTGATTTATCAAAATGTATGTGTCCGCCCCACTACATTAATAGTGGTGGGGAAATGTCTACAAATAGGCTTTTTGCTTTGTTATCCTAGGATTGGAAACCATGGAAACTAAGACCAAGGAGGACTACCCAGGGACCAGAGGGAAGATCCAAGGGGCCCAGAGTATCGCTCCATACTCACATCAGGACTGGGCGAGGAGAACTGATCGATCCACCCCTGATGGAGGAAAAGATGAGAAACTTTGCCATTGTTGGAACCAAAAGAGATGAGACTGACATCCCAGTTGTCATGATGCCTACCTCCAAGGAGCCAGGTCCGACCCAGCAACCCCAGAGGCAGGCATCATTTCCCCCAGGGGAGTGCCAGCGGGCCCAAGCTGGGGCCCTTTGGACGCAGTCCTGGCACCTTAGGCGCCAGGCTCATGTTGGACCCTAAGGCGCCAGGCTCATAAAGCTAGACATGTGTTCAAGTGTTTTAATGTGCACTTACCTGATGCAGACCATGCTGCTACATCCAGGCCCTCTTGAGGGCTGAATGGAACTACCTTACCTGTGGGACTACTTTCCACCCGGGTGTGGTCGGGGAAGGAAACATACCTGATCAGTGGAAGGATACACACTTGGAACTTCTTCCAAAGCTATTTAAACCACACCCGATCAGCAACTCGCGCTTCGCGTTGTTCTGCTCCTCGCAGCTGGACGCTCACCGTGTCGGCTCCTGCATCTGGACCTCAGCCACGCCTGTCAGTATCCTGGGTCACCTGCAAAGGGAGACAAAAGACCTTACCTGCTAAATCAGCACCACGGAGACATCACACCGACGATCCTGAAAAGGAAGACATCATTTTTAAAAGCATTTCGCTACGATCGCTGCAACGCTGCATTTCACTCACCTATCCTGGACGCCTCCATCTTCAGCAGCGATCATCCGGATCCACAGCCACTTCCCAGAGCCTAGAGATAAAAGACAAGAACTAGGTGAGAGAAGGAAAGGAATAGGAAAAGCTCAGTTTCCTTCTAAGACTTACCTGTTGGGTCATTCCCATTTCATTTCGGGTCTTGCCGCTTCCAGGCATTTTCCGGACCCCGGCCCCTATGGGGAAAAAAGACAAAGACATTGAATGAGCGAATGCAAAGACATTACCCGAGCGCTCATCCAGAACTTACCTGTCATTTACTGGAACTGCACGTTTCACTTCGGGTCGGCGCCATATCTCCGGCATTCCGAACCCCGGCCCCTAAGGGGAAAAAGACATAAGCATTAGCGCTTGCTGCAACAAGACTATGAACATTATTATAAAGCTTGGACTTTTGAACTTGCAGCAGAACTTTTACAGCGCCTTACCTGAATAGTCAAGCTTACCTGAACTCCCATCAATCCTCAATCCAGTGAAGTAACTGGGTTTCAACGCGCCCCTGCATCAGAAGCACGGATGGAGAGCTTATCCTTCATGACCCTAAGGTGAGACTTCACGCGGAATCGTGGAAGGGTATTGTGAAGGGTTGGAAGAGAGTGGGAGGCTTGAGCATAACTCAGTCAGTAGGTAATACTCCCTTTTCACGCACAGGGGAATATTCCTGCGAGCCAGAGAAGCCAGAGTAGAGGGGCCCTTCTTGTCCATCTTCAGAGTCCTGCGCTTCACCATTGAAGAAGCACCAGCACTCGAAGCCAGACCTGCGCCTCTGTGGGAATCAGGTGAGCGTTACACCAGTCTTGCAAATTCCCATTGATGGACGATCAACTCCAAATCGCAAGAGGGGGGCTTGTGGGATGTTTTAACCCACTAGTCCACGCCCTGCAACATTACTGTGCACTGTTTGCATCAGAAACATCAGAAATGGCTGCCAGAAAGAATTATGCTCGCTAAAAATCACCCAGAAGTGCACAGGAGAACCTGAAAAATAGGCCGCCAATCCACTTTTGCCTATGTCAGTGGTAACACAGGAGACCACTCCCAAAACCCACCATTGGGCTACCCACAGAGTAACCTGAAACTATTTGAAAAAGCAGTCCTGCATTGCAAGAGAAACATAGAGCGGTTTTAAAATCCATTTTTCCTTGACTGTGGAAAGTGCAAAAATGATGGTTCTCAAACCTCACAAGAGATCCAACCTCCTTGTTGGGTGTTCAACATCAATTCATTTAAAGAATTCACCTAAGCACAATGTCAGGAGAAACATATTTATCAGAAGAAAATCCACCTTTGAAGAGGCTTGCTTGAAAGAAATATGTCAAAAATGGGCATAGTACCGCTGCTCGCCTTTATCAGGAGCTGGCGATTACTTAAACCTGTCATTTAAACTGATACATTGAAATCATAGTATGAAAAGGAAAGACTTGCTATCAGAAGCAATAGAGGTGGATACAATTCAAAACTATATTTTAAAAAGTCTGGAATTTAGAGATTGGTGGATATATTTGTTAAAAATGTAATTTGTATTTTAGGACAAGACTATGTTAAACATTGTATTAAAAGTTAAAGCCAGCCACACTGAGCTTCAAAGACATTTCACACCTCCTCCCAAACAAAGGAATCTTTTCCCCTGTGCTCTGCTGAGGATCTGACAGGCAGGTGTGAAAGGAAAAGGGAGGAGCACTGTGGCCTGTTGCTCTGAGTGGAGACAAAAGACTCCCTTGAACTGAGAGAAAATGCTAATTTGAGGCGTCAATAGAAACCAGCCCTGGCAGGAAGAAGCTCAAGTTACTCTCTGGCTCAGCCAAGCCTTGGAGGTGGGTCCAGTCTAAGATGTGGATTTTAAACTTGAGAAAATATATGTTTGAGGAAAGGACTTATAGAAAATTGTGCTGAAATGGCAAAAATATGGAATTTAGAGGTTATTAAAATGAAAAGGTTGCTCACAAGTACAAACTACTCTGGAATTTGTGCGATAGTCAGAGACAGAACTATCAAAATGTGGACTTTGTAGCAGTTGTGATAATGTTAAAAATATGAAAATGTACAGGCATATGCCCAGATGGTAGGTGCATGTATGTGAAAAAATGGGTACAGAACTGACACTGAGTAACCGACCAAAAGCACAAAAAACTGTCATTTGTGAACCAAAGCTCTCCAGAAGATGGGACTTTGACAGACACGTGCCTTCATTAATCTGTAATGTAAATATGTAATATTAGCAAGTTTGGGATATTGTGAATGTTTTTTTTAATGAAAAATAGATTTTCCGGTTAGACACAAAGGAGAGTTTTTTCCCCCTGACCATAAACATGACACATCATGACACACTGTTTCCTTCTCGAATCAGGAGAGAGGGAATACTTAGACCAATCAGTTTCCTAGAGGGTCGGTTTAGTATAATCAGCCTCCCCACCCCCTTGGGAAATACATAAATAGGGACTGTTGAGGGCACAGGGACACACACATTCACCCATCAACTGATTGATCGACTGGCGAAGCGCTCTGCAGGAAGAACCCATATCCAGAATCCATAACCCATATCCAGACTCCAGAACCCTGAAGCAAAAGGCCCAATCCAAACAGCTGAACCCTTCTCAGCTGGCCTTTAAAATCTGATTTTAACCCCTAACTTCCAAGGTGCACAACCAATCCAACAGCCTGGCTGAGCTGTTTTGCTGCTTCTGGCCAAGAACCCTTGCCAGAACCCAGAGATCCAAACAGTAGAGCAGAGCTGTACCCAGAACCGACCCGTCAGATCCAGTCCAGGAGGCCGTGCCGACCAGAGTGCCTTGCTGAGAGCAGAACCAAGTGCCTGAGACCTTTCCGGTGGCGAGCGAATTCCAGTCCAAACCTTTGACCAGATCTTGACAGCCCATTCCAAACCCATACTTGTGAGTATTTAGCATAGAACTGTCCATAGCAAATCTCTTAGTTTTAAGTAATCCTATCCAACCCATTCCAACATATCCAGAGTGTAATGTAGAATCTCTTTTGTCTATCCTGAATCCTTCTCTAATCCATATAATCGGTGATAATCATCTTTGCACTAATATATATTTGCTGGAGAAAGGCAAGTGTCTCAGGCAGATAGAAACCATCCGGGGGTGCCTCTGGATCGGTGGTTGTGCTGTTGTGTAGTTTGCTGCTCCATAGACTCCTTAGTGTTAAGAAATCTTTATTCCTAATCTTCCAAAGCGCATCTTTCATTTAGAAATCTTGACTCTTTTGAGAAAAATCGACCTTTACTAAAACCTCTAACTTTTGAACTGTAAATGCTAGTAACGAAATTTATGTGTCAAATTGATAGTTATTCTGTAATCGCATTTCTCGTGCACTGAAAAGTTTGCCATGATTTTGCATTTGGCTCAATTTCATTCTATATAAAAACAGCTATTTCCTGTATTTTACCTCTGAATTAAGTTTCCTATCTGCCAGCCATTCAAACATCATTGCTAGTGTCTACCTGAAACTAGCCAAAGCAGCTCCCACTAGTTTTGAATCCCATTTAGCGAATTCAAATCCATTTTTAGCATTTTTCCCATTCATTTCAAATCACATTTAAAGGCATTTGACCTGTTTTAAAATCATTCCTGTTCCCTAAGCTTGCGGGGAAGTGGGATTGAACTGCATTGTTGATTGCATATTCCTGAAACCTGTGTTCCCTCATTCCATCTCTTCATACTGTATATTAAGGGGGAATTGAGTAATAACAGGGGGAAAGAGTGATTACATTGTCTTTGGATTGAATTCATATCAAGTTTCATTTCTGTGCTGCATTAATTTCATATCATTGCATTTCATTGAACCCACACAAAGTTTTATTCTCATCCAAATAATTATTCTCACCCATACTCCTATTGATTAAAGAGATTGTTGATTGTTGTGATATCCCCATTGCTGATCAGTGTATAATATTAATAAGTGTGATATCTAGATATTGTTCATATTCATAAAAGTGTGATATGTATATTGTGGTTGCCAGTCATTTGGTCGAAATCAATTGGTCGACTGGATAACTGGTCGAATCAATTTGGTCGAAAACCAAATGGTCGAATTTTTATTTATTTTATTTTTACCCCTTTTTGGGGTTTTTTGGGGGGGGTCCCCCGCAACCCCCTTTTTTTTCCTTCTTTTTTTTCTACACGAAAACCCACAAAACACATATATAAATTAAAAAAAAAAATTCGACCATTTGGTTTTCGACCAAATGACGTTGACCAAATTGCAGTCGACCAGTTTGTAGTCGACCAAATGACTGGACAGCGTATATTGTTTAATTCATCAAATAAATCTTTTAACTTTGCAAAACAAACCTACTTCTTGGTTCAGTGAGACCGGGGGGGGGGTTCAAAGAGAGGGATGTTATATAAGGGTACATCGTCCAGAAATAAAAGAACTTTTGACATAAAAATATATAAATAAGGGTTCCAGGTGGGCATCACACACTAGGCAGTGACTTAGGTGGAGTGCTGGGTTGAAACCACTTACAATGTGCAGGAACAATTAGCTTAGAAAAATATCTGCTGTCTGTCCTTGATGCCAACTCTAGCAAGTTGTGCACAATTTAATGCAATAATGCTACAAAAACACCCAGTAGTGGAAATTTCTGCCACAGACAAACTGGACGTACACGGTATGACAATACCTATGTGTCAACTGTAGAGTTATGTTAAATTTAACATTGACGTAGAGCAAGGTTTAGTTAAAGGAGCACTTGGTACAGTTGTTGGCTTCCAGGCATACCCACGGGACAACAGCATTCAGTTTGTAAACATCAAGTTTGACAAACTTGCAGAAGTCAAAAATATAGGACGCACAACAGCGCAATTCCTTCTTTTCAAAGACATGTATGTCCTCGGAGAACAGTTTTCTCTGTCGCTAGCTTATGCGAACTACTCATAAATCACAAGGTCTCACCTTAGATCAAGCATTGATTCATATTGGCAGCACTGTCACGGCTACGTACACTGGAAGGACTGTATCTAGTGAATTTTGATGCAACTGCAGTCAGTGCAGACATTCCTTGCATCATAGAGTACAATAGACAACGTGCACTGTACACACCCCATCTGAAAATTTACCCTATTCCTCAGAAACTGAAAGGTTTCAAAAGAAGGCTCATTCAGCCAGAAGTTGTAAATGATTTGGCAACAGTACCATCAAAGAAATTGAAAGCAACTCATACTACATCAACTACCAAAAGCACATACAAAAGGAGTGAAAAAGAGAAACCATACCCAACTCCACCCACAAAAAAAATGCCTCTGCAAAGAAACCACGTACCCTTCCATCAAAGTGCTCAGGCACAGAAATACCTGTCCCATTCAAATTTTCCAATACAACAGGTGTTAATTACTATGCAAATGTAACAATTAATATTCTATTCCAAATGCCAGCAATTGTGGAAAACATTTCTTTAAATGGCGCAGACCAGTTGTGTTTGCAAATGCCCGTCCTTCACTGAAATGCAGTAAGTAATCGCGACACCATTTACAGTGTCTCAGAAATAAGGCAAGAATTGGACTACAGTGCTGGAATGGTGAAATTCACATTAAACCGACAAGACGATCCACAGGAATTTCTAATGTACTTACTACAAATACTTTAAAGGAAAAACATACTCATAAATAAAATCTTTCAGATTTCCTATTTGTGGAAACATGCATGCACTCTGTGCAACCATGTCACTCAGGAACAAGTTCCTAACGAATGCTTTGTGTATGTATCAATACCTAACTATGACTCCATTCCATTTCAACAACTGGTGCAAAATATAGCATGTTGTGTACGTCGTGCAATTCTGATATTTGCTCGATGCTACATATACACTCACATAGTCAATATGTAATATTAATGCTCCTAAAATACAATGCAGATGGAACCAAAAACAAATGCAAACTTGCTGCCTTCACACATGGACAGGTATCACTTGGCAAGAAAAACTTCACAACAGTAGCCATAATCTACTACACAGGCGACTCAACCAATGGAGGCCAATATACTGCATACATTAGAAAGGAATGGTCATGGTGGGAATGCAACGATACTTCCATCAATCCAAAGCAGATATTACCTGGAAACCTTGCAAATGCCTACTTAATATTCTTGAAGCCAAAATGTCCTCATTGATGTATAAACCTACCATACCTTACTCCCCAGCACACACCAGTACCTTCGTAAGTGGACAAAAAATATTTTTCCTTCCACACTGTCGACCTAAAGCAATTTAGCATACTGCAAGCATTGACGAAATGCACAAAAGTGTGTGTTGGAACATTTCTATCCCCAATGAACCCAATGAATACACTCACACAAACAATACGTGTACACAAATCACAGTAGCAGTATTTTCCACAGGATACGTGGAAATTCACGTACTAAGTATGAGGGTTCATAACTATCCTCAGTAACCTCTTAAACCACCATGTACACGAACCAGTCACCAGCTCTCCAAGACATATCATCACGTAACTCCATAATGGTATACTACCACTTCAGAATGTACACAGATGGCCAAGTAGCAACAGGAATGCACAACCTTCTAAACGTACCCTTTACGAATGGGACACTGCAAACAGTTAGAATACGACACCTGGTAACTAACTGCAACCAGAATGTGACAATCTTATTTGCAACATTCAAACAACCGCACTCAACCTTCAACACCTACTGTGCTACAAACCTATTGTAAAACACTTCCAAAGTATGAGCAGTTACAGTGCACCAACAGGTACGTAACTACCGTCAACATTCTGCACTAGCACTGTGCATTGCCACAATACTTGCAAACCACCAACAGCAACCAAACGCATAAAGAAACAGTGGTACAAAAAGGAAGCAGATAAACTTTTACAAACTACCACCTGCTTTACAACACCACCCATCCTACCAACATGTATAGGCCACAAATCTTAAACCCTTACATGTCCTCCTACTTCAAGAGTACACTTTAAAAAGTGATGTAACCACTCAAACGTGACTATCATTGATTGTGCACCATAGTAGCAAAGACATTTTTTTTCCTCACAGACCCTATGGTTATGCAAAGGAACACAGAAACTGCGCTCATTGCATAGTACACTGGTTCAAAGCATAGTACTTAGTAAGTACTAGTTATGCGGGTCCACAAAGTAAAAAATGTATGCTATGTAGTGGACTGCAAACTAAAGAAATACCTGCTCTAACATGTTCTGTCTCTTTTCCCACAGATAATGTAACAACCAGGACCCCAACATTTCACACTTGATACACAAAATACAGTGCATGCTCTCCTCAATCCAAACAGTATGTCTGTAATGATTGCTATTATTCTTCTCTACAGTGCAATGTGTGCACTTATTTCTGCTATACACATACCAATGCCACCATTTGCAATGCACACCTATATTACACTACACAGCTTGCGTCTACGCCCTGCACGCTTCACTACACCTTGTACAGTGTAGGGCCTCCAGCCATGCACTCAACATTCTACACCCTGCCCACAATTGCCGCTGCACTGTACAACTACACATACAAACATCTATCCACGTAACAGTAACCCCACACATAACACACCCACCTACTCCTTAGCCACTGCAGTTGACATTGGCTGCTATTTCATCCACATAATACATAACCTGTTTCCTACGTACACTGGCCACCTAAGCCTATAATAAGTGGACACACTGAATGCACAACACTACCATAACCTACCTGACAAGTTGCACAATCACAACCATACAACTTGTAAATGCTTCCATACATCTCACCTAACTGTGGTAACTGCTGCAACATTTGGCTCCTTGCTTTGCAGTGGCACCATGTAGGCCATTAGGTCATGTTCATTGTGATGTACACCATTTAAAAAAAAGGGATCCATCACATATTTCAGTGCAGCTCATGGGTCATAGCTCGGCAGCCATATTGCAACCACTGTGTTACTGCTTAAGTTTTCAAACTTCTGTTTCTCTTTCTTATTGTGTGAAGGAAACACCATTTGAACACCATAACCCCCTTACACTGTTTCACAACCATTCACACTAACTCCTTTTCTTTGTTGAGCGGCAGCCCAAAACAGGTTAATGCTGTAATACACCAAACTGCGTACGATGGGCCATCCACCCACGTATTGTGAAGCAATGAACACACAGTCTGCCATCATCCACCGTTGCCTTGTAACACACTGCACATATAACTGGTCCTTAGGCACTGCAAAAGTACATTTAATGTATGTTGCCATCTGTGCATTCACGGCACCATATGTATGGCACCATCATCTCTACTTGTACGTCCTACTACCTTCACCGTAATGACACTGCCAACATTCCTAAATGCATGCTACAATCGAAACACATTGCCTACTGATTCCTTTTTTTTCCCCAGCATCATCTCTGGAAAGCGAAACCTCTCCTTGAACAGGACAAACGCTCATTGTAAAACAGCCTTGAGGGGAAAGCATGTTTAGCTCCAAGGTCAGACATTGTATGGAAGTATAGCAAAAAAGGATACATAACTTACACTGCAGTTCCTCTGCCCATGTGCCCCAAAGGTAGTCTGCAACGGTCCCATACGCCGTACATATCAATTTCTCAACCACCCAATACAAGCATGGAATTTGCTGAAGTTATGTAAGTACAACTTTACATCACGTGTATTCCGAATAACAAGTGTTAAGCTGCTCTTCTGTATGCATATTTATAAATTTACTCAACTGCACATTTTCTCTCTGTACATTGTACAGAGCTTTGTGACGGCAGTAAGGGCACACCGTTACAATGCCATGTGTCCACCATTGCCTGTAAATTGCTACTGTGATTGTACTTCCTTTTGCTATCATTCTTCCCCACCCCTGCAAATGCAGATATAAAAGGGCAAGACGAAAAGGCAACGCAAGTCGTGCAATAATACAACACACCTTCTGCTCACTCGTGCAGCGCTACATTCCCTATTTTGCCCTTTCTATGCCCTTTGACACAATTACTAGGTCTACGCACCCTCAGTGTACTGACTGTTATAATGGCCACAGCTGCACGCAGCGGTCATCTGGCACACAAACATCGACAGCTCACATTTCATTGACTCACTTCTTAGAAAAGCAGCTCCTCCATTCTCCAGTAATCTGAGGCCACCCCCATGAGAGTTCTTGTTTTCTTACTTTCTTTGCAGACATACAGACACATTGTGCCATCGGTCGAACAACACTCGCTTCCACTGTCATGTTTTCTAAAAAGGAAACCCAGCAAAAGAGCGTCTGCTGGCAATGTTTCCAAGATATTGTCAGGAAACGCCCTGGTAATCGACCCATTTCCATAAGGTCATATAGAACTAGGTTCTATATGCTTTCGGATTAAACACCCCATCCATAGCTCCCGCTTGGTTAGAAGTTCGTCTCGCACTTCACAAAACTCATTGGCACCTATGAACAGCTGCCGTTTACTTCAGAAATGGCGTTGGTCATTACCTTGGAGAGGCGCTCCTTCAGCGTTCCTGCAGTCACGTGTTTTCACACGTTAGTCTTGTTCATGGTATCATGTGACTGCCTCCCTACTTATGCTCCACCTTTTCCTTGTTTCCCTGCTTCTGAATTTGTATTCTACAGCCTTGCTACCTTGCCTTGTTTTGCTCTCTGCTTCTTGAACCTGGTTACGTTTCACGGAACTCCTTCGTCTTTCCCCTTACCTGCGGACTGGAAATCCAGCTGCCGACTCGGACCGTCCACGACCTTCTCTCTCCTGCTGGATCGTGCTTCTGCTGCCCGCAAGTTATCGACTCAGAACTGTTCACGGAATTACATTGTCTACCCTTACCTGCTGCTTGATTAACTTGTTGCCGACCCGGATCTCTCACGACTTGCTCCGCCTACTGAAACGGTACTTCTGCTGCCCGCACGGTAACCGACTCAGAACTCTTGACCATTCTAATCCTGCATTCAAACTCAAGCTCTCACGAACTTACCTGCTGCCTTCGGCTCTACTGATTTCTACGTTTACAAGAACTGCCAAACGCCCGCATTCCGGTGGGTGCTACGTGCTTGCTGGGACTTGGAGTCATTTTCGGAACAACATTAGGCGTCCTCGTTCCGGCGGGCATTAGGTGGAAGTGGAATGTGCTTGCTGGGACTTGGAGGTATTCCTGGAACAACATTAGGCGTCCTCGTTCCTGCAGGTGCTAGATGGATCATTGCTTCATGTGAACTCAGACTTTCCACTGGTAACCATCTACCTCAGTTCTCCTTTCATCCTGCTTTTCCCTTCCCTGGTCCTATGGTGCAATGGTAAGACCTTTTGTTCATGTTGTCGTTTCTCGTTTTCTATTAAGCACAGAATTATTGGTTACTCAACCCTTCTACCATTATATCTTGTCATCGGATCGTCCATACTCAAGTCAGGAACAGTGACCTTGTGTTGGGGGGGTTGATTCTCTTAACAAGGTACTTATTTGCGATCTTGGTGGTTAGCTACTTCTGTGTTAAACTTGGTACTACTCTTGACTTTCCCTTGCAGGTCGGCGGTATCCTGCGATGCCCATCCATCTTTGGGTCAATTAACTCCTCAGGCGATTGTTTTCACATCCCTGAGGGGTGCATTGGCAGAAAGAACTCGTCGGCTACACGACAAGTTCAACTGCTGGAACAGAGCTCCCACCAGGGTTTCTTCAGAGCTCTGACATATATTGTGCTTGTGTGGAGCCGTACAATCACAGTATCACCTACAAAATATACAGCAAGACAGTGGAGTAACATATGTTGCTGCTCACTAACACACAGTACATGGTCCATGAGGAACCAGCTATCACGACATCCTTCCCGCAAAGTCTTGTCCTGTTCACTGACACTAATACCGGCTACTCACATCTACTCTTATTCCTCTTTCTTCTCAGATATCTTGCGCCTTACTGCGGGTGCCACGCCTTCCACATTCAAATAGACGGGTGGTGGACCAAACACTGGAACATTACCATAAGCGATTTGTTTTCCGTCATTATTATCTGGCCGACCAATATGTGCCGGTATGTCCATTTGCGGTTCCTGCAATACAAACCAACCTGAACACCGTTATGCTGTAATGCATCCCAGAGGCACAAGCTGCTACCCTGTCTACCTTTCAAAGAAAATCTGTTGTTCCACACGGCCAACCAAGCACCACTAGGTACTAATTTTCCCACTTTGCTAGATAGAAGTGCACACATGGCATTTGTCACTGAATTCTGTTTTCGAAATAAAAGAGGGGTCAATGCAGCCAACTTACGCATTGTCATTAACATTCTAAAGCAAAATGAAGAACTTCCAACAATTCACTGTGGTGTTACTAAATTATGGAAATGTTCTAGAACCGTATGCTGTGTGTGCGCATGTCTGCTTTTGCTTTTGTTTATGTTGTTCCTTTCCGTAGCTAGGTGCTCACATGACAGAGTGCGATACACTTGGCACGCACATAAAGACAATGGGCCTCATTACACGGTAGGTGGTAAGGGTTTACCGGTACCAGTATTTTACTGGTTCCGGTAAACCCTTACCGCCTTACTACGAGGTCCCTTTGCGGGTTGGTACTCGTGTCATGTCACAATATCTTCCTTCACTCTCAAAGCACAGGGCATTATGAGATATACACCATACGAAACATAAGTGGTGACATTTCGGTCACTGAATGGCAACAAGGCCAATGACGCACACCATTTCCAAGTGCAGGCACTTCACGCCACCTCTACTGGTGTACCAACTGCAAAATGTCCTCCATCACCATTCTGTAATAATGAGCACCCACAGGACACATTCATATTTCCAAGGGTGTATGTCGAAGTTACATATCACTATAAGAACAGACCCAAAAAAGGCAACATTCTGAAGCCTACTTCCAACCAGTGGCCAGCCTACTAGGTCCAAGGGCCCCAGCCATAGACACAAGACAGTACAGATTTTGCACGCACAACACAACATAGCACACCGACTGGAAATATCCTCATATTGTCTGCAAAGTACTCCCCATTGCCAATGGAGTCTGCCTGCACTCACCAAAAAAGGATAGTCAACTCTAGAGCTGCCCGCCAATGAAGTGTATGGGAGTACCTGCGTAAAAAGTCCATATTGCAAAACTATGATAGTATAACATTCCTTCCATGTGCCAATGTCTGCCTGGCCTCCCTGAAGAGAGTGGCCAAGCACTAGGCTCCGGGGTACATGTGGAGGCCGACAACCTCCGCCCATGCACCCAAGAGCTTACTTCTTCAACACACACACTGCTCACAAACCATTACGGATTTTGCAGACACAGCACAACATAGCACACGGACTGCAAATATCCTCATATTGTCTGCAATGCACTCCCCATCCCCATTGGAGTTTGCCTGCACTCACCGAAAAAGGATAGTCGCCTCTACAGCTGCCCGCCAATGTGGTATACATGAATACCGCATGAAAAGTCCATATCGCAAAACTATGATGGAAAAAAATGCCTTCCATGTGCCAATGTCTGCCTCCCCTCCCTGAAACAAGGCTGTGGCCAAGCCCTAGGCTCCGGAGCACATACGGAGGCCATAGGCCTCCGCCCATGCACCCAAGAGCCTACTCCTTCAACACAACCACTAGAAGGCAATAGAAGCATGCATGCTACCATGTACCTTTCCTGACTACCGATACGTAAGAGTACACTAACGGACTCACACAAGGCTGCATTTGCCAACCTACTTCCAAACAGGGGCCAAACTGTTTGGTGCAAGGGTTCTAGCCATACACCCAAGCCAGTACGCCTTTGCAAGCCCAACACAGCATAAAACATCGACTTCACATACTGGTCTGCTTCCCCTCCCTGAAGCAAGGCTGTGGCCATGGCCTAGCCTCCTGGGTACATGCGGAGGCCTATGGCCTCTGCCCATGCACCTAAGAGCCTACTCCTTCAACACACCCACTAGAAGGCAATAGAGGCATGCATGCTACATGTGGCCACATAGCTTTGCTGACCACCGGTACGTATGGGTACACTAACAAATTCAAACAAGGCTGCATTCTACAACCTACTTCCGAACAGTGACCACACTGTTAGGTGCAAGGGCCCTAGCCATGCACACAAGCCACAACGCCTTTTGTCCCCTGTGCACCTAACCACTAATACAGTATATGTCAGTAGCTGTGTGAATTCTCCATATGGAAAAAGTGGGCTGGCAAAAAATCCTTCCATGTCTCAAATGGCCTTGCTAAAAGCAAGGATGTGAGCAAGCCCTGGTCTCTTGGGTACATGCGGAGGCCTACGACCTCTGCCGATGTACCCAAAAGCCTAGTCCTTCCAAATCCACTGGAAGGCAATAGTGCGTACATGAACGGATCCACACATGACAACTTCCTCACACCTACTTCCATATCAGTACACTAATGGACCCACACATGAAAACTTCCTCACACCTACTTCCAACCACTGCCCACACTGTTAGGTGCAAGGCCCCTAACCATGTACACAAGCCAGTGGGGACTTTGCAGGCACAACACAACATAGTACACCGACTGGAAATATCATCATAGTATATCCAATGCATTCCCTGCCTGCACTGACCAAAATATGATAGTCGCCTGTGCTGCTACCCACCACTAACGTATGTGCGAATAGCTGCGTGCATGGAAGCATTGCATTGCAGGAATGGTGCCCAAGCCCTAGGCTCTTGGTTACAAGGGGAGGCCAGCCGCCTCTGCCCATGCACTGAAAAGCCTACACCTTACCCACAACCACTACAAGGCAAGGCAGGCAAGCATGGGAACATTTCGCCATAAACCCACTGCCATAAAACCAAGGCACATGCACAAAGTCAACATAACCATTGGCAGCCCTAGGCAACAGCACAACACATGGGTAATTTCTTTTCTTCGCACTCTTTCACCCACCCGAGCCTGCAAACCATGTTTTGCAACCCCTTCTGGCGCGTCACTATCCTGCGATACACCATGGCTGCGTTTCCCAAACCTTTGATGCACAGCACGCTTCCCTCCAGCCAACCACCGGCTGCGTCCACTGTTCGCCGACAGCACGGCGTACCGCAGGCCAATGAGACTTTAGTCCACGGAGCGACCAGGGAAATGGGTCCACAAAGCGGACCCAGATATCACACATTTTTTGGGACGTACATTTCTGTCCTTTGCAACCAAAGTACTGGTCCGATTTCCACCAAACACACAAAAGCACGCTTTCTGACTGAAGCCCCCGCTGCAAATCTGGTGAAAATCTAGCCATCCGTTCGGGCTGTAGCCGTGCGCAAGGTTTTTCCCCATTCAGACTATGGAAGAAAAACATTTTTTTTTACCCTCCCTTTCAATCCCCCCCTGCATGAAATTTCAATAAAGTATGTGAAAAAATGCAGAATGGGCCATATACTTCTTTAGCAAAGTTTGGTGAGGATTCGTCCAGGGGGAGCAAAGTTATAAGCCGCCAAAAAAGTGCTCTTCCTATGAGTTTAGCAACTTAACCATAACTACGCAGCTGCTACTGTGGGCCGTGTAATATATATATTCAGAGGAACAACTTTTTTAAAGGGACGTTATGCTTGCAGCACACACTCTAAAAACCATAGCAATATGCCAGGTATGGTAAGCAATAACTCATGCCCACCCAATGCCCTGCTCATACCGACTCACAAAATAACCAATAACATCACAAAGGGCAACAACAATGACTTCACTGTTGATATCCGATATGTGGAGGATGTACCACCACTTATCTTGAAAAGGCGCCACCCTGACAAATAGTGGCCTTCATCAGGTTCTGTACCTACCATGACGGACACCATCCCACCCCTCCATTCCTTCCTGAGAGCCTTGTAGCGGGGTATTTTGTCTCACCCCGCCCCTACATAGTTCATTGTACAATTCAAACCTTGAAGACTGCAATGCTTTGGAGATATAACATCTGAAGTCCACCCCTCTCTGATGCAACTGCAAATCAGGTACACAGACAGGAATAAGGAATTCCAAAAGGGATTGGTTGAGTTGCAATGTTCTTGTAATGCTTCATTCTATCTCTGTCCAAAGGAGTGATCCTGAGATCATGAAAGCTTCCACATAAATGACTTATTTAGCCTTATTAAGGTATCAACTTATTTTTTTCTTTTGGATAAACTCTTTTAATGATACCCTTGGCTAACACAGGATAAGTTCCATCCCTGGAATTTAAGAGCCAGATGGGCAATGCATAGTTAGGTAGCAAATTATCTCAAATGTCAAGCCATTGCTTCAGGAAAATGTATTTGTTTATAGGGCAGTGATGTTTTATTCATAGCACTTTCAACCCAGGACGGACAGTTCTAAAGGATTCTTCTAACGTTTAGGGTTCATCAGTGGTCGGAGCGTTGGGGTATGTTGTGCAAACACCAGCAGAGGTATAGTGGGTTGCAAAGACTTTGAAAAAGCCCTTCCACCTGAAATATGAAAGCAGAAAACACACCCACCCCTCTAAGCCACTTCTAGCGCATTACCTTATGAAGCAAAACACAACAGTCGAATATGACAAGTTATTTGAAGTTAACTCACTGAGCTATATGGTATTCTCTGTACCAGGCTTATCATGTGCTGATTTAGCACTCTCTCCTTGTCACTCACTTACTCTGCCTCAGTCTCTTCCACTCAATGGGCAGGAGTCGCACTGGCAGGTGTGTGTGCTTGCAAGAGCAATCTCAGCCGGTGCTGACAATAGCACGACCATAGAATAAATACAGATATGTTGAAAATGGAGAGTGCTATGTTTGCAATGTTCGTGTAATTCTGTCAAGGATGGCACTCTGTCAAGAGTGGCACAGGGCACCCAGGTAAGGTTTGGGTGGCTGTGCTGAAGTAAGGTGACAGATAAGCACACACACAGCAGGCAGCTCAACAAGAACGAATAGGAGGCAAGTGTAGCAGGAAATAAAAAGGTACAAACAAACTGGATTCCCTCTTGGGGCGTATGCAGAAATGGGAAAGAGTGTTCCACGGACCTTAGGAAACTCCAGGCTTATGCACAGATTGCTATTACAGGGGCCCACTCTGTATGCTCATGGCTGGGAACAAAAGCTGTGGGTGTCTGTAACACTGAAACGCGACAAGGGAATGGGCAGAGGTTGCCTGCCGGAAACCAACAGTCAAGCTCTGTACAAAGGGATCTACATACAATACAAGAGAAGACAAGAACAGAAATATCCAGAGAAAAGGAAGTCGATAAGCAATCTAGCAGAAGGAAATGAAGGAAAAGCAGTACAACTGAAATGGGTAGCCTAGGGGAAAGACAGAGGACTCAAGGAAGAGAAGGACAGGGATCAAGAACAGGGGGTTGCAAACAAGGAAGAGAGCAAGGGAGCAGCAGCCAGGAAACAGGGAGGCTGCAAACAGGAAAGCAGGGCTACAGTAACGGATGGCATAAGGTGCAGGTAAACTGTTGTAGACTGCAGAGGACTGTAGTAGGCTGCAAGGCAGGGAGCCCAGAGGAGCAGGGCAGAGTGCTGTAGTAGACGGCAGACAGAGAGCCCAGAGGAGCAGGGCAGCAAAGAGCGAGCCCAGAGGAGCAGGGCTGCAAGGCAGGGAGCCCAGAGGACAAGGGCTGTAGGCAGCGGAGTGAAGCAGGCTGCAAGGCAGGGGGCCCAGAGGACAAGGGCTGTAGGCAGCGGAGTCAAGCAGGCTGCAAGGCAGGGAGCCCAGAGGACAAGGGCGGTAGGCAGCGGAGTGAAGCAGGCTGCAAGGCAGCGAGCCCAGAGGACAAGGGCTGTAGGCAGCAGAGTGAAGCAGGCTGCAAGGCAAGGAGCCCTGAAGAGCAGGGCAGCAAGGAGTGAGCCCAGAGGAGCAGGGCCGATGACTGTAGAGGGCTGCAGAGGACTGTAGTAGGCTGCAAGGCAGGAAGCCCAGAGGACAAGGGCTGCAGGTAGAAGGCAGCGGAAAGGGCACTGGATCAAAAGCAGGAACAGGATACAAATACGAGTCAAAAGGCAAAAAGTGGCTGGAAGGACTCTTAATGCAAGAGACTGAGCTCCTGCAGACAGCTGCTTAAATACCGCCCTGTCCTATACTGAGGCAGGCTAATTGGCAGCACCTGGAGCAACACACCTGAAGACAATCTGCCTCCTCCCTCTCTGGTCCTGAGATGGTGGAAGCAGCACTGGTCGCTAGGGCTTCTGAGGATTGTGGTTCCAATGCTGACGAATGGGAATGGCCAGGAATTGATAGCTGTAGCAAGGTGCATTATGGTACATGTAGTTAGTTGAATTACATAGGAAAGTACCAATGTTGCGCAAATCGGAATTAGGGACACAAGTGTGAATAGGGGTTGTTCAAAGAGTATTATGAAGATGAATGAATAACAATTAGTCCATGATGGTTGCCAATGAGTGCGCCCGTGGCGCAGGCATGACAAATTCAATGTTTTTTTAATATCATTGTCTGCACACACAAAAGTGACCCTTTTTAAAATTGTATAATGATAATTTCTAATGTTAACTTCCAGTATTTATTGTAGTCATGATAAGAATGTTACACTTGTCTTATTGAGCCGAGCACATGATCAAAACCGAGAATAACCATGTACATTATTTTCAAATAGAGGGTCATCATTCTAAGGTGGGCATTCTGGTAAACTCCTATTGTGCACTTTTTTTAATATCCTCAAAAGGAAGAGCAAAGGGACAAATAGTAACTATGTTCCTGGCTGCTATGCATAAAACCAAAGAGCATTTTGGGAACATAAGAATGGCCACAAACCTTAATATTTTACAAATATGTCTATGACATTGGTTGTATGCTTGAATCACTAATTACATGATGCACTCTGGGCTTGGTGCTCATTCCATTGTTCACAGCAATCACCATAACATTAAAATGTTTGTTGCTTTGAGCCATATACGCTCATTCCGACAGCAAGAATTAGGGCGCTAGGATAAAATGGCTGTCACTCCCTTCGGGTCTTAGGGTTGTCTTCTTATTTTCAAAGATTTTTTTACAAGATGAGGGGTTTAATCTTAGTGCAAGCATGCCCAGACTCCAATGCACACGTTATTATATGTATTCACTGAAAAAGCCTTAGTTAAGGTGCAGTTAAGTTGCACAGATTTAATGCAACAAAATGCTTGAAATTCAGCAGATGTGGGAAGTCATGACCAGCTTAACTCGGATGTCCCCCATAATGCTATGTTCCCCATAATGGCATTGTGTATGTCATTGTGAATCCCTTCTCTTATTATGGGTATGTGCTCATGGGCTTTGCAAAGGGAACGTGCCGAGTTAAGCTGACCATGACTTCTTACATGCGCTGAATTTCAAGGATTTTGTTGTATTCAATCTGCACAACTTAACTGGACCTTAACTATGGTGTTTTCAGTGAATTTCAAGGGTTTTGTTATACCATTGTTTTTTATGGGTCACTTGCTAGGTCCACTGACCACGGCATTTGGCCATGTCTACTGTACATGTTCTTCTAATATGTTTCTTTTGGACCCACTAGGGCCGTGGCTAGCGTACATGTTTTGCGCCCCACTAGCCAGGGCCTTAGGCCCTGTCAGTGAGCCACAGAGGTTGGCCGTGCCCACAACATATCTTAAAACACTACCGGGCCACTAGCCATGGCCTTGGGCCGTGTCCACTTTCCACATTGCACCATTCGGCTTTGTATTCCCATTTTTTAAACTCTTTTAAAAAAAAAAAAGGTTTTCCCCATATCTGCATTTATATTAGCAATGTACTACAAATAACTCCGGTTATCTGTAAATGCCTGCAAATAACCCTGGTTATTTTCGTGTGATGCACTTCCATTCCCCATTTCGTTTTCTACTATAACCGCGGCTATCCCCAGTATAACCCCGGTTATATGAAAACGTTTAGGCTCTGAACCTGGTCCCCATCTCCCATACCAACCACCCTTCACCCCAACTCCCCAATTTCTCATTGTGTCCTCTTTCCCACCTCTAGCCTGAGGTCATTTCATCCCTTTTCCTCCTCCAAATTGTATTTTCTCCACTTTACATTTTCTGCTAAACCTGGTTATACCTGTTATAACCACGGTTAACTCTCGCATCGAGCAAAAAGAAAATGGTGGATTGTCATTTCTGAAAGGCCTCTGCTGCAAAGCACCATCGGAAAAATATAGCTATAATTTTGGGAGAAGGGGGCACCCCCTTCTACGGCAAATATTTTAAAAACTACTGGATGGAATAACCCCAGACCCGACCCGGAAATTGAGTCAACACTTTGCACCCAAGTTGTTTCATACATTTTTGACTGATTTATGGTACAATGAATGGGAGTAGGCTGAAAACAGTGTTTCTTTTGCTTTCTTAATAACTTTTTCAGTTTTTAACAAATGTTTCCCAACATTCCCAGTCTGCAGGGGTGAGGGGGTCTTCTAACACACTTTTTGTTTACAAAATATCAGCCAAATCTGTCATGCAAATCAATGATTAGTAGCAATTCAATTGTCGGGTTTCTTATGGAACTTGATACTCAGCTATAGTGTGGACGTCGCTGCAATACAATATATCTCTATAGCATGGGCTTCCTTTAAATTCAGTAAGGTTCCCAGTGATGTGAAAAACCGAGTCATGCTGAGGCCTCTGTACTTGTTTGGCGTCTTAGCCAGTCATGTCCCTAATGGAGGGAGGGTCCAATACAGTCAAAGACCTACTGATGCTAAGTGTCTCTCACCAATATCCCTGCATCCGCCTTGGGAATGTTCTGAAAGTCCAGTAGCAATGCTTTACTACCGTAAGTATGGATGATTCGAATAATACGCGGGTAGTACATGATGGACAGATCTAGTAGACCAGTTTCTCGTGCAAAACTGACCAGCTTGTTCAAACAAACTCGACCATCATCCCCATTAGCCTGGGCTGAATTAATAAAATGTTTACTTGTAAGATTACATGAAAGCATAGCAAGTGCAATATAAAAACACATACATACAGAGAAGGCAGGTTACGGATGACGCTGTTTTGCAGTGTAATATTGTGCACACTGTTTCAAGACCTTTTGATCTTACTCATTTTGTGGTTCGTACTGAAACCGCCCATCACCAGTCATCTCCCGCACACCAGAACCACTGACACTATGCTTGAGCCTCCCAATTGATATTACTTGGCTTCAGGGATTGGTTAGGAAGGCGGCCATCTTGTGGCTTGTTCCTAGATATAACATAATCCATGACACCTCTTTCTGCAAAGGTCAGCATACTTCAAGCTGCATTGTATATGGCACTAGTATCCAGCGCAGCTAGCGGCTGGTCTTTGCCTTGTAATTTAAGGATTTTAATCAAGTGACTTGCAATATTTTGAAGTAGTAGTTTTTAAAGTCTTTTAAAAAGAGCATGCACAGAGCATTATTTTAGTTGAAATATGCTTAGTTTATAGGGGAGTATCTTGACCGCTAACTTGATTTGACGATTGAACGGTACGTGCCTCAAGAGGGGAAAAAAAACACATTGCTGATTGATCCTATTGGTGAGGAGTCGGGGCCGTGACCGGAATAACCCGCGTTTTTTCGCACCCTGCAGAAGTGTCAATGGCTTACTGCCGTGACGTGAATCCGTGTTTAGAAGTCCATCTCCTGGACCATAACAAAGATCTAGTCGAATTTATTTAGAATCTGCACATATGTTTCTTAATATGCCTTTGAACGAAGGAACTCTCTAGATATTACAAAATGGATAATCCTTTCTAATGTTAGCCTCCTTCCCGATTGCCAGGCGTGCCTGCTGCCCATTGGTCATCAGACTCATTTGCTAGTCGCCCTGCCTCTCATTCCCAAGGCATACTATGTCCTATGCACGCAGCTTTATCACCAATGCTTCCAGTCCTCATACTCCATGGTCAGCTTTCCTAATGTCTTCTTCATATCTCCCATGTACTCTTGCCTATATTTGCTGAGCTCCCTGACGCATAGTCTGCGGTTTACCTACTACACCCCGCCTTTCCTCCTATGCAAAGCATGCGTTGATTTTAGCTGCTTGTAATGAATGATTTCATGTAATTCTGCCATGAGCCAATTCGCTGGTGTCTAGGATCTTGTAGCCGGCTAATTGAGATTAAGGTGTGGCAGGGTTTGCGGTGCTAGGATTTTATGACCGCTTTTCTTGATCTGAAAGGTGTGTTAGGATCTGATGGATTTTCTGGGACTTTCTTTAATGGAAGTAGATTTGGGACAGCTGTGGGGGTGCAACAGCCCTGCGTATTAATCCATTGCTGGCCAAGAAAATTCTGCCTTAATTTACGCTTTCATATGTCTCATTGCAGTAATTCAATAAGCACGTAAATATCAGCCTAATCATTTCAAATATGGATTTTTCATTTGGGAAATTAGGTATGTTGTTCAGTGTTTGCAACATGTTATAACAAAGACAGATCAAATTACTGCAGAGCACATTTTTTGGGTGAAGATGCTTGCACCCAAGTCCTGGTTGTCTCGATGCAGCCTGTTGCATTCAGAGAAGGAGGGTCTTGAATCTGTTGCTAAGAAGCCCTACTCTTCTAGAGAAGCACATGTTTCCGCTGCCCTTACTCATCTCCCTGGTTGACTGCTTTATGTGTGAACAGTTGTGTCTGCAGCCTTTTTGGTTGGTGGAGATTATTTGTGTAGCCGGATGCAGAGATTGCACAGAGGTCCTCTGACCAGACCTAATGAGAATGAATAGCAATGGAAAAGGCTGTACTTGCATGCGCTGCTCTGACAATGCAGCCGCTCACCACTGCTTGTGAACTTATCTTATGCAGGAAGTGCAATTACTTTTGGCAGAGGGTGGACAGCAGTTTTCCCTCTTAATATTTTGGGCTGGGTGTGGGAATAGAATGCACGTGCAGGCTCTTTTTTAGTCCTCTGCGCAAACATGGGACGCTTTGAGGTACTGCTGCAAGCAAGCGTTGCCGACAAGCAGCGGCTTAATGGGTGGAGAGGGTTTTGGGTGCCGCCCCCTATACAATTTGTACAACTATTATGAAAAATAGGATTACCATGAATTTACCTTATTAGAAATGTCAAGGGAGAAGAAAACGAGTAATTTGAATGAAAATGACTTTCGGTTTTCACTCCCCCGAACATTTCTCACAACCCACTGCCTCCAGCCCCTTACCACTTGGCGGCACACCTCCTTGTGTGCCGCCGTCTCCTGCTTCCCTCTGCAACACCGGTTCCCTTCACTTACGTGAATAGGAGCTGGCGCCGCAGGGTCGTCCTCTTCTTTTTTTTTTCTTTCAAATTGTATTTAATAGTCAGCAGGGGACACCCCTGCAACCTCCAATGGAATTATAGTGAAAAAGGGTGCAGGGGACACCCTGCAGCCCCCTCGGCACTTGTTCACTATAATGACACCAAATAGGAAATTTATTCTAAATTTTTAGCTGTAGTCATTTTCGTACAGCCGATTTTCAAATAAATCTCCCACTCGTATTGTTTTTTATTTGAACAAATATACTGATTCCTGAAAAATGTGATTTTCAAATCTCTAATGCTAGGAAGACCCCTTTAATTCGCCTTGTATAAAAGCACATATTTCCGGTTGTTGTGTGGATAGCTCACCCCTTCACATTTCGGATTAGTACTCCGATCATGGGCCTAGAGATGAGTTTGGCTGTCACTCAAAGTTTAGCTGACAAACCTCTGCCCCTCGGTGTTAAATATCGGAATTGAAATGAACGGCTGTCCGCTGGTGGAAGAATTAAGTCTGGATTTAAAAGCAGAAGTAATTGCCAGAATGACTAAGCAGTGAATTTGCTTAAACAGAATCAAGTTGTGAAATGTCAACAGGCCAAGCCAAAAGGCCTTTGAAAATCAAAATTAGGATTGTGAATGCCCTGAAAATGATCCGAAATATATAATCCAGTGGTTTTTAGGTGAACATAGCATTTCCATTGTCTTCCTTTCCAGCTAAGAGTCCATGAAAATGAATGTTCAAATAAGCAATGCACCCTATCAGTCAAAGTTTCTTAGGTGAGACCAAGCTCTAATGGGCATGACTGGCACGGAGTTGAAAAGCACACACCAAGACCACACATGTTAGCCGTAGTGCTGCTGGATTACACTGAGGTGGACAGAAAGAAAGGTGCTGCATGGGGATATGCATAGTAGGCCCACCCAGGAGCTGGAGTCCTGCTAGTGGGGGACGTACACAGAAGAAGCTCCAGGAACCGTTTCGGTCTTGCTGAAGGGAGGAAAGGAGAGGAAGCTGTATCGAAGAGACTACTAAAAACGCAAGAAGGCCCCAAGAACACACAACTCACACAGGATCCCCCACTTCCCTAAACACCACTTCCGCCTTCTAGATGAGGTAATATCAGGAGGGAATGAACAGGCAGAGCATAGTATCGGGATGATAGCTCAGGGGCAGCGTGCTCGCCTTGGAAGCAAGAGGACATGGAGCAACAGAGGTGTGATCCCCAGGTCCGCGCATTAAGCGCGTTATAAATAACCTATCATATCATAGCTATTGAAGGCCCAGCCATGCTCACAAGCAGAGATGATATGTGATTGGGTGATTTCGGGAGAGGAGGTGGTGGGCTGAGACCCCGGGTTGAGGACAGAGGTTGGAGCACAGTTCTGATGAGTTGTTGGAGATACTGGAACAGGGTGCAGGTAAGGTATTGTGTGCCAGAGAGTGGAATTAGTGTTGTGACAGTGAGTGTTCGAACGGGTGGTCGTATAGAGAGAGGATGTGGGGGATAGGAAAGTGTGAGAGTAGAGGTTGATTAGAAGGCGACATTGGCAGATAGGACAGAGAGATGAAGAGAGATCGAGAGCGTGGACGTCCGACTGAAAGAAAGAGGAGACAGGTGTAGCTGAGGGTCAGACTGGGCCGTAAAATTATCTCGGGCACCAATGGAAAAGTGGCCCACAGTTGCCAATGGCTATGCATTCCTTTTGTGACACTGTTTGACAAATACCCAAGGGGGGAGTTTTTTGATAAAATGAGATGCAAATTGCGCATTAAAAATATTATTTATTCAACAACACTGGTCAGAACTACTAGCTGTATAGTGAAGTAACTCATCAAACTGGCCCACATTGGCCAAAAAAGTGGCCCATTTTGACCAAAACAACTGAGCCAGCCCAGCATTTTGTGTTTTTTGGTTCGGCCATGGGCCTATTGCCCTACAGGTTTAAATCTTGTTGGTGTGTGATTTTGCCCCGTCAATGGCATTTTCACCCCCTGGGCCCCTCTTGTATCTCACTGCTTCCACTTTTTTTTTTTAATATTCTCTAATTCGGCACCCAACCCCCTCTTCTCTCCTTTGCTCCCAGGCCCTCTCCCGAATCACACGACCACCATTTTGGCCACAATGCCTCCTCTCAATTCTATCAGCCTTTCCCTCCATCAAGACTTCTCTGCAGATGAGACCCTCTCCTTTTCCAGGTTTGTTTCTTTGTCCCTCTGAACTTGACCCTGACTCTGTTGCCCCAGCTCATCTCCGGTGTTTGCCTCATCCTGACTCGCAATACCATTCTCCCAAATATTTACATTGGAAAAACTGCAATTGCCCCACTCTTACCCGTGCATCACTACTGCCCTCTGCCCTTCTTTAAGGTTTCCCTAAACGTGAGCGTGTTGAAAATAATCAATTACCCACTCCCAGAGGCATTTTGGCATTGCTTAGTTGCACACCATTTTAAAGGGGTGTTCCATATACTTGTTCACATTCATTCTCATCACAATCTGCTGCTGAGGCACCTCTGTGAAAATATGCTCATTCTTCGTTTATTCAGAAACATCTTTAGATTGGTCTGTTTTACAAGTGCCTAAACGTATATATATATTTTGATGGCGGCAGTTAAAGTTCGTTAAACCTGGAAGTGTGGGGATTATCATTGGGGTATTACAAGGCACCCATCCCAGCACAAAGCCTGCAAGGCATCCTCAAATGACATTACATTTTGTATTATCCTCCAATTCTGCCATTGACATACAACCCGATGATCAAATCACCTAGCACATGCTCCTTTTCTGCATTTTAAAGCTGTGGTTCGTCTACTGGGACTGACATTCGGCCAATGCATCACAAAACATGCTTTCCCCGCTGCATCCTTCCAGCCCTTTTTTACATTTTGCATTGGTTTAGGTCAGAAAAAACACATATCAAATATGTAGACTAAAAACACCAATTTAATCCCCTTCCTAACTATCCTGCTGGACTGGGCTGCACAATGAAACTATTGGACGATGAATCATGAAATCAGGATAGATATGAAAACAAACCGCTTGAAGGTAGCTTTCCAAAAGTAGATTGCTCTATGAACATCTCATTAGGTCATCGCTCTATACTCCGCCTTATCGGAGACAATGTTAAACAAGATCCAGTAGTTCCCCTTCAACACAAGTACATTATTAGCAGAATAGAAGACCAATGTAACGCCTAACCAAATAGATTTAAAATGCTTATTTTCTGGGGTTCAAGCCAAAGTTGTTATTCTTTTGTTAGAAAGTCTATAAATGCTTTCCGTATTCCCAGAAGTTGCTCATTAGGTGATCAAAGATAGTACAGAATCTTTTCTGGGCAGTGTGTTCCGGCCCGGGTGGGGGCAGGGGGGGGCGAAGGCTCACCTTGCGCTCAGGGTCTGTTCTCTTGGTCTGCCGGGGGACGCTCCTCCCGCGGGTGCAGGGGCCGACCGAGGAGCTGGGGCGGAGCGCCCTGCGCTTCCTCGCGGCCTCAGTGAAACGCCTCCGCTCCCCTAGAGCCGCGGCCACCCAGGCCTTGCTTCCCTTCTCCTCTCGTGCGTGTCGGGGCCCGTTCACAGGTTACACGGGGTTCCCAGGGATCGCTCTTTCAAGCACTGGGTGCCCGGGGGGTCACGACGCTGTGCATCCCCTGGTGGCCTCCCACAGAATCTTTTCTAATGCTAAAATATCCCTCAAATTGCAGAACAATATTCTGAAGGAGGAGGGTCAAGTTTTTTCCACACTTCAGCAATCGTTAATTTAATTGCTGATAATAACATAAATTGCATCCTCTGCAATCGCTGTGATGATCTTTCAACTCTTGTGGGCGAACACCTAAAAGGAAGCAGTCTGGTTTAATTTCCACCGAGAAACCTAGAATATTTCTAAAGGGCGCTAAGGATTTTTTACATATCATATCATGTGCAATTTAGGGCAAGTCAGACAAATATAAATTTCATACCCAGCCATGTCAAACCCTCACCAACACATCTTAGTCTGACCTGGGAACATTCTATGTAGTTTGGAAGGGACCAAATACCTACTGAATGTTTTATGCCAGGACTCTAATTTGCACTGAAGCACTAAATCTCAGGATTTCTGACCATGTGTGTTCCCATCTTTCTTCTCCCCATTGGCTTGACAACCTTCTTTCCAAAACTCTCACATAGCTCCTCCTCAATTGATGCCCAGCAGACTTTCGGACCCTACTCATTTTATAGGCGTTTGTGCATTAGAAGCAGAGTCACAAAATCTGTGAGTTTCTTATTGCCCCCACTTTAATTTGTTTAGCTAGGACCTAATCTCTAATCTGTAGATATTTTAGTTCATCCGACTTGTCAACCACAAAATTCTTCTTGCATTGTTTGAAAGATTTTATCTCCCCTCCCTAAAACATACTGCCGGTGCTTGACACATGCCACCCCTCCACCTTGCAAAACACTTATGACTAAGATCTGGTGTCATTTGCGGATTCTGATGAATAGGGATTAAGGGGGTAGGGAACATGGGTATATTATACAGTCTGTTGAATACATACCAGGTATACAAATGTGTCCCTGTAACTAATGAATTATGAATATTTTCAGGTTGATCCTCCTCCTTAAATCACAGGAGATGCCTTAATGGTTGCCCCACTACCACATGTTCCATCATGTCCCAGGTTTTATCTGTATTCCTTAATACCCATTCAAAAATAATTCTAATCTGTGCTGTGTTAAAATATCATCCCATATCTGGGAATGCCAGACCTCCTTGTTTCCTTGTGGCCTTCAACAATGCCTTAGAAAGCCTTGATGATTTTCCTCCCCCAACTTATTGTCGGATTCATTTACTCAGATTTAGAAATAACGATTTGGGCACCGCTACTGGTAAAGCTTCCAAGAGGAACAATAACTGAGGAAGTAGCATCATCTTCAATGCTTCTATTTTTCCTAGCAAAGAAACACGTCATCTGCCATATATTTAAATCTTACTTGATCTCCTGCATTCACGCTGCAATGCTCAGAGGGCAAGTATTATTTTTTTACTTACAATGTCACCATCTCTTTTCAACGTATATACAAAGCCACTTTTCGACCTATTGTCCGAACATATTATTCTATTTTACCAACTTTGCGGACTTTACACAGCTATTGATTGAACTATCTGGTGACTTTATTACTGATCAACACCACTTACAGACTCTTGAAATCTTGGATGGGTTGCAACTGGAGGTGTTTAAATGGCGCTAAAACAGAGCTGATGTTTGTGCCTTCGATATGGAAACTAGTGAAGTAAAAAAAAAAAGATAATTAGTTTTGCATCAATTCGAATTTAAGACCATTGGTGTTACCCTAGATTCCTCAATTACTATGGACTGCCACACCAGTGCTCTGGTAAGATCTTCTAGCTTTCATTAAAGGTTGCTTCTGCACATTCGCCCTTATCTGTCTGAAAAAAAAAACTGTGCCACAGTTGCTAGTGCAGTTGTTTTCACCAAATTAGATTATTGTAACAGCTTGCTTGTTGGAAATGATGTCAAAAACATTCTTAAATTGCAAGTTGTACAAAATGACACAGTTCAAACAATTGCCCTCAATAGTCGCTGTCAACATATTTCTGATCATAGGAAAGACTTGCATTGGCTTCCGGTGAAGGCAAGAGTGGAATTTAAAGTGCTTTCCATGGTACACAAATGCCTAAATGGTCAGGCTCCTAGTCATTTGACCAAAGTTATTCAGTCTTATAAACCAATTCATCTATGTGATTTCACCAAATGAAATTTCAGAGAATACCTTTTTACTGAAAGAATAACAAATGTTTTATTTATTTGTATTGGGGGATCCCCTCCCAAACCCACCATTTCCTGTGCTTCGAAACCCTCCCCAACCCTTTTTTCCCCTTTACCCCACCCCATGTACATTTTAATCAAACATTTGGTATTTTTTCAGTTTTTTTGTTTCGGTAAAAAAGTAATTCCCTGTTTTTTATTCGGTAACTTCACTGGATACCAAACCAACTGCTCTTTTTCGGTATAATTCTCAAGCACTGCTTTTTTGTCCCACAGTTCGCCAAACAGGAGGCAAGGGGAAATCTTTTTGTTCCCTTGGTCCTACACTTAAGAACAAACTGCCACTGTATATCTAACTCACATCTAGCTTCCTCATGTTTAGGAAGCAATTTAAAACTCTGCTGTTTTAAGAAACTTCTCTTGCAGAATATTGATTGGATGAATACAACTCAGAAACTGTCTCAGTTTAAGTTGTATTCACATATGGTGTCCTATTATAAATATATGGGCTGCATGGAACTTTACTTATATTCCTTTACAAATACAGGGTGGCGAAATTGGTTTATGAGATTCATATTTAATGTTTTGCTCACTGGGGAAATACTCGCTGTAAGAGCAAAACACTTCTGACACACAATAGTGTGTAGACATTGTAGGGATCCTGATGTAAAAGAAACACTGAGACATCTGTTGCTTGAGTGTCCGGCCCTGATCAAGAAGAGACTGCATTATTTCTCTCGCTTTGTCCCTGATGTATCTAATGTGGACCTGAACCAAATGTGGAAATGTATGCTTTTCGACAAATAAATCCCATTGCAATTAGCAGTTGTCAGATTTCTTAAGATGGAGTGTGGCCTTTCTTAATTTTTTATATACTCGTTTCAGAAATCTGGAAATTTATATCGTCCTATGAACTGTCTATTAACAGGCGGATGTGATTTAGTATGAATTTTGTATTTGTTTGATAATTATTGTCTAGCATATAAACAGGCTGATGTAACCTAGTATGAATTTTAGTATCTGCCGGTTAAGTATTTTCTGACGAACATTGAACAATTCTTTGTTTGCTTTTAGATGAATTGTTTTATTGAAATATTGTCTAAATTTTAGATGTGAAATTTTAGATGTGAATTTGTAGATGTGAAATTGCGTCTTATTCTCTTTTTTCTGTACAATTTTGTAAAGGTTTTTCCAAAACCATATACAAATAAAATAAATGAAATAAAAACATCTGCTGTTTGAGAAGTATTAACAATACCAGAATCTGAATCGGTCTTTGACTTGACCTCCCCTGCTGTCCTCTGATTCATTTGCTTTGGTTTTCTCATGTTGTTTGTCTGTTTTGTTTTATGTGCGTGTTCTGATGACTGTGGGTTCGTGTATGATCTCGTTTCTCAGCACAATTTTAATGCTAAGAGGCACAGGGGAGTGCTAAAAATTAATGTGATATTATCCCACTGAAAATGGACGACTGATCCCGATGGGATACCAAACATAGTAATGAAGGCGCAACTGGAGTTATAGGCACATAACCTATTAAGAATGTTTACAAACATTGAAAAAAGTGGGTCCCTGCCAAAAAGTTGCCACCGAGCTATATTGTTGGTGCCTATTTTTAAAAAAATCAACAGGGAAGATCCACACAATTACCGATTAATAGCGTTAATGGACACAAGCAAAAAAAGTTTTGCTAGCGTACTATTGCAGAAATTGACAAACTGGGCAGAAGACAATAACATACTTAGTTAATATCAAACAGGAACCAGGACGAATTATAACACGCTAACACATATATCCATGATTCAATATCAGAAGGCAGAGGTGGAAAAGAGTAATATTCCATACTTGTGTGTATGTTGTGTGGATTTCTCAAAGGCGTTTGATCTAGTGCCCCGAGCTACACACTGAAAAAACTATCAGACTGGGGACTGGAAAAAAATGTTCTGCTGTATTACATCAAACTTCTCTTCACAAATACATTAATGGCAATCTGCTTAAACGTGGCCGGGCACTGTATGAAATTTCAGGAGACCAACACAGGGGTGGATGCTATGGCCAGTATTATACAATCTCTTTACAGCAGACATTGAAACAATATTCATTGACATAAACATTTGCCCTCCTAAGGTTAATGGTATGAAGATCCCAATGTTGGCTTATGCCGACAATATTATAATATTCAATTGCACCCAGATTGGGTTACAGAAATCATTACATTTGTTGGCAAAATACGCAGACAAGAATGGCATGGTGATCAATACTGACAAAACAAAAACATTAAGGTTAAGTAAAAAGAATATTGGTCACAACAAATTTACTTGGCAAATTAACAATTCTCGACTAGCAAATGGATTAGAATACAACTATTTGGGATTCTGCATATCAGCAAATACCTCTGGGAAATTTTATTACGATAAAATCCATGACAAAGTATGGAAGAAGTGGTTAGCAATAAAGCACTACGTAAGTCACAGTGGAGGTAACAATATAGAGGGTCTCATAGAAATATACAGAGTCTGTATTATACCTACCATCATGTATGGTTTGGCTGTTCTAAACCTCAGTCAGATAACCTGGCTTGAGTGCCTAGAAAGTAAAATACTCTGTTATATTATAAATGTAACAAAATCAGTACCAGTCGAGGCGCTACGACTTGAGTACGGGGTGACTGCATTACGGACAACTTGGCTAATGCAAATAACCTTTTTATTTGAAAAAATAAAATGTAGTATGGTAGTGTCTAACCACTGGTGTAGGTTGCTTTAGACAATCACTGTAAAAACAGTTATCTAACATTACTTAGAGAATCCGCAGAAAGTTTTATGGCCCTTTTGAATTTAGATAAGGATATATTCGCACAAGATTCCAATGCGGAAAGCAAAAAAAAAAGAAAGCCAAGGACTGGGATATGGCAAATAATGTTGATATTTTGCATGCAAAGAAAATATACCAGGACTTAGCCCAACAGGGTTGGCAAAGACATATCCTTCCGGTTACTTGACAAAGTTTACCTGCATAGAGCTTAAGTGTTTTTATGTTGCATCTATGAATTAACCTTTTGTAGACAAGCGAGTTTACAGGAGTGTGGTCTGAAATGCCATATGAAGAAAGGTTATGTAGACGCTGTAACACAGCAATAGAAACTAGTCGACATATCTTGACTCAATGTAAATCCTTACAGTTTATGTATGATAGGGGCCACGGAAAATTCTTGAGAAAATTGGAGGACTCTGGAAGGGATCAATTTTGGACTGCCATACATGGGGCTACCTCAGTGGTGATGACCTCAGCAGCTTTTGACATATGGAAAGGGATTCAAATAGAGGACGATGCAAAAAGAAAAAAAAAATAGCATAAATGCGTATTTTAAGGTAACTACAAAGTAAAGATTTGTTTATTAAGGATTCTTTGGAAATTTTATATGAGTTGGAAATGTCATAGGTGTTGTATTGATTTTGTAAGATATGTTGTTGTTTATTTTGATAATTTGTTTATTTTGATAATCTTTTGTTGTAAATGTGCTTAAAATGTTAATGAATGAAACTGAATGCACTAACTGAGGCATAAATTGGGACTGGTTCCTCTCTCTATTCGCGACCGGTGGAGGCTTCTTAACAACTATAGCAAAATGAATGCTCCCCCTCCAGACTCCCTCTATGAGGAACTGCACACTATGCTTGAACTCGGTCAACCACCTTCTATAGTTACTTTTCAATTAAACATGGAAAAACTCCTTGCAGAAATGTGTCTAACGTGGAGGATCTAGTGACTAGAACGGGTTACGCAAAAAAAAACTCTTCAACTACGATTGGTGCAGAACTATTGATGCATTAAGTCAATACACTTGTTATAAGGAAAATGTAATGTTCCCCTTGAAAAGGCATCCATGACAACTCCATCTTTTACGCTTTCCTTCAAATAAGGTGCGAGAAATGTATTTAAGTTTGAAATTAAACTAGGTGTGGACGTATGAAAAGATAAAATACTGGAGCTCTACACGTTCCAAACTGGCTCCAGATCAGTGCAGGTTCTGCAACGCTGTCAACCAGCTGGAGACTCGCAAACACCTTGTGATTTTCTGTGAATGCTTTAATCATCAGTGTATTGCTGCTTTTGGACAAGACATAATTGGGGAGACTCTCCTCTCACGTGAATCCTTGTGGTCACGTTGTATGTTGGGTACCTCCCTTAAAATCGTGTTACCATTAACCCAGTTCCTGGTCCAGATCAATGCGGCATTGGCTCTTAAAAAGAGCTGTGACTCAGAAATATCTGAATCCAAATGCGCTGCTTGAACAAGCTTGTCTATATTATTATTACTACACAATTCATAGCACTCCGATGCAAGTTCTTATGTCTATATGCAATTTCAATGAACCGTGTTAGTTACGTAAACGATTTCCCAAGTGATTTTGGGAGGACCCATCCAGAGTGATCTCCTAACATCAACTTGGAGTATCTTATAAAAGTGCTGCTCTATTGCACTTGAAATGCTCTCTATAAAGAGCAACTGAATTATGCACTTTTTTGCTGCTGTACTTGGGATCAATCCATTCTTGTAAACCAGAATTTCTGTATTTGTGAACTACTTGTTTTCATTCATTGTCGGTGTTCTATTAAACAAAATATTCAGATGTTGTAAGGTGCGAACATAAATCGATATGATGCTACTTTGGATTTAAAGTCATACTAAGGCCCATGTACACTGGGGCCTTCACCCTGTTTGTTTATGGATGATCTTTTATTCTTGTTTTATGTAATTTATTGAATTTTACAGAAATTGGTCTCTTGACTTAGTAGGTTCGTATGATGTCTCACGAATCAATTGTTAATTGTTGATGTATTTTACTTGATACTACATGTTCCACATGTGTCTTTTGCAGTTTGTACCTCTACTGTTGTAAACGGTTTTTTTTAAAAAACTAAACACAACAATAAAAATAATAATTAAAAAAACTAAATGCACAATAAAAGAAATAAAATGGACAACTTGCTGGCACAGTGCTAGACTAATATAGGCTCAACGTGTATATACGATCTGTAGATTGCACTCACATCAGTTTTCAAAGATTGAGCTCATCATCAGACTCGTTCATTGATCAAGCCTTCCGCCGTCTGTTCTGGCTTCACTGTACCATGTGTTTCCAGGGCAGTAGAGTGCTTGGACTCTTACTTCGTATCTGGGGACCACAATCAGCTCCTCTCAGGGGACCCCCAGTGGGCATGACTCACACTGCCAAGATACCAGGCACAGCAGCCATTATTCCCTGCGTATCATCGCCACTGTGCCAGGAGATCAGTGACAAACTTCAATCCCTCATCAACAACATATTCCAGGTCTCCCTGCTCCACCTGAGGGAAAATCCAAAATGGTATAAGCTTATTTAGGGGATCCCATGACGCGCACGGGCTGGAGTGCTTGGAGCTTATATCTTCTCAGTTCTGCTCCAGAAATCGTTTTTTGAAGAGAGTGCAATATAGCTAAAGTAACACATACGACTTTCCTGACCTACATATTTGTGGGAATTTGAGATACTCTCATCCGTGCTGAGTAAGGACTATTAATAGCAGCAGTTCACCATCCTATACTAAGTTACAGAGGCTATTTCCCCCTGAACCCGTAATTTTGAAACAACATACAAACCTTGTCTACTTGGTTCTCGTGGTTTGTGCTTCCTCTACCAAGATTGACTACAGGTCATGAATATTCCCAATTGATTTAAATAATATCAATTTAAATATGCAAGAGTTATCAAATTATATGCCTCTAATAGTATGCTTGTGTTAGATTTAGTAATATCACCAAATTCCTATACCAGACCTTGCAAACCAATATGATGAATACCCTGGCCATATCAAGAGGGAACGGTAACTCTTCTCAGCTGGGTATGGGAGGGCTACCAGCGAGAAATAGAGCCAGTCCTACCCTTAAGGTGGACTGTGGTAGTTGGGAGAGCCCCAATTCCTGTTCCAGTCTATTTCTGAGCAGTCCATCTTTGCTTCATTCCATTCCTTAACAGGATGCTTTACAGTGTTTTTTGTTTCTCTTAGTTGCATTGCACCCCAACAGGAAACCAGCAGGTAGCACCCAAAGGAGAACAGCAGTGATGGGTCACCTTCCACCCGCCAGGAGACTGAGATTCGACCACTAGTTTTCAGCCTCCCCAAGAGCCTGTATGCCACTGTCACAGGAGAAAGGCCGGCAGAAAGAGAGCTGAGAGCTGTGGCGTCACAAGTTTGCTGCAGAGTGGCAAGCAGTGTTGCTCTGCTGTTCAGCATCAGCAAGCACACAGAGACACTGCCGACAACCCTGGACCAACAAAGACTAATACAGGGCATACAGCCCTCTCCAACAACAGGACTTGCTTTTGGGGCCCAAAAAGCAAAGGCCCCAGACACAAATCCAAGCATTCAGTATACCAGCCCGCCATGGGTATTCTGCATTGGTTCTACTAGAAAGACATGGGTGGAGCTTAGCACGCTATTTGTAAACTTTGCAAAAAACAACCAATCCCGGGTGGGGTGAACAGGACCAGATCAGCCTAGAGACAGAGAGCTAAGCCAGAAAGAAGGAGGGATATATAAATAGGCAACAGGAAGCAGGGAGTGTGGCTTATTCGGATGTGGTCAGAGGAAGAAGAGGTGGCAGGCCAAGAGACCAGCAGAAGGGAGGACGAAGCTTTGTAATGTTGGGGTCATCATTTTGAAGAAGGTGAAGTATCCACTAGCCAAACCCAGCATTTCCTCATTTATCACTTACAGGGGAAGACCCTCATTGAAAAGCCCACCTGGAGGATGAGGGGAACCCAGTATAAATGCAGTGTGTGTTGCAGGAGCACAAAGGGAGGTTGGAGTGAAATAAGCAGAAGCTGGAGATGTGGAGGGTAGGGAGGTGAGCGCAAAGAGGGTCAAGTGGGAGGTAATAATATCAGGAAGTCAAAGTATTTAGAAGGAAGTAGTGGGAGTACCAAAGTTTAAAGAAGAGCTGTTAACATCTAACTAGAGGTTGTAGAAGGAGGCGAGAGCACTGAAGAAGGAGAAGGAGGGAAGAGAAATGTGAAGGACGTGATAACTCCAGATGGTTAGAGTTGGCAGAGGAAGGTAGCTGGATGGAAGAAACTAAGAGAGGGCGTGGTGAGAGTTAAGGACAGGACAAAGGGGGTGAAGCTGATGGAGGACAGGTCCAAAAGGAGGAGATGATATTAGGACCCAAACGTAGGAATAAGATGGCAGAGCACAGGGGGGCAGGAGAAGGTGCTGAAACCCAGAGGATGCGAGTTGTGGACATCAGGGCCCAGGCATGAGACAGAAGCAGTAACTTTAGAGTAAGTAGGCTATATGGAGGAGGTAGAGTGGGAAGTGAAGAAGAGAATGAGGAAGGCCAGTGCATAGATAGTGAGAACAGGAAGGTTCCATGAGTCAGGTTGATCCTAGGCAGGACAAGATGATGAGTCGAGGAATGAGACAAGGACAGGGAGGTTATTATCAGCTTAGAGATACAAAGGGAAAGGAACCAAGCACATGCTCACCAGTGAACTAGGGACCCCTTTCTAGCTCTCCCTGCTGTCGCTGTCCACAACCTCTGACCTGTCTAGACATTGTGACTTCAGGCTATTAAGGCATTGTGCCAGAACCAGTTCTGGGGAAAAGGGCCCCGGAAATTGAACAATGGGGCTAGCCGGGGTGAAAGAAGAGGGTTTGGTACAGTCTACAACGGATGAGGTGAAGCCGCTTCCTATACACTATGTGGACTGGGCCATTGGCTTTATGGGCCTAAAAGCCTAAATGCCCAGATCTGGTGGGAGAAAGACATTTGTAGGGAAGACAATAGAGATGGTTTTGTGGGAATATCCCATTTTCTTTCAATTTTAAGTTGGCCCATCTGGCCAGAGTCACCAAATAAAATAGTAAACAACACTACTTGGCTTGATGTTTTTCTTTAATCCCATGCGACCTGTGGCACATTTGATGCCAGATGTGGGTTAGAGAAGGCTTAAACTGGCTAGCTGGCCCAAGAAACTAATGCCACGACCCTACTCAGGGCAGGGACCCTCACCCTCCCACCCCACTACTGTGGGAAATGTTCTTCCCAGGCTCCCTAACCTGGATTTCAAACTATACTGTCCACCACTCTGGGCTGTGGAACTAAACCTAAGAAGAGGGTAATTTGCAGATACCACCCAACCCCGGGGATCCACCACCCAGACCATAATGACAAGTACCCAATAATCCACCCTAGCAGGTTATTCAGGGAGCTCTTTCAGATCGGAGGACGTATTAATACATTTTCTGATGACAATGATTCGTATGACCCCTGTGAACCCAATGACTGAGCCAGCATGCTTGTGATTCTGCATACCTGATCCCAGTTTTTAAGTGGCAAGACTCCTGTAAAGCCAAATTAACCATAACCTTGACTTCTGGTCAACTGTACCCACATCCTGCATGACCCCAAGCTGGAAAGACATCAGAAGGTGTCTAAGGAGCTACACAAGTCCTTGTTTCCCAAACCCTTTCACAACAGTTAAATAGCCCATGCAAGATGCAGAATGATGCAGGAAATTCAGGCTTAAGAGAAGCCCGAACTGCAGAAGGAACCCCAACATTGCAAGCAACATTGCCAAGCATCCTTCAGAAATTGGCATTTGGGCAGTTAACCCTCCTTGGACATTTGCAGAGTAGAGCTACAGCACCAGCAGTCTCCAACTCACAAAAATATGCAAAAGAGGAGGAATATTTTCTAGAGAATAGCAGGGGCCACCCGGCGGGGGGAAGACCAGCTGGCCAACTCAGGCTGTTTACAAAGTCCTCAATGCTGAATGAAGGGTGGACTGAATGTGACACACTTAGAAAAGATATTCTGGTGAGATTGGGATGGGGCTCCAAATGCCACTATCAAAAGGTAAACGAGGTTCATTTGCAACCCCAGAGAGTTCATGGAAGGTGTCGTACCAGATTAGATTCCTGATTGAGAAATGAGCAGAGCAGGAGTTGAGGCAAGGAAAAGGTGAACTCATCCTGGAACAGTTCATGGACTCCCTGCCAACCTGCAGAAACACATGCAGCAGTTCAATAGGTCACCTCTAGAGGTGGGGTCAGCCAGTGAGGTACAGTGGGCACAACAGTAGAAACCCAGTGAACCTGATCCTCTGCCCCGCAATCTAGGTCCAGCCCCTTCTACAAGAGAAATCGGTGCTGTCAGAGAACCAAGGCCATCGCTAGACAGCAGGCCCAGAAACAAGGCTCCACCAACCATTCCTTTGAGGTTTAGAAACAGCAGCATCACCCAGAAACTGGTCTCTGAACGAATGTACCTGGGAATTCTGGAGCCATGAAAGA
Source organism: Ambystoma mexicanum (assembly GCF_040938575.1). NCBI lineage: Eukaryota > Metazoa > Chordata > Amphibia > Caudata > Ambystomatidae > Ambystoma > Ambystoma mexicanum. The sequence continues at coordinate 1,391,342,310 of NC_090921.1, forward strand.
ACCCCATAAAGGAACTCCGGGTATACCTAGGCATGCTCAACCCAGTGTTATACCTTTGGGCAATTAAGACGCTAGGCTCATGCCTATCCCAAACTATATGATGAGGCAGATGACCCCAATGATACGGTGATTAGAGGCGAAAAACAGATATCCAAAACCTCCAAAGAAGCAGAAATCCTAGCTCAGGGGCGATCAGAGAAGACCTACTACCTACCAATCTTAATGGAAGATTAGCTTGTTTGGGCTATGCTTGACTCTGATAGCAGAAAAACTGCAGTTCCATATTGGTGTTCCCAGAGCAGCTACATCCCCTGCACCTAGTCTCAGTCACTTGTGTTTATGGGGATTGGAACACATATCCAAAGGCCCAACTGAAAGACACTGTTGAAGCAGAGCTGTGCGAGGTGGGGATGGAACTATGCCCGGGTTGCTGGAAGACGTCTTCATCATCCCAGACCTTCCTCAATTCGACAATTGCTCAAGATGACCTTGGTGGCCCAGGTGGAAGAATTGTTGGCACTACAGAAGGACCTATGCATTTGGTTGCGAGAACCACCGAAGGAGATGTTGTTTTCCTGGGATTCCTTGCCAGAATTAGGAACGACCTCCTGCAGGTTCTGGCATTCCATACAAATTCCCATAGAGAGAAACCAGTGGGAAAGCTGTAGATATGGAACAGAGTCTTCTGCCTGGCTCTGGGAACCATCAAGTTGGTGTCTCAGTGGGCCGGGTGCCATCCCAAGCCAGTGGATGCTGAGCTTTCATGAGTAGGAACCCCTGGTCACATTGACCTGGCTCCCATCACTTGTCAAGGGACAGTCACAATACCTTACGACAGATCAGTCCTATCACAGATCAGATTCCTTTCTTACGTCACTGGCCCAACAGGGAAGAACAGCCCGAAAGGCTTAAACCTTAACTCAAAATGTTGTAATACTCTGAATGGTAAAGGGGGAGGATTCATCTTCCCAATGGAGAGAGTCTAAAGCTCAACCTAGCCAGACCCAGATCTCCAAGACTGAAAGGTAAAGCGTTCCCTTTAAAAGAAACTCTTAAGTTATGGTAGCAGGTAGGAAGGGAGGGTGGACACTGCTACTCTTACCAGTGCACGTGGCATATCAAGGGAACTGTGTTTACAGATGTGCGAGGCCCGCAACGAGCACTGTGGCTCCATGAACACAATAAAGCTCGTAAGGCTTTTACGCCATGCATTAACCAAGCATCTCAGTTGTATTCATGCGTGTGGCAGAGAGGAGGAGCAGAAAGCAACTTGCGTTTCCCCTGCTCCCTTCCTCTCTGAAATACAAATGCATCAGCATTTACATTGGCATGCATTTTCATGCTGGTGCAAATGCTGGCAATACCTATGGAGTCGCCGGCTTTTTACACCAGAAAACAGCAGGCGGATGCATAGGGATCTATTGTAATCGCTGCCTGCCATGCATACATGGCAGGCAGCATTTGCTCAATTTGTACAGCGGAGTGCAAAAGGGGAGGGCAAAAGACAGCGTACATGCCTGTATGCCGCCTTATGCCCTCACCTTTTGCACCCCGCCGTGCAAATGATGACAATTTGGTGGCAGGGACCCGCCTAGGTGTAAGACTACACGTAACAGGTCCCGCCACCGAATTACGGGCTCATATAAAATGAGCTCCAATGTCTCCTGTCTGCGACACTCCAAGCACAGAGAAACTGGCACGAAGAACCATGTTAAGTTTTATTGTTTTACCAGGCCAGTAAATTTCCGAAATGGGCAACATTGCATCACTTCTCTCAATTGTTCAATATTACAAGATGAGGCAGATATAGGCTTCTTGCAACCCCGCCTGAACCCAAAGAGGCACCAGCAGAGCTCAAGAAATATAGACAGTACAGCCCTCCCTCAATACCCGCTCAGGCGGCGGACCCTCAGTGAAACGTCCAAACAGGGGGAGGAGACAACCCCGTAGAAATGCAGCTAGCCTCAGCTGCTGAGGGTGTGTTGCAGGGACAGGAGGCTCATGTGTGGTGAATGGTAGTGGTTGGAGAGCAGAGGAGGAAGCATAATCTGGTGACATGGAGGAGGCTGGAGAACTGGGGGGCAGTGAAGATCTGAAGGAGGTGGTGACCACAAAAAGGGTTAAGGTGGAGGTGTCACCATTGGTCATTGACCTGTCTTCTAACAATGCATTGTGCCAAAACGAGTCATGGAGTACAGGGCCCAGGAAAGCTTGCAACTAGACTACATGAAAGAACAGGATTCTGGTCCCCCATAAGCCCATAGTGAAGGAGGTGGGAGGTGAAGGAACCTCTGATAAGCTGTGTGGACTCGGACATTGGCTCCTGGGGTGCTCAGATCTAATTGGCCACATCCGGCACAAGAGAGTCATTTTTTTGGAGAAGACTATCGTTATTGTTCTGTAGGATGATGGCGGTTTCACATTTTCAGTTAAGCCATTTGCACACAGTCCCCGAATAAAATACTGAAATACAGTGTTAGGCATATGTCCATTTTAACGTCAGTGGAGAGTGACAATTAAGTGTTAGGTTAGGTGCGCGTGCATTATACTGGCGCGGCGGGAGAATGCCAAGGCCTTTTTAGCCACACATGTATTTGGTAGAATGCTAAGGCAGTGCGAGGCAGACATGTTTATTATAGGTGGATAAGACCGCCAAAGCAGAATTTGCAAATGCACATTTTTCAGTGGTAGTCACATGTAGATTGTATAAGCAAAAGAGGACGCCAAGGAAGTGTTAGGCACAAATGTGTTTTGAAGGTGGTGGCATCGATGCATTTTGTAGGCAGAGGAGAACAGCAAATCAGCATTAGGCATACATACATATTAAAGGTGGGAGAGAAAACCAAGGCAGGATTCAAAACACTAACATCTTGTAGGTAGGGGAGAAAGTCAAGGCTGTGTTGCAAATGGGCCTCATGCTGAGTTTGGTGCTAACTCGGCAATAAATACATCAATTTAGCACCAAAGTCACTTACCGTTACTGCCACTTCATCTCACAGGTTTTCCATAGGACAACAGGTTGTGATACAGCGGTGTTGATCACCTTGTTCGAAATCCATAGGACCGCACAGGGATTTAAGCTAAATTAACGCCTGTGGTTTGACCTTAAAGTGGCAGATTTATCTTCAGCTGCAGGACAATCCACCACTTTAAGGTCAACCCTATAATTTTGACAGTGCAGTACAAACGGCAGTAACTCTGTTACCACCAAAAAAAGAGCTGGTAAAGGAATTATCACCGTTTAATTCCTGCACCGTTGAACTCACAATAGTATTTTTATATGCAAATGCAGTATGTAGGCAGAGGAGAATGCCCAGGCAGTGTTAGGCAGAGGTGTGTTCTGTAGGCAGAGGAGAATGCCCAGGCAGTGTTAGGCAGAGGTGTGTTCTGTAGGCAGAGGAGAATGCCCAGGCAGTGTTAGGCAGAGGTGTGTTCTGTAGGCAGAGGAGAATGCCCAGGCAGTGTTAGGCAGAGGTGTGTTCTGTAGGCAGAGGAGAATGCCCAGGCAGTGTTAGGCAGAGGTGTGTTCTGTAGGCAGAGGAGAATGCCCAGGCAGTGTTAGGCAGAGGTGTGTTCTGTAGGCAGAGGAGAATGCCCAGGCAGTGTTAGGCAGAGGTGTGTTCTGTAGGCAGAGGAGAATGCCCAGGCAGTGTTAGGCAGAGGTGTGTTCTGTAGGCAGAGGAGAATGCCCAGGCAGTGTGTAGGCAGAGGAGAATGCCCAGGCAGTGTTAGGCAGAGGAGAATGCCCACGCAGTGTTAGGCAGAGGAGAATGCCCAGGCAGTGTTAGGCAGAGGTGTGTTCTGTAGGCAGAGGAGAATGCCCAGGCAGTGTTAGGCAGAGGTGTGTTCTGTAGGCAGAGGAGAATGCCCAGGCAGTGTTAGGCAGAGGTGTGTTCTGTAGGCAGAGGAGAATGCCCAGGCAGTGTGTAGGCAGAGGAGAATGCCCAGGCAGTGTTAGGCAGAGGAGAATGCCCACGCAGTGTTAGGCAGAGGAGAATGCCCAGGCAGTGTTAGGCAGAGGTGTGTTCTGTAGGCAGAGGAGAATGCCCAGGCAGTGTGTAGGCAGAGGAGAATGCCCAGGCAGTGTTAGGCAGAGGAGAATGCCCACGCAGTGTTAGGCAGAGGAGAATGCCCAGGCAGTGTTAGGCAGAGGAGAATGCCCAGGCAGTGTGTAGGCAGAGGAGAATGCCCAGGCAGTGTTAGGCAGAGGAGAATGCCCACGCAGTGTTAGGCAGAGGAGAATGCCCAGGCAGTGTTAGGCAGAGGTGTGTTCTGTAGGCAGAGGAGAATGCCCAGGCAGTGTGTAGGCAGAGGAGAATGCCCAGGCAGTGTTAGGCAGAGGAGAATGCCCAGGCAGTGTTAGGCAGAGGAGAATGCCCAGGCAGTGTTAGGCAGAGGTGTGTTCTGTAGGCAGAGGAGAATGCCCAGGCAGTGTTAGGCAGAGGTGTGTTCTGTAGGCAGAGGAGAATGCCCAGGCAGTGTTAGGCAGAGGTGTGTTCTGTAGGCAGAGGAGAATGCCCAGGCAGTGTTAGGCAGAGGTGTGTTCTGTAGGCAGAGGAGAATGCCCAGGCAGTGTTAGGCAGAGGTGTGTTCTGTAGGCAGAGGAGAATGCCCAGGCAGTGTTAGGCAGAGGTGTGTTCTGTAGGCAGAGGAGAATGCCCAGGCAGTGTGTAGGCAGAGGAGAATGCCCAGGCAGTGTTAGGCAGAGGAGAATGCCCACGCAGTGTTAGGCAGAGGAGAATGCCCACGCAGTGTTAGGCAGAGGAGAATGCCCAGGCAGTGTTAGGCAGAGGAGAATGCCCAGGCAGTGTGTAGGCAGAGGAGAATGCCCAGGCAGTGTTAGGCAGAGGAGAATGCCCAGGCAGTGTTAGGCAGAGGTGTGTTCTGTAGGCAGAGGAGAATGCCCAGGCAGTGTTAGGCAGAGGTGTGTTCTGTAGGCAGAGGAGAATGCCCAGGCAGTGTGTAGGCAGAGGAGAATGCCCAGGCAGTGTTAGGCAGAGGAGAATGCCCACGCAGTGTTAGGCAGAGGAGAATGCCCAGGCAGTGTTAGGCAGAGGAGAATGCCCAGGCAGTGTGTAGGCAGAGGAGAATGCCCAGGCAGTGTTAGGCAGAGGAGAATGCCCACGCAGTGTTAGGCAGAGGAGAATGCCCAGGCAGTGTTAGGCAGAGGAGAATGCCCAGGCAGTGTGTAGGCAGAGGAGAATGCCCAGGCAGTGTTAGGCAGAGGAGAATGCCCAGGCAGTGTTAGGCAGAGGAGAATGCCCAGGCAGTGTTAGGCAGAGGAGAATGCCCAGGCAGTGTGTAGGCAGAGGAGAATGCCCAGGCAGTGTTAGGCAGAGGAGAATGCCCAGGCAGTGTTAGGCAGAGGAGAATGCCCAGGCAGTGTTAGGCAGAGGAGAATGCCCAGGCAGTGTTAGGCAGAGGAGAATGCCCAGGCAGTGTTAGGCAGAGGAGAATGCCCAGGCAGTGTTAGGCAGAGGAGAATGCCCAGGCAGTGTTAGGCAGAGGAGAATGCCCAGGCAGTGTTAGGCAGAGGAGAATGCCCAGGCAGTGTGTAGGCAGAGGAGAATGCCCAGGCAGTGTGTAGGCAGAGGAGAATGCCCAGGCAGTGTTAGGCAGAGGAGAATGCCCACGCAGTGTTAGGCAGAGGAGAATGCCCAGGCAGTGTTAGGCAGAGGAGAATGCCCAGGCAGTGTTAGGCAGAGGAGAATGCCCAGGCAGTGTGTAGGCAGAGGAGAATGCCCAGGCAGTGTTAGGCAGAGGAGAATGCCCACGCAGTGTTAGGCAGAGGAGAATGCCCAGGCAGTGTTAGGCAGAGGAGAATGCCCAGGCAGTGTTAGGCAGAGGAGAATGCCCAGGCAGTGTTAGGCAGAGGAGAATGCCCAGGCAGTGTGTAGGCAGAGGAGAATGCCCAGGCAGTGTGTAGGCAGAGGAGAATGCCCAGGCAGTGTTAGGCAGAGGAGAATGCCCAGGCAGTGTTAGGCAGAGGAGAATGCCCACGCAGTGTTAGGCAGAGGAGAATGCCCAGGCAGTGTTAGGCAGAGGAGAATGCCCAGGCAGTGTTAGGCAGAGGAGAATGCCCAGGCAGTGTGTAGGCAGAGGAGAATGCCCAGGCAGTGTTAGGCAGAGGAGAATGCCCAGGCAGTGTTAGGCAGAGGAGAATGCCCAGGCAGTGTTAGGCAGAGGAGAATGCCCAGGCAGTGTTAGGCAGAGGAGAATGCCCAGGCAGTGTTAGGCAGAGGAGAATGCCCAGGCAGTGTTAGGCAGAGGAGAATGCCCAGGCAGTGTTAGGCAGAGGAGAATGCCCAGGCAGTGTTAGGCAGAGGAGAATGCCCAGGCAGTGTGTAGGCAGAGGAGAATGCCCAGGCAGTGTTAGGCAGAGGAGAATGCCCAGGCAGTGTTAGGCAGAGGAGAATGCCCAGGCAGTGTTAGGCAGAGGAGAATGCCCAGGCAGTGTGTAGGCAGAGGAGAATGCCCAGGCAGTGTTAGGCAGAGGAGAATGCCCAGGCAGTGTGTAGGCAGAGGAGAATGCCCAGGCAGTGTTAGGCAGAGGAGAATGCCCAGGCAGTGTGTAGGCAGAGGAGAATGCCCAGGCAGTGTTAGGCAGAGGAGAATGCCCAGGCAGTGTTAGGCAGAGGAGAATGCCCAGGCAGTGTTAGGCAGAGGAGAATGCCCAGGCAGTGTGTAGGCAGAGGAGAATGCCCAGGCAGTGTTAGGCAGAGGAGAATGCCCAGGCAGTGTGTAGGCAGAGGAGAATGCCCAGGCAGTGTTAGGCAGAGGAGAATGCCCAGGCAGTGTGTAGGCAGAGGAGAATGCCCAGGCAGTGTTAGGCAGAGGAGAATGCCCAGGCAGTGTGTAGGCAGAGGAGAATGCCCAGGCAGTGTTAGGCAGAGGAGAATGCCCAGGCAGTGTTAGGCAGAGGAGAATGCCCAGGCAGTGTTAGGCAGAGGAGAATGCCCAGGCAGTGTTAGGCAGAGGAGAATGCCCAGGCAGTGTTAGGCAGAGGAGAATGCCCAGGCAGTGTTAGGCAGAGGAGAATGCCCAGGCAGTGTTAGGCAGAGGAGAATGCCCAGGCAGTGTTAGGCAGAGGAGAATGCCCAGGCAGTGTTAGGCAGAGGAGAATGCCCAGGCAGTGTTAGGCAGAGGAGAATGCCCAGGCAGTGTTAGGCAGAGGAGAATGCCCAGGCAGTGTTAGGCAGAGGAGAATGCCCAGGCAGTGTTAGGCAGAGGAGAATGCCCAGGCAGTGTTAGGCAGAGGAGAATGCCCAGGCAGTGTTAGGCAGAGGAGAATGCCCAGGCAGTGTTAGGCAGAGGAGAATGCCCAGGCAGTGTTAGGCAGAGGAGAATGCCCAGGCAGTGTTAGGCAGAGGAGAATGCCCAGGCAGTGTTAGGCAGAGGAGAATGCCCACGCAGTGTTAGGCAGAGGAGAATGCCCACGCAGTGTTAGGCAGAGGAGAATGCCCACGCAGTGTTAGGCAGAGGAGAATGCCCAGGCAGTGTTAGGCAGAGGAGAATGCCCAGGCAGTGTTAGGCAGAGGAGAATGCCCAGGCAGTGTTAGGCAGAGGAGAATGCCCAGGCAGTGTTAGGCAGAGGAGAATGCCCAGGCAGTGTTAGGCAGAGGAGAATGCCCACGCAGTGTTAGGCAGAGGAGAATGCCCACGCAGTGTTAGGCAGAGGAGAATGCCCAGGCAGTGTTAGGCAGAGGAGAATGCCCAGGCAGTGTTAGGCAGAGGAGAATGCCCAGGCAGTGTTAGGCAGAGGAGAATGCCCAGGCAGTGTTAGGCAGAGGAGAATGCCCAGGCAGTGTTAGGCAGAGGAGAATGCCCACGCAGTGTTAGGCAGAGGAGAATGCCCACGCAGTGTTAGGCAGAGGAGAATGCCCAGGCAGTGTTAGGCAGAGGAGAATGCCCAGGCAGTGTTAGGCAGAGGAGAATGCCCAGGCAGTGTTAGGCAGAGGAGAATGCCCAGGCAGTGTTAGGCAGAGGAGAATGCCCAGGCAGTGTTAGGCAGAGGTGTGTTCAGTAGGCAGAGGAGAATGCCCAGGCAGTGTTAGGCAGAGGTGTGTTCTGTAGGCAGAGGAGAATGCCCAGGCAGTGTTAGGCAGAGGTGTGTTCTGTAGGCAGAGGAGAATGCCCAGGCAGTGTTAGGCAGAGGAGAATGCCCACGCAGTGTTAGGCAGAGGTGTGTTCTGTGGGCAGAGGAGAATGCCCACGCAGTGTTAGGCAGAGGTGTGTTCTGTGGGCAGAGGAGAATGCCCAGGCAGTGTGTAGGCAGAGGAGAATGCCCAGGCAGTGTGTAGGCAGAGGAGAATGCCCAGGCAGTGTTAGGCAGAGGAGAATGCCCACGCAGTGTTAGGCAGAGGAGAATGCCCACGCAGTGTGTAGGCAGAGGAGAATGCCCACGCAGTGTTAGGCAGAGGTGTGTTCTGTAGGCAGAGGAGAATGCCCAGGCAGTGTTAGGCAGAGGTGTGTTCTGTAGGCAGAGGAGAATGCCCAGGCAGTGTTAGGCAGAGGAGAATGCCCACGCAGTGTTAGGCAGAGGTGTGTTCTGTGGGCAGAGGAGAATGCCCACGCAGTGTTAGGCAGAGGTGTGTTCTGTGGGCAGAGGAGAATGCCCAGGCAGTGTGTAGGCAGAGGAGAATGCCCACGCAGTGTTAGGCAGAGGTGTGTTCTGTAGGCAGAGGAGAATGCCCAGGCAGTGTTAGGCAGAGGTGTGTTCTGTGGGCAGAGGAGAATGCCCAGGCAGTGTTAGGCAGAGGAGAATGCCCACGCAGTGTTAGGCAGAGGTGTGTTCTGTAGGCAGAGGAGAATGCCCACGCAGTGTTAGGCAGAGGTGTGTTCTGTAGGAGAGGAGAATGCCCAGGCAGTGTTAGGCAGAGGTGTGTTCTGTAGGCAGAGGAGAATGCCCAGGCAGTGTTAGGCAGAGGTGTGTTCTGTAGGCAGAGGAGAATGCCCAGGCAGTGTTAGGCAGAGGTGTGTTCTGTAGGCAGAGGAGAATGCCCAGGCAGTGTTAGGCAGAGGTGTGTTCTGTAGGCAGAGGAGAATGCCCAGGCAGTGTTAGGCAGAGGTGTGTTCTGTAGGCAGAGGAGAATGCCCAGGCAGTGTTAGGCAGAGGTGTGTTCTGTAGGCAGAGGAGAATGCCCAGGCAGTGTTAGGCAGAGGTGTGTTCTGTAGGCAGAGGAGAATGCCCAGGCAGTGTTAGGCAGAGGTGTGTTCTGTAGGCAGAGGAGAATGCCCAGGCAGTGTTAGGCAGAGGTGTGTTCTGTAGGCAGAGGAGAATGCCCAGGCAGTGTTAGGCAGAGGTGTGTTCTGTAGGCAGAGGAGAATGCCCAGGCAGTGTGTAGGCAGAGGAGAATGCCCAGGCAGTGTTAGGCAGAGGAGAATGCCCACGCAGTGTTAGGCAGAGGAGAATGCCCAGGCAGTGTTAGGCAGAGGTGTGTTCTGTAGGCAGAGGAGAATGCCCAGGCAGTGTTAGGCAGAGGTGTGTTCTGTAGGCAGAGGAGAATGCCCAGGCAGTGTTAGGCAGAGGTGTGTTCTGTAGGCAGAGGAGAATGCCCAGGCAGTGTGTAGGCAGAGGAGAATGCCCAGGCAGTGTTAGGCAGAGGAGAATGCCCACGCAGTGTTAGGCAGAGGAGAATGCCCAGGCAGTGTTAGGCAGAGGTGTGTTCTGTAGGCAGAGGAGAATGCCCAGGCAGTGTGTAGGCAGAGGAGAATGCCCAGGCAGTGTTAGGCAGAGGAGAATGCCCACGCAGTGTTAGGCAGAGGAGAATGCCCAGGCAGTGTTAGGCAGAGGAGAATGCCCAGGCAGTGTGTAGGCAGAGGAGAATGCCCAGGCAGTGTTAGGCAGAGGAGAATGCCCACGCAGTGTTAGGCAGAGGGGAATGCCCAGGCAGTGTTAGGCAGAGGTGTGTTCTGTAGGCAGAGGAGAATGCCCAGGCAGTGTGTAGGCAGAGGAGAATGCCCAGGCAGTGTTAGGCAGAGGAGAATGCCCAGGCAGTGTTAGGCAGAGGAGAATGCCCAGGCAGTGTTAGGCAGAGGTGTGTTCTGTAGGCAGAGGAGAATGCCCAGGCAGTGTTAGGCAGAGGTGTGTTCTGTAGGCAGAGGAGAATGCCCAGGCAGTGTTAGGCAGAGGTGTGTTCTGTAGGCAGAGGAGAATGCCCAGGCAGTGTTAGGCAGAGGTGTGTTCTGTAGGCAGAGGAGAATGCCCAGGCAGTGTTAGGCAGAGGTGTGTTCTGTAGGCAGAGGAGAATGCCCAGGCAGTGTTAGGCAGAGGTGTGTTCTGTAGGCAGAGGAGAATGCCCAGGCAGTGTGTAGGCAGAGGAGAATGCCCAGGCAGTGTTAGGCAGAGGAGAATGCCCACGCAGTGTTAGGCAGAGGAGAATGCCCACGCAGTGTTAGGCAGAGGAGAATGCCCAGGCAGTGTTAGGCAGAGGAGAATGCCCAGGCAGTGTGTAGGCAGAGGAGAATGCCCAGGCAGTGTTAGGCAGAGGAGAATGCCCAGGCAGTGTTAGGCAGAGGTGTGTTCTGTAGGCAGAGGAGAATGCCCAGGCAGTGTTAGGCAGAGGTGTGTTCTGTAGGCAGAGGAGAATGCCCAGGCAGTGTGTAGGCAGAGGAGAATGCCCAGGCAGTGTTAGGCAGAGGAGAATGCCCACGCAGTGTTAGGCAGAGGAGAATGCCCAGGCAGTGTTAGGCAGAGGAGAATGCCCAGGCAGTGTGTAGGCAGAGGAGAATGCCCAGGCAGTGTTAGGCAGAGGAGAATGCCCACGCAGTGTTAGGCAGAGGAGAATGCCCAGGCAGTGTTAGGCAGAGGAGAATGCCCAGGCAGTGTGTAGGCAGAGGAGAATGCCCAGGCAGTGTTAGGCAGAGGAGAATGCCCAGGCAGTGTTAGGCAGAGGAGAATGCCCAGGCAGTGTTAGGCAGAGGAGAATGCCCAGGCAGTGTTAGGCAGAGGAGAATGCCCAGGCAGTGTTAGGCAGAGGAGAATGCCCAGGCAGTGTGTAGGCAGAGGAGAATGCCCAGGCAGTGTTAGGCAGAGGAGAATGCCCAGGCAGTGTTAGGCAGAGGAGAATGCCCAGGCAGTGTTAGGCAGAGGAGAATGCCCAGGCAGTGTTAGGCAGAGGAGAATGCCCAGGCAGTGTTAGGCAGAGGAGAATGCCCAGGCAGTGTTAGGCAGAGGAGAATGCCCAGGCAGTGTTAGGCAGAGGAGAATGCCCAGGCAGTGTGTAGGCAGAGGAGAATGCCCAGGCAGTGTGTAGGCAGAGGAGAATGCCCAGGCAGTGTTAGGCAGAGGAGAATGCCCACGCAGTGTTAGGCAGAGGAGAATGCCCAGGCAGTGTTAGGCAGAGGAGAATGCCCAGGCAGTGTTAGGCAGAGGAGAATGCCCAGGCAGTGTGTAGGCAGAGGGGAATGCCCAGGCAGTGTTAGGCAGAGGAGAATGCCCACGCAGTGTTAGGCAGAGGAGAATGCCCAGGCAGTGTTAGGCAGAGGAGAATGCCCAGGCAGTGTTAGGCAGAGGAGAATGCCCAGGCAGTGTGTAGGCAGAGGAGAATGCCCAGGCAGTGTGTAGGCAGAGGAGAATGCCCAGGCAGTGTTAGGCAGAGGAGAATGCCCAGGCAGTGTTAGGCAGAGGAGAATGCCCAGGCAGTGTTAGGCAGAGGAGAATGCCCAGGCAGTGTTAGGCAGAGGAGAATGCCCAGGCAGTGTTAGGCAGAGGAGAATGCCCAGGCAGTGTTAGGCAGAGGAGAATGCCCAGGCAGTGTTAGGCAGAGGAGAATGCCCAGGCAGTGTGTAGGCAGAGGAGAATGCCCAGGCAGTGTGTAGGCAGAGGAGAATGCCCAGGCAGTGTTAGGCAGAGGAGAATGCCCACGCAGTGTTAGGCAGAGGAGAATGCCCAGGCAGTGTTAGGCAGAGGAGAATGCCCAGGCAGTGTTAGGCAGAGGAGAATGCCCAGGCAGTGTGTAGGCAGAGGAGAATGCCCAGGCAGTGTTAGGCAGAGGAGAATGCCCACGCAGTGTTAGGCAGAGGAGAATGCCCAGGCAGTGTTAGGCAGAGGAGAATGCCCAGGCAGTGTTAGGCAGAGGAGAATGCCCAGGCAGTGTTAGGCAGAGGAGAATGCCCAGGCAGTGTGTAGGCAGAGGAGAATGCCCAGGCAGTGTGTAGGCAGAGGAGAATGCCCAGGCAGTGTTAGGCAGAGGAGAATGCCCAGGCAGTGTTAGGCAGAGGAGAATGCCCAGGCAGTGTTAGGCAGAGGAGAATGCCCAGGCAGTGTTAGGCAGAGGAGAATGCCCAGGCAGTGTTAGGCAGAGGAGAATGCCCAGGCAGTGTTAGGCAGAGGAGAATGCCCAGGCAGTGTTAGGCAGAGGAGAATGCCCAGGCAGTGTGTAGGCAGAGGAGAATGCCCAGGCAGTGTTAGGCAGAGGAGAATGCCCAGGCAGTGTTAGGCAGAGGAGAATGCCCAGGCAGTGTTAGGCAGAGGAGAATGCCCAGGCAGTGTTAGGCAGAGGAGAATGCCCAGGCAGTGTTAGGCAGAGGAGAATGCCCAGGCAGTGTTAGGCAGAGGAGAATGCCCAGGCAGTGTGTAGGCAGAGGAGAATGCCCAGGCAGTGTTAGGCAGAGGAGAATGCCCAGGCAGTGTTAGGCAGAGGAGAATGCCCAGGCAGTGTTAGGCAGAGGAGAATGCCCAGGCAGTGTGTAGGCAGAGGAGAATGCCCAGGCAGTGTTAGGCAGAGGAGAATGCCCAGGCAGTGTGTAGGCAGAGGAGAATGCCCAGGCAGTGTTAGGCAGAGGAGAATGCCCAGGCAGTGTGTAGGCAGAGGAGAATGCCCAGGCAGTGTTAGGCAGAGGAGAATGCCCAGGCAGTGTTAGGCAGAGGAGAATGCCCAGGCAGTGTTAGGCAGAGGAGAATGCCCAGGCAGTGTGTAGGCAGAGGAGAATGCCCAGGCAGTGTGTAGGCAGAGGAGAATGCCCAGGCAGTGTGTAGGCAGAGGAGAATGCCCAGGCAGTGTTAGGCAGAGGAGAATGCCCAGGCAGTGTGTAGGCAGAGGAGAATGCCCAGGCAGTGTTAGGCAGAGGAGAATGCCCAGGCAGTGTTAGGCAGAGGAGAATGCCCAGGCAGTGTTAGGCAGAGGAGAATGCCCAGGCAGTGTTAGGCAGAGGAGAATGCCCAGGCAGTGTTAGGCAGAGGAGAATGCCCAGGCAGTGTTAGGCAGAGGAGAATGCCCAGGCAGTGTTAGGCAGAGGAGAATGCCCAGGCAGTGTTAGGCAGAGGTGTGTTCTGTAGGCAGAGGAGAATGCCCACGCAGTGTTAGGCAGAGGTGTGTTCTGTAGGCAGAGGAGAATGCCCAGGCAGTGTTAGGCAGAGGAGAATGCCCAGGCAGTGTTAGGCAGAGGAGAATGCCCAGGCAGTGTTAGGCAGAGGAGAATGCCCAGGCAGTGTGTAGGCAGAGGAGAATGCCCAGGCAGTGTTAGGCAGAGGAGAATGCCCAGGCAGTGTTAGGCAGAGGAGAATGCCCAGGCAGTGTGTAGGCAGAGGAGAATGCCCAGGCAGTGTTAGGCAGAGGAGAATGCCCAGGCAGTGTGTAGGCAGAGGAGAATGCCCAGGCAGTGTTAGGCAGAGGAGAATGCCCAGGCAGTGTTAGGCAGAGGAGAATGCCCAGGCAGTGTTAGGCAGAGGAGAATGCCCACGCAGTGTTAGGCAGAGGAGAATGCCCACGCAGTGTTAGGCAGAGGAGAATGCCCACGCAGTGTTAGGCAGAGGAGAATGCCCAGGCAGTGTTAGGCAGAGGAGAATGCCCAGCGCAGTGTTAGGCAGAGGAGAATGCCCACGCAGTGTTAGGCAGAGGAGAATGCCCACGCAGTGTTAGGCAGAGGAGAATGCCCACGCAGTGTTAGGCAGAGGAGAATGCCCAGGCAGTGTTAGGCAGAGGAGAATGCCCAGGCAGTGTTAGGCAGAGGTGTGTTCTGTAGGCAGAGGAGAATGCCCAGGCAGTGTTAGGCAGAGGTGTGTTCTGTAGGCAGAGGAGAATGCCCAGGCAGTGTTAGGCAGAGGTGTGTTCTGTAGGCAGAGGAGAATGCCCAGGCAGTGTTAGGCAGAGGTGTGTTCAGTAGGCAGAGGAGAATGCCCAGGCAGTGTTAGGCAGAGGTGTGTTCTGTAGGCAGAGGAGAATGCCCAGGCAGTGTTAGGCAGAGGTGTGTTCTGTAGGCAGAGGAGAATGCCCAGGCAGTGTTAGGCAGAGGTGTGTTCTGTAGGCAGAGGAGAATGCCCAGGCAGTGTTAGGCAGAGGTGTGTTCTGTAGGCAGAGGAGAATGCCCAGGCAGTGTTAGGCAGAGGTGTGTTCTGTAGGCAGAGGAGCATGCCCAGGCAGTGTTAGGCAGAGGTGTGTTCTGTAGGCAGAGGAGCATGCCCAGGCAGTGTTAGGCAGAGGTGTGTTCTGTAGGCAGAGGAGAATGCCCAGGCAGTGTTAGGCAGAGGTGTGTTCTGTAGGCAGAGGAGAATGCCCAGGCAGTGTTAGGCAGAGGTGTGTTCTGTAGGCAGAGGAGAATGCCCAGGCAGTGTTAGGCAGAGGTGTGTTCTGTAGGCAGAGGAGAATGCCCAGGCAGTGTTAGGCAGAGGTGTGTTCTGTAGGCAGAGGAGAATGCCCAGGCAGTGTTAGGCAGAGGTGTGTTCTGTAGGCAGAGGAGAATGCCCAGGCAGTGTTAGGCAGAGGTGTGTTCTGTAGGCAGAGGAGAATGCCCAGGCAGTGTTAGGCAGAGGTGTGTTCTGTAGGCAGAGGAGCATGCCCAGGCAGTGTTAGGCAGAGGTGTGTTCTGTAGGCAGAGGAGAATGCCCAGGCAGTGTTAGGCAGAGGTGTGTTCTGTAGGCAGAGGAGAATGCCCAGGCAGTGTTAGGCAGAGGTGTGTTCTGTAGGCAGAGGAGAATGCCCAGGCAGTGTTAGGCAGAGGTGTGTTCTGTAGGCAGAGGAGAATGCCCAGGCAGTGTTAGGCAGAGGTGTGTTCTGTAGGCAGAGGAGAATGCCCAGGCAGTGTTAGGCAGAGGTGTGTTCTGTAGGCAGAGGAGAATGCCCAGGCAGTGTTAGGCAGAGGTGTGTTCTGTAGGCAGAGGAGAATGCCCAGGCAGTGTTAGGCAGAGGTGTGTTCTGTAGGCAGAGGAGAATGCCCAGGCAGTGTTAGGCAGAGGTGTGTTCTGTAGGCAGAGGAGAATGCCCAGGCAGTGTTAGGCAGAGGTGTGTTCTGTAGGCAGAGGAGAATGCCCAGGCAGTGTTAGGCAGAGGTGTGTTCTGTAGGCAGAGGAGAATGCCCAGGCAGTGTTAGGCAGAGGTGTGTTCTGTAGGCAGAGGAGAATGCCCAGGCAGTGTTAGGCAGAGGTGTGTTCTGTAGGCAGAGGAGAATGCCCAGGCAGTGTTAGGCAGAGGTGTGTTCTGTAGGCAGAGGAGAATGCCCAGGCAGTGTTAGGCAGAGGTGTGTTCTGTAGGCAGAGGAGAATGCCCAGGCAGTGTTAGGCAGAGGTGTGTTCTGTAGGCAGAGGAGAATGCCCAGGCAGTGTTAGGCAGAGGTGTGTTCTGTAGGCAGAGGAGAATGCCCAGGCAGTGTTAGGCAGAGGTGTGTTCTGTAGGCAGAGGAGAATGCCCAGGCAGTGTTAGGCAGAGGTGTGTTCTGTAGGCAGAGGAGAATGCCCAGGCAGTGTTAGGCAGAGGTGTGTTCTGTAGGCAGAGGAGAATGCCCAGGCAGTGTTAGGCAGAGGTGTGTTCTGTAGGCAGAGGAGAATGCCCAGGCAGTGTTAGGCAGAGGTGTGTTCTGTAGGCAGAGGAGAATGCCCAGGCAGTGTTAGGCAGAGGTGTGTTCTGTAGGCAGAGGAGAATGCCCAGGCAGTGTTAGGCAGAGGTGTGTTCTGTAGGCAGAGGAGAATGCCCAGGCAGTGTTAGGCAGAGGTGTGTTCTGTAGGCAGAGGAGAATGCCCAGGCAGTGTTAGGCAGAGGTGTGTTCTGTAGGCAGAGGAGAATGCCCAGGCAGTGTTAGGCAGAGGTGTGTTCTGTAGGCAGAGGAGAATGCCCAGGCAGTGTTAGGCAGAGGTGTGTTCTGTAGGCAGAGGAGAATGCCCAGGCAGTGTTAGGCAGAGGTGTGTTCTGTAGGCAGAGGAGAATGCCCAGGCAGTGTTAGGCAGAGGTGTGTTCTGTAGGCAGAGGAGAATGCCCAGGCAGTGTTAGGCAGAGGTGTGTTCTGTAGGCAGAGGAGAATGCCCAGGCAGTGTTAGGCAGAGGTGTGTTCTGTAGGCAGAGGAGAATGCCCAGGCAGTGTTAGGCAGAGGTGTGTTCTGTAGGCAGAGGAGAATGCCCAGGCAGTGTTAGGCAGAGGTGTGTTCAGTAGGCAGAGGAGAATGCCCAGGCAGTGTTAGGCAGAGGTGTGTTCTGTAGGCAGAGGAGAATGCCCAGGCAGTGTTAGGCAGAGGTGTGTTCTGTAGGCAGAGGAGAATGCCCAGGCAGTGTTAGGCAGAGGTGTGTTCTGTAGGCAGAGGAGAATGCCCAGGCAGTGTTAGGCAGAGGTGTGTTCTGTAGGCAGAGGAGAATGCCCAGGCAGTGTTAGGCAGAGGTGTGTTCTGTAGGCAGAGGAGAATGCCCAGGCAGTGTTAGGCAGAGGTGTGTTCTGTAGGCAGAGGAGAATGCCCAGGCAGTGTTAGGCAGAGGTGTGTTCTGTAGGCAGAGGAGAATGCCCAGGCAGTGTTAGGCAGAGGTGTGTTCTGTAGGCAGAGGAGAATGCCCAGGCAGTGTTAGGCAGAGGTGTGTTCTGTAGGCAGAGGAGAATGCCCAGGCAGTGTTAGGCAGAGGTGTGTTCTGTAGGCAGAGGAGAATGCCCAGGCAGTGTTAGGCAGAGGTGTGTTCTGTAGGCAGAGGAGAATGCCCAGGCAGTGTTAGGCAGAGGTGTGTTCTGTAGGCAGAGGAGAATGCCCAGGCAGTGTTAGGCAGAGGTGTGTTCTGTAGGCAGAGGAGAATGCCCAGCAGTGTTAGGCAGAGGTGTGTTCTGTAGGCAGAGGAGAATGCCCAGGCAGTGTTAGGCAGAGGTGTGTTCTGTAGGCAGAGGAGAATGCCCAGGCAGTGTTAGGCAGAGGTGTGTTCTGTAGGCAGAGGAGAATGCCCAGGCAGTGTTAGGCAGAGGTGTGTTCTGTAGGCAGAGGAGAATGCCCAGGCAGTGTTAGGCAGAGGTGTGTTCTGTAGGCAGAGGAGAATGCCCAGGCAGTGTTAGGCAGAGGTGTGTTCTGTAGGCAGAGGAGAATGCCCAGGCAGTGTTAGGCAGAGGTGTGTTCTGTAGGCAGAGGAGAATGCCCAGGCAGTGTTAGGCAGAGGTGTGTTCTGTAGGCAGAGGAGAATGCCCAGGCAGTGTTAGGCAGAGGTGTGTTCTGTAGGCAGAGGAGAATGCCCAGGCAGTGTTAGGCAGAGGTGTGTTCTGTAGGCAGAGGAGAATGCCCAGGCAGTGTTAGGCAGAGGTGTGTTCTGTAGGCAGAGGAGAATGCCCAGCAGTGTTAGGCAGAGGTGTGTTCTGTAGGCAGAGGAGAATGCCCAGGCAGTGTTAGGCAGAGGTGTGTTCTGTAGGCAGAGGAGAATGCCCAGGCAGTGTTAGGCAGAGGTGTGTTCTGTAGGCAGAGGAGAATGCCCAGGCAGTGTTAGGCAGAGGTGTGTTCTGTAGGCAGAGGAGAATGCCCAGGCAGTGTTAGGCAGAGGTGTGTTCTGTAGGCAGAGGAGAATGCCCAGGCAGTGTTAGGCAGAGGTGTGTTCTGTAGGCAGAGGAGAATGCCCAGGCAGTGTTAGGCAGAGGTGTGTTCTGTAGGCAGAGGAGAATGCCCAGGCAGTGTTAGGCAGAGGTGTGTTCTGTAGGCAGAGGAGAATGCCCAGGCAGTGTTAGGCAGAGGTGTGTTCTGTAGGCAGAGGAGAATGCCCAGGCAGTGTTAGGCAGAGGTGTGTTCTGTAGGCAGAGGAGAATGCCCAGGCAGTGTTAGGCAGAGGTGTGTTCTGTAGGCAGAGGAGAATGCCCACGCAGTGTTAGGCAGAGGTGTGTTCTGTAGGCAGAGGAGAATGCCCAGGCAGTGTTAGGCAGAGGTGTGTTCTGTAGGCAGAGGAGAATGCCCAGGCAGTGTTAGGCAGAGGTGTGTTCTGTAGGCAGAGGAGAATGCCCAGGCAGTGTTAGGCAGAGGTGTGTTCTGTAGGCAGAGGAGAATGCCCAGGCAGTGTTAGGCAGAGGTGTGTTCTGTAGGCAGAGGAGAATGCCCAGGCAGTGTTAGGCAGAGGTGTGTTCTGTAGGCAGAGGAGAATGCCCAGGCAGTGTTAGGCAGAGGTGTGTTCTGTAGGCAGAGGAGAATGCCCAGGCAGTGTTAGGCAGAGGTGTGTTCTGTAGGCAGAGGAGAATGCCCAGGCAGTGTTAGGCAGAGGTGTGTTCTGTAGGCAGAGGAGAATGCCCAGGCAGTGTTAGGCAGAGGTGTGTTCTGTAGGCAGAGGAGAATGCCCAGGCAGTGTTAGGCAGAGGTGTGTTCTGTAGGCAGAGGAGAATGCCCACGCAGTGTTAGGCAGAGGTGTGTTCTGTAGGCAGAGGAGAATGCCCAGGCAGTGTTAGGCAGAGGTGTGTTCTGTAGGCAGAGGAGAATGCCCAGGCAGTGTTAGGCAGAGGTGTGTTCTGTAGGCAGAGGAGAATGCCCAGGCAGTGTTAGGCAGAGGTGTGTTCTGTAGGCAGAGGAGAATGCCCAGGCAGTGTTAGGCAGAGGTGTGTTCTGTAGGCAGAGGAGAATGCCCAGGCAGTGTTAGGCAGAGGTGTGTTCTGTAGGCAGAGGAGAATGCCCAGGCAGTGTTAGGCAGAGGTGTGTTCTGTAGGCAGAGGAGAATGCCCAGGCAGTGTGTAGGCAGAGGAGAATGCCCAGGCAGTGTGTAGGCAGAGGAGAATGCCCAGGCAGTGTTAGGCAGAGGAGAATGCCCACGCAGTGTTAGGCAGAGGAGAATGCCCACGCAGTGTGTAGGCAGAGGAGAATGCCCACGCAGTGTTAGGCAGAGGTGTGTTCTGTAGGCAGAGGAGAATGCCCAGGCAGTGTTAGGCAGAGGTGTGTTCTGTAGGCAGAGGAGAATGCCCAGGCAGTGTTAGGCAGAGGAGAATGCCCACGCAGTGTTAGGCAGAGGTGTGTTCTGTGGGCAGAGGAGAATGCCCACGCAGTGTTAGGCAGAGGTGTGTTCTGTGGGCAGAGGAGAATGCCCAGGCAGTGTGTAGGCAGAGGAGAATGCCCAGGCAGTGTGTAGGCAGAGGAGAATGCCCAGGCAGTGTTAGGCAGAGGAGAATGCCCACGCAGTGTTAGGCAGAGGAGAATGCCCACGCAGTGTGTAGGCAGAGGAGAATGCCCACGCAGTGTTAGGCAGAGGTGTGTTCTGTAGGCAGAGGAGAATGCCCAGGCAGTGTTAGGCAGAGGTGTGTTCTGTAGGCAGAGGAGAATGCCCAGGCAGTGTTAGGCAGAGGAGAATGCCCACGCAGTGTTAGGCAGAGGTGTGTTCTGTGGGCAGAGGAGAATGCCCACGCAGTGTTAGGCAGAGGTGTGTTCTGTGGGCAGAGGAGAATGCCCAGGCAGTGTGTAGGCAGAGGAGAATGCCCACGCAGTGTTAGGCAGAGGTGTGTTCTGTAGGCAGAGGAGAATGCCCAGGCAGTGTTAGGCAGAGGTGTGTTCTGTGGGCAGAGGAGAATGCCCAGGCAGTGTTAGGCAGAGGAGAATGCCCACGCAGTGTTAGGCAGAGGTGTGTTCTGTAGGCAGAGGAGAATGCCCACGCAGTGTTAGGCAGAGGTGTGTTCTGTAGGCAGAGGAGAATGCCCAGGCAGTGTTAGGCAGAGGTGTGTTCTGTAGGCAGAGGAGAATGCCCAGGCAGTGTTAGGCAGAGGTGTGTTCTGTAGGCAGAGGAGAATGCCCAGGCAGTGTTAGGCAGAGGTGTGTTCTGTAGGCAGAGGAGAATGCCCACGCAGTGTTAGGCAGAGGTGTGTTCTGTAGGCAGAGGAGAATGCCCAGGCAGTGTTAGGCAGAGGTGTGTTCTGTAGGCAGAGGAGAATGCCCAGGCAGTGTTAGGCAGAGGTGTGTTCTGTAGGCAGAGGAGAATGCCCAGGCAGTGTTAGGCAGAGGTGTGTTCTGTAGGCAGAGGAGAATGCCCAGGCAGTGTTAGGCAGAGGTGTGTTCTGTAGGCAGAGGAGAATGCCCAGGCAGTGTGTAGGCAGAGGAGAATGCCCAGGCAGTGTGTAGGCAGAGGAGAATGCCCAGGCAGTGTTAGGCAGAGGAGAATGCCCACGCAGTGTTAGGCAGAGGAGAATGCCCACGCAGTGTGTAGGCAGAGGAGAATGCCCACGCAGTGTTAGGCAGAGGTGTGTTCTGTAGGCAGAGGAGAATGCCCAGGCAGTGTTAGGCAGAGGTGTGTTCTGTAGGCAGAGGAGAATGCCCAGGCAGTGTTAGGCAGAGGTGTGTTCTGTAGGCAGAGGAGAATGCCCAGGCAGTGTTAGGCAGAGGTGTGTTCTGTAGGCAGAGGAGAATGCCCAGGCAGTGTTAGGCAGAGGTGTGTTCTGTAGGCAGAGGAGAATGCCCAGGCAGTGTGTAGGCAGAGGAGAATGCCCAGGCAGTGTGTAGGCAGAGGAGAATGCCCAGGCAGTGTTAGGCAGAGGAGAATGCCCACGCAGTGTTAGGCAGAGGAGAATGCCCACGCAAATGCCCACGCAGTGTTAGGCAGAGGTGTGTTCTGTAGGCAGAGGAGAATGCCCAGGCAGTGTTAGGCAGAGGTGTGTTCTGTAGGCAGAGGAGAATGCCCAGGCAGTGTTAGGCAGAGGAGAATGCCCACGCAGTGTTAGGCAGAGGTGTGTTCTGTGGGCAGAGGAGAATGCCCACGCAGTGTTTAGGCAGAGGTGTGTTCTGTGGGCAGAGGAAGAATGCCCAGGCAGTGTGTAGGCAGAGGAGAATGCCCAGGCAGTGTTAGCAGAGTGTGTTCTAGGCAGAGGAGAATGCCCAGGCAGTGTTAGGCAGAGGAGAATGCCCACGCAGTGTTAGGCAGAGGAGAATGCCCACGCAGTGTGTAGGCAGAGGAGAATGCCCACGCAGTGTTAGGCAGAGGTGTGTTCTGTAGGCAGAGGAGAATGCCCAGGCAGTGTTAGGCAGAGGTGTGTTCTGTAGGCAGAGGAGAATGCCCAGGCAGTGTTAGGCAGAGGAGAATGCCCACGCAGTGTTAGGCAGAGGTGTGTTCTGTGGGCAGAGGAGAATGCCCACGCAGTGTTAGGCAGAGGTGTGTTCTGTGGGCAGAGGAGAATGCCCAGGCAGTGTGTAGGCAGAGGAGAATGCCCACGCAGTGTTAGGCAGAGGTGTGTTCTGTAGGCAGAGGAGAATGCCCAGGCAGTGTTAGGCAGAGGTGTGTTCTGTGGGCAGAGGAGAATGCCCAGGCAGTGTTAGGCAGAGGAGAATGCCCACGCAGTGTTAGGCAGAGGTGTGTTCTGTAGGGCAGAGGAGAATGCCCACGCAGTGTTAGGCAGAGGTGTGTTCTGTAGGCAGAGGAGAATGCCCACGCAGTGTTAGGCAGAGGTGTGTTCTGTAGGCAGAGGAGAATGCCCAGGCAGTGTTAGGCAGAGGAGAATGCCCACGCAGTGTTAGGCAGAGGAGAATGCCCACGCAGTGTGTAGGCAGAGGAGAATGCCCACGCAGTGTTAGGCAGAGGTGTGTTCTGTAGGCAGAGGAGAATGCCCAGGCAGTGTTAGGCAGAGGTGTGTTCTGTAGGCAGAGGAGAATGCCCAGGCAGTGTTAGGCAGAGGAGAATGCCCACGCAGTGTTAGGCAGAGGTGTGTTCTGTGGGCAGAGGAGAATGCCCACGCAGTGTTAGGCAGAGGTGTGTTCTGTGGGCAGAGGAGAATGCCCAGGCAGTGTGTAGGCAGAGGAGAATGCCCACGCAGTGTTAGGCAGAGGTGTGTTCTGTAGGCAGAGGAGAATGCCCAGGCAGTGTTAGGCAGAGGTGTGTTCTGTGGGCAGAGGAGAATGCCCAGGCAGTGTTAGGCAGAGGAGAATGCCCACGCAGTGTTAGGCAGAGGTGTGTTCTGTAGGCAGAGGAGAATGCCCAGGCAGTGTTAGGCAGAGGAGAATGCCCAGGCAGTGTTAGGCAGAGGAGAATGCCCACGCAGTGTTAGGCAGAGGAGAATGCCCACGCAGTGTGTAGGCAGAGGAGAATGCCCACGCAGTGTTAGGCAGAGGTGTGTTCTGTAGGCAGAGGAGAATGCCCAGGCAGTGTTAGGCAGAGGTGTGTTCTGTAGGCAGAGGAGAATGCCCAGGCAGTGTTAGGCAGAGGAGAATGCCCACGCAGTGTTAGGCAGAGGTGTGTTCTGTGGGCAGAGGAGAATGCCCACGCAGTGTTAGGCAGAGGTGTGTTCTGTGGGCAGAGGAGAATGCCCAGGCAGTGTGTAGGCAGAGGAGAATGCCCACGCAGTGTTAGGCAGAGGTGTGTTCTGTAGGCAGAGGAGAATGCCCAGGCAGTGTTAGGCAGAGGTGTGTTCTGTGGGCAGAGGAGAATGCCCAGGCAGTGTTAGGCAGAGGAGAATGCCCACGCAGTGTTAGGTAGAGATGTGTTCTGTAGGCAGAGGAGAATGCCCAGGCAGTGTTAGGCAGAGGAGAATGCCCAGGCAGTGTTAGGCAGAGGAGAATGCCCACGCAGTGTTAGGCAGAGGTGTGTTCTGTAGGCAGAGGAGAATGCCCAGGCAGTGTTAGGCAGAGGTGTGTTCTGTAGGCAGAGGAGAATGCCCAGGCAGTGTTAGGCAGAGGTGTGTTCTGTAGGCAGAGGAGAATGCCCAGGCAGTGTTAGGCAGAGGAGAATGCCCACGCAGTGTTAGGCAGAGGTGTGTTCTGTGGGCAGAGGAGAATGCCCACGCAGTGTTAGGCAGAGGTGTGTTCTGTGGGCAGAGGAGAATGCCCAGGCAGTGTGTAGGCAGAGGAGAATGCCCACGCAGTGTTAGGCAGAGGTGTGTTCTGTAGGCAGAGGAGAATGCCCAGGCAGTGTTAGGCAGAGGTGTGTTCTGTGGGCAGAGGAGAATGCCCAGGCAGTGTTAGGCAGAGGAGAATGCCCACGCAGTGTTAGGCAGAGGTGTGTTCTGTGGGCAGAGGAGAATGCCCACACAGTGTTAGGCAGAGGTGTGTTCTGTGGGCAGAGGAGAATGCCCAGGCAGTGTGTAGGCAGAGGAGAATGCCCACGCAGTGTTAGGCAGAGGTGTGTTCTGTAGGCAGAGGAGAATGCCCAGGCAGTGTTAGGCAGAGGTGTGTTCTGTGGGCAGAGGAGAATGCCCAGGCAGTGTTAGGCAGAGGAGAATGCCCACGCAGTGTTAGGCAGAGGTGTGTTCTGTGGGCAGAGGAGAATGCCCACGCAGTGTTAGGCAGAGGTGTGTTCTGTGGGCAGAGGAGAATGCCCACGCAGTGTTAGGCAGAGGTGTGTTCTGTAGGCAGAGGAGAATGCCCACGCAGTGTTAGGCAGAGGTGTGTTCTGTAGGCAGAGGAGAATGCCCACGCAGTGTTAGGCAGAGGTGTGTTCTGTGGGCAGAGGAGAATGCCCACGCAGTGTTAGGCAGAGGTGTGTTCTGTGGGCAGAGGAGAATGCCCACGCAGTGTTAGGCAGAGGTGTGTTCTGTGGGCAGAGGAGAATGCCCAGGCAGTGTTAGGCAGAGGAGAATGCCCACGCAGTGTTAGGCAGAGGTGTGTTCTGTGGGCAGAGGAGAATGCCCACGCAGTGTTAGGCAGAGGTGTGTTCTGTAGGCAGAGGAGAATGCCCACGCAGTGTTAGGCAGAGGTGTGTTCTGTAGGCAGAGGAGAATGCCCACGCAGTGTTAGGCAGAGGTGTGTTCTGTGGGCAGAGGAGAATGCCCACGCAGTGTTAGGCAGAGGTGTGTTCTGTGGGCAGAGGAGAATGCCCACGCAGTGTTAGGCAGAGGTGTGTTCTGTGGGCAGAGGAGAATGCCCACGCAGTGTTAGGCAGAGGTGTGTTCTGTAGGCAGAGGAGAATGCCCACGCAGTGTTAGGCAGAGGTGTGTTCTGTGGGCAGAGGAGAATGCCCACGCAGTGTTAGGCAGAGGTGTGTTCTGTAGGCAGAGGAGAATGCCCACGCAGTGTTAGGCAGAGGTGTGTTCTGTAGGCAGAGGAGAATGCCCACGCAGTGTTAGGCAGAGGTGTGTTCTGTGGGCAGAGGAGAATGCCCACGCAGTGTTAGGCAGAGGTGTGTTCTGTAGGCAGAGGAGAATGCCCACGCAGTGTTAGGCAGAGGTGTGTTCTGTAGGCAGAGGAGAATGCCCAGGCAGTGTTAGGCAGAGGAGAATGCCCACGCAGTGTTAGGCAGAGGTGTGTTCTGTGGGCAGAGGAGAATGCCCACGCAGTGTTAGGCAGAGGTGTGTTCTGTAGGCAGAGGAGAATGCCCACGCAGTGTTAGGCAGAGGTGTGTTCTGTAGGCAGAGGAGAATGCCCACGCAGTGTTAGGCAGAGGTGTGTTCTGTGGGCAGAGGAGAATGCCCACGCAGTGTTAGGCAGAGGTGTGTTCTGTGGGCAGAGGAGAATGCCCACGCAGTGTTAGGCAGAGGTGTGTTCTGTGGGCAGAGGAGAATGCCCACGCAGTGTTAGGCAGAGGTGTGTTCTGTAGGCAGAGGAGAATGCCCACGCAGTGTTAGGCAGAGGTGTGTTCTGTGGGCAGAGGAGAATGCCCACGCAGTGTTAGGCAGAGGTGTGTTCTGTAGGCAGAGGAGAATGCCCACGCAGTGTTAGGCAGAGGTGTGTTCTGTAGGCAGAGGAGAATGCCCACGCAGTGTTAGGCAGAGGTGTGTTCTGTGGGCAGAGGAGAATGCCCACGCAGTGTTAGGCAGAGGTGTGTTCTGTAGGCAGAGGAGAATGCCCACGCAGTGTTAGGCAGAGGTGTGTTCTGTAGGCAGAGGAGAATGCCCACGCAGTGTTAGGCAGAGGTGTGTTCTGTAGGCAGAGGAGAATGCCCACGCAGTGTTAGGCAGAGGTGTGTTCTGTAGGCAGAGGAGAATGCCCACGCAGTGTTAGGCAGAGGTGTGTTCTGTGGGCAGAGGAGAATGCCCACGCAGTGTTAGGCAGAGGTGTGTTCTGTGGGCAGAGGAGAATGCCCACGCAGTGTTAGGCAGAGGTGTGTTCTGTAGGCAGAGGAGAATGCCCACGCAGTGTTAGGCAGAGGTGTGTTCTGTGGGCAGAGGAGAATGCCCACGCAGTGTTAGGCAGAGGTGTGTTCTGTGGGCAGAGGAGAATGCCCACGCAGTGTTAGGCAGAGGTGTGTTCTGTGGGCAGAGGAGAATGCCCACGCAGTGTTAGGCAGAGGTGTGTTCTGTGGGCAGAGGAGAATGCCCACGCAGTGTTAGGCAGAGGTGTGTTCTGTAGGCAGAGGAGAATGCCCACGCAGTGTTAGGCAGAGGTGTGTTCTGTGGGCAGAGGAGAATGCCCACGCAGTGTTAGGCAGAGGTGTGTTCTGTAGGCAGAGGAGAATGCCCACGCAGTGTTAGGCAGAGGTGTGTTCTGTAGGCAGAGGAGAATGCCCACGCAGTGTTAGGCAGAGGTGTGTTCTGTGGGCAGAGGAGAATGCCCACGCAGTGTTAGGCAGAGGTATGTTCTGTAGGCAGAGGAGAATGCCCACGCAGTGTTAGGCAGAGGTGTGTTCTGTGGGCAGAGGAGAATGCCCACGCAGTGTTAGGCAGAGGTGTGTTCTGTGGGCAGAGGAGAATGCCCAGGCAGTGTTAGGCAGAGGAGAATGCCCAGGCAGTGTTAGGCAGAGGAGAATGCCCACGCAGTGTTAGGCAGAGGTGTGTTCTGTAGGCAGAGGAGAATGCCCACGCAGTGTTAGGCAGAGGTGTGTTCTGTAGGCAGAGGAGAATGCCCACGCAGTGTTAGGCAGAGGTGTGTTCTGTGGGCAGAGGAGAATGCCCACGCAGTGTTAGGCAGAGGTGTGTTCTGTAGGCAGAGGAGAATGCCCACGCAGTGTTAGGCAGAGGTGTGTTCTGTAGGCAGAGGAGAATGCCCACGCAGTGTTAGGCAGAGGTGTGTTCTGTGGGCAGAGGAGAATGCCCACGCAGTGTTAGGCAGAGGTGTGTTCTGTAGGCAGAGGAGAATGCCCACGCAGTGTTAGGCAGAGGTGTGTTCTGTAGGCAGAGGAGAATGCCCACGCAGTGTTAGGCAGAGGTGTGTTCTGTGGGCAGAGGAGAATGCCCACGCAGTGTTAGGCAGAGGTGTGTTCTGTAGGCAGAGGAGAATGCCCACGCAGTGTTAGGCAGAGGTGTGTTCTGTGGGCAGAGGAGAATGCCCACGCAGTGTTAGGCAGAGGTGTGTTCTGTAGGCAGAGGAGAATGCCCACGCAGTGTTAGGCAGAGGTGTGTTCTGTAGGCAGAGGAGAATGCCCACGCAGTGTTAGGCAGAGGTGTGTTCTGTGGGCAGAGGAGAATGCCCACGCAGTGTTAGGCAGAGGTGTGTTCTGTAGGCAGAGGAGAATGCCCACGCAGTGTTAGGCAGAGGTGTGTTCTGTGGGCAGAGGAGAATGCCCACGCAGTGTTAGGCAGAGGTGTGTTCTGTAGGCAGAGGAGAATGCCCACGCAGTGTTAGGCAGAGGAGAATGCCCAGGCAGTGTTAGGCAGAGGTGTGTTCTGTAGGCAGAGGAGAATGCCCAGGCAGTGTTAGGCAGAGGTGTGTTCTGTGGGCAGAGGAGAATGCCCACGCAGTGTTAGGCAGAGGTGTGTTCTGTAGGCAGAGGAGAATGCCCACGCAGTGTTAGGCAGAGGTGTGTTCTGTAGGCAGAGGAGAATGCCCACGCAGTGTTAGGCAGAGGTGTGTTCTGTAGGCAGAGGAGAATGCCCACACAGTGTTAGGCAGAGGTGTGTTCTGTAGGCAGAGGAGAATGCCCACGCAGTGTTAGGCAGAGGTGTGTTCTGTAGGCAGAGGAGAATGCCCACGCAGTGTTAGGCAGAGGTGTGTTCTGTAGGCAGAGGAGAATGCCCACGCAGTGTTAGGCAGAGGTGTGTTCTGTAGGCAGAGGAGAATGCCCAGGCAGTGTTAGGCAGAGGAGAATGCCCAGGCAGTGTTAGGCAGAGGAGAATGCCCACGCAGTGTTAGGCAGAGGTGTGTTCTGTAGGCAGAGGAGAATGCCCAGGCAGTGTTAGGCAGAGGAGAATGCCCAGGCAGTGTTAGGCAGAGGAGAATGCCCACGCAGTGTTAGGCAGAGGTGTGTTCTGTAGGCAGAGGAGAATGCCCACACAGTGTTAGGCAGAGGAGAATGCCCAGGCAGTGTTAGGCAGAGGAGAATGCCCACGCAGTGTTAGGCAGAGGTGTGTTCTGTAGGCAGAGGAGAATGCCCAGGCAGTGTTAGGCAGAGGAGAATGCCCAGGCAGTGTTAGGCAGAGGAGAATGCCCACGCAGTGTTAGGCAGAGGTGTGTTCTGTAGGCAGAGGAGAATGCCCAGGCAGTGTTAGGCAGAGGAGAATGCCCAGGCAGTGTTAGGCAGAGGAGAATGCCCACGCAGTGTTAGGCAGAGGTGTGTTCTGTAGGCAGAGGAGAATGCCCACGCAGTGTTAGGCAGAGGTGTGTTCTGTAGGCAGAGGAGAATGCCCACGCAGTGTTAGGCAGAGGTGTGTTCTGTAGGCAGAGGAGAATGCCCACGCAGTGTTAGGCAGAGGTGTGTTCTGTAGGCAGAGGAGAATGCCCACGCAGTGTTAGGCAGAGGTGTGTTCTGTAGGCAGAGGAGAATGCCCACGCAGTGTTAGGCAGAGGTGTGTTCTGTAGGCAGAGGAGAATGCCCAGGCAGTGTTAGGCAGAGGAGAATGCCCAGGCAGTGTTAGGCAGAGGAGAATGCCCACGCAGTGTTAGGCAGAGGTGTGTTCTGTAGGCAGAGGAGAATGCCCAGGCAGTGTTAGGCAGAGGAGAATGCCCAGGCAGTGTTAGGCAGAGGAGAATGCCCACGCAGTGTTAGGCAGAGGTGTGTTCTGTAGGCAGAGGAGAATGCCCACGCAGTGTTAGGCAGAGGTGTGTTCTGTAGGCAGAGGAGAATGCCCACGCAGTGTTAGGCAGAGGTGTGTTCTGTAGGCAGAGGAGAATGCCCACGCAGTGTTAGGCAGAGGTGTGTTCTGTAGGCAGAGGAGAATGCCCACGCAGTGTTAGGCAGAGGTGTGTTCTGTAGGCAGAGGAGAATGCCCACGCAGTGTTAGGCAGAGGTGTGTTCTGTAGGCAGAGGAGAATGCCCAGGCAGTGTTAGGCAGAGGAGAATGCCCAGGCAGTGTTAGGCAGAGGAGAATGCCCACGCAGTGTTAGGCAGAGGTGTGTTCTGTAGGCAGAGGAGAATGCCCAGGCAGTGTTAGGCAGAGGAGAATGCCCAGGCAGTGTTAGGCAGAGGAGAATGCCCACGCAGTGTTAGGCAGAGGTGTGTTCTGTAGGCAGAGGAGAATGCCCACACAGTGTTAGGCAGAGGAGAATGCCCAGGCAGTGTTAGGCAGAGGAGAATGCCCACGCAGTGTTAGGCAGAGGTGTGTTCTGTAGGCAGAGGAGAATGCCCAGGCAGTGTTAGGCAGAGGAGAATGCCCAGGCAGTGTTAGGCAGAGGAGAATGCCCACGCAGTGTTAGGCAGAGGTGTGTTCTGTAGGCAGAGGAGAATGCCCAGGCAGTGTTAGGCAGAGGAGAATGCCCAGGCAGTGTTAGGCAGAGGAGAATGCCCACGCAGTGTTAGGCAGAGGTGTGTTCTGTAGGCAGAGGAGAATGCCCACGCAGTGTTAGGCAGAGGTGTGTTCTGTAGGCAGAGGAGAATGCCCACGCAGTGTTAGGCAGAGGTGTGTTCTGTAGGCAGAGGAGAATGCCCACGCAGTGTTAGGCAGAGGTGTGTTCTGTAGGCAGAGGAGAATGCCCACGCAGTGTTAGGCAGAGGTGTGTTCTGTAGGCAGAGGAGAATGCCCACGCAGTGTTAGGCAGAGGTGTGTTCTGTAGGCAGAGGAGAATGCCCACACAGTGTTAGGCAGAGGAGAATGCCCAGGCAGTGTTAGGCAGAGGAGAATGCCCACGCAGTGTTAGGCAGAGGTGTGTTCTGTAGGCAGAGGAGAATGCCCACACAGTGTTAGGCAGAGGAGAATGCCCAGGCAGTGTTAGGCAGAGGAGAATGCCCACGCAGTGTTAGGCAGAGGTGTGTTCTGTAGGCAGAGGAGAATGCCCACACAGTGTTAGGCAGAGGAGAATGCCCAGGCAGTGTTAGGCAGAGGAGAATGCCCACGCAGTGTTAGGCAGAGGTGTGTTCTGTAGGCAGAGGAGAATGCCCACACAGTGTTAGGCAGAGGAGAATGCCCAGGCAGTGTTAGGCAGAGGAGAATGCCCACGCAGTGTTAGGCAGAGGTGTGTTCTGTAGGCAGAGGAGAATGCCCACACAGTGTTAGGCAGAGGAGAATGCCCAGGCAGTGTTAGGCAGAGGAGAATGCCCACGCAGTGTTAGGCAGAGGTGTGTTCTGTAGGCAGAGGAGAATGCCCACACAGTGTTAGGCAGAGGAGAATGCCCAGGCAGTGTTAGGCAGAGGAGAATGCCCACGCAGTGTTAGGCAGAGGTGTGTTCTGTAGGCAGAGGAGAATGCCCAGGCAGTGTTAGGCAGAGGAGAATGCCCACGCAGTGTTAGGCAGAGGTGTGTTCTGTAGGCAGAGGAGAATGCCCAGGCAGTGTTAGGCAGAGGAGAATGCCCAGGCAGTGTTAGGCAGAGGAGAATGCCCACGCAGTGTTAGGCAGAGGTGTGTTCTGTAGGCAGAGGAGAATGCCCACACAGTGTTAGGCAGAGGAGAATGCCCAGGCAGTGTTAGGCAGAGGAGAATGCCCACGCAGTGTTAGGCAGAGGTGTGTTCTGTAGGCAGAGGAGAATGCCCAGGCAGTGTTAGGCAGAGGAGAATGCCCAGGCAGTGTTAGGCAGAGGAGAATGCCCACGCAGTGTTAGGCAGAGGTGTGTTCTGTAGGCAGAGGAGAATGCCCAGGCAGTGTTAGGCAGAGGAGAATGCCCAGGCAGTGTTAGGCAGAGGAGAATGCCCACGCAGTGTTAGGCAGAGGTGTGTTCTGTAGGCAGAGGAGAATGCCCACGCAGTGTTAGGCAGAGGTGTGTTCTGTAGGCAGAGGAGAATGCCCACACAGTGTTAGGCAGAGGTGTGTTCTGTAGGCAGAGGAGAATGCCCACACAGTGTTAGGCAGAGGAGAATGCCCAGGCAGTGTTAGGCAGAGGTGTGTTCTGTAGGCAGAGGAGAATGCCCACGCAGTGTTAGGCAGAGGTGTGTTCTGTAGGCAGAGGAGAATGCCCACACAGTGTTAGGCAGAGGAGAATGCCCAGGCAGTGTTAGGCAGAGGAGAATGCCCACGCAGTGTTAGGCAGAGGTGTGTTCTGTAGGCAGAGGAGAATGCCCACACAGTGTTAGGCAGAGGAGAATGCCCAGGCAGTGTTAGGCAGAGGAGAATGCCCACGCAGTGTTAGGCAGAGGTGTGTTCTGTAGGCAGAGGAGAATGCCCAGGCAGTGTTAGGCAGAGGAGAATGCCCAGGCAGTGTTAGGCAGAGGAGAATGCCCACGCAGTGTTAGGCAGAGGTGTGTTCTGTAGGCAGAGGAGAATGCCCAGGCAGTGTTAGGCAGAGGAGAATGCCCAGGCAGTGTTAGGCAGAGGAGAATGCCCACGCAGTGTTAGGCAGAGGTGTGTTCTGTAGGCAGAGGAGAATGCCCACGCAGTGTTAGGCAGAGGTGTGTTCTGTAGGCAGAGGAGAATGCCCACGCAGTGTTAGGCAGAGGTGTGTTCTGTAGGCAGAGGAGAATGCCCACACAGTGTTAGGCAGAGGTGTGTTCTGTAGGCAGAGGAGAATGCCCACACAGTGTTAGGCAGAGGAGAATGCCCAGGCAGTGTTAGGCAGAGGTGTGTTCTGTAGGCAGAGGAGAATGCCCACGCAGTGTTAGGCAGAGGTGTGTTCTGTAGGCAGAGGAGAATGCCCACACAGTGTTAGGCAGAGGAGAATGCCCAGGCAGTGTTAGGCAGAGGAGAATGCCCACGCAGTGTTAGGCAGAGGTGTGTTCTGTAGGCAGAGGAGAATGCCCAGGCAGTGTTAGGCAGAGGAGAATGCCCAGGCAGTGTTAGGCAGAGGAGAATGCCCACGCAGTGTTAGGCAGAGGTGTGTTCTGTAGGCAGAGGAGAATGCCCACGCAGTGTTAGGCAGAGGTGTGTTCTGTAGGCAGAGGAGAATGCCCACGCAGTGTTAGGCAGAGGTGTGTTTTGTGGGCGGAGGAGAACACCGAAGCAGTGTTCGGCACACATGTGTTCTGTAGACAGAGGACAATGCCAAGGCAGTGTAAGGCATAGATGCTTTTTACAGATGGAGAAGAACACCAAAGTATTAAGCACGTGTCCATTTTGCACTGGTAGGCACATGTGGACTTTGTAGGTGGTGGAGAATGCCAAGAAGTGTTAGGCACAATTGTGTTTTGAAGGTGGAGGAGAATGCCAAAGCAGTGTTAGGCACAATTGTGTTTTGAAGGTGGAGGAGAATGCCAAAGCAGTGTTAGGCACAATTGTGTTTTGAAGGTGGAGGAGAATGCCAAAGCAGTGTTAGGCACAATTGTGTTTTGAAGGTGGAGGAGAATGCCAAAGCAGTGTTAGGCACAATTGTGTTTTGAAGGTTGAGGAGAATGCCAAGAAGTGTTAGGCACAATTGTGTTTTGAAGGTGGAGGAGAATGCCAAAGCAGTGTTAGGCACAATTGTGTTTTGAAGGTGGAGGAGAATGCCAAAGCAGTGTTAGGCACAATTGTGTTTTGAAGGTTGAGGAGAATGCCAAAGCAGTGTTAGGCACAATTGTGTTTTGAAGGTTGAGGAGAATGCCAAAGCAGTGTTAGGCACAATTGTGTTTTGAAGGTTGAGGAGAATGCCAAGAAGTGTTAGGCACAATTGTGTTTTGAAGGTGGAGGAGAATGCCAAAGCAGTGTTAGGCACAATTGTGTTTTGAAGGTTGAGGAGAATGCCAAAGCAGTGTTAGGCACAATTGTGTTTTGAAGGTTGAGGAGAATGCCAAAGCAGTGTTAGGCACAATTGTGTTTTGAAGGTTGAGGAGAATGCCAAAGCAGTGTTAGGCACAATTGTGTTTTGAAGGTTGAGGAGAATGCCAAGAAGTGTTAGGCACAATTGTGTTTTGAAGGTTGAGGAGCATGCCAAGAAGTGTTAGGCACAATTGTGTTTTGAAGGTGGAGGAGAATGCCAAAGCAGTGTTAGGCACAATTGTGTTTTGAAGGTTGAGGAGAATGCCAAAGAAGTGTTAGGCACAATTGTGTTTTGAAGGTGGAGGAGAATGCCAAAGCAGTGGTATGCACTCATGCATTCTGTAGGACGAGAAGAATGCCACGGTCATGTAAGGCAAGCATGCATTGTATAGCCAGAGGAGGATGCTAAAACAGTATTAGACAAACCAAACACAAACCTGTGGTTCCAACAGTATCCCCAGATGCACTCCTGTGGGACTACTCGCCAAATGTCAACTCATAAGCGTCATAAATGAATATAACACCAAAAACTTGTTACCTCAAAACAAATGTATACACATAGAAATAAATGAACAGTTTTCTTAATCACCATCTGGTGGTTTACCAAGTGTTTTAATCCTCACACTTAAGTTGCTTTATACAAAAGCATAATAGAAAACTCAAAAAGCTTCTCTTGAATGCCTGAATTACATATGTGACTACTAAACCAATTAAAGTCACTTCAATTCATAAAATGACAAATAAACATTCTCATAACACAAAGCAGCATTACAAAAGTGTTCAGTCTTAGATGCATTAATTGCTGACCCGTTTCAGATCATGTGTCCGTTTTCAAGGCTGTTACACTGCTTTTTCACTTTATATTTTCAAAGTCTTCTGTAGACCTAAAAGGGACAATATACTGTTACTAACTCACTACCGGTGATGAACTGGTATCATCAGCTAAACCTGAAGCACTTATTAAACAACTAGAGTTGGTAATACGTCGGTAAAGCAATCTCAAATGACATGTCACGACATTAGCCCAATACCATCGAGCACAGCGAATCCCCCGGGGCTTGAGAGTGTCATTAGAAACTACTCTTTGCAAGGAAAATCCTCTTTTTGATAAATGGTAGCGACAAATATTGAATAAGTGCTCATTGGACCTAATATTATACTTATAACTCTCGCAGCACTAGCACAAAATATTGGTACGCTTGGAGAAGAAATGAACACCATCCAAGCTACACTCAGCACTACTTTAACAAATTTGCTGAAAGTTTCTATTTACAGGTCGCAGGCACTAGTGTGTGAGCGGCAATGGCATCCAGCTATGCCAGCACCGACATGCTCTACATTGAGACGGATAAAGTACTACATTCATCAGGATGGGTGCAGCATCTGGCAATGTATGTTAGGTGTAAAGATGACATCTTTGGCTTTTGGATGGGACCAACTAATGAACTCCATAATTACTTTGCGATGATGAACAACATGCACCCATGTATCAAGTTCACTACAAAGTATAGGACAACCAGAATTCATTTTTGGATGTAGAAGTGTACCAAGAAAACAACACTTAACACCAGAATCTTTACAAAGCCAATGGATCGCAACATTTTATTGCTTGCTACTAGCTTCCATCCTCAACACACACGGGATAGTGTGCCATGGAGTCAATGCATACGTTATCGAAGGAACATCTCTGACACGGAGGGATATAAAAGACAAGCACAGGATCTGCAGTCCAAATTTGTAGAGAGGAAATATGATCGTAGGTTAATTGAAGACATAGTTGAGCGAGTTGAACAGATGCCTATGGAGTCCCTATTGACACAAAGACCACCAAGAACAAACCCGTTGATGGTATATGTGCCCACCTACTCGATGCAGAGCACACACATGAATAAAGTGATCAAGAAGTTGTGGCCAATGATGCATATGGATCCAACATTAGACAGGTTGTTTCCTGATCTACCTACCTTTACATACAGAAATAGTAGGGCACTTAAGAACTCACGAGGTAGAGCGGAATCACCAACCCCTATATGATAAAAGCCCCTCTTCACAGGTACTGAACCTTGTCACAACTGTCAACACTGTGATACTATTATCAAGGGTGATATCATCACACATCCACACTCGGGGAGGACAATCCAATTGAAACATTCATGCACACGTGATTCTGCCCATGTTATTTCTGCTTTGAAATGCCCATATGCGATTTTCTATGTGGGGATGACCAGTAGAAATGCAAAGGTTTGTTGGACCAAGCATAAGTCTAACATTAGAACCAAGAATCTTAAGCCACCATTGGCGATGCATTTTGTAGACACCACACACAATGTGGCACAGATGAAGTGCACCATATTGGAACAGGTCAGAGTACAGAGAAGTGCAGGTGACATAACAGGAAAGTGGATGCAGAAAGGAATTGTATGGATCGATTGCTTCGACTCTATGACACTGAGAGGTATGATTTGCGTTTGGGACCTCACATGC
This sequence comes from Ambystoma mexicanum, assembly GCF_040938575.1. NCBI lineage: Eukaryota > Metazoa > Chordata > Amphibia > Caudata > Ambystomatidae > Ambystoma > Ambystoma mexicanum. The sequence goes on from NC_090921.1 coordinate 1,391,376,815, forward strand.
TATCTATACCTTGCTGTCACTCTTGTACTGTTATTGACAGATGTGATTCGTTACCATCTAGATCCATGTATTTGTAAAGATTTTTGTGTGGACTTATGTTGTAAATACATCATATGGAGTTGACAATAAACCCAACATGCTTTTGGTATTGGCGATACTAGTGGATTTGAGATCGTGAGCAGGATTAAAATCTTGAGAGGCTTCACTGGTCACATGATTGGGTATGAGAATGTGAGCAGGCTCGCCTGAAAGGTGTTTAGAAAAATGTGAGTGGCTTTGTTCACAGCTATGTACAAACTAGTCATATGAGATAAATCGACACACGTTGACCTAATTCTTTGCATATTGGCCATGCATTAGACATATACGATCACATGGGGTCCTACAATCCCCAACGCTCTTATCTACACATTGTTTCACATCTTTATGTGGGCACCTCAAATTGAGTGTATATATATATATATATATATATATATATATATATATATATATATATATATCGATGGTGGTGGTGTGGGAGCCATCCCTGATCCACCTTGTGGGCTACAGGAAATGACTGGGTTTCCTTGTGATACACTCCAAGATGGAAGCCCCCGGTGTAGCATACTTCCCAAAAAGGTTCAGAGGAAAAACACCTCATACATTTTAATTACATCATACCATTTAGTATTATGCCTGCTTGGACAGCATAACAGCTACATTCTGGGCTTGTAGGACTGGTATAGCAATTTAGTCATTTTTAAACGGGTTATAGTGAGTTTGATGTAAGAAAAGGAGAAGTGTGTCTCGTTAGATGGGACAGCCAATATGGGTTTTGGGTTCATTTTATAAGAAATTTGATGGAGTGAATTCACGACATTCTGATAATGGACTACCTTACTGAAGGTTGTTTACATGGTACATTGAACAGTCCAACATGGCTGCTGAGTGCACGCCTGCTTTTCCCCTCACCCACAAGAGGGTGGATCTTGAATTTGTCTTCATAACACAGACATAGGTAACTAGACCAGTTTCTTCAGTCTGTTCCCCCATGATCAGTTTAGCGTTCTGAACGTTATTTGACAATACATAAGTGGGTGAGGCTTGGGAAAGGATGTCCAGCATTAGAGTAGGGAGGGAAGGTTTATACCTTTCCATCTTGGCTTTTGCAGACTTCTCCTAGTACTTGCCACCTTGGTCCACCCAGACCTTCCCTGCCACCTTCCATGGGGGCACCCCACTCCTGCACACTTCTCTCTCCCCTCAGCCCCTGCACTTACCACCTTCTCAAGCACTTGGACGGTAGGATTGTCACAAGGCCAATATAATAGTTTCTTTGTTTTTTTTGTTCATGATTACCTTGTTCCTCTACCCCCCCATCTTGTCTTGTGGCACCAGGAAACAGTTGTGTATAGGCGCTATATAAATGTGCAATAAATAAATAAATAAAAAGTGTGATCCTAGTGAACTTCATCCTATAATGTGGTGCAACATGACAGTTAAATGCGGGTGAGTGCACATCTGACCCTCTAGTGTTGCACTTACCAATTTCGGTTGGGTGATATTGTATGTAAATATGTGCTCTGTAACGCGCTTTGGATTAAGGTGCTATATAAATAACACATCATTATCATTACTCAGGTGTCAGTCTTTAATGGAATATATGGTTGAATAGCTCTTTCTTTTTTTTTAAAAGTTTCTTTATTGGTTTCACATAACGGCAAGTGATAACAACATTACCTATGGACCAGTAACACCCTCCCGCCCCCTTACTCCCCTGAGCAACCAAGTACATTGCATCAAATTTAATTTAACATACAGTTACAACCAGTGGGCATGATACAAAATGACAGGGTCCGTCCCGGTGTTGTAGGAATTTGATCATGTTAAGCCTGGTTCTCATATATTCCAAGTTACCGTAAAATGTCTCAATGCGCAGGGTTTCTCAGCTCATCTGGTTTTGTATTGTCTAAAGTTTGCTTCCCACATACGTGGGTTAATACGTTCTCATTGGGAGTAGGATCCTGCTCCTATTGGGCTCCTTCCAAAGGCTGGCGAGTTCTGCATCTGTTCAGCAAAGTAGTGTCTGAAAGAGGCCCAGTAAACAAATGGTCTGCTACCGCTTAGCAGTGTTGTTGCGTATCGTAATTCTCTTTTCTCACATATATTCATAAAGTTCAGTCAACTCTGAAAACATGGTACTTTATGCTTCCCCCAGGTCTTAGCCATTAGAAATCTGGCGGTTACTGATGCCATCCCCAATAGTTTCCTTTCTACTCGGGAGCTCCCCTCAATCATTGCCCAAAGCCACAGCTCTGGGGAGTAGTGCCTCGGAGACGTTAACGTCTGAGACATGGTATCCTCGATTCTTTGCCAGAAGAGTCTGATATGCGGGCAGGACCATGCTACGTGACAGAAGTTAGCCGAGTCCCAGCCACATCTTTTACAAAGAGGGGTTCTTTCAGGAAAGAACTGATACAGCCGGGCAGGTGAATAGTAGACTTGATGTAGGAATTTAAAATGAATTAATCAGAGCCGGCTATTCAGGGACAGGTTACGAGTCTACATGCAAACAGTTTTCCACTGCTCTTCAGTTATCACTGTCCCCAGCGCCAGTTCCCACCTGATTCTAAAGTTCTGACCCTTCACTTGCTTCTGTGTTCTGATCATCCTGTAAATGGTGGATACCAATTTCCTAGTGGACAGTGGGGTAATTACGTATTGAGGTATTGGGGAGGGGACAGGGGGTTGCAGGAAACCTGGCCATTTGGAATTGATTATCTCTCTGAGAGGAAAAATAGAGCAGCATAGTCACTGCCGTCCATTCGCCTCTAGTTTTCAGGTGTTCCATGTTATAAACTCCCCGTTGTATCCCCCAAAGTTTTGATCCCCAGCCTCTCGAAGCATGTTTGGAATACTTTTTCTTGCGTATTAGGGGCCCTGTGTATTTTATGTATGGGAAGATTCTGAGAATAGCAGGACCCTCCTCCCACCACCCGGCATATTTGACCCCAGGCTTTACATGTGGTTTTCACTGGTTGGATCTCGGAACGCATCTATTTCCCTGGTTACCCCACAGCAGTCCCTTCAAGTCATTTGGATTTGTGACGGATTTCACTAGGTCTGTATGCGGGAGTTCAGCCGTGGGGGACCATCACCACACAGGGTACTGAATCTGTGCAGCCAGAAAGTATATATATAAATCTGGCTATTCTAACCCTCCAATTTCGTAGGCAAGGGTGTCTTCGGACACTCTTGCCTGTTTGGCCGCCTAGGCTATTTGCACCATCAGGCTTTTTAGCCGGTACCAGAAGCTCAAAGGGGGCCAGGTGGGTACGTTATTAAATATATATATATATATATATAGGAGTTTCTGGAGGATAACCATTTTGGCCAGGGAAATACGAGCAGTTTGGGAGATAGGTAGGAGGATCCATGATCCCACTCTGTGCTCCAGTATGTCGAATGCCTTTGCATAGTTTTCCCTGAATAGATCTCCACAGATGGGGTCACTAGGACACCCAGATACCGAATGCCCTGTGGGCACTATCTAGAGCCCCTTCCTATGTCTGATTACTGGACATTTGGAGTCAGAGGTAGTACCTCCGATTTAGTCCAGTTTATTCTCAGCCCCGAGATGTCCCCGAACCTGCACCAATGGTCGAAGATTCTGGCCAGGAGGTTTGACATACAATAGTATGTTTTCCGCATACAGGGAAATAATGGAGAGGTGTGAGTGAATCTTTATGCCTCAGTGGGAGTGATATTCTTGTATATAGCAGGCCAATGGCAGAACTGCTAGGGAAAACAGAATTGGTGATAGGGGGCATCCCTGGCGTGTCCTCCGTGTTGGATAGATATATTCAGAGGTCATTCTGTTAGTATACACTGTGGCCCTGGATGCATTGTATAGCAAACGGACCCAACGTATGAATGTGAGACCGAACCTGGAGTGGTGGAGGACCTCGAACAGAAAAGGCCCTTCTACTGACTCGAAGGCCTTCTCCGCGTCCAGTGCGGCCACAGCAATTGGAATTTCTGGGTTGACGTTATGCATAAGCCAGAACAGAACTGCGAGACTTGTCCTTGGCCTCAAGCCCAGGGACCGTATCTCTCCAGGACTGAAATCTCTTCACTGGCTCCCAGTGGCTGCGAGGATTAAGTTCAAAACCCTCTGCATTGTCCACAAGGCCTTCTGGGGCCTGGGGCCACAATACCTTCAACTCTCTCTTCCTAAATATCTGCCTTCACGAGCCCTTCGCTCATCCGTCTCCAACTCCCTCATGGTCAGCCGCTTCTCGAAGCAACGAGCTGGGGGTAGATCTCTCTCCGCAGCAGGGGCCTCCCTCTGGAAAAGCCTTCCTGCCTCCCTGAAACTTGAGGAGAACCATCTCCGGTTCCGGAAGCACCTCAAAACCTTCCTCTTCGCTTCTGCCTTCTCTCTCCCTCTCCCCTGCTAAACCTGCTAAACTCCCCACTGAAGTTTGCACTAAACCTGCATCTGGGCCACTCTGTGACCTCGGTCCAGGGCCCAGCCACTCTCCACTTGCACTGCCTCCCTGGCTCCCCCTGCACTGTGGGACTGTCACTGCATCCCTACAGCCCCCTTCCCAGCACTTGCTCTGCACTTACCTCGCACTTGCCACCAGCTGGCCCTTTTATTATTATTTATTATTTTATTACGCTACTTACCTTGTACTGCACTTTCCCCCCCACCTCCTCCCCCTGCACTTTCTCCTTTTCCCCTTACCTCTGCACTTGCGCGATCTGAATGACACCTGGCCTAGTAGGATCGTTTGTCTGTCTTCCCCTTGTTTCCCCCCCTCCCTGCCTCGTCGCGCCTTGAAACACTTGTGTATAGGCGCGTTACAAATACCATATCATATCATATCATATCATATACGCCTCAAGTTGTTTTGGGTGGACTGCCCGGGAATGAAGCCTGCCTGGTCATGTGCCTGCATGTAGGGTAGAAGTTGGTCAGCAAGCATTTTAGCTAAGATTTTGTTATCAGTGTTGATTATAAACAGTGGTCTGTTCAACGTACATTTTAGGGGGTCTTTGTTTGGTTTAAGAAGCACTGTTACAAGGTTGGTTGTGGTAGACACAGGGGGGACGTTTGTAAATGTAGCAATCTCGTACATGTCCGGCAGATGCGGCAACAGGAGGTCCACGTAGGCCTTGTAGAGTTTGGCTGTTATCCCATTCAGGCCTGGAGCCTTTCCGTTAGGGAGAGAATGGACTGCATTGCGAAATTCCTTGTCTGTGAGAGGAGCATTCAGGCTCTCGCCCTGAGTTGGGTCCAACCATCCCAGAGCTATTTTATCTAGATATTGCCATATAGTATCATGTCCAGCATCCAATTAGGATCTTTACAGGCGATTGTAAAATTCGCAAAGACACCGTTGACCCCTTCAAGATCTTTACTAGGGGTCCCATCTGGGTTCCCTATTTCTATAATGGACTCTAGTTGTTTTTCGCGTTTGATAGCCCATGATAGCATCCTGCTAGGTTGGTCACCCTCGCCGTACCTTACAGCTGCAATGGGGTCTCCTATAAACCTTTGCTCACTGGCTACCAATAAACTCAATTCCTCTCTTTTCATTCTCAGTGTATTACGTACCGCTGGTGAATTTTGGGGTCCTGTTGTATCTCGATGTCTTTAATAACAGTGTCTAGTGAGTTCATGGACCTGCGTAGAGCCTTCAGGACCCCTCCTTCTTTTGAAATACAACATCCCCTAATATAAACCTTAAAGGCCTCCCAGACCACCCCGTGGGTCAGGGACTGAGCCCACATTAGTTAGGAAGTAAATTTGCATATCTTGCCCAATTTCTTCCCGTAACATTGTGCCATCCAGTGCACTAGCCCTAAATCACCAGCTTAATTGTTTTGGGGCTTTAGTCAGTCTTGTAATGTGAATTAATACCAGAGAGTGGTCCGAGAGGATTCGGGGGAGCATGTTGGCACTGGTAATATTTCTAGGCAAGGATGCCGTTACCATGACGTAAGCTAGCCAGGAGGAGCTACCGAGAGAAAAATGAGTGTTGTCTGTCAGTGGGGTGCATCATGCGCCATACATCATGGAGTCCGTGATATTCTGCTATGGCGGTCCACTTCTGGGATGCACGTGGCAGGCTGAGTTGCACCGTAGATGACCTAACCAGGCCTAAGGTGATAGCCATATTGAAATCACCCACCCACACAATGTCATTGTCTGGGAATTTATGTATCTGATTAGCACAAGGTTGAAAGAATTCTGGTGAGTCTGTGTTTGGGGCTTATATGTTCATCAAGAGGCGCTTTAGGCCAGATTTCTCCTCTGCCAGTAGGATATACTGTCCTTCCTCATCTCCAATCTGATCGTGGAGTTTGAGTTCTAAGGAACAGTTTATATAGGTGGCCACCCCCCGTGAATGTGAAGTGTAGGAAGAGCCGTACCTATGTATACCCCATCCCGCTATGTTAGGGTGGACCCCTTCTTGCGTTAGGTGCATTTCGTGCAGGCATAAAATGTTTACATTATGGTTCTTGACATAATTTGTTATCAGTCGGACATTCTTCTGATTGGTTAACCCACATATATTCCATGACATCACTGATAATACGTTGTCCAGTTTACCCTCTGCTTTAGGCATTCCCATGTTGTGGACAATAGAGAGGATTTTCAGAACCTATGGTACACTCTGGACTCAGTTGTAACCAGTCAGAAAATGAGGTTGATGCCATATTACGTAATGGACATTGGTTTTCCTTTTCTTCTGCCGTGCTCAAGTCTCACCCCCCACCCCCACCCCGATTATAAACCCTGTTACAAAAAAGCATACAGTACTAAGCCCCAGTAGTAACCATCCCCCACACAGGCCAGAAACAAAACCTTACCAGCACCCATATATCCCCCACCCACCCCAACATCCCTCATCAATTAACACCAAACAGTAACCGCAGGAATCGGGGAGCTATAGGCAGCTAGATTGCTCATTGCGGCAAAGGCAATGTTTGCCATATTTGCCTTCTCCGCCGCTTCATTCGGAATTCACTGTCAGGATTGTCTGGGCAGTGACGTAATGATCCATGGAAATGGGACAGTAGTAGCATCAGGGTGAGCGTTGGGGCGACCCTCCAGGTTTGGCGAGGCCCAGCGCAAAGCGATCAACGGCCTTCGGGAAGGTGAAAAAGGTCACTGTACCATTGCGCACCACTCTAAGCTTGGCAGGATATAGCATTGAGTAACATACTTCCTTTCTCCGCAGGGTGTCTTTTACGACCTGAAAGGTTTTTCTTTGGTCCTGGACTTGTGAGCTAAAGTCTGGGAAGAGACAAATAGTTACGGAGCCCCATCGTAGTTCTTTCCTGTCTCTGGCAGTACAGAGTAGGATATCCCTGTCACAATAGTTGAATTTTCTGGCGACGATGGGAGGTTCCAGCACCCCAGGAGAAGGTCTTGCCACTAGCGATCTGTGTGCCCGTTCCACCATGAATAGGTTCGTGATCAGGGGTTCCCCCAGCACTTCCATGAGCAATTTTTCCACAAATGTTTCCGTGTTGTCGACGGGCGTGGACTCAGGTGCTCCTAAGATGCAGCTGCTATTCCTCACGTTGCAGGGCAGTCACATTGTCCTCACCTTCGCCTATCCTCTGCTCTCCTTCATCCATGCAGCCACAGTGTTTATCGATTTGAATAGCTGAGATGTCGACTTTACAAGTGAAGGCATCAACTTTTGCATCAAGGTTGTCCGTGCTACTTTTCTGGGCCAATAATGTTTGGTTTAGGGCCAATACATCCAGTTGGGTGGAGGCCTGGTTCTGTGCTGGAAGGGACTGCGATTGATCAGGCCGCGCAAACTGATCAATTTTGGCCTGTCTTTTGGGGTTGCCCATGTCACAATGTCCAATGCGGTTATGCCCTCTTTTCCGCTCTGCTTTGTCTCGTGATGTGAAGTTGCTGTGCCGCGTTAGTGGGGTGGATGTCTGCGGGCCTCAGTGACACAACCTGTCCCTGTTGGGGGTACCGGTTCATCTCAGGTAAGTATATGCACACAGCTGTGCAGTGGAGCATCTGCGGTGAGCTATGTTGTAGGGCTTGCCCGATAAGGTCCCCGGGTTTGTGACCATAGCAGGCCAAATTTATTGGCAGAAAGCTGTGGTAGGGTCCCCCACAGGAAAGAGGGGCATGATCTTCTGTAGCGACCCTCCGGTGGCTCTCCACCTGTCGCACACCGTGCCCCCGTATCTGCGGCCAGTCCTCCACACGTGGACCTCAGGGTCAGAGGAGACATGCCACTCACACTGAGATGTGTCAGGGGCACTTCAGCCACTATTCTCATGGTGCAACTGTACAATCAGGGGTTAGCAGCCCGGCCTCAGAGGGCTCCTCCTCCAGTCCCTCGCTGATGTTATCAGGACGGCGGGACCGGACCCATGTAGCTGGTCTAGGGCGTCGGCGAAAGACCGCAACCCTGTGTCAGTTGTCCCCGGGAGCCTCACCTGCAATATTTGTGTTGTCGGTGGGTCCCGACACGACCAGGATGTCTCTAATCTCTGTCGGCCCGGATCAAACAGGTCTGCCCCTCAGCTCGGTCCTCCACAGCCTGTCTGCGTCCCACTGCAGTGATATGTCCCATAGGGAGGCAGGATTCACGAGGTTACAGGAGGCGGCCGTGACCTCCAGATGCCTCAGTACATCACGCCAGGGCCTCCCCACAGCTCGATATTTTGGCGTGTCACTGCCCCTGCCTTCTCATAAGTATACATTGAGTTTCAAGGAGGTACTGATCCTCCAAAAGCAGGATGTTTGTAAAGGATTTCGTGCCTTTGCTGGAGCTCTCTCAGGCTGCAGTCATTTTCTAGCCATGCAACAGCGCCCCCGTCAATTAGCTTGTTTTTTTTATTTCAGGTTTACACCTGTTTGAAGAATAGTTTACAGAGAGGTCAGTTATTCACATGGCTGTGAGTTAGTAACAGTATATTATACCTTTTAGGTCTACAGAAGATGACCATATAAAGTGAAAAAGCAGTATAACAGCCTTGAAAATTGACAAATGATCCGAAATGCGTTGGCAATTTTGAAATGTCAGCTTTCAATACATCTAAGACTTAACACTTCTGTAAAGCTGCTTTGTGTTATAAGAATGTTTATTCGTCGTTTTATGAATTGAAGTGACTTTAATTTCTTTGGTAGTAACTTCTACTTATATGTAGGAATTCAAGAGAAGGCTTTTGACTTTTCTATTATGCATTTGAACAATGCAACTCAAGTGTGAGGATTAAAGCAGTTGGTAAACCACCACATGGTGTTTAAGGAAACAGTTCATGTATTTCTATGTTTATACATTTGTTTTGAACTAAGATGATTTTGGTGTTATATTAATTTATGACACTTTTGAGTTGACAGTTGTAGAGCAGTCCCACAGGAGTGCATCTGGGATACCTGTTGGAAACCACGTGCTTGTGTTTGGTTTGTCTTATTGAGGTTCCATGTGGCCAGGGACCAGAAATTAACAGAATATTCCAAATGAATGTTTTAATAAATAAAGAATAAGGTTTAGCATTAAGACAAATAAATTTGTAGTGCACATCACAACTTTAGTGTAAACAGTATTAGATTCATGTGCATTTTGTAGGTGGGGGAGAATGCCAAGGAAGAGTTCGAAACACATGCATTTTGTAGGACGGGCGAATGTCAAGGCTCGGTTAGGCACATCGGAGCTCATTTTGTACAGAGGCGCAACGTGAATGGAAAGTGCCTTGCATAAGGCTTTTACTCCTTCCATTCATGCCACCCCTGTTTTTCATCCATTTGAATGGTGATGAGGAGGGGCAGAACACACCTTGTGTTTCCGCCGCCTCCCTTCCTCTCCACCATAAAAATGCCCCAGAATTTGCACTAGAATGCATTTTCAAGCTAGCAGGAATGCTGGGGATCCCAATGGATCCTGCTAGCTTATGTGCTTGGAGGAATCCACAGGGATTAATTGTAAATGCTGCCTGTCATGCGCGCATGTTAGACAGCGGTTACAATTACAATTAAATGCTACCAACATGTGCACATCACAGGCAGCATTTCATTCATTTGCATGGCGTACTGCAAAAGTGAAGGTCAAAAGGCAGCTACTTGCATCCGCCCCACCTTTTGCACTGCCCATTTGCCCTCCGCTGTGAAAATGATGAAAATTTGCCTGAGTGCAAACATACCAGGTCCCCGCTGTCAAATTGGAATAATCTATAAAATGAGCTCTATAATATTTTGTAGGTGACAGAGAATGCCAAAGCAGCAGTAAGTCCATGTGTATTTTACAGGTGTACGAGAACACCAAGGCAATGTTAGGCACAAGTGTGTTTAGTATCCAGAGGAGAATGCAGAAAAGGTGTTAGGCACACATGAAATGTATAGACTGCGGAACACCCAGGCAACAAAAGGAACCCATGAATTTGGTAGATGCAAGAGAACATCAAATCAGTGTTAGGTACATATACATTTTACAGGTCCGTGTATAAAACAAAACACAAAATCAAATGGGAGATTTGTTTGATTTTCGGCTGTATGAAAATTACGTACAGCCGACAATTTTGAACACATCTACTATTCTGTACCATTGTAGAGAACAAGGGAAGTGGGGGTGCCCTCCGCACCCTTGTTTGTTACAATGGCATTTTGGATTGCGGGGTGTCCCGCGCTCTGTCAAAGATAACGTTAAAAAAAGGACTCTGCAGCGCCAGTTCCCATGCACGGAAGTGAAGGCAACCGGCATCGCAGAGGGAAGTAGGAGTTGCGGCACACAGCAAAGAGTGCCGCCAAAAGGTGAGTAAGGGGGTGGGAGGGGAGTGCGAGTTACCACAAATGTCTGGGGTAGAGAAAACCGAAAGTCCTTTTTGTTCAAATGACTTTAGTTTTTCTCTTCCTCAGACATTTCTGATTCGGTTATATCATGGACAAACCATTTTGCAGACAGATAAGAGCACCAAAGCAGTGGTAGGCACACATGCACTTTAAAGGGAGAAGATGCCAAACCAGAGCTGGATACACATGTACTTTGCATGTGGGGATAATACTAAGGCAGTGGTAGGCACACATGCACTTTAAAGGGAGAAGATGCCAAACCAGAGCTGGATACACATGTACTTTGCATGTGGCGATAATACTAAGGCAGTGGTAGGCACACATGCACTTTAAAGGGAGAAGATGCCAAACCAGAGCTGGATACACATGTACTTTGCATGTGACGATAATACTAAGGCAGTGGTAGGCACACATGCACTTTAAAGGGAGAAGATGCCAAACCAGAGCTGGATACACATGTACTTTGCATGTGGGGATAATACTAAGGCAGTGGTAGGCACACATGCATTTTAAAGGGAGAAGATGCCAAACCAGAGCTGGATACACATGTACTTTGCATGTGGCGATAATACTAAGGCAGTGGTAGGCACACATGCACTTTAAAGGGAGAAGATGCCAAACCAGAGCTGGATACACATGTACTTTGCATGTGGGGATAATACTAAGGCAGTGGTAGGCACACATGCACTTTAAAGGGAGAAGATGCCAAACCAGAGCTGGATACACATGTACTTTGCATGTGGGGATAATACTAAGGCAGTGGTAGGCACACATGCACTTTAAAGGGAGAAGATGCCAAACCAGAGCTGGATACACATGTACTTTGCATGTGGGGATAATACTAAGGCAGTGGTAGGCACACATACATTTTAAAGGGAGAAGATGCCAAACCAGAGCTGGATACACATGTACTTTGCATGTGGGGATAATACTAAGGCAGTGGTAGGCACACATGCACTTTAAAGGGAGAAGATGCCAAACCAGAGCTGGATACACATGTACTTTGCATGTGGGGATAATACTAAGGCAGTGGTAGGCACACATACATTTTGTAGGATGAGGAGAACGCCAAGGCGCAGTGCTTGGCGCATGAGCATTGTGTACGCTAAGAAGAACACAAAGGCATTATCATGCCCATGTCCATTTTACAGTGGTAGACCCATGTGGATTTTCTAGGCAGAGGAGAACGCTCTTGAAATGTTAGGTAGAGGTGCATTTTGAAGGTGAAGTAAAATGCCATGGAGTACTAAGAACATGTTCGTTTTTAGATGGAGCAGAAAGCCTATGCAATTTTGTAGGCGGGAGAACTTAGCAATGTCAGGCACACTGTGTCAAGGATAGTACCATGACATTGCCAATAAGGTGTGGGAACCCCTCTCAGTCGGTTTGGGAGGCCTACCAGGAAGAAATCCAAAGCCAGTCCGACCCCTGAGGAGGTCGATGGCAGTTGAGAGGGCTCCAAAACCTGCCCCCACTTTTTGACATTATTTTTATGAGCAGTACCCATGTATTCTTGACATGCCTTGTAAGCAAAATGCTAGCCAGTTTGTGCCTATTAGTTCTGGAGACAACAAACCTGATTTAAGCCGAGTGAAACACAGGTGGATACAGAGCAGCTTTCTGGCACCCAATGTGGCCCCCAGTACAACAGCAGAGATGTGTACTCATGCCAGGACACACAACCCTCCTGTAACCCTCGCCTGGTACATTCTGCTGCTGGAGGTACAGCGCAGAAGGGAAGAAACCACAGCACCATGCCTAAGCAGATGAGAGAGAGCAATCGCACCGTGATCCCCAGCACCAGTGGTGAATACACAGTTCCTTGGACCACTAGGTAGTAAGCAGTGAAATGCTCACAACATTAAGGACTTTACTTACCTTAAGGGAGCATGGACAAACTCCCCCTAACATGAACTTGGACAGGTTACATCCCGGGCCACAATAGCTACACCGCTGCAGGCCAATGTAGAGCTTATTACCCTATTTAATGTTTTCACTGATTGTAACAACCCCAAGGCCGGGAAAGCATATGCCGATTGGATCGATCAGCCAAGTGGGCAAATGGCAGGAGGAGGGGGCAGCATAAAAGGGATAGGAAGTTGTGGTTTGCTCAGGTGAAGTCAGTGGAGGAGAAGGTGAAATACCAAGAAATCAGCAGGAGGAAGGAAGGAGCAGTGGAGTGTGGTGGCAATTTCCGTAGAAGGTGAGGTATTGGATAGTTAGCGCAAGTGATACTGCGGTGTGAATTTACATGATAGTGTATTGAATGTGGTTAAGTCAAAGAGTGTAAGGAGTGGGTGTGCAGTGCAAGTAGCAGTGAAAGGGGGATGTCTGAGCAAGAGGTGGGTGCAGTGGAGTAGTAGAGTGGAGGAGGCAGTAGGAGCGCAGAGGAGGAAGTAGTAGTGCAGAGGAAAGAGTAGTAGCAAGGAGAAGAGAGGAATAAAATCAAAGGTAGAGGTGAGCACGAGAAAGTACAAGAAATGTCAGAAGGAAAGAAAGTAAGAGGGGAGAGAGCAAAGTGGACATAGACAGGGAGTGTAGAGAGAAGTTAGGAAGAGGAGGAGGAAAGCGTGGGTGTGAGAGGGAAGGCCTACATCAAGCAGGATGTCTCCAAGGCACAATTCTACAACCCCTTAGAACACTAACAGCTTGGTACAGTAGGGAAAGCTAGTAGGTCCCGGAGGAAGTTTAGTTAGTTAAGGCCATTAGTGTACTGATGGCCAAACAATCGCTATCTGCTAAATGCGTGCTCAGGACCCCTGAGTTAGGGGCGAGGTGCTTTCAAACGAGAGAGAGAGGTAGGGACAGATGGCTAAAGGGCCAATTGAAAGTTCAATAAAAAAACCCTTTGAACTGTCCTTGAGCTTTGGAGTGTTTCTTCACCCATAAACGACAGACACATGCATGTTTTAGGTAGAGGTGTACCCCCAAATCAGTGTTAGCCACGCATGCCTTTTTCAGACAGATGAGAACGTCATGGCAGTGTCACATGCTTTTTATCGGTCGAGAGAAGGCTAGAGCATTGGCAGGGACACATGCATTTTGTAGGTGGAAGACACTAAGGCAGTCTGAGACATCAAATTGATTTTTTAAGGGAGGGGAGAACCCCAAGGTACTGTTAGACGCATATGCTTTTATGTGCAGAGGAGAACACCAATGAAGTGTTAGGGACTTGTGCCAGCTTTTTAGGCACGTGACGTCGAGCAGTGTAATGGCCACATACATTCTGTAAGCATGGGAGAATGCTGAGGCAGTATTAGAGTCACATAAATTTTGTAGTCCAGGGAGAAGGCCAAGGCAGAGGTAGGAACCTGTGCATTTAGCTGTCAAATAATGTCAAGTCTGTCTTAATCACACATGCAGTTTGTATGCATTTTGAAAACTTGAGAGAACACCAAGGTAGTGTGAGCCACATGTGCATTTTGTAGGTGGGGGGAAATCGATGGCAGTGTTAGGCACCTTTGCCTTTTGTTGGCAGAGGATGCCAAGTCAGTGATAGCAAGTAGAACGTCAAAGCAGTGTCAGATACACATGCAATTTTACGTGGAGGACATTGTCAAGTCAGTGTTATTTTGGAGGCTAGTGTGGACACCAACATTGTGTTATACGCCTGCATTTTGTAGGAGAACGAGAAGATAAAGGTCTAGGTTTTCTTAGGTACACCTGATATTTGTAGGCAGAGGGGAGAGCACCAAGGCAGTCTTATGAACATGTGCATCTTGTATGTGGGGATGACGCCAAGGCAGTTTTAGGTACTGTTATGAATCTGATGGTGTCATCACTCCCTTTCCTTTGGTAGCCTCTCCACATGTGTCCAGGGGATGGCAGCCGCTACCTGATCCTGACCCTGGGGGTGGCTATATGAGGGAGGACCACATGGGGTGGTGACCCTCAGGCGATACTATGGCATCATCAGATAAAGGCACATCCCAAGCGTTTAGGGCTTATTGTAAAAGTCCCTTTCCATTGCCCACAAAACCTGCTGAAGAACTCTTCCTGTATCATGTAGAAAGAAAACCTAGGAAAGCCCAACAGTCCCACATACACAAAAATACTGAGATGAGGAGGAGGAAGGGAGCAATACAGATTCAGGATGTCAAGAACCACAGAACATGCTCTAGTAGTTACGAGCACTTGACAGGTGCTGGGAAATTTAAAATGCAGAACCTGAATGGACAACGAGAGAGATACCTGAGCGACCCATGTACGCTCAAGGTCAGTCGAGGGACTGTTGGGCCGCTGTAGAGGAGTTCATAGAGCCGGCTCATAGCAGAAGAAGAAAGACTGCAGCAACTGGGGTGCCGAGCTTGGACTGTACCAGAGACAGAAGGCAAGTCTGGCAGGTGGCCTCGGGAACAGTACCTCAGCCACAGGAGCATGGAGAGAGGCTCAGGCAGCAAGCAGGAGCCACAAAGGACTGGGAGGTTGGCGAGGAAGGAAGGGGGAATCTGCAAGCTGTAGGCCGAGTACCGAGATCCCACTCCCGGTTTACCGTGAAGAACCTGGACAATGCTGCAGAAAACCCGTGAGTGCTGGAAAAAGAGAGAGGGACACCAGAGATATTCGGCAATGACCCGAAGAACACTAAATAATTTTGAATGGAATGAAAGAGAAGTGTTTTGGGAAGCAAAGACGGAGAGAGGCCAAGGGGGAGAAGAAAACCCCTCACCTTGTGAACCTTTGCAAAACTATAACACTTATGAGTCCTGGACCTGTGACCCAGGGGAGCAGTGCCCAAGAGAGGTTAAGGGGATAGAAGGAAAGCCTGCACCTCATGAACATTTGCAAAACTATAATAGTAACGAGTCTGGGACCCGTGACCCAGAGGGTGCAAAGACTGAGAGAGTTTAAGGGGAGAAAAGAGAAACCCTCACCTCGTGAACTTTTGCAAATTCACAAATTTGCAGGTGTGTACAAAGTAAAACACGTTAAAAGTCTTGGCAGGGAAGAATACCCGGCAAACGCAAATCTGCAAGTAGTGTAAAGTGAAGCACAATAAAAGCCCTGGCAGGAGAGTATATCATGGAAGCATAAATCTGCAATTGTGTGTAAAGGTAAGTACATTGAAAGCCCTGGCAGGAGAGTAAACCAGGCCAGCACAAGCCTGAAAGTGTATATAAAGTGAAGCACTTTAAGAGTCCTGGCAGGAAGGTATACCAGGCCACTGAAACTATTTTGTTTGTTGTAAACTAAGAATCCTCCAAGAACGTTTTGTGCCTTTTGAAGTTGGTAGAAACCTTGAACAACAACCCAGGGGAAGCGAAACATCCCCTGGAATAGTGAACCTGATCCATTGGGAAATTCTGTGTTGGCATATATTTATATTTCCTTTGAACTTAAACATCTGTGCACTTTTCAACACTAAAGATATTATCCCTTTGTACATTAGAGTTACTTTAGAATGTGAGGGCAAGTATGGGATTTTCAGACACAGACAGTTTTGCTTTGGACATATTGACATTGGACAGACTCCTAGTTTCGTTTGAGGCAGGGAAACACCTCTTAGAATTTGGGACAGTGAGGTATTTACCAAACCCTTATTATTGAATAAATGTTTATAACCACAAATATGACTTCTCTGTGTCGGTGTCTCATTCCCGACTCCTCTTATATGGTGTTAGGGGTGGGAACAGGCACAGTTGCAACAAACTGGGGAACCCATAGGTTTGAAAAACTTAGCAAACAAACCTCTGATCTGACAGTAGCCACAGAAGGGTCTATAGTGTTTGACTTATGTTGTAGTAGGGGAGAATTTGTGCAACTGGAGACAGAATACTGGTACCCACTGACCTGGTGTTAATACCGCCTCCAGATACTTATATCAGATTAGCTTCTAAATCAGGTCTAGCCTTGCTATATGGTTTGGCTGTGCTTGCATGCATCATAGACCCTGATTATAGAGGCAATATAAAAATACTGATTCGGAATAGTGGGAAGGAGGCATACCAAATTAAGGCAGGAGAAAAATGGCACTGGTAATCCTAGAAATGGCATTATTTCCTAACATAGAAAAGATCCAAGAGGCTGACCAAACGGGAAGAGGGGAAAAGGGCTTTGGAGAGCCAGATGAAAAAACATCTAAGACCGAACAACCAACAACCCTAGGTGAGGAAGCTGAAATAATTCCCGATTTAGCCTTTGGCCAAAGAAATGATCCCTTGTTAGTGGAAGCTTTTCTACATGTAGTAGCTGAAAAAGAGTGACGGCCAAAAGGGGTACCTTTTTTCTTTTTAAAACATGGGTTGCTTTATAGAGACGATCTTAACCCCAATAGTACTCCCAGGTCACAACTCATGATACCAAGGAGTCATACACGGATGGTGTTAGAAATTTCCCATTCCCATTTAACAGATGGTCACTTAGGAATAACCAAGACACTGGTGTAAATACTCAGCCATTTCTACTGGCCTAGCATCTATGCCAATGTAAAACATGTTGTGCTTACTTGTGCCCTGTGTCAAAAGAGTAGTTCTCATATTCTTCCTTCAGCTCCATTACAGCCCTTACCCATCATAGATGTGCCTTCTCCTGCATAGGAATGGACATAGATGGACCCTTTGAGCCATTCATATTGGTGAATCATTATATGTTGGTGATCGTGGATTATGCCACCCAATACCCTGAGGCCTTCCTGTTATGCAATAACACAACTCATCAAATCTTGAAACACTTGATCCCATTTCTTCACTGTTGGTTTCCCGAAAGAAATTCTAACAGACCAGGGAAAAACTTTTATGAGTCGGTTAATGGCGCAGGTAAAGGAACTCTTACATATCAAAACCCTCAGGACCTCTGTCTACCATCCACAGACTGATGGATTGGTGGTACTTTTCAATAAAACCCTTAAGAATATCATAAGAAAATAGGTTGAGGTTGATGGCAAAAATTGGGATATTACAATACCTTGGGACCTTTTTGCCATCCGAATAAGACCACAGTCTTCAATGGGGTTTGCACCATTTCAGTTATTATATGGTAGGGAGCCATGGTATGTCCTTGGCATGTTGAGGGAAAAGTGTGAGGAAAAGGAGAAGGGCCTTTTGCCAATCTCACAAACATCCCAACGGTTAAAACAGCACTTGTCCACGGTAAGAGCGATAATTCAAACCCATATGGTAAAAGCACAGGAGAGGCAAATGACCTCCCATGATAAGAAAGCATTACTGAGGTATTTTTCAATTGCAGAAAAGGGTCTTGTTCTCCTGCCAACATCTGAGAACAAGATGTTATCCAAATGGCATGGACCTTATGAGGTGATTGAACAAACAGGACCTTATAACTATCGAGTCTCTCAGCCTTATAGACAAATAAAGACCCATATTTACCATGTAAATCCTCTTAAGAAATGGAGGGAAGGAACCAGTGGAAAACACAACGGGTATTGTCTAGTTTATTAACAAAAGAGTTGGGTCAAAATATGCTGATTCCCTCCCATCTACCAGATGCTCAACAAGAAGACTCCTAGACTTATTAGAACGGTTACCAGATGTCTTCAAGAATGAACCAGGAAGGGTTAAATGTTTGTTTTCACTACATCCATACACCCAGAGGGAAGATAGTCTACTTGAAACCCTATTGTATTCCTGAAGCCAGGAGAGGAATAGCCATAGAAGAGATGGAGAAAATGTTGAGCTCCAACATTATTGAACTGTCCCAGAGCCCTTAGTCCTTTCTGATAGAACTTGTAGGCCAAACCAGGTCAATCATGGAGGTTCTGTATTGATTTTCAGAAGGTATACGCAGAATCCCAATTCGACAGTTACCCTATGCCTAGGATAGATGATCTGATTGAGCGATTGGGAACCGCAATCTACCTCTCGGCAATTGATCTGATGATAGGATGCTGGAAAGTACATGTTAATTTAGAGGACAAGGAGAAAACAGCTTTTTTCACCCCTATTGGAGTGTTCCAATTCAAAACATTGCCTTTCGGGCTGCATGGAGCACCAGCCACATTTAAAGGTTGAGGACAAGTCCTTCGACCTTATTCCTCTTTCTGTGGAGCCAATTTTGGTGATATAATCATTCATGGGCAGAACATCTATTACATCTTTATTAAGTTATCAGAGCTTTGAGGAAGGCCAGTCTCACTGCAAACCCAAACAAATGGCAGTTGGCACAGTCAGCCGTGAAGTATTTAGGATTTTTTTGTAGGTAATAGACTTGTCAAGCCCCAAGCTGAAAAGGTGAAAGCTGGTAAGGAAACGCCAATGCCAGAAACTAAGAGAAATTTAAGAGCATTCTTAGGTTTAGAAGGGAATTAGAGATGATTCATCCCTAGTTACTCTTCGATCAATTCCAGTCTCAAAGACAAACTCAAAAATGTTGAACGGCAAGAGATAAAATGGGGCACTAAAAATCAAAATTGCTACACAGGATGCCGACACATAACCAGTGGCAGCAGTGGATCCCACTGGAAGCTACAGCCTTGCTGCAATGGGTCTGCTGTGGGTCTTTCTATGATCACACTTTTTAATATGGCGCAGAACCACAACCCTTTTCTGCTTTTGGCTTTTCGGAGGGGCAGAGCTTACCAACTCCAGTCTCCCCAGTTCACGTGACCAGAGTCTGCTTCCATCTAGGAATCTAGTACACATATATAGAGGCTTCCCACTCATCAACGTCTCTCACGGCTATCACGTCAGTATCTTGAAATGATCCCTGCGAGATTAAATCGCTGCTGGGCAGGTGGGTTTTATTATTTCTTAATCCTTCTCTTCCTTTGTTTGCCTCTGGATGGGGATCCTCTACTTTGGTTCGTTCCTTCACGCTGGAGTTAGCTCAGGTTTTTTCGTTTAGACAAACTTGAAGTGGAGCTGATATTCGGCAAGCCTTTTGGTGCTTCCCCGTACTTTTGACACACCCCTTAGGTTGTGGGTGTGCACGTCTTTGGTGCTCTGAGATATTCATGGGATTGAGCTCATTCTGACCCTTGTTTTTAGCACCCAGGGGCCTGTTAAACAGTTATGACAATAATGCATTTTGCATTTGTATCTTCCCAATTTCATATTTGGCTGTGCATTTGTTTCCTTTTCTCTGCTAGTATTGGCGGTTTTATGGTCCAGCTCCACCCTCTTTCTTTCCAGCTCCATTATTTGTGTTGACTTCTTCACAATAGGTATATACGAGTTCCTTTGTGTAGTTTGAGCATTCTAGTGTTTCTCACGTTTGCCTTTACATCTAGTGTTCTTTATTTCCTTCTCTCACCACTGGATCAGGTGTGTCAATTTCAATTTTAATAATCTGTTGAATTTTTTGGTAATGGCATTCACTATGATTGCTACTATCTGGTATATTCTTGGCCTTTTGACTTGATAAAGCTATGTAACTAAAATTCCTTTTTGTTTCCAGAGTCTACTATTTCTCCTGGTCCTGATGAAGGCGAGGATTCATATATATCGCCGAAACGTGTGGGATGTGCCACTTTCATGTTGCATTAACTCTAAATGTTATTAGGTGGAGAGTGGTGATATGCTCTAGCCGTATGTAGGATATACTTATGTTGTATAGGGGCAAACTATTGAATGTAGACCCGTGACCCATGATGTTTAGTGACATTGATTGTCTGTACTGATTTCTAAATTCCTTTAGACTAGATCTAGACTAGGTTGTTATAGATATCGAATTTCTGGTATCTGAGGGGTACTTTTCATTTTTCTCTTTGTTGTCTATATTATTGCTGTCTTTTTGCAGTGTCTTTGGTATATATATATGTTGTGTTTGAGTAATTTTCACAGCATGTGATTCTCTTTAGATGCACTGAATAATGATTGAATACATTTTACATCTTTGTTATACTATTTGTTGTATTTATTTGTGTGATTGATTTATGTATATGCAAGATCTATTAAATATTTCTTACAATAGACATGGCACTATGGTGAGAGGTGAGGCTACAGCCCAGCTCATTTAAAGTAAATAATATTTGAACAAGGTGCCAAATAATTCCTAGTGGGAACACCTCCTTGTATATTTACTCAAATTCGGAATTGGAGACATTGCACTTTATTTAGTTTCGCATTGGGTGGAAAAACAACTACAGCTAAAAGTTTAAGTGATAGAGAAGGGTACCGTTTTTAGCCAAGGGTGTAAAGCCCAATATATATGTAAGATGGTTTTGATAGGGTTTTGATATGGATTTAATATGGCTTTTTCATTATTTTATCTGTAGGAGTTTCACATTTTAGCATTGACTTTTCTATTCTTTTAAGATATTTTAACTGAAAGTGTCGGATGCGATGTGCTGTACTTCTGGTAATGAAATATGTTACTTACAATGTGAAAAGGATTTAAAGTGGGGGCACTTTTGACTCCCCTTTAATTTATGTTATTGGAGAGAGGTTTTCTAGAGGTTCTCGTTAGGGTCCTTTTCACAAGTTGTAAAAAGTATGTTTAATAGTCTATTTTAAAGCAAAGAGTTGATTGACATTTTTATTGGAAATGAAATCTTAAATAGTTTTTGGTGAAATTTGTATGAAATGTTTTTCCTTAAAAATTGTGAATTTTGTTAAAGTTCTTTTAGAACTGAATACACATAACAATAAATAAATACAATGAGGTGAAGGGTATGTGATGAATCTGATGGTGTAATCAATCATTTTCCAGTGGTTTGCATCTCCCCATGTGGCAGGCGAAGGCAGGCTCTACCTGATCCTGATCCTGGTGGTGGCTATATGAGGGAGGACTACATGGGGAGGTGACCCTCAGGGGGATAATATGGCATCATGAGATAAAGGCACATACTCCCCTTTCCCATTTAGGGATGTTCCCTCTGTAGCCCCAGCTTTTATGGCATATTGTAAAAATTCCCTTCCATTGCCCACAAAATCTGCTGAAGACCTTTTCCAGTATGACGTAGAAAGAAATCCTAAGAAAGCCGTACAGTCTCACATATACAAAAATACTGAGACAAGGAGGATGAAGGGAGCAATACAGATTCAGGATGTCAAGAACCACAGAATGCACTGTAGTAGTTACGAGCGCTTCACAGGTGCCAGGAGATTTAAACAGCAGAACCTGAAAAAGCAACGAGAGAGCTTCTGAGCGACCGACGTCTGCTCGAGGTCGATGGTGGGATTGCCAGGATGCTGTGGAGGAGTCTGTGGAGTCAACCGTCTCATGGCAAAAGGAGGAAGGCAACAGCAACCGATCTGCTGTGCTGGAACCCACACCAGAGACAGAAGGAAAGTTTGTCAGGTGCCCGCGGGAACTGGAGAGCAGCACCCCAACAACAGGAGCATGGAGAGAGGCTCAGACAGCAAGCAGGAACCGCAAAGGACTTGGAGGTCAACAAGGAAGGGCGTTGGATTCAAAAGCTGTATATGGATAACCAAGATACCATTTCTGATTTACCGTGAAGTACCTGGACAATGCTGCAGAAAGCCGGTTAGAGTCCTGGAAAGAGAGAGAGAGACACCATGGTGCTTCGGTAACGATACCGAAGAACAGTAAGAAAGTATGAGTGGAATAAAAGTGAAGTGTTTTGGGAAGCAAAGCCAGAGAGACTTGAACAGTTACAGGAGCGATGACAGAGGGGAGAAAAGCCTGAGAAAGGTTAAGTGGATAGAAGGAAACCCCTCACCTCGTGAACATTTGCATATTCACAAATATATACCAAGCAAACACAAATCTGCAAGTGTGTGTAAAGTAAAGTACATTGAAAGCCCTGGAAGGAAATACTACCAGGCCAGCACAACTCTGCAAGTGTATATACAATTAAACATGTTAAAAGCCCTGGCAGGAGATTATACCAGGCCACTGAAACAGTTTTTTTTGTTATCGACTGTAAATCCTCCAAGGAAGCTTTGTGCCTTTTGAAGTTGTGAGAAACCTTGAGCAACAACTGAGTGGAAGGGAGACATCCCCTGGAATTGTGAACCTGATCTATTCAGAACTTTTGTGTTGGTATACCTTTATATTTTCTTTGAACTTTAATATTTGCACATCTTTCAAGACTAAATAATTTTGGCCTCATAACGAGTTAGATGGTAAGTGGTAAAAGTGGCAGTAACTGAGTTACCACCAATCTTACCACTACACCAAATTATGAGGTTGGGTCTTGAGTGGAGGATTTACCTCCAGGAAAACCCTGGAGGTAAATCTTCCCCTTCAATGCCGAAAAATCAGCAGAATTGGTGGAATTACTGCAACAGTAATTCCGCCATGGTAATTCTGCAACAACAAGACCCATTAGGTCCAATGGACCGAAAATAAAGGGGGAATTACACCGCCACAACCACTTGTAATCAGGCAGAAATTCCACCTGGCCAAGTGGCAGTAACAGTAATTCCTCAGGGCAGAGTTTTGGTGGATTTACCGCCTAATTACTGCCACACTTGTAAAGGGCTGATTATCCCTTTACATATTAGAGTTACTTTAGAATGTGAGGGCAAGGATAGGATTTTCAGACACAGACAGTTTTGCTTTGGACATCTTGAAATTTGACAGTACCCTTGTTTTGTTTGAGGTAGGGAAACACCTCTTAGAAGTAGGAACAGTGAGGTATTTTCCAAACCCTTAATATTTAATAAAAGTGTATTACCGCAAATATGATATCTCCGTGTTTGTGTCTCATTCCTGACTCCTCACAGTACAAACCAATTGTGTTGCACAAATGCCAAGGCAGTGTTATACACACATGCATTTTGTAGGTGGAGAACACTAAAGCAGTGTTAGGCAAATGTGCATTTTGTGGCTATGAAGAATGATAAGGCGGTCTGAGATAGATGTGTGTTTTTGTAGACAGAGGAGAATGCTAAAGCGGAGTAAGGTACATGTGTGTTTTGAAAGTGGCAGAGAATGCCAAGGCACTGTTTGGAACATATTTGATTTGCAGGCTGAGGAGAATACGAAGGCAGTGGTAGACACACGTGCATGTTGTAGGCAAAGGATAACACTAAGGCAATGTTAGACACCTTTATGAATCTAAGGAGGTCATCACTACTTCACCGAGGGAAATCTTCCCTCATGTAGCCAAGGAAAGGCAGAAGCTACCTGACTCTGACCCTGAGGGTGTCTCTCTGTGGGAGCACCACATGAGGGAGGACAACCCTTTGGGAGGCAGAGTAAACTTTCTAGGTCAAAACAGACATTTACCTATTTCTTAGCCTCTGACAACACCCACTCCCCCCCAATTCCTGTATGGCATATTGTAGTGTGGGTGTAGAACCCTCAGCCATGACTAAACACCAACGGTATGTACCTTCCTCTTTGCTTAATAACACTGAGACAAGGAAAAGGGTTGGAGTAATGAAGATTACTAGAAGCATAAAGCAAATACCACATTCTAGTTGTTGGAAAAGGTTAACAGGTGCCAGGACCACACCTGGAGAAAAAGAGAGACTCACTTCTCCCAACATCATTTGGGCCACTGAAGGAGAGCATGGTACAGCGTGAATCAGAGAAGCTGCTGGAAGTGAAGTCCAGTGAAGTTGAGCAGTAAAAGGTTTGCCAGGGGCAGCAGGAGATGCCAAGTAAGGAAGGAGGCAAATCGAGAATCAGAGAGCTGACAGGACACTTTTCCAGCTGGCAAGCAAGCAGCAGCAAGAACAGTGAGACGCGAGGGACGCTGAAGCCACCACCACAGACCGGTAAGCCCAGAAAGAGAGATTGGCACACCGGGGCACTTCATGGCAGATGCCATGTACCGTTGATGAACCTGGTAAACCCAAATAAGGGATCTGGTCTACTGGGGCAATTGAAAAAAGAGACTAAGACTGCTGAAAAGGGGTCACTGACCCAGTAAATGTAAAGTATAATTAAAGAATCTTGAAACTGTGTAAAAGAGAAGATGATTGCTGATGAGAAGTGTGAGTCTGGAACCTGCACCCAAATACCGAGACAAACAAGAAAGCGCTGTTAGTAGAGAAAACATGGCATACAGTGAGTCTGGCACCCGCACCCAAGCAATGAAATAAGAAAGCTCTGGCAGGAGAGTAAACAAGGCATACAGCGAGTCTGGCCCCGCACCCAATCAAGATTGTGGAACTTGCGAAAATGAGAAACAGTGCCCCAAATGTGTAGAATCTAAGGGAAGGGGGTCAACCCCCGCCCTCTTTCATTGTGGAACTGTGAAATATGTGAACTGTAGAAAAGCTAAGAACGCTCAGGGGCAGAGACACCCTCCCCGACCCTTTGAATTGCGGAATTGTGAAAACCTTGAAGGGAAGGATCATACCCCTTCAGAATGTGGAATGGTATAATTCAAAAGAGGTCAAGAGAAAGAACATATATCTGGAATTGATCAAATGTGTAAACTAGAGGAAACTCAGGGGAACAGTCATCCCCCTTGAGATTGTGGAGTATATTACTGTGACATAGGAAGGACAGATACGTCCAGGGGAAGGGAAGGTCCCCTTTTCTGGTGGAACTTAATTGGTTTTCTTTTACACTTTAGAACTTTGTGTTTGGAACTTTGGAAAGAAGCTGCAGGTGTTCAGCTAAAAGATAAACCCCACATCACGTTATATTACGTTCAGTGTGTGAGGGTCAGTTTAGGATTTTGGACACAGGACAGAGAAGTCTTTGTTTTGGACATTCTGACACAATTGCTCCTTAGTTTTGTCGAGGCAGGGACACCCTTCCTAGAGTTAGGGATAGGTAGGATTTCCTGGAATCTCTCTTTTACTTTATCAATAAAAGTATTTAACCAATACCACACATGCCACTTTGTCTGAGTCTTACTCTTGATCCCTTAGAACACACATGCATTTTGTAGACATCGGTGAATGCCAAGGTAGTGTTGAGCACATTTAGATTTTGTATGGAGAAGATGCAATGGCAGTCTTGGACAAACATGCATTTGGTAGGCAGGAGAGAAAGCCAAGGCAGAGACAGGTAGTCCTGCATGTTGTAGTTGGAGTAAAATGTCAAGTCATTCATAAGCAGAGGTATATTTTGTAGGTGGAGAATGCTTGGGCAGTCTTTGGTACACATGCATTGTTTCAGACAGTGGAGAACACCAAGACAGTGTTAGAGGCAAGAGCATTTTGTTTACAAAGGAGAACATCTAGGTAGTGTTAGGCACATGTGGATTTTGTAGGTGGCGGACGTCAAGGCAATGCTATGTCCACATGACGTTTGTAAGCAGGGGAGAATACCAAGATAGTGTTAGGCACATATACATTTTTTAGGCAGATGATCCAAAGGAATTACTAGATACACATGCATGTGCTATGCAGTGGAGAATGCAAAAGCAGAGTTGGGTACGAATGCATTTTGCAGCCAGAGAATCTCAAGTCTTTCTTAAACATATGTACGTTTTATAGGAAGAGAACGCCAAGGCATTGTTAGCCAAATGTGCATTATGTAGTTATGGAGAATTCCAAGGCAGTGTTAGATACAGGAGATATTAGAGGTAGAGAAGAATGCCATTGAAGTGTTAGGCACACATACATTTTGAAAGAGAGGAGAATGTCAAAGCATTGGCAGGCACACATGCATTTTTTAGGTGAAGGACAATGTCAAGGTAGTGTAAGAAACATGCTCATTTTGTAGGCTAGAGAGGACACCAACTCAGTGTAAGGATACATGCATTTATCAGGAGAAGTAGGTCATGGTGGAAGCTGTCTTGGGTACAGATACTTTTTGTAGGCAGAGGAGAACACCATGCCAGTGTTATGAACATGTGCATTTTGTAGGTGGGGTGGATGCCAAGGCAGTGTTACACACACATGCATTTTGTAGTAGGGGGAGTAGACTAAAGCACTGTTAGACATATGTACATTTTGTGGTTATGAAGAATGCCAGGTATAACAAAAAGAGGAGTCTTTCTAAAGTGACCTGTCACGCCCCTGGCTGAACACACATGCGTGCAGGGGCTGACAGGAACGGCTGGGCAGGAACAGAAGACAGATGTGCGTGAGGGAGTGAAAAGGTAAGTGAGTGTGTGTGTGTGTATGTGTTGTGGGGAAATCTTTGGGGGAAGGGGAAGATGTGTGTTCGTATTTTGACATCTGCGTGGGTGCGAGGTAGCGGAGCGAGTGTGTGTTTGTACTTGTATGTGTTTAGGGAGAGGGTGAAGTGAACTTGATGCTTAGGGAAATGGAGTCATGTGGCTTTGGGGGGAAACCCTTCGATTTAGCCGACATTCCCGCCAGCGTGGGAGAGGGCGGGCGGGGCGATTGACAATAAGAGTGTGAATTAGGGGTAAAACCACCCAAAATCGTGACATTTTGGAATATTGAGGGCCGCAGCAAATCGGTCGGAAATCTCGCAGGGCAGGCACAAGGCAGTGTTGTGTGCACATGATTTTGTGTGCAGAGGAAACACCAAGGTAGTGCCGGCATTTGGGATTTGTCAGCAGAGGACATCAAGGCAGTGTTCGCTCCACATGCATTTTGTAAGCAGGGGAGAGTGCCACGGTAGTGTTGGACGTACATATTATTGGTATGAGGAGAATACAAAGGCACTAGGAGTTACACATGCATTTGGTGTGCAGGATAGAAGGACAAGGCAGATGCAGGTAACTATGCATTTTGTAGTCAGAGAATGTCAACTCAGTCTTGAGCATGCATGCGGTCTATAGGCAGAGAACGCCAAGGCAGTGTTAGTCAAATGTGCATTTTGCGGTTAGGGAGAATACCAAGCAACATGGGGTTATTTAGGCAATAGGTGATTCCTGAAAGTTCCCCACCCCAGGTTTCCTTTGAAACAGCTGACAATGAAGAACATGGCCAAGATGATGCTCCAACTGCTGATTCAAGATTGAGACTCAAGGAAGTCTTCTTTGGGGCCATCTCAGATATGGAGAGAGACAATAAGCCAGAACAAATGGGCACAAGCTATTGATAAGCCCATTAAACTGTCAAGTGCAGGCGCCCTGCACGGGGACCAAGTCCCAAGCACTCCCTATGCACCAGTCTACAGTATTCTCCGAAACTGCTCTGAAAAAACACACGAACGCGGTCATGCAACTTTGCAGTCAGCAAACCCCAGCTAGAATTACCCATGCATTGTTTAGGCAGTGGGAATGCCAAAGTATCGGGCCCATGCTTGTTTTTTAGGAGCGAGAGAATGGAAGTGCAATGTGAGGCCAATGTGCATTTTGACGGTGAAGTAGAACGCCAAGGCAGTGTTAGTCACATGTGCATTTTGTAGGTGGGGTGCACATCAACATAGAGGTAGGAAGAGGTGTTAAGAAGGAAGAGAAGAGCCCCATGGGCATTTTGTGTAAGTGGAGAACACCAAAGCACGCTTGTGTATATGTGCATTGTGTATGTGGCGGAGAGCTCTGAGTTAGTAAGACCCCTACATCCGCTCTGTAGGAGGAGGTGATGGCTAGGGCTGTGGGAACCCTGCCAGCATTGTTTGGCGTAGCAGAACACTACAGCAATGTTGGCCAGTCTGCCTATTATAGGGCGGAGTATCTGCATCTGCTGCAATAACCAAATATGGTAGGGGAGGGGGGCGGCCGGCTGGCCGGCCGGCCGGGGAGGGATGTATCTGTTGGCCATTTCCCCCTGCTGCATGGCTGGCTCTATGCAGAGAAGCAGCCAGACAGCAAGTGAGTTCTTGCTCTGGCTGGGGTGATCAGTCAGCAGCCGCAGGTGTTTCTTCTATGACGAAAAGAGGCACCAGTCTCTAGTAAATCTCCTGCATGGAAAAGAAATGTAATCATGCCTGCCCCACGGGTGCACGGGCACCCGGCGACATAGGGTGATGTTCAGAATGAGGACCATGAGCTAAAGGATGAACAGGAAGGGGCATGGCACACAGGGGAGAAGGGATGCCATCACCAGAACAATCCACCGATGATGAACAAAAGGTGATTTCTGAAAATTCCCCACCTCTGATTTCCTTGCAAACAGACGACAATGAAGAACATGGCTCAGATGATGCTCCATCTGCTGATTCAAGATTGAGACTCAAGGAAGTCTTCTTCAGGACCATCTCAGATGTGGAGAGAGACAACAAGCCAGAACAAATGGGCACAGGCTATTGATAAGCCCATTAAACTGCCACGTGCAGGCGCCCTGCACGGGGACCAAGACCCAAGCACTCCCTGTGCACCAGTCTACAGTATTCTCCGAAACTACTCTGAAAAATGCAACTTTGCAGTCAGACAAATCAATACTACCAGCACCTCTGTCAACATCAGCCGTGTAGCACTCACTGCAAAGTACACTGAGCAGACCCCAAGATAGAGTAGACATTAAGGCCTATGTCAACCTTAAGAATAAATGGACTACGTAGAGAGATTTCACATCAGAAATGCAAACAGCACACTTGCCACCTGCTATGTAAGCAACAAAGGGTTTTTGTTTTTTTTACGAGGGAATCCAGGAACCAATTGGAGCACCTCTTCTTTGTAGGCCCACATGAAAACAGCATCCTGCACCTGCTTGGAAAAAGGAAAAGGTGAGCTTTCCACCCCTCAACTTCAGGCAATGTACACATCTGCACCACCATCCCGCGCCATTACGCCAGAAAGCCTTTGTGATTCACAGATTGCAGCGAGCACTGTTGGAACACCATCTGTGCCTGCAAATCCCACAGCACACATCCACCGATTTCCCCCCTCGATGCTCCACCCATCTTTTCTGAGGATCTTGAGTGCTTTGAAAAATATAACAACAACTAATAACGTTCACCCTTATTTCATATTGGGTGGGGCATCAAACGAGGGCGTAGAAGCAAGGTGTATTGCTTTTACATCTCCATTTATCTTTCCCGCCCATACGTCCGCCCTGCATTCCTCCTCGTCTCATCGGTGCGTTTCCTTTCACGCCCGCATGACATTTTCGTGCAGGCTTAAACCTAATGGATTCCTATCGAATCTGGCAAGGTTTAGCACCTTCTAAATAACAGGTGGATCCCATAGTAATACATTAGTGCATGTCATCTGCGATGCGTACTTTGCATGCAGCGTTTACTTTCTCACATGGCAGACAGGACAATTGAAGAATAAACGAGAGTTTGCCTCGCTCTATTCTTTCCATAAAATTCCATGCAGGTGAAACAACAGCGTGTAATTGCCAATATTAGCGGCCCCCCTGCATACAATTAACATTAAAAAGAAAGTAAGGCAGCTTGCATCTTCAATGACACCCTTGGGTGTATACAGGCTATAGAGTTATTGCCCTACTGCTTTCTTGAAAAACGTGGCTTGAGGCAGCTCCGTGGCCTACTTAATGCATGTTGAATAATTACGAATTCGCCCTATTTTAGATAAACTTCAGGACCATGCACAACTGATCATATTCTGAAAGAAGTGGGAGAGGCACAGGACGACCATGAGGGTGAGGAAGTCCACCAGTCATTGGACATGTGGACGATTGCTCGAGACCGGGATGACATGCTCATCGCTGGACACTGGGTAACATTAGCTAGTACAAGTCACAATCAAAGCCCAGGAAAGCAGCCCATCGTGCCTTTCACCAGCAGGCCAGCCACTGTGTGAATGGAATGGATTGACAGCAAGTCAAATAGTGGAAGGAATATGTGGGACATTGTCTAACTCCCCTTGGTTGTAATTGTAATTGGTTATTTAATATGGATTAATACCCAGAGGTTTCTAAGTGCGGACACGGGGATTGAACCCGGGTTGCTCCACCTGTCTTGCTTCCAAGGCGAGCACCTTTCCCCTGAGCTAGGTTTACAAGTGGGCTTTGTGGCTTGACAGCGGGTATAATGTTGTTACTTTGAGGATGGGTGAAAATATTAATCTTCCCTGCTTTGCCCAGGTCCCACCATCTTGTAGTGACCCACTTCATAAGCCAGTACCTACAACTTGATTAGAAGGTGAGTGCGTCCCACAAGATGCATGCCTTTAGCCACTCCTACAATGCGTGACATATGTTAGGAACCTCTCTTACAACCAGATCAGAACCAAAATATAAACATAGGGGGATTAACCCCTCCACATGGTGGAGCATGTTTGAAAACAGCGCAGTGGGGAGACTACTGTAAAGCCATAGCTGGTAACTGGAGGGTCGCTATCTAACACCTGCAGAGTTGCAGCTGTTGGACAACGTAGATGACTCTGCTGTAGATGTTCCTCACTAACCATGGAACACGCTTACTGTATTTCTATTGTTGAACAATTGTAACGCTCCCTTGAGGAGTCTGTTTTATGTAATCTGTTTTTAAGTGGAATATTCTGTAACAGCGCCATGATGCCTTAGGGCCGTTGTGTGCTTTATACATCTAAATAAATAAATAAATAAATAAATGTTTGTCCTTTACCGCACCCTTTTTAGTAAGAGGCAAACTAGCGTGTTAGAGTGCACGCTTCATCACCCAGTGAGGGGCTGCCACTGACGCCTCTGTTGCAAATAAAACTATCCACCATAATACATTAACCACATATCTGTAAGGATGGGGAAACAGAGCAACTACCCATGACACAGCTCTCAACCTTGCAATAGGACTGTTGCACTGAAGGGAAACATGGAATACCTCCTATCATCTTTTCTTGACTCACAGTTTAAAGTCAAGGTGGCAACTATTAGACAGCAAGTGCGTTGGGATGAGGGAAATACAAGGTGGTATAATTTGTTAGGGGAGGTGTTATCCATGTGTGAAGATGCAGTAAAGGGAAGTTTAAAAGCCCAGATGAGAGAGATTCAATTTAGACATCATCAACACTGTGTGGGACTCCATCGTTGCAAAGCAGGTTATCGGACAGTGCTCACTCATTCTCTTCATTTTTGACACGAGTTTAGGGGTACCATGATGCGATTTCATACAGTGGAAAAATGTAAGAGTCTGAGGAAAGACTGCTCCCCCATTTTGACCTGCTGAATATATCGGGGTCCCTTCAAGAATTCCAATGGTTGATGACTACTTTCTCGACAAATGCCAACTCGGTAGTGATTAAAATCCACTGTGATTCTAGGGTGGTATGCGGTTGCTCTGGCATTTGTACTTTTTCAGTTAGCTGCGGAAAGCCTAAACTGATTCCCGACTATGGTGCTATGTCAATATGTACTTAGCAATGCTGGGGCTACTTTGTCAGACCACGTGAGCCACCTTAATGACACACATGTATGACAGATTACTTTCATAAAAATGAACCAGCATCATATTGCCAAAGACTACAGCAGAATGAAACACCAGATTATCACTTCGACTCTGACTGTGGAAATTTGACTCTGACTCTGGCAATTGAGTGCATTGCAAAAGCACAGGTTTTTGGGGTATTAACTCTGAGAAAATCGAGATGGGCTGCCCTGATATCTTGGCAGTGAAGATGACCTGGCCCGGAGTATCTTCTAAAGATTTATCTATTTGTGAGCTGATTAATGTGTATTTTAATTCAAGAATGCAATCTTTGGAACTTTTTATTAAACATATTTCTGAACTCCTGTCTTATTGGCCAGCAGAAGGCAATATCCATTTTATTTTATTAGGCGATCTTAACAGTGAATTTTTGGCCTCTTTGTGGCATGCGCAAGCTCCACGTTCCACTAAAAAATCCACTCAGAAAGATCGTCGATGTTTCATGTGTGAAGAACTGGATTTATGGGACGTTTATATTTTGAAAGGTAATATTGATGGTGTATTATATAAGGTAAGTGTAGGATAAAAGGGACACATAATTAATCTTGAATGTGTAACTAAAACTATCAATGAACATAAAGAACTCATAGATAAATGGTACAAGTCACAACTAATCTCTGATGAGGAAAGAAGTTTTTTAATTTGTGAAACACCATGTATACCTACAATTTATTTCCTGCCAAAAGTGCATAAATGGTATTTAGATCTGCCAGATGGCATGCCAATAGTCGGTGGTAATGGACGGTTAACACAGAGTATGTCTAAATACATAGACATTTCGTTAAAACCAGAAGTTTGGAAATTGAAATCTTATGTGAGGGACACAATTCATGAACTGGAGATACTGAAAGGAATAAAATGGAATACAAATCTTGTTTTGGCTACAATGGACGTCAAGGCATTATATACGTCTATTGATCACCAATTAGCTTTTTCCACTATAGACTATTTTTTTAATTACAAATCAGCCTAATTTCTGAAGTCAGTTCCAATGTTCAAAGAATTTCTTGCATTTACGCTACATCATAACATTTTCCTGTTTGACCAAATGTTATACAAACAGACTGAAGGTGTGGCCATGGGTGCGTGTTATGCACCATCCTTGGCTAATCTTTTTATGGGTGAATTTGAATATGCTCATGTTAAGAACTATCCTGATGTGGTTAACAAAGTACATACCTGGGTCAGGTATATAGATAATATTCTGTTAATTTGGAATGGAATTGAAGATTAACTCACTGAATTTAATAATTACTTGAATAACACCAGATGTGGTATCGAACTCACTCTTGAAATGAGCAGACAACAGGTAACTTTCTTGGATGTGTACCTGATAATTGAAGGCAATACCTTACACACTCAAACTTTTAGAAAAGAAACTGAGGTCAATTCAATCTTACACTCTGAGAGCTGCCTCAAGAAAAGTGTCATTGATAATATTCCCAAAGGGGAATTTCTGAGGGCCAAAAGAAATTGCATTAGAAACAGCGACTATATGTAGAGAAATTGGTTATAGAGGACAGAATTTTACTAAGAGGTTAAAACAAGGATGCTATCAATGAGGCCAAGACTAATGCTGATAAAGTAAATAGAGATCTACTCTTAACACCCAAACCAAAAATATTGGAGAAAGAAACTAAGATCAGGATAATTACCCAGGAATATCCAGCCAATGCAAGTCTTTACAACCTCTTTAAAAAAAACAATGGGCAATTTTGCATTTAGATAAAGTATTGTACCAATATATTGGTACAAAAACAGATTTTGTCTATACGAGAGCACCGACATTTAAAACCTATTTCAGTCCCAGTTATATGGCAAATAATGTGGATTACACAGAGAGAGGTGCACTAAGTGCCAAGCCAGTGAAAGGTTTTTACAAATGTATGGACTGTCCAATGTGTACAAATGCCCTAAACAATGTGCAAAAATATGTGACACCAGAAAAACTGTCCATTGAGATTAAGGATCTAATCAATTGCAGAACCAAATATGTTATTTATATTATTATCTGTGTCTGTAACAAAATGTATAATGGTTCAACTATCAGAGAGCTTTATTTCCGCATCAGAGAGCATCTCAACATGACAATTACAACTGGGAGAAGGTTACCCTTACAGGAACACTGGGACAAGTGCCACCAGATAGACAATAAAGAGGAAATGACGTTTATTGTAGTCAAACATATCCATTCAAGCCACAGACTTTGTGACCGTGAAATAATCCTCAGGCAGGAAGAATTCAGACTAATTCGTAGATTACACAGCACCATTATTGGATTGAATACACTCAGATGGAAATATTCCTTTAAAGATTTGTCAATTTCCAGACTATGAGGAGAATGTGTAATTTAAAATTTTAGAAGATTGACATTGTGTGTAAGGATCTGTGCTTGGCCAGCCCCTGGGTTCATTGCCTCTCTTTAACCAAAAGAAGGGACACATACATTATCACTAATAAGACATGTTACCCTCAGAACTCAGAAACATTAATACAGCCACTTAACAAATATGGGCTGTATGTGATATGATTAATAACATGTACACATTAATTGCTAAAATGTCATCTTTTTAATTCATTTACTTATTCATTGCACAAGTATCAAAAAAGTATTAAAAAACACATATACCCCACATAAAAGTATACAATGTTAAAAGTAATGTTTCCACCACACAGAATCAACTTTACAGATGCTTGATACACTCCGCAGTAGAAACTTCATTACTCTTGCTTACTACTACAGAAAAAAAGCCCAATTTATATAAGTTTCTGTCCATGGTGTTCTCAATAGCTGGATATTCTTCAGGGGCAGAAATTTGTCTTGTGCTTTCTGTAGTCTTCTCTATTCTTTCCTCGATGGTTCTTCGTACATTTAGAACTTGACTTTAGCAAGAGCTAAAAGTTAATAGGTATTAATGATGTGTTACCAACATGTTTAGAATGTATCAGACTTTGAACACTACTCCTAATTTTCTTTCCTATCTTCTCTTTCTCCTTTTCATCTCGCACAGAATATACACAAGTTTTGATGACCTCGAAAAAGCCAAGTACAGCAGAATATTGACACGTGCTGTCCAATGAATTATTGTTGGATTTGGAGTTGTACGCATTATGGATTTTGACTATGTTTTTGGAGTGCAAAAAAAAATAGACCGTAATCTGTGTCTTACTCAGGTTTTTAAAACGTGTGTTACAGCTGTATTTATGATATGATTGCTATATTCAGGACAAGACTCCTTTTTCCTTAATTCACCAATCCACAGCACTTAGGCTTCTGGTCCATTTTTTCATACCAGTTTTAATATTGATGGTGACCAACCCCCGCTACCAACACGTATTCATGGAATCGAACAGGGGAAACCCGTGCGCCAAAAAAGACGCGCCAATCCGGAAACACGTACACCAGCAGGAAGCAGGCATAAGCGGCCCCACGCAGCATAAAAGTGTGCACAAAAAACAAACAAGCTCATACGCTACAATGAATATACCGTTCCTCGCAGCAGTGGTCGTGGGACACCGCAGGAGGAGGAGGATAGTCAGGCCCCACATTTTTTTTACCCAGGACCAGCCTTTTTGGGATGCCTGATGACCAGGTGTATGGGAGGTACAGGTTTCCACCACTAATAATCCTAGAACTTGTCAGGGAGTGGGAGGATGACCTCACATCACCCACCCTGTGCTCCCAAGCATTGAGCCCCTTGGAAAAGGTGCTCAATGTAGTGCACTTCTTGGCTACTGGGTAATTTCAGCAGACAAGTGCCATAGTTGGGGGTGTCTCACAGGCCGTGCGGTCACGCTGCCTACACCTGGTGTTGGCCATCATGACTGCACGCCCCTCAGTCCGCAGGCACGTATACACGCGCAGAACACCAGCAGAAAGGCAGACTGTTGTCCAGGACTTTTAGGGGGTGGCACACTTATCCAAAGTGCTAGGTGCTATTGATTGCACCAATGTGGCTGTACGTCCTCCCAGGGCCACTGAGCACATCTATCGAAACCGCAAGCACTGGCATTCTATCAACGTACAGGTTGTATGTGATGCCAAGGGAATCATCACCTCAGTATATGCCAACTATCCGGGGTCCAGCCATGATAGTTTCATATTCAGAATGTCACCCCTAAACCGGGACCTGGAAGCTGGGCGGCATGGCGATACATGGCTAATTGGTGAGTATAAATGCCTCTGCACATGCATGCATGTCAGACACAGAGAAATGTGAAAACCCCACTAATGACAACCATTATCACCTCCCCAGGGGACAGTGCCTACCCTCTGAGCACCTACATGATGACGCCAATACGGAACCCCACCACACCACCCGAAGTAAGATACAACACAGCCCATATTGCAACCCAGGGCATAGTGGAGCGCACATTCGGAGTGCTGAAGTCACGCTTTCGCTTCCTTGACCGCTCTGGTGGGCGGCTGCTATATGCGCCCCCAGTAGTGTGCAGGATCATAGTGGCAGCATGTGTCCTGCACAAAGTTGCAACCCGGCGGGGCGTGTCGGTGGACATGGTGGTGACCCCACATCCCCAACCACATGCATGGCCGCTGCGCATGGGAGGTGAAAGGGCACGTGGTAAGGCAGCCCGTACCCAGCTTGTGGCAAATTACTTCACCTAAAATCCCACCACTGTGAAGTGCACACAGGCCTGACACATACCAGCTGACAATTTATGATGATGACAAAAGGGACAGTCAACTGTCACAACCATACCACCCTGAGATTGTTTGCTTGGAAGTGCTACATTGTGTGCATCCCTAGCTACTTAAACACACCCAATGCTGTGTCAGTAAAAGGTGCACATTCATGCAGCATGAAGGACTACCCCCTTGCAAAAAACACTACAAACAAATAGTGGCATGTCACCCAACCCCTCCCTAACCCCATCTCATCTACCCAACACACCATGGCATGGCATGCGATGTGAAAGCAACCAAATGAATGCACATCACATGACACAAGTGTCACAAAGTGCACCGTCCCAAATGGAAACAGGCCACAGACAATTGCCTCTCACCAATGAAAAAAAAAACAGCATACATTAACAAATACTTACCAGCAAGACAAAACATCAGTACAGGATCCAACAGTGGCAACATATGACTGTAAAAAATGTAAGTAGTGCAAGTGTCACAACCTGACTAAGGCAGCACATCGACCCCTTCCAACTGCAGAGTGTTGCTGGTAGGCAAATGTGGCAGTGTACTGCATACAACATGAACTGCATCTGCAAAGGAGACGGGCTCGTTAAGACATGAAGAAGCTACATGTATATAAGCAAAAAGTCCTGTATGTAAAACCATATAGAAATCCACCATGCAGTGGAGACATGAACAACAATCCCCACTATGGATGTATACATAGTTTGGACTACAGACTGCGCACATAATTTATGGGAGCCCAATGCCTCTGTGTAAGTTACTGTCACTTGGTCACACCCTTTGCAAGCCCATGGAAAGGGGAAGCAGGAGGGGTGTGTGTGTGTCAGGAACCCAAGTTTCTAACCCAAAGACAGGACAAGCCTGCATGTGCCCAGCTGGAATACACAGTGGATGCCTACGGGAGCCACATAGGGCAACACACTGTAACATTAATTCACAATCTGAAAGAAAATGTTTATGGACAAAAATGTAAATGCAAATGAAATATAGAAAAAGCAAAAGTAAATGTAAAGTAAAAGAAAAAAATAAAATAATAAAGTAAAAATCAGAAGCATAACCAAATAAAAATAAAAGTATGAAAATCAAAATAAGAAATCAAGATTTAAAATAAAAAGACAATAATAAATAGAAAAAAGAAGAAGAAATAAAGATAACAAATGAATTAAATGCTATTTTCCTTTAGCAACTCGGAATGAAATGTGAAAAAACCCAAAAAAATAAAAAATCAAAGATGGCCATGTGCGGACCAGGGAGTGGGGGGGCAGCCAGGAGGGACGAGATACAAGGTGCACCCCAACGCCCACATGCGTGGATGTTGAGAAAAAAAAACCTCCATGGGCTCATGGCCTGCACGCCTACCCTACAGTGGGAGAACTGCCATCGCTGTCTACACCCTCTGGTGGTACATCAGAAGGTGGGCGTGAAATGGGAGGCCGACCACGCAAAGCCCTGGCATGCTCCTCTATGACAGCATGCATGCAGGTCTGAAAGGTTTGGTTCTGCAAGATGATGGTACGGAGATCCCCATGCAGCACCTCACGGGTAGCACGCATTTCTGCCTGCGAGGCCTCGCGTGATGCCTGGATCTCCTCACGGGTTGCCTGTAGCTCAGCTCAGAGTGTGCTTGTCAGCTGCTCCAGCTGCTGTTCTGACCTTGTACTCCGGGACACCTCAAGTTCACCTAGAGTATCTCTGAGGGACCTGTGTTCTAACCTCAGGGGATCACACATGTGCCACACGCTGCAACAAAGCCAGTGTTCACTAATGCATTGATGGCACGCACATGGATACATCAATGGTTGGTCACTTCCACATGACAGAAGACAACTGTCATGTTCACCATTCAAACAGGGCCCCGAAGTGATTGTGTGCAGGCCATGTGTGGGTGCACATTACTCAGTCAGCCTGATTGATGAAATCATTCCCATAATAAGGAAACATAAGTGGCCATTGTGGGGTGTAATCTATGTCAGAAGTATGTCATTTGGGGCAGTAGGGCACAAAAATGTGTGATAAACATGCAAAGGATTTCATCAATCAGGCAGAATGAACAGGAAAACAGTATGAACAATGTTGTGGCAAGATGGCCGTTGAAGGGCAAGTGCAGTAATCAGGTGCAAATTGTCAACTGCGGTCAGAAGGGATACTTGAAAACCCAAAACCAAGGCCAGGCTATGGTTTTGAGGCACCACATGGCTGACCCACAGCAGTCATAACTACACAGCCTCACCTGGCACTCAATCAGAACACATCACCCAAGCAACATACGCATAGTTTGCACACACATGCATGGCCACTCATCAGACATTGCCTCAAGATCTGGTAGGTCTCCCACGCCTTGGATCTGATCCTCTATGATGAAGGCTCCAGCGATAGACTCATGTTCTGTGAGCACTTCCTCCTCTGGTGGAGACCCACTGCCAGTCACCAGAGTAGAGGCATGATTTGAAGCCAGCTTGTTCTTTGCTCTGCGTTTGAGGTCATTCCACCGCTTAGAGCAATCATCAGCTGTGCGCCTGACAAATCCAAGGGCACTAATCTGGTCCGCGATGCACTGCCAGTGGGCCATACGTTGAGTAGTCATAGTCAATAGCATTTCGCGGCCATTGGCCGACACGTAGCCCACAAGTGCGTCTAGTTCCACACCATTGAAACAATGCTTCCTTGACGTGCCGGAGGGGGAAGCCGTGTCTGGGGTCCCAGCCTGTACTACAAGAGCACCCTTCTTCCTCTTGGGAGGTGGTGCGGACCCTGAGTGGCTTACGCCACTCTGGTTGGTAGGGGCTGAAGCGCAGGTGGATTGGGCACTGGAAGTAGCCAAAGGCACAATGACCAAAGGTCTCATTGCAAGCATTGGCTGTTGGGTGATGTTGGCAGGACCAACCTCGGTGTGATGGACTTGGACCAACACTGTCCCGGCTGGGAGACTCGGAGCTGGGGTGGATTGAGCTGCAGCTGCCCCTGCAGCCTTCTCACCCTGCCTAATTGGGGCAGCAGATGACATTGCTGCCCCAGATCCACGGGCCTGTTGACAGCAACTTTCACCGCCACACGTGGCTTTGACTTAGTGACACAGAAGTCAGCCTGGGAGTCATCCTGTGCCAGTTCGGTTGACAATATGGGCCGGGTTAACAAGGCTTGAGCTGGGATGGTGTCAGCTGCATCTCCTGACCCATTGGGGGGAGCATATGTGTCCTTGATTGGTCCTCCACACATTGGCCTCTTGGGCCACACTGCACATCCTGGCCACGTCCCCTACCACGCACACCTCTTGGAGGTTAGCCACCTTTGCCTCCCTTACCGCTTGGTCACCTTCCAACCATGGCATTGGTGTTCTTTTGCGAATGGGAGGTGCAGTAAACAATTGTCCAGGGCAATTGGGGTGAAAGGGGCAGGGTACTAGATGGAATACGTACCCTAGTGCTCTAGCAAGGCTGTCTGTGACCCCTGGGGGAAGATGGCGGGTCATGCAAC
This sequence comes from Ambystoma mexicanum, assembly GCF_040938575.1. Classification (NCBI taxonomy): domain Eukaryota; kingdom Metazoa; phylum Chordata; class Amphibia; order Caudata; family Ambystomatidae; genus Ambystoma; species Ambystoma mexicanum. The sequence goes on from NC_090921.1 coordinate 1,391,416,777, forward strand.
GCTCAGCCACCCCAAAAAGAAAATGTAACATGCACGCGACCCCTGGTAGCCCACGTGCGTGGAATAAAGAAACCGCACTATGCTGTGGCATCCAGAAACACAGAAAGAAGTGTACGCGTGGTACACGCAGGCTACAATGACCTCTGAATGGGTACGCGACACACGGGGGCAACCACAGTTGAAAAATACATGCACGACTCACCGTCTGCCTGGAAAAAGAACGTGAAAAAGATGCACGTGTGCGCTTTGGGAACCCCCCCGCCAAAAGAAGAATTGAACACTGTCTGAGTGTACAAGTACGAACTGGAACCGTTGTGAAGTAATCGCGTGTGAACCAGCAAGAAGTACAAGAATCACCCACTCACTCTCCACAAAAAGCACGTACAAGTAAATGGCTTCCTACGCGTACCTTTTAACCCAGCTCACATGTGCGACGTCACTTATGCGTGTACGCGCTAAGGCCCTTTCCGCCAATTACATGCAGTGACACCCGGACGTGCAGTTTTTGCATGTGTACAATCTACATGCACCCGTGTGGAGTGAAACGCCCGCGCGCGTTATGCGATAAGGGCCTTTCCTCAAATTACACCTGCCATCTTCTGCTGCCTGCCTGCCTGCTGGCCACGTGCCCTGCTGTTTGGTGCCTGCACACCTGCTGAACAGAAGACTCCCGACTGGCATTCCATCGCCTCACAGCCCAGCCCCAGGACCCAGTTGCCCACCCACACCTGCCTCGGGGGTTGCCATGTCCGACACAACACCATCTGGCACCACTGGCAACCCCTCAGCAGAGAGGCAGAGGGCTGCCAGCTTCAGTGCCAATGAAGTTGGCATCCTGGTGGAGAAAGTCCTGGGGCATTATGATGCCCTCTTTGGAAGTTCACACGCCGACAATGAAGGACGGAAGAGGATCTGGAAGGACATCGTGGCTGCAACAACATGGAGGGGGTGGCAGTCCACCACATGCAACACGTCCGGAAGCGCTGGGAGGACTTCAGGTCCAGGACCCTAAGCAAGGGCCGGCGCCTCTTGAAGGCAAAGCATGCAAAGGGGTGCCGGGTCCGCCTTACCAACATCCAGATGAGGGTCCTGGAATGCATTCACCCAGCGCTCCACCTCCAAATCCTTCAGAGGCAGACCCGTCCTGAGTTGAGCGGTAAGTTTACATGCGTACTGATTGGACGCTCTGCATGTTGAGGTGTGGCAGGAGTGTGCAGGTTGGACATATATCTTGGTAGGCCCATGTATGGATGTGTATGTACAGGGACATGAGCCTGCTGCATGTGAGTCCAGTCATGTGTGAGGCACATTAATGGTGTATGTGTATAAATGCATGGTGGCCAAATGCATGTGTGGGTGCACACACGTGTACATTTCTATGTATGTACTGTGGCATGGTTGTGGTGTGACACATGGATGCTGGTTCCACCTTCATGTATGTGCACAATGTATATGTGCATGTGTGTGTATTTGATATGTGTGCCACTGTGATACACCATGGATGCATGTGACACCGACATGTAGGAGGCTGATTGGCAGATGTGACATGGATGGCGATGATGTCACTGCAACAGGTGGTGGAGATGTACAGATGCATGTATGTCTGGTGGCATGTGTGCATGTGTTGTGCACTCCCTGTGCTGCATGTGACGTCAGGCTAACCATCGGATGCTCATGCTGTTGTATGTGTATGGATAGTGCTGCCTGCTGCAACGTTCCTGTTAATTTGCGCATGTGTGTGGGTTGAAATGATATGTGTGTTGGGGAGTGTGATGCCATGTGTGAAGTTTGACACTGCTACTCATGTGCAACTGTCATGTGTGTATCAGACCATTGTACAGTGCCCTGATGCCTGTGTTCTGTCTCTCCCTGTCTGCAGCATCAACTGATGAAGAGGGCGGAGACGGTGCTGTGGAACACAGCGGCAGGGATTGCACCGCCAGCCGGAGACGCAAGGCCCAGCTCCCCTCCCAGGTTGTCATCTTGTCAGGGAGTGAGGAGTCTGGTCCCACGTCCGTGGCCACAGCTGCCGAGGGTAGGTCCAAAAGGTGGAGGTCAAAGGTGGGCTCCTCGGCAGCAGAAGGGGCAGCTGAGCCCCCACAGGGACCTATGGAGGAAGATGGCACAGAGTCATCCAGGTTGGTGGGGGGTTTGGTTGAGGAGGATGCCGTGGAAGGTCCACACACAGGGTCTAGAGGGGGGATTCCACTGGTGCTAGTGGTGCAGTCCAGGGGCAGGGACAGGAGGCAGCACAGGCGGCCGCAGAGGTGCCTGTGTGTAATCCTGTCCCCGATCCTGTGACTGCATCATCCCGCACCAGCAGGGATGCCTTCGTCTAGACCCGTTCTCAGGGAGGGGATGCGTGAACAACAACTGGCCTTCCTCTCCCTGTGGACGTGGCAATCCGGGACCGTGTTGAGCCTGTCCTGGCTGGGGTGGCGTTGCGTCAATGTGGCATCCGGGATGATGTGCAGGGTTTTCGTGAGGACTTTGCACATTATTTGGGATGCCTCAGTGACCGCGTCGACCTACTAGGACGGGTCACGAGTGCTGGGTTCCTCCGTCTGCTGGATCTTGTACCGACCCCCTCCTCAATTGAACCCCCTATGCGCCAGTTGTCCTCCGTGCCATCTTCCGGCCCAAGTATCACCTGGGCACCCTGTGGAGCTGCCTCTGACCCAGTGGCCAGGCTGGTGGAGGACACATCCCTACCACAGTCGGGAGTCGGAGATCCTGCAGGGGTGGCCACCCCAACAACTGGACCCCAGCAGGAGGAGGACGTGCAGGCATCAACAGGCAGGGCACATGGTGGCAGCAGCAGCCTCAAGGTGGGAGCAATGATGACTCGGGGCCATCAACATCAGAGGGGCAGCCATCGGCTGGAGGGCAGGAGGACCCTGGATTGGGAGTGCTTTCCATGTGGCAGCAGTTGGGCCAGCAAATAGATGCAGAGCGGCGGCGGATGAAGAGGCACGGCTCACTATGGTCAGGGCGGAGAACTCCATGCGCAGGGCACTGAGGCGGGATGAGAGCCTTGAGGAAATTCACAGGGTGTTGGAGGTGGACATGGCGTTATCCCTGCGAGACCTCGGCGCCAGGGAACAGGCCCGCCTCCAGGACGTTGAACAGGAGTTCGATGATGCCCTGGCCCGGGCAATCAACAAGTGTGTCATAGGACTTGCCCGCCGCCATTGTATATAGTTCATTAGTGTTAGGTTTCCTTTCTATTTTTCTTTCATTTGGGGCGCATGGACTATGCCCCATCTTTTTGTATATAGTTATTTGTTAGGTAGGGTATTTTGTAGGTTTCCTTTGGATTGTTGGGCTCATGGACCCTGGATTTTTACATTGTATATATTTCTGGACTGGATTTGACTTCATACATTTTTATTACCCATGGAGCAATGGTTTTCTTTATTGTTTACCTTTGGATTTGGTTTGATGGACCCACGCTTTGGAGCCTTTGTCATTTGGATTTATTTTGAACCAGCATTCATATTTTTTCATTCATTTTGGACATGCAGCCTTTTGTTTATTATTTCTTTTATTGTGTGATTTTGTTTCATTCCCTTGCTTTAGTATTTAATACATTTTGGTTTCATACTTCATTTGTGTGGTATTCTCTCATTGGTTTCATGCATGTCACGATGTGGGTTTTCTCATTCACTTGCACCCATTGTGTGTGTGTGACGGACATGTATTGATGTGCATACTTGTCATTTGGGATCTATCATGACATGGGGATTTCAATGTGGGGTGGATGGAATACTTGATTGGGTGTTTGGACTGGGGTGCCGTGGGGTGGGATTTGGGTGGCCATAAGGGCCATGAGTGTGGATCGTGATGACGTGTTTGAGGGGATATGAGTCGGGGCCTGCTGGCAGGTGCCTGTCACTGCTGGGTGGGTGTGGGTGCAGGGGGACATGAGTCAGAGCCTGCTGGCAGGTGTCTGTCACTGCTGGGTGGGTGTGGGTGCAGGGGGACATGAGTCGGGGCCTGCTGGCAGGTGTCCGTCACTGCTGGCTGGGTGGGGGTGCAGGGGGACATGAGTCGGGGCCTGCTGGCAGGTGCCCGTCAATGGTGGGTGGGTGAGTGGGTGGGGGGACATGAGTCTGGGCCTGCTGGCAGGTGCTCGTCAATGGTGGGTGCGGGGGAATGAGTCGGGGCCTGCTGGCAGGCGCCCCTCAATTGAGTGGGTGTGGGGACATGAGTCGGGGCCTGCTGGCAGGTGCCTGTCAATGGTGGGTGGGTGAGTGGGTGGGGGGACATGAGTCAGGGCCTGCTGGCAGGTGCCCGTCACTGGGGGTAGGTGGATGGGTGGGGGACATGAGTCGGGGCTCACAAGTGTGCTCACAAGTGCATGGTGCCATGTGGTGTGCCTGCAGGGCATGGTGAGGATTGTAGGGTAGTCCCCTGTGGTATGGGCTGCCTGCAGGGCATGGGGAGGGTTGTAGGGTAGTCCCCTGTGGTGTTGGCTGCCTGCAGGGCATGGGGAGGGGGGAAACCGCACAACCGGGAGAGCCCACAATGACAAATAGAGTGTGAAACTTCCTGCACACCCCCGAAATACACGTAACCCGCTCGCACAAGGCCTATCGTGTGTGAAACTTCCCGCACACCCCGAAATACATGTACACCGCTCGCACAAGGCCTATCGCCTGTGAAACTTCCTGCACACCCCCGAAATACACGTACCCCGCTTGCACAAGGCCTATCACGTGTGGAACTTCCCGCACACCCCTGAAATACACATAACCCGCTCGCACAAGGCCTTTCGCGTGTGAAACTTCCTGCGCACTCCCAAAATACACGTACCCCGCTCTCGCCTTGAGTATCGCATGTGAAACTTCCCGCGCACCCCCAAGATACACGTACCCCGCTCGCACAAGGCCTTTCGCGTGTGAAACTTCCCGCGCACCCCCAAGATACATGTACCCCGCTCGCACAAGGCCTATTGCGTGTGAAACTTCCCGCGCACCCCCAAAATACACGTACGCCGCTCACACAAGGCCTATCGTATGTGAAACTTCCTGCACACCCCCGAAATACATGTACCCCGCTCGCGCAAGGCCTATCGTGTGTGAAACTTCCCGCACACCCCCGAAATACACGTACCCCACTCGCACAAGACCTATCGCATGTGATACTCCCTGCGCACCCCCAGAATACACATACCCCGCTCGCACAAGGCCTATCACGTGTGAAATTCCCTGCGCACCCCTGAAATATATGCAGGCCCCCCATCCACCCTGGCCATGCCCCACAGGCAGCCCACTCACCCTCCCCATGCCCCCCAGGCAGCCCATCCACCCTGAGCATGCCCTGCAGGCAGCCCACGCCACAGGGGGGTGCTTTTTCTATGCAATTTACCTGGCACGAGCGGGGTGCGCCAGTACATTTTCCCACTTTTGGGTGCCGTGAGCGGGGTGCGCCTAGTATTTTCACGCAATTACAGTGTACTGGCCCTCTAAGCTGGTGCAGGGTTAGCGCTGCCCTTTGCGCTGCATTGGGGATTTCTATGCCTTTTCCTTGCACAAGGGGCGTTCTTGGGGGCGTAACTGGCGCTGCGGGATGTTCTCTGTACCAGCACTCAAAATGGCTTGGGAATTCCATGAATACGCAGTGCGCCAGAATGCTGTTTAGCGCACACGGCAGGCGCCCGCTGGCGCACGCTCACTCTCTGCACTGCTTTCGTGCGATGCCTCTGCGCTGAAATCTATGAACTACCCCCTTGATGATTGAGTATATTCCTCTAGAATCGTTAAGACATAAGCTTTTTTGTAAACATATTAATTATGAATTGATTGTGGATATGAATTATTTTTGCCACTGTATTTTTAACTCACACAAATTGTCATTATGCATTGCTGCTCTAAATTTTTCAAAACACAGTGTTTACATTAGTTAATGACTTGATGATTATTTATTGATGTGTATGTATCATGTATTATACTCTGTAAAAGGTTTATTCTTTTTAGCCATAGTGCCCTAAATAAATATAAAATAAATTTAAAAAGCACAGATTTCGTTTTTCCTTCATCCACAGTCTATTTGGCCAACCAACCAGCAGACCATGCTTAGAAATGAGAGGGTCTGCCCCATTTATTTGCTTCTTCCAGCAGACACACATTATACCTTCTAGTACTGCATTCACAAACTGAATGTTTCGGATTCAAGGTATTTGGTTTTTACTAAACAGCGTATCCACTCTAACTCCTAGAACTATGCCCACAAGCTGGGGGTTTCGCCTCAATGTATTTGGCACTACCAACAAGCAGCACCACTCCTGCATTTTACTCCCAGTTGTCTACATCTCCCTTATTTCCATCATCCTGGCCACTCACCTACAAGACAGCATGATGGTGCTGGAGAATGTGCTTATCCAGCAGTATCCACCACTGCTATGACTTACAGATGCCAGGCAATGTAGGGACTATGTGCCCTCATGTTTCATCACTCTATCTGTCTCCTTTCCTACCCACATTTGGCCACATCCTGACTTCTACTGCTACCACAGACTTTTGCAGTGCTGATGGTGGTAAAACGGACCTAGTACTGGATGGTGCGACTGGTTTAGTCTTTGTTGGACTAGACAAGGATGGGTGGATGTTTCGACTATCCCAGATTGAGTGGCGATGGGGGTCACTTACTACTGTATTATTGGCAACTAACTTGTGCATTAGCTGACATTGCCTCATTGCAGTCTCCACAATACCAGCCTTTTCCACCTCCTCCTCATTCTCCGCCCAATGCCAAAAATAGGCTGTCCCTCATCAAGCACCATCTCCCTCTCTTTAATCTCTGTCTTCCCCTCCTCAAACTCCAGCTCCATATTTTTACGGGGCCTGTCTAACTACTTCAACCTCTAATACAGACTTTGAGGGGTAGAACCAGCCCTTCAACACACCCCCACCCCCAGCTCACCCTCGAAGTAAAACATGTAGCAAAGAATATAAACAAGAGAAGTGTCAAATAAAGTGAAATGGATTCATACAAGCCTCAAGCAATGGGAAAGGTTCTCTGTACACAGATAAAATATGGAGGATGACTGGCTAATACAAACAGAAACATAAAGATAGAAAGACAGAAACACAGCCACACACTCACACATCCTGGTTAATGGAAAGGTGTCTACAAACAAAGGTAGGGTAAAAAGGGAAAGCTGTTTGGAAACCTTTTTTGTGTTTATTTGGGTGACACAAAGAAACCAAGCCTTGGAAAAGGGATATATATTGGATTTTGTGCAAGCAATGGATAGGCATTTGCTAGTTTGATGCTGAAAATGCATTGGAGGTACAGGGCCTCCATGGCCTTTTCCTGTAGTCCTTTTATCATGTGTGTTCTGTGTTATTTCTTGCACAGGAGTCCATGCGGGACTCCTGGCAGTGCAGCTCTTCCTCTTTTTGGTTTGGTGTACAGACACTTGGGATACCCTCATGGCACCCATGGGTGGGGGTACGACCCGGTACCCCTAGTGTAGGGTTTTGGGCACCTGTGTGTGGCCCACAGAGCAAGGTATGGGCTGCTGGCAGCTCCATGCTGAATTTGACAGGTGCTCTGAGTATCCTCCATTTTGGGATACCAAGGCCCTGCCATTGGAATCAGTTGATTCGTGATAGGAGACAAGATGGCCCCTGTGGCCTCTTGCTTTCTATTGCCCGTTACCTTGTTTTCCCTAAGTCGTGGGAAGCCCTGACTCTGCCCCTTCCCCTGACTGGCTGTTGGGTGGAAGATCTATATATGATATTGTGGGGAAGTCCAGGCCAGACTGGCTGGAGCCTTCCCAATGACTGTATGCTGTGGGTACACCCTTGGGGAGGGACCTGAGTGAATGGAGTGTGTGCTCAATATGCATTTCCTGTTATGGGTGTCTGGTTTCTGTTATGTAATACAAAGACTGAGATAACCCTGCCCGAAACTGGTATGAATGCAGTGTGGAGTGCCCAATGGCTGGGTACTTGTCCCAATCCACATTTCTTGTTGTGAGTGTCTGGATGGCGAAGAGTGGCCTGAATGCACTGTGAGCCTGATTGGCTGCATTCCTGCTCAATGCTCTTCTGAATGATTGGTTGCCTGAGTGTGACCCATCAGAGTGAATGAGAGACCACACAGTATATCTGGGGACCTCTCACTGATGGAAACGTTCAGAAGTTGAAGTCAAACCTGATGCTTATTCTCGAAGCCAAGTCGGAAAAAGAAGGTTGACTGCTGTTACCTTCGACGAAATCTTAAAGCTGCTGTGCCTTCAAGAAACTGATCCAAGAGAGGACCTGGCTAGGAGACCTCTCCCTGAGCTATGAGGGACCATTGTGCACCAGCTAACCTTCACCAAGTCTCCCTGGAAGTCTGCCTTCGAAAAGACTGTCGACCGGAGACGGGGACCGCCAAGGAAACTGAAGAGAAGCGCCCCGTCATCCGTCCACCATCGTCGCCCAGGGTTTTGAGGACCACCATAACTGCTAGTAGCCTGTCGAGGCTGTGTTGCCCAGAGGCGGGGACAGCTTGACGCTGTGCCGCCGCCGACCAGAGCCGCAACACTCCATTGCCTTAGAACACTTTGAATCAAGGACTAACTTGCTCATCACCGTCAACCGCTTTGTCCCGCTGGAGAAAGTCATGGTCGCTGATGAACCGAGGAGAATCTGCCAGTGAGTTTGCCGCAACTCGAAGACCATAACGATGCTGATGACCCAACGCCCTTGCTGGGCCAAAGTTCTTCATTGACTCTTTGCGGCAACGAATTATCTTCGTTGAGGTGCACCACACACCTCATCTTCACAGGACGTCCATGACCAGTCATCGACGAGCACTGCCAGGACCAAAGCTGCTGCCTCGATGCTGTTGTTCACCTTTTCTTCAAGGGATCTCAACAATCCGTGGCTCCTGCCTTAAAGGGAGTTCACTCAAGAAGGAGCCGTCGACGACCCAATGTCAAACTCTGCTAAACCAGATACATTGGGGTAGTAGAACATTTATAGAAGGAAATAAGACTCTTATAAACAGTATATGGACTGGTCTTGTCAATATTCTTTATTTACAGGTTGCCCAGGTGGGGGGACCCTCACACAGAACTGAGTCTATTGGTAAGGGGCAGAATTCTGACAATTGTTTAACCAACTTGTTTTCCTCCTCAAGCCTACTGTTGGCTCACTTTATTAATTGATCTGTGTGCCATTTGAAACTGCCTGCAGTTGATGCATTTTAATGGAACCAAAGAAGTAATTGTGGTACCACATAGAAACTGTATATATTTATCATTTTAGAATTGCCTGAGTACAAAGTGTGTTATTGTATGTGTACATAATCAAAGCCTTATTTATGTAAAGAACTGTGTTTTCGCTAACGTAGTGTGTGCACATTCCTTTGTGGGTGCTTGGGGACTACATTGTACTTAATAACCAGCCTGCATCACCTCCTGAGAGCTTAAGCCTTAATTGCTCGTCCAACGTTACCAAATAGAGAATCTTGGCTGGGGTGCTCTGTGCCATATAGAGAGCAGATACACCCATCCAGTCTTTACAGCTAGGCACTGCAAAATATTACTATCATACTGGGTGGAAAATTGTGTGATAATCGATGTAATACCTCTACAAAAGCCAATGTAATACCTCTACAAAAGCCATAACTATTGGCTTTGTTAATGCATATTAGACTTCAGTGCAGGGAACAGATGTTAATCGAGTGGCTGAAGGCACACTCGGTTAAGAAATGTTTTTATTATACCAGTAGCGAATGTACAGCTGCATTTAAGCCATTATCTCTCAGCAGACTGCTTTGAAATAATGCTGGCAGGTCAAACGTTGATGTTACTACTTGATTGAGCTAGCTCAAAAAGATCCCACAAGGATACGCATTGGGTGGGGAGGCAAGGTTTTGGGTGGGATTGCGAATAAGAATGGTAATGGGCAAACAATGGGTGGGTAAATAACCAAACAACACCCACAAGCTGTGTGCATTCCCTCAGATGTCATCTCCTCTCTAGCTGTACTCCAATGGGGTTATAGGTAGAGCTTACTTGCTACCTAATCTACCTAATTGCCAAACCTAAAAATGAGTGGTGGGGAAAGTACAAGAGGAACTTTTTTTCCAGTAAGGAATAAGGGTGAATAAGAGAAGGGCCGTAAACACATACACAGACAACAGAGGGTAACACAGGGATCCAAAAACACCAGAAACATCAACAACAGCAACTACAGACAAAAGGGGTTCAAACAGGGATCAACAAAAATCACAAACAACTAGCGAGCTTCTCCACAATGCTCCAAAATATGCCCAAACTCCTCCAAAACCACCAATTTGCAAGTATGTCCAGTCTACTCCTCTCCTCAAGGAAGCAGGAAGTGGGCTGGGGATTCTAGGTTGTTTGATGCTCTAAATCGATGATCACACTCCCTTTGTCAGTCTTGAGACTTCTGATTGGATGCCGGGAAATGAATCCTGCCTCAAAATCAGCCTCAAAATGTAAGGCAGGTTTAGACCCATCAGAAATCTTATGAGAATTTCATAGTTCAAGGGGAGACCACCTGGAAATACACGAACTTCCCACCGGACGGATTAAGAGAGGTCTAAGAACAATTACTCATGATTGCTGCTAAACCTGAATGCATCCTTATGGGGTCTTTTATGCTGATCAAAAGATGGGGACAGTGCACTGTGGATGCTCACGGGTTCACTAGTGACCCTGCCTCTCCCTTACAGTGAGCTTCCCCTTCTTCTGTGCAACTGCAGATTGCAATACCTTGTGGATGCACACCAGACTCCACAATCTTTGGACTTCTGACAAGGGCGGACATTTGTGCATGACTCAAGCAATCAGAATAATAGCTGTCTTGTGCTGTTTTTCAATATCGTCTCCGGGCAATTTCACAGAAGCTTCAGCTGCAGTGCAAAGGGCTCCCAGCTCAACTTTATGCCCGCCCTTTGTAAGAGAGTATTTCTTCATGTGCATTAGAGAATTCCCTGCACTGAATGGGGAATTCCCTTTGCACAGGTTCACGTTAGGGTGACTTGTGAAAGGGCATCCGTGTCCCCGAATGAGACACTGGCCCTCATTACGAGTGACCTGGTCCAGATATAAATGTGCCAGTAACAACACTGGCACCTTTATTTCCAGAACCGGGTCACTCAGAGTTTGCCAGTAGGGGCACTGAACAACCGACAGGCCTGACCTACTGGTAGTTCAGGCCCCTACCTGCAGATTTTTCACTGAAGCACCAGCACCATTCAAAATGGTGCTGGTGTTTCAGTGTTCCTATCTCCATGGGAACTGACCGTACCACAGCCTGTGATATTCCAGTAACACCGGGATGTCAGGTGGTGGAAACGGTTATGTGAGGTTGCCAGGTACCTGCCGGTAGCACAGGTGGGCTACCGACAACCTCCTAATGAGGCCCATTGTGGGTCATCACAGATTTGATGCAGTGGTAAAAGTGCCAGTAAAAATGCTGGTAAAACCATTACCAGCACTTTTACTGCCTCACCAAACTACAGGTTATACCGGTGCCAGTAATTCAGGTAGCTCCGCCCATGGAGTCCCATGGGACTCTATGGAATGAGGAATTACCAGCATTCCTGCCACCTGGATATCATGCAGCAGGAATGCTAATTCTGTTTGCCTGTATGGAATTTGGCACCCTTCAGACAGAGATTGAAAGACCCTTGTGATCCTTCAGCCAGGAACATACACCCCCCATGAGGTCATGAGGGAGGAGTGACCCACCTTCCAATATATGGTCAATGTGACAATATGATTTGTGGAAGCTTCCCTCACACCTGACCTCCTCGCATGAGGAGTCTACAAGGATCAGTTCCGCCCGGGCCCTTCACGGTGGCTTTCAGATCACATCCAAAGGATAGGAAAGACACCTCAGTGAATTCGTGTGATCATTATAATTATATCATTATAATTTCTCTTTTTTAATGTGTCTAGTGCCAGCGAGTAGTTTCTAAGTGCAGGAGTGCAGGACCGGAGTTTGGAACCTGTGTTGCTGTGTTGTCATGCTTTCAAGACAAAAACGTTGCCCCTGAGCTATCCTTCCTCCCCAATCATTTTTCTGGTGCACACTGTGCACTGGACATCCCCTTGGCACTGATGAAGTGGCGAGTGAAACTGGCTATCTATGACAGTGCTCTGTCAGCTGTACCACAAACTGAATGATGAACTTGAAGCGACTCTTAATTTGTCTGTAGTGATGTTTGATGACTTTTAAAAATGTGAATTGGACTTTGCACGACTGACCAAACTGCTGCTCTATGTTGCACTATTCTTAGTTGAATAGAAAATGCACTAGTTTGTGCATCGTGCTATTGCTCTGCATTACCGCCAGCGCTATGTGGCACATTGCACTGCTCTGCAGGATAAACTGGCCCAATTTACAGAGCAAAACCTATAGAGCAGACTAAATTCACATTCTTTTTGTAACTTTTGATTAGTAAGGAATGGCGCATGCACAATGTTTACCATTATTTAAATGTGATCTATTGGATTAAGTTTAGGCAAAAGTAGTTTCTGCATTTATTTTGATATTAGTACAACTACCCCAAAAATCAGTTGTGTTGATTTTTTTTAAATAGGCAAATTCTTGAAAACGTTTTATTTATTTAACCCTCGAATACACGTGTAAACCAATGTTCAAACAATCGATGATTCATAGATCTTCTTGCAATAGTTTCACAATCGCTTCCCTCTGTTTATGCCCCTGTACTAAAGGTTGCAAAATGATTATTTAATATTGATTGCAGTGTAATCTCCTGCTCCTTTCCTTATTAGGGGAGATGTTTTCTCGGTACAAACATTTACGGAATGTGTGCTTAAGTGCCACCAGTACAATTCTATATACAATTGCACATGGGCCTTTTGTGTGGACAGGAGTTTGGTGCTTTGTGTATCCTGCCAGAGTTCTTTTTTATTTTAATTTAAAAAAAAATGTATTGGACTTTTTTTGTCACATTTTCATGTCAACATCAAAACATCCATTAACAACAACCAGCATGCCTTGTCAAACAACGCTGTAAAATGCTGACCGGTTAGTTGTGTGTGTGTGTTTCCTGCCTTTTTGGGCCAACTCACTGTTTATTCTCGTACCCTTAGTCCTGTATTTTCTTTTAACAAAAGCAATCTCTTTTATTATAATGTAACCATTTTCACATTACCGTTATAAATGGGACATGTTTTATGCACATGTGACAGCCTATGGATATTAACAGCTTACCGATTTCTTCGCCACTCCCTTTCCCCCACCCCATAACTAAAACTGTCCGCAATATGCCATTATTAACATCAATAATAATATTGGCCAATTTGGGTCCATTGGGCAATACTTTCTGTCACAGTTATGTGCTGCCTGAGGTCTTTTTAAATAATTTTTAACTTGAATCCCGATTTTCCCTTCCTATTTTAATCCTTTAAAAATGCCCCTTGTGTGCTTTTCGCTAGATCAGTATTTTTACCCTTGCTTTTGGAACCTTTGAAACAGTAGAGTTCTCTTCGCAAGGATCCATTTTGCATCCCCCATCTCACAATCGCTTTGAGAAATCCAGGCCTAAGATGGGCCCAGGAAGTCCCGTGAGCCATTATACTACCCTGTGAAGTATGAAAGACAGAGCATTGTCTTTTTGTGGAGAGGAGTTTGGTGTTTGGAAGGAGCTGTTTATTTATCCTGCCTGAGGTATTATCAATATGTTTTAGCTTGAATCGTGATTTTCCCCTCCCATTTCAAGCCTTTAAAAAGCCCTTTGTGTGGTTTTTGGTAGATTAGTATGTTGTCCTTCTATTGTTTCAGCCTTTGAAACAACAGGGTTCACTTTTCAAGGATACATTTTCCACCCTGTCTCCAACAATCCCTTTGAGAAATCCAGGCCTCCAGTAGGCCGCAGAAGTAACCTGAGCCATCCTCCAGTTCTATTTCTACAGTCAGCCGAGATGTTAAACGAATCTTCACGAGATCGTGAGTTACCTCTGCTTCCTGTAGACCGTGGAGTTGAGGTTGCCAGTATGTCGATGTATGATGGCCGATGAATGGGTAACGCGAGAAATTAGTCCAATCCCCTCCTGGTGAGTTAACACAGGACGGCACTGAACCAACTCCCAACGCCACGGGTGGCACTTCTCAGAATTTGCGTGACGTCGGGACAGTGTTTCCACTGGCTGAGAAGGCTTGATGAAATCACCGATGAAAACAGGATTGAACTCCGGAACTCCCAGCAGGCAGCAAGGCACAGGTACCGGCAGGACACAAGACAGGCAAAGGGAGGCAAACTGAAGAAGGCAGAACTGACAGGAAATTCCCCTCTATAACTAGGAACCCAGAGATAACCTACTCTACCATAAACCAGGGAAGGACAAGGTATCAGAATGAAGGAGCAGAAAGAGTAGGAGGACCAGGAAGCAAGACCGGAATAAGGAAATGAGGCAGGATTGGGCAGAAAAGGATAGAACAGGAAACTGGGGGACTGGACAACAAGTACCAGGACTCCAGCAGCGCATACACAGTAACAACCGCGTTGAGACGCGTCGTCCCTGTGTATGTGGTGCCCTTTTATGGCTCAGGGTCAAAGCGAGGCTTGGAACGCATGTTCCGACACTGCGCATGCGCGGGACGCCGAAACACTGACGATCCGCGCATGCGCAGATCCTCGCAAGATGGCGGCGTCCACGGCGCCCATCCGAACCGCGGGTCGGCGTGAGGAGAGACGCCACCGCGGGTAAAGTCTCCATGAAGGAGGAGACCGCTGCGGCCGTGGACCAGGGACCCCAGGACAAGTAAGTGGCGCCCGCGAGCGAGCGCGCGGTGTGACACTAGAGCAGTGGGTGAAGAGCACGGGCTAAGGGTGCCTCCTGTAGGCCTGTCGCCCTTTCCTTGATGCCACAACCGTTCTGTCAGAGAAACCACAATGCTCTGAGACCGGGTGAGGTTTATCTTTATTTGTCTGGAAATTAATGCGCAGAACTCTAAACCCGAGGCCTAGTAGCACTTATGTTCTAAAGCTATGATTGGACTTGATCTGGTCTTCTACCAGGAATGCACTGTGCTTCCTGATCAGGTGATACCTTCATTTGTCTAGAAATGAATGCCCAAAACTCCAATACCCGGAGCCTAGTGGCACTTATGGTCTGGAGCTATGATTGGGCACGCTCCTTGCCTCTTCCGGGTGCACTACACTCTCCAATCAAGTGAGGTCTCTAGCACATTCAGCTCTCGCAAGGGACCATTATGCGGTGTAACTCACAACTCAAACCATAATCTAGTACGCTAACACCCAACCACTCGCTGTAAACAAATACCTGGGGCTCGGAACCATGGGCCCATTAGCATGTATGCTCTAGCATTAGAAATGGACTGGCTTTGTTTCACCGTCAAGGTACTACGCTTTTAACTCAGGTGAGAAATCTGGCAAGACAAACTCCTGTGAGTGACAACGATGTGCTGTCAGCTGTTATCAATACTTAAACCATACACTAGAACTGGAACACTCAAACATCCGCTGCACGTTCAAATGCCAGACAGGCACAGCACCAACAACACGGCCTGGTTTGATGCTGGACATTCAGGTTCACTGAGTACTAGTCCAAGTATCTAGGATGTACTCATAATTACGATGGAACAGAACTGGATGTAACTGCACATCGAGAAGGTGTTACCCGATAAGCAATTGCAGACTCACTTAGACATAGGAATGACCATAGACTTGCAACCGCTTGGCGCAGTAAAGGCTTGGAATCAACCAACTCAACACTGATGATACTGTTAGGCCGTAATAAATACGGCCAAGCTTGGCAAACAGAACAAACTCCACACTAGGCTGAGAATATTTCCGGGAGAATGAAATCACTGGACCTCTAAAATAGAGAGAAATAGTTACCTCGGCAGGCATTGGAAGGTGATAAGGAACAGGTGACCTCCTCCAATTGCACAGATACTTACTCATACCAATAGGCTCACTCTCTCATCTGCACCAACAAACAATAGAATGCAGCTATACTCCTTGATTAATTCGGCCTAGCTGCACACATAATTATACACCACCATGAACACCTCACCAATCTTTAAAACCCAGCTATCCTCCACAAAAAATCAGCCTAGCTGCACACATAATCTCATATACAAGCACCACCTCTGCTAGAATGCAGCTGCGCCCAAGTCAAATCGGCCTTGCTGCACACATACTACTGATTTCACACAATCTCCACACCACTCCTAGCATTAGAATGCAGCTACCCACCACAAAAGTCTGGCCGGGCTGTACACATACAGAGTGTACTCAAGCACTACTTACTACCCTTCTCTCTCCACTAATTTGCACTACGGTCTACGAGAGCCTTCAATCCACAGCGCTTTGAGGTCATACCAATGGTAAAAGGTGCTATACAAATGTCACATAACATAAGATAAAATTAGCTGAATCTGTGCTTTCATCTCCCTTCCACTCCTAGTATAAAACGTGTTTGAATCTACTGACTGCGCCCCATTATATCTTTTGAGATCCTGATATCTATGCCTGAACACCTTAGCACAAAGCTAGATTGATTATGTATGCCAGCCATACATCTGTATAGTTAATTACACTGCAGCCCACATATATGGCACACAATCTGGTCTAAATCACAGTGTTTTCTTGCGTACCTAACACAAAGCCATAAATACTTATGTGTTTTTATCTGCCCATCACAACTGTCCAGCTCGTGATATCTGTCCACAAACACCTAGCGCTGAGTTATATTGAATCATTTTGTTAGCCTACACAACAATTTTAATATGTATAGCTTATATCTAGATTGACTCTTTGTTCTGCCTGAAATTCCAGCTCAAAATCTGATTGGCTTATTGTGTAAGATTGCATGACCAGAAATTATCTGGACTAAATCTTTGTATTTAGCATCCACTACAGCTGTAAAGCTCACTACACTGCTGGCTCCATAACACAGAGCCAGATTTACTGTGTTTTGCCTCCATTTCCAGCGACAACTCTTGATTGGCTCATTGTGCTAGTCTGCATGACTAGCAATTACCTATCTAGACTGAATCCTCTTGTTTAGACTCCAGTACATCTGTATAGCTGTATTCCTTCGACCACAGTAAGGAATCTTGGAACCACAATGGACAACGCCCTCTCTCTTGATCCGCAGGTCAGAGCCATCATCAGAAACCTTTTCTCCCAGCTGCTCGTGCTACACCACATTTTATCTTACTCAACATTGACCGTCAGGACCATTGCCATAATTTCTTCTATACCAGCTAGTCTAGACTATGTGAAAAGCTTCTATCTCGGACTCACCGATTACCTAATGCAGAAACTTCAAGAGTTCAAAATGCAGTGGTAAGACTACCTCTTAGAATGAAGTGCTTTCAACATATCACACCAGCATTGCGAGTTCTCCAATGGCTACCTATGAAAAGAAGTCATCCTTGTTAGCTATGTAAATGCAGATATTGTACTGCACCCCAAGCTGGTGCCAAGATGGCTGACATGGGTCTTGTGTAAATAGTATAAAAAATGAGGGACTGGAAATGTGCCTCTTATTTAATGTGTTTTAATATATTTACCCACCCAGACCAAACCATGGACCCGATGCAATCAATGCCAAATTAGCTACTAAATCCAGAGGGGTCATTTATTCCATATCAATGATTTTCTTTTTCTTAAAATTGGCTTCAATTATCTGATTGCTATTTTCGACGACCCTACCTTTTTATTAAATGTATTATCGCATTGATTTCTAAAATCCACAAAATGCACAAAGTGAACCGTCCCTCATTTTAAGACCATGAGCATTATTCAATTTATAATAATTCTTATCTTAGTCACTGGAGCAGAACATGCATAATTGAACAGCTGAACTGATAG
This sequence comes from Ambystoma mexicanum, assembly GCF_040938575.1. Classification (NCBI taxonomy): domain Eukaryota; kingdom Metazoa; phylum Chordata; class Amphibia; order Caudata; family Ambystomatidae; genus Ambystoma; species Ambystoma mexicanum. The sequence goes on from NC_090921.1 coordinate 1,391,434,621, forward strand.
TATAAAGTGATTTAATTCACTCTGCAGGGAACAAAACGAGAGATTCCTCGTTTATATAAGTGGCAAAGGAAAATACACCGCGTGCAGCCGCGTCTTAACACTTCTCCCTGCTTATCTGTCCTATCACTCAATATATGCAGGAGGATCCTAATTATTCAGCTGGCAATCTCTATGATAATAACACCTCCTCATTATCTGGAGTATTCAAAATTACTTTCTCAAATGTTCTAATTGAGCAAAATGAACAGAAGCATTTTTGAAATGTGAGAGAAGAAGTGTGCTTTCAAAAAATATAGTTGACCAAATGATGTGTTCAGCGCTGAAACCGCTGGATACCATGCCCTTTCAATGTTGCATGGTAATCGTCCAGGCTATAGTAACAAGCACTAAAAGAGCTTGACCATACACATCGCTTGTGTCTCTGACCACCCCCAGACATATCACCATAGGCACCCCTTAAGTGATTTACAAATGCATTGTATCATTTTCTGAAGCATGGAATGACACTATATTTACCGCTCTTTATTATTTTATTCTGCGCTCCAGCTCTTTTTTGCATGGCAGGAAGCATTCACAAATACAATGAAACCCTGCCTGACATGCCTGCATGTGAGCATGGCAAGCAGCACTCACAATTAAAAGTAAACTCTTCATGCCGGGCAGTGTTTACTCACTTTGCATGGCGGAGTGCAAAAGTGCAGGGCAAAAAGCGCCTTTTGCCCTGCGCATTTGCATTCTACTGTGCACATGATGAACATTTGGCGGTGGGGAGACATTTGCGTGGCCGTGCTAACGTAATGGCTCTCCACCCTTAAATTACATTAAGGATCAAAATTAGCTCCACGATGGTCCTTGAAACGTGCAGAAAAGAATTATATTCCAGTGTGCCTGTTTGGAAGAAGAGTATGGGGATGTGAAAGGGATTTCAGGGTCATTGCTGACCCTATCAAGGATTTTGTTTTAAGTTGGACCAAGGTTGTTTGAACAGATGCTAACACACTTGTATTTCTGCTCCCCAGACAGGGATAGAGATGCTTGTATTATTATTTATTTTTTATTTTCCGCCCTGCAACCATGATATTTGCTTCTAGCACTCATGTAGTTGCTGAAGCTACTCATACACCAGTGTGGTTCACACGCTCGTCAGACCAATGTAAGCAAGTGGGGGGGGGGGCTACCCAGCATATTGTCTGTGCTGTTGATGAGCCATCCTTAAATCCACAGGCCGCATTTGAGAATAAGGTGCCCTATGCAGTTTTAAAACCACCACAAATAAAAAAGTGCATTCTCTGCAAACATTTGTAATTGGTGGTAGTCTTTGAGAATGAAGCTCATAGTATGTATAGAAGCAATTGTAAAAGGGTAGTAGGTTTCCTTACTGAATAGGCTTAAAAAGGAGGCCACATTGTAATTCTAGACATTTGGGGATTTATCAAAAACATTTCAGTGGGACTTTCCCATGTTAATACAACTTTGTAAATCAGGCCCTTGTTGTCAAAACACAAAGTATTCAACTAGCAACTACAAAGAGGTGTGAGGGTTGTTCTCCAAAATATATTTACAAAACATGAGGCTAAGGGCTAAGAGTTACCGTTACTGCATCCGTTATGCATGCTGTAATTGGAAGGGTCTGCCTGACTCAAAGTCATGCATACCCTTTAGTTATGCCCCATTTGGCAATCCCATAGGATTTCATTGGGGAAATGTCCACATGTGGTTAATACTGCATGCTGTAATTGTGTTTATCATCCAAATAAGTTTATTTGGATAAAATCCATTAAACATTGTGCACAATAAAATAGCAGCAATATGTCAACATTAAAATACAGTTCATACAATAATTAACATATTCATGGATCATATAGACTATACATTACTCCCACCAAAAAAAGTCCCATTCATACAATCAGTTCAGGTGACATTGTCCAAACAGCATTTCCTTTCACTGAAGGCCCTCCTCAAGTTAGTAAGAAATGCCCAAGCAATGAGAAGTGGCTCTGCTCGCATTATAATGGTTAACGCCGGACGACATTGAGTACATTCCTCTTGTTTACATATCGGCGTGATCGTCTGCTTTCTCAAATCCATGTAGTATGAACACAGCAAAACAAAATGCATAAGGTTTTCCGCTGCTGAATTACAACAAGGGCATTCTGAGTCCTGAACATGAACCTGCCAATTCTTTGTATCGGCTCACAGCAACAAAAGATCAAATCCGGCTCTTGTTACAATCCAGCGATCTGTCGGATTATTGCTATGAGTCAGGTAAGGTTGCAAAGAGTCTATTTTAGTCACAATGGCGTGTTTTCGGTTTGTGTCCAATGAAAAAAAAACATTGATTCACGTCTCTTCTGGCTTAGAATGCAAAAAATCCTTTTATAGGCCTTTCTCCCCCCTGGCTCAGAAGATTTGCTGGACAAAGGAGACTAGGGGCATTTAACTGAATCGTACAGCCATGAATAAACTTCAGCCAAGGTATCTTGCTCCAGGAATCGCTACACATCAAAGCTTGAATGACATTTTGCGTCACCAATGCTTTAGGGTTTAACCAAATGCTCAACCAGCGTAATAATGGCGCCTGGGACCATTCGACTGCCAAATATTTTGCTCCGAGTTTAGCATGCACCACAAAGGTTGGGGCCGAGCATGGCAAAGCTAACATTTTTTTTAAACATTTGTTTTCTATGGTCTGGAGAGAAGAGACACTTTCGTATCCCCAGAGAGAGGCCCCATAGTTGGTCGCTGTGCTTCTTTGTGCATCATCAACTTTCAATATCAGGTCAAGTGGTTTCCTCTGGCACAATTGCATGAAATAAAATACCCCCCACATTGCCAGACTCAATTCCATTCTTTGTTTATGTGTGTGAGCCATACCCTTCCAATTTTCTGAAAAACAAATTTCGAAGTAATCCACTCTTTCACCCTCGGGATTACGGAGCCATTGCTATACATCTGATGCATTTCAGTTTTCTTCTTTCACCCAGCAGCGCACGCCATGACGCTGATTTTGTTGTATTGATTTTCAAGTCCAAATTTGTCATAAAATCTGTATACACATTAATCAGTCTCTGAAGGGCTCTAGGTGTCCAAGCAATGATAACTGTATCATCAGCATAAGCTAAAAAAGGGAAGGGTTTATTGCCGACACAGTCCATTTGAATCGACAGGGGCACTGAAGAGGCCGTTTATATATAATGTAAATAGGACCGGTGTCAGGACACAGCCCTGACGGACTCCTGTATTAACATCAAAGTATTTGGTAAATTAACCCTGCTCCCCAAAACAAACACAACCCCTGGTGCGTTCATGTACCAACTGCAAGACCCTCATTATCCAAGTTGGTCAACCCATGGACCCACACACTGACCAGAGCTTGTCTCAATTTACCTTGTCAAAGGCGGTGCTTAGGTCCATGACGGCCAGATAAAGGTTTTTATGAAGGATGTTTTCGCCACAAAAACGCAGGTGGATTTCATATAGTTTTGGTAATGAAACTCTAAATTTAGCAGTGCAATAAAAGATGCGGTAATTCCGTAACTGCCATTCCATCCTCTGAATGAAGCCCTAAATGGTGCATGTGTAAAACGTTAGCAGTTTGAAATAGAATCATTGCATTTCTAAAACAGCAGACTCAAAATGGCGTCATGTCAGAATGCAAAGGCTTCATATACCTAAAGGAGTCCCACTTCTAATAATGGCTATGAGTTTGGCTTGATTTCACTTGATACACCAATGAAGTGGAAGAAATTAGTCCTATTTTGCAATTTATCAATTTGCAATTTGTGCTGGATCACGAGTTACCATGGGGAGGTAAATCCAAATTCCCGGACCCAATCAGGGTTTCTTGGTGCCATTAGCGCTGCGCTAATAGTGCCGAAAACGGGCGGAAAGGGGAGATTTTTAACTCCAGCAAAAAACTGGAGGTAAAACTCCCACTTTCCGCCCAACTCAACATTGGGCGTAGCGGTAAATGCAGTGGTAATAGCGTTACTGCTGCATTTTACCACTCCGCCCAACTCATGATGAGGCCAAAGTCTTTGAGTCTTTAGAATACTTGTTTATAAAATCTATGAAATTGCAGGGAATGAGAGAATTTTAGGGGGGTAAAGAAATCTGATTGATAAGTGAACTATGACATTTGATTTTATCTATGATATGAGTATGGACTCCTTTCTTTTTTATATTTTTCTTGAAATGTATTCTAGTTTGCTATTCTAGATTTATTGTCTTTTTATTATTCTGGTTCCGTTCATTGTCTTATTGGACTTTTGTTTGTCTTCTTCCTTTTCAACTATGTTGTTTTGTTCTGTGTGAAAAGTTATGTTCTAATTATAACCCACAATAAATAAATGAAATAAATAAAACATGGAAACAACATGATATGATACGTTATTTATAACGCACTTAACATCCAGAGGTTTCTAAGCTCGGATTGAACCTCTGTTTCTCCGTGTCGTCTTGCTTTCAAGGCAAGCAGGTTGCCCCTGAGCTATCCTCCCGAGACATGTTCATACTGGCTTAAAAACTGACCAGTAAGACCAGTATTGGCCATTCCTTTTATGAGCACAGAGCCATACATTTCCCTGACCATTAATCAATTTTCCCAAGCAAATGCTGAAGAATGATCCTCCCTGTGAACTATGATATGTTTATTTTCCAAACCATACAATGTGTCATGTACTAGGTATGTTACTTCTATCAATATGAAGCATGACCCATGGAATTTTCCTCATACAAGTCATGAAATAATCGTCATGAATAATGATATTGATCAATAAGAGAGGAGATGATGTATGCGAGTAACTAGGTTCTTAACCTACCAGAGGGACGGACAACCTGGAAGCGTAGTGTAGACACTGACAGAACTGGGTCTGTGCAGCATTTTGTGAGACACGCCAGATTCACTTCAGGATTTTAGATACATGGCTGGACTACTGTTGGGAAGGAGATGGTCCTATCACACCCACCTCGCCTTTTTTCTGCAGTAAATAGATCATGTGTAGGCCAAGAGGGGAGAGACACCCACCCTCATGGCAGGTCCCCTTAGAATATAAAATAAAGACTTATACGAATAAAGCAGCTCACAGCTCCAACAACAGACACCAGTTTGTATCAGAGCAGATGCCATCTTTGTACTAGGCCCAAAAAAATCATCCCTCTGTAAACTCAGCTCTCCCTTCCCCAGCGCCTTGCACAGAGAGCCCAAGAAATCGCCACCCCCCTCCAGCTCTGCGTAAGCCTTGTTCTCACGGAAGTCCAGCCATTTATTGTTGCAATTGTTTAGTATCACTTCCACAGATGTGCTCTCTGCAGAGCGTGAGACCAGAGCAGGCCCCAGCACAAATACCCACCCATCTTCACTAAACTGCCCATGCCCTCTCAACCCCCACCCAGCCAGGCCAGTGCCCACCAGTCCCCAGCCCTCCACTCTCTTTCATGGTGATACACATCTGACCCGCTCGTACTGGCCGTTCCAGAACACCCACCATAGACTTAATTCTGTGCAGCAGTATATTCTCCCCAAACCCAACACATGTCTGTTTGTATCATGAGGCACCAGGGAACATTAATAGTAGATCAAACCTCCAGGGGGAGACACCTGGGAGCGGGACCCCGGTATCAATGAAACCCTGAATGCCCTGAATGTAGAGGTCAGAATGCCAATATATCAGATCACCTTCTCTAAATACCCCCTTCATGCAAGGATTTTATGTTCGCCATTATTCTCATATTATCAGTTCCTGTTGTTTAGCTTAGATAGTTCGATATGTGTCACATTTGTCCTGACCTTCACCGTGGAGATGAGCCCAGCTGACCCACGTGCCACCAGATTGACTGGTAAGCAACGGCCAATTGCAGACTGGCATCCTCTATATAGCAGGCTGTGCCATATGGGCCCACCAATCCGCACTTCGATTTTGTACTATATGTAATGACATCATGTCTGACGAAAATGTTTCTTATAATGTGCTGCCTGTGTATTTTTTGGCAGAGCGCTCTCGGGCAGCAGAGTTCTTTGCTTGCATACTTTATTCTACATAAAGTTTGTTATCCTTGCAACTTATCTCTTGGTCTCATTCCCTGACGGGGCGTGTTATCTTACTTTTGCATTTTGTAACGAAACGTGTTTGGGTGCCCATCACAGTCCACGTGCATCTTCTAAAGAAACACAAGAGCCCCATTCTTCCATAGTGATCAGGCACAAAACCTAATACAAGGGCCCTGTAATTTAAACATATTGGCCCAGTTTCCCAAACAATCATGCAAGTGAAATACGTGCCTAATGTTGTGAAATGTATACAAAAAAACAACCTTTTTATCCCTTTTTGGGGGATAGAAATGCAAGTGGAACATTAGCGATTCAGACCACAGCTATTCCACTTGAAAGAAAGTGTAGGAAAGGGCTTGAACATCTTATGCATAGCGTGTCCCTTTCAGCCGTTGCCAAAGGATCAGGGAAATGTATTAATGTTCTCTGCATTTCAATGCGCTTCCAGTTTTTTAATCATGATGCAGACATCAAATGTACAGATGTGGCCACTTGCATCTACTGCTGTACGCAATTGTGCATTGGGAGACAAAATGGCTTCTGAATGTGCATATTTGTGACGTACACATTCAGCATGCTTTTGTTAATGGGTCTGAACTGCTTTTGGCGCAAGTGAAGGGGATAGCACTAGAGCACCCCATCAATTGCACCGAAACATTTTGAGAATTGTGCCTCTTTCGATTACGTCGTTTGTCATAGGTCTATTTTCCATGAAACTGAAAACGGCAAAACGAAAATGAGCAAAACTCCCATAAAAATGAAAAAAATGCATTTCAATGGCAACAGTGAAATGGAAAGAAAAACACGGGTGCAGAACAGAGCTAAGTATAGATAGTATAGATAGAGAGAAGCGTAAACCAAAAGGAAGCATGAAGCTAAGCAAAGAGTGTACACTTGCACCAACCAATTTCAATTCAAAATGTTTGACTAAACAAAATGGCGACTAATTACCCCTCCCTTACCTGTACACCTCTAGTAGGTATACCCGTTTTGTAGCGCTTTGTAGTTTTTAAGCATTACAATGTCCATCCATATCGAAGACTGATTTTACAAAAATATATACATTTTATTCATAGAACTTACAAACACTTTGTTACAAAAATTAATTGTTTTACACATAACATGACTTTAGACACACATTCCATTCATATTGACAAAAGACACTTTATATCACACTTTACATAAAGTATTGTTCTAAGTGGTTAGAAAACAATGTAGTTCAAAAAACCTCTAACACAAATGATATTTTAGTTTGACTTTACTTTTGTTTATCTTGATTAATTCAAGTCAAACACTTATGTAGAAGCAACAGAAGTCCACAATGTTTCTAGGACACACTGCATGAGAACCAGGGGATAGAAAAACAGTTTGTCACTCAAACTGTCATGTTGTCTACACGTGTTTCGGCCAAGCTAGAAGATGCAAGGATTAATGGTTTAGGCACCAGTGCTAATACCAACCAGCTTTAAAAACTCAGCTCTGGGCTTTCCTTAATATATAACTGGTCTTGAACTGGGCTGAGAGGAACATTAAGCTCAGCACAACATCACCAGAGGCGGAGGTCAGGTGACCTACAAGGACCGCCCAGCAGGGGCGTAGGAGACCCATAAAATCTGGGGGGGACAAGGGACACCTTGGGGACTTTGCTTTTTTAAAGAACTCGACTTTTCACAAAATGAAAATAGCAATATGTATTAAATTACATATATCATCACTGTATAAAAAAAGAGAAAAGAAGAAAACAACACCGGAGAAAATTAAGAAAAAGAAAAGCAGTTCAGAGTATAAAATCCTCCCAGCAATAGACATTTAGAGAGATCTTTTATAATACTCTCACCTGCGCTTTAAATGCGGATGCTTGATGGAGTTTCGCCAACCCATCCTATCCTATTCCACTTGAGCCCCTTTACAGCAGTGTATGGGCTGCAATCATACCTCGGCACCAGGGTATTTACTGGATTTACATGGATAGCGGAACAAGCGCTGTTTGAATCTCGAGGCTCTATTTTTTTTTTTTCTGGGTCACCAAGATGGCTTATGGTTGCCACTATTAAAACTTGTCTATAATGCATTAGTCAGCTGGTGGTGGGTAACAAACATGCAGTTTTAAAACAAGTATTGGCAACGCCACCATTTGGGCTTTAATTTAGGCATGGAAAAGGCACTTGCAAAGCACTGCCATAGTGGTATTAGGTACTCACTGATGGTAGCAGCTGCAAAATGGTGCAAGTACCTGGACATTTAATAGCAGTGCCTGGCAAATGCCCAATATGTATAGACAGGCAAACACTTGCCATTGCTGGTTTTTAGCAGGACTTCAGTGAAGGACATGCATAGTGCTAATAGAGTGGATGAAGGCATCCCTGGCTAAGGCATTTGTATTACACTAGTAGTATGTTCCCAGCTCCAATTAAGTTATTAACTACACAGGGTTTCGTAGTAAACATCCCTAAATCAGTGGCTTTATCTAAACCAGAACTGGCGTTGCTAAAATAGCCCAAATAACATGATGCTGTTTCACAAGGCAAGATGCCACGCACCCTGGCACCAGCTCCCACTACAGGACAGGTCAGAGGTGAATATATACCTCATTTAAGGTTAGTCCTGACTGCAGACCTAGGCTGCAGGTAGGATTGAGTGAATAGGGAGTTGATTCAGGAACAGAGCGCTGTGACTGTCTCTTCCTGGAGAGGAACAAGACAGGAGCGCAGATGACACTGGGGCAGTGGGAGAACGTCGAGCCCGTGCTCCCACGTTCCTTTTAATAAATCCTCCCCATGCCGGCCTGCACCTGGGAGAGGGGGGTCACTGTCTGTATTATCAGGCCCAATCAATGCACAGACAGCTATGGTGTAGTGTATATATCTGCAATTATTTCAACAAACGACTTCTAATCGTCCTCGTGCAGGCCTCGTGAGCATGGACACCAGCCGACACGTTCAATTTTAGAACAAAAGGATTTTTGCACTTGGGGATTTGACCCCGCTATTGCTTACCTGACAACAGTCGTATGGATCTTTCACGTTATCCATGGCCCTGATTTGAAAAAGGCTCAGGCGAGCCGAAACACGTGTAATCAACCTAAAGAGGGCTAATCAACTTTTTTGTTTGATTGACCATTAAAATCAAGCATACATATACTTAATGGCGCTGAGTCCTGGAGTTTTCCCTTCTTGTACTACATCCCTATCTTTCATCTGCGCTCCATTCTTGTTCCCATCTCTCCCCTCCCTTGCTCCTCTCTTTTTCTGTCCTCTGCACCCTTTCTACCCTTTTTCACTTTGCATTGCCACACTCTACTGCAGCCCAGTCCTTCCCTTCCCATTCCCCCGTGGCCAGCACTCCACAACTCTCATCTGTACACTTACTCAGCACTTTCTCCTCAGTCTTCAGAGCACCCTCACTATCCTGGCTTACATTTCACAGGTTTTCTCTTGCACGCCTTGCATGAACAACCACTCCATATAGGTTCTCAGAATAAGCTGGAACAGGCATGCCAGATCTATGACCTTTAAAGGGCCCATTGATACCTGCAAGCATTAACTCTTAAGAAATAGTCAGGAGCATGGATATTTGGAAGGGGCACAGACAGAAGTCACTAAATCCCCGAGCTGCCGAGGCTCTACCCCCAAAATCTGATTGCACTGCGACCACTCAAGTACGCTGACAGAAACAGCCAGGCTGAATAAAACAGGGTGAAGCTTAGCCAAGACCTACAGAAGATATGCGCTTAATTTCTTTTGAGAGATGCGCAGGATGGGCACCAAGAAATGGTTTATTTTGGGCAGGGACAGCGTTCAGGCCTGTGCTGGTAATAGTTTGTATTATGGAATATAATAACTCTTTGGTCATAGTGCTTCATGCTAGATGCTTTCAGCTTCTAGGCAATGCAATAGCAGGTATTATTACGCTCATTTGAACGGTACTGAATTTATGAAAGGTTAAGTGGACCCAGCTGCTGCTGGGTTTGAACTAGAGAAATGCAGGTAGCCCTCATGTCAGAGACCAAGTTTTAGGTGTGGTACCATCCAAACTTCAAGCAGGTGTGAGTTGGTGGAAAGAGGTGGATGGGTGTGCCTTTTAAGTGATGCCTACTGATATTAGAGCATACATCAAATGTTTTCCCTTGCCTACCTTAGACATTACTATGGAAAAGAGGACACATCCCATGTAGCGACCCTTCTTGAGATTGGCTCATCCTCATTTTACTTTATATGGTTTCATGAGGATTTTGTATGCTATGTCAGGCTGCTATCTCAGGCAGTGTCTGCACTTTGCAAGCCAGGCCTGGGGTACAGGAACATCTTGGAGAAAATCCAGTCTTTCCCAGATTGTGTGATCCTGGGCGAATCGTGTGATCCCCCACTGTGCATTATTTCTCTATAGGTTTACTTGGCATCACCTAGAAGTGACTCAGATGGCAGTGTACACTATAACGGAATGCCTCAATCGTAAATGTTCTAACAGATTTTCTTCTTGCTCCATGTATGCTAAGCATGTTGAGTGAGTGCGAAGAGGGACAAAGTGTCACAGCAATAGATGTCACCTCCAGCTGGGGGACCGGGTCTCATTTTGGGAAGCAGTTATAGATACATTCATAGAATGAGTATTTTTTTTTCAGAGAAACGTGCAGGTGCGATCAGCTTGATCCAACTCTAAGGAAATAAACTAGAAACAATCTCAAAGTAACCTGACGGTTTAGGGGCACTAGTGTAAGCAGCAAAAATAATCATCATGCCCTTCTCCTTAAAAAAGTCAATACATAATATATTAAACAGTGTTGTGCCTGGCATTTGTATAGAAACTGCATGTACATGTCAATACCGGCTCCCATTGTGCGCCTTTGATCCTCTGCTGTGTCAGTGAATGGCCTCCGTGTTTTGTTTGTGCAGCCTTGCAAGCCCATGTTGGCCAATGCTTGGAGCTTAAATGTGAGTCCTGGCTGCCCATCAGTAAGGAAGAGCCATTCCAATGTGATGTTCCTCTTTGGCAGAGGCACACTTTCATGAATTGAAAAACCTGAGGGCGGCATGGCCTCAGATTTTTCAATTCATGAAAGTGTGCCAACGTCAGATGTACAGTTTCTAAACAAGCGTGGCGCGTTGAAAACTGATCAGGGTATCCTGGCCTCTTAATGTTTCATAATGAAACATTAAGAGGCCAGGATTCCTGATCAGTTTTGCAATACACCACGCGTGCTTAGAAACTGTATACCTGACGTTCGCAATGACACATTCCCTCTAATAAATCCTCCCCATGCCACCCTGCACCTGGGAGAGGGGCGCCATGCCACTTGACTTACCTTATGGTAGCTGAGGACTCAGGTGGAGGTCGAGACGCAGTTGGACTAGGAGTCAGTCTCACTCTGCCTCCTTCAATAACACACGCTCTCACAGAGTGCCCCTGTGGCACTGCATGCAGTGGGAGCGGTGGGCAAGTCACCTTGTGTGGCAGTGCATACATTGGGGCCAAGGGGTGAAGGGAGGAGGCAGGGCCCGAAATGGGGCATTCGGGTGAAAGGAGTCAGAGGAGTGTGTGTTCTGGCATTACATGCGCTTGATGGGGGGGGGGAGAAAGGGTGTGTCTTTATACAGTACGTGTAGTGGGGTTCAGTGAAATAGATGGGCTGTGTTTCATCACTGCATGCAAGTGTTAAAGTGAGCTAGGGTGCATGGGTTCTGGGGGTGTTTTCTTTAGGTGTTGCATGCATTATGTTGGGGAGTGTGGGTAATCTAACACTGCATGCGTTGGGGGAAGAACGTTATATGGTGTGTGTGCTGGCACTGTATGCATTCTGGAAAGAAAGATGGGTTTTGCTGGGTCACTGAATGCGGTGGTAAAATATGGTGTTGTCTGCCACTGCATGCGAGCAAGGAAGATAGAGCGAATGTGAATGGGGGGCAGTCAGCAATGCGCCCCCTTTCTCGCCACAGCCCTTGAACCAGGACTACAGCGACAAAGACACCGGATGAAAAGGTGTGTGTGTTCTGGCACTGGCAGAAGGGAGAACACCTGGCGTGCTCTGTTACTGCGGGCAAAGGGCGGGGGCGTTCTGGTCCTGGACCCAGTGAGGTGTTTTATGGCACCACAGGAATGAGACACACAAACGTGACATTGAGGTGAAGGTGCTAGAGCAGGCGTCTTCAACCTTTACGTTAGCTAGATCTACTTGTAGTGGTGGCCAACAGTGGAGAGCTACTAATGGGTGATATCGGGGTGGAGATATTTATAAACCTCCGAATTTTTACCCATATTTGTTTTTTTGGCCCGGTTATTTCCCCTCTATGAAAAGATGGAATAACATATGCCTTCACGATTATATTAAAAACTTCAAAAACTTCTTTGTTGCATTATTATTTATTAGTAGCTGTCTCAAAAAGACAGATGTTTGTTGGACTACCACACAAATATCCTGTAATTTGTGTGCTCCTTCCGTTGCGTTTTATGCAGGATTTCTACATGCTACGCACACTATTGTTTTCCAAATGTGTATTTCACACTTCCGTAAAAAAAAACAAAAGTAATTTCCAAATTGAAAAATGCTGCTTGTGTTCACTAGTTTTCTATGAAATGTTTTTTTGTCAGACACAACACATATACTGTTAATTTGTGTGTCCCTCTGTGTTTTAGCAGAGGTTATATTTATAAAGTTGGTATATGCTTGTCAAACTGTTTAATCACAAATAAATGCTTCTGTTGTGCCGACAGCAGATTTAGGAAATTAAACAGAGGGTTCATGGGTGGCAACTTTTAATTTTCACTACAGGGGCAGAAATATCCCGACCTTCGCCCTGAATATAAGCAAGCAACCAGCCCAACCCATACCTTGGCCATACACATTAACACTTTTTTTATGAGGCATTGCAAAAAGTCATACGATTAACAACCTGTAGTTTTGAATATATAACATCTCAGCATTGGCCTGTCAACCTGCTGAGCTACCCTGGCAGGCTTCTACTGTACAGCGTGTCTGCGGATCGCTTAATGTACTAAAAGTGGGTGTACCTGGTCATGGAAGTGATTTAAAGTGGAAATGTACAGTGTGGAGTTTGGAAAGAAGCCACATGAAAGAAATTGCACCATTTTGTAAATATTATTTTGAACATTTCCAGGCGAGCGGCAGTGCTATTGTGATATTTTCATTGCGTGACCATAATTATCCTGATCCTGCCCCAGCCCTTCCGACATCTCTGGCAAACAAGAGCAGCTTGCTTAAGCAAGACAGTGTCGTGGGGGTGCACAAGGCCAACTGTGGTACTACAGGCGGCCTGCAACTGATACTGACATCTGTCAGCATATTTACAAGCAGCTCCACATGGCACTGCAGCCAAGCTTCCCGCCCACAGTTGGGACAACCAGGGTTCGATCCTGAACATGGAAACTAGCCACAAAACATACTAGAATGTGTTTATTTTAAGGTACAAATTCTGGGGTGGATAAAAGCTATTATATCCCCCCACTTAAAATTGTGGGGGGGATTTGTCCCCCCCATTACCCCCATGTCCTACGCCCATGGCCCAGCATTGATCTACAGACTGATCACATGACTCCTGACATCAAAAGTGCCATCTTTGAATGGTGAATGCTGACTTGCTTCTGCAACAAGATGGCCACTCTACTCTAGAGCTCCGCAGACCTGGAGCTATCCACAATTGCTATTCTGCACATAAAATATCAGAAATTGCTTCTACATGCTGATCTGGGTGCCGGAGCGCGTCGACAGCGTTCTACTGCAATTAAGACAATTCTGAGCGTAGAATCGAGAGCCTGTGTATGTAGCGCGCCGCTGAGATGGACCCCCAAAAATGACAACCACAGTGAGGCCTCCACTGATTTGATGCACCTGGCATGGAGAGGGATGCCGGACTGAGGACAGAAGCAAAGGCACTACCCCCGGATGGTGCCGACTACTGCGGCATCCCCTCTGCGGTGGGGACTAGCGCTGATTTAATTGTGGATGCCGTGGCGGGAGACCATGTCTGGCCCTGCACTGCCATAGCCATGTTGGAGGATTCATCGGCACGCAGCTGTGCAGACTGGCCAGGCGACAGCTGCTGAAGGCGCACACACATTACGGCAGGCCCACGATGCTCTGTCCAGGCAGACGGTAGTGACCCGATCACACCAACAGGTCCCCCAAATGAAGTGAGCAGAGGGGCTGAATACCACGGGGTCCGCTTGAGCCCGATGAACATTTAAAAGCAGCAGCACTGAAATCTAGCGCAGAGTCTGCCGTGACACCACTAGTGGCAGCCTGTTTGCCCACACATCAGACTTCACTGTGTGTGCTCCTCAGTGGCAGGAAGGGCACCTGGACACTGACGCTCTGCATCTGAGCCGGTGAGGCCTATGATCTGGGCTACTGGCACCCTTGGTGGGCTGAGGTGGGGTGGGTGGGAAAGGGCAATGTAGAGGCCCACGGGGCCTGGAAGCTTTCGAGGCTGGTACTGTGGACGGTGGCAGGTGAACTAAGGGGATGTAATGGTGCTCCAGCTGGAGTCAGGCCCTACCCTAGACTTTGGATCCCGGCTGACGGGCTGCAGGCCTTCCGTTCCACTGTGATGGTGGTGTTCCCCTGCAACCTTGTGGGGAAGAGCCTGGATAGCCTTTAAGCCCTACTTCCTATCAGTGAATTCTCTGGTGCCTCCCACTTTTGCTCCTACATACCCTGAGGTCCTGGTAATGTGGTCTCCTGGATCCCTTTGGCCCTGTGTAAAACCGAGAAGGGCCTGCTTGAGGGCCTTGTGGCTTGCCAGGATTGATGGCTTGGTTCCTTCCCATTCCTTGTGGTGGGGAGCTGGGTCAACTGCTTGCTACTATTTCATTCTATGCTATGTTTTTAACATTCTGTGCGTAGTTGATTATCACACTGGCAAAGCACTCAGACTCCTCCTGTGAAGCCTTCACCTGAGAGGAATCCTTCCTACCTGAAGGCACCATTGACTTAAAAAGCTAAGGCCTGAGCCCATTGCATCTGCACATCTTCCTCACTGTAAGGAGGGCTTGACTGACCAGAGTTGACCCTTCAGAGTCCAGACTTGTCTGTGTCTGTCTGCTGCTATGTCCCCTGGTGAGTCTGTCCTGCTTTGTGCAGCTCACTGTCTCGCTTCCCCCTGTCTTTCCATCTCCCTGCTCTTTCCCTCCATCCATGGTGCTCTCCATCTCACCTATTTTTACTCCAACTGCTACTTTATCACCTATCCTACCTCCCTCTCTGAGCCTGAACGGAAAACATTCAAAAAGGATCTCCTGGTCTCCAATCCAGGCTTACCCATCGCCGACACCTACATCAATTCTTCTTCCAGGCAGATTGTAATTGACATCCTCTTTGGCGCCCCCTCCCTGGACCTATGGACTCCTTTGTCTCCCATTAGTGGTGGAACTAGATGGAAAGTTCTCTTGGCTGGCTTCTCATTCTCTAGGTGCTTCATTAATGTCTATCAGAATGGCACTGTAATGGCCCAGGGCTCTCAGCCCAACCATCTCCTTCTCGATAGGTGACTCTCATCTCTCATGAACTTCCTCTGTTCTCCCACCACACTCCTCCGGCAGCCACCCCCTTGCCCTTGCTCCACCTCTGATGAGCATATCTCATCCCTGTACTCCTTCCCGGCAAGACCTTTAAAGGTAGTAACCAGGTCCACCTAGCTACCCTCAACTCTCGCTCTGCCGTCAAACACCCTTCCGATATCTGTCTTCTTCTCGAAGATTTTAACCTCTACTTTCTCTCCCTCACCGAGATGTAGTTCACTGTCAGCTCTGTCAATGCTTTTGACACTCTCCTTCCTGAGGGCTACAAGATCTTCTCTAAGCACATGCGTAACCGGTCTGAAGGCGGAGTGGGCTTGATCTTCCCTGAATTGATCCCTGCTATTATCATTCCCACTCAGACCTACTCCTCATTTGAATGCCTCATCTGCAGGTTTGGTGTCCCCTCGCGGACTCTCGCCACCATCTACAGGACCCCTGACCCAGTCTCCCTCTTCCCCTCGGAGTGTCTGACCTCACCACCTCCCTTCTTGCCTCTACCTCCAAAAGTCTCCTTCTGAGTGGCTTCAATGTCCACCTTGACTCTGCCGAGACACCTACTGGACTCTTCCGCAACCCCTGTGACATTCTTTGCCTCACCATTCATCCCTCCAGTCTGATGCACTCTCCTGGACATACCTTGGATGCGCTAATCTCTTCTGACATTCATTTCTCCAACCCTCTCACTACACCTCTCTCCTGGTTTGAACATTCCCTCCTGTCTTCTCATCTGGATCTCTTAGGTCTCCATGATAAGCCTCTGCTTGCACTGTCTGTATCCTTCTCCATTCAACCAATGAAGCGAGTGTCAGTTGCTTGTTTTGCAGCCACTTTCATTCGCCCACCCACTCCTGCAATGGACTCCCACACTGAATCTCCCCTTGCTTATCTCCATCTCTCTATCACCAACACCCTAGATATCCGTATCCATGTTATGAGGATCCGAATGTTATGACTCCAACCTAGCCTTTCTGAAACGCAAGTGCAGAGTGACTGAGAGGAAGTGGCAGACTTCAGACATATCCTTTGACAAACTGGCCTGACACCTGCCCCAAAGGAAATACAAACTCGCCATCTGCTCTAAGAAGACAGCTCACATCCAAACCAGAATCTCTGGGGCCGCTAACAACTCAGGCGAACTGTTATATATCTGCAAGGAACTCGCCAATACTTCTGCACTCTCCACATTTCCCCTGACATTCTTGTCCCTCTGTACCTCACTGGCCTTCCACTTCCTTTCCAAAACTCAGGACATTCTGTCCTTATTCTACTCTACCCCCTCTCTCCTCCTTCCTCAGCTCTCTTGCCTCCCTTGGCTACCCTCTCCCTTTCCCTACTTCTCTCCTCTTTCTCACCTATGGCACTGGATGAGGTCTCTAGACACGTCCTCTCTATGAAAGTCTCCTCCAAACAGGTGCTCCCCTGCTCCTCCACAACTAGCAAGGACAACATTGCCTCCCTTGAGCCTTCCTTGGCTGATTTCTGTAAGCACTCCTTTGGCACTGGTTCCTTTCCTCTCCCCCTCATTCCCTCCCTTGTGCATACCCTCCTAAACTCCCTCTTCTGACCCTCCTACCCTGCTAATTACCACCCTATCTCCATTACCCCCTCCCTGGGCAAACCCCTGGAGAAGCTGGCCATCTCCCAACTGACCCAACGCACCAAATCTGTCATTTGCCTCCACGATAACCAGTCTGGCTTCAGAGCAGTCAGGGGCACGCACACTTTTCTACTGAACAGACGTAAAGACTTGCTATTGAATATTGACTCCAACCTTCCTTCCGTTCTTATCCTCCTGGATCTTTCCTTTGCCTTTGACGTGATCGATCATGCCACCCTGACATCTGGGCCCTTTTCTCACCCCTATCACACTCTCCACCTGCGGCATCCCAAAAGTCTCCATCCTCTCACCGTGACTTTTCAACACCTACCTTGCCCCTTTGGCCCACTTGATCCCTTCCTTCTCTCCTCATTTCAGGTGTTTTGCAGATGACATGCAGCTCTCTTCAAACTTCCCTCCTCTTCTTCCTCTTCCTCCTCTCTCATCCCTGAATGTCTGACTGCTGTTCAGTCATGGTGCACTGCCAATGATCTCTGCCTTAATGCCAGCAAGACTGATGGCCTCATCATGAGTTGAAATACCACCCAACTGTAATAGCGTTAGCATCCACCAGGCCGGCGGTTTTGCTGCCGGATCATGGGTTGGGCGTTAACTGTAAATCCCCATCCCCCATTGGGTCCTCTGGAATAGGGAATCTTCGACGCTTATACTGCATGCTAATACAGCCGACAGAAATACAGGGTGCTTAATGGGATTTTCACCTCCAGAAACAAGCTGGAGGTAAAACAGCCCATTTAACGCCTAAATCGTGATAGGTCCAACACTTGAATGTGGCGGTAATACCATTACCGCTGTATTTAAGGATTACAGCCCAACTCGCTATGAGGCCCTGGGATCCTTCTCATTGGAACCCTGCTCCCACCTATAGCCCCCCCCCTCACTCTCTTGTGAGGCAAAACATCTTGGTGTCATCTTTGACTCCTCTCTCTCCTTCTCTTCCCATATCGCAGACCTTGCCAAGAAGGCCCACTATCAGCTGTACCTCCTCAGAGGCATTCCCCCTTCCCTCGCCTTCCCCAAGAAACTCCTTGTCACCAGAGATCTGGTCATCTTTAGGCTTCATTAGTGCAGAAGCCTCTTCCTTAGTCTTCCTTCACCCTCCCTTCGCCCACTTCAACTAATACAGAATAGGACTGCAAAGCATATCCTTGGCCTCAAGCCCAGGGACTGCATCTCTCCAGCCCTAATTTCTCTCTACTGGCTCCCAGTTGCTGCTGGTTCAAATGCAAGACCCCCTGCATCATCCACAAAGCTTTCTGTGTCTTGGACGCCGCAACATTTAACACTCTCTGCCTAAATACCTGCCTGCTAGAGCCCTTCGGTCCGCTAGCTCCAACTCTCTGAAAATCAAGCGCTTCTCTAAGCAAAGAGTGGTGGGGGGGTAGCTATCTCTCCTCCCCAGGAGGCTCCCTCTGGAATGGTCTCCCTGCCCCCCTCAGGCCTCAGGCTTGAGCCAGATCTACTTAAGCACCGGGAGCTCCTCAAGACTCTCCTTTTCTCCTCCTCCTTCACTCTCCCCCTCCCCTGCTAACACCGTCTTTCTGCCTCATTGAATGGTGGCCTGGTTCCCTCTGAGTACTATAGGGCTCCAGCCGCCCCCCCCACAGTCTTTCCTGCTCTTATCATATTGACCCTCACTTGTGCAATCCCTGGAACTTGCCCCCTGTCCTCCCCTGAGCACTTGCAGCTTGCCTCTTCCACCTTTTCTCTTCCCAATTTAGCACTTAGTTTTTTGCGCATTCTGTCACTTTGCCGCAAACCCCCTCTCCCTTGGACTTGTTTTTCTGCACGTGCACGATATGAATGTCACAAGGACGTTATTGTAACTTTCTCCCTTGCTCCCCGCCCCTTTTTTGTCTTTTGCCTTCAAACTCCATTTGTTCTTTAGGTGCCTTACAAGTTACCAATAAAATAAATAAAAATACTTTGAAGGGGCTATAACTGGAAAGTACTTCCAGGTTACGTTGGGAATTTAAGTTATTTCCTTAGGGTGTCCACTCGCCCAGGCATCCAGAGCAGAGGGTTGACAGAGCTAAGGGTTATTGCTATCATCTTCTCCCTTTTTCATTCTATGTTCCCTGTTAGCTCTGGTTTCTACTTGTTGCCACAAACAACATTCAAATTAAACTCCATCACACCACTCCACTAAAACAACTAATCGAATACACCTGCATTTTTCTCAACTGCTATGCTGCACCTGCTCACACACATGAAATCAATGAACTCATTAGCACTCACTCCCAGGATATACTCTTCCTTACGGAGACATATCTCAAACCCCACCACACACATTAACCCTGACATGCTTCCCCTGCACTATCTCATCCACCACAGAGAATGCCCACAAAACAAGGTGGTGGCATTGCCATCATATGTATATAAAGAGACACTCACACTTAACAACACCACACCTCCCAAACACATCTTTTGAAGGACTCTCTCTTACTTGCTCCCCTCCAACAGACTCCTACTCCACCTTTCTCCACCTCATTCCCCGCAGTCCCCCACCCCAGAATCCCAACTTCCACACAAATTCACAACTAACAATCACAGTTCCCACTGCATCAATATTTATTTATTTATTTATTCATTTATTCATAATATACTTATAACCAAAACGGTTTTGTATATTTTTGTTACAGTAGAAAACAAATGTTCTAAAATACAGTCATCACATCTTAACAGGATATTCAAATCACAATGAGGATAATACATGTTAAATTAAACAAGTGGATTTCTTAGAACATAATCCGCACAATATACCCACCACAGTTTTACAAGGCATTTATAACGAGAGCATTATAAATTCCACATTTAGAAAAGATTAACATATGCCGCTTGACAATTCGTCCTACATCTCTATACATTCTCTAACATTTTTTACCATAAAATAAATAAATTCGCTGCCATTTCCTTTCATTGGTTTCTGCAACATGTTTGATGTATTAAGACTATCACATATGTTCTCGTAACATTTCATCCATTTAGTTCTAATAGTGGTTAGGCTTTCACAATCTATCAGTAAATGCTCAGTTGTTTCAATAGTGTTGTTCCCACACAGGCAGCACAGAAGGTCTGATCTGTTTGAGTGGAGGCGTGCTCCAATGATTTCCAACACGGGGCAACTATTGCATTTTATCAACAAATATTGTGGAATTGTTATACTGCTTGGGTAAGCCATGACATAGTTCGGTATTTGGACCCGCTGCATAATGTAAGCTATAAAATGTTTGATAAAATCAACTTCATAGCTATAAGACACCATTTTGTCCTTTAGCCATCTCTTGCATGACAACATGTTAATGACTACTAGTCTCTCCTTGAAGCCTACTAACCATGCTTTATGTATCTTCACTATTTCGGCTATAGTACCCAATTGTTCACAGGCCTTAATAGATGTGTAGGCTGTTAAATAACTCACTACAATCGTTCCATTTTCAAGGTACACATTTTTCAAGCCATAGGGTAAGCCCAGATATACATGTTGCTCTTTTACTCTTTATGTTAAATTCGAGTCGCAGATATTGCAGAGGCCTTCTCTTCGGCATTCTAAACAGTATTTCGAGCATTTTACTTTCAAAGCTGGTTATTTCAGTTGTTAGATCAATCCCCCACACTTCCACACCATACATGAGTACTGGGGTAATCTTTGCGGAGTACAACAGTAATAGCGTTTGGACCGAGATCCCTCCTTGGCGATCAATGAAGGAGCTTAATGCATATGTAATAAGCATACATTTATTTTTGGTCTCGTTCCAATGCATCTTCCATGATAGATTGTCATCCACAATTGTACCTAGATATTTATATTGCTTCAAACGTTCGACAGGTAATGCATTAAAGTTCCACACAAAACTAGAACCTACTTTGGTTTTCCTTCCTTTAAAAATCATGATTTTGGACTTACTAAAGTTTGGTCTAGTAGTAATAGGTCATTGTAGTACCTTGCTTCCTGCAAGGTGTACCTGAGCCAGTGAAGACAGGCAGCAGGAACCAGGCTGGCTCAGGTATGTAGAAACGAAGATGCTTTATTTAACTCTTAGTTGCATAGATGTAGTTCAGAAGATGAGAGAGAAGGCTGCATACATCTGTACTGGTTCCCTGCCCAGCTCCCAGTCCCCAGCCGTCAACCTTGGAATGCCCAGACCCCCCAACACTCCATAGTCCACCAAACATTCCACAGGGCCTAGCTACTAGTACTCAAACAGACACACCATAGCTTACAAGATATAACAGCCATCCGCCTACCCAAGCCAATTCATTTTTTTGTTTGTAATCTTGACTGGATTGGATCTCGATTTTGTGAATGCCCATGACAGATCAGCCAAATAAAGGTTAAACAGAATGCAGAACTGCTTCACTCCTCTTCCATTTGGAAATAACGCAATTTACCGTTCACATCTAGGCGTATTCCTATTCTCTTGTCACTTTATAACAGCAAAATCATGCTTAGCAGCCCTATCGGAATGTTCCAGGCTAGCAGCTTTGTCCACAGCCTATTGCCCATAACTGTGTGAAATGCTGCGCTAAAATCTATATAGGAGCCTGAACCGTGGATTTTTTAATCATAGTTGCATATTCTACTGCTGACACTAATGTTATCAAGTTATGAATTGTGCTGGAATTTAGTCTAAAGCCGATCTGTTTCGTAGGAAGAATATTATGGGCATTGCTCCATTCAGTGAGCTCAATTAGTATAACTTTTGCAAACAATTTTGCCGGAATGTCTAGCATTGCCAACATCCTATAATGTGCAGGGTTTGTCCAACATCCTTTCTTATAAACTGGTAGGATGTGGCTCACTTTCCACGAGGTGGGGAGAGTGCCAAGACTTCCCTATTTCTGTAAACAGTAGATGAAGTGCCCGTGCCCAGAGGTATGCAGAATTTTTAAATAAACTGTTACATGGGGCCTCATTACAACCCTGGCGTTAAGGGTTAACGGCGCCGTAAAAGGTTGCGGCGCCATTAAACCCTAAACGCCAGATTCACACTTTAACGCCTGCTTTTTGCAGGCGTTAAAGTCCAACCCACTAAGGGACCTTGGTGCTAATTACGGCACCGTAATTTACGGTGCCGTAATTAGCGCCTTCCCCATTCCCATTGAGCCCTATGGGCCAAAAATGGGAATGGGGAAGGGGCCATGGTGAATGGGGATTTACCGCCCCGCCAACCTTGGAATGGGGCGGTAAATCCGCCATCCACCATGGCGGAATCCGGCATGGACCATGGTGCTAATAGCATCATGGTCCAACGCCAGGGTTGTAATGAGGCCCATGTACTATCAGGGCCAGTGGTGTGAGATGAATTTAATTTCCTAATAATCCCTAACAAGTCTTTTACAGATAACTTACAGTTCCAAGATTTCTTTGGTATTAATATATACTCATCAGTCGGTACTTGACTGTTCAGTGTGGTTGCAATGTGTTCCGACCATGCATTTTCTGGAACACTTTGAATAGGAAGGGCACGTTTGGCAGCTCCTCTAATTACTGTCCAAACTCCGTTAGTGTTACCACTGCGAGTATGATCAGATAACTGGCACCAGAACTCTTTTTCACGTGCTATTAGATGTATTTTTAACCATCTACGATAGGCACTTTGGTTTAGCTATTGATGTACTCACTTCCCAATCAGAGTTAGGATTACCTACAGATGTCAAGATATCGGATACCTTGGACCTAAGATGTTTTTTGGCTGTGTGTATTTTGCTGTCAAATCGTTTACTTTTTATTCTCAGATTAGTTCCAACGCTCATGGGGATTTCTAATCTCTCGACTGCCTAAGATCCCCCCTTTAGGTCTGCTAATGTGTCCTTTAGTGGCAATTTGTTGGACAGTGCTACACTTGTCAAATTCGCGACACTCTAGCATCCATGTTTCCTGTAGGTCTATTATCCAAAATAGGTTGATGCAGATAGGTGTGAATGTCCCCGCGTATTCCAGTAACGTAGATATTCAGGTCAATGCGGATGAGTTGCAAAGTGGGATTTAAACACTGTTGGCAACCACTGCCAGTACCCATCACCGCTAATCTCGGGCCATCACTGATAATCTCTGGCTCACTTCTACTTTGTGGGTTTGTATTTTCTCGTATAACATGGTTATTTTCTGTAGTTCTCACCACTCATTGTCTATTCAAATTACTTTTTAGAGCCGACAAGGGAGCAGCACTAGCCCCAGAGGTTAGCAAATTAGGGGGTCTGATTTGTTTTGGAGGGATGGTTACAAAACTACACTGTAGTCCAATTTGTTAATTGCAACTTCGTACGTCATGGTATACACTAGTGTAGCATCATTAGTAAACCATACATTTGACACTGATACAGCCGTATAAACCAGTTGATCCACTATTTTGTTATCGTCTGATCTTATTACCCTGAGGGCAACCACAGAGTGGAAAAGACACAGAACATAAGAGCGATTCAGAGGGGGACATACTCAGACGATGAAAGTGGATGTATCTGTAGAGCTTTAAATTCTACGTCATCTTGTGTTTTATTCCTTTCATTAATTATCTCTGTTTTGTCTTTTATGCTTCTGGCACTTTTCTGCTGATTTAACTCAAGAATCCCAGTTAGGGAGGCAGTTGTCACCAATTGTTGCTCATTAGTCTGATCTTTGGAGATGGTACTATGCTTTAATGGAAGGCATTTGCTTATGAATAAGCATTCAATGTCTTCAAGTGCCGCGTCTGCTATATTGCAGCACCCTTTTTTTATTTTTCTGTAACTTACTTTTAGGTTAAGGGATTGGTAGAGGTGGTTGTACAGGGTTCTCTTGATTCCAAACTACTTCAGCATCTAATCTGTTCGGTGATTCAATTATTTTGGTACATATTTCTTTGGGCTCTGCCACCAGACAAGCATTATTTTTGTGGTTTGGTTTCTTACTCTACATATATGCTTGTGATATTGATTTCTTTTTACAGCCTTTAAGACCTTTATTACTAACAGTTTTTAATGGAGGTACATTTTTAGTGTCATCGATTTTAGCAATGGTGCTTAGCAGTGGTGCGGTTGGTTAGCTGAGCAGGTGTTCACCCCTTGCTCTCTATCGGGGTCATTCAAAGATTTCAGTGCAGAGGCAGCGCACGCGAGCAGCGCAGAGAGGGAGCGTGCGCCAGCCGTGTGCGATAAAGAGCATTCTGGCGCACCGCGTATTAATGGATTTTCCAAGCCATTTTGAGCCCTGGCGCAGTAAACATCCCGCAGGGCCAGTTACGCCCCCAAGAATGCCCCTTGCGCAAGGAAAAGCCATCGAAATCCCCAATATGGCGCAAAGGGCTGCGCTAACCCTGGACCAGCTCACAGGGCCACTACACTGTAATCGTGTAAAAATACTACACTACCCCGCTCACCACAGACAAAACGTGTGAAAATGTACTCGCGCACCACCTCGGAATACGGGTACCCCACTCGTGCAGCAAAATC
Source organism: Ambystoma mexicanum (assembly GCF_040938575.1). Taxonomy (NCBI): domain Eukaryota; kingdom Metazoa; phylum Chordata; class Amphibia; order Caudata; family Ambystomatidae; genus Ambystoma; species Ambystoma mexicanum. The sequence continues at coordinate 1,391,459,250 of NC_090921.1, forward strand.
ATGTTTAAAACTCCCTGCGCACCCCCAGAATACACGTACCCCATTTGCGCTAGGGAAATTGCGTGTAAAACTCCAGGCGCACACCCGTAATCCATGTAACCCGCTCGCGCTAGCGAAATTGCGTGTAAAACTGCAGGCGCACCCCCGGAATACACGCACCCCTCTTGCGGTAGGTAAATTGCGTAGAAAAAGTCCCCCCTGTGGTGTGGGCTGCCTGTGGGGCATGCCCAGGATGGATGCGGTACACAGGGAGTTTCACACGCGATAGGCCTGACGCAAGCGGGGTACGTGTATTTCAGGGGTACGCTGGGAGTTTCACACGCGATAGGCCTGGCGCTAGCGGGGTACGTGTATTTCGTGGGTACGCGGGGAGTTTCACACGTGATAGGCCTGGCGCGAGCGGGGTACATGTATTTCGGGGGTGTGCATTAAGTTTCACACGCGATAGGGCTGGCGCGAGCGGGGTATGCGTATTTCAGGGGTAAGCGGGGAGTTTCACACGTGATAGGCCTGACGCGAACGGGGTACGTGTATTTCGGGGGTACGTGGGAAGTTTCACACGCAATAGGCCTGGTGCAAGCGGGGTACGTGTATTTCGGGGGTGCGCCTGGAGTTTCACACACGATAGGCCTGGCGCAAGCCTGGTACGTGTATTTCGGAGGTGCGCCTGGAGTTTCACATGCGATTGGGCTGGTGCGAGCGGGGTATGTGTATTTCGGGGTGCACAGGGATTTTCACACGCAATCTGGCAGTGTGTGCCCTCCCGGGTGTCCTCCCTCCCCATGCCCCGCTGGCATCCCACACCACAGGGGACCATCCCACACCCCTGCCCATGACCTGCAGGCAGCCCACATGGCACCATGCACATGGGAGTCCCAACTCATGTAACACACCCACCCCACCCACCCCCATTGCTGAGCACCTGCCAGCAGGCCCTGACTCATGTCCTCTCACCCCCCACCAACCCCCCATTGACGGGCACCTGCCAGCAGGCCCCGACTCATGTCCCCCCACCCCCCACCAACCCCCATTGACGGGCACCTGCCAGCAAGCCCCGACACATGGCCCACATACAACATGTCCTAACAAAACAGACCCATGGCCCTAATGCCAGCCCAAATCTCCCTTGCACCCCAGTACAAGCATGCAACCACCCACAGCACCCACTCCCAAATGACCCATGGCATGACACTCTTAATAGAACCACCATGCCCATGCATAAATGCACAACAGAGCCACACAGTGGGAACACATGACTGAGGCAATGTTCATTGAGACATGCACAAAACCAATGATAGTACACAACACCAATCATGAACTCAGAATGAATGTATTAAAAACCCAATGAAATTACATAAAGAAAATCAAACTTGAAAATCAATAAACAATGACAGATAGTGAAATGAAAAGTAATGAAAATCCAATGAAAAACAAAAATCTACAGCATGAAAAAAGAAAAGTGGTCCATCGCCAATGTGAAAATGAAAAAAAATCCCCAAAAAATAAAACCATTGATCCATGAGAATTGTCCATAAAGAAAGTATGTAGAAGTCTTCAACTATATACAAAGCAAGTCAAAAGGGTCCATGATCCCCAAAATAAATGAAACCTACCAAAAAGTCTTAGGAAAAAAATAACTTTATTCATGAAGTGGAGCAAAGTCCATTAACTCCAAAAAAAAGAAAAAACAAAGGAAACCTACCACTAAAGAACTATGTACAAAGGTGCCGGGCAAGTCCTACGGCTCACTCTTTCATGTTCCGGCCCAGGGCATCATCGAACTCCTTTTCAATGTCCTGGAGGTGGGCCTCTTCCCTGGCCTCGAGGTCTCGCAGGGATGCAGTCATGGCGGCCTCCAACTCCCTGCGAGTTGCCTCGAGGCACTCAGCCCGCCTCAATGCCCTGCGCATGGAGTTCTCTGCCCTGACCATAGTGAGCTGTGCCTCCTCCGCCTGCTGCCGCTCCACATCTATCCGCTGGCCCAACCGCTGCCACACGGAAGACATTCCCAATCCAGGGTCCTCCTGCCCTCCAGCCGATTCCTGCCCCTGTGATGTTGATGGCCCCGAGCCATCATCGCTCCCACCTTGACCCTGCTGCTGCCGTGCATGTGTCCTGCCTGTCGATGCCTGCACGTCCTCCTCCTGCTGGGGTCCAGTTGTTGGGGTGGCCACCCCTGCTGGACCTCCGACTCCTGACTGTGGCAGGGATGTGTCCTCCACCAGCCTGGCTGCTGGGTCAGGGGCAGCTCCACAGGGTGCCCAGGTGATTCTTGGGCAGGTAGATGGCACAGAGGACGACTGGCTCACAGGGGGTGCAGTTGAGGAGGGGGTCGGTAGAATATCCAGCACACAGAGGAACCCAGCGCCGGTGACCTGTCCTAATAGGTCGATGCAGTCAATGAGGTATTCAAAATGACATGCATTCTCCTCACGAGAAGTCCGCACGACATCCTGAATACTACATTGACGCAACGGCACGCCAGCTAGGACAGGCTCAACCTGGTCTCGGATTGCCACGTCCACAGGGAGAGGAAGGCCAGTTGTTGTTCGCGCATCCCCTCCCTGAGAACGGGTCTGGACGAAGTCATCCCTGCTGGTGCGGGATGATGCAGTCACAGGATCGGGGACAGGATTACACAAAGGCACCTCCGTGGCGGCCTGTGCTGCCTCCTGTCCCTGACCCTGGACTGCACCACTAGCACCAGTAGAATCCCCCCTCCAGGCCCCATGCGTGGGCCTTCCACAGCCTCCTCCTCAACCAAAGCCCCCACCAACCTGGACGACTCCGTGCCATCTACCGCCATAGCCCCTTGTGGGGGCTAAGCTGCCCCTTCTGCTGCTGAGGAGTCCACCTCTGACCTCCGCCTCTTGGACCTTCCCTCGGCAGCAGCGGCCACGCATGCAGCACCAGACTCCTCACTCCCCGAAGAGATGACAACCTGGAAGGGGAGCTGGGCCTTGCGTCTCCGGCTGGCTGTGGGATCCCTGTCACTGTGCTCCACAGCACCGTCTCTGCCCTCTTCATCAGTTGAGTCTGCAGACAGGGAGAGACAGAACACAGGCATCAGGGCACTGTACAATGGTCTGATACACACATGACATTTGCACATGAGTGGCAGTGTCAAACTTCACAGATGGCATCACATTCCCCAACACACATATCATTTGAACCCACACACATGCACAAATTAACAGGAATGTTGCAGCAGGCAGCATCATCCATACACATACAACATCATGAACATCCGAAGGTTAGCCTGACATCACATGCAACACGGGGAGTGGCGAACACATGCACACACACCACCAGACATACATGCATCTGTACATCTCCACCCACTGTCACAGTGCAATCATCGGCAACTATGTCACATCTGCCAATCACCCTCCTACATCTCGGTGTCACATGCATCCATGGTGTATCACAGTTGCACACATGTCAAATACACACACACGCACATGTACACAGTGCACGTACATGAAGGTGGAACCATCATCCATGTGTCACACCCCAACCATGCCATAGTATACACACAGAAATACTAACATGTGTGCATCCCCACATCCATTTGGCCATCATGCATTTGAACACATACACCATTGATGTGCCTCACACATGACCCGACTCACAAGCGGCAGGCTCATGTCCTTGCACATACACATCCATACATGAGCCTTTCCAGACATATGTCCAAGCTGCACACTCCTACCACACCTCAACATGCACTGCGTCCAATCAGTACACATGGACACTTACCGCTCGACTCCAGATGGGTCTGCCTCTGAAGGACCTAGAGGTGGAGCGCTGGGTGTATATGTTCCAGGACCCTCATCTGGTTGTCAGTAAGGGGGACCCGGCATCCCTCTGCATGCGCTGCCTCCAAGAGGCTCCGAGCCTTCCTGAGGGTCCGGGACCTCAAGTCCTCCCAGTGCTTCTGGACGTGTGCTATGTCACGGGCTGCCACCCCCTCCACGTTGATGGCAGCCACGATGTCCTTCCAGATCCTCTTCCATCCTTCATTGCCGGTGCATGGTCTTTCGAAGAGGGCATCATAATGCACCAGGACTTACTCCACCAGGATACCAACTTCTGTGGCACTGAAGCTGGTAGCCCTCTGCCTCTCTGGCTGGGGGTTGCCAGTGGTCTCTGATGGTGTTTCCACCGACATGGCAACCCCTGAGTCTGGTGTGGTTGGGCAACTGGGTCCTGGTGCTGGGCTGTGGATCGATGGAACTTCAGTCGGGAGTCTTCTGTTCCAGCAGGGGTGGTCACAGCAACTGGACCCCTGCAGATGGTTGACGTGCAGGCACCAAATAGTAGGGCATATGGCCGGCAGGCAGCAGCAGATGACTGGTGGGAGCCGGCTCTGGGCTCTGGGGGACAGGAAAATGGCCTTCTGGGCAGGAGCGTGGTCTTCCATGTGTTGTCGCATGGCCAGCTTGATACGGAGTGATTTGGCATGTGAAAAAACAGCATGTCAGCGTGTAATTGGAGGAAAGGCCCTTAGCGCGTAAGCGCGTCTGTGACGTAACACACACAGGTGTTTCCCTCCACAGGGGTGCATAGTGATTCCACACGTGCAAAAACTGCACGTTCAGGTGTCACTGCGTGTAATTGGAGGAAAGGCCCTTAGCGTGTAAGCACGTAAGTGACGTGGCACGTGTGGGCAGGGTTAAAAGGTACGCGTAGGATGCCATTTTCTTGTACGTGCTTTTTGTAGAGAGCGAGCGGGTGATTCTTGTACTTCTTGTCGGTTCATACGCGATTACTTCACAACGGTTGCAGTTCGTACTCCTTGTTTACTCAGACAGTGTTCAATTCTTCTTTTGGCGGGGGTGTTACCAATGCGCCCACCCGTGTCTTTTTCACATTCTTTTTCCAGGCAGACGGTGAGTCAGGCACATATTTTTCAACTGTGGTTGCCCCCGTGTGTCGTGTACCCATTCAGAGGTCACTGTAGCCTGCGTGTACCACGCGTACGCTTATTTTTGTGTTTCTGGGTGCCAGAGCGTAGTGCGGGTCCTTTATTCCACGCAGGTGGGCTATCAGGCATCGCGTGCACGTTAAATTAAATGGGAGGTGACCAAGTGGTAAGGGAGGCAAAGGTGGCCGACCTCCAAGAGGTGTTGGTGGTAGGGGATGTAGCCAGTATGTGCAGGGTGGCCCAAGAGGCCAGTGTGTGAGGACCAATCAGGGACACCCATGCCCCTCCCCCCCAATGGGTGGGTGAGATGCAGCTGACACCATCCCAGCTCAGGCCCCGTTAACCAGGCCGTATTGTTCACCGAACTGACACGGGATGACTCACAGGCCGACTTCCATGTCACGAAGTCAAAGTCACGTGTGGTGGTGAAAGTTGCTGTCACCAGGCCACGTGGATCTGGGGCCGCAATGTCATCTGCTGCCCCAAGTAGCCAGGGTGAGGAGGCTGCAGGGGCAGCTGCAGCTCAATCCACCCCAACTCTGAGTCACCCAGCCGGGACAGTGTTGGTCCCAGACCATCACACCAACGTTGCTCCTGGCAACAGCACCCAGCAGCCAATGCCTGCAGTGAGACCTTTGATCATTGTGCCTTTGCCTACTTCCAGTGCCCAGCCCACCTGCGCTTAAGCCCCTACTGACCAGAGTGGCGTAAGCCAATCAGGGTCCGCACCACCTCTCAAGAGGAAGAGGCATGCTCTTGCGGAACAGGCTGGGACCCCAGATACGGCTCACCCCTCCGGCACGTCAAGGAAGCAGAGTTTAAATGATGTGGAAGTAGACGCACTTGTGGGCTACGTGTCGGCCCATGGCCGCGAAATGCTGGTGACTGCAGGGTGCAAGACTACGACTGCTCAACGTAGGGCCCACTGGCAGTGCATCGCGGATCAGATTAGTTCCCTTGGATTCGTGAGGCGCACAGCTGATGATTGCTCAAAGTGGTGGAATGATCTCAAACGCATGGCAAAAAAACAAGCTAGCTTCCAATCATGCCTCTACTCTGGTGACTGGCAGTGGGTCTCCACCAGAGGAGGAAGTACTCACAGAACATGAGTCAATCACTGGAGGCTTCATCACAGAGGATCAGATCCAAGGCATGGGAGACCTACCAGATCTTGAGGCAATGTCCGGTGAGTGGCCATGCATGTGTGTGCAAACCATGTGTATGTTGCTTGTTATGTTATGTGTCTGCTTGTAACACGCTGGTAGCCCGCAGGCATCAGGGCATGGGGAAACCAAGAAAGTTCAAATAAACATAGTACTCTTCTCTGAAAACTATGATTGGATGCTAGCGGGAGAGTCGGCTCTATTCATTGGAACAAAAAAGTTTTGAGCAATTTCCTGAACCTCTGGTAGTTCACTTCTTGCCTTAAAACCATCGGCATATTGTTCCAGTAAATTACGGCTTTCACCGGGAAGGATTTTCCTTGCCCAGGAGCACGCTTGGCACAGGGTAGATTCAAGGTGCCCCTGTCAGCTGATCTTCCGGGTGTATAAAAGGAGAAATGTGTTTTAAAATAGCTCCGGGCCTCACCATGTAAGCATCTGTGGATTATTGTCATAGCTTTAAAGCTAACTCTGTCCTCCACTCTAAGCCAATGGAGTGCTCTTTTCCCTGTTGATACATGTTCTCTGTTTTTATATTCTTGACTATGCATCATTTTGTATGATTTGGCACTTTTGCATTTCCCTCTTTGTGGCACCTAGCAGTAATGCGTTGCCGTAGTCGAGACGCGACAAAATGATAGCTCTAGCGATTGTCGCGGCGTTAGCTTCATTAATGTAGGGTCTTATCGCTCTCAAGAGGCGCAAATAATAAGCGTCATTTTTCTGCAGGTAGCCTACCTGTACCTCAGATCTCACAGAGGCATCCACCATCATCCCGAGAGTTTTGACATGCGGCATCACCGGGATGATAGCGTCTTTGATGGTCTTCTATTCCATCCCTAACTTTGCTCTGGCCTGTCGCGTTCCGAAAATCAATTCGGTTTTAGAATTGTTTAAGCACATCCAATGATGTTGCATCCAATGATATATAACCTGATATACCTCTGCGATCTTCGCACTGTCGGTGAGGTAATCATCCTTAAGTTTGAAAATAAGCTGTGTGCCATCGGCGTAATTCGTAAAGACAAACAGTAAGACCTAAACAGTAAAGGTGACAGGCTTGCTCCCTGCGGGACTCCAGAAAGAATGGGAGAGGCCTTGGAGAAATTATCACCCCAGTGTACTCTAGCGCTCCGATCTTTCAGGAAGGATGACAACGAGGCCAGAGCCTTGGAAGAACAACCTGCGATTTTAGACAATGCCTCCTGAAGGAGCTGGTGATCCACCATATCGAAAGCTGCGCTTAAGTCCAGTAGCATGAGAATGCCTGCTTTACCCTTGTCTCTCAAGCCCAGCATGTGTGCCTGAAGGTCCAGCATGGCAGATTAGGCGCTATGGGAGGCCCGGAAATCAGATTGTTGTTTATGCAGTAACTTCAAATCTTCCACATGTTTTTCATGGGTGATGTGTTCTGATTGAGTGCCAGGTGAGTCTGTATAGTCATGACTGCTATAGGTCACCCATGTGGTGCCTCCAAACCATCGCCCGCCCTTGGGTTTGGGTTTCACAGTATCCCTTTTGACCACTGTTTACACTTTGCACCTGATTACTGCACTTGCCCTTCAACTGCCATCATGCCACAACATTGTTGATACTGTTTTCCTGTTCATTCTGCCTGATTGATGGAATCATTTGCATGATAAACACACATATCTGTGCCGTTCTACCCCAAATTCAACATACTTCAGACATAGATTTCACCTCACAATGCCCCACTTTTGTTTACTTATTATGGAAATGATTTCATCAATCAGGCTGATTGACTTTTGTGCACCTACACATGCTCTGCACACGATCACTTCGGGCCCTGTTTGAATATTCAACATGACAATTGACTTCTGTCATGTCCAGGTGACCAACCATTGATGTATCCATGTGCCTGCCATCACTGTATTAGTAAACACTGGCTTTGTTGCAGCGTGTCACACATGCGTGTTTTGTCACTCTTTTGCATGTTCTATTTCATGATGTCCATCTCACATGGATGGGTGACAGTACTGATTTCCTACCATATGGGTGTCCTTGTCAAATCTGCCATGACTATGCTACGTGCCATTTGTGTGCTGGCATGTGTCATGTATGTGGATTGTCCATGCCACTCACAGGCTAATGTGTGATGCAGGTGCTATGCAGCATGCAGCACATGTGTTGCTTTTCCATCTTGGAGTCCTCACTGTCTGCTTTTAGGGTCCCCTTCCACTTCATTGCCAGTGCATGCATGCCAGAGTTAGTGTCATTTATGTACTCGATGTGTAAATTGTGATGCCTATGTGTGTCGGCTATGCTGTTCATGCCTGTCTTCATTAGTTTTCTTTTATGGTTGTGCAGGTGATGAGGTACTAGATGCTGTTGAGGATGACGAGATGGCACAGGGGCAGGAGTACTCACTGCCCCAACCAGGCACCAGTGGAGGATGTGGGGAGGTGGTGGGTGAAAATCCATTAGTCCTACAGACCATCATGTCCACGGGTGTCTCTGGGTACACCTCCGAAGACCTCTATGCCTCAGGTGATGAATCTGACATTGAGACAAATGTCCCGTCGTAGGTGAGTGTTTCTGGCAGGGATGCTGTTCTGTCCAACCCACCTGCAGTGGGGGTAGACCCCTCTATGGGGCATTCAGTGTTGGAATGTCCGCCTGTGGCGGTTACGGATGCAGGGTCACACCCCACTATATTTGCTCCTGTTCCTGGGCCAGCAGATCAAAGGAGGAATACAGTCCTGCAGCCTCAGGCAGTGCCAGCACAGCAAGGTGCACATCACCTTGCCCCAAACAGGTGTGGTGCCCTCCAACGCGGTGGCCGTGTGCCACCAGGCAATACTGTGTGGGAGAACTCCATGTACACTATAGCAGCACAATAGGGGGCATCATGTGAGATGATGGCTCAGGCCGTGGATAGGGTGGCCACTTCCATTCTCCCCCCTGAAAGGCAGGTGGAGCTCCAGCAGCAGGCAACAGAGTCCATTTGACACTCACACAGGGAGGACATGTTGGCGTCCAACAGGGACAGACGGGCTGGACTGGAGACTCTGTGCACAGCCATATCTGCAGAGTCACAGGCCCACAGGGATAGCCTGAGGTTAGAACACAGGTCCCTCAGATATACTCTGGGTGCACTTGAGGTGTCCCAGAGTACAAGGTCAGAACAGCAGCTGGAGCAGCTAACACGGACAATCTCAGCTGAGCTCCAGGCAACCTGTGAGGAGATCCGGGCATCACACGAGGCCTTGCAAGCAGAAGTCCGTGCTAGCTGTTAGGTGCTGCATGGGGATCTCCGGACCATCATCCTGCAGAACCAAACATTTCAGACCTGCATGCTTGCTGCCATGGAGGAGCATGCCAGGGCTTTGCATGGTCTGCCTCTCATACCACACGCACCTTCTAATGTACCACCAGAGGGTGATGACAGTGACGGCAGTTCTCCCACTATAGGGTAGTCGTGCAGGCCATGAGCCCATGGAGGGTATATATATATTTTTTCTCAACATCCACGCATGTGGGTGTTGGGATGCACCCTGTACCTCCTCCCTCCTGGGTGCTACCCCCACCCCAGGTCGACACATGGCCATTTTTGATTTTTCTTTTTGATTTTTCTTTTTGACAAAATATAATGTTTTTTTCTTTTTCTTTTTCTTTTTTGTAGTTCATATTTGATTCCGATTTCAAATTTTTCATTAGAATTTCATTTTTTCATTTTCATTTTTTCTATTGATTTTTTCAGTTTATTATTTTCATTTTCTTTTCATGTTTCATTTGATTTTTTAATTTTGTTTTGATTTTATTTATTTTTATTTTATTTATTTACTATTTTGATTTTTCTTATTTTTCATTTAATTATTTTAAGTTACATTTACTTTTCTGTTGATAACAATTTTCTTTCAGATTGTACATTCATGTTACAGTGTGTTGCTTTGTGTGGCTCCCGTAGGCATCCACTGTGTGTTCTAGCTGGGCACATGCAGGCTTGTCCTGTGTTTGGGTTTGAAACTTGGGTTCCTGACACATATGCCACTCCTGCTTCCTCTTTCCATGGGCTTGCAAGGTTGTGACCAAGTGACAGTAACTTACACAGAGACATTGGGCTCCCATAAATTGTGTGGGCAGTCTGTAGTCCAAACTGTGTATACACCCCTATTGGGGATTGGTGATGATTTCTCCACTGCATGGTTGATTTGTGTATTGTATTACATACAGGACATTTTGCGCATTTCCATGTACCTTCTTCATGTCTTAACAAGCCGGTCTCCATTGCAGATGCAGTTCATGTTGTATGCAGTACACTGCCACATTTACCTACCAGCAACACACTGGAGATGGAAAGGGTCGATGTGCTGCCTTTGTCAGGTTGTTACACTTGCAACACTTTCATTTTTTACAGTCATACGTTGCCACTGTTGGGTCCTGTACTGAAGTTGTGACTTGCTGGTAAGTATTTGTTTATGTATGCTGTTTCTTTTTCATTAGTGAGAGGGAATTGTCTCTGGCCTGTTTCCATTTGGAACGGTGCACTTTGTGACACGAGTGTCATGTGTCGTGCATTCATTTGGTTGCTTTCACATTGCATGCCATGCCATGGTGTGTTGGGTAGCAGAGATGGGGTTAGGTAGGGGTTGGGTGACATGGAACTATTTAGGTGCACTATTTTGCAAGGGGGTAGTCCTTCATGCTGCATGAATGTGTGCCTTTTACTGACACAGCATTGGGTGTGTTTATGTAGCTAGGGATGCACACAATGTAGCACTTCCAGGTAAACAATCTCAGGGTGGTATGGTTGTGACGGTTGACTGTCCCTTTTGTCATCATCATCAATTGTCAGCTGGTATGTGCCAGGCCTGTGTGCACTCCGCAGTGGTGGGATTTTAGGTGAAGAAATTTGCCACAAGCTGGGTACAGGCTGCCTCACCACGTGCCCTTTCCCCTCGCATGCGCAGCGGCTGTGCATGTGGTTGGGGATGTGGGGGCACCACCATGTCCACTGGCACGCCCCGCCGGGTTGCAACGTTGTGCAGGACACATGCTGCCACTCTGATCCTGCACACTATTGGGGGCGCATATAGGAGCTGCCCATCAGAGCAGTCAAGGGAGTGAAAACGTAACTTGAGCACTCCAAATGTGCACTCCACTATGCCCCGGGTTGCAATATGGTCTGTGTTGTATCTTACCTCAGGTGGTGTGGTGGGGTTCCGTATTGGTGTCATCAAGTAGGTGCTCAGAGGGTAGTCACTGTCCCCTGGGGAGGTGATAATGGTTGTCATTAGTTGGGTTTTCCGATTTCTCAGTGTCTGACATGCATGCATGTGCAGAGGCATTTGTTCTCACCAATGAGCCATGTGTCCCCATGCCTCCCAGACTTCCAGGTCCCGGTTTAGGGGTGACATTCTGAATATGAAACTATCATGGCTGGACCCCGAATAGTTGGCATATACTGAGGTGATGATTTCCTTGGCATCACATACAACCTGCACGTTGATGGAATGCCAGTGCATGCGGTTTCAATAGATGTGCTTAGTGGCTCTGAAAGGACGTAGAGCCACATGGGTGCAATCAACGGCACCAAGCACTTTGGGGAAGTGTGCCACCATGTAAAAGTCCTGGACCACGGCCTGCCTTTCTGCAGGTGTTCTAGGCATATATATGTGCCTACGGACTGAGGGGCGTGAAGTCATGATCGCCAACACCTGCTGTAGGCAACGTGACTGAGTGGCCTGTGAGACACCCCCAACTATGGCACTTTTCAGCTGAAATGACCCAGTAGCCAAGAAATGCAGTACATTGAACACCTTGTGCAAAGGGCTCAGTGCTTGGGAGCCCAGGCTGGGTGATGTGAGGTCATCCTCCCACTCCCAGACTAGTTGTAGGATTATTAGTGGTGGAAACCTGTACCTCCCATAGACCTGGCAAACAGGCATCCGAAAAAGGCTGGTCCTTGGTAAATAAATGCGGGGCCTGGCTATCCTCCTCCTCCTGCTGTGTCCCACGACCACTGCTGCAAGTAACGGTATGTTCATTGTAGCGTATGAGCTTGTTTGTTGTTTGCGTGCACTTTTCTGCTGCACGGGGCCGCTTACGCCTGCTTCCTGCTGGCGTACGTGTTTCCGGATTAGCACGTCTTTTTTCCAGCGCACGGGTTTCCTCTGGTCGATTACATGAATACGTGTTGTTAGCGCACGTGTGGGCATTGCGAGCATTTAGCTGCGTTACTTCCCCCGTAACGCCCACATTTTCACGCATTGTTCCTCATTCCGCGTGTTCTGCCCTGTGTTCTGCCTCCCTTTGTTGTATGCGCTACACGTTGTGCACTTTCGCTGTGCGTGTCGCACACAGCGTTTAGTGATGTGTGCGCCACCCACGGATTTGGCACACATTGCAGGGTAAACACACGCAGCGCATTCCATGAATCGACAAACGGCTGCGTGCGTGGTTTTAGCATGCATGTGCTGCGATTTTCACGCTTGCGCTCCCCTTTTCAGCCCACATTAATTCCATAAATTACCCTGTATATGTTTTACGCCTGATATCCATCTTATTTTCTAGTCTTTCACATCTTTCTGCTACTATAGTTAAAAGGTTTTCGAATACACTAACCATCATAGTTGATGTCATGCTGATGTTTCCCATGTTATCACTGTCTACTTCTACATTCCCGCTCTTGTGAGTTTTGACAGGGGCATTTAGTGTCGTCATAGACATGTTGATCACATTTCCACAGCCCTCCTCGACCTCATGTTGAGTTTATGGCACATTACTTGGGGGGTAATTTCAACAGACTGTGGTTCTCCTAAATCAACTTCATACATAGATGCAAGTGGAGCACCCTCTTGTTGCTCAACACATACTGATGATGAATTTGGATATATCTGGGTATCCTGTTGCGATGTGGTCATCTCATTCAAGGCATTCACATTCAGTCACTCACAGACTGGTAACCCATGCAGTTCGGCGTTTTGAAACATCACTTGTATGTTCTGTCGATTTTGTCCCAGGGTAGAAACAGTATCGACATCAGCAAGGGACGCCGACACTGTGTTTTTCAGGTACTTCGGTACCGACTGCACACTCACCATATCCTCGATATTAATGAAAGGGCGTCTTTGGTATGCCCATGTTGAATTCCAAGATTGGAGGACATTGGCATATTTGTTGGCAGATCATTGGCATGCACATCTGGATTCATGTTAGTGTTACCGCTGATTGTATCAGAGGCAATTACCCGAGATAACAACTTCAAGCCTATACATCCAATCTTCAGGTAAGCTACAATTTCATCAATTTCTTCGTTTTCGTCAGTTACTCTCAATCTTGGGCATTTGGGGAAATAGGTAGTCAATTTCTTGGTTTTTACTTCCACTTTTGGTTTCGCTATTATTTTGGGTGAGCATGTTTTGCCTTGCCGTTGAAGGTGGCTACGATCTATATGAAATTTGAGAAATAAAGCACGGAGGGGCAAACACTGGGGATTCGATTATGGTATAATTACCATTCAAGCTCACATGTGTTGCACACTATCCCAAACTCTACAAGTCTAAGTAGGAACGATAGTGAGACAGGCTTTTATCATGTGGGCAAACTATACCAGCCACTGAAACCTACTACTAGAATGCTGCTAAAGTTACTAGGCTTCAGTTCGCGTCCGAGATAAGGCGGGGTGCTTTCAGGCACACTGCCAACAGGCGAACAGCAAACAGCACTCGTTCGAGACACTCTGCTCGATGTGCGTATGCAGATGCGCGTGTCTTCAGAATGTATGCTTCTTCCGGGTTGCAGGGGCAGGGGCTTTACAGCACCACTATAATGAACAGAAAACAGATAAAGAGGGATACCAAATGTACTAAAACCTATTCAATGACAGTTACAGGTTCTACGGGTGCAATAACATAGTCTACTAGTGTTATCACCGTATTATTGTAAATCCAAAATGCAATAGTCAATCCAAGTAGCACATAGCTCCTACAGCGAAGAGCAATCGTTCAAAGCACTTTGCTCGATGCATGCTCCCATATGCGCACATCTGCAGCACAATTTATGCTTCTTCTGGGTTGAAGGGGGAGGGGCTTCACAGCACCAATTATTATTATAGGTCCAAAATGCAATTGGCAATCCAAGTAGCATGTAGCTCCTACAGCGAACAGCACTTGTTCAAAGCACTCTGCTCAATATGTACCTTGGCAACTTCAACCCTGGTAGTACCGATTCAGACAGCATCCACTTACTAAAGAGTATCCTCAGTCCACTCACCCCCTATGACCTCACACAACTCATTACTTCCCCCACACACAGCTGACAGCACCCTGGACCTTTTGTTTTCAAGAAAAAAATCATGTTTCTGTGGAAAACCAAATCTGTGTGTCATGGTGAGACAACTTTGTTATCCCCTTCATGCTCACTTGTACCGCACAAGGTACCTCCACCTGCCACACATCCTCCTCACACCTCAGTCAGACAAATCAAACACATTACAGACACAGCCTTAGAACGACTCATACCACCCTTCTCCTCCCCACGCTCACATCCCAACACTCTCCTCAACAATTACAACACCATTATCACAGAGGCACTCGACAAAATCCTGAAATCACTACAACCCTGCAGCCACCCCTATAAACCATGATTCAACAGCTTCCTCTTCTCTATCAAGCAGAAAGTCAGATTCCTAGAAAGATCCTGGCAAAAGAACCCATGACCCGCCATGTTAATGCCACTCAAACTCTGCTGCAACAAATACAAAACAGCCACACACAATGCCAAATCCAATCATTACCTCCAATAACTCCAATCTGCCACCAAAGATACACCTAAACAATTCAACATTGTCTAATCCCCCTCCAAACCAAAATCCACACCCTCTACACCCCATCCAACTCCCTCATGAACTGCTTCAACTCTAAAATACTCAACATCAGGCATCAGGCAACCCCTCCCCTCTGCTATCCCACTCCCACCTCCCCACTACAAAAATATCCAACTCATAGGACATCATCCATCCCATTGACACAGTCACCCACATCACCCTTACCACCTAAACCTGCAGACTTCCTGGATGATGCATCCCCATCTCAAACCCCGTCCAATTACATCACCCCCTGTGCTACCCACTGGCTCAACATCATAATCTCCCATCACTATCCTGTCATACCTCACCAGAATCATGAAACTCTTTGTCACTATCCAACTGCAACAACACATCACCACAAGCAGCCAACTCAACCTCTTCCAACATGGCTTTTGACCTGGACATAGCATTGAGACTGCTATACTTCACATCCTTGATGACCTTCACAACATCACTGACAAAGGACACACAGCACTATTCGTACTTCTCAACCTCTCTGCAGCCATTGACACAATTGACCAAACCATTCTAGTCAACATCCTGTGACACCCTTGACTGGTTCACCTCTTTGCTACTGATTGGACACACTTTGTCTCCATGCCCTCTTTTGGGTCTGACACCACCCCGTTCATGTACGATGTCACGTGAGGCTCCTCCCTTTATCCACTCCTCTTTAACCTATACGTTGAATCCCTTGGATAGACCCTTAATAAACAAAACATCAATTTCCACTAATTTGCAGATGACACATAATATACTTCCAAATCTCATTCCCCCCATAACTCCACATCCACAAAAACTGTCTCTCCACCATCACCAGCTGTACGCCCACCCAATTCTTCAAACTCAGCCTTTCTAAAAATGGATTACCTCCTCATCTGTCCCCCCAGACACAGACCCAAATTCACCCCTGCATCACCACAGACAACTGAGACACATCTCTCTCCATACCTGTAAAAACCCTTGGCTCCACCATCAACCCCCACCTTTCCTTTATACACCAAATAGCTGCTGTCACCAAAACATGCAATCTACATCTTCCCTGCTACAAAAGATAAGACACATCCTTCCTCCTGATAACCTCTGCACCACAGTCCAAGCTTCTCTGCAAGCTGGGCTATGGCAAAGCTCTCCTCACTGTACTCCCCAGCAGCATCCTTGCCCCCCTGCAAGCCATAAGAAATGCTGCAGCCAGACTCATCCTCCACCTACCAAAACATAAACACATCACCCCAGCACTCGACCAGCTTCACTGGCTCCCCACACCCCAAAGAATTGCCTTCAAAGGACTGTGCATTGTTTTTAAAGCCATTCACCACAAAACCCCTTCTTACCTTCATGACAAACTCAAACCCATCACCCACACAAACACCAGAAATGCAAGCCAACATCTCCTACACATTCCACTCTGCAAACTAACATGGACACAAAATCAAGCATTTACCCATTCGGCACCTAGGGCATGGAACACCCTACCACTTCACATGTGCACTACACCCTCCATCAACACTTGCAAAACATATTTATTTCCCCACACATAACCCTGCCCTCCTCCACTGATGTCACTTGTCTATCCCTATCCTTCTATCCTATCCTGAAAACATAACATTCTGTAACTTGCGTTTCACCTGTAAGAGAGGCATGGTATCACAAGTATGACACTGACACAATGGGTACAATTTGTAAAACCTTTATTGAAATTGTTGGGTTTGGAGAAACTCCTACTTTGCCCTATAACTAAGATGCGAGTAGTCTTGACCATCAAATAATAAATAACGCAGTCCTAGTGGAGTCCGTCAAAACAAAATGGCCTATGCTAACAAAACCTACTGCCTGCCCTATCTCTTGTACAAAAGGTGTAAAAAGGAGAAATGTATGCAAAAAGGAAAAATCAGTGTTCAAAATGAATAAATGTGGTTGAACCAGCTCTCCTCCCCACGTAAGACCTCATGGAGTAAGGTGGTTCCTGGAGGCAGGATGACACACTTTGGCTCACCTTCTGATACAATAAACAATTCCAGAACATGGATCGAGGCCCGTCTGGCCTTCCACATTTAAGTCTCTTTTCTCTATTTCCAAAAATAATGTTTCAAACAAACGGTTCAGAAAGATCACCCTCTGCCAGGCTCAGACTTCTTACAATGAAGTTCAACACAAACTTGCAAGGGGGGCTCCCTTCCCCAAGCTTATTTCACTTTGGGTCTCCCTTTGCTGGGCTCGGACCACATTCGGATGTCGAAGACTTTCAAATGTGTGTGATTTAATTTCCAGACCAATGCAGGATCACTTTCCCCTTCTATAGGAGTTAAACTTCTTTATATCACTTTTGCTGTTCATTCACTTTATCACTTCAAACAATGTACCTTTCACAGAGACTTTTGAGTGGGCTACTTCCTTTCCCCGGACCACTCTGTTACTTTGTATCGCTGATTTCGCAGCTATCTTTTACTTTACATTTCATTCACAAGTCGGCTTTTCCTCGCATCTCAACCACACGAGTGCAGCCTTCACTTTAACACACACTGGTCTCTCAGATCGCTTGCCAACTCACTGGCTGTGTGCATCTCCTTCTTGGTTTTACGATATTCAATTAATGAGTCAAAGTTAGTAACACAGACTTGGCCTCGCCTCCCCAACTCAGCCGTTCACCCGGGAGGGTGAATGGTGTCCTTGAAACACAATGCAGTCTTCACTTGTGGGATCTGGCCTTCTCCAAGTGTTTTCTGTGGCCTGTCAGAGGCAACGACCTCCGGTAGGGAACTCTTGGGGTTTTTGACCCACTGCTCTCACCCATTCGTCTGTCGCTCTGCTCCAGTAGGTTCGCCTGCATCCCAGAAGTTCTGCTTGTACTTGTGTTCCGCCTTGCTCAGAGTGTGTCTTTGGGTTCTGCCTTTTATTTGTGTGAGGAGAGCTAATTGGTATCAGGTGTATGTACTAAGAGTCCAGTGCCTGACTTTGTCTGACTGGATTAGTGGGACATGTCCAGTACGATATGTGAAGCTTAATGTTGTTGCTCTCAGTCACCCTCTTCCTTGGCCCAATGTTTGTGTAAAAAAGGGTGGGGAGTTGGGACCTTGGTGAATCCTAAAGGATCGGAGGGGTTTGATGAACAAAAGTGGGGGGATACCGCGTCTCACCATCGGCTGCATCACCCCCACTCTCCGAAGACCTCTCAACCAGGTGATCCTCCAGGACTGGTCCAACCCCAGGAACTGAATCCAAAAGCGATGGCTGTGTCCTGGCCACCTTGGTGACAAGTCGCTGAAGACTAGTGCATGAGACATCCTTTGCTTTCTCACACACCTCCCACCTTTTTAAACTTTGAACCATGGAAGGTGCTCTGAAGCATTCTAGGTACAGCCATAGCTGAAATCAAATATCCAAATACAAACCAATTTTTAAATGGTTCACGATAGAAAGTGGACTTACTTTCTCTTCTGCCATCATTTTAGCTCGAAACTGTAATCCAGTGGTCAGGATTCCAAGATAAAGGCACTGAAGAAGAGTGGTCGGAGTCTACGCCACTAGATGCATATGGACTATTCCGCCACTAGATGTATATGGACTATTCCAGCAGTAGTGTGAGGACATATATTATTACCCCTGTCACTGCCAGGACCTCTATGCTTTCCTCTGGCAATTAGGAAAAAAAAAAAAAAAAAATAATATATATATATATATATATATATATATATATATATATATATATATATATATATGTCTTAAAGGCAGTGAAAGAGTTTATATTTCATCAGCCAATGATGAAATGCTCCTACTTTTATAGTCAGGTAAATTGAACCAGTCTTCTTGTGAGCAGCGACTGGTACCTCTTGAAGATTCTGATACATATGGATTTTAGGCTTTCTCAGAGAACAGCTCTTTGAGTAAGAAAGGGCACCATGCATTATGGGTCTATTAGGCTAGTATCCCTAATTCAGGGTCAAGTCCGAAAAAAAGTGGGGGGACGCATTAACATACCAATTGAATGTGGTATCGTCAGAAATTAGCATATCAAGGTGCCCTCTGAAAAATGTGGGGGGACTCCGTCCACCCGCGTGTACATACTTGAGCCTTGCTTATCATGTAAAACAATGACTATCATCGACATGCTGCTTATCAAAGTCAGGGTGAGCTTTCTTGATCAGACCCTTTTCGTACCTAGTGTACAACACTACCCAAAGATAAAGGTTTCATTGAATGTTTAAAGAGCAGCCTATTGGCTGAAGTACTGTAAGAGTGGAAGGAAAACAGTAACTGCATGGAGACCCTTACGTCTTGGGATTCGGGGGTCACTGCTTTCTGATTGGGCGCCTATATTGCCCATATGCTTGATAACATGAAACTAGAAGCAGCCCTGATGCGAATATCATTTGTCTTTCTAGTGTGTTCTGACTCCTGTCAATTCTAGGGGGAAGTGGTGATAGGTGTTAATTGTATTCAGCTCAATGGTACCCAATTCAATGACCTCGGAAGTGTGGTCCCGGCTCAGCCAGATGTGCTGGGGTTCGAGCCACAGACCCAGGCCTGTCCATTCAGCCCGGAAGCAGGTGACCAGGGTTTTGGCATAGCCTGCTACATTGCAAACATGAAAAAGAGATCTTCTAACGTCAGACGCCAGCGACACATCTTTCAAACCCACTTGACGCAGCTGCTGTTGACAGACAAGCAAAGCATTGGCGAGATGAATATGCACTCCACATGAACACAGTTGGCGTCCCTTTCAGCTCTCATTAGCTCTAGACAAATACTTCAATAAACGCAAGGTGATGCTTCCAAGCAGTGTTGTTCATGTCTTTGAAACCACAATAACACATTGTCAAGACCTGCCTCTGTCTGGCTGCCTTTGGTTTAAACATGAGACTGTTCTTAAATTGTAAAAAATAAAAGGATTGGCAAATGTCTTTCAGCCTAGAAGCAGGTGTCTACAACCTTCGGCTCGCCGGACATTTTGGACTACGACACCCATGATCCCCCATCATTCAGCATGCTTGGCGGCTAAGGCTGATGATATTTGTAGTCCAAGCCATCTGGAGGTTGCAGACCCCAGGTATGGTTTGAATGATTTCACTGATGACATATACATTGAATGCTTCCTAGCCCACGCAAAACCTCCCACTTCTAGGAGCACAATGGGAAACAAAACAAAATAGAACTACAGTCACAGGATAATACCAATAATATCAGAGAATAATGCCTTAGATATTACTTAGCAGGGGACTCTGTATAATTCTGCGTCTCGGCATCCACAGCGCTGTTATTATGGATCACTCCCACTTTTGCTTAGACAAGCAATTGAATACGTGCTTGGAAACCTTTTAGGCATAGCATGCACAGATGATAATTTTTCTTTGCATAATTTCTGAAAAGATGTTGTTCAAACAAAATGCAAATAGGTATGACTAAATCTGGTCTGGCAGGGTATGCATAGGTTAGCAGAACTTGTTCTTGCCCTGCTTCATACATGTCAAATAACCCATGCCATGCACTCTGTTTCCCATTATAAATCCAAGATTACAAGTACCAGAAAGCAAAGAAAAAAACAGAGCATGGTAGCCATCTTCGAAATTACGTTGTGATGAGATGTTGTGATGGATGCTGCCGTCAGCGGCGAGTGCCCGTGGGAGTGCAGGGCTCCATGTCAGCGTGGAGTGTCTACAGGTGGGCCCAGGTCTTATGCAGGCTTCTGGGAGGGTTGCTGGTATCATGGCTGCAGTCGTGCTCCGCTTCTGAACCTTTCTGCCTTCTCTAAGGAAGACCGAACCCTGGCACAGCAGTATTTGCATTGAATATGTTAGTAATGTTCATGCTTATCATATGCTCATCATATGATAGCTAGTACGGTTAATACACTTTGAAGAAAAGATATAGCCAAATTGGGCTTTGTCTGTCCCAAATTGGCTAGGTATGTACTGCAGTAGTAAGGAGGCATTTTATATATAATGAATTTCCATCTTATAGGGGAAACCTCATGCTGTTTTCTCATTTTGGGAGCTGTTGAGAATGCACACTGTGTGAAAGTAAGGTCTGCTTATCAGCCTCAATTTTATTTTTGTTTGGTGTTAGTGGTTTTTACTTAGATGGCCCTCCCGGTCTGTAGTGTGTGTAACCAAATAATTTACATCCATATCTATACACAGAATTATACTTTATCCCGTGACCTTTTACTGACACATGAGTATGCCAGCAAAAGGGCACAACAGAAAGTAACCGCCACGCAACCCCTGTGCTTTTACTGCCGTGTTTTTACCGCACAGCTGTACTTTCAATGAAACCCATAGTGCTGGAGGCGATAGAACTTTTTTCATTGTACATTTTTAATTACTACATATTTCTACCTTAAGAACCTCAGTTTACCACCCCTAAATGGACAGATTGGTAGATAGATTTAACAAAACCCTTAAGATGATTTTGAGAAAATTGGTAGATAAGGATGGAAAGGACTGGATGGGATCATTCCCTGGGCCCTATTTACAGTAAGAAAGGGCCCCCAGACATCCCCTGTCTCCTCATCTTTTGAACTGCTTTACGATAGAGAACCACGGGATGTCTTAGATATAGTCCGGAAGACCTGGGAAGAGAGGGAAGCGGCAATTATTCCCCTCTCAAAAAAAACTCCCCGATTGCGAGAGCATATGAAACTCGCTCGGAATCTAGTCTACACTTACATGGAAAAAGCTCTAGTCCAACATATGACAAAAATGTACATTTAAGATCCTTTTCAGTAGGACAAAAGGTATTAGTTCTCTTACCTACCTCTGAAAATAAACTTGTCTCAAAGTGGCATGGGCCATATGAGGTACTAGAGCAAACAGGGAACTGTACCTCTAAAACAGCCCAACCTGACAGGTAGCAAAAAACCCACCTTTACCACATACATCTCTTAAAGGAGTGGAACAATATTGTCTTGTTTGGTACCGGAGGAGATAGACCATTCTGAGCTTATTCTGCAAGAACTATCTTGACAGAAGCAAGAAGATTTAAACAACCTGGTTTTGGCATTCCCCCATGTATTCTGCAAGAAACCAGGGAGAGTACATGGTACTTATCATTATATCAGAACTCCAAAGGGAAATGTGGTCCATTTAAAACCCTTTAGACTCCCAGAAGCTAAAAACAAATAGTGGTTGAGGAAGTGAAAATAATGCTGAAGGCAAACTTTATCGAGCCCTCTTCAAGCCCATGGTCCTCCCCTGTTGTGTTGATAACTAAACTAACTAAACCTGATCATTCTTGGAGGTTTTACATAGACTTCAGGCAGGTCAACGCCATCCCCGCCTTTGATGCCTATCCTATGCCATGCTTCAATGAGTTAATAGATAAACACGGAGGTTCTACATTCCTATCAACCCTAGACTTAACCGAAGGATATTGACAAGTTCCCGTACATGGACCTGATAAGGAAAAGACAGATTCCTGGGACTATTCCAGTTAAAAGTCCTCCCTTTTGACCTGCATGGGGCCCCAGCCATTTTCCAATGGCTTATGGGCAGGATATTACAGCCCTACTCTGATTTCTGTGGGGCCTATATTGACGACATAGTCATTTATAGTAAGACTTGGGAAGACCATCTTTTTCATCTTTCTACTAATATGAGAACCCTCAGAGAAGCCGGCTTAACTGCCAATTCATCCAAATGAAAGCTGGCTCAATCGGCCGGGAAATACCTTGGCATCTTTGTAGGGAACTGTAGTGTACAGCCCCAGCGAGAAAAAGGAAAAGCCATCGTAGATACCCCCACGCCTAAGACCAAAATAGACTTTAGGGCATTCCTAGGATTAATTGGTTATTACCGTAGGTTTAGCCAACATTTCTCAGATAGAATAGCTAGGTTGACAGATAAATTAAAGCACGCGGAACCCCAAAAGATTCATTGGACAGATGAGGACGTTGCATGTTAGAACAACTTAAAACAAACCTTGTGTCAGAAGCCAATCCTAAAGATAGTAGACTTTTTGTAAGAATTTGATTTGCAAACTGATGCCTCTCTCACAGGGTTAGGAGCCGTTTTATCACAAATTAGTGATGGATTAGAACACCCTATCCTATTCACTAGTCAAAAACTCTTCCCACGAAAGAAGAACTACTCTGTGTTGGAATTAGAGGCCCTTTTCATCAAATGGGCAATCACCCATCTAAGATACTATCTTCTAGGAAGGAAGTTCACACTGGTCACTGACCACTCACCTTTAGTATGGATAAGTCAATGAAAGTACTCTAACCCTCGAGTCATGCGATAGTTCTTAGACCTACAACCCTACTGTTTCACTGTGGAACACTGAAAAGGTAAAGACCAGGGGAAAGTCGATTTCCTTTCCCGGTTTCCCTGTAAAAACGATGCGGCTATATCGCATAGGAGAAGGGTATGTGTGAATCCAGAAGGTGTCTCACCCGCTAGTCCCCGGGTGTCTCTCTCTCAGGTGGCAACGGCACGGCCATCACCTTTGGATCCATACCCTGGGGGTGGACAGGTGCGGGAGGATCACCTGGGTGAGGGGCGTTCGGGGAGTGGGAGTGGGACACCTGAGGGCAAGACACGATTTCCCCCTCCCTGTAACACCTTTACCCCATCCTACCCGGTAGGATATTTAGGAACTCTAACCCCCCCCTTTCCCTTCACAAACACTTTCTCATGGACAGACCGCTCTGGGAGAAAACAGACTCACACCTGAACATTGTACCTGACATGTCCCACTACTATGATCAGGTAAGGTCAGGCAATTAGGTCAGGCAATTACTGATAACCACCTGACTTCCATTAAACTTCCCCACACGGATAAAAGGTGGAGCACGAGAGCACAGTCTGAGCGTGGTAAAGCGCATGAAGAAACAGTACTATCCTGATGGCAGCTGAACAAGGAAAGAAAGACGGCAAACCCAGAAGGGTGTGCATGGAGGGAATAACCCTTCATCTTTCCAGCGAGAAACCCTTCAGATTAAAAAGTGTAAGGCCAGGAAACCAGACCGAAGAATCCTGTATTGTGTGTCAGAGATACCCGGGGCCCACCTGCATAGCTGACTGAGTCGGGGAGGAACAGCAGCCGCTGTGATACTGTCCTTGGCTCCAAGATCAAAGCAGCTTCCAGGGAGATCAACGCAGTCGGTGAGTTTTTGGAGACTGATGCAAGACCGGTCTATGTTGAAGTCAAGGTTGCAAGCGGCAGCACTGTATAAAGAACGCAAGAATGAACATTAGTGATGAGTGTGATGAAAGACGTGAAGAAAGCTTAATTGCTGATGGAAGTTTGAACATTAACAGAGAATGATGCAATACCAATGACAGAGTGGTACGGCACTGCAAGGGTGTGCAATTGAAGGTCTCTGTAAGGTATCCAGCCAAGAAGTGGCAGAAACGAAAGTAGAAGATTGGTAAGAATGAGAAGTGAAGTGAATCGAAGTGGTCCAGCGATTCTTTAAGCAAAACCCATTGCACATTCGAAACTCTTTGATTTCTGATATAAAGTGGAAAACTTAGAAAGTGAGATCCATGGTTCGAGCCCGATCGAGGGAGCCCAATTGTGAACATTGTGCTAAAGGGGTCCGAGCCCGAACAAGGGAGATCCATGATGATCTCTGGGAGCGAGAGCTTATGAATGTGAAAATCCTAATAACAAAGGAACTTTGGTGCTTGTTTGTTATAATAGGCCCTCTGCAGTAAGAGACTGTTATTGGGAAAGAGGCTTTGGCAGAAGGCCTGGATACCTATGCTTTGAACTCTATCCTCGTGGCAGAGAATCCAGAGTGTGTGCGAAGCTCGAACTTGCCACCTTGCCCCATGCTGAACAGGTGGGGAAGGGAATCCAACTGCTCAATTATCCTGAAATATTATTTCTTGAAAACTTTTCTGTTTGCATAATTTATTGTCCCACACCTTTTGTATTTAGAAGTAAGGATTGGCAATAGGTTTATTAGTATAGGCCCTTATATTTTGACAGAGACTCCACTAGGACTGCGCTATTATTATTTGATGGTCGTAGCTTGCTCCCATCCTTAGATTTAGGCTTAGATAGGCGTTCAACCAACCCATTGAAGTTCAATAAACACCCTTGAACTGTGATCACTTGTGTCTGTCTTCACTTTTTGATACCATGCCTTCCTTACAGTAGGTGTTAGGGGATTCAGGGTTAAGGGGTTGTTAGTTGCTACACTACCTACAAAGTTGTACTACCATTGCAGGGCAAATCCTAGCTACCCCTACACTCTGGTTTGTCATTAGCCTATATCAGCGCTAAAACACACCTATGCTGCACAACATTCTGAACATTTTCTGTGTATACCAAAAGTCTGAGCTGTGTCAACCTTTCTGCATGGTTGAAATGTGGAGCACCCCTACACTCTCCATTGTACATAATCACGTGGACCATTCAGTTATTCCCCATTTTTAGACATACAGGAACCCATAAGGATCGGTAATAATTTCATCTTGCAATACTTTTGTTTGGAGCAAATTACCTCTACACAAAACCAGGCAGTTTCTGCCAAGCTTCATTTTTGAAACTCTGAATGTGGTAATGTGGAAAAAGTAGTGGTAATACTGTTCCTGCCACTTTTTTTTATACCACTCAGCAAAACTCTTAATGAAACCCTCTGAATCTCTGAAAGGAATCAAACTATTTTACTATGGTGATACGCTTGACACTGCGCAACTCCAGTCAGAGCCAGTAGGCCCTAGCATAGCGAAGGCTCAAGGCCGTTAATAGCAGTGACGGCTCAATGCGGTTAGCAGCCCTATCTGCCCAGGAACTCGGACTGTTTATACGGGTGCTAATCGTTTCTGTTAAAGGAAAGTAGAGCAGCCGTAAACGTGCTTGTCCAATTTCAAGTGCCCAAGAGAACATGGCCAGTTACGGATAAATGTCACACCAATCTCAGCCTCATGATTGGCTAGATGATCTCAGGTGCAAATTTACAGTACATTTTCACATTTCAATGTTCTGTGTACTAATAATGGCAACTGCTCTTTGCACACGTTTCAGCACTTGACAGTCCAACGGGTGCCCTGTTTTCTTCAGGACCGTCTATTATTTTTGTAGATCCTCAATGTTCTTGGTATTTATTCTCTAATGATATATACATATTATAAGTCATTATAGAATACAAACGATTTATTATTTTACTGATTATGAATGAATATTTTATATGCCTTTGCCATTTTCGTACTAAGGTAAGGTACAAGTATGATGTGCATTGATCTCTACTAAGGGAACTTACTATGCGCAGATATGGTTTGGCTCTCAATTGCTTATTAGGGTTATGCTATCTCCCTTGCATAGGAAGGGATACTGTGCCAATTTAGCATACTGGAGTGTACCCCCTACTATGCTAAATCATCATATTGGAATGCACCCCCTATTGTGCTAGCTCGCCATTCTGGAATACACCCCCTATTGTGCTAGCTCAGCATACAGGAATGCACCCCCTACAATGCTAGCTAAGCATAGTGGAATGTAGCCCCTACTGTGCTAAATCAGCATACTGGAATGTATTCCCCTACTATGCTAAATCAGCATATTGGAATGCACACCCTATTGTGCTAGCTCACCATACTGGATTACAACCCCTACTGCACTAGCTCAGCATACTAGAATGCACCCCTTAATGTTGAACGGGAAATTATATCGTGCCTCCTATACTGTATGAGTATATGTATATTGGCTTACGCCAAGCTGCTTATAAGCCACTTGCGAGGAAATCCGCCTTGCAAGGTCTTGACCTTAGATCAGTGTAAGCCGCCATGTTAGATCTATGCGCCATTTTAGATTCTCCCTCTAAAGTCACCCTGTGTTCTAAGATGGTGGACGATGTCATTTCGAATGCAACATGGCCTTCTTGACCTCTGTGTATAAACTAATGTATAACTTGCCTGCATGCTAAATGTTGGGGTCATGAACTGAGACCTTGTCCTTCGTTGACCTGTGTGTAGAGGATTACTTGAACCAACAAAATTAATCCATGAGAATATGTAAAACACAATGTATTCAAATACTGAAATGTGAACACTTGCTTGACTACATTGTATAAACTGTTTAGAAGGCTTAACATGAAATCCTAAGATATACTGTTGCCAGTAAGGCTTGTTAGTGAATACATTAAAGGTAAACTCTAAGTCCACAGATGCATGAACTCGGCACAAACCCTAGATCCATAATGCATCAACTAATATTAACTGGGAAATGGGTTGAACATCATGTTTTCGAAGGTATATAAAGTGCGACTATTCTAATGCACAGTCGCACTCACGGAGCACACCGAACCATGCTGGAGTTCGTTGTGTTGTACTGAGGGCCGATAGCTATCTGTTGTTTTGTCCTTTGAAACTGTTCAGTATAAAATAAAGATCTTTGTATGTTCCTTTGTAACCCGTGTTCGGTGTATTTCCTTTTGGGGTACTCAGCCTCGATATCGTCTTTTTGTTTTCACAGTTGGCGCCCGAATAGGGACCCTCAAGATTGAGGCCGGATTGTCCAAGGTTGACACACGCTATCGGACCGGAATCAGATGGTGTAAACGGGGCCCCCTTTTTTGAAAGAGACGCGACACCTCAACAGCGCTGCACGACCCGATCCCTGGACAATTAGCTTGTGGTCCGAGACGGCATCTTGACGAGGGTCACTTATCGAGGCAGGCAGATTTGCAGAAATCACCAAACACGAGGTAAGATTAGTTAGGTAAGAATCTTTGTAATCCGATCGGACCACCTTAGGATTGATCAGGTGAGTCGTGACCCGATTCTTAAGTATCCTGATCATTTGTTTTGGCGCATTGTATCTGCAAATACAATTATTGACCAGGTAACACCAATATTTTGATATGCCTGGGAAATTGTCTACCTGCTTCAGGGCGTTATTCCACAGCAATAGGCAATCTTTGGAATTTAGCCATCCGGCACCACAGGAGGGGTCGCCGGCTTGTACTATGTACTGTAAGCATGGTATAGGTAGTATAGTGTTTAATGATATTTGGCACAGACAAACCAGACATGCTTCCAAACTTCAGTGGCCAATCAATGGCAGTTTTGAAATCCCTCGTATTGAGTATTTAGAGTCAATTTTGTTAAAGAAAAAGGCTAAACCTGCAGCACTTGATGTTTTGCAGAATTGGAAAAAAGAAGCTTTACAGCAGCTTAAGAGCAGAGAAAAACATGCGCGCAGTCATAAAACAACCCGAAAAAGTGTTGTTATATGACCAAGATAAACAGTCTGAGTCAGTTAGGAATATGGATAGGGCTTTCTCACTTGGCATTCAGAAAATCTATCCTTCTAAAGACCTTCATGTTTCTGACAAATCTATCGACAAATTGTTAAATGAACGAAGGTCTGGTGCCTCTGCGCCACCTCAGTATGTTCCTCTTCCTGCCGCTTTGCCTCTTCCTGCTGTTATTCCCGCTCTTCCTGCTGTTGTTCCTGCTCCTCCTAATGTTCCTCTTCCTCCAGTCGTTGTTCCTCCACCTGTTCCTTCACCTCTCATATTGCACCAGTAATAGTACCTCCATTGAACTTACCTGCTCTCCCTCTTCCAAGTGGTCCTGCACCGCTTGTAGTCGATCAGGATGCGGGGTCAAGGGTTGTCACTCGCAATACTGTACCTCCAGAGAAGAAACGTGATTAGATTGCATGGGCTAAGCATTGTATGGAGAGAGATGATCGAGCTAATGTTTTTGCCACACTTTCTAATATGGACAATTTTCCTGAGAAAAATGTTTTTATTGAAGGATTAGGGATTCACTTATGTGTAATGTGGGACAGACTAAACAATACAGATCTCCCACAAGGGTTGAGGGATATGAACACCTTAGCGCTTTCTAGAGACACTGTGGAGAAAGTACAAGAGCATGTTGAGAGGATATTTGAGTATAGGAAGGCGTTGGAAAGGTTACAGTATGAGGATGACAATGAGGATAGTAAGTATGTACAGAAACGGTTCCTTCCTTGTCGCAAATCGATATCCGAAGAAACACGAATTTGTACGAAAGATGTGATTAGATGGATTTCAGACATATCGATAACTCCAGTTGAAGTATATGATACGTATAGTCCGTATAGGCTAGAAAAGCAGAGGAAAGTGATACAGGTAATGGTAGAGTACCTGCAGGATGAATGTGTAAAGAGAAAGATTTGTTGTCCCACAGAATTATTGAGTGTTTATAAGAGAGTTTTTTCACTTGACACTTCTTCGGCTGCTTTAGCGCTCGGTTTGGCTCTGTTGCTTAGTAAGCGTTCGGAGTTGCCTACTTCTCAGTTGCCTATGAGAGAGGTTCCTCCGACCTTTTTCCCGAAAGTTGAGATTGCGGCTAATGCTGTAACGGGTGCGGATGCTGCAGATATTTCTGCACATTATGTGTCACAGTTTGTTCACATCCCGTTCTCAAGACAGGAAGTGAACACCATTAGACAATCTATTCCTGACATTAGGAAAAATCCGACAGGATTCTATAAAGAAATGGAGTCTGTCTTGCAATCCTCGGTATTCACCTTGGGTGATATTGATCTGTTATTTCCTCTACTCCTGCCCGTAGATTTGTGAAAACAAGTTAGGACTATAGACGACGTACCAGGGTTGGGAGATACATGGGCTAACATAATTAGACTTGATGGAGAAAGGCCAGCTGGCGAGAGACCGCCTCAGGTGATACTGACTTTACCTGATAGAATCATTGCAAAATTGAAAACCATAATTCCCAAAAAGAGAATTATTTGGTACGAGCTTACGGCCTGTGGCCAAGGGAAGTCTAAGGGTGCTACAGAGTTCTTTAATCGGTTCAAACAGGTATTCACGGATTTCAGTGGACAAGACTTAGGCACAGAGTCTGGGAAAAGATTATTTGTGGACAAATTTGTGCGTGGATTACTGCCTGACATCCAGTAAAAAATGATGTCTTCTGAGAGCGCTCGGCAAGCGAAGTCTCAATCAGAAGTACTGCACATGGCTCAGTACTATGAGAATCGTGTCAATAATGAAAAGGAAAGAGTCGAGAAGAGAAAAGGTGACTTAAAGACTAAAGTCTTATTACAGCAAATTGTTAGAGGCCCTAGAGGGGGTAGTTCGCAGATTAGAGATCAGTATGTTCCACAAGGAAATATGCCCTTGGGTCCTGTAAACATTAACCAGTGTGCCTATTGTAGGCAAGAGGTGTAACGCTCAGCCTGTTTTGACCTATTACAAACACAAACCCTTCCCTGGAGGCTATTCGACTGGAGACTGGGCCTGAAACACAGGATTGGTAGAGTTTAACTCCCTATTGTCTCTGTGTGCTTGAACCCCTTCTTCCCCGGGGTCCAACCCTTCCCTTTGATCCACAGCTCACCTTGTTTTCTTGTCTAGTGTGCTCTCCATCCTGCTTTCAGCCCAGGGGCGCGTTGATTGATGCAGGCTCGTTGCTGCCTAGTTACTTCACTGGTAAAGAGTCCGACAGGTAAGTATAATGAGTCTTTTGAACAGTTCTCTAATTTCGTTCCTTTCCTTTCTTAGATGTTGGCCAGCTTCCGGGGATGGCGGCGTGCTGCTGAGATGAGTAGCGCTGAAGGTGAGTGGGAGCGCGATGCGCGATGCACCCCTTTCGTATTTGTATTGAACTGAGTTCTTTTTCTGTGTCTTTTAGGTGCCGCAACGTTTTCAGCGTGGATCCCGATTATGAAGAACAAATGCGGTGGGTAAGCGCGGTATGCGGCGCCTCTAGATGTTTCCACGCTAACCTGGAGTGTCTTTTCCCTCTTGTAGATGGATGAGAAGTTCCGGAGACAGAGTTCCCCAAGAGCGGCTGGGATTCAGGTAAGTGTTTGAAGCTCGTACAGTATTTAAAAATAAGCAAAGATTTGCAGAATGCTTACTAATGCCTTTTTTCTGTTCTTTTCCCTTTTCCTTAGGAAGCAGCGTGCCGGGATGGGAATGACACTGCCGAAGATGCCCGCAGATCAGAAGGAGCGATGAATGATGGGCAGAAGCGCTGCAAGGTAAGGCTGTTCCTAACAGTGTTCTTGTTCTTGCAGGAGCTGAGCGCAGAAGAAAGATGCAGGCCTACTGGAGACCGATCCGAACACTGTGAGTGTCACGCTGCAGGTGCAGAAAACGCAAAGCATGTTTCTCAGCCTGGGTGTGGCTTGAATAGTCTCTGGGTATCCCAGGTGTCTCTGGGCTGAACCACACCCAAAAGACTAGACCGCACATGCAGTTCTGGGAACCGAAATATGTGGGGGCATCCATCTTGTCCCCATCAATGCACTACATGTCCAATCCCCAATGTTATCCTATGGGAGTGAGTCTGGTGCCACAAGCGCCAAGTCTGACTCCAAGTGGGTCTTTGGAGGGATGGAAAGGCCCTTGAGGGCCATGTAGGTGATCATGCCTGGCTCCAGCCTGACATCTTGGAGGGCTGGGGACATGAGGGGCAGGAATCATGACAAGAGGGTCATTGATGTGCACAATGCCCGGTCCTTCGACAGAGGTCAAATAATAAATTCGGGAACATGGGTAGGTGATCCAGAGGTCCCCCGGGTCTAGGGGGCCCTGGTAGAAGCCAGTTTACACAAGATCCACAGCAACCTTTTTCACAGGATAATCAAGTACCACGTGTTGATACTAGAAACATATTTGACCATCCTTCTACTGCTTACCTCTCTGAAGAACTTCCTTTTGATGATATTCTATTTCGCTAGGATTGCCTGAAGCAGGGTTTGGAACCAACGCCTATTCCCGTTAATCAGAAAGGTCCCTACGTTGAGATGATAGTGGGAAATAGGAAACATCTATTCTTGATAGATATAGGGGCACAGAAGTGTTCCATTGATCATTCGCGGGTTCCAAACATTCCACTGTCAGGGCAAACCAATGTTTCTGTAGGGTTTTCTGGCACACCACTTGTTTGTCCAGTTTCTTTGTCGGTACCTATTTCTTTGGGTCCCTTTACAGACCACTGTCCATTCCTTTTGACTTCGAATTGTGGAGAGAATTTGCTGGGGTTGAATCTGTTGAAAGAATTAAATGCACTAATTCATTGTTCTTCTGACGGAGTGCGTTTGACGATTTCACCACAGCAACTTTCTGCCTCTTAATTCTTGACTAGACCTTTCCTGCCAGAATTCAGTGATGTACCAGAGAGTTTATGGGCAATAGACGACAATGATGTCGACATTTTACAGATCGAGCCTGTTAAAATAGTCTTGAAACATGGAGTACAGCTGCCACGTATTCCACAATATAATATTTACAATAGTCCAATTTTGCCCGTGTACAAAAGAGGCGATAATGCAATTCCATTTCGTTTCATAATTGATCTACGTGCCATCAATAAGGTTGTCGCTCCACAATTTCCAATTGTGCCTGATGTGACAACAATATTAACTATGATTCCGGCTTCAGCTACTTACTTTAGTGTTGTGAATCTGAAGAATGCTTTCTTTAGTATTTCTATACACAAGGACAGTAGATACTTGTTCGCGTTCACCTTAGGGGGACGCTCGTTCACCTTTACCCATGCACCGCAGGGTTACATGGAAAGTCCTAGCATCTACAGTAGGGCTTTGAAAGAACAGCTTGATACTCTTGAATTGCCCTCTACTTGTACATTGCATCAGTATGTTGTTGACTTGCTTTTAGCTGCAGACTCTGAGAGTGCTTGTAAGGAGGGCACTGTGTTATTGCTTATTCATCTGGCTAAACATGGACACAAAGCTTTGCTTAAAAAGTTTCAATATTGTTGTCAGGAGGTCGCCTATTTAGGCTATCTCCTGTCAAAGGAGGGAAGAAGATTGACACCTGAACGAATAAAACATATTTCTGGCATGTCTGTCCCAAATACGCAGAAAGGAGTTAGAGCCTTGATAGGAATGGCTTCTTACTGTAGGTTATGGATCCCAAACGTCTCACTAGTGATTAAGCCGATGTTGGCTTTGATGAAGAAGGGCATTTCTCCGCCATTGCCGTGGAACACAGAACACCAGCAATCATTTGATCTGCTCAAGACTGAATTGTGCTCGGCACCGGTTTTGGGCACACCAAACTATGAAAAGGCCTTTGTGTTGTTTGTGCATGAATGTGATGGATGTGCTTTGGCTGTATTAACGCAGGAACATGGAGGGAAGAATAGGCCATGCGGTTACTTTTCTTCCGCCCTTGATCCTGTAGCATGCGCTTTGCCAAGATGTTTGCGAGCTGACGCTGCTGCTGCTGCATCTGTAAAGCAGAGTTAGGGAATGGTCCTAGGCCGTGATCTAACCCTGATGGTGCCTCACTCTGTAGATGTTCTACTGAACAGAACTCAAACACAACACCTCACTTCCGCACGGTTGACGAGATATGAATTGATCTTGTTCGCTCCTCACATACAAATTAAGAGGTGTTGTGTTCTTAATCCGGCTGAACTCTATTTTTCCCGCAAGGTACTGCTTGCAGTGACGAAGAGTCACATGACTGTCTGTATACTACCGAACAAGAGACAAAGGGTAGAATTGATCTAAAAGACACTCCTTTGAACAATCCACAAGGGGAGCTGTTTTGTGATGGCTCCTGCTTCAAACTCCCGGATGGTACATCCACAGCTGATTATGCAATCACTACATTGAGCATGGTCGTGGAAACCAAGAGAATCAGGCATAACTCCGCGCAGGCCGCAGAGATTATAGCATTGACCCGAGCTTGTGAACTTTCCGAAGGGCTTACAGTAAACATATATACTGATAGTCAGTATGCCTTTGGGGTGGTCCACAACTTTGGTAGACTTTGGTCAGAAAGAGGGTTCTTAACCTCACATGGTACACAGATTCAGCCTGGCTCCCTAATAGTACAACTGCTCTCAGCGCTTGCGCTCCCTACTCAGTTAGCTGTTGTGAAATGTGCAGCACATCGAAAGATTATAGATGATATAGGAAAAGGGAATGCTTTCGCTGATCAGATAGCTAAACAGACTGCCACCAATCTCTTTACGGATATGTATGTTTCAAGGGAGACTGTAAATGTCTATGCAATGGATGAGGGTGTTGAATCCATGAGGGATATCAAATTGATGATGATGGGTGCTGGGTGGACATAGTTGAAGGGAAATGGCTACTTCCTGACGCATATGTAATGATGATGGTCATCATCGGTCATGGCACTACACATATATGTGCCCAGAAGGTTACAAAAATGTTGGAGAAAGTTTGGGCGAATGACAAAATCTCTAAAATAGCTCAGCGCTATGTTCAAGATTGCATGATCTGCTTACAGCACAATGTGGGAAAGGGAACATCAACTCCGAGGGGAAGTTTTGGGCCACCTTCTGTCCCCTTTGAGGTCATCCACTTTGATTTTATTGAAATGGAACATTGTAATAATTTGAAATATGTGTTAGTTGTCATCTGTGCTTTCAGCAAATGGGTCTAAGCTTTCCCTGTCAAAGACGCTACAGCCATGACTACTGCAAAAACTATGTTAAAAGAATATTTTCCCAGGTTCAGGCTACCAAGAGTCATTTGTTCGAACAATGGTCCACATTTTGTCACTGCTGTAATCCTACAGATATGTGCGGCATTACAGATCGACAAACGGTTCCATTCAGCCAGACACTCTCAAAGTGCCGGACTAGTAGAAAGACACAACGGTATCATCAAGAACAAGCTCACTAAAACATGTGCCGGCACCAAACTAAAATGGCCGGACGCATTACCGATTGTGTTACTAGCCATTTGTACAACCCCTCAAATTAAGACTGGGCTCTCTCCATTTGAGGCGGTCATGGGGAGACCTGCAAATATCTGGAACCTCCCGAAATGTCGATCTTTAAAGAATGTCGAAAATGTACTTCTTTCAGATTACTGTAGCCAGTTGACTAAAAATCTGTATTTGATTTATCACCAGGTGCAAGAGGCTTTACGTGTACGATACGAGGGCCCAGGTCATAGCATCAGGCCTGGAAATTGGGTATTAACCAAGGCCTTTTTGCGTTCTTCTTGCCTTGCACCTCGGTGGTGGGGCCCATTCCAGGTCCTGCTGGTCACACAGACTGTGGTGCGTGTCGCAGGCAGAAAACATTGGATCCACGCGACGCATGTCAAGAGACTTCCTCACCCAGTGCCATACGATACAGAAGAAACAGAACCCCTCGCTAACGCTGCAACTAACAATCCCGAAGCAGTAAATAGCATTGAGAGTGCATCGGAGATTCTCTCTGAGCCCGTGAGGCCTGGGGAACCAGCCATCTTGTCTCCACACTGTCCAAAGGTTTCGCTTCCGGAAACTGTTGCTCCGGATCTTGCATCTTCACTTGCTCTTGATACGTCGCTTCCAACGGGAAGTGACGACACATTGTTCTCGGATCAATCAGTACCGGGGACAACAAGGTACAATTTGCGCCCAAGAAAATAGACTTATGGCACGGTTCGGCTGTGCATTCGAAGAAGAAAGGAAAATCATAAAGGGCTTTCTTT
Source organism: Ambystoma mexicanum (assembly GCF_040938575.1). NCBI lineage: Eukaryota > Metazoa > Chordata > Amphibia > Caudata > Ambystomatidae > Ambystoma > Ambystoma mexicanum. The sequence goes on from NC_090921.1 coordinate 1,391,494,567, forward strand.
TTGCCCAAATAATTGTTTGAAAAAGGGGATTCTGTTGGTTAGGGTTTTGGAAGGACTAAGAAGTCGCTTGGCCTGGAGGTCGCCAGCAAAACAAACATTGGGGTTTCCGTTTGAAGACTGCAATGCCTGCAACCGCTACCGCTCGTACTGGACTGATAAATGATCGTGTGACCGGCCGGGAAAATCATTTGGGCCCCGAAAACGTATTGCTGTCTTTTATAATGATAATTGGTTTTATAATAGTCACTGTCTTAGGCTTCTGGCACCTCAAGGAAGTACATCCATTGGAGACCTTGTTACCGACTGAAAATATACCCACTGTCCCTACTCCTTTTGTGCATTTGCATACTCTGTCTCCTAGAGACTCCCAGCATAGACAAAGATATTACAACAATACCTTGTTACTTATCATGAATGCTACACATGCTATTTTTAATAGGTCCAACTGTTGGGTCTGCTCGCATTTACCGCAACATGGGGATAAGGGGCTAGGTTGGTATATTCATCCTTTACATTTGACAACTGCTTGTTATGCTTCTCTTAGAGCACTATTCTTTGGCCGTTGGAACGATAGCATATCGGGGAACTTTGATGGCACTAATTTGAATAGTTTCGAGAAAGGTGTTCTGACTCCTCTGGGATGCTCGCTATTCGCAAATAGGAGCAAGCTTAATGTTGCTTCTATTAGGCCTTCTGATAGACTGTCTCGTCCCTTTCAATCTTTGATTTCCTTTAAGATGGCTCTGATAGGCAATAACGATGCCATGCCTCCTTCTTACACTCTGAACCATAGTCCTGATTTCGTTTCTTTCTGCATACAGAGGAATGGTATTCAGTCAATGGGAGATTTTAAAGGTTGCGCCAATGTTGTGAATTTGACTGGGGAAGACAAACCTTTGTATGTAGGCGAACCTGTCTACTTTGTTTGCGGTAATGCAGCATTTCCATGGTTACCCAGGGATTGGCAGGGAACTTGTTATTTAGGGATCCTGTTACCCGGGGTATTCATAACCAGTACTGTAGAGGTTTCAAAGGCTCGTCCACGGCGGGACGAGAATGGTGATACTCCAGCACAGGTTCTGGGGGATGTAGCGAAATCCCTTGTGCCATTTTGGGGACAAATAGCAAACTCTGAAGACATCAGGAGACTAGCAAGAGTACTGGAGAGAACCATCAACCGGACCACGGACATACTCTATAATATGACATTAGAACAGAAAGCAACAAGATTAGTAGCACTTCAGAACCGGATGGCATTAGATGTCATTCTGGCTGAACGTGGTGGAGTGTGTAAATTAGTGGGGTCTGCTTGCTGTGTTTTCTTGCCAGATTCCTCTCCAACTATCTTCAAGGCAATACAGAATCTGCACGTCCTTAGTTCAGAAGTGCATGTTCCCGAGGGAAATTGGGATTTTAGCGCTTGGTTCTGGGACTTCTTGTGATCTTGGGGTTGGAAGGTGCTTTCGGTCTTGCTGATCATTTTGGGAATTCTGTTGTTTCTTTGTTTTTGTATACAGTGTTTACCTAGTATATGTTCGATGCTAGGGGGATCTTGCACACAAGCGATAGGTACAATAGGACACAAGGTATACGCCCCAGATAAGAGTTCCAAACAGTATGTGCTGGAAGATATTTTGATAGACGATCTAATGGCAATAGATATTTCTGACAGTGATTCAGGGTGTATGGATGTTGAGACGTGGAGTTGTTCGTAAAGTGACCAGAAGTAGTTAGCACGTGGCATAGGCCAAAAGGAGGGTTTGTCGAACGGGAAATTATATCGTGCCTCCTATACTGTATGAGTATATGTATATTGGCCTACACCAAGCTGCTTATAAGCCACTTGTGAGGAAATCCGCGTTGTAAGGTCTTGACCTTAGATCAGTGTAAGCCGCCATTTTAGATCTATCCGCCATTTTAGATTCTCCCTCTAAAGTCACCCTGTGTTCTAACATGGTGGACGATGTCATTTCGAATGCAACATGGCCGTCTTGACCTCTGTGTATAAACTAATGTATAACTTGCCTGCAGGCTACATGTTGGGGTCATGAACTGAGACCTTGTCCTTCGCTGACCTGTGTGTAGAGGATTAGTTGAACCAACGAAGTTAACCCATGAGAATATGTAAAACACAATGTATTCAAATACTGAAATGTGAACACTTGCTTGACTACATTGTATAAACTGTTTAGAAGGCTTAACATGAAATGCTAAGATATACTGTTGCCAGTGAGGCTTGTTAGTGAATACATTAAAGGTAAACTCTAAATGCACAGATGCGTGAACTCGGCACGAACCCTAGATGCGTAATGCATTAACTAATATTAACTGGGAAATGGGTTGAACATCATGTTTTCGAAGGTATATAAAGTGCGACTATTCTAATGTACAGTCGCACACACTGAGCACACCGAACCAGGCTAGAGATCGTTGTGTTGTACTGAGGGCCGATAGCTATCTGTTGTTTTGTCCTTTAAAACTGTTCAGTATAAAATAAAGATCTTTATATGTTCCTTTGCAACCTGTGTTCGGTGTATTTCCTTTTGGGGTACTCAGCCTCGATATCTTCTTTTTGTTTTCACACTACAATGCTAGATCTGCATAGTGGAATGTATCGCCTACTGTGCTAAATCAGCATACTGGACTGTTCCCCCTACTACGCCAGCTGCGAATACTGGAACCTGCCCTGGCTGTGCTAACTTGACACATTGGAAACTGGCCTTTGAACATGAACTAGATTGTTCTTCAATTTGTTGGGTGTCGTGGGCGGGCCAAGTAGAATGTTCCCACTGATAGGTATTCTTTCTGATTGTATTCATTGCAGGGTCGCAGTGTTTGAGTTACCTTTCCTGACGCAATGATACGTAACCTATTCTGGAACAAACAAGATGGCTTCTCAGCAGCTGCAACAGACATTATTGTCGACATCGGAGCAAAGCACTGACACTTGCATGCAGATTGGTACTTGCCAAAATAATTGCATGAAGCTGACATCTGCTTGGTGAATTGCAGAGTCCTACTGTTGCATAAACCACAGCCAATATCATGGACATGATCCCGAAGGCATTAGAGAGGGCACTAGTTGGGCCATCTTCTTTTAAAATGTCTTTTCGTGTGAAGGACCCATGTACAAACATGTGCTGTATCATTAGTTGTGCACTTTGATCCAAAGAGCCTTTGTGCGTCGTTTCATGGAATATTGCTGGCTTACATGCTCAGTGTGATGATCCTGACTCTGTTTCTTGCATGCCTGATTGATGTCATAATGTTTCAGGGGACATGAGCCCTAGACCCCTCTCCTGCAGATGGTTTTGTTTTATATTATTCTCTGCCAGAAAATGTAACAATGGGAGGGAGAGTGGTGGGAATTTACATCACAAATAGATTATTTGATTATAGTCCATGTGAGCTTTAAAATGATATACTGCTGGTTGTTCTTATAAGATTGAACAATAGTAGAGGCTTTTATTTTACATTTTTTACAATACATATCACGGTAGTAAACTAGGTCCTCATACCATATTGCTTTTGAACACACTTATTAGTTTCTCTAATAGTTGGACCAAACAGACTAGCAACTCAATTGTTTTGTTTGTGGGAGATTTGAATTTAAAAATGGGAAACTGTTACCACTTTAAGCAGATGAATATGGACTAAGACAATCGGCATCATTACAGTTTTGTGGTATCCTGATGGGATACCGGCAAAACTGCCTTACCATTTCCACCACCCGATATCCTGGTATTACCGGGATATTACAGGCATTGGAGACACCAGTAAATTCCAATTGCATGGAGTCCCACAGGGCTCCATGGACTCCATGAGATGGGATTGCTGGAATTACCAGCATCGGTAGTACCAGTGCCGGTGAATTTGGCATTTATTTGCTGGTAGGGACCTGAACTACCGGCAGGCCAGGGCTGCTGGTAGTAAGTACACTGCCAGCACCGGCAAACTTGTGTTTCCCGGGTCTGGAAAAAATACTGGTGCCAGAATTACCAGAATTTTATCTGGACCGGGAAACTCCTAATGAACCCCAATGTCTATACATTTCCAGATTCCCTGATAAAAGACACACTGGCAAACAATTCAGGAAACATTTTCCTGACTCTTTTAAGTGAACTAGGTCTTAGGACACTTAACTGTAGGTACCCCCTGGATCAGTCTATGATTCATAACAGAAGAAGCACCCCAGTTGTAGACGACTTTTTAGTGTGGCAAAGAGATTGGCATTGTACCCAGACTTCTGTATTGATCAAAGGGCTGAAAGCGATCATTGCCCGCTCATTTTAACAATTCAAATAGGTATAGAATCTACTTTAAATGAAAGGGAAGAAAGAGGATAGCAAGATAAATCATTATTTTCAGGTACCTCTAAAGTGGGCCAAGGTAGCTAAAGAATTATTTAGCTACACTATCTGATATTGTAACCTATTTGGCAGTTACTGTCCAAAAAATAGAAATGGTGAAAGCCTTTGTACATAAAGGCCGAGCTTTTGACGAGTGGCATGTGTCAAATCCTCGATAATGTCCCACCGATAGGGTACTAAGGAGCGTAGGCATATACAGAGATTGCTTGTATAAGCATTAAAGGACAGCCAGAGGATCAGAGTAGAGTTGGCAATCCTAAGAGAGAAAGAAGAAATGTTAACAACCTAGTCAAATTATTCCTGGAGACTGGGGAATGGACAAAACAAGAACATGCAGCCAAAGGTAAATCTAGGGCTAACTTTTGGAAAATCATATTGCGTGACCTAAGGACAACCCAGGTACTAAAGAAACTCGAGGACATGAAGCCATCTCTGTCTGACTGGGTAAAACATTACAGTGACTTATATCATCTAAAATCATTTCAAATTCCTTTCAGCCTTACTACGCTGCCAAGTGAGTCAGTTGAGCAGGAAGCTAGTTCTTGTGCCATGATTGCGTGTAATGGGGTACAATTAGCCTTATATCCAATGGCCATTGCGAAAGCTCCTGGACCCGATATGATCCCAATAGAGGTCTTCTAACCTAATCCTGCTGTATGGTTCCAGCTTTTACTATAGGAATAAAATCTGAACGCCCGTGGCCCAAGTTATAGGCCTGTGCGCAGTGAGTGACTCAACAATGTGCCCCCGTGCCTTGACCACCCAATGCGGTCAGCAGGATCAGGTTTTGTTGCTAGTAGCACATTAGGGTTTTCAATCCGAAAACCCGGGGTGCTGAGAGCAATGCATTTTGCTTGAATGAACAGGGTGAGCTCACGGGCATCCCTTCATTCAAACAAACTTTTTACCTCAGATGGCCGCTGTACAGATGGAAGGAGGGGCTCCATGCAAAGCCCCTATTCCATTTCCATGGCAGCTGGGGAGATGGAGCTGCGGCAGTGGAGCCGGTGGCGCTGCCACCAAAGGAAGAAGTTAAGTGGGGTAGGGGTGTGGCTAGGGGAGGGTGTAGAGACCAGCGGGAATTGGAGGGTGGGCGAGGATGGCAGTGCGAGTAAGATCAGTCTTCGGGTTGCTCCGAATGCGTGCTTGGATAATGGGATTCTACCCTTGGGATCCGAGCAACCTGATTGGCTGGCCTCCCAACGAGGTACAGTTTGCCTTGTATTCAGTGGCCAACGTGAAAGCTCATGGACTAGCTATGATCACAAAAGAGGTTGTCAAACATCATCCGGCTGTCTGGATTCCATTTTTTACTGTAGCAATAAATCTGGTAACACCCCGCGCGCCCAAGTTATAGACCTGAGGGCCTTAACCATGGGCCCACTGCGCAGCACCTAGGCATCATGGACACAGTTAATCTCAGGCCCATCCAATTATGCCTACGGCTTTGAAAGAAAAGTACAGCCCATCGAACTCAAAGGATCATAGAGGATTCGTCAGGCGTGCATTCTTGTAGCCAAGGGCTACAATCTATTAATAAAGAATGATATTCTGTGGTTCACCCACGTATTTTCCATGGCATGTCCATAGCCAGGTCAACTGGTCAACAGGCCCCGACCACAACCTTCCTGGAGTGGAAAACCTCCCAAAGATTAGGCGGAGAAATGAACACAAAACGAACCAGGCAGTATTTGGGAATGGAGTTATATATGTGCCAGAACCGAGGATTAGGTTTTCCCTCGTTTTATTAGCAAAAGATTGTAACAATAAAATGGGTCCAGTCAAGCAGCTCGTGTGTCCTGTAACATGGCCACAATGGGGGAGTGTTCACACTTCTCATGGATCCCCTCTCTCTGTAAATCTTTACTAGGAATGTGTCATTCCCTTCCTTAAAATAGAGAATGTGAAACACTGGAGAGAAGCAGAACTATATCTCTGCTGCTTACCGGATACACCCACTGCTTCGGCATTCTCCATGTGCCTGTACACATAAGGAAAGAGTACATGCTAAGGTCATGCGTTTCTGGGTTGGCTTTTCTTTCCAGAGCTGATTACAAGCCATCATATGCTGGGTTTCATGAAATGTTATAAAGACATTGGAAATGTGTGCTGTATTGAATTATACAGACTTGTTTTGAATGTTTTTCTTAAAATGCTTTCATGTTTGTAAAATGTACATGGCATGTTTTTATATGTACTGGTTTCATGGATTTTTCCCGAATTAATCGGATGATGATCATCAACTCGCCTTAGTATGATTATCTGCATCTCCCCCTCCCTGTGTTCGTAGCCTCTGCTTCCCGCTTTCCCGTCCTCTTATCATTCCCCTTTTATTTCTCTCAGCAGACTGAGGCACCGATACCCCCGGTGGGGCAGCGTATGCCACTCCGCAGGCAAGCCTAGGCACTCTTATAATGCTACTCTGTGAGTTGCTGCACTATAAAAACATATTAAAATAACATAACATCGGTGAATCTGTGGGATCTGATCTCACTTTGCTAATTGAGCCTTTGGATTCTAGTATGAATGTGCTAACTGGGCTTAATGGAACCTGGTGTCACGGCTATAACTGGGCATGATGGAACCTGGTCTCACGGCTAAAGCTAGGCATGATGGAACCTGGTCTCACGGCTATAACTGGGCATGATGGAACCTGTTCTCACGGCTATGACTGGGCATAATGGAACCTGGTCTCACGGCTATAACTGGGCTTAATGGAACCTGGTCTCACGGCTATAACGGGGCATTATGGAACCTGGTCTCACGGCTATAACTGGGCATGATGGAACCTGGTCTCACGGCTATAACTGGCCATGATGGAACCTGGTCTCACGGCTATAACTGGGCATGATGGAACCTGGTCTCACGGCTATAACTGGGCATGATGGAACCTGGTCTCACAGCTATGACTGGGCATAATGGAACCTGGTCTCACGGCTATAACTGGGCTTAATGGAACTTGGTCTCACGGCTATAACGGGGCATAATGGAACCTGGTCTCACGGCTATAATTGGGCTTAATGGGACTTGGCACCGCTGTGCGAGTTGGGAGTAATGACATATGGCACTGCTGTGCAGATTAAGCAATATAACCGAAGTTGGGGGCGCTTTAGTTAGAAGCCTGACGGGTAATGCCCCTGTGAGGGTTATTTTGATATTAGTACCCCGGCGTGTTGTACCTGGGTACTAAAAGTGTTTTTCTCAAGTTGAGAAACAGCGTGTTTGAGAAGATAGCTACAAATCAAGATTGAAGCCATGGATTGGGGAGAAGGGAACTGCATGTAGTCCCTTCTCCCTTTCTATGGCTGCCATTGCCATGATGGGAACGCGCCAGGAACCGGCGAGGGACAAGGCAGCGCCAGGTTAGTGGGGCGATGGTGGGGAGATTGGGGATGTTGAAAAGGTGGTGGGGGAGGGTGAAACTGGGGAGCGCACTTACCTGATTTTCAGTGCGGGAAGTTGGCGGCCTACAGAACAGAGGAGGCTCAGAGCAGGGGTTTTACTGTGTGGTAAAGCCCCTGTTCTGAGCCTCCTGATTGGCCGGGAGGCCACCACACCCACATCGCTGACTATTACTGTGCATAATGCAATCTGGCACCGTCTTACTAGCTAGGCAACATGGAATGCGACTCTGCTCTGTTAAGGTGAGATAATATCTGGCCTTATCATGCTAACAGGGAATAATGGAAACTGAGACTATATGATACATCAGTGTAATGGAACCTGGCAATGGTCTGATAATTAGGCATAGGGGGTCCTGACAGTGGTGGGAGTACAGCAGCATTGGATGGTAACGGCGGAACCACATCATGTTTGAAGGCAAACTGTGGAACCTGTGTGAGTACCTTGGCCTTTAGTGACAATATCTGCTCCAGGATCAAAATGACCCCCACATGGCCCCAGCACTGTGCATGGGATGGCCGTCTCTCGCCATCCATTACCTTAAATGATTGCCTTTGCCAATGCTTGTTTTGTTTAGATATTAGGGATGCAAATGATCTACACAACGCGTGAAAGACTAACAATATGTTGGAATTTGATGGCCCTGAGCACTATAACATGAGTGTCATATGCAAACAGAGCTGTACTCTGCCTTTATGCATATTTGGTATATGCATGATTTTTGTTATGTGACCCATATCTGCAAGGTTCTGCTTGTGATACAGTTAAAAAGAATTGCAATGACCAGTGTTCACATATCCCCCCTCCCCACACACAGTGTAAATATGGCGCATGTGAACGGTGGCAGAGATGCAAGTCTCTGCTTCAGGGGCTACGGGGGGGATGGGGGGGTTCACTGCCATAGACCAGCTACATGATGACTTGGTACCTACACCCAGCCCCACACCGGAAGCCTGATTCCAGAAAGAAGATCCCCCCAGCTCCTGTTTCCATGGGGGGTTGTTTCAGCAAGCAGGAGGTGGGAGACTCCTCAGCACATAGTGATGCCCAGTGTATACCAGTGAAGCACCATAAGCCCTCTGTCTGTGTGTCTGCTTTTCTCACCGACAGGTATTTCTGAGGTCGCTCACACAGGTGTGCGTCCCGGGGACCCTCTGATTGTTTCCCGACGAGGTCCTGGCAGGAGTCAGAGGGGATAGAAATAGAAGCAATAGGTCTCCATACCTCTATACAGTCATGGGGAAGGGATCTGAAAGACTGAACTGGCAATAACCTGAAACAGGCAGCATGGTGGATTGTGGGTAAAATGTAAATTGTGGTTGGCTGGGATTAAAACCTCCATAGGGGCAAATTGTGTTGATTGTGCTCCTTTTCTCCTAGGAGCTCTGAAATCCGGTGGCTATTGCCCTTATACTGCACGCCCCTCCCCCACGCCCCTGTTATACTGTGATCAAAACTGGCATGCAATGCATTGCATTTGCAGGCCAACTTTAACTGGAGCAGAGAATGGTATTCTTGGCCATTGCCCACTGAGTCTTTGCTTTGCTTGAGCTGGATCTCAGCCCTACAGGGGTTAGCACTTCAGTGCAGCACTTTGCATTAAGGTGAGTATTGGCGTTCCCGTAAACTGCACCTTAGGTTCAATTTTACAGTAGGTCTATATTGACATGCCAAAGCATTGACCTTCATGGCTCCATTTTGCTTAGGCTGAATATTGACATTCTCGCAATTTGTGCGCCAATGATCTATTTATTTATTTATTTATTTATTTACATTTATAAAGCGCACAAGGCAGCCCTGGGGCATCGTGGCACTGTTACAATAAAGCTTACTTGGTCACAGGAGACAACAGACAACATAACAGAATTTAGGTGATCTTGGGTACAGTGAATACGATACAAGAACGTACAGCGTTACATAGAACATTACTCTTATTTATTTGGCTTATTATTATTATTATTAGTATTATTAGTATTATTATTATTATTAGGTGCAAACCTAGCTCAGGAGCAGCATATCCCTGTCAAGCAGGATTAGGAGAATGTTAACAGGCAAGAGTGTTGAGGAGCACACAGTAGCACAGTACTGTATACCCAAAATAATGCCCACGGCAGCACCGTGTTGAGTAGCAGATAGTCACCCTGTGGCGGGATTAGGATAACAGTAACAGGCAAGAGTGTTGAGGAGCACACAGTAGCACAGTACTGTGAGTGTACCCAAAATTATGACCACAGCGGCACGGTGTTCAGTAGCGTGTTCAGTAGCAGATAGTAACCCTGTGACGGGATTAGGATAACAGTAACAGGCAAGAGTGTTGAGGAGCACACAGTAGCACAGTACTGTGAGTGTACCCAAAATTATGACCACAGCGGCACAGTGTTCAGTAGCGTGTTCAGTAGCAGATAGTAACCCTGTGACGGGATTAGGATAACAGTAACAGGCAAGAGTGTTGAGGAGCACACAGTAGCACAGTACTGTGAGTGTACCCAAAATTATGACCACAGCGGCACAGTGTTCAGTAGCGTGTTCAGTAGCAGATAGTAACCCTGTGACGGGATTAGGATAACAGTAACAGGCAAGTGTGTTGAGGAGCACACAGTAGCACAGTACTGTGAGTGTACTCAAAATTATGACCACAGCGGCACGGTGTTCAGTAGCGTGTTCAGTAGCAGATAGTAACCCTGTGACGGGATTAGGATAACAGTAACAGGCAAGAGTGTTGAGGAGCACACAGTAGCACAGTACTGTGAGTGTACCCAAAATTATGACCACAGCGGCACGGTGTTCAGTAGCGTGTTCAGTAGCAGATAGTAACCCTGTGGCGGGATTAGGATAACAGTAACAGGCAAGAGTGTTGAGGAGCACACAGTAGCACAGTACTGTGAGTGTACCCAAAATTATGACCACAGCGGCACGGTGTTCAGTAGCGTGTTCAGTAGCAGATAGTAACCCTGTGACGGGATTAGGATAACAGTAACAGGCAAGAGTGTTGAGGAGCACACAGTAGCACAGTACTGCGAGTGTACCCAAAACGATGCCCACAGCGGCACGGTGTTCAGTAGCGTGTTCAGTAGCAGATAGTAACCCTGTGACGGGATTAGGATAACAGTAACAGGCAAGAGTGTTGAGGAGCACACAGTAGCACAGTACTGTGAGTGTACCCAAAATTATGACCACAGCGGCACGGTGTTCAGTAGCGTGTTCAGTAGCAGATAGTAACCCTGTGACGGGATTAGGATAACAGTAACAGGCAAGAGTGTTGAGGAGCACACAGTAGCACAGTACTGTGAGTGTACCCAAAATTATGACCACAGCGGCACGGTGTTCAGTAGCGTGTTCAGTAGCAGATAGTAACCCTGTGACGGGATTAGGATAACAGTAACAGGCAAGAGTGTTGAGGAGCACACAGTAGCACAGTACTGTGAGTGTACCCAAAATTATGACCACAGCGGCACGGTGTTCAGTAGCGTGTTCAGTAGCAGATAGTAACCCTGTGACGGGATTAGGATAACAGTAACAGGCAAGAGTGTTGAGGAGCACACAGTAGCACAGTACTGCGAGTGTACCCAAAACGATGCCCACAGCGCCACAGTGTTGAGTAGCAGATAGCCACTCCGTGGCGGGCGCATAACTTCGCAGTCTAGGTAATGTTAAGATGAATATTCCCATCACTGGGCATTGCACTCCCAGGCTTGCTTTTTGATTTGGCAGAATATTTCCGCGCACTGAGGACCCGCGTCTGATTTTGTCTCAGTTGGACATTGGCACTCGTATGCCACAGCTCTATTTCGCCTGAATTGAATGTTGAAGTTGCCAGGCTTCGTACCTTCGAGGTTCTGTGTGGCCTGCGTTGACTATTGGCAGCGCTGGCCATCGCATTCTGCGCCTCGATCCATTCTGATGGAGCAAAGTGTACGAATTCCCAGGCACTGCACTGATTTTGCTTCAGGTGAATGTCACTGATTGAGAAATTGCACGCCCAGGATCAATGTTTCTTCAGCTGAATATTGACGCTCCGTGGGATTGCACAGCCCGGGTCGGACCGGGCCATAACACTGGATCGGGCACCAATGAAAAAGTGGCCTTGCTGCAAATCGCAACTCAGTCCTTTCTTGGCAGACGGTTGTAGTAGTACCCACAGGGGAGTTTTGGGGTCAAATGTATTGCAAATAGTGCATTTTAAAGAATATTGCCTCAGTAACACTGGTCACAAATATCAACCGCACATTGAAGGGACCAGTGGTGTAAATGGAAAAGATTTAAAGGGGGTCCCACAAGGGTCAGGGTGGGGGCAGAGTTTGGATAAGGGGCGGATTTCTGAGGGGGCGGAGCTGGCTGGTTAACTGTACAAAATAATTGTTTTAAAATGGTGCAATTCCTTTCATGCTGTTTCTTTCCAAACTCCACACGGTACAACAATTCCACTTTAAATCACTTCCATGGCAGTGGTGCACCCAAAATGCTGCTGGCAATGCAGTGATTTTTAGTACATTTAGGGATCCATAGACATGCTCTACAGTATAAGGCTACCAGGGTAGCTCACTGGGTTGAGAAACCGTGGCTGAGAGGTTATATATTAAAATCTGATTGTTAATCGTATGACTTTTTGCAATTCCTTATAAAAAACAAGTGCTATAAAATGTGTTTGGCCAGGGCGTGGGTTTTGCTGGTCGCTTGCTTATATTCAAGGTAGAGCTGGGGTATTTCTGCCCCTGTAGTGAAAATCAAAAGTTGGCACCAATGAACCTACAGTTTAATATCCTAATAACTGCTGTCAGCGCAACAGAAGCATTTGCGTGTGATGAAGCAGTTTGGCAAGCATATAACATCTTCATGAATAACCTGTGATAAAGACACAATTACAAGATATTTGTGTGGTAGTATGACAAAAAAAGAAACACATTTCAAAGAAAACTAGTGAATGCAAGTTTAAGCCGCATTTTTGAGTTTGGAAATTACTTTTTTTGTTCTAGGAAAGTGTAAGATGCACATTTGGAAAACAACAGTGTGCCCAGTATGTAGAAAGCCCACTTTTAACCGTGATGGCACCCACCCCAGTGATAGTCCTGGCTGATTGATTCCCGTACTGTCCCTTTCAGGACAAAAGAAAAAATACAGGCTAGGCAAATAAAGCCTGCAAACAGGCGAATGACGGCTGGGGAAAGGAGCACAGCGCAGATTAGAAAACTGAGCCGCCAGCTTCCCTGGATGCTTTGGGCTCGGTAAAGCTGATGCCGGATCTCAGACCCAGCAAGAGTCGGCCCATTGAGGATGTGAGATGGGTGGCTCAGTCTAAATAGGGGAGGTGGTTCGCCGCTTCTGTGTTGACTACTGAACAGGGGTCTTCCTGTTATCGGATGCTCCAGAGATAGGCTTGTCAGTTCCCATTGATACCAGGTTAGGCACCTCTTTCTTTGTGTAAACCCAGTAAATAGAGATCCAGTCAAAGCCAAGACAATGCTGTCTTATACAGAGTAGAAGTGGCCCTGGTGGGGAACATGAGGGGGGCTAAGGGATCGTCTAATGCATAGTGTAGTCCGATTAGTACTTGCATCCGTGAGAGGAACTGCAAATGTGTGTTTTGAATGGATTATGGACCCCTTTCCTGATTTGTCGATGGGTGTCCCCCATTCTTGTACCCCTCCTCAGAAGACCTTTAAAAGTGGCAACCATCTCCAATTAGCTACCCTCAACTCTGGCTCTGCCGTCAAACATTCCTCTGACACCTGCTTGAACATCTCAACCTCGACATCCTCGCTCTCACCGAGATGTGGTACACGGCCAGCTCTGCCACAGGTTTCCCCTGAATGGGTCCCTGCTACTATCATACCCACTCAGTCCTACTCCTTCTTCAAATGCCTCGTCTGCAGGCCTGGTGTCTGTCCTATCCCCTTGCAGACTCTGACAATGATCTATAGGCCCCCTGGCCCAGTCTCCCTCTTCCTCTCACAGTGGTCTGACCTCACCTCTTCTCTCCTGGCCTCCACCTCCAAGGTTCTTCTCCCAGAGACTTCAATATTCACCTTGACTCCCGTGATGTGGCCTCTGGATTCATCTGAAATCTCAGTGACACTCTTTCCCTCTCCATTTTTCCCTCCGTTCCGACACACTCTGCAGGACACACCTTGGATGCTCTCATCTCTTCTGACATTCCCATCTCCAACCCTCTCACTACTCCTTTCACCTAGTCTGATCATGCTCTCCTGTCCTCCTGGGTCCACCGGCTAAACCCCCGCGCACACTACCAGTCTCATTTTTCATCATTCGCCCTATGAAGCGGGTGTCAGTTGCTGCTTTTGCCGCCTCCTTCATCCCCCCAACTCCATCCTCTGACTCTCACTCTGACACAGACCTTACTAACCTTCAACTCTCCATCACCAACACTCTCGACATCCTTGCCCCGGTCATGAGGATCCGCATGAAGCCTGCCTCCAAGCAAAACACCTAGTATGACTCTGACTTGGTCTCTATGAAACGTAAGTGCAGAGCTGCTGAGCGGAAGAGGCAGGCTTCGAGCACATCCTCAGACGAACAGAGATCTCAGTCTCAGCATCAGAGATTGGATTTCTTATTCCAGGTGGCAATAACAGACTTCAAAGGCAAGGTGCCCAGATGTAGTCTTATGTATAATGATTGAGTGTATGGGGGAGCTATAACATCAAGGTATTCCTCGTAGCCTGGCAGTGGCTTACATCTCAGATAGTCTGGCCCGCTGGCCAATGCGCAGCACATCATACTTCCTTTATTTCTCCTGTACCGGAGAAAGGCTGGTTTGGCTGTTAACTTTACAGCCATGGAGGTACTTAAAGGGTCTTCCCAACATGCACTTAGACCTAATGTGAAAAGCCTTCTCTTCACGTCTAAAAGCCACTGATTTTTTGGGCTTCCCGTCAAGGAGATCACAGGCATATATGAGAAGATAGAAGACTTATCAAAGTCACCAACTATAAAAATGCAGTATATCCAGACTCATTCCAATAACGACACTAACAGTACCCAAAAATACATAAAGTTAAAAAACGAATTAGTGACTAGCATAAAGTGCTTGTGAATTTATTTAACGAACAATAAAAGATCCATTAGAGAGACATTAAAGTAGAAAGATCTAATCCTTCTGCATTCCTTTTCTTTTCACTTACCCTCCAGGCTCCCCGAATATGCAGGTAAACTGACCAATGGCCACTAATGGCCACGATCCAACATTCAATAGGACATATGATGCCGGACAATACTGGGCAGATCTATTTCCTTTTACTAGGGGAGCCAGCAACCTTTTCCTCAGTAGGTCATAGCCAGGGCAGCAAAAAAGGAAATGAGCCAAATCTTCCGGATCTGCCTGGCACATCTGGCATCTCACCCAAATATTCCTTCCTGATCTTTTACTGAGGGTTTCTCCTAACAAAGGGCATTCAAACTGGGCTCTTGTTATCATCTCCCTTTGAAATGTGTTGTAGTCTTATTACTGGCAAAACGTATAAAATGTCTATTGGCAGGTTTTAATATTTTGAAACGTTCTCTGGCCTCCGTTACCCACATCTTTAGCCTATTTTTCAGTTCACAACTCACTTTCCTACTCAATAAAGTTGCATCATCATAATAGTTATTTGCGTTGATGTTTCCCAACATTATCTTGATATTGGAGAGCCATTTCATGTTTTCCACATCTTCTTTTGTCAGCAAATTTGTCATTAGTTGTTTGGTAAACATAGAATGTGGGTGAACCCATATGCTAAGCCATGAAAAGGTGGGTTCCAGGGCCAGCTCGTCCTCGCTGAATCTTAGATCTATTTCATTAGGAGTGGCGACATTAGGGGCTGAAGTAGGGAGGGCCAAAGATTCTTTAGAAATGCGTTTTCTTCTCTTTGGACACCATCTTGGTCCGCAAAACCGCATACTGCTGCTCCATATTGAACAGTCGCCAGAGTCGGAGCTCTATAGATGGCTTTAATAATATTAAGTGGTTGCTGCTTGTGCTGCTTAATGATGCGAAACATCCCCCCTGTAGACTGTCTCATGAGTGACAGTTGTTTAGTAGAGGGAGCCTCTGCCATGAAGCCTTCTGAAAGACGCACCCCGAGATAGTCGAAATATTTGACCCTCGGGATCGGAATTGCATCTCACCACATGGTGGAAAATTATACCTTTCTTCTAGTTTGACAGCAGGCCAGAACTGCAGATTTTTTTTAGTTCACTTTTAAAGCTAAGTCGCCCATAAAAGTAGTACATTTATTAATTAACGTCTGTGGGGCTTTTGGGGTACGAGCGATGTGGACTGTATCATCGACATAAACCAACGCCGGGATCACCATCCCTCCTATCCTGGGAATATCTGCATTACAATCCAAAGGTTTTTTTCCGAAGATTATTACTATACAGAGAGAATAGTAATGGGGCTAATACTCATCCCTTTCTCAACCCCGGATGAACGGGGAACCAGAGCGTGCAGTGTCCTCTACAGACCTCACTGTCTTTATGACGGATCATTATTACACCCACAATACACACTGGACAATCATAGGACCTAAGCACCTGCCATCGTTTCTTCTGGTATCAAATCAGGTCTATGAAGGCCCACTATACAGGCTCTTGTTTAATTTGCAACGAGTGGCCAATTAACATATATAGATTTAGCTCTTGTTTCATAGTTCCCACTAGCAGTCTGAAGTTGGATCAGAGAGAGAATGGCTTGTGAAGTAACCTACTCCTCCATTATATTCAGGAGGCACCTTCCAAATAATTTAAAGCTTGTGTTGAGAAGTGAGATCGGCCGGTAGGATTGGGGACTTTTTCTCCATACTTTTATGAATATAGGGACAATGATTGCCCTTGTCCAGTCGGAGGGATGATGTTTGATTCCAATATAGCATTAAAAAGCATTGTAAAGATCGGGTCCCAGATTTCCATGCAGTCTAGATAGTAATCTGTAGGAATTGCATCAGTCCCAGGGGCCTCTGTTACACTTGACAAGTAATCTGTAGGAATTGCATGAGTCCCAGGGGCCTCTGTTACACTTGACAGTCTTAATGACCTTGATCACCTAATTATACGTGAAGTGTAATATGTGTTAGGCCTGGGCTATCCTGTATGGAGGTACTCATCCCCACTGCCCCATTGTCTGGGCTTTTTATAGCCATCACTTAAATGTTCCACCCAGCTATTGTCTGCGATAGTAGATTGTAGCCCAGATAGTTGCTGTTTGTATATTGGGATCCTTGTTTCCTGCTTCCCAATACCTTTTGGAATCTTTCTCCCTACTGGCTGTCTCCAGATTGTCCAATGCCAATAGGTCTAGATCAATTTTCCGTTTCTTGATTGCACTTTTATCGCTAGCTCTAGCCTGTACAATCTCCCCCTTGGGCGTATCTCTCTTCAACAAACACAGCAAGTGTTTCCTCGCAGCCCTACACTCTTTGTCAAACCATCCCATCGTCCCTTCCCTCCGGATCTTATTTTTATTCCTAGCTGCAGTAGCTTCATAAATATCAGCTATAACTTTCATGTATGCTTCAACGATCACCACCGGATTTCCTTCCTCATTTAGAAGAGTACAAAAACTAGACATATTTTGTGTTATAATCTGGACGTCTGGGTTTATTTTATTTGTCTTTTCACATCTCAGTTGCTTGGTAGTAGAACTCTGGCATGAGACATTAGACAAGTATTGTATGGTGTTACCTCTTACTTCACCCCAGCCCACTGCAACACCAACATAAGGGCATGATGGTCACTAAATAAACCTTGGTGTATTTGAAATTTCTCTATCATACCCCACTTAGTGACCGTCACTGAAAAGTAGTCAATAGTTGGACTAGCTCTCGTATTTCTAAACGTCAGAACACTGGACTGATCACCGGGGAAGCTATCATCCGTTTTTCTCAATCCCATGTTCATTAGCTAGTGCCAGAATTTCAAACCCTCCCCACACATTCTTGGATTCAGCATTTGGGGGATGGAGTATCCAATGCAATGTCCTCCTACAGATCAAATAGGCCCTCTGCTGGGCCGTTGCCCAATTTAATATTTAAGTCACCACCACCGACAATCATAAGATCTTTGTCAGACGATGAGTTGAAGAGATTTTCAATTTCCCTTTTTATCATCGAGATACAGTCCATAGAGATATTTGAAGAGGGACTATTATATATATATTTAAAATTATGTATGGGACTGACAATTTTAGGAGTTACCTTAAACACTTGCATTAGAACATCCAAGTGACCACCCAGTTATGTTTTCTAACAACTTAGTGAACAATTGAAGAGAGAGGCTAGACCACCGTAGTGTCTCCCACATTTCCCTTTGTTGGCTTTACCCTGACCATATAGCCATCAAAAACTATGTACCCCTCCCCCAAGTCTTTTTGCAGGAGAATAACTTCATAGTCAGCAAGTATAGACTTCACTTTGGGAGCTGTTTGTTTTTCTTTAGCACCCACAATGTTCCGTGAAATTAACAACAGCTTCATCAACTCCTTGGGAGCACTAGGGCCATCAGTCGGACAACGGTTAGTAGCTATTAGTGGGACCACGGTCTCAACGGACAAAGTATCCTCAGGGGGACTTAAAATTCCCTGATTTGGTATATTGGGGTCAGCCAGTAGTCAGTCAATTTCTTCTAGTGAGGTTAAAGGATCAAATGTATTCTTAAGTGTCAGATAACCCACCTTTGTCGACACTTTGGGATTAGTTATTCCCACTCTCCCAACATTTAGTGGCAATTTACCAGGATTTCTGTTGGAATAATTTGCTTGTAGCCCACTGCCCAATGTCTGCCAGGGGGACCCATGTTTTCCTTACACACTTTCTTAGGATAGAAAAAGGAAAGGAGAGCCATCCTGAGTTGGGAAGTTCGATGAGAATACACCAAATTGGAGCTGAGTACATATGTTGAAAGGTTGCATGATGCAAACGAGCAAAGTGTACAGTGTCATTTTTCCTTGTGTTCAATTGCACCCCACCCAATCATTTCTCCTGGCCTTAATAATAGAATTCAGATTGATACAAGGCCCATAAATATGGGTGTTTATCCAATGAACGACCTTGTTAATTAGGGAGGCTGTAGTTTCAAAAGATACTTTGGGTAAAGGCTCTGTCCCTACTATTATATCTACAAATAGGGCAGCTGCCTGTGGAAGACTGAACATCTGCATTTGTTGGCAAAGTCATAGGTTTGCAACCCAAAATAGTTTTCCCATCTACTTTTTGTCATTCACTATTCCATTTACTGCTCCATTGTATGGCCTTGTGGCCAATAGTTTCGCTTTAGAAAAACCCTTTATACACTGGGCTGTAACAACCGTATTCCGCTCGTGGCCCCGTGCTACTTCCGGAGGGGTATTCGTAGAATGTTCGCTAACGACAGACCCCTCCAGCACTTTATACTGCTAACAATGTCTTTATTTCTACTAGTTTCATGTTTTGTCTGTCTCAACAAATCATCCAACACATTTCAAAAAGTAAAACGCATAGTTTTAAAATTATTTTAAAAACCCCAAATCGGTTATAGTGACTCTTTTAAGATGTATCCTACGCTCTCCTTAAAATGCTCTACTAGGGTTTGTATACATACAAGGCTGTTTCCATCCCAGGAAGCTCCTTCACCTCCTCACTTCCCCTTCCTTCTCTCCTAGTCACATTTGGACATAGTATTTCCTCTGCCTGGGCTTCGGCCTGGGCTCCTCCTATTTCTGTTCCTCCAATTGTTGTACAGTGGGCGTCAGGTTTATTATTTGGCCCAGGAGGTTGGGTAACCATGCTGTTAGGTGCGGCCCTGGTAATCATATCCGTATCCGCTCCATTTCCGGTTATCTCCGCCCACCCATCTGCATTGCCTGTGTTCACACAGGGCTCACTCAGCTAAGACAAGGTCACCCCTCCCCCAATGTCCAGGTGAAGACAAGCATTGTTGGGTGGCCATCAATTCTTTCTCCACCTGCATTCTTTTTTCATCCAATTTGCCAGATAGTTCTCAGTGATAGGTGTCCTCAGGTTTTTTTAATTCTTTGTTGGAGTTGAGCGGGAGAGGCCACAACATTCTGCATTGTGGCTTTTAACATGAATATAGAAAAGTTGAGTGTCTTTGTTACGGAATGAGTAAACAGTGATATCCTTGGTATATATTTATCTATTACAGACATATCCCTAATTTTCTGTGATGAGCATCACTGGCCTTGTATGATAAAGACCTATGTATTTTCCCTGCTGATCTTGAAGGTTAGTAATAATTGGGAAAGTATAGACATCCTCTTTTTCTTTTATATGTTAGTCAACTAATTATGTATGTAATGTAAAAATGTTCATATTATAGAACTATTAAAGGTGATTACAATATCTCACTCCTAAAGAAGGGGGAGCCTTAAATGCGTTGATTATTTTGAACATTTCACAACAACAGCGGCACAACTAACATCAATGTATATGCTGGTTAATTGTAGTTGCTGAGATATTTAAAGATATTGGCCCTCATTAGGAGTTAGCAGTCTGGAAAAAATGCCGGGATAAATGCTGGTACTACCGGCTCTGGCATTTGTTCAGGACCGGCTCACTCCGAGTCTGCCGATAGGGGCAGTGAACAGCCAGTCGGCCTGACCTGCCGGGAGTTCAAGCCTCTGCTGGCAGAGAAATGAGGGAATCACCGGCACCGTTGCCAGCAGTGCCGGTGATCCAGTAGTTCCCATTCCATGGAGTCCCATAGGACTCAGTAGAATAGGAACTTACTGCTGTTGCTGGCACCCGTAATATCCCAGTAACACCGGCATATCAGGCGCTGGTAATGGTAAGGCGAGGCTGCCGGTAACCCCTGGTAGCACCAGCGGGCTACCGGCAGACTCGTAATGAGGGCCACTGTCCCGACTTTGAATGTGTATAACACATATAGCAAAGACTTTCTGTATATAGGTGTATTAAATTGACATTCTTTTTGTTTAACTGAATGTACTGTCTATACATTTCTTTTATAAACATTTTGTTTTATCCTAAACAATCGATAAACACTGTTTTGATCTGAATGACCTTGCAATGTGTATGTATTACTGGATTTCTACTTTTCCATATGCAGTATCGCTTACACAAATGTGGTGAGTGTAACAACTTGATGACTACACTCTACAACAGGGGCCCATCAGGAGTAAAGTCACTGGGTCTCCATAAACAAGATCAGCCCCCCCTCATACGCCCCCTAATGACATGGGAGCAATGTGTGCATGTTCAGCGACGAGCCCTAGGGAGTAAGTCACTGCAAACGCTGTTTTACATGTCCACCATATTTCAGGGCAGAAGATGTATAACAATAATATGAACGCTCATGCTTTACATGAGCGTTTTTATCTGGGGCAGCTACACACAGGCACTGCACTTTGACTTGCACTTTGACTTGCACTTTGACTTGCACTTTGGCTTGCCGCTAGCCTGAGACATTGCTAACCAGGAGCAGCGTGAATCCGACCCAGGGACTCCCGCATGCAAGAGTGCCTCCCTATTTTAATCAAGTATTCACACTTGGTAGGGTGACCAGACGTCCCTGTTTTGCCGGGACTGTCCCGTTGTCCCCCTTTCTCAAGATTATGTTCCCATTAGAAACTGCAGTGGTCCCGATTTTTGGTAGTAGGTTTTCACAGCTGGCAGGCACAGTGCACACAGAAGAAATGCTGCTTTTTACAACTTAAGATAGTGTTACTTTGTGAGAAATTGATTATAACATGTGTTTATTTTAACAGTAATACTTAAAACCCCTTCTCCTCCAAACGCTACTGAAGTGTAGTGCCTTGACAGCCACTTTCAAGAGTTAGTCCTACTTTTATGTTAGTTGCCCTGGTCCGTTTTTTTTTACTTTTTTAAATCTGGTCACCCTAACGCTTGCTAGCATGTATACTAGAAGTGTGGCGCTGACGCTGATTCACGTGAAACACAGTGAGTGCAATGTGTCCAGAATCCCAGGGAAACCGGCTGGTCACATTAGAAGTCACTTGCCAAGCACTAGGCACTTGATGCAGTGTCTAAGGAAGGCAAAGCGTTTCCTATGGCTTGACCTATCAATGCCAGCCAAAGGTTCCATCACTGACAAATGAGGCACAAGTAGGGACGCGATGGGGTGACTGGAGCCCCAAACACTACAGGACTCCCCTTCTGCCCAGTGCATACCCGTGGTAAAAGGGTGGAGAAACAAACAGCAGTCGTGAGGCGCAAAGGGTGTGTGGCGGGCCGCTCTGCGTGTATCTGTGGACGTGTGTGTGTCTGTTGGTGTGTGGGTTTTGAGATGTGTAAGGGAGTTTGAGTGCTAAGTGAGGATGTGTAGTATGATATGATATGTCATTTAAAATGCGCCTGTCCACAGGTGTTTCTAGACGCGTTGTAAAGTGGATTCTGGAAAATCTTGGGCAATCATAGTGACAGTAGGCAATTGTAGTGTGGGCAAATTGTGACATGGGGATATCCTGTGAGCAATGTGCAAGTGTCAGGGACAACGCGGGGGGGGGGGCAATTTTCTGGCAGCATAATTAACGTGGAAAGGAACAATGATCGTGACAACGCGGAATTGTGGCACGGTCTGTGGCATGGCAACTAATGGGGCAATGTGAAACTGACATGACCATTGTTTGCTATGAATGTTGAAACCCGCATGAAAATGCATTTAGCGGGAAACACCAGCAATGCACTATTGAAAATGGCATGGCATTTGCTGGGAGCATTGTGAAATTGATATGGCAATTTTCTGGGGGGCATGTAGAAACTGGGGGCAAGACGACGGTTGCACTTATACAACTGGCACGTCAATATATGAATAACAGGGGATGGCAGGCTTGCACCTCTTAACTGTCAGACTAATATGGTATATTTGAGCGTGCAGGTTGGAACATTAGCTCATGCTGTGACTAGTAACACCCCTGGAAGACATGCGGAACCCACTGATATTACAAGAACCTTGTTTTTTCGGTTTACAGTGATTGTTTCGAAACAAATGTTTCGAATCACTAAAGTCTCGAAACAAAAGTTTCGAAAACAAAAGCTTCGACATGCTATTTTTAACATGCAAAAGTGCATTTTTAACTACTTTTTTGTTTTTTTAAAACGTTACATGGAGCTGTCCAGTGCTGAAATTTCAGCACTGGCCAGCCCCTTGTTACATTTTAAAGTTTTTGTGTATATTTGGGGGTTTCCCCCCAAGCCCCTCACCCCCACACCACCGTTCCCACCCCCAACCCTAGACCAAGCCCCAACCCTAACCATAAACCCTAGCCCTGACCCCAACCCTAACCCTAACCCCAATGTAACCCTTAAAGTAACCCAAACCCCAACCCTAACCCTATTTTAACACCTAAACTAACCCTAGCCCCAACCCTAACCCCAACCCTAAGCCCTAGCCCTAATGTAACCCCCAATGTAACCCTTAAACTAACACAAACCCCAACCCTAACCCTAGTTTAACACCTAAACTAACCCTAGCCCCAACCCTAAGCCCAACCCTAAGCCCTAACCCTAATGTAACCTCCAATGTAACCCTTAAAGTAACACAAGCCCCAACCCTAACCCTAGTTTAACACCTAAACTAACCCTAGCCCCAACCCTAAACCCAACCCCAACCCTAACCCTAAGCCGTAAACCTAATGTAACCCCCCAATGTAACCCTTAAACGAATCCAAGCCCCAACCCTGAACTAATACTTACCTGCATTTAGATACCATATTCGATTATTTTTTCGGAAGAATGACTAGTCAAAAAAATGACTATTAGAAAAAATGTATTCTCAAAAATTGCATTCGGAAGTTTTGCTTTCGAAAAAATGACGGGACACCGTTTTTTCTTTTAGAAATACTCAAATATACTTTGAAAGTGACCTTACATTTGGTGGGAAGACCCTTGCATAAGCAACTCTGATTGCATTTTATTGTCTGACCAGTCTGATCGTTATTGTATCACCTAGGAGGGTAAGACATTATGTGTCTGATTCACAGAAGTGTTTTATAATGGTGCAATCCCATTGGAAAATGCCCTGAGTATCAGGCCCCAAGTCTCCTTTACAATATTTGAGAATTGTGTCGTTGCTATCGTCATATCATTTCTGATTGCTCTTCTCACAGTGTGGTAGTGAAACACTTAATCAGTTAAATCAGGAACTGCTTCAATCATTCTGCAAAATATATGTGTACTGTGCTGTGGCCGGGTCAGGAACTTAACCCCATCCAAGGGGAACAGGGATCCCTCCCTACCTGAGGTAGGAGGCATACCAGGGTTTTTACCAGAGCCAGTACTGCTTCAGAGGCAGGGTGAGGGATTTGGGTGGGGCCCCAGTCTCTACCCGCCCTGCCCCCTCCATTTGGGTGTAATGATTGCTATGCCAGCTACCATGTTCCATCACCCAATACCTTACTGCTTTGATGCTGGCCCAAGATCCTTTTGCTTTGTTGCAGAACTTCAAGTACCAGAATGCTTAGCAACCACCGGAGACCATAACGAAATGCAGAGAGATCCTAGTAGTCCAAGCTCAATCTCAGAAAAACCCGCATTCAATAAACTGAACGCGTAACTGACTCGGCAGTATTCACCATAGAAAATGAAGGCAGCAGCACTGAACCAATAAAGGAGCACGTGGGGACCAAAGACAAAGTCGAATCCTGCGTGAGAAGAAGGGTTTATGAATGCTTGCCTTCTAAAGACCTATTCCCAGGAAAAGAGCAGGCACAGATTGGGCCTTAGTGTCTGGTGGCACAGGGAACAAATGGAAGGAAGGAGGGTGAAAGGACATAAACAGAAAGAGAGGAATACAAAAGAGTAAAAAATGGAAGACAGGTTGAAAGTTGTTCGAGTCAGTTCAGTTGGAGTGGAGGTGGACCGAGAGAACAGGCGGAGAACAGATGATGGAGCGGCGTGCTGCGAAGCGCGTGATGGTGCAGGAGATTCTTACAGATCAAGTGAAGAGGTAGAAGGGGACTCAGAATACCCAAGTGACCCGCATGAGGAACCTGACCCCAGTGACTCCAAACAGAACCTCCCAATAAGGGAAGATATACTGAGGACCATAGTTGAAGAGCAACCAGCCATAAGTCAGCTATAAATCAGCAGAATAATGAGACCTTAGGCGGAAGAGGTCCTTAAGGAGTACTTGTGGAATTACAGGGACAATCCTGATGTTTCCCATCGTCCTTCAGAAGTTAAACAATGGAGAAGAATCCACTGCAATCTTCCTCCATTTTTAAAGAATGTCCGAAAAAGCAGGGCGGCATCAGAATTAATGGGCAAGGCATGTACAGCCTGTTCTTATGGGAGAAGCCCAGCAGGTCAAGCAGGCCTTCAATCTTGATGGAACAACTCCCTATCAAGAGATAAAACAAGCAATATTGGAGCAAATACAAATAGGATACGATCAAGAACATTACCAACTGGGGTTTCAGATCCTCTGCTTACATCCAGGAGGGACCAGGAGCCAACTATTTTATAGGGTGATGGATCTCATGGACATATGGCTAGGACATGAAAACTATGAAGAGGTGAAAGAATTGCTAACTCTGGAACAGTGCACGGACTCCTGACCTGCCTACCTACAAAGAGCTATCCATCAGCTCCACAAACCCAAACTGGAGGAGGTGATGCGCACAGCTAATGCCTATCAATGAGCTATACACCTCAGAGAGTCAATTTGAGGAGGGAAAAGAGCCAGTGAAGTGAGTGCTGGGACCACAACTAGGAAAGGACATTTCCAGGCAGGAAATAACCTCTCCCCAGCCAGGGGTGACCGGAAGTCAGAGCTTGCCCTCTGTAAAGACTGGAGTAAACCAAGACCCGGGCCTGCTCCCAGAATAGGAATTTGCTGCTACACCTGCGGGAGCCAGGCATATATCAAGGTCCTGCAGGGACCAAAGGATGGAAGAACCTATGGAGATAGGATTTCTGCCTCCCAGATTCAAAGACTCTATGAAGAAGGTTCCCAGAAACAAGGGCTAGTGCCCTAAAAAGAACCAGTAGGCTCAGAACACCCCCAGACTCTTTCTTGGACGACTATCTTGGGCCGTCTAACCCATGGGAGAAACAGATGAAACATGTCACCTCCCAGCATGGGTACAAGGCAAACCCACACATGCCTTGTTGGATTCCAGAACCAAAAGGAATGCCATTGAGGCTAATTTGGAAGAAATCAGTTTAATTCCATCATCCCAAATCATCTGTGTTCACTGAGACATGGACTTACACCCCCCAAGCAGTGCGGAAAAACAGATAGTGGGACTGGTCCTTACTGTGTCCAGGATTGTGACGCCCAGGTTGCCGGAAGAAGTGCTCCTTGGAACTTCCCCTTGTTTGATCAATGCCTCACAATCCACCAGAACCAGCAAGGGGAGAACGACATAAATGCAGAACCCCAGGGCCTGAGGGAGAAAGGGATTCAGAACAAGAAGTGGAGGTGATTGGCGGGTTCAGGGACTTGAACCATCAAGGGGAAACAGGACCCTACCCCCCCCACCCGACCTTCTTCAGGAAACCACCAGGCTTGTTTCCAGAGCCAGTCCTGCCGCAGTGATGGGACAAGGAGTTGGGATGGCCCCAGACTTTGCCCTTCTCTACTTTATGTGCCATGATTGCTACCCATGCAGCCTTTTTCTGTTACCCAATGCCTTACCGCTTTGATGCCCTGGCGCTGTCCAGTTAAAGCATGGAATGAAAAAGGATCAAATGCAAAAGGATCGACACAATAGGGCCGAAAACAAAAGGATCGAATATTTTTTTTAATTATATATATTTTTTTGGTTTTCGTAAAAAATGGTTGTTACCAACAAAACGGGAGTTGGTGGGGGGTCCCCCCCCCAAAACAAAATAGTAAAAAAAAAAAACATTTCGATCCTTTTGTTTTCGGTACTTTTGAGTCGATCCTTTGACCATTCGACCCTTTTTTTTCGATCTTTTAACCTATAACCTGTTCTGGCCTAGTTTCTTTTTGTTTTGTGAGAGACCTTCAAGAACCTGCATGCCTAGCGACCACCGGACACCATCACGGAATGGAGAGAGAAACCAGTGGTCCAAGCTCAAACTCAAACACTTGCATTCAATGGGCCAGAGGCTTTTCCGACCTAGCAGCACTCACCGCCGCGAATGGAGACAGCGGCACTGAACGAACACCGGAACAGTGGGGGAGGGGGGATAAAGACAAGTTGAATTCCATGTGTGTGGCCAACAGGGGTTATGAAGGCCTGCTTTGCCAAGACCCATCCCCAGGGAAAGAGAAAACACGTAGTGTCCCTTATTTTCAGGTAAGATGACGGACCAATAGAAGTGCGACGGGGAGAACAGAAACAGGAAGAGAGCAGTATAAAAGAGCCAGAACATGAAGACAGGGTGAAAGGTGTCCGTGCGAGGTCAGGGGGAGTGGAACGAGAAACCAGGCGAGAACCCACGGAGGGGACGAAAGGTGGAGCGGGGTGCTAAGGAGCTTGGGCTGGTGCAGGAGATTTCTACAGGCGAGCTGTTGGTAATGAGGGAGAGTGGTACCACAGAGTGGAAATGAGGCAGTCAAAGAGTAGGTTTCTGTGAGAGTGGGTGTTGGAGGGTAGTGAGAGAGTGAGTGGGTGGTGAGAGAGAAGGGCGAGTGAGAGGAGAGGGAGAGAGTAGGCTAGATGAAAGACTGGACGGTAGGAGATAGGAGTGGAGGGAAGAAAAGGGAGGAAGTAGGAGAGTGTGGTGCATCAGAGGAGAGAGAGGAAAGGCACAGAGAGAGCATGTAACCATTTGGGGGAGAGAAGAGGCGAGTGGGAGAAGGGAAGAGAGGGAACAAGAGGGTGAGAGTTCGGAGAAGAGTGAAAAAAGACCAAGATAGGAAGAGAAGGGGGAAGGGAGGAACCGACAAGACTATGGGCAGTAGAGAAAGGGCGCAACTGGGGAGAGAGAGCAAAAAGAGCAGGGTGTCATTGGTCGGCACAATCAAAAACCTTCCCATCGCTACTGGAACCGCGGACCGTAACTTAGAATTCGGGAACCGTTAGGAAGTCCCGGGGGGAGTTAGGTAGGTAAACCCATGGTCTTTAGGTGTTACCGATCTCTAGTCTGAAGTCCACTTGGGTTCTAGGGAACGCTGGGCTAGTGCGAGGAAGCCCACACACAACTAAAATACCAATACTAAAATACCAAACCCTTGGAATTGTGTCAATTAAACCTCTGGAACAATTTTCGGAGTTTGGGAGTTTGTGGAACCATCTACGACATTGTTCCCCGTGTTTCAGAACCGTCTGTTGATCCTCTGATTCACAGTGCGTTTTCCTATGGGATTGCACCATTATAAAACTCGTCTGTGAATAAGGCCTATAGGGTGCACACGCCTGGATAGGGTGCAACTCGCCGGAGCTTGGAGTTGTTGCAGTTCAGTGGTGCATGGGGCAGAGAGGCTTGGGGAAGATGGTGTTCACACACATGCACTGCTTTGGTATACATACAGCAGCACACCACAAGGGTGTCTCCCCAGCAAGAGGTGAGGAACAGGAGTCTAACCACATGTGGATGCAGGGAACCCTAGCTTTGACATGCACAGCAGTCCAACCACATGTGGATGCAGGGAACCGGAGCTTTGGCATGCACAGGAGTCCAACCACATGTGGATGCAGAGAACGGCAGCTTTGGCTTGCACAGGAGTACAACCACATGGGGATGCAGGGAACCACAGCTTTGACATGCACAGGCGTCCAACCACAAGTGGATGCAGGGAACCGCAGCTTTGACATGCACAGGAGTCCAACCACAAGTGGATGCAGGGAATCGCAGCTTTGACATGCACAGGAGTCCAACCACAAGTGGATACAGGGAACCGCAGTTTTGACATGCACAGGAGCCCAACCACATGTGGATGCAGGGAACTGCAGCTTTGACATGCACAGGAGTCCAACCACAAGTGGATGCAGGGAACCACAGCTTTGACATGCACAGGAGTCCAACCACAAGTGGATGCAGGGGAACCGCAGCTTTGACATGCACAGGAGTCAAACCACAAGTGGATGCATGGAACCGCAGCTTTGACATGCACAGGAGTCCAACCACAAGTGGATGCAGGGGAACCGCAGCTTTGACATGCACAGGAATCCAGCCACAAGTGGATGCAGGGAACGGCAGCTTTGACATGCACAGGAGTCCAACCACAAGTGGATGCAGGGAACCGCAGCTTTGACATGCACAGGATTCCAACCACAAGTGGATGCAGGGGAACCACAGCTTTGACATGCACAGGAGTCCAACCACAAGTGGATAGAGGGAACCGCAGCTTGGACATGCACAGGAGTCCAACCACAAGTGGATACAGGGAACCGCAGCTTTGACATGCACAGGAGTCCAACAACATGTGGATGCAGGGAACCGCAGCTTTGACATGCACAGGAGTCCAACCACATGTGGATGCAGGGAACCGCAGCTTCGACATGCACAGGAGTCCAACCACATGTGGATGCAGAGAACGGCAGCTTTGACATTCCCAAAACGTGCCCTCGTCAGTAGCAGCTTATTTTTTCATGTTTTTTAAATAAAAATAGCAAAATGAGAACTTGCAACAATATTATATTTTTCGTTTAGATCAAGTTTATTTGTTTTAGCTATTAGGTCGGACTAAAGCGCCACCTGAGCCAAAACTATTGACTGGAGTACAGTTAGAAGAGAAATGCTATATGAGGAGGGACACACAGGTGTTGTTGGTTAATTACCCACCCATTGACGGCCCATGAACATTCCTATGCCGATCACACCCACTTGCTGCTCCAACAATTGTGCCTGTGATCTCTTTGAGCTAGCTTTATCAAGCAGTAACATTACACTTTAAGCTTGAACTGCCTGCCAGTGTCATTTCAATTCCTTCTTCTCAAAGTTATGGCTTCATTGGAGTTGTAACTGTGCTACTGGTGGAATAAAAATGTCCCCACCAAGTATAGTCCATATAGTAGTCGTATCCTTCACTGTACTTGTGTTAAAAACAAGCTTTGGCAAAGCTACCTAGTTTGGCTTGTGTATAGGCATTTGCCAGGCACTGCTACTGCATGCCCAACTACTGGCACCATTTTGCTGCCAACACTAATGACCACTTAATGTCCAGACTATGCCTACACAGAAGCCACAACTAACAAAGCTGATGCCTGTCTTAAGCTAGTTGGATAAAAGAGCGAGTCCGCAGAATGAATGGGTCACCGCTAGCAGGTCCCATCATTTTGCTTGGCTTTCATTAATTTAAAACATAACAGTCTGCCCTTTTTGTCTGGCTAACACAGTACAGGCCCCGCCTTGTGGACCAATGGGACACCAATTGTCTTGGAAGGATAGCTCAGGGGCAACGCGTTCACCTTGGAAGCAAGACGACAGCAGAGCAACACAGGTTCGATTCCCGGGTCCGCGCTTAGAAACCGCTGATTAAGCGCGTTCTAAATAACCAATTACAATGGCTGAGTAGGTTTTTGGTTTTCATACTGGATAAACTAACAGGCAAAGTGTGCCTCAAGTGGTGGGCAGTTCGGAAAGCAGACAGACAGACAGAGCGATGCATCTTACCGCCTTGGTGACCGAGATGAACCTGTCGAAGCTGATCAGGACGATGTTGAAGACGGAGGCCGTGCACAGCAGGTAGTCCATCACCAGCCAGACCTTACAGAGGCCTTTGCCGAACCTCCAGCGCCCGGTCAGCACGTATGGGATGTAGAGGGGGATGCAGAAGCCGCCTGCGGGGGGAGAGAGAGAGCGAAAGAGGAGCTCAGTGCCGCCAGCCTCTGCCAACCCCGCAGACTCCATACATGGCCCCGCCGGGGCACAGGCCGGGCAGAGACCGCCTGAAGCGGCGCATACCTGTGTTAACATCCGCTCACTCCTCCCCCTGCTATGTGGCTGAAAAAGCCACTCGTGGAAATACAACATGCAGACAGATGTGTGAGAGAATGCACACGTGCTCGCGGGCATCCGCCGCTGTAGAGCTCGGCCACGGATGTTTGATTAGTGCTATTCTGCAGCTGGGAAAACACGGCATGCCCTTTCGGTCTTATGTGTCTCTGGGCCCTCGGCGAGGAAGCACAGCAGATCTAGCCCACAGCTGCACGCTGGGGGCAGACACACTCTGGGTCCTGCCAATGGGGGGGGGGGGTGCTGGACGCCAGGAATGTATAGGGAGGGGGCGCTCGGTGTGCATTTGTGAACCTCCCTTCCTTCCTAGCCAAGAACGAATTAATGAAATAAATACAGTACACTGGTGTGCTTTTCGGATGCTTAGATTGTGTGGGCCATACATCTTTAAACCCGTACATTTCATTGAATGATAACGTGTTATGAGGGCACGTGGCACGACGCTGCCGATTGATGGCATTCGCCCATTTGTAAAATCGGTGTGCACATTTCTATAGATGAGGAGCACGTGTATTTTAAAGACACACACACACAGAATACCCCAGCCACTCCAATCCCCCCCCCAGCCCCTTCATCTGACGCAATGATTCCAAAAGCTTCGTCATTAGTCCGCGTCGGTGCGGGCTTTAGTCTGCCTTTGATACTTGCTGCCTAATCAGCTGCACACGTGATGTAAATGTGGTTCGTTGTGGCCGTTCTATGACGTCATGGGCTGCGGCTGTGCAATGACGTGGGCTGAGGTCGCGTGCCTATCTTAACTATTATAGCGCTCTCTTACTGCTATTGGTCGGTCTCTAGAGTGGCGGGTATTCTCTGTGCTTGCCTACTCTGTATCTGTGTCCTGGTGAACAGCACAGCACACGCATATGTGCAGTGCAGTGTAGTGCAGTGAAAGGTGATGCAGTGAAGTCTAGTGTAGTGCAGTGCGCCATGCAGTGTGGTTCCATACACCACAGTGCCCTGTACATGCAGTGTAGTCAAGTGTGGAGTGCTGTGGTGTGGGGAGGGGAAGTTCAGCGTGC
The DNA here is from genome assembly GCF_040938575.1 of Ambystoma mexicanum. Lineage (NCBI taxonomy): Eukaryota > Metazoa > Chordata > Amphibia > Caudata > Ambystomatidae > Ambystoma > Ambystoma mexicanum. The sequence continues at coordinate 1,391,526,199 of NC_090921.1, forward strand.
TGCTATGCACTCTAGTGCAGTGCAGGCTCTGAAACCTGTGGCTCTCCAGATGTTTTGCACTGCGACCCCTCGCCACTGGCTAGGGTTCACGCGAGTTGCAGTGCAACACATCTGTAGCGCCACAGGAGGCAACCCCCTTGCAGCGGCATTTACTTCAGCGCAGTAAAGTACGGTGTCATGCAGTGCAGTGAAGTTTCCATGCAGTGCAGTACATGGCGGGGACACTACCGTGTAGCGTTGGGGTGTCCATGCATTGGACGTGTGTGTCCGAATGTGGGCTCTGTGGCCGGTGGCGGCTTTCGCCGGCACTTTCCCCAGCGGCTCCGGCGAGCCCCGCTTACCCACTAGGAAGTCGGCGATGGCCAGGTTCAGGAAGAAGAAGTTGCCCTGGGTCCGCAGGCTCCGGTCCACGATGAAGGCGAGGATGACGAGCGCGTTGCCCAGGACCGTGGCCAGCACCAGCAGCGCCATCAGCACGGCCAACAGCACCGTGGCCGCCGGGGGGAACTGTCCGTGGTGCTGGAAGCCGCGCTCCGCCGAGCCCGAGATGCAGCCGTTCACGGTCACACACGAGCCGTTCAGCGGCTCCGTGAGCAGGTCCACCGCAGGCATCGTGGCTCGAGTAGACATGGGGTCCCCCCGGATAGGCAGATACCCCAAGAGTAGACGGTAGGAGCTGGGATCTGCGCGGGGCGTGTGGGAGCAACGTGGAAAGTGGACCTCCAAATGTAGCCCGGACCCCACCAAGACTAAACTAGAGAATTCCCGGGGAGGCAGGAGACCACACGGGCAGCTGGGAAACCACCAAAAGAAGTCTGGGGAGTGGAGCCCCATTAGGGGGCATGCGACTCAATGGCAAGTCTGGAGACCCCAGGAGTTCCCGCCTGCTACCGAATGAGGAGGTCATTAAGGTTCTTGTGGGGTGTGCAACTCTGCCCTGGAGCCTGCCTTCACACCTCTCCAGGGATGCCTGGTGCCCTTCCAGAATAGACAAGCGAGCCCTTCAGCCCCAAGCTAAAGCCCAAAACATCGCCCACTATATGGTCAGCAGCCCCTGGGTATTTTCCCCCCATTGCCCTGCATCCCCTTTGCCAATGTGGACAACTTCAGGACCACATCTAAGGGGTAGGGGCAGGATGAGCCCTGGGTAAGGAATGTGCCTTTTGAAAAATAATTACCACCAACCTCGCAGTGCACTCTCCTCTCTGCCACCCGATCCCCTCCGTATCTGCTTCCCAAGGGGCGACCCTCCTGGGAGGACAGTGCGGGGCTCCCTCGCTGCACTGGGGGAAGGTTACATCAGCAAGCTTTTTCGGAAGAGAACGGCAGACCCAGTGACCTCCAGTTAAGGGTCTCGTGGCATACTGGGTCCATCAATGAGGAGCATCGGAGGCTGAAGGAGAAACGCTCTCTGCCCTCCGGACACCTCGAGTAGCAAGTGTCTACGTGGATCCTTTCAGCCGCGGCACGTGTGGTCTAAGGGGCACCCTGCACCAAGGAGGAGACCCGAAGGGAGCCATGCGAGTTACGAGCCCAGGCCGGCGATGCAGTAGCCCCATCGCGCCCCGTGGATAGTGAGCGGGGAGGACCACAGCACGGCCCAGTGCGGGACACCGTGCGCCCTGCTGGGGAATCTCCAGCCCGCGGGGGAAGGCTCCTCCGCCCGGGTGGGGACAGGGACTCACTGAGGAGTAAGCCAGTGCCTCAGCCCGTCAATGGCACTAGATGAATAAGCAGCCTCACCCGGAGGGAAGAGACACAGCCATGCCCGGAAGGGTGCCCCCTTTACTTCTCCCGCTGGAACAGATCCAGGGGCACCGGGAGATGCGGGCCCTTAAGCCCCAGCAGCCAACCATCAAACCCTGCACAGCTGCCCGGTCCGGCGTCGGCGCTGAAATCCGCCACCGTCCTTACGCTCCCACCCCTCTGCTCAGGGCTGGAGCAATGCAATGACCATTGCACGGCTGTTCCGGGGGAGTGGGCGGCGCTCTACTTGGAACTCAACCTGCCTCGGAGGTTCTTCAGCAAACTTCAGCAGCACGAGCGCGCCCCCCATCCATGCCAATGAGGCGAGATCAGGTGAACTGGTGCCCCCGATGTCTCTAAAGGATCAGGTCGTGCGCTCAGCGCAAGATGTCTTCCTGCTAAGGATCACGATGTTTAGCGCTGCACGCGGGGGAGGCTCCTACACTGGGGCAGGTTAGTGAAAACAGGGCGTGGCTCACATGGGCATCAGGCAGCACAGAAGTACTTGGCGATCTGACAGAATGGTTGCATTTCAGCACCACGGCCAGCAGTTCGCAATTCACCCTGCGGCGTTTTCCAAGAATGTTATTTATTTATTTATTTATTTATTTATTACATTTGTATAGTAAAGTGGCCGGGGGGAGCCGGGCCTTTGCGCGAAGCGCCACGGCCTAGAGACCGCGGCATTCTGCGAGGTGCGATTTTTTTTAAAGTGCCTCCCCATTCCTGTTGCCACGCCGCTCTCATTGCAGGCTTGACGTCATTTATAACGGAAACAAGTTATGTCACCAGCGTGTTGCTCAAAATAAGCCCAGTTGGTTTAAACGCATGATACACATTAATTGTGCGCGTAGAATAAAAGGTAAGCATCCTTTATTCTATAAAATGACTATACAGTTAGTGCCACAGAACAGGAAAAGACAGCTTTAAAATAATGGATTACAGGAGCGAATTAGCTGTACTTGTCTTTTTGAAACAAACGGTAAATATGCCGAGTTGGGCACTAATTGACGTTCTGCTTGTCCAAGTAGCAGTTGCACTACGTAATTGCCGTCAGGTGCGTTGAAGCCTGTTTGTGCCTGTAGGAACACTAGACAAGTCCACCATGGTTTGTGTCAATGTGCTCGTTAAGTGTGATGACATAGGCCGACCTAGGCTGCAGGTATTTGTGCGCCTGAGTAGTCTGTTTGCTGTTTGACATTTAAAGTGAGTGAAATAATTGTTTAATATGCTTGCTGCCTTCCTTTGGGCTTACTGCACAAAACACCCAGACTCACTTGTTTGGAAAAGGTCACTTTAACGTGACAGGCCAAAGCTCACAAATTAACTATAACCTGGCCCCTGGCCTTACAGACTAACACATCTGTTTTTAACAACTTGCCAAACAAATGAATAATTAAACATTTCAATTCCCCCAATAATTAAATAAATAAGTCAGTTTAAATTCCTCCCTACCTATCCCTTGCTCCCTACCGTCTCCTTACCATCTTTTCAAGCCTTCCTTCCTGCTTTCTCCAATCTTCTCCCCGGGGCCATGCCCCTCCATCTTCAATACCTGTTCCCCCTCTTTGCACCCCGGGGTAGTCGGTTCGTGCAAACAGCACCACCCACACCCTTTCACACGCTATTCCCCCATTGTGCTCCCCTCCCCCTTCATCCAAAGGGGTCATGCCCCCGGCACCAGAAAAACCCTCCCCTGAGGTGTTTTTTCTGCCCCACCTACCCTAAACTTGCCTCTAATTCAAATTTGTATTATGTCCTGGACCGCCCACGTCGCCCCCTAATTCCCTAACTATTCGCATAAATCGATAGATGCACTCCCTCGTCTTGAAACGAAAATCCTCACACAGCTGTGTCCCTGAGCACCAGTACTTGTGCCCCCACGGCCCTAACAACATCCCCAACTACCCGTTAAACTTCTTCCTAGACCTACCCACTGCCCCTTCAAATACCGTCCCCCTGCAACCCTCCTCAGCGACAAATTTGTACAGCCACCTTACCTTGAGCCCCACTCCCAAAAAACAGCTAGGTCCCCTGTTATTTCTTGTAGCAAAGCTACTCCTCATTCATTTACTAAGCCATACCACCAGAGTGCACTATCCCTCTGAAACCCCCTGACACTCCCTTCCTCCCGCCAACATGGGAAGAAAATATACCCCTCTAAGCCCCTTATCACAATAAAACACACTTATGACTGCGTCCTCAGTTGTGTCCAAACAATCCAGTCTCTCTCCCCACATTCCCTGCCCAATAACCATTCGCTGGCCGCAATTCCACGTCTACGGCAACTCACCTCTCCTTCATGCCCCCATCTGCAAAAGAAAATAGTTATAAGTCTCTATTTGCCATTGCCAAACCCCACCCCAACTGCTACTGCCCTTGTGCCCACTCTGCCCCAATTCCAGGAAATCTCTACCTGTAACCCCCGAACTTCCCTTATCCCAGTGCCCCCCCTGTTTCCTCCTTCTCTGCTAGACCCCCTTCAACTACCTTCCCAATGCCTCCCGCCAGCCTCCTTCAGGCAACATTCTCCACCTCTGCTCACTCCCCAAATCCTCCTCCTGACCCCCTAATACATATGCTGCCAACACTGCCGACCCAAACTTATCTCTTAAAACCACCCTTCTTTTTCCCCCATCTGTCTTCCCCAAGACAACCCATCCTCACCTGACCAACTCCTTACTCCCACTAAGGAAACACCCCCCCCCCCGGTCCTTCCACTTAGACCTCCTGCCTCCACTATACTACTACCTTCCTGTTCACACTTGTCCCCCACCCTCCATCACCTTACTACTATTGCACCATGTTAACCTCACTGCACCAGGGGCCCACGTGCATCCCCGTCAATGCAGGCCCATCTCCTCATTTCTCCTCTCCGCCACTGCACCAGTCCAATCCACATAACTTGCTCCTCCAGCACCTTGCGTCCATTACACCATGTTTCCCAACTGCATCAGGGGCCCTTGTGCACCCCTGTCCATGCAGTCACACCTTATCACTTCCCCTCCACTGCACCAGGGGCTCTTGCTCACACCCGTCCATTCAGACACCTCTGATCATTTCCCCCCAATGCACCAAGGGCCAAAACGAGCACCCCCTTCCATGTAGTCCTTTCCTACTAACCTGTCCCCTCATGTACCTTCTCGGCACCCTTACTCCTCTTGAGTTCTTCGTTCCTTCTGCTCCTCCTTAAGCACCAACTCTGATATTATCCCTTTTCTTATTTTATTTATCTATTATTATTTTTTTCTTTTCCCTCCCAGCCCATACTGTAACTAAACAAAGCCGAACCTTGCAACCCCCTTGACCTCACCTGCCAAGTTCCTCCAAGGATGTGCATACTTAATTTCCACCCTAGCACGTGCCCTGTCTCCCGCCCCTCCTGCGAACCGAGGCTACTACCGTACGCTCAAAATTGCGATATCCGCTTAACCTCTGTGAGTCTCTCTGTATTCACTCTGTGTCACTATAACCCTCTCTAGTCCCCCAAAGCCTGCTCACCTCCTCGTGCGGCAAGCGTGAGGGCCCACCACCGACTTCCACACCCTCCCTATAATGGCCACCACCCCCTCTCAGTTTTTTAGCTAACCCCCCAACAGCCCTCCCCCGCCCTACCTTAATGTCTGCCTCCTCACCCATCTCCTACTCCCTTGAGATCGCCCCGGACCTCTCCCCAAACTTTGCACCCCCCAACCTTCCCAATAAACTGAGGACCACCACCATACTCCAACTTTAACTGGCATACGGTCCCCCCCACCTCCTTGCCCCGCTCCTCGCCCTTTCCCTCTGTTCCCTGCCTTAAAACAATGCATGATCGGATGCCGACCCGCGCATCTGCTGCACTCATGTTTAAATTTGCACATCGTCCTCATGCAGCCTTCTTTATTAAACGCCCAACATGTTGCTGAGGGCTGACCTCGGCCTCCTTGCCCCGCCCCCTCATGGGCGGGGCAACCAAGAAAGGGCCGGTAAGGCACTGGTAAGCCTCTTGCAGTGTGTAACGGAGCTGGCCTCATCGGCGCCATCCACTGCAACCAGAGATCCATGTCGATCTCACCCCACACTGCCTGGTTGTCCTCTGCCATCCTCACCCTAAATTCCTCATCATAACGTACCCACGCAAAGCCCCCAAAACTTGTAAATGCCATCCATATAACATCCATATATTTCCACAGTGCTACGCACCTCTCTGGGAATTTTCACAGTAAGCACTAGCGTAAATAATAAAAGCCGACGTCCAATTCTCAATCGTCACTGGCACCGCTGGACGTGAGGCCAACTCCTTCTCCTCCTCCTTAGACCCCATCCTTAGGCCTTACTTCCCTGTGCAGGAGCTTAAAAACATCCACAAATTCTCCTGCCTATATCTTGTACTTTGTTGCCCCCATCAAATGTGCACCCAATGGCTTTGTAATGCTCATGTATGGCAACCTTTTAGCCTTCTTGGTACCTTCCGCCTCCCTCTCCTCCTGGGCCTGCACTACCTCGGGTGTCCCAGGCTCATCCACTGTGTCTGTTTGCACCTCCACCGAGGATACCCTCCTCTCCATCTTCACGATCCCAGCAGCCCGTGAAACCTTTTCACCCTTTGTCACATGGGCCCCAACCCCTTCCCTTCCTGCCCCACCTCGTGTCACCCCTGTGCCAAGCTGCTGACCACTCCCCGTCCCGCTCACCTCTTTCTGCCCTGCCATCGCCCAGCCGCAGCCTGGCCTCCACTCCAACGCTCCTCGTCTCCTTCCTTACTGGGCTCCTGCTGCGGGGACAAAACATGTCAACAGTCTCACTCAACCAGTCTCCCCCTGACCCCCTGTACCCCAGCCCCCCTGCTCTTTGCTTTCTCTATCCCACCTTACACACCTTCTCACCCTTTCCCTTCTCCTTCCACCCCAGTATCCCTCCTCATCCCACTGTCCCACATGCTCCTCCTCCCCTTTGTTAACCCCAATGTAATACCATGGCTGTTGTGAGCACATGCTCCGGCTGGGCAGCTCCTCCTCGTGTGAGCCCGGAGCGTCCGCCCCGCCACTCCATCGGCGTCTTCTCGGCGGAGCCGTAGAAACCCCTTCCTGGTCCTCTTCTCTCGGGTGAGGGATCCGCTCCTCCACCCTTTAGTCCTCCGTGCTAGGGGCCATGCTGTGCCCTCTAGTCTGTCCTTGTGAGCCTTGCAGAGGGGCCGTTCTTAAACCCTCTCCCGCCTCTCCCTCCGGAACAGCAGGCGCCGTACAGTGCCCTCCACCCAAAATTCTCCTAGCTGGGGAGGCCGTTCTGCCCCTCTCTGCTCCCCGGCCCCCCTATCCATCCCCTCGTATGTCCTACACCCTTTTACAATCTGCTTTCCTCTGCATCCTCAACCGGGTCTTTGTCCGCCCGCCACTCCCTGCCCCCTCTCCTATCCCTCCTTCCCCCCTGGATGCTCTCCTGGGCATCTCCCTTCTACTAACCTAGCCCCCTTATCCCAAGCCCCCCCTCGCCCGGCCGCAGGGCTGCAGCCACCACTGCAGCCAGAGCCCCATCCACCGCAGCGCTCTGCTGTGTCCTCCCCCCATCGCCCTCCTTTTCCCCCGTAATCTCTCCAACCGCCCACTCAAGCTGTGCCTTAATTGCCCTGCTGATAATTGCCAGGGCCTCCCTCTATGCCTGGGCATCGATCAACCCCTTCTTCTTTTGCCCCATGACCCACCATCCTGCTGAAGCAGCGCTGTCTCAAATTTTTGCACCGCCCTGCTGGACCCAAATTAACCGCTGCCCCCGAGCCCCTTACACCCCGCGTGTCCTGCCTGCAAGGTGAAGGAGGCTTCTTATCTGTAGCCCAGGTGTTCCCCTAAACTGCAGTTAAACCACCTAAAATTCTACTAAAGAAATACAACCACTCCTGATTTTCTTTAACTAGCTGATGACTCATTATACCTTACTGCATCTCTAACTTGTTTATTTTTCCTATTTTTTTAATTTCTTTTTTATTTATCCTGTGGCCCACCGTCCCCACCTGGTAGTCTCTCAAAGGAATGCCCAATGACAAAAACCCACAAAAAACCCCAGGCGGGCTGCTAAACTACAGCCGTTGAAAATTGCTACCTGACATTGGGCTGCAAGCAGTGCGCTGCACTGCCCTCTGTTGAAGTGCCGGTGGCACCGCGCACCAGCCCTCAATTCATCCAAGCTACTTGCTTGGAACACATACGGCACCTGGGGCAGCAAAGCCTCTGATGGCTTACCGCGCACTGACGGGTACAGGCCCTCTGCGGCCGACATACCCCCTATAAGGGCCGCAATGTCACCACGCTCTTGACAGCCACAGAGCCCTGCAGCCTACCCCCACCCACTTAAAGGGTACAAGCGATGACCACTAACAGGGGCAGGCGGTGCAACACACCCACTCCAGCTAAAATGGAAGGATCACCCAATGGGCCCCACAGACCAGCCTGAATGGAACTGGCACCAGGCAAAAAAACCAGCTGCCCAAGGGAGTGCTGCAGAGGCCGCATTGGCTCCCCCCCCACTACCACAGGAACCCGCATGGCTAGGGAGCCGCACCCCCTGACCCCCACGGTAGGAAATGGGTGTACCTTATTTACGGAATACACAACTATATTATTATTATATTTCTTTTTTTTTTATTTAAACAAAAATCCCCTCGCTACAAATGCCCCAAACCCCCTAACTCCGCTATACCAACATAGCTCCTCCTCACCTCCTCTAAACCAACACTAGCAGGCCCACACGCAGGGAAGGCTCGGGGGCAGGTGACCTAGACAAACGCTTATCCTAAACTGTCGCCTGCTCTCGAACCTTCCCTGCCCCCTTAAATATCCGGCGGCACTCTGAGCGCGGGCCAGCACCCAAAACAACCGGGGGGGGGGGAAACGCTTTGCATTTGCCCTAGTGCTCCCCTTGTGCATATTTCCTTTCTCTGCCAGTGATATCAGGCACTAGAAAAAAAGTAGGCCGATTGTAGCTACTGCTGGACTACATTTCTCAGCAGCAAAAGTAAAACTTAATTGGTGCCCAGGCACGTTCACGCCAGCGCGTTGAAGCCGGTTTGCCCGGGTTTGTGGTTGGGTCGCTATAGCGCCCTGGATAACTACTAGCAAGCACTTAGGAAGTACATTGCTCCACGGTTTGTTGGCTGACATACATTTTGATTCCTGTCATACGTCTGCTTTCACTTGCCCCATCACTATACGCCACATCACCCATTACCTTTGATTCTATGCCTAGAGCCAGTAGAATGATATAGGGCTATGGCCCTTGAACCTTGCTGCTAGGAATCTTCATGTGTGAACATTTCTCTGCCCTTTCCAATTAAATCGAAAGTTGCAGCCCCCATTGTGGCTACTACGTATTGTCCAACTTGATCTAATGCCAATTTGACCTACTCCTATTTGATCGCATCTTTTTGACCTAATTCAGTAGGTCAAATGGTACACTTTAATAAAAAATAGGTGTGAGGTGGGGTCAGGGAATAGGTGGAGGTGGGGGGCAGTTGACGGGCGTGGGGGGTCTCCCCTCACATTAGGGGGGATTGCAGGGGAGTCGCCCTCCATAGTAGGAAAAAAATAATTAGGTCAACAAAAATTAGGTAAAATGGCCAGTAGGTCAATTTTTTAGGTCAAACAACCCATACCCAGCCACTCCTGCTCGGCTGAATCTGCCAAGCCAGATTGTTCATCACCCCGATGCCTCTTATGCATTATGTTTCACTGAGGGGCAGGATTCCATTAGGGCCAGTATTAACGTGTCCTCACCATGTAATCTGGTAATCATAGACGACCCTAGTTCATTGCGGTGTTCTGTCTTCTTAGACGCTGTCTGTAATGATGATCTTAGCTGTGTCTCAGGCCTTTCCAGCTCATCTGGGTGCGCTAGTGTAGAAACCTCACCTTCCATCTGGGGTATTACATCACAGGATGATGATGCCGCATTCGGTACCTCAGTGATCTGTGATTCAGAAGCAAACAGAATTAAAGATATGTTTGCGCCAAATATTAATCTCTGAACACCGGCCGATATTCAAGATGTACATTTTGACACTCAAGGCCCTTCCAGGACCCTTAATTGCCTCTTGCTAAACACTTGTTCTCTGATAAAACATGCTACTGAGATGTCTGACTATCTGCTGACTAAGCATATTGATATCTGTGCAGTAACAGAAATGTGGCTCCATGACGCAGCCGGCCCCACGCTCTCCCTGGTGGTACCTCCAGGCTATAAGATTCTTAGAGCATATCGCAAATCAGGCCGGGTGGAGGAGTTGCCATTGTTTATGAGGCTACCCTGCAGACACATCAAGCGGATGTCGTAGGCCTTTTGGGCTGTGACTCTCTGTTTGTGAAGCTGTTAGCTGATCATAACATCACCATCAATCTTACTCTCTTACATCGTCCGCCAATCACTATGACAGATTTCCCTATTCAATTGTGTGATATGCTGATGAGTTTGCTTAAGCCGCTGTCGAAGGTTATCATCCTGGGAGACTTTAATCTCAGACTTTTGATAGGTTTGACTTTATGGCGGTTATTATTGAAGCCACACGGACCGATTTGGGTCTTTTCCACAATGTCAATACTGCAGCGCATGTCAATGGCCGAATGCTTGACTGGGTTGTGAGCTATACTGGCATCATTATTAGCTTAGAGCCGATTCCCTGTCCTTCATCGGCCCATACTTTGATTCATTTTAACCTTGTGTGTCTGTCACAGTGTAAAAACTCTACACCAGACAGGATTGTCATAATTTCAAGAAACATTCGTAGGCTTTCTGCTGCATGGCTGGCATCCCATTTTGACGCAACATTAAATAATTTGGCTAATCATGCTTAAGCTGGTGAACTCGCTGGCGCATATCACAATATGCTGTCTAATGCAGTGAACACAGTGGTCCCAGAAAAAAGTCGGCTAGTCAGGAAACTGAAGAACAACTAACTTACAGATAAATAAACAAATAAACAAACAAACAGATGAAAACAGGATCAAATACACCCTTATAGCGAAGGCCCTTAAATCTGCCATTATTTTGGCAATAAAAAGCTATTATAACCAGAGTACTGGAAATGCTAGCTGTGACTCAAGAAAATGCTTTAAGATTCTTAAAGTGCTAGAAGACCCTTGTCCATCTGCTACCGTGGTCAATAAAGATAAAGGGCCTCATTACGAGTTTGGTGGTGTGGGAAAAAATGTGAAGGTAATTCAGTTACCTCCATTTTGTCTGCACCGCCAAATTACAATGTTGGTGGAATTACTGAGTGGTTATTCTGTCTATTTTTGGAGGAACAGTGGAGGATGTACCTCCAGCATGATGCTGGAGGTGAATTCTCCACTTTTTCTCAAAAAATATGCAGAATTAGCGCTAGGTAATTCCACTAGGGGTAATTCCGCAGAAATAAACCCCAATGGAGTCCTATGGACTCCAGAAAAACGGGGATTTACATCACCTACCACCACTTGTAATCCCATGGTAATTCCACGGGACCAAATGGTGGTAACTGTAAATCCGTTTGGTATTATCTCTTAGGATTTACCTCAAAAATACCACCAAACTCGCAATGAGGCCCAAAGGCTGGTGTACTTCCATTCAGGATGCTATGATTAATAAGATCAAGAAAATCCAGGAATCTATTGTGAATAAACGTAGCATACTTGGAAGGCTAAGCATAAGTTTAGAGCCCCCTAAACATGAGAACACCATCCCTGCGTTTGAGTTTAGTATGGTCACAGAACTCGAGGTTTCTGATGTCTTATAACAACCGAAACCAACCCATTGCAAAGTGGATGCCTGCCTTGCTTTGATTGTAAAGGCGTGTGCTGCTCAGCTTATCGCCTTGATCATGAAATTTGTTAATACTTCTTTTAGTGAAAGTTTCATACCACCATGCATAAATCAGACACGGATTTCACCACTACTCAAAAAACCATCTCTTGACCCCAATGTCCCTTTAAACCATCGGCCTATTGCCAGTTCCTGTTCTCCTGCATCAGGTTGCTCACATGCAAGTACAGGACTTTTTGTCTAAATATAACATCTTGGGCCTGAGGCAGTCGGGTTCCGGAGTGCACGTAGCACTGACTCTGCCCTACTTGACTTGAAAGCTAACATTCTTGAAGTCTTTAAAAAGGGTGCTACAGCTCTCCTTATGTTCCTGCATCTGCCTGACACCTTCAGCCTGGTTGACCATGCTATGCTGGTCTCTAGGCTTTTATGCTCTGCCTCTTTTTTGTCAGCAGCGGCCAACTGGGTCAGATCCTTTCTAGCAGGCCGTTCAGCTAGGGATTTTCATGGTGGTGCCAAGGCTTTGTCATGACTTGCGGAGTCCCTCAGGACCCCCGGGTTTTCTCCCACATTATACAACACCTTCACCAAGCCACTATTTGAACTGCTTGATGCCAAGAAACACTTGTGTACGAGCGCGATAGAAATAAAATATCAATCAATCAATCAATCAATGGCATAATGTATACAAATTACACAGATGACACCCAGTGTCTGATACCTCTTTTGGGTGATTACATTAGAGACCCTGAAACCATCAATTCAGTTTACACTCGTGTACAGACATGGATGGCAGATAATGGTTTAGCCCTGAATGACACAAAAACAGAGCTGATGATAACTGATAAGGCAGCGCAATTAAGAACGTTGAGTCCCGATTTTCAAGAATTTAAAATACCAGGCTGTGCCTTTGCTACACGTCCCAAAGTGAAGACCTTGGATATAATCTTAAAATCAAGAATTCAACATGAAAGCACATGTGAATAACCTTGGGCCTCATTACGAGTTTGGAGGTAGCCATGCCATTTTTACCGGCATGGCTACCCCCAAACCCGGGTCCGGGTCCCGCAAAATGGGAACTACCGGACCATTCCGACCTTTGCGGGCCCGGTAATTCCCATTCGTGGGACCCGGACCCGGTACGTCCGCATTCCCATTGAGCCCCCATCGGGCTCAATGGGAATGGGGAGATTGGTAAAAACGGTCCCATTAATAACGGGACCGTTGCTACCATCCTGTTCCGCTAGCGGGTGCCGCTCTGCACGTCTAGTCTGACCAGGCGTCCAGAGCGCCACCAGCAAGCAAACTCGTAATGTTGCGGCGAGGTAACAACGGCGCTGGTAGCACTACAGGCGCCGTTGTTGCCTTAACGCAACACTTATAATGGGGCCCCTTGTCTCTTCTTATTCTTACTGTCTTAAACTGCTAGTTCAATTAAGACCTTTTTTGAACACCAACAATTGTGCCATCATTGCTCGGGCTATAATCAGCGCCAAACTTGGACTGTTGCTCCAGCCTATTGCAGGGTATGGGCAAAGGAGAAATCGTCTGATTACAGACAGTGCAAAATAATGCAGTACGGACTGTGGAAGGCTTATGCAGGAGAGATTGTGTCTCTGAGGGCTGGAGGGCCTCCATTGGCTGCCTGTTGCCAGTATCAGCACCTTTCATCATATCCTGATTCCTATTGATAATTTGCCACTGGTCTATCTGTTATTTAGATGTTGTTTGTCTTTTTAGTGCTATTATGCCTGCCGGCCTTGTTTCTGCTCTATACAAATAATGTAGAGTTAAGTACATTGAATAGTAGGTCACTACAGGTAACACCATAAGATGACTCCAGACGATAGATTTTCCTGTGTTTAAGATCACATTTACCCGCTGTCCATTTTCTTCATAAATGGAACTCACGGATGGAAATGTCAGGTCCACTCCAAGGACATTAGACAACGAACAGGGACGTCCTCCTATTCTTCATTACTCATATCTATGGGCATGCAAATGATATTTGCACCCGCCTCTTTCAGTCATGGGCAGCAACTTCAGGTGCACGGAAATATGTTGGTTAGATGAGTTACGGCCTGTGCTTTTACTAGCATTGTCAAGATAAAAATAAATGACGTGGTTGCTGCCCGTCAAGATACGAACACACGCCTGGCCCAGTGCCCGGTAAGTCAAACAATTCAGACTGTCGAATACACATGTAAACCTGTTCCCGTGATGTCCAGGCTCCTTGATAGCGGAGGCTGGGGAAAAAATGTTGGGCACTAGACACCACACCAAGTGCCTTACAGCACAACCTACCGCAGACTCAGAAGTATCTGCTCGGGCAGGAAGAAAAGTTCAAACTCAGGGGTCAAAAATCACATTCCCGCCTGCCGAGGGTCGCAAGACAGATGCCTTCTGTAAGAAGGTCTTAGCCACTGGAGCAATGACTGTGAAAGTGGGCAACACTTTAGCTATCATGGCCCGGTATGACATGGAGCTACGAAACAGAATGGCACACATCCTGGAGCATTTGCGCAAACCGGCTTCAAACAGATTGGAATTTGAGTTGTCCTCCGCAGACGAGGGTGGCCATGCTGCAGAAACTTCCGCATAGATGGTCACAGTAAGGTGTTAGATACTCATTTTGAAGGGGAAAAGCTATTCAGCAGCAAAATAGATGAAGCACTAAACAAACAAGACTAACACCAACCCAGCAAGGTCACTGACATCTCTACAGGCAAGACGTACAATGCTTGCCTTTTGTGGAGCATCAGGTCACTCAACAACCTCTACAAAAGGTGGCAGATTGTACCAGCATAGCTCCTACTACTCATAGGGATTCAGAAAATCATACCAAGTATACAAGTCCATGCAATATAGGAACTCCCATAGACGTAGGCCGAGATCCTCGTCTCAGAGAGAACCATAGCAAAAATAACAGGCATGACTTCAACCCCACAGTGACCTCCACACAGATGCAGGTGGGAGACAACCTCCAACATCATCTGGAACAATGGACACCAACCACGGTGGACTCTTTGGTCCTAGACATAATTCATCATGGACATGTCCTACAGTTCTCCAGAAAACCACCAAACGTACCCCCAAAGCTACAAATGCAACCTAAAGATCCTTCAAGCAGAAGCACAGAAAATGCTCAAAAGACGGGCTATGCAACATGTTCCAAAGAGGCACCAAGGCATGGGAGTTTACTCACACTACTTCATGGTAAAAAAACCACATGGAAAATGGAGGCCAATTCCCGACCTAATCGCTGTGAGACAGCCATCGTATCAAGAGAGACACGGACGCAAATGTTATAGTTTCAAAACCTTTATTTACTACAACGCTGGGGTTGGTGTAATACCTAACTGGCCCTAACTCGAAAGGCATAGTCACCCCAACTGACGTTTCTAAGGGCTGTCGATGTCTGAAAGTCCAAAACTAAAATCTGTCTGTGTCTAAAGCTATGCTTGCCCTCACTCTCTGATAAACTCTCTGATAACATGTTGTAGGAATTCTCTTTAAAGGAAAAATAGTGATTCAAAATGAAATATATACCAAGACTGGTTTCAGGTGGTCTTCTCGCCAGGTGTGGCTTGGTTAGTATCATCAAAGTTTAGCACAATCAAAAAGAAGTTTTTCATCGGCTCTTCTCCACAAAGTTCTTATACTTTGTTCAACAATTGGCAATGTCTTTAGTCCCTGGGGATTCCCTCGCCAAGAGTCACTCCTTCCAAGTTTCAAATCAAACAAAAATAAAACACAGTTTCTTCCAGGCTTCTAAGGGTTCCCTTCCTCAAGCGTATGCCCCCTTGTTTCAACAAATAAAAGTTCACCCTTGTTAGGACTCTTAGGGTTCCCTTCCGCAAGCTCAGGCCCCTTCAGTTTCAAATACAAGTTCAGTTTAACAACACAGTTTCTCTTAGGCCTCTCAGGCTTCCCATCCCCAAGGGTAGTCCTCTTCACTTTTAAATAGAAAGTTCAACTTGTCAAATATGTAGTCACCTTGGTTAGGCATCTTGGGGTTCCCTTTCCTAAGCTCAGGCCCTTTCAATTCCCAAACACAAGTCCAGTTTCAAACATAAAATGTCAACTTGTCAAGATGTGCCTTTCTCTTATTTACAGTTCCTTTCACACACAACCTTCTCATGGGGTAATATCAGAGACTTTAGAAAACGCTAGGTTCTTGGCTCATCGTAAGCACAACCACTCCAATCTTTGGCCCCTCTCTGTATTTCCTGTACTTGCTTTTCTTCAATCCTTTCCTCTTCCAGGTGCTTCCTGCACCCCTTGGCTATCTTCTACTTGGCTGTGCACATTTGCACCTTCTTGGTCCTGTCCTTTCCTCTTCCAGGTGCTTCCTGCAGCTGTTTGTTATCTTTCATGTTGTTGTGCACACTTGCACCTTCTTTGTCTTGCTTTTCTCTCGGCTTGCCGTGCCACTGGCACCTTCCATTTGGGTTCACCTTCTCATCACTGCACCTCTTGCACATTAATTTCTTTGCTTTTGTGCCCCTTACACTTGTCCTTTTCATGCCTCTTGCACACTTGTTTGCTCAATGGTGCTCACTTGCACCGTCACTTCACTTTGGGGTCACTCACACCCTTCTTGTTTACTTTATTTCACTTTCTCGCACTCACTTGTACCTTTCCTTCCCTTTTGGGGCACTTGCACCCTTCCCATTTATCTTCAAGGCTTTTTTACTTTATTTCCGCTCTCTCAGTGCCTCTCTCTTGCTTTGCTTTTACTTTCCACTATCTTTCTTGCTTTCCGCTTCATGCCGCTTGAAAATTCAGCCTTTTCTCCCTTCCTGCTACAGCAAGCCGCATGCTCCAGAGTTTCTCTCACCCTCCCTTTTGAAATTCACTGGGTAGCAATATGCTAGCGAGCGGTCCTCTCAGGGCATATGGTATCGAGGTCAGGGTCTCACCACATGCCCCTCAGACCCCCTTGGGACCGGCATTCATCCCAAGGAAACGAGCACTCATCAAACACGCCAACAGGACACGGGCTGCCTCAATCTGGCTCCCTGGAGACATGGCTCACTAGCCATGCTGCAGCCCCTCACAGGCAATAGGCCAACATCATGGCACGCCGCTCTCCTCTGATCCTCCAGGCTCATCTCCCTTCAGCACCCTGCTCCTTGTCTTCTCGGCTTCATTCAGGATTCACAGCTCGCTCTCCTGCTTTTGCAAAACCACACCTTTTATACTTCAAATAAGAGTCAAGTGGAGTCAGCTGTGAGAAGTCAGTTTGAAATGCCTGATCCTGCCTGACCCTATTAATGGGACAGAGTTCAAAAGGATGGGTATCCCCAAAACAGTGGACCTGGGGAACGAAGTAGTTCAAGAACAAAAGCAGGTGGTCACACGGATAAATACAGAAATTATTCAATTAATGATTGACTCAAGTAGGTGTGGGGAGGAGAAGAGGCTCGTTCAGGTATTAAATTGTATCATCATATTTTATTATTATCAAAAAAATCACAATAGAATAAGAATCATTCACACGATAACATCATAAAATGTAAGCAGTGTATAATAGTCAACATGAAGGTGCTGTCAAAAAGTGCTTAGTGCCAACTACAGGTATCTTGACCATCATTACAAGGTATCAAAATGTAATCAAAACACTGCTTTAGATATATAGATGGAAATGAATTATGTTTATCAGTGTCTGATAGGTTTGCTTATGCACCTATTAATGGGACAAGCTAATGCTAGTAGGTGGCAGTCTTCCATTTGTTTCTCAAGGTGTTTCATATAGGTAATCCTCACTACTTTCAGTTGCCTCTTCTTCTTCCCAGTATTGGTCGAAAATGGGGAGGGGGAGATGGAATGGGATTGCAAATATCTCAAGAAAACTGAGGAGGGGGTTTCAGATGGGAAATGGGGAGAGGGGGAATTGAATCAGGATTGAGGGTTACTTCTATTTACCAGAATATTATTAGGATATTGACAGCAGGGATAGGAACATTCTCTTGCTTTGGTGTACTTAACTCTTTTGCTTCTCTTAATTGGACCATGAATAATGGGCTTTGAATTTGGAGTAACAAGACCTGGATCAGGGCTAAGAGAGTCAGAATACCCCATGAAGGCTTCTGGGACTTCTACCTCCTCTCTTATTGTTCTGTAGATATACTGTGTTTCGCCTGCGGCACCCCCATGAATATAACAGCGGACTCCCCTACCCAGGTGATCCTCCCTTGCTTGTCCACCCACAGGGTTGGGATACAAAATTGATGACTCTCGCCTGGCCACTAGAATAGAGGGTGCTTGGGGTTTACATGGGAGAATACCCCTAGGTTTCTCACAGCACAGATGAATTGACTAGATACCAGCAGATATCATCTACAGGATGCTTATTTTCACGTCCCAGTGCACAAAGCGCATAGGATATTTCTGAGGTTCATGGTAAGAGCCAGCTATTACCCGTTCAAAATACTGCCCTTTGGCTTCTGGTTTGCCCCAAGGCACTTCAAATATGCCTCGCACCAGTAGCAGCATACCTGCGAAGGGAAGGTCATTACATATACCCCTACCTAGATGACTGCATAGTGAGGGCAGCCACGATTGATGCTTTGTCACAGGCAATGACTCACATGGCACAAATGCTAACACATCTTGGATTCACAAACAATTACGGAAAATCCGGCAAGCACCCTCCAACAAGTTTTCTTCGGAGCAGCATTCTCCACCAGGGAATCACTACTTATGGCCATCACCGGGCATAGCGGAATCCATTACACAAATAGCTGCCACATTCCAGTCAAGTAAGTGGCTCTCCATCCGAAGGTGTATGTAATTGGTGGGCACGATGTGATCATGCATACTCCCAATTCTCAATCATAGGCTATACATGAGACCAATGCAGGAGTTTATGGCCGACAGATGGTTGCAAGTGGAGGGAACCTGGGATGGAAAAGTCCAAGTTACACCTCAGTTGGTCCAATTATTGCTTTGGTGGCAAAAGCCTCATCACATATCCTGGGGCATGCTGCTGCAGAAAATGCCCCATCAAAACACCTTGACGGGATGCAGCGCACATGTAGACATGTTGTGCGTGAAAGGCCAATGGACAAACAAGACGCAAACCTACACATCAACAACGTTCCCGAGTTGAAATCGATAGCTCGGGCACTCCACTCCTTTTTATCAGTGCTAAAAGGGTCCACAGTGAGAATATTGACAGACAATATGGCCACTATGTGCTACTTAAGAAAGCTAGGGGCCATCCTATCCAGAACTCTGTCACAAGAAGCGCTAAACCTGTGGCACTGGCCAAACACCAACCACAACAAGCTATAGGCATTTCACCTACCCGGAGTGCAGAACACAATTGCAGACAACCGCAGCAGAACAGGCTAGCAATGCCATGAGTGGGACCTGTGCGAAAGACAGCTAACAAAGGTGTTCAGACAATGGGATGCATCCAGCAAAGACCTTTTTCACCACTCAGATGAACAAGAAATGCAAAACCTTTGCCAGCAGACATCAACAGTCAGATTCACTGGGAGACGCATTCATACTGTCATGGAAGGGCATGTTCACACTTTCCCACCGATCCTTATAATGCACAGAGTGCTCCAGATGATGATGTATCCCTGCCACATCCTCATTACTTCAGCGTGGCCCCAACAGCCATGGTACTCAGATCTCCTCCACCTGTCAGAGAAAGGCCCAATTCCACTTGAGACAGCTCCCAACGTACTGTCACATAGCATGGGTCAGATATTCCACCATGAGCCAGGGTCGCTAAAGCTCATGGCATGTCTCCTGACTTTGCAGAATTCGGGCAGGTAGAAATGCCAGACGACTAGAGGGAAGTCCTACAACTGGCTAGAGCAGTAGCAACCAATACATCCTACAACCACAAATGGATCAGATTCTGCAAATGGTGCACCTAACAACAATTGGACCCACTCCGCAAGCCTCGCAAGTGGGAGTCTTGTCATACACATCTATTGGAGTATATATAGCTGCTATTTCTTGATTCAATAAAAGAAAGGACTGTACTCCACTGTTCAGTGAAAGGATTGACAAGTTTATGAGGTCACCTTTTGAGCCAATGGCGTCAGCTTTTTTAGTAGCCATTACTTTGTTCAGGAGGATTTCTGAGCTGCGAGCGCTGTCGATCAAGAAACCGTGCCTCCTGTTTACAAAGGACAAGGTCATCCTAAATACTAACCCACACTTTATCCCTAAAGCGCCCACATACTTCCACATACATTCCACTATTGTTCTACCCATTTTCTTTCCAAAAGCATTATCGTGAGCGGAGGTAGCCCTAAATTCTCTGGACCTGAAGAGAGCCATGAAATCCTATCTGTATAGAACACGCTCGTTCAGGCACATAGCGCAACTGTCTGTGGGTTTGGTTGATTCAAATAAAGGAAAAGCCACCTCAATACAAGGAATAGCCAGATAGGTTACATCAGCGATCGCGAGATGCCATGAGGAAGCTACGAAACCTCTGAAAGCACATGCACACGCCCATTCCACCAGGACGACTGGGGCATCTGACTGACATATGCAGAGCTGCTACGTGGGCAGTGCCACACACATTCATGAATCCTCATTGCCTAAAAGCACAGGATGCAGTGATGGCCAGAGTCGGAAGAGCCGTCCTGCAGCGCTTGTTCCAGTAAGGTAGGCCTTTATCCTTTACAGCACCATATGGTAAGGAGAACTGCTGTGTCTTCTATTGAAAGCATGTAAATCCATGAAAGATCCAATGCTGGAGAAGGCGTAAGTAGTTTACCAGTACCTCCGGTTCTCCAGCATTGGTATCTTTAATGGATTGCCATGTGCCCTCCATCCACCCCATGTATAAAGGCTACATAATATGTAGTCATTCCGGGGTTAGAATCTGAAGATGGTTTCAGAGTGTGGAGCATCATTATACATAAGATCGCTGTACCCTGTACAAAATCTAACTCCACAGTTTGAGGAAGACCATAAATACGTATACACAAAGGAGGAAGAGTGTAAAACCTTAGTCTAGGAACCACCAGGGGGCGCAGAGATGCACTGACGCTTCTGCACTGGTCTCCTCCAAAGGGCGCCGTAAGAGGGACTTGAGCCCCCAAGACCCCCAGGAGTACAGTGCCGACCCCCCCACGGATTGTTGTTGCAGCGGAGCCCCCGCGGGCCCCAACTCCGATCTTCCGGCGCAGAGAATTCGCCGAGTTCAGGCCTTTGGAGAGAGGAGGGAGAGGGAGCTCCTCCTTCCCCTGTGCTGCGGCTCCGCAGGAACTAACGGAGAGCCGTGGAGGGGTTGGGGCCTGCGGCTTCCTGTGATCCCCTCGGCTGCTAGGGGCCAAAAGAAGAGCCCGGAGGAGTGAAGCGACCGGTGCCTGTTCCCTGCGACATCACCAATCAGAAAGGCAGACTGTGAGTACTTTAAAGTCGTTGTTGACTCCGTCGAGCGAGCAAGTCTCATTGCCTGCACCCCGGCCTAGAGATCGCTGGGGGTGCAGTGTCTGTAGAGAGACGTGGGGAGCCCGACACAGCGAGAGCGCAGGCAAGGCAGGCTGCGGCACCGGCGGTGTAGGCGACCCGACAGGAAGAGCATTTTTCCCGGGTCTGCACTGGCAAAGAGGGCCAAGATGCATGCTTTCGTTTCGGAGCCGCCGCGTGGAGAAGCAGACCAGCGCCAACGTTCTAGGGCTGCTTGAGCAAAATACCCGAGAGTGTGCATTTACGTGTGACCATTTCAGAAGTTTTAGCCGTCCACGGATATTAATCCTCGATCCACAGGCCTCCATCTTCCTCGGCACAGTACTTTGCAGTGAGGGGAAGGTGACAATTAGAGAAATTAAGCAGTTTTGGAAGCTGAAAACAACAGAACAGGTGTAACTTTCATAAATAAGATCTGAAAGCGTAACAGAACAATTTCCTGTGCAATTTTCATTGAGTCAAGCAAGAGGGGCCTGCAGCAGTCCCTTCGTCCCTCCCTCCCTCGTCCGGCCTTCCCCGGACTCTGCTTTTCACAGGTGGGGTGTGACGAAAGTTCGGCGAGTCCCACGTGGCATGAGAGCGCCCCAAGTCAATCCTGACGATTTGCCTCAAGTAACCCCCCGCCTCAACGGAGATTGTAAAGTTAAGGCCGTATACAGAGAAATTCCCCTGGTGCGCGCACCCCAGAGTTGTTGGGGGGCCCAGCGGTGAAACCCGCCGGGTCTGTGGAGTCCGGGGGGAGCCCTTGTGGAGATGGTCGGGGAGAGCCTATGACCTGGAAAGAGGACCTACAGAAATTTCGGCGCCTGCCCCCAAGATCACCAACCTGCCCTGAGATGGCGGCCCCGACGCACCTGGATATGTCTGATACTAGCACGGTCACCAAAGGTATGGCTGCCCTCCTGGAGGAAATAAGAGGCTTCAGAGCAGACATAACGCTATGGTTGGATACCCTGGATAAAAAAGTGGACAATATAGAGGACAGGGCCCAAACGCTTGAAAACAACACAGCCTCGAATGACGTTTTCGAGATGCAATTCGACATGCGCTTATCGGAACTCGAGAGGAGAGAAGAGAAATGCTCCCTAAAGCTTGATGACTTAGAGAATAGAGAGCGTCACTGTAATCTTCGCTTTTTGGGCTTCACACGGCGGGTGCGGTCAACAGGGGCCCCAGGTCTATTCTCATACATTTCCACTACTTCGCGGAGAAGAGCAAAATTCTGGAACTGGCACGTAAGAAGGGCCCGGTGGACTGGGAGGGGGCCCGGATTTCGGTGTACCAGGATCTGTCCGCCTTCACCCTGGCAAGGCATCAACTCTGCTCCCCGCTGACGAAAATGCTCCAAACCAAGAGGGTCCGATACAGATGGGGATACCCTTTTTCACTTTCCTTTGAACTGGAAGGGTACAAATATGCCGTGGTCACGGAGGATGACATTCGTAGGGTGTTGGGAGAACTTCTCGGAGAACCAAACATGGAAGTGGGAGAGCAAGAGCGCGGAAGAGAGCTGGTTGGCCCCGGGGGAATTAAGGCTTCACAGGAGAGACGTAAAGTCCGAGGCCACAGGAAGTTCAGAAGAGTGGCTCCGACATCCCCTGGTCAACCTGACACTTGAGGAACCCCAAGAAGCTTCACGGTCAAGTTTGTTCTTTATGCCAAAGGGGGGAGCACTGTAATTATTTGCAATCTGAACATGACAGGGGGTGGGGGGGTTCAAGTTGTTGTTATTGAAGAGCTCAAGAGCCCGGAGGAGAGAGACAATGGTGGCCTGGCTCAGTGACAGGATGAAGCCGCTGGTCCACCAGGTGTTCAGGGGGGAGGAGGGAGGGGAGAGGGAAAAGTTGGGGTTTGTTCAAGAGGATTTTAGTTGGGTCAAGCCAAGTTTTCTGGTCTGTTTTGTAACTGCAGATTTGTTCTTTGACTATAGCGGGGGGCGGAAGTACTGCGGGAGCACTGGAATTAGCCGTCCCGAGAAGGGAGACACAAGCTTCTACTTCTAATTTTTGACAGTGGGTTCGTTAAATGTGCGGGGGCTCAACTCTCCCACTGAAAGGTTGTTGCTGGTGAGGGAATTTTCAAGGCTCCGGCTCCAATTCTTATTTGTACAAGAAACACATTGGGTTAGGGACAAGTAACCAAAGCTGAGAGATAAAGCCATTGAACAAGTGTATGCAGAGTCCTTCCAGGCTAAGAAACGAGGAGTTGCCCTATTGGTCTCTCCCGGGGCACACTTCGTTCTCAAAGCTCAGAGGTCAGACCCGGAAGGACGATATATTATGGTTAAAGGGGAGGTGAGGGGTCGGCTGTTCACCCTGGTCTGTATATATGCTCCAAATGAGGCGCAAGATGGGGATGATAGAGAAAATTATAGCATTTTCTGAGGGTACTTTACTGGTTGGGGGGGATTTTAACATGGTTCTTTGCCCTGACAGAGACAGGAGCTCGCCCAACCCATGTCCTAATCAGCGCCTCCATAAAAAATTGGCTGAGGCTTTTCAAACAGTTAACGAAGATCTGGGTTTGAGCGACACACACCACACTAAACAAGAAGGAGCTATGATTACGAGCTCCACCGAAGGGCAACAGGGACAGCAGGGACAGCAGGGACAACTTGAATCAAATATGGCACAAGGATGGAATTATGGATATGCTCCCAATTTCAGAGTCATGGTAGGGTTTTCAAGGGGCAGAGGAAGTTTCTGAGGGGAAGAGGGGGTGCATTTGGTGGATTTAGAGGAATGAGGGCTAGGTTTGGTGGACAATGGGAGGACAGTGTGTAGGATCATATAGAGTCCATTGGTGGTCCTGTAGGAGAATGCAATATTTATCACGGGATTGCTGGAGTAGGCCATCATATTTTTATGATACACATGCTAACCCCAATGAACCAGCAAGAAGGTTTGTGGGTTATCCAGTTCCCTAAATGTAGACCCCAAACTTTACCCTGAGTCCCAGGCATTGTGCAACCATAGCAAACATGGGTATGACAGCCCGGAGTCAGAGGCTGCACTGACCTATGTACCACAGTCAGTTGTGTCAGCACAGGCAGCAGTACAGCCATGGGAGAGGAATTATTTGCCTCAAGGTACCGTCTCACATTATATGGGAGCTTGTGTTTTGGGGAAAGCCCTTTTCCGGTACAAATTCATACTAAATTAGGACAGCCCCCAGAGAGCTCTGACATATTCAGTCCTGTCTGTTACTGATGATCTGGAAGAGGAAACCCAGGTAGGTATAATGATAGGCAACCACATTTGTTCATTTATTGTTAATACTGGGGCCACTAAATCTTGCAGCAAGGAAGGTAAGTTTCCCCTTTCAGGTAACATGCTGGACATGTAGGGATTCTCTGGGGCTATTCTGTTGTTTCCATACATAGAGGATTTACCTATCAAGGTAGGTACTCAAGATTTATCAGCTCCTTTGTCGTACTCTACAGATACCCGAATGAATCTGTTGGGCAGAGACTTGTTGAGTAACCTGAATATGAAAATCTCATTTCCTGAAAAGGTATAGTATGTTTGACCCCAGGTTTGTAACACATCAGAACTATGGAACTTTTGCAAGCATGTCATTGGGATAGTGCAACAAGCGGGGTGCCTGTACATTCACATGTGTTTCTTTATGGAGCCATGGCGGTGTTGGTGTGGGTTGCTGGGATTCGGGTTATAGCATTACAAATACCAGCAGTGTTTTTGTTTCGGCCTGCAGTGTCACCAGAGAAAGTGCCAGGTATGGTTGTTAATAAACATCTAGACACTGCAACTGTTAAAAAGAACATGGTGGATCTCTCAGACACTGATGAGGAAAGAGAGGAATGTTGTACAGTTCTGTGCATTTATCCAGCACTATCATTGTGGGAGGTGTCTGGCGAACAATTGTTCAAGGATGCTGAGGACACCGGAGAAATTATATTTGAGATGGGGATACATTGCAAGATAGCGATAGAGCATAGGGTGATAACTCAGACTATGGGGGTCATTACGAGTTTGGAGGTAGCCATGCTGCTATTTGCGGCATGGCTTCCTCCAAACTCGGGTCCGGGTACGAGTTCCTTGAATGAGGAATTACCGGGCCATTCCAGCCTTGGAGGACCTGGTAATTCCTCATTCAATTTACACATCCCATTCCCATTCGAGCCCCCATAGGGCTCAATGGGAATGGGGAGGGAGCTAACAGGCCCGTTAATAACAGGCCCGTTGTTAGCTCCCAGGCCCTTTAGTGGTTCCCGCTAAGGATGGCTGGTTTTACCATCCGGCCTTAGTGGGACCTGCTAAGGGACCTCGTAATGCGGCGGTAAGGGGTTAACGGCACCGGCTTCCTTACCGGCGCCGTTAGCCCCTTACTGCCGACCTCGTAATGAGGCCCAATGTCTATTGTTAGAACCACATCCCCATATTGAAAGGAGGAATTGGGGAAGGTGCCTAGTCACTTATGGACTAGCAATCCTCATGATGTGGGGTTACTCAAAGGCATATGAGCGGTAAAGATAAAATTGAAGCGTGGTGCGATGTTGCCACATGTGAGACCGTCCCCCATGTATAGGGAGGCAGATGAAGGGATTAATGACACCATTCAGTCAGTAATGTGAGGCTCACAACAGAGTTTAGTTTTCTCAAGGGTTGACATTTTATTTTCAACAAAAACAATATATAAACCCTAACTAAACCTACTCTATCAGAGGATTCCCTAACTATTCTATGATCTAAGGTAAAACCACAAAACTATCCCTCACACTAAACAACAAAACATTCAAAGTAAAGCAGAAACAACAGAAATAAGGATTACCAAATAATCAAGTCTTAAATCAGTTCTTGAAAATACTAGAGAAACAAAAAGTCACTCAAACAAAAATTCATGGGTAACAGTCTCTTCTTTGTTGTATGAAAAGCTTCCCTTTCAAAATTCCACAAAGAAAACAGCACCAATGGTAATCCTGGATAATGTTCAAAACCAAAACGTACCACTTTACTTTGATAACAACTTTACTTTTGTAACTTCTGCAGCATCTTGAATGACATTTGTCAGGATGCATCTCTTAAGGGAGTTGCTCTCTCTGTGGCAACTTCCTCCTGCCAATAATACTGCAAAAGCAGATTTCCTTGCCTCACAGACTGCTTCTATTTTAACCTCACCAAAATGCAGATGTTCAGACAAAATTCTAGACAACCACAGATCTACTTCTTCTGCTGCAACTTGTTATTGTGGAAATGTGTTAGGCAACCTAAACAAGAATCTTTGACCTCTACAGGTTGGCAATACACTCTTCTTTCCTCTACTACAAAAATGGGCAGCCTCTTTGCCTCTCCTCTAAGTCTTATTGCTACCACAAAACCTAATGTGAGGCTTCCATTCTTGACCTTTTCAGCCATCCTAATTAGGTGAGTTGGTATTTAACAATGTGTTTGTCTTCTTCCTTTGGCCTCTGGCTGTCATTGTTCTCGGTTTCTTTTTCCTCCCTGGCAACCGGCAGCCTTCTTTGCTTCATAATTTGAAAATTAGGGACAGTTTTTTCCCAGTTTTTTCTAAATTTTCTTGTCCCTTGCCTTCACAGACTCATTCAGTGTGATCCGTTCCTGGCATGGCCTATATATTCCTGGACTAATTCAAAGGATGTTGGGACCAGCCTTACTGGTTGAAATAATGGTAATTATCAGTTCTTCCGGTTTTGTTTTGAGGTTTTTCTGAACTTTGACAGAAGAAGTTCTCATTACAGTTTGTTACAGATCTCCCTTTTAATTTGCTGTTTTTTGTTTTTTCTATGTATTTTTTCTAAGTTTGAATATTGGTGTAGGTTTTCAGCTTGCACTGCTGGTTTTAGAATTACTTGACAAATTGCATGCGTCAAACACCAAGTGGCAACCACCTTGAAGGGAGTGCGCCGTCCTGATGAAGACGGCATCAACTGCAGTACAGTTAGATGCTCCATACCGCTGAAACTACTGTTAATTACTAATGTTAGGTTGACTCCAGTCTATTCTGTGGTCCCGAAGCTTGAGTAGTCGATGAACGGCACCCCATTGTCAACTTTGTTCAAATTATTACTGGTCGAATGTATATTGCTGTGATTTTAGTTAATTTTCCGCAGACGCACCTGTGACCACTGGTCCCCTTCTGAGTGATCTCCTTCACTCACTCGGGGCTCCAGGTGATCCAGCTGCGTGCGAGCGGTTTGGACTGTTTAGACGGTTTGCCTCAAAGGGTAGGATAAGCACTTTAATTGCTACGCACTTTACTCTTATACAAATAATCTAATATTTGATATTGACTTATGCAGATGTAATGTGCACTTTTTACCTACTGTTGAAATAATAAAATGATTACAGTTTTTTTTAAAACATGTCTTTTCTGTGTTGATCTGTTGTGCCTGTTTTGGGTTTTCTTTGATTATTGTCTGTTTTTTCCTCATGCATTAAGTTGTATTGTTCCGCTTGACATGACCACTGTTTGAATATTATTTATACTTCCC
This sequence comes from Ambystoma mexicanum, assembly GCF_040938575.1. Lineage (NCBI taxonomy): Eukaryota > Metazoa > Chordata > Amphibia > Caudata > Ambystomatidae > Ambystoma > Ambystoma mexicanum. Next base: position 1,391,553,635 of record NC_090921.1, read on the forward strand.
CCTCTGTCAGCGATGAAGGGGTTACCCATCTTCCATTCTACTGCTACCACAAAACCTGCCTTAGCTTCTAACTGCCACAGTTTCAGCTTCACAGATTCTTGATTAGTTATTATTACAAGCACCCAGCTCCCTTCCCCAGCTTCATGTACACCTTCTTGTCTCCAGGGTTTTCCCCAAAGCTGCAATACCACTCTCCCAGTCTTATATAACTTTGTCACCCTTGTATCAGAGGACTCTGGGGTTGTATCCACTTCATCCACTTCAAGATGAGGTTCAGTTCTTAATTTGGCAGGTTTCCCTTTTGGAAGGTTCTCTTTCCTGGCTTGAGTAATGCGTGTTCTACTTGTGAGTTAAACAACTTTGCAATAATGTTTGTTTAGAATGTTACAAGTGTCAGGGTTCACATCAAAATCAGATTTAGGCATACACAATTTCTCTTTGATGGTAAACTCCAACTTGCTACTTGCGTTCCCTTTAATTCAGACAGCTTTCGTCTTTGACAATTATCAGGAAACACAAGGCTGTGTATGCAACCTCTCTGAAGTGAAATATTCTTGTAACTCTTTGGGAAAGTCTGCCACAACTTATGTGGTTTAATTGTCTAGAATAGTTATGTTTGAAATGGCTAGTGTGGTTCTCCAACATGGAATCCAGTGACAACTCTATTTTGAGTCCCTGCCCCTGCATGGTTTTTCTGCACATGGTATAGTCCTTTTTCCATGTCCTCGGTCCCGCCGCAGCCGTGAATTAGGGTGCCATACTATCCTTTTATAATCCGCTTTAATAATTGTAATTTTATATGCGAGCTACTATACTACGAGGGATATATTGAGCACGAAATAGTTGAGTTTCCATACTGGCATTATTGTTCTGTACATTTTATAGTCATAGTTGCATGACTATGCCCCCGAATTGGCCGTGAATTAAGATTCTAAAAATATAATTCAAGCCAAAACTTGGAGAACATTTATCAGTGATAAATATCAACTGCCTGCTCGATTTGAAAAAGCTAATTATGTAATGCCATCCTACTCATTACTGAAAACACTTAAGTGGTCTGTTTTGGATATTGAATGGGCCATTAATAGACTGTCCAACTTGCGGCACGGGTCCAGATGGCATTCCATCATGTATTTATAGGGCAGATCGAGCATTTTGGGCCGAGATTTTGAAAATTAAGATTGATAACATTATTAGCACAGCAATTCTGGCAGAATCATGGGTCCCTTCAATTTTAATTCCAATCTTTAAAAAAGGTGACCCCACCAAATCAGAAAACTATCGACCAATTTCTTTAATCGATGCCGCAGCTAAGGTTTTTTCAATTCTTATCTTAGCAGATCTTGAAAATATTTGGCATCACATAATATATATTGAAAATTTCAAATAGGCTTTAGACCATCCATGATCACTATGCTGAATGCCAGTCATGGCTCATCTGTTAGCAGGGACAAAATCAAAAGAACTTAGTCCAATATACATAGCTTCGATAGACATGACTGCAGCATTTGATACTGTAGTGCGCAATATTCTATGGTCAAAGATGTCTAAATTAGGCATTCCAGACTACTAGATTTATTGGATTGCAAAATTCCATTATAACACATCGTACAGGATTCAAATTACTCAAGGGGGAGCTGTTACGAACTCTGTAAGGTCATTTCTAGGTCTTAAACAAGGATGCAATCTGGCGGCAACGCTGTTCAATATATAAATGTATGATATGGGTGATATTTGGAAGATCTGTAACACGTTTGTTAGCCGTTTATGCTCCTTAAGGCTACTTTGGATAGCCTTCGCAGATGGCATTGTGTTGTTCGACCTGACCCCGGTAGGCTTGCAAAAGAAGTTGCAGCTTTTTGCTGATTTTTCATTTCATCATAATTTGAAACCAAATTCCACAAAGACCCATATAATGGTGTTCGATGCGTGCAAAAATCTCAAAACATGTGTATGGAAAATCGATGGGGAAGTAACATCGCACCCTCTTGAAATTACTTATCTTGGATGTAGGCTAAGTAACACTTCTTCTATAAAATCATGGGTTGATTACCTACAATCCAAGTCAAGAACATTGCTAAGTCAAATGAAAATTATTTATGCTAAATATTGATTGTACATTTTCTTTGATTCCGTTATTGGAATCTATGGCCTTAAAGGTGAAACCAGTACTTCTATACTCTTTGGATATATGTTTAGTTAGCATTAATACACAGCTTAATATTTTACAAGGGTGTCTATTAAAATCTGCTCTTTGCCTTTCTGCCTCCATCCCCAACTGCATTATTCGTCATGAGTTGGGAATTATATCACTCTCTTGAAAATGGGATTGGAGAGCACTATCTAATTATAGTAAAATTCTTGTTCCATCAGATAATACCCTCTATCAAGACTTGCATCAAACAACAAAGGGCTGTAGTTCACAATCTTTTATGGCCTATAATACAAGGATGCTATTAATTTTGGATGCAATTGGGGTTGAACCGTGTAATTTATATTTGCGTCCTGGTTATGTTGAAAAAAACCTTTTTGAACGTGATTGGTCCATGACCTTAGATGAACTCAGCAAGTACCACACATATAAATAATATGCTAAGTTCACTCGTAAAAGGGATGGCTGTTGCTCCTACTTAGCAATTCTTCCTTGTAAGATCGCATGCACGTATTACATGCATTTTAAAATTAATCAACTGCATACGTTGGAAAGAACAATACACTGGGGTCAACTTAAGGACAGGTGCAAGACTATGACTTGTAGATTTCCAAATTGCTCTGAACCAGAGGAAACGCTAAAACATCTCATACTGGCATGTCCTTACTTCAGTGTACCAAGAACTACCCAGTTAAAGTGATTTTTCAATAGTGACTATGCTGATTACATGGACTCAATGTGGAATCGGATGATCTCGGTCAAAGGAGAACCTTAATTTTTGCTTTAGTTGCATTCTTAAAGCTGATTGAAAATGAAATATCAATTTAGTAAATTATTGTCATTATTTTATTATGAAGTTTGTTTCTTTTAATTGTACTATAATGATTTTTTAATTTTAATTGAAAGTTTGTTTTGTAAGGGTTTATATTAACCATAAACAAATTAAAGATTTTTTTTTTTTAAAAGAAGTGATTCCTGCAAAAAGCTCATTAAAAAAGTGGGTCCCATTGTCAGACGTCAAAACTTTGCATATACTCTACGATGGGAATACCTCTGCACCACAAATTTTGACACTGATTTAGCATCAGAGTGTACACAGGGTCCCGCCTCAAGCAATCTAGAGAATGGACAAATGACAAAGATGAGAAAAGGAAAATAACTGTGAAAACAAAGTGAAAATATTGAGGCTGTGTTCACAATGCCTTAACATTGTTAATAACAGACTGGAATGAACTGTTATTAACAATGTTAAGGCATTGTGAATCACTAACAACACAATGGAAAAGAAGTGGATTAATGAAATGATCAGCTTTTGTAACTTCTTAGTATGTCTATATATCTTTTAGATATTGCATTAGAGAGTGAATGTATGGATGCATGATTAGTAAAATGTATTTTAAGAATTGATTAAATTAAAATACGTCTACGTGTTTTTTATACAAATCTAAATAAAATGAATATAATGATTTGAGCATTACATTCTTCTGACCACCTTCTTCAGTCTCTCTCGTTCTCCTGGTACCATTTTCGTTATATTACATGGTTCTACCTCAAGGTATCAATGAAAGTTGAGGTTCCCACTTTGGGTTTGTTGAAATAAAATCTGACCAAATTGAGTACCATTTCCAAAACAATCAAATGCCTGACATTACAGTAATTGCTGTAGGACAACAAACTGGTGATGGGAACCGCTCGCCCTTCCTTCCAGTTTCAAGTGGCATTCCACACTGGAAGGAAATACCTTGAAATGTCATGCCAATCCCCAATCTGAAAATTCAAGTCATGTAGTCAAAAGTGATGATAAATAAGCTCAAAATTTGGCTGACATTCAGAAAATGAGAGAATAGCTTTTCCTCCCTATTCAGTTAAATGAGAGGAGGGAGCCTGTACTCGCTAGAGTGTGCCTGAATAATGGAAAAAGCTTCATCAGTGAAGCGTTCAGGAAACTCTCAAAAGATCCCACCATTCCCACATTTAAACTGATTGATAAGTGGGAAATGGGCCGTGAAACTCCCAATTCCAAACATCTCCTGCCTAGGAGGTGTATGCTAAAAATGTCCATAGGTGATGAAAACATAGAGCATAATTGTTGGCTTGTGTGAGATGTCCCTGCTGCATTCTATTTAGGCAGTGACATTCTCAATAGGTTTGCAATTAAGTTGGACCTTATAAATTACAAGGCCTGGTCCAGACTGGGGGGCAACCCCATGGGCTTTGTTGATTCTGAAAAGGCATTTCAGTCAGCTCAATTGCTACCGTATGTGGTTGAAGTTCAAATTGGAGAGGAGGTCACCATACCAGGATTGACCCGACAATTCCCACTTGACTTAAAAATTAAGAAAGGACAGAAACTTCAAAATCCAGATGCTTATGTACACCTGAATGCCCATCTTCAACAGCAGGGGTTGGGGTTAAACCCAACATCATTAGTTAACGTAGAACACAACACCATTCCAATATTGGTGGATAACAGCGACCCTAGGAGTATCACTCTGGGCACAGGCACCATTACTGGAATGGCGGTTGATGACCAGCATTTCTCCATTGACTTAAGGAATTCAATTATAGGACCAATTCCCAATGACTGCTATGACTGTGACGATGACATGCCGCCAGAAAGGATCTTCACCTGGCAAGGGGTGAATTTCCTGGTTTACTCTTCCTGCCCTTACAGTGGGGGGGGAGTGACCTGTGACATCAGGAAGTATGAGGTGATATTCCAGGTCCACAATGACTGCCTCTCCTACCTGAAACCCTCTGTCCAGGTTAACACCCTCACCAGAGATCTCTCTACACAGCTGGAAGAGGCTGCTGAGATTGTGAAACCTGAGGTCTTTCCAGGCTTCAGACATATGGTTGAAGAACAGGTCAACCTCACTGATGCCTGTGAGACCGAGGAACAAAAGCAAAGTTGAAACAGGTGTTTTTAGATTTTCAAGATATCTTTGCTGTGGACTCTGACGACTGCAGTCGGACCGAGATACCTCAATTCCCAAGGACCCTGGAATGACTCCTGTATTCATGAAGCAATATCGCTAGTCTCTCGCGTATATGGAGTCCCATACAGAAATTATATAAAACCTAGAGTCCCGTGAGATAATTCGCCCAGTCCACAGTACCTTTAATAATCCGGTACTGGGGATTTTAAACCAAATGGCCAATGGAGATTTTGCGCAGACCTTGAGGAGCTGAACAAATGGGTCCACATGTCCTGATGGCCTCTTCCCTACATTGACCAGGGACTGGCCCAGATACGGGAGTCAAAGGTGTACACCACCATTGACCTGACCAATGCATACTGGACAGTACCCGTCTATAGGGAGGACCAGTACAATCTGGCCTTTACCTTTGGGGGGCAGCAGTACACATGGACCTGGTCTCCGTTCAGATACATAATCTCCGGCAATTAATTCAACATCTTCCTACACAAGGCCATGCTCGACTTGGGTGAAAGGGGTAACCTGGCCTATGTGGATGATGTCCTAATTTAAAGCTCAACTGTGGAGGAACACATAGTAGCAATCTGCTATGTTCTGACCCATTTGAGGGTTGCCGGAGAAAAACTGTCCTTCCAGAAGGCACAGTGGTGTAGGACCCGTGTTAACTTCTTGGGACATGAACTAACCCCTGAGGGTTTCTTTCCTCAGGCGAAGATAGTGGAATCACTACTAAAACTCAAAAAACCCACAACTCTGCGTTAACTAAGAAGCGTTCTTGGACTAACTAACTACAGTAGGCGGTTCATTGAGGATTAAGCAGAGGTCATTAGACCTCTGGTCCATCTGTTGAAGGGGGGGTCAAGTGGGAGTGGGGTCCAGAAAAGGGCGAGGCAGTAAAACAACTCAAAAGAAGTCTCTTACAAGTGCCTTGTCTAGCTTACCCTGTCAAAAACAAGGAGTTCTTCTTGGAGACAAGGTTTTCGAATACATGCTTAACAGCAGTATTATATCAAGAGCATGACAAGGTCAATAAAGTCATCTCCTATGCAAGTAAGAGTTTATCCTCTGTGGAGGAAAAATTCAATGATTGTGAGAATGCACTCCTGATAACAGTGTGAACATTGAAAAATTACTGCACGTTTATCCAGAGGGGGGCTCATCATAGTGGAGACTCCACACCAGCCTTTGCAATATCTCCAAAGTGGCAGAATCCGTGCCAGAAATGTAAGCAATTCCAGAATTACTTCCTGGATTCTGTCCATGCAAGGCTTGAAGGTCTATGAATAAGACACATGCAAGGGGATGCCCACAGTTTATGTGGACGGGTGCTCATACCATGTTGACAACAAAGGGGAAAAGGAACTGGTGGCCGGCGTTGGGAATGACTGGGTGGATGATGCCCCGGAGTCCTCTGCTGGGTACAAAATCGCTGATTTAATTATGGCACAAAAATGGGATCCGATTATAGGGAAACACAGTGAGGACCCCATGAACTTTCCTCTGCCGGAAACCGATTACATTGGGAAAGAGGACCTCAGGGTGTTGATGAAGTTTCCCAAAAGGTTCCAAATCCAAGACGGTTTGTTGGTAAGGAGATCCATCGCTGAATGGGGTACCTACCCCATACCGACGCCTGATGCTAAGTCACACCCATGACGCAGCCACAGCTGGTCATCGGGGGTTTCACACTACTTTAGAAATCTTGCGGGAGGTTGCATACTGGCTAGATTTGGGGCAGGACCTCAACCAATATTTGAAGAGGTTTCTTGTGTGTGTAAAATTTCAACCAACTTCATTCACACACTGTGCTCCCCTCTAGAAGTAGATTTCATCAGGCCCATGATTGGATGCTCTAGGGGGAACAAGTACATGTTAACATTAACATGCTTCTTTACCAAATGGGTGGAATGTCTCCCGGCCCCAAATTGCAAAGCAGAAACTGCAGCTTCCCTGATGATCAACCACATCTTCTTGCAATTTGGCCTTCCCCAAAGGAGTGAGTCTGACCGAGGAAGTCACTTCACCAGCGAGGTGATGACAAAGATGTGGGAGATACTTGGGGTAAAAAGAAAACTCCATATTGCATACCGCTATTCTCTAGTGGTGTAGTTGAGAGGTACAATAAAACCATTGTGAGCATCCTCAAGAAATTTGTGGCAGATTCTGGGCCAAGTTGGGACATCCAATTACCGATTGTCCTGATGACCATCAGATCTACACCATCTTCTGTGACCCAAATGTCTCCATTTGAGCTAATGACTGGACGAAGGATAGTGCTACCTCAGCATCTGCTCTATAGAACACAAGAGCAGCCACTGATAAAAGTCTCCACAACACATGAATATGTTGAGCATCTAAGAAAACACCCTCCGCATGCTTTTGCGTACGCTCAGCAGAATCTGGGGAATTCGGCAGAGGGGATGAAAACCCACTATGACTTAAAAACAACTAAAAAAGAGTACCAAGTAGGAGAGAGGGTCTACTTGTACAAAAGTCCGAAGAACCAGACTAAGGAGAGAAAATTCCTCCCCTTCTGGTGCGGTCCCTTTGAAATTGTGGACAAAATTTCACCTGTCGCCTACAGAAACTGCATCCCCAAAGCAGAGCTGTCAGAAAAGAAATGGGTCCACATCAATCAGTTAAAAAGTTGTCACCCCAGACATACTTTGCAGCTGATTGATGAGCTAAAGGAAAATCAAACAGAGGAGACATCTGAAGAATGAAAAGAAAAAAAGCAGAAGGGAGTATGTAGGTCCATGGGTATATCTATATAACAGAACAACAAAAACTGCATTTCACCAATCATCCAAAAACAGCTGTGCTTTTGTCAGCTAAGCACATGTGGGGTGAGATTTGAACACAGCCACCCCAAGAATGGCTGAATTTTGTTTCCTTCATGTGAATCCGGAGAGAATAACTTAAAGGCAGAATGGCTTTGCATTTCTGTTCTGTCATTTCAAAAACTCAAGGCTGCACAAGAAAATGTCTTGCATTCCAGATTGCATCACACTTGTGCCTTCTTTCATTTCCAACATCACACAGTTTTGTCTATTTAAACACAGCCCTGACTTGTATTGCTGTGAAAAGAGGAAAATAATATGAGTCCGGGAAACCCAAAGGAAAACCACCAAACACCGGTTACAAAGGAACATACAAAGTACTTCATTTTAAGGTCAAGCAATGACAAATTCAATGACATATCAGATAGCTATCGGCCCTCAGTACAACACAACAAACTTCAACGGGGTTCGATGTATTCAGTGAGAGACTGTACATTGGGACATTCAGGCTTTTATACATTTCTCCAGCCTGTCATCCAACCCCTTCGCGGGGTATTACTGGTCTAGGGTCTCTGCCAGGTCAATTCTAATTTATTCATTAGTATGTGCATAGATCAACTTGGCGTAGGCCAATATACATACAATCGTTACAATAGGAGGCACAATTTAATATCCAGTTTGACAAACACTCCTTTTGGCCTATGCCAAGTGCTAAGACTACTTCTGATCTCCTTGCAAGTAACTCCATACGTCATCGTCCATACACCCTGAATCGCCGTCAGAGATATCTGTGGCCATCAGGTCGTTCACTAAGATCTCTTTTAACACATACTCTTTGGAAGTTTTATCCGGGGCATATACTTTGTATCCTATCGTACCTATCGCCTGAGCACAACATCCCCCTAATATCGAACATATACTAGGCAGACATTGGATACAACAACAAAGGAATAGCAGAACTCCCGAAATTATCAATAAAACTGAAAGTACCTTCCAACCCCAAGATCGCAAGAAATCCCAAAACCAAGCATTAAGATTCCAGTTCCCCTCGAGGACATGCACTTCTGAGCTAAAGACGTGCAAATTCTAAATTGCTTTGAAAATGGTTGGGGAGGAGTCTGGTACAAAAACATAGCAAGCGGACCCCACTAATTTACATACTCCACCACCTTCAGCCAGAATGTCATCTAATGCCATCCGGTTCTGGAGTGCTACTAATCTTATCACTTTCTGCTCTAATGTCATGTTATAGAGTATATCTGTGGTCCGGTTGATGGTTCTCTCCAGTACTCTCGCTAGTCTCCTGATGTCTTCGGAATGTGCTATCTGCCCCCAAAATGCCACAACTGATTTCGCTATATCTCCCATCACTTGTGCGGGGGTATCACCATTCTCGTCCCATCGTGGACGAGCCTTTGAAACTTCCAAACAGGATTCCTAAATAACAGGTTCCCTGGCAATCCCTGGGCAACCATGGAAATGCTACATTACCGCAAACGAAATAGACAGGTTCGCCCACATACAAAGGTCTGTTTTCCCCAGTCAAATTTGCAACGTTGGCACAGCCCTTAAAATCTCCCATTGACCAGGTACCATTCCTTTGTATGCAGAAAGAAACTGAATCGGGGCTATGGTTAACAGAGTAAGAAGGAGGCACGGCATCCTTATTGCCTATCAGAGCCATTTTAAAGGAAACTAAAGATTGGAAAGGACAGGATAGTCTATCAGAAAGCCTAATCGAAGCAACGTTGGGTTTGCTCCTATTTGTGAAAAGCGAGCATCCCAGGGGAGTCAGAACACGTTTCTCAAAATTATTCAAATTAGTTCCATCAAAGTTCCCCGAACTCTAAGAGAAGCATAGCAAGCAGTTGTCAACGGTAAAGGATGAATATACCAACCTAGCCCCTTATCCCTGTGTTGCGGTAAATGTGAACAGAACCAACAATTGGTTTTGTTAAAAATGGCATGTGTCGAATTCATAATCAGCATCATAGTATTATTGTGATACTTCTGTCTATGCTGAGAGTCCTTAGGTGACAGAGTATGCAGGTGTACAAAAGGAGTAAAAACAGTAGGTGAAATTTCAGTTGGCAAAAGAGGCTCTAGAGGATAAATCTCCTCAACGTACCAGAATCCTAAAGCAGTTACTATAAAAACCCCAATTATTATCATCAAAACACAGCAATACATTTTCGGGGCCCAGGCAAATTGTTCATTGTCCAAGTTCGTCACCCCTTTATTTACAAGTCCAATACGGGCAGTAGCGGTGGCAGGCATCGTAGTCTTCGGATGGAAACCCCAATGTTTGTTGCTGGTGACCCCCCGGTCGCGCGGCTTCTTAGTCCTTCCCCAACCCTAGCCGTCAGAACCCCCTTTCTCAAATTTGGGCAAAAGCAAGCCCTTGATGATCCTTTCCTTCTTTTGAATGCACAGTCGAACCGTGCGGTAGGTCTATTTTCTCTGTCGAAGATTAGATTAGATCTGGTGGTTCCCGGTACTGTTTGATCCAGAAATAAGGTAACGTCACTCTCTGAGGGAAGCAATTTATCAGAGGCAATGGAAGTTGCAGAATTCGAAGCAATGGTTTCCGGAAATGACTTTTCCAAAGAGTGTGGAGACAAAATGGGCGATTCCCCAAGCCCCACGGGCTCAGAGAGATTCTCCGACTCACTCACAGTGCTATTTGCTGCTTCAGGATCATCGATTGCAGCGTTAGCGAGGGGTTCTGTTTCTTCTGTAACGTGCAGCGTCGGGTGAGGAAGTTTCTTGACATGCGTCGCATGTATCCAGTTCTTCTTTCCAGTCACCCGCACTGCCGTTTGGGTGACTAACAAGACCTGGAATGGCCCCGCCAGCGAGGCGCAAGGCAAGAAGACCGCTCGTATGCTCTCACCAGGACCCAGCTTCCAGGCCAGATGTTGTGTCCTGGGCCCTCATAACATACAGGTAAAGCTGATCGTACCTGATGATAAATGAAATACAGATTTTTAGTCAACTGGTTACAGTAGTGTCATGCCCGCACCGCTGGCGCACGCATTGGCAACCATCATGGACTACTTGGTACTCATTTATCCTCCTAATACTCCTTGCACAACTCCTTTTCACGCTTTGGTCTTTTATTTCCATTTGCTCAACTTTGGTTCTTTCTTATTTTATTCAATTAACTAAATTTACCATAATGCACCTGGCTGCAGTCCTCAATTCCTGGCTATTCTCATTCATCGTTATTGGGACCACAATCCCCAGAAGCCCTAGCGGCCAGTGCTGCTTCCACCTGCTCAGGACCAGAGAGGGAGGAGGCAGATTGTCTTCAGGTGTGCTGCTACAGGTGCTGTCAATTAGCCTGCCTCAGAACAGGGCAGGGCTGTATATAAGCAGCTGCCTGCAGGAGCACAATGTCTTGCATCTTGAGATCTCCCCGCTCCTGTTTGCCTAGACCCGCTTCTTTGTATGCTGTTCCTGTTGCTGCATTATCCTGTTTTGATCCAGTGCCCTTTCTGGGCTCCCTGCCCTGCAGCCTGCCTCACTCCGGCTGTCTCCGGTCCTTGTCCTCTGGGCTCCCTGCCCTGCAGCCTGCCTCACTCCGGCTGCCTACGGTCCTTGTCCTCTGGGCTCCCTGCCCTGCAGCCTGCCTCACTCCGGCTGCCTACAGTCCTTGTCCTCTGGGCTCCCTGCCTACAGCCTGCCTTACTCTGGCTGCCTACAGCCCTTGTCCACTGGGCTCCCTATCTTGCAGCTTGCAACCCTCTGCTGTCTCCAAGCCCTTGTCCTCTGGGCTCCCTACCTTGCATCCTGCACCTCTTCGCTGCCTACAGCCCTTGTCCTCTGGGCTCATTTCTTGCTGCCAGCTCCCTCCGCTGCCTACTGCCTGTGTCCTCTGGGCTCCTTCCTGGCAGCCTGTCTCCCTCCGCTCCCTACAGCCCTTGTCCTCTGGGCTCCCTGCCTTGCAGCTTGCTACACTCCTCTGCCTTACAGCCTGTATTACACTTAGCTACCTACGGCCCTGATCCTCTGGGCTCCCTACTTCGCGGCCCTATTCTTTTGGGCTCTCTGTCTGTCGCCTACTACTAATCTCTCTCTATCCTGTTCTTCTGGACTCCCTGCCTTGCAGCCTACTACAGACCTCCGCAGTCCACTACAGTTTGCCTGCACCTAGTGCCACTCTTGACTGCAGACCTGCTTCCTACTTTGCAGCCCTTCTGTTTTCCTGACTGCTGCTCCCTTGTTCTCTTCCTAGAGTCCTCTATACTCTAACTGCCTTTCCTTCATTTCCTTCTGCTAGATTGCTCATTGACTTCCTTTTCGCGGGATATATCTGTTCTTGTCTTCTCATGTGTCTTATGTAATCCCTTTGTACAGAGCTTGCCTGTTGGTTTCCGGCAGGCAACCTCTGCCCCTTCCTTTGTCCTGTTTTAGTGTTACAGACACCCACTGCTGTTGTTCCCAGCCATGAGCATACTGCGTGGGCCTCTGTGATAGCAATCTGTGCAGAAGGCTGGAGTTTCCTAAGGTTCGTGGAACACTCTTTCCCATTTCAGCATACACCCCAAGAGGGAATCCAGTTTGTTTGTACCTTTTGTATCTTTTGCCCCTTTTGGCTCACAGCTACAGTTTCATACTCTTCTTTCTTGTTGAACTTCCTGCTGTGTGTGCTTATCTGCTACCTTACTTCAGCAGAGCCACCCAAAACCTACCTGGGTACCCTGTGCCACTCTTGACAGAGTGCCATTCTTGACAGAATGCAAGACCAAAAAGATTCTTGTTCCATAGGCAGGAAGGGCACACACAGATCAAAGATGCTTTCTTTTCGGTTCAAGAAACCTCTGCAAAAATCTAAAGTTTTCTTAAGGACTGCAAACAAAAACCATAGTTTAAAAGACAGACTCGCCCTAGTAAACAAAGGTTTACAAGCACAGTACTACACTCACTGGCTCGCTGACCCTTCCATGTGTAACTATTATGACATTTGCAACTATGATCCACAGTCTCTATCTATAGAAGAGCTACAGCAAGAAAATGAATTCCTGCAGATTTTGTCAGCCCAACCAGTGGAAAACACTCATGCGGTTTCTGGCATTTCTTCTGACACTACCTTCGACATTCAGCCGGTATACAAACCTTGTATTCCTTTATCCCAGGCTACCCTGTCTCAGGACCAATGTCGTAACTCTGCTACAGCCAAAGATATTGCACTCATTGTGGCAGACTCTCAACCAGAGTACCCTGTTGCCAATGTGATATGCTCAAGATCAGCTTGGCAAGCTACACAACCTCCCCTGACTGCTGTAAACACTCATTTAACCGGACAAGGCATTCAGTATCCTGAGGTTAGTGCAGCTGGCCCTGGGTACAAAAGACCAATACTGACCATCGGTTGTCTTAATGCTTCCCCAGTAACTACTAACCATGATAACTCTAAGGTCAGTCTTCCTATTGCAACACCCAAATTTTCTGCTGCACCAGATTCTGAAGCTGTAGAACAGGCTAATGGAACATACCTGTTACAAGAACAACTCTTAAGCCTTAAAAGACAAACCGAAGACCTCTATGATGAATTTGTCTATATGCATTATAAGAATCTAGCTAAGGGACACAATTTACCAGACCATCTGACACTATGTCCAACACCCGACATTCTGTCTTTAGAATTTAACAGATTAAGGCCTCTACTGGTAACACAGAAGAGGATACAGACTTACACAGAGCAGTTGGAAGACCTGAACTTGGCATATACATACCAGTCAAAGCTTGACACCGCTCATTCACTTACTAACCACAGTAACACAGGCTGTCGTTCAGATAGTGAAGAATGGACTCCTCCAGTGGGCCAGATCGCTCACATGGCCATTACACCAAAGATCAAGTGCAATCATCTGACTGGACATTCCGCTGAGTCAAAGGATTGTTCCATTCTTGCCCTTGATGTCAGTCCTTTACTCCCACTTACAGCCTCTACTGAAGTGACCAGATCTGAGATGTATTCTGCTTCTATGAACATTGGCACTCCTGACCATGAGTCAGATCCTGAAACATACCCAGTACCTGTCTGGAATCCAACTTTGCCTACTGTCAATACCCCAGATCCATGTATCAACTTGGGCACACAAGACTTTGCAGGCCAGCCTTCGGAAGGCTTACCCTTTCCTGGTCCTACATCCACCATGCTACTTGTTACAAGATCTGCTAGCCCAATCTCTGCTGCTCCCCCTGCTAGTACTCCTGAATCTGCTACTGATGCCTCATCTCAGATCACTCCTACTGCAGTCGAAGCCTGCAAGGACAGTACCTGATGCAAAGCCAGTTAAAGGTTCTCCTATTAAGGCTACAGCTCCGGTAGATCCTGTTGGTGCCTCTGCAGCACCTAAACTACCAGTCACGACGTCATCAGTCTCAGTTGCGTCCCTGTCGGCTGGTGCTCCTGTGACACCTATACTTCCAGCTGTTACAGCATCTGAACTTCCTACTGCCATTCCTGATGTTCCTGCAACATTTGTTATTCCTGAAGTCTCTGTCGCAAATCTTCATGTTGCCATTGCTGCTTCTGACTATTTGGACGAACGTCCTAGAGCAACCAATTCAGCTGAATCTCTGGTTCCACCTTTCAGCACTGTACCATTGCCAGTCCTAAGGAAGACCACTTCTTTCAAAGCAATATATGCCATGGAGTCTGCAGCACATCTCCACAGTTCCTCAGTTCATGTACGCACTGTTGGGTTTTTGGTCCCTAAGAAGCTGTCTTTTCTGAATTATACCTCAAAGGTTTGAAACATTGGTAATGCCTCCTCCCTTCAGGACTCTCACCTTGCAGCATTAAACAGTTTTTGGTGCTTCATGATGTGCCTTTTTGGTATAAGACTCTCTCGCGGTGTGACAGGACTTGGACGTGTTCTTCTTGTTGGTCAGTCTTCAGGGGGCCTGGAGAGGGGCATGGAGAGGGGCATACTGTCATGCCCGTGCCGCTGGCGCACGCATTGGCAACCATCATGGACTACTTGGTACTCATTTATCCTCCTAATACTCCTCGCACAACTCCTTTTCACGCCTTGGTCTTTTATTTCCATTTGCTCAACTTTGGTTCTTTCTTATTTTATTCAATTAACTACATTTACCATAATGCACCTGGCTGCAGTCCTCAATTCCTGGCTATTCTCATTCATCGTTATTGGGACCACAATCCCCAGAAGCCCTAGCGGCCAGTGCTGCTTCCACCTGCTCAGGACCAGAGAGGGAGGAGGCAGATTGTCTTCAGGTGTGCTGCTACAGGTGCTGTCAATTAGCCTGCCTCAGAACAGGGCAGGGCTGTATATAAGCAGCTGCCTGCAGGAGCACAATGTCTTGCATCTTGAGATCTCCCCGCTCCTGTTTGCCTAGACCCGCTTCTTTGTATGCTGTTCCTGTTGCTGCATTATCCTGTTTTGATCCAGTGCCCTTTCTGGGCTCCCTGCCCTGCAGCCTGCCTCACTCCGGCTGTCTCCGGTCCTTGTCCTCTGGGCTCCCTGCCCTGCAGCCTGCCTCACTCCGGCTGCCTACGGTCCTTGTCCTCTGGGCTCCCTGCCCTGCAGCCTGTCTCACTCCGGCTGCCTACAGTCCTTGTCCTCTGGGCTCCCTGCCTACAGCCTGCCTTACTCTGGCTGCCTACAGCCCTTGTCCACTGGGCTCCCTATCTTGCAGCTTGCAACCCTCTGCTGTCTCCAAGCCCTTGTCCTCTGGGCTCCCTACCTTGCATCCTGCACCTCTTCGCTGCCTACAGCCCTTGTCCTCTGGGCTCATTTCTTGCTGCCAGCTCCCTCCGCTGCCTACTGCCTGTGTCCTCTGGGCTCCTTCCTGGCAGCCTGTCTCCCTCCGCTCCCTACAGCCCTTGTCCTCTGGGCTCCCTGCCTTGCAGCTTGCTACACTCCTCTGCCTTACAGCCTGTATTACACTTAGCTACCTACGGCCCTGATCCTCTGGGCTCCCTACTTCGCGGCCCTATTCTTTTGGGCTCTCTGTCTGTCGCCTACTACTAATCTCTCTCTATCCTGTTCTTCTGGACTCCCTGCCTTGAAGCCTACTACAGACCTCCGCAGTCCACTACAGTTTGCCTGCACCTAGTGCCACTCTTGACTGCAGACCTGCTTCCTACTTTGCAGCCCTTCTGTTTTCCTGACTGCTGCTCCCTTGTTCTCTTCCTAGAGTCCTCTATACTCTAACTGCCTTTCCTTCATTTCCTTCTGCTGGATTGCTCATTGACTTCCTTTTCGCTGGATATATCTGTTCTTGTCTTCTCATGTGTCTTATGTAATCCCTTTGTACAGAGCTTGCCTGTTGGTTTCCGGCAGGCAACCTCTGCCCCTTCCTTTGTCCTGTTTTAGTGTTACAGACACCCACTGCTGTTGTTCCCAGCCATGAGCATACTGCGTGGGCCTCTGTGATAGCAATCTGTGCAGAAGGCTGGAGTTTCCTAAGGTTCGTGGAACACTCTTTCCCATTTCAGCATACACCCCAAGAGGGAATCCAGTTTGTTTGTACCTTTTGTATCTTTTGCCCCTTTTGGCTCACAGCTACAGTTTCATACTCTTCTTTCTTGTTGAACTTCCTGCTGTGTGTGCTTATCTGCTACCTTACTTCAGCAGAGCCACCCAAAACCTACCTGGGTACCCTGTGCCACTCTTGACAGAGTGCCATTCTTGACAGAATGCAAGACCAAAAAGATTCTTGTTCCATAGGCAGGAAGGGCACACACAGATCAAAGATGCTTTCTTTTCGGTTCAAGAAACCTCTGCAAAAATCTAAAGTTTTCTTAAGGACTGCAAACAAAAACCATAGTTTAAAAGACAGACTCGCCCTAGTAAACAAAGGTTTACAAGCACAGTACTACACTCACTGGCTCGCTGACCCTTCCATGTGTAACTATTATGACATTTGCAACTATGATCCACAGTCTCTATCTATAGAAGAGCTACAGCAAGAAAATGAATTCCTGCAGATTTTGTCAGCCCAACCAGTGGAAAACACTCATGCGGTTTCTGGCATTTCTTCTGACACTACCTTCGACATTCAGCCGGTATACAAACCTTGTATTCCTTTATCCCAGGCTACCCTGTCTCAGGACCAATGTCGTAACTCTGCTACAGCCAAAGATATTGCACTCATTGTGGCAGACTCTCAACCAGAGTACCCTGTTGCCAATGTGATATGCTCAAGATCAGCTTGGCAAGCTACACAACCTCCCCTGACTGCTGTAAACACTCATTTAACCGGACAAGGCATTCAGTATCCTGAGGTTAGTGCAGCTGGCCCTGGGTACAAAAGACCAATACTGACCATCGGTTGTCTTAATGCTTCCCCAGTAACTACTAACCATGATAACTCTAAGGTCAGTCTTCCTATTGCAACACCCAAATTTTCTGCTGCACCAGATTCTGAAGCTGTAGAACAGGCTAATGGAACATACCTGTTACAAGAACAACTCTTAAGCCTTAAAAGACAAACCGAAGACCTCTATGATGAATTTGTCTATATGCATTATAAGAATCTAGCTAAGGGACACAATTTACCAGACCATCTGACACTATGTCCAACACCCGACATTCTGTCTTTAGAATTTAACAGATTAAGGCCTCTACTGGTAACACAGAAGAGGATACAGACTTACACAGAGCAGTTGGAAGACCTGAACTTGGCATATACATACCAGTCAAAGCTTGACACCGCTCATTCACTTACTAACCACAGTAACACAGGCTGTCGTTCAGATAGTGAAGAATGGACTCCTCCAGTGGGCCAGATCGCTCACATGGCCATTACACCAAAGATCAAGTGCAATCATCTGACTGGACATTCCGCTGAGTCAAAGGATTGTTCCATTCTTGCCCTTGATGTCAGTCCTTTACTCCCACTTACAGCCTCTACTGAAGTGACCAGATCTGAGATGTATTCTGCTTCTATGAACATTGGCACTCCTGACCATGAGTCAGATCCTGAAACATACCCAGTACCTGTCTGGAATCCAACTTTGCCTACTGTCAATACCCCAGATCCATGTATCAACTTGGGCACACAAGACTTTGCAGGCCAGCCTTCGGAAGGCTTACCCTTTCCTGGTCCTACATCCACCATGCTACTTGTTACAAGATCTGCTAGCCCAATCTCTGCTGCTCCCCCTGCTAGTACTCCTGAATCTGCTACTGATGCCTCATCTCAGATCACTCCTACTGCAGTCGAAGCCTGCAAGGACAGTACCTGATGCAAAGCCAGTTAAAGGTTCTCCTATTAAGGCTACAGCTCCGGTAGATCCTGTTGGTGCCTCTGCAGCACCTAAACTACCAGTCACGACGTCATCAGTCTCAGTTGCGTCCCTGTCGGCTGGTGCTCCTGTGACACCTATACTTCCAGCTGTTACAGCATCTGAACTTCCTACTGCCATTCCTGATGTTCCTGCAACATTTGTTATTCCTGAAGTCTCTGTCGCAAATCTTCATGTTGCCATTGCTGCTTCTGACTATTTGGACGAACGTCCTAGAGCAACCAATTCAGCTGAATCTCTGGTTCCACCTTTCAGCACTGTACCATTGCCAGTCCTAAGGAAGACCACTTCTTTCAAAGCAATATATGCCATGGACTCTGCAGCACATCTCCACAGTTCCTCAGTTCATGTACGCACTGTTGGGTTTTTGGTCCCTAAGAAGCTGTCTTTTCTGAATTATACCTCAAAGGTTTGAAACATTGGTAATGCCTCCTCCCTTCAGGACTCTCACCTTGCAGCATTAAACAGTTTTTGGTGCTTCATGATGTGCCTTTTTGGTATAAGACTCTCTCGCGGTGTGACAGGACTTGGACGTGTTCTTCTTGTTGGTCAGTCTTCAGGGGGCCTGGAGAGGGGCATGGAGAGGGGCATACTGTCATGCCCGTGCCGCTGGCGCACGCATTGGCAACCATCATGGACTACTTGGTACTCATTTATCCTCCTAATACTCCTCGCACAACTCCTTTTCACGCCTTGGTCTTTTATTTCCATTTGCTCAACTTTGGTTCTTTCTTATTTTATTCAATTAACTACATTTACCATAATGCACCTGGCTGCAGTCCTCAATTCCTGGCTATTCTCATTCATCGTTATTGGGACCACAATCCCCAGAATCCCTAGCGGCCAGTGCTGCTTCCACCTGCTCAGGACCAGAGAGGGAGGAGGCAGATTGTCTTCAGGTGTGCTGCTACAGGTGCTGTCAATTAGCCTGCCTCAGAACAGGGCAGGACTGTATATAAGCAGCTGCCTGCAGGAGCACAGTGTCTTGCATCTTGAGATCTCCCTGCTTCTGTTTGCCTAGACCTGCTTCTTTGTATGCTGTTCCTGTTGCTGCATTATCCTGTTTTGATCCAGTGCCCTTTCTGGGCTCCCTGCCCTGCAGCCTGCCTCACTCCGGCTGCCTCCGGTCCTTGTCCTCTGGGCTCCCTGCCCTGCAGCCTGCCTCACTCCGGCTGCCTACTGTCCTTGTCCTCTGGGCTCCCTGCCCTGCAGCTTGCCTCACTCCGGCTGCCTACAGTCCTTGTCCTCTGGGCTCCCTGCCTACAGCCTGCCTTACTCTGGCTGCCTACAGCCCTTGTCCACTGGGCTCCCTATCTTGCAGCTTGCAACCCTCTGCTGTCTCAAAGCCCTTGTCCTCTGGGCTCCCTACCTTGCAGCCTGCACCTCTCCGCTGCCTACAGCCCTTGTCCTCTGGGCTCCTTTCTTGCTGCCAGCTCCCTCCACTGCCTACAGCCCATGTCCTCTGGGCTCCTTCCTGGCAGCCTGTCTCCCTCCGCTGCCTACAGGCCTTGTCCTCTGGGCTCCCTGCCTTACAGCTTGCTACACTCCTCTGCCTTACAGCCTGTATTACACTTAGCTACCTACGGCCCTGATCCTCTGGGCTCCCTACTTCACGGTCCTATTCTTTTGGTCTCTCTGTCTGTCGCCTACTACTAATCTCTCTCTATCCTGTTCTTCTGGACTCCCTGCCTTGCAGCCGACTACAGACCTCCGCAGTCCACTACAGTTTGCCTGCACCTAGTGCCACTCTTGACTGCAGACCTGCTTCCTACTTTGCAGCCCTTCTGTTTTCCTGACTGCTGCTCCCTTGTTCTCTTCCTAGAGTCCTCTGTACTCTAACTGCCTTTCCTTCATTTCCTTCTGCTAGATTGCTCATTGACTTCCTTTTCGCTGGATATATCTGTTCTTGTCTTCTCATGTGTCTTATGTAATCCCTTTGTACAGAGCTTGCCTGTTGGTTTCCGGCAGGCAACCTCTGCCCCTTCCCTTGTCCCGTTTTAGTGTTACAGACACCCACTGCTGTTGTTCCCAGCCATGAGCATACAGCGTGGGCCTCTGTGATAGCAATCTGTGCAGAAGGCTGGAGTTTCCTAAGGTTCGTGGAACACTCTTTCCCATTTCAGCATACACCCCAAGAGGGAATCCAGTTTGTTTGTACCTTTTGTATCTTTTGCCCCTTTTGGCTCACAGCTACAGTTTCATACTCTTCTTTCTTGTTGAACTTCCTGCTGTGTGTGCTTATCTGCTACCTTACTTCAGCAGAGCCACCAAAAACCTACCTGGGTACCCTGTGCCACTCTTGACAGAGTGCCATTCTTGACAAGTAGTCTGAAAGCAATACATACTCAACATTTCTCAGTGCTTTAGGTTTCGGAAGACCCCAAATATTGGCAGGTCTCCCCATCACCACCTCAAATGGAGAGAGCCCAGTCTTAGTTTGAGGGGTAGTGCGCATGGCTAAAACACGATCGGTAAGGCGTCCGGCCATTTTAGTTTGGTACCGGCACACGTCTTAGCGAGTTTGTTCTTTAGGATACCGTTATGTCTCTCTACCAATCCGGCACTTTGAGGATGTCTAGCCGCATGAAATCGCTTATCAATATGTAGTGCCGTACATATCTGTAAAATTACAGCAGCAACAAAATGTGGACCATTGTCCGACCAGATGACTCTTGGCAACCCAAACCAGGGAAAGTACTCCTTTATCATAATTTTTGCAGTGGTCATGGGTGTAGCATCTTTGACAGGGAAAGCCTCAACCCATTTACTGAAGGCGCAAATGACCACAAGGACATATTTTAAACTATTGCACTGCTCCATCTCAATAAAATCAAAATGAATCACTTCAAACGGGACAGAAGGAGGCCCAAAGCTACCCCTTGGAGTTACGTCCCTTTTCCCACATTGTGTTGTAGGCAAATCATGCAATTTTGGACATAATGCTGAGCAATTTTCAAAATCTTATCATTTACCCAGACTTTCTCTAACATTTTCGAATCTGTTGAGCACACACATGTGTGGGACCGTGTGCCATAGTGACCATCATGACTATGTAGGCATTAGGATATAACCATTTCCCTTCAACTGTGTCCACCCAACACCCGTCATCATCTAATTTCCCCAAGCCTTCAGCCCATTTCTTAGATTCTTCCATTGTGGCATCAGCTTGGATATCCCGCACAGACCCAATATCCTCGTCCATAACATAGACATCCCTAGTTTCTCTTAGAGCATACATTTCTGTGCGAAGATCTGTGGCAGTTTGTCTGGCTATCTGATCAGCAAAAGCATTCCCTTTTCCTACATGGTCTGTGATCTTGCGATGCGCTGCGCATTTCATGATCGCTAACTGACTAGGGAGCGCAAGCGCCAAGATCAATTGTACTATCAGGGGGCCATGCTGAATCTTGGTCCCATGTGAAGTTAGAAACCCTCTCTCTGACCAAAGTCTCCCAAAGTTGTGAGCCATCCCAAAAGCATACTGACTGTCAGTATATATATTCACTGTTAGCCCTTCGGAAAGCTCACAAGCTCGGGTTAATGCTATAATCTCTGCGGCCTGCGCCGAGTTATGTGTAATTCGCTTGGTCTCTACAACCGCGCTCAATGTAGTGACTGCATAAGCAGCTGTGGATGTACCATCCGGAAGTTTGAAACAGGAGCCATCACAAAATAGCTCCCCTTGCTAATTATCCACAGGAGTGTCCTTAAGATCAATTCTGCCCTTCGTTTCTTGTTCAGTAGTATACAGGCAGTCATGTGAATCATCATCACCGCAAACAGTATTTTGCGGGAAAGGTAGGAGTTCAGCTGGATTAAGAACACAACACCTCCTAATTTATATATAGGGCGCAAACAAATTTAATTCATATCTCGTCATACGTGCAGACGTGAGGTGTTGCGTTTGAGTTTTGTTCAATAGAACATCTACAGAGTGAGGCACCATCAGGGTTAGATCATGGCCTAGGACCATTCCCTCACTCTGTTTTACAGACACGGCAGCAGCAGCGACAGCTCGCAAACATCTTGGCAAAGCGCATGTGACAGGATCAAGGGCGGAAGAGTAGTAACCGCACAGCCTATTCTTCCCTCCATGTTCCTGCGTTAATACAGCCAAAGCACATCCATCACATTCATGCACAAACAACACAAAGGCCTTGTTGTAATTTGGTGTACCCAAAACCGGTGCAGAGCATAATGCAGTCTTGAGAAGCTCAAATGATTGTTGATGTTCCGATTTCCATGGCAATGGTGAAGAAATGCCCTTCTTTGTCAAATCCAACATTGGTTTTTATGACTAGTGAAAAGTTCGGGATCCATAACCTACAGTAAGAAGCCATACCTATTAAGGCTCTGACTTCCTTCTGTGTACTTGGGACAGACATGCCAGAAATGTGTTTTATTCTTTCAGGTGTCAATCTTCTTCCCTCCTTTGACAGGAGGTAGCCTAAATAGGCGACCTCCTGTCAACAATATTGAAACTTTTTAAGCGAAGCTTTGTGACCATGCTTAGCTAGATGGATGAGCAACAATACAGTGCCCTCTTTCCAAGAGCTCTCAGAATCTGCTGCTAAAAGCAAGGCGTCAACGTACTGAAGCAGCGTATAAGTAGGGGGTAATTCAAGAGTATCAAGCTGTTCTTTCAAGGCCCTACTGTAAATGCTAGGACTCTCGGTGTAACCTTGAGGTGCACGAGTAAATGTGAACGAGTGTCCCCCTAAGGTGAACGCGAACAAATATCTACTGTCCTTGTGTATAGGAATACTGAAGAAAGCATTCTTCAGGTCCACAACACTAAAGTAAGCAGCCGTAGCTGGAATCATAGTTAATATCGTCGTCACATCAGGCACAATTGAAAATTGTGGAGCGACAACTCTATTAATGGCACGCAAATCAATTATAAAACGAAACAGAATAGCATTATCACCTTTTTTGTACACGGGTAGGATCGGACTATTGCGCAAACTTCCTGTAATCTCCTCAATCACCCCACGATGCACAAAATCGGAAACAATGCTCTTCAAAGCTCGCTCACCTTCAACCGAGATCTTATACTGCGGAATACGTGGCAGCTTAATACCATGTTTCAAGACTATTCTAACAGGCTCAATCTGTATTGACAACATCATTGTTGTCAGCCGCCCACAAACACTCCGGGACATTACTGAATTCTGGTGGCAAAGGTCTAGTCAAAAACTGAGAGACAGAAAACTGCTGTGGTGAAATCGTCAAACGCACTCCATCAGATGAACAATGAATTACCGCATTTAATTCCTTCAACAGATTCAACCCCAACAAATGCTCTCCACAATTCGAAGTCAAAAGAAAGGGACAATGGTCCGTAAAGGAACCCAAAGAAATAGGTACCGGTGAAGAAACCGGACAAATGACTGGTGTGCCAGAAAACCCTACAGAGACATTGGTTTGCCCTGACAGTGGAATGTTTGGAACCCGAGAATGATCAGTGGAGCACTTATGTGCTCCAGTGTCTATCAAGAACTGATGTTTCCTATTTCCCACTACCATTTCAACGTAGGGACCTTTCTGACTAACGGGAATAGGTGTAGGTTCCAAACCCTGCTTCGGGCAATCCTAACAAAACAGAATATCATCAGAAGGAAGCTCCTCAGAGAGGTAAGCAGCAGAAGGGTGATCGAATATGTTTCTAGTATCCACACTCGAAGTCTGATTGTCCTGTGAAAAAGGTTGCTGAGGATCCTGCGAAAAATGACCTCTACCAGGGACCCCCACCCCGGGGCGACCTCTGGGTCGTCTACCCATACTCCCAAATGTGTTATTCGACCTCTGTCAAAGGACGGGCATTGTGCACGCCAATGACCCTCCTGGCGACAATAGGCACACAGGTTAATGTTCACAGGACCCAAGGGCACATTCCCTTGTGGAACATACTGACCTATAATCTGCGAACTACCCCCTCTCGGGCCTCTAACAATTTGTTGTAACAATACTTTAGTCTTTAAGTCTTCTTTTCTCTTTTCTACTCTATCTTTTTCATTATTGACACGGTTCTCGTAGTACTGAGCCATGTGCAGTACTTCTGATTGGGATTTCGCCTGCCAAGCGCTCTTGGAAGACATAATCTGTGACTGGATTTCAGTCAGTAGTCCACGCACAAATTTGTCCACAAATACCCTTTTCCCAGATTCTGTGTCTAAATCCTGTCCACTGAAGTCCGAGAATACTTGCTCGAACCGGTTAAAGAACTCTGTGGCACCCTCAGATTTTCCTTGGACACAGGCCGTAAGCTTGTCCCAACTAATTCTTTTTTCGGGAATTATAGTTTTTAATTTCGCAATGATTCTGTCAGGCAAAGTGAGTATCACCTGAGGCGGTCTCTCACCAGCTGGCCTTTCCCCGTCAAGCCTAGTTATATTAGCCCACGTATCTCCCAACCCAGGTGCATCATCTATTGTTCTAACTTGCTTCCACAAATCTACAGGCAGGAGTACAGGGAATAACAAGTCAATATCGCCTGGGGTGAACACTGAGGACTGCAAAACGGACTCTATCTCTTTATAGAATCCTGTCGGATTTTTCCTAATGTTGGGAATAGATTGCCTAATAGTGTTCACTTCCTGTCGCGAAAACGGGACGTGAACAAACTGTGATACATAATGTGCAGGAATGTCCACAGCAGCTATACCTGCTGCAGCATTAGCGGCAATCTCAACTTTTGGGACAAATGTCGGAGGTACCTCTCTCATAGGCAGCTGAGATATAGGCAACTCCGAACGCTTACTAAGCAACAGAGCTAAATCGAGTACTAAAGCAGTCGAAGAAGTGTCAAGTGAAAATGCTCTCTTATAAATACCCAGTAACTCTGTGGGACAACTAACCTTCTTCCTCACACATTCATCCTGCAGGTACTCTACCATTACCTGAAGCACCTTCCTCTGCATTTCTAGCGTATATTGACTATATGTGTCATATACCTCAACCAGAGTTATCGATAAATCCGAAATCCATCTAATCGCATCTTTTGTACAAATTTGTGCTTCCTCAGATGCCCATTTACGACACGGAAGAAATAGTTTCTGTACATACATACTCTCCTCTTTGTCATCCTCATTCCGTAACTTCTCTAAATCTCTCCTATACTCAAACAACCTCTCGACATGCTCATGTCCTTTCTCCACAGTATCTCTTGATAGTGCTCAAGTATTCAGATCCCTCAGCCCCTGTGGGAGATCCACATTATTTAATTTACCCCACATTACGCATAAATTAATCCCTAAACCTTCAATAAAAACATTTTTCTCAGGAAAATTATCCATATTAGACAGTGTGGCAAAAACATTAGCTTGATCATCTCTCTCCATATAATGCTTAGCCCATGCAAACAAATCCTGCTTTTTATCTGTAGGGACAGTATTACGAGTAACGACCTTCGACCCCGCACCCCGATCAACTATAGTCGGTACAGAATCACTCGGGAGTGGAGGTGCAGGCAGATTCAATGGAGGTGTTATTACTGGTGCAATGGGAAGAGGTAGTAGAGCAGGCGGAGGAACAACAGCCGGAATAATAGGAGCAACAGGTTGAGCAGGGAGAGCAGGAATAAAAGCAGGAAGAGGCAAAGCAACAGGACAAGGATCATACGCAGAGGCACCAGGCCTTCGCTCATTTAACAATTTGTCGAGAAACTCGTCAGAAACATGAAGGATAGATTTTCTGAATACCGAGTGAGAAAGCCCTATCCATATTCCTAACTGACTCAGACTGTTTGTCCTGATCATATAACAACACCTTTTCAGCGTTTGTTTTATGACGGCGCGCATGTTTTTCCCTAGTCTTAAGCTGCTGCAACGCTTCTTTTTTTCCAATTCTGTAGAACATCAAATGCTGCGGTTCTGGCCTTTTTCTTTAACAAGACCGACTCTAAGTATTCAATACGAGGGATCTCAAAACTACCATTGATTGGCCACTGAAGTTCGGAGGCATGTCTGGTTTGTCTGTGCCAAATATCATTAAATACTAAACTTACAATGCATAGTAAACACCGGCGACCCCTCCTGTGGTGCCGGGCGGCTAAATTCCAAAGAATGTCGATCGCTGCGGAATAATGCCCTAAAGCAGCTAGACAATTTCCCAGGTATTTCTCAGAAACTTGGTGTTACCTGGTCAATAATTGTGTCTGCAGATACAATGCGCCAAATTCAAATTGTCAGGGTTAAATTAAGAGTCGGGTCACGACTCACCTGACCAAACCTAAGGAGGACCGTACGGTTTATCAAAGAACTTACCTAATGAACTTTACCTTGTGTTTGGTGATTTCGGCAAATCTGCCCGCCTCAAAAGTGGACCCTCGTCAAGATGCCGTCTCAGACTGCACGGCTATCGTCCAAGGATCGGATCGTGCAGCGCTGTAGAGGTGTCGCGTCTCGTTCAGTCAGGCCCGTAGTGTCACGCCGTTCGATCCCGGTCCGATAGCATGCCTCAACCTTCAATGGTCCTTCATCAACCTTGAGGGTCCCTATTCGGGCGCCAACTGTGAAAAGAGGAAAATAATATGAGGCCGGGAAACCCAAAGGAAACACACCAAACACTGGTTACAAAGGAACATACAAAGTACTTTATTTTAAGGTCAAGCAATGACAAAGTCAATGACAGGTCAGATAGCTATCGGCCCTCAGTACAACACAACAAACTTCAACGGGGTTGGATGTATTCAGTGAGAGACTGTACATTGGGACATTCAGGCTTTTATACATTTCTCCAGCCTGTCGTCCAACCCCTTTGCGGGTTAACCATTCCATGAATGTATTACTGGTCTAGGGTCTCTGCTAGGTCAATTCTAATTTATTCATTAGTATGTGCATAGATCAGTTCCATTGATACAGGTAATCCATTTACATGCAGGTCAACAGAAGGACAAGGTCTCAGTTCACGACCCTAACAAGTGGCTTGCAGGCAAGTTATATATTAGCTGTACAGAGGTCATGTCGACCAGATTCTGTTCGGAATGGCATCGTCCACCATTTTGATGTACAGGGTGACTCTTACACAGCAAGAGACCCTAAAATGGTGGTTTGATTCAAGATGGCGGCTTATATCAATTTCTAAGGTCAAGACCTTTGCATTGAGAGTTATTCGCATACAGTGTTAAGCAACTTGGCGTAGGCCAATATACATACAATCGTTACAATAGGAGGCACAATTTAATATCCAGTTTGACATTGCAAGTGAATACCATCAAATAAGGCCATCCCTCACTGAACGGCATTGTTTTCATCAAGTAAAGTCCATGTAAAGCAAAAGAATTCTGATTTAAGTCTGCACGGCTTGGATTGACTTTTTGAAATAAATCAACAAACGCAAAGTACTTAAAAGGAGAGATGCTCTCTCTTACATCATGTCAGTTACCAAGAAACTATTTTCAGCACATCTCTGTGTCCAGAAACTGACTAGATATGGAAAGAGCCTTTCGGAAAGTTAATGCAAAAGAAACCACATTTTGTGACAGCAACAGGAGAGAAAAATAACATGTGTAAACCTGCTTTTGCAAAGCAGAAAAATGACATTTGTAAAATTAAATGTGAAATAAGACCGTGACTCGCACAGAAACACAATTTTACATGTGGAGAGAGGGGCTGAAAAAATATGTATATTATGGTTTTTTCTCCAAAAGACGAATCATCCCAGCTAGGCCCAGGAGTTTCTGTCAAACCAGTTTGGCAGAGGGGCCAATGTCACACCTTCCCATGAACAGATGCTGCAAAGGACATGTGCCCTGTTCTCTGGGACCTGATAGTGTGATAATTACAGGTTCCCCAGACTGCCTGGCAAAACTGGCCCCAAGGACAATAAATGGGGGTGAAGCCTTGGATTTTGCCTCATAGGTGTGATTTTCTCTCCATTCATTCCCAGTATCCACAGGAGGACTTCAAAGGGTAGTCATGAAAACCCTTGAGCAAGCCAAGCATGGCAGGAACATTTGGCTGTGGGGGGGTTGAGGATCAGCCATATCTGGGCAAAATTCAGCCCATTGATTTGAAAGAGCTACTGTACATTATGACATTTGTTTCTAAATAAGCAACAATTCGATATTATGCCAGTATTTTATGTGATTTTTGGACAAGTAAAATAAGACTATGGGGGTCATTATGAACTGGGCGGTAAGGGTTAATGGCGCCGGTAATGGTGCTGGTGCCATCAACCCCTTACCGCCCTATTACTAGTCTGCTTGCGGGTCTCGTTAGCACACCAGGGACCTAACAACGGGCCTGTTATTAACGGACCTGTTGTTAGCTCCCTCCCGAATTCCCATAGAGCCCTATGGGGCTCGAATGGGGATGGGTTCCCTTAATGGGGATTTACCGGGTCCTCCAATGTTGTAATGACCCGGTAAGTCCCCATTCAGGGAACCATGACCCGGACCCGAGTTTGGAGGCAGCCCCTATGTATGTCTTCCTGGCATGTGGTGGACTGGAATGGCAGTAAAAAGGCATTTCTGAGTGAAGCATAAATGGTGCAGACATAAAATATGGGGAGAACATGTCAGATACTAGTATGCATATATGTAACCATTTGCAAAATTGTAGATGTTATGTGTCTCTTGAAAACCGCAAAATTGTGTCGAAGGATGATGCAACATTGCACCGAATTGGCGTTCAAACTGGAATATTCCTTGTAAAATATGGGACCCACCTATCTGATTTTTATGATGGTGACATTGTAAATATGGAGTTCTGTTTCATAACTCATTTTGTGAAAAATTAGGCTTGTGAGACAATGGGAGTCATAAAATTACTCATTCATAAACTAAGGCCACTTTCCCTAAACCAATCAGC
Source organism: Ambystoma mexicanum (assembly GCF_040938575.1). Classification (NCBI taxonomy): domain Eukaryota; kingdom Metazoa; phylum Chordata; class Amphibia; order Caudata; family Ambystomatidae; genus Ambystoma; species Ambystoma mexicanum. The sequence continues at coordinate 1,391,582,602 of NC_090921.1, forward strand.
TTGGCAGGAGATGGGGGCATCAGTGCGAGGGGTAAGTACAGGTTACTTCCGCCCATATTGTAAAAATCCTCTGATGTCACTCTGCCTATATAAGCAGGGGTTAGGGGGACACAGGGATATTCAACATTCAAAATCCACCCTGCAAGATTCCAAGACTCCAGAACCAGGTCCAGAGGTAGGTGACCCAGATCCAGGCAGAACCACCTATCCAGAACCAACTATCTAGAACCACCTATCCAGAACCACCTATCCAGAACCACATTCATCCCAATAGTTCAGGGAGAAAGGAGGAAAGGCTGCTGACCCCTTTAGGAGAATCCAGTGACCAGACCTTTTTGCCCAGCTGATTCATCCCACTGTCCACAGTGACCAGACTTTGCCCAGCTGTTCCCCTCCAAGAGAGCCCAGCGGTCCCTGTGACCAGATCTCTTGACCCCGCTGCCTGTGACCAGATCCTAGGCCCCGCTGTCCAGAGACCTGGCTTGCTGTCCAAATTACCCAACTGATAAGTAAGTATCAACCTCACCCCACATCCTAAAACTGCATATCCTGCTCTTTTACCTTGCATTTTGTTCAAATCCCATAAAACCCCATAAAACCCCATAAAAACCCTATTCATTTCCCAAACTGTTAGTATTCTCTTTTGACCCTTTCTCTAGAAGAATCTGTGTTAGTTCATATTTGTTAGCATCTTGCTTTTCTATTTGGTATGCAGCATAAGGTGATTAAAATAGCAAATTAACCCCTTGCATGCAGTGTCTCTCTTTAATAATATAGCCATTAAAATATAGTCTTGGTAAAACTAGCCTGTTTGCATCAAAACCGAATTTGCCCATGTCTTGTGTGCTTTTCTCTAAAAACCGATTTGCCTTTTACCCCATAAAAAACCCACATCACCATCCCATAAGAATGATCCCTTCCCATTAGTATCCTATCTGTTCTGTGACTTTGTACCCATTCCAAACCCGATTTCCGATTTTGATTGCTAAACCCATTTGATTTGGATGTTTGCTTGTTTAAAGTCAGTGAAAAATAAGAAATTGCAATTCTGCCGCGTGGGATTTTTGATGCATTGTTTCAACCCCAAAATCAATTTCCTCACCTGTGTTCACGTTGCTATAGTTCCCTGCCCAGTAGCCTGTCAGCTTCCTTGACTCTTTAGCACAGCCACACAATTTCCCCTCCTATCTATCCCACCGCAAGTGTAAACTGTCCTACAAGTAACAAGTGCTATTGGCGTATGCTATTTTGCTCAATTTTAAGGTTATCAATTTCTTCTGTGACCTCCCATTCTGGAGTGGTGGGTCGAATTTAAAAGCAGATTTTCCCCTCTTCTTGCTGGCTCCTTGCCACTGCTTTCTATCCACACTGAATTTAGTTAGCAGGTGTTTGGGGAGGTGATGCAGGGGGAGTGCATAACATAGGTGCCATCCATGATTGTGAAAAAGAGTGATTACGTTTTCATTTCTGTGTAAAGTTGATGCAGATGATGTCAGCTATTTGAATCAATTGTATTGTGACCCGGGGTGTTTGTTAAGGTGGGTTTGAGACGAGTTGGGTCCCTCTTCAAACCAAGAATCCAGGGTTCAAATAAAAATAAAAGAGCGTGTTTATTGTGCGCCACCTTCAGTGTCAGTGGTAGAAGTCTCTGACCGGACTGTGTGCCATGGCATAAAACCTGTTGCATCCCTTAGGAATCCCCGATCCCAAATCTTATAGGTCCGCTGCGGTTATAAGACAAATCAAGGTAAGTTCTCTATTTGCACCCTAGGTGCAGCAGAAGGGGCAACCAGGCAGGGGAGAGAACAGGGGAGACCCCCTAGAGGTGATCCATCCCAGGGTTAGAGAAGGGACGTCAAATCTCCTCTACTACCAGGCTCAAGGGACCCCTGATGAAGAAACCCAGAAATATAGCAATATATCAAGACCTCAGCACCCGGGGGCAAGTAGTCATGGCACTAGATGTGGAAGATTGATTCCAGCGAAGAAGGGAGCACTCTGAGTTAGGGTACCAAATTTAGGTCAAGTAGGTCATAGTTGGGACTTATGAATTAAAGGAACTCAATCCCACAGACCAGTATGGATCCTGAGGAACCAAAGGAGAAATAAACAGGACAGATGTAAGGATGATCTTCAAGGCAGAAGCACCAGCATCCAGGAGGTTGGTGACAGAGGAACCCAACCTAGATTCCTGGAAAGTTTAGGGAAGCAGGAAGGGGTAGTCAACCAGTAAGAAATAGTCCCTAACAGGGTCAACAGTAGGAGATAAACCAAGGTGTCCCAGAATGCATCTTAGATAGAGCAGCAGCAAGCGACTTGACACTCAAACCAGGAAGGCACCTTGTGGTGCTTAGACTAGAATGCTTTCACTGGGGCACTGCAGCGGCCAGGAACATTCTCCATGAAGGAACAGTCAGACCAGCCTGCTGGAAGAATAGCAGGAAGCTATGTAAAATCCCAGGATGGGATTCCACCAATAGAGAAGGACCATGGTGCAAGGACAAAGGAGCCTGTGCCCAGCTTGAAACACTTGTGTATAGGCGCGTTATAAATGCCATATCATATTATATCATATCATATCAGCTATTATGGCCACATCAGGGTCCTCAGCAAAAGCCTTCCAGGAAATCAGGTACAGGTCTAAGGCATGCACAGGGCCTCCCACTGAAAATACATTCACTCAGAGGCGGTCCTAATCTAGCCCTTGAATCACATCACCGGCAATCACACAAATGTGTCAGTGGCCAGCAAATCTGGCAGGCCCTAAAAATGGCTCTACGCTATTTCAGAGACACCAGTTACCGAGTGTTGATTATGTTTGTGGTATTTTCTTGTTTTTTCTTTTTTCTTTTATTGGGGGTTTCACCAAATAGCCCCCTACTACTCCCTAACGAACCCTTTCCCACCCATCGCCACCCCTAGACACTCTATTTATCCCTATACATACCTGTTTCACTGCCACAAAGTAATTTCAGCAAAGTAAATTGCCACTTAGTAATTGTGTTCTATGAAATAACAGCACATGTTAAAACACACCAAATACACTAGTCCCTCAACAAAAGATGTAGACCAGCAATTTTAGTGTACTTTACATCAGTCCACACCAGTTTAATCCACAACTGAGGGTGACTTTGTGGACTCAGGTTAAGCCTATGTCAGCAGAACTGCAATTTCTGAAAATAATTGTTTGCATGTTGCAAGGCTATCACCGCGCTTGGAACTAATATTCCTCATCCATAGTATTCTATTTGGTAGCAATTAAAGTCCACACATTGGAATCAAAATGTTATTTTCTTTATATTCTTGTCGTGCAGAACAACAATGATATAGCCGACACGTGTTTCGACCTCTGCGGTCGTTCTCAAGGCTATTTGTATCCATAGAAACCATATTAAACCATAGGCACATAGATGGTCATTATCATTTATATCAAAATCAACATGGGAGATGCAATAAAAACAAATCATGATTAGCAGCATGTAGAGAGAAAGCAAATTTTCCAAAACATACCACACAGGTTTTTGAAGGTTGGGAAGTGTAAGCATCCATGGCAATTACGGCACTGGGCAAGAGAAAAAGCATTTCCAATAAACTATGCATTTGGAATTAACATATATTCTCACACAGTTCTAACAACTCGTTATCTTATTCTATAAGTTCATGTGATTAATTGTTAAGTAACATGGTCCATAACCCATCATTGGGGTACATGCTTTTGGTGCAACCTTCTACCAATATTAGGTTGTTTCTGATTCTTAAATCACCATGACCTATTGGTGTTGATTTGGTAAATAAAAGGCATGCTAGAATCCAAATTGTGCGAGGCACCCAAATTGTGCTCCCCTGTATACTTGCCACACGTTGTTGCTTTTCTTACCTTTATCCTATGTTTTAATCTTCAATATCTGTAGTAAGAAATGTATTATTATTAATTGGAGTATTCAGTATGTACTTCTCTGTATATGAGGTCGTATCATTAGTAATAATTTCGCCCACCTCAAATTCTGATCATTATTTGAATCGTGACACGATATCTCTTCTATTGCAGTCAGGAATGTTTTTCGGGTTAGATCCCAGTATCCTAAATAATTTGAAAATATATGTTCACTGACATTGTCTATTGTCATGCTACAAAGAGTGTATTGTAGAGATTACATCAACTCACCTATTAAGTAAGGTTCAATCCCTAGAGTAGCCTCACATCAGCATCGATTAAACCATCCATTCCGTTTCTTCTCGTTTTTGATGCTAGCGGCAAAACAAAATGGTGGCTGCACGTTACGTGATGACGTCACATGCAAAACAGTGCGTGACGTCATACTGTATACAATAAACGTCATCACTTATAGTTCGTTTTGAATCTGACTCTTAAACGAGTCGAATCTCATGTCTGCATTGTAATTACTGGTGCATGCAGCTGCAATCTGAATGCCCTAGTACATGTACTTTGTTTGTAATGTTAATAAGACTATTTAAACGTATGAATAGAAATTAGACTTGGAATTTGTATTACACTTTGTAAAGGCCAATCTAATTTATATGAGGCTCAGTTTTAAGTAATTGTGATAATAATTCCTGCTGAACTATAGCGCAATTATTAGTGTGTGAAAAGAGAGCCTGAAGCTATTAAAGAGGGTGTGACCCTTAGGTCGCACTATTGGTGTTAGGTTGTAAATGACATGTTGCCCCCAATGATTCTGTAAGACATCATAATATATATTAAGTATATTACAATCATAGAAATAGATACATCTCATGATCTGAATTGAGTCCATGTTCTGTAGAACGTAGAAGACAAATTAATTTGGCTTCGATTTTCGATAGTAACAATTCTAAATGACCACCTCTCTTTCCTTTTTTAGCTTTCATGAGACCCAAAAATCTTAAATCATCCATATTATCCATCTGATGTTGGCTTTGCCAATGTATGGCCAGTGGTGTCTTTGGCTCTGTGTTCTTCAAACTTAACAAATGTTCCCTGATGCGTATGCGCAACTGTCTGATAGTACTGCCAACATAATTTGTTCCACAAACACATTGAATTATATAAACAACATAGCATGTTTTACAATTAATGTGGTCTCTGATATTAATTTTGTTGCCTAACTGATCTCTAAAGATTTTACATTTGTCCCAAGCATATTTGCATTCATTACAATGCCCACATTTATAAAAGCCACCTTCACTTTTTAGCCAGCTTTGTGTCTGCGTTTCTGATTTGGTGTTTAAAAAGGATGGACATCCTTTTTTTCTAATGGTTGGCGCTTGCGTGTATGTAAACCTGGGCTTGTCAGTAAGAAAAGGAGTCAAATCTTTATTTAATTTTAGGATATCCCATTGTTTGGCTGCCATTCGATACAAAGTATTGCTTTCTTTGGTGTATTGTGTTATAATTGCAATAGGTTGTGTTTGGGATCTGTCTTTGGTACTCTTATTAACCAATTCTTTTTGTTCGGTGTGTCTATATTTGTTAATTGCAAGATTGATGCTTTTAGGGCTATATCCTCTCTCAAGAAATCTATGTGTAAGGAGCTTGCATTCTGACTTGTAGTCTGAATCTCTGCTGCAATTCCTGCGTGCTCTGTAGAATTCTCCGCCAGGTATGTTATCAATAGTTTTACTTTGATGACAGCTGTCTGCATGTAAAACTGAATTTACTTCCGTTGGTTTGCGATAGGTCGTAGTATGTATAGTATTGTCTGAAATAAAAATATGTAGATCAAGGAAATCTATCTGTAATGGACTGGCATGCCTCGTAAATTTAATACCAAATTTATTGTTGTTAGCATAATGTACAAATTCCTCAAAAGATTTTGAAGTCCCATCCCATATCACAATAATGTCATCTATAAATCTCTTCCAACCTATGATGTTGTTACAAAAAACTGCATGTGTATATATATGTTCCTCTTCATATTGTGACATGAAGATGTTTGCCAGAGAGGGCGCAAATTTAGCACCCATATCTACTCCTCTCTCTTGAAGAAAGGATAGGTCATTAAATAGGCAAATGTTGTTTTTCAGTGTAAAAATTAAAAAGTCTTTCAACATTTCAAGATGCTTCCAATGTGAAACCTAACAATTCCTAAAGGTGAACTCTAGTGCTTTCACTGCTAAATCATGTCCAATGCTAATGTATAGTGCTGTATCATCTAAAGTGGCTAGTAGATAGTGTGTGCGACATTCAATAGATTCTAGAAACTTTAGTACATGTGTGCTATCTCTGATATACGATCAAATTTTCACCACAAAAGGTTTTAGTGCCTCATCTAAATATTGCGAGAGGCCCTCTGTGGCCCATTCTATGCCACTCATAATTGGCCTTACTTCTGGCAGTTGTTGATACGCTTTATGTATTTTTGGTAGAAAATAAATGGTTGGTATTGTGGGATCAGTAACAATTAGAAACTTTTTTTCATCATCCGTAAGAAGTCCCATAGTATGCCATTTAGAGATTAGATTGGCCAACTCAATAACTATATTCTTAGTGGGATTGCTTTTCAGAGTCCTATAGCATGTGGTGTGTTCAAATGATCCATGCCCATTTTTATGTAATCCACTGTATTGAGCACTACTACATTGCCTCCTTTATCTGCTTCTTTGATAGTGATCAAATGATTATTAGACAGGGAATTCTGCGCTTTGTATTCATCTCTGATAAAGTTATGTCTAGATTTGTCAAATTTTTTGACATCGTGATTTAAAGACTTGTCCATTATCCAATGTATATCTTTGATCATGGATTTGTGAAAGATATCAATAACATTATCTAGAGTAGTTTGTGGAGTGAATTTAGATGGGTTTTTTGATTCTTGAATTTCCAAATTTCTTGGATGTACTCCTAAATCCGAACAGATTGAATCCAAGTCTGAATTCCCTTCTGTACATAGTGAGGTCAAAAGTTCAATACTGTTGAGGTCTGCCAAAGTTAGGGTACTCAAATGTTCCTCTGTTATTGATGGTATGAACGTGCAAACTGGGGTTGCAAAAAAAAATGTTCATTTTAATTTACGCACAAATTTAAACAGATCAATTTGAAAATTAACATAATTGGTATTTATTGTTGGTGCAAAAGAAAGTCCCTTATTGAGTATGGCAATCTCAACTCTTGTCAAATTATGATCTGATAAATTCACAACTAAATCTGGTGTTGTTGGCGTGCTAATCTCTTCTTGGAGGTTGATCTCGTTAAAATTCCTGGTCGGCCTGTGTCCTCTTCTGAGCCGCCTGCACTTCCCCCCCGCCGTCCCCTTGTGTGGTGTTGGCCATTGGAGTAGATGTTCCTGGCGGGGTTTGAAATCTGACTTGTTTTTGGAGAAACATTCTCTGATCTCCTTTTCTGTGCCTCCGTATCTCTTCTAAAAAAGTAAAGCCACATTGGTTGGCTGGTTCAGATTCATCTGCTGTATCAGTTGGAGAATCTAGATTTGCATTGTCTCGAATCTCCTCCTCTGAATCAGGGTCAGAGCTAGCAGGAGTGGTGTAATTTGAACTGGATTTTGATTTGGGGCCACTGTTGTCATATTTTGTCTGAAAAGTGTAAATTCTTGTCATGATGCCTACCCCTGGGGACCCAGACCACGTCCAGCAACCCCGGAAGCAGGCATCAAGTTATCCTAAGCACGCCCAACAACCCCTGCTAGGGGCTATTTGGGTCCAGTCCTGGCGCCTGTGGCGCCAGGCTCATATGGAGAGTCAGTCCTGGCGCCATAGGTGCCAGGCTCATAGATTAAAACTTACCTGATGCAGACCATGCTGCAAACTTACCTGATGCAGACCATGTGCAAGAGCTCCAAGCCAAAAGAGGCTTGGAAGGGACTACTTTACTTAGGGACTATTTTTTACTCGGGCGGGGCTGGGGAGGAATACTTACCTGGGACTACTTTGGATAATTTTAAACCACGCCCGAAGAGCAGCACACGCTTTGCGTTATTCTGCATCCAGCAGCGTAACGCTCACCGTGCCTGCAAGTCTGCATCCAGCCTTCTGCCACGCCCGCCTCGAGTTTGGAGCTCCTAGAAAAAGGGAGAAAGAAGGAGAAAAGGTTAGAACAAGAGCAATACCTTTAATCCTTACCTGAATTCCCGATCCATCGCGCCTTCGAGCTGGAAGAAAGAAGTTATTTTATGCGCATCGCCCTGCCTGCTGCAGCGCCGCGCTGAACTCACCGGCCTTCGCAGCATCTTCACATTCCACCGCATCCTCCTGTATGTTCCCGCCCCACTCCGGCACCTAAGGAGAAGACAAGAACAGCAAGGTGAGCCAAGGGAATACACAGAGGAATATTAGTTACCCTCCCATAGACTTACCTGACTTTACCACCGGGGGTACTATTCCTCTTCACGGGTCGGCGCAGCTTCCACTGCATCTTCGCCGAACCCCGGCCCCTAAGGGGAAACAAAAGGACAGCAAGGTGAAACAAAGGAACTAACAAGGGGAACCCTCCTCACCACAATAGACTTACCTGATTTTACCGCCGGAGGTATTATTCCCCAAGACTTCATACTTTCTCTCAGCGCCTGAATAAGGGAGAAAGCAACAGGTTACATATTGACATTATTTTACGAACTGTGTTGTAAAATACAAATCCTTACCAGAATACTACCGGTTGCCACGAGGAACTCTTCATTAGGGTCAAGCTGCAACCTGCAAGGAATCGGACAAGAGTGAAAGTCAGGCATTTGAACTCTTACGAACTTTATACTTACGGCGTCTTGCCGGGAATCTCGGAGTCAATATTGTTCTGGAACTCACCAATTCCTTTGAGCCAGTGAAGCAACTGGTTATCAACGCGCCCCTGCGCTCAATGCAGGATGGAGAGCTCATCTTTTCAAACCATCAGGTGAGACTATAAGAGGGGACATCAAAGGTGATCTGTGGGGAGAACAGCGGGGGTGAGGGGATTTACGCTCAACTCCACGGTTGGTTAATTCCCTTTCTCCATTTGCAGAAGAATATTCCTACGGGCCAAGCAAACAAAACTAGTTGGGCCAGTCCAGTCCGTCATCTCGGCCCTACACGTCAAATTGGTGGAGACCGCAGCTGTCCAGTTCCGATCAACGCCTCTGTGGGAGCCAGGTGAGCGTAACAATTCTATCAAGTCTATAGTCCTTATCATCCCTGAAAAACTTTCTGAACTTTCTCATTTTAATCTCATCTTGGAATTCACGGAGGATCTCATTCATTTTCTCGTAGTTTTTTTGTTTGGTTGTTTCTGCATTGCTCGTGTTCTTTATTTCCTCCTTAACTTGGTTAATCTGTTCTAAAACTCTAGTATGTTCTCTAGTAGCATGCATGATCAATAGTTCCAACATATTTTTGGAACTGGAACTTAAGTTATGTTCCCATTTCTCTGCTAAATCTGCATCATCTTTATCAAAATTTGGAAAAATGAGGATCGCTAGACCACGAGGAACAATATTATTTTCCAAATAGTTAGCTAGCGATGCTTGTTTCCAATATTTATTTGTTTCTTTTTTGGAAAGTCTTTCCAATCTAATAAATGTTTGCTTCAATGTCTCTAGCGAATCATAATTACTCTTAAATGGATTTGCCGTGCTGCCTCTTGGTGCAAAGAGTGTGGCCCTGTCTTCATCCCTATGTAGCATATAATCTGTCATATTTGCCGATGGTTGTCAGCTCGCACAGTATTGTATCCAGTAAACAGACTAATACTTGTAGTGGATAGATACTTGGTACTGTGCGCTATTCACCCGGCCTATTCAATTATTATAATTGACAAGTGTAAAACATCCAGCTGTGGGAGTCTCACAAACTGAGAATCCTCCACAAAAGATTCATCCTATAATGACAATAATTGTTTGCATGTTGCAAGTCTATCACAGCACTTGGAACTAATATTCCTCATCCATAGTATTCTATTTGGTAGAAATTAAAGTCCATACATTGGAATCAAAATGTTGTTTTCTTTATATTCTTGTCGTGCAGAACAACAATGATATAGCCGACACGTGTTTCGACCTCTGCGGTCGTTCTCAAGGCTATTTGTATCCATAGCAACCATATCAAACCATAAGCGCATAGATGATCATTATCATTTATATCAAAATCAGCATGGGAGATGCAATAAAAACAAATCATGATTAGCAGCATGTAGTGAGAAAGCAAATTTTCCAAAACATACCACACAGGTTGTTGAAGGTTGGGAAGTGTAAGCATCCATGGCAATTACGGAGCCGGGCAAGAGAAAAAGCATTTCCAATTAACTATGCATTTGGAATTAACATATATTCTCAGACAGTTTTAAGTACCAGTAATTACAATGCAGACATGAGATTCGACTTGTTTAAGAGTCAGATTCAAAACGAACTATAAGTGATGATGTTTATTGTTTACAGTATGACATCACGCGCTGTTTTGCCCGTGACATCATCATGTAACGTGCAGCCACCATTTTGTTTTGCCGCTAGTATCCAAAACGAGAAGAAACAGAATGGACGGTTTAATCGATGCTGATGTGAGGCTACTCTAGGGATTGAACCTTACTTAATAGGTGAGTTGAAGTAATCTCTACAATACACTCTTTGTAGCATGACAATAGACAATGTCAGTGAACATATATTTTCGAATTATTTAGGATACTGGGATCTAACCCGAAAAACATTCCTGACTGCAATAGAAGAGATATCGTGTCACGATTCAAATAATGATCAGAATTTGAGGTGGGCGAAATTATTACTAATGATACGACCTCATATACAGAGAAGTACATACTGAATACTCCAATTAATAATAATACATTTTTTACTGCAGATATTGAAGATTAAAACATCGGATAAAGGTAAGAAAAGCAACAACGTTGTGGCCAGTATACAGGGGAGCACAATTTGGGTGCCTCGCACAATTTGGATTCTAGCATGCCTTTTCTTTACCAAATCAACACCAATAGGTCATGGTGATTTAAGAATCAGAAACAACCTAATATTGGTAGAAGGTTGCACCAAACGCATGTACCCCAATGATGGGTTATGGACCACGTTACTTAACAATTAATCACATTAACTTATAGAATAAGATAACGAGTTGTTAGAACTGTGTGAGAATATATGTTTATTCCAAATGCATAGTTAATTGGAAATGCTTTTCCTCTTGCCCAGTGCCGTAATTGCCATGGATGCTTAGACTTCCCAACCTTCAACAACCTGTGTGGTATGTTTTGGAAAATTTGCTTTCTCACTACATGCTGCTAATCATGATTTGCTTTTATTGCATCTCCCATGCTGATTTTGATATAAATGATAATGATCATCTATGTGCTTATGGTTTAATATGGTTGCTATGGATACAAATAGCCTTGAGAACGACCGCAGAGGTCGAAACACGTGTCGGCTATATCATTGTTGTTCTGCACGACAAGAATATAAAGAAAACAACATTTTGATTCCAATGTGTGGACTTTAATTGATACCAAATAGAATACTATGGATGAGGAATATTAGTTCCAAGCGCGGTGATAGCCTTGCAACATGCAAACAATTAGTCATTATAGGATGAATCTTTTGTGGAGGATTCTCAGTTTGTGAGACTCCCGCAGCTGGATGTTTTACACTTGTCAATTATAATAATTGAATAGGCCGGGTGAATAGCGCACAGGACCAAGTATCTATGCACTACAAGTCGAACTGCAATTTCTGCCATGTGTTGGGGATGGCACCAAAACAAAATGGCCGCGATCAGGGCTTAAAAAATGCATTAGTACCCCAATGGCTACCATACAGGTGCATTGGTTTGCTAATGGGGTAAATGCACTATACCCCTCGTTTTAGACAAAACTAAATCAGAGCTGCCACTTGCCTATTTCAAAGCACACTTTTAGAGTGTCAGAAGTACTTTGGGACTTGGACTTAAAAAGCACCCATGATCTGGTAGCCATATGGGTTACTATGGGCAACACACCAGAAAGAGGGTTGCTGTGGCAGCGGGACTACAGTAGACACCCCCAGGCCTCAAAAGAAAAGTGAATAGCATTCACAGAACTTCGGTTGCTGTGGGATTGAAAAGTATTTTTTTCAGAATTGCCTACTAACCGAGTACATAGGGTGGCGGAAAGTAAAGACAACACACCCATACTTAAGCTTCCTAGACCTGGGCCGATGGCCCTACCTTGATTTAAGGGCTGTGACGACGGAGTTCGAGGCGTGAGCGCTGCAGGGAGGGTTGACAAGGTTTATATCCCCTTAACGCCTGGTACGGCCAGAGGGTCAGATCAGCAGAGCTATTACAACCCGCTTTTGGTGTTAAAATTAACATCCGTGTGCACAGGCCTGTATATTGTGAATGATTTTGGCCGTGCGGTTCAGGACATTTGCTGCAGGCGCGCTCCGCATTGCCAAAGGTAGCCTTGGGATGCGGTTTTATGGCCAATCTGCGGGCTGGTCGAGTGTCTGGGCTATACCATCTTTTATAAGTTGTAGATTGTCCAGTGACAGGACTGTGCGAGCGTTCCAAAAGTTAGAAGTGAAATTGCTTCCAGTCGAGAGGCGGCACGATTTGATCTGCTGTTTCATTAGGACAAACTGGCCACTCGTGAAATCGAAATCGAAAGGGCAAGAGTTATTATACTTCCGTGGAAACGCCTATGCAGAATACATAACCGAGAATTGGAAACGGGGAACCACTTATTATGAAATTGTCCAACACCAGGCTCTGGAAGCTGATTAATTGTATCGAAATGGTTTGACCAGAGAGCAACAAAACAAAACAAAACAAAACAAAACAATGAAGCAAGCTGCCTATTAATGAATGCGCAAACTAATGGCAGTTTTTCAGATAGCCACAGGTTTTAGAAAATCTTTATTCAGAAACAGATGCGCTGCAAACTCAACCGTGGTTATTGTTTTTTTTTCAAATATATAAGTATTAACTGCAGAAAGTGTAAAGCATTTGGGCAGTTTCTTAATATTATTTTAGAGGTGATTTTCAAATAGGTATATGCTTATGTTCATTTTATTACTTTTTGAAATATATATATTTTTATTGTATTGTTTATATTTTTTTGTATTCATTCCGAAAATAACAATTTATAATGGTAAAGTGCGCTGCAGATAATGGTCAGAGGTCATGACGTCAGGGCCCTTTTAAGGGATTGTGGGGCCCTCCTTCCTAGGCATTTTAAAGCAAGGGCATCTGAGTGACGTCATCGAAGATGAGCTCATTCGGATGCCCTTTGAGAATTGGCCTGCTACTTTTTTTGGCGCAAGTAAGCAGATGGAGGAAATGCACTGGCATCTCCTCACTTGCGCCCCAAAAGTTTTGAGAATGTGGCCATAGGTGTTACTCATAGCTAGTTGCCAAAATTGGGGTTTAGGGGAGCCTGAGTTAGGGTGGAGGGCACCTGCGGGAGTGAGAGAGAGAAGCCCATTACTGTATCCTGCTCGCAACCTGACCCAAAAAAAAAATATAAATGTTCCTATTTGTGAAATAAAGACCCACAGACTAGCCTTCGGAGTCTGTACTGCCATCCGCGTAAGGTGATGTCACAGTGGAATCATTCAGTCCCTGATACAAATGCCACCCATGAGCCAGGAGAAGGTGGTTCAAATGACTAAGACCGCCCAATTACCGACAACGGAAGCACCCGAAGTGGCAGATTGTGACCCGTACGGAGATGAAGATGTGGTTGTCCCACCAAGGGCGAAGGTGCTGGCCATGACAGGCCACTGTGGGGGAGTTCACAGAGATACATATTGGACAAGCTCTCTGAAGTCTGGGCTTAAGCACTACTTTGGAGAGGGAGTCAAATTCATAGATGGCGATTACCAAGGGAGAAGTCAAGGTTGTCCTCTTCCATCTAGGGAACAACCCCTATGTAATCAAACCTACCCAACTGATAAACCAACAGATATGAGAGCAGATCCTAGTCTCGGAACTGGAAGAGGTTGAGGTTGAGGACCTAGAAGAAACCAAAAGCAGTGATGCAGGGTTTGGAGAAATGACTGGAGTCTAAAGAGAGTCAAGGCCATTTTAAGGAATTCGGGTGACTGGGAATCGTGACATATTTGGGCCTCCTCCCAAAGCAAAGAAAATACAGGATGCAAGAATCATCAGTCATGACCCTGCGCCCACCTGTCACAATCACAACCAATAACTTAGTATGTTGCCCTGGCAGTAATCATATTAAGAATAAGAACTTCCTTGACGTCCACATATCCCCTTCAAATATGTTGTAATCCAAATAATAAACAAGTGACATTTTAAGTTCAGAATTAGCAGTCAGCATTGAGTCGAATTATGTTCTTGCATAAGTAAAGGACACAATGTAAGGATAGCATCCATGAGAAAGGTATAAAAGTTGAAGCATAGATGCAGGACACAGATCAATAATCATATTAAAAAGATACCCCAAATACAGTATAGATACAAAGCTCAGATTAGCAGCCTCACAGAATCCATCAAAGGTCATTGAAATACTTGGGATTCCAAGTTGGGAACAGCTTGTTGTACCTTCTCTACAGCAAGGTGGAAGGCATCAAGAATTTCCCGGCACAAGGACGAAAAAGGATATTAGAGCTTTCTTGGCATTGGTGGGGTACTACAGTCACTTTTTCCCCAACATTTCCTCAGTAGCCGCACTCTAACAGATTAATTGGGGAAATCCCACCCTACCCTTGTTAGTTGAGATGAAGAAGCGCAAGTAGATTTTGAAAAATTGAAAACCCAGATTTGTCACTGCATGGTCCTCACCATGCCCGACTTCTCAACGGAATGTATTCTGCTGACATGTGCTTCCCTAGTTGGGTTAGGGGTGGTCCTATCATAGATGGGGAAGAAAGGTCAGTCCTCCATATTGGATGGAAGTTGTTCCCATGGAAGAGGAAATATCCTAATATCAAACTAGAATGTTCGTATGTCTATTACCTCGGCTATTCACAGTCTGAAGGATTACTTGATTGGTGGAAAGTCAGAGCTTGTAACAGATCAGGATGCTCTGGTATGCATGGCCCATAATAAAGGCACCAACCCTGATGTCTATGATGGCTCTTGGATTTTCAGCCATAGACAGACTCAGTGCAGCATGGGAAGGGAAAGACCAAGACAATGTTGACTTGCTTGCGCAATACCATCTGTCAGCTAGAGTGCTCGAAGAAGCGGAGGAGAGCTCAGAAGAAGTAGCGGCGGTAGGTCACAGTGTCTGCGGCTGGACCCTGTCAGGGAGTCTAACCAACTTGGGGCTGGGGGTTTACGAGTGGCAAAGGCCAGAGCCAGCCCTGTCCCAGAGGTGGGGAGTGGGAGTCGAGGGTCACCCCAGACCCTCCAACTCCCTCACATGCCTCGAATGAGAGTGCAGTAACCACTTTCTGTCACACGATACCTTCCAGTACATTCTATGGCCACAGTTCTCTTTTGTATTTCAGGACCCCAAGTACCCAACGTCCCAGTGGCGGAACATGAGCAAGGGGAGTGGAAAAAGCCTGACGCCACACCAAACGTAACCTGCACGATGCTACACTAAATCAATTCCCAATTCAGTAGTAAAGCAAACAATCGACCCTGGCTATGGAAAATGCTGGAGTCGCAGCTGTATAACCTGGTCCCTGTAGAAGGACTAGCCACATATTAACCCACAGAGTCAGATGAGCATTGGAACCAATGGGAGGGGTGGGGGGAGAAAGAAAAGGGAAAAGCACAGAATAAAAGGAGAGTAAATGAAAGACAGAGTCGGAGTTATAAGATGTGTTTGGAAGGAGTGGTGGTGGACCAAAAGACCAGGCAGAGGAAGAACAGTGAAGAGGAGCATGGAGGAGTTGGTGGTGGAGTTGGGCCAGAGTGCAGGAACGGTATTGGTTGTGAGAGAGAGTGGTGCCATTTGCAAGTGTGAAGCTGTGAATGTGAGAGTGCGTGTGATTGTAGAGGAATGGTGAGATGGAGTAGGTGTTGGTAGGAGACAGGAGAGGAAATGGGTGAGGACATAGAAGAGAAGTGTGATTATCGAGGAGTGGAGAGAGAGTGTAAACATCAGGGGCACAGAAGGAGAGAGAGGAGGAAGACGAACAGAGAGAGTGGGAAAGGGCGAGTCCGAGTGGATCAGAGGGTGAAGTACGATCGCGGAGAGGTGAAAAAGGGAGCAACCGACTGAAAGAACGGACCAGGTTTTCTGGTATTGGCACACATTAAGAAACATCATCCGTATTGTAAATACCTGGGGTGGTTAGGAAACCCTAAGAAGAACGCAAGAGGGAAAGATGAGTCTTTGACCATTAGGCCCTCACCTAGAGCTAACTCTAGATAGCAGGTGTTACCAGTCCCTAGTTGCCAAACCTGGGGTTCATGATGCCTGGGTTATGGGGGAGGGTGCCCGCAAGAGGCTAAAGAAAGAAGGGTAAACCATTAGTGTATTCTTCTCACAAACTGAACAGAATAAAAACTATACATTTTCCTATTTGTGAAATTAAGACCCTTGAGTTATCCGCCGGAGTCTCAGAGTATGTACCGCTATCCAGGAAACAGAATAGAAGTTACCAGGAGGGTACAGGTATCTGAATATAGACTACAATCAGAAGAGGGCCATGGCTTTCAAGCGGTGTTGCCATGAGTGAGGAAAGAAACAAATGGTTTTGTGATGTCCAGTATATCAATTGTCAGCATTATATATGAAGCAACCCTGTAACATGTTGTGACATGAGTGAGGCTTTTTTTAAGAGTGTGCCCCGAGAACTAATGGGTTCATTATGAGGTCAGCAGATTTTTTTGGGTTAAATACCGCTCTCCAAAGTTACAACCTCCACCGGTGTTATTTCACAAAATCTGACCAATTCACGGTTTGAACTTGCAGAGGTCGTATTTCTGGAACATATCCAGAGATATTCAAGAAAACCATCTGTGCCAGTGGTAATCTGAAAAGGTACTTTTTAAACATTTGTTTCTCCGGTTCCTACCTTTAATCTGGAGCTAGAAACAGGTAATGTATACTATTGGCTTGTACCACTAATTAACATTGTTTAATACATGTAAGAGTCAATATTCAGTTCTTTTTCATCTTCACTTCCTGGTGCCTCTACATTGCAATCTGCTCCTAACATGGTGCAGACACAGTTCTCAACCGGTGGGGACTTTTAATCATGGCCGCCCCACGCGGCAGGGAAAGCAGCTGACCTGAGGCCCTGACGTGGCCTGGCCTGATTGGTTGGCCCCTTCTACTTCTCCTAAGCAGCGCCTGAGCCTGCAGGCGATCGCCGGCCCCTTCATAGGGCCTCCTGAAAGGGTCCAGTCCACCCCTGCCTCGCCCTGTCCGGACCTGGGCAGGCCTCGTGGACCCAAAGCCACGTAGGAACTCCCATTGTTTCCTCAGTCATTGCACACCGGTTATGCACCAGCTCTCTTGTTAAGATGCTACATTATCCAATGCCTTTTCTTCTACCATGACCCTCGATCTTACTGGTTTAGCACACCCGCAACAAGAGAGCTTCCCACTTCCGGCCACATCCTGTTTCACACTGTGTGCCCTCCGTTAGGATCCTTTCTACTTGTAGCTTTGCTGCATGCATACCCCCACTCAACACCCTGCGTGTCACCTAGCTACTGCAACACTTTCTAGCAGACCCTGCCCCACCATTCCGGCAAAAAATGTCCACTCATCTTCCGGCTCGCCCGTCCACCACAGCCCATGCTGTGAGTACCTTCACTTTAAGAACTCATCTTTCTGCCTGATGTCCTGCTGTCTGAACTTCCTAACCTAATACTCCTACTGTATCTCTCACCATGTGAAATGCTCTCTGCTGTTCTTCCCTCCATACATTGATTGTTTCCTGCTGTATTTTGTGCCTTGCCTGATACCATCTTGTGCTGCATTTTGGGTCCTAGCCTGAATTTCGTATCTATGTGTGCTTTTATTTGTGCATCCACCATCTTTGCTGTATTTTGCGCATTGCCTAATACCATCTTGGGCTGCATCTGTCCCTGCCCAAAAACGAACTTCGGTGTGCTTGTTAATTTCTGTGCCTTGACTGTCTTACGTTGCTCACCTGCTTCAGCTTTACCTACCTGGCTGTTAGGTCACTTGGTGAGTTCTCGTGCATTGTGCAGCTTCTCCTGTCTATCTCTATCTCTCCTCCACTATCCCCATGGCACTCAATATGTCTCTGATCTACTCTAACTGCTACCCTATCACCTATCCTATCTCTCACAAAGTATGGAAAGAAAAGCTAAATAAAAGGATCTTCTGGGCTCTAATCCAGGCCTACCTATTGCTGAGACCTACGTCAATGCCACTTCCAGGCAGGCATTTACAGACATCCTCTTCAATGTCCCTCACCCGACCTATGGACCCCCAAATTTGATCCCATTTCTCTCCCCCTTCTCCTCCTCATCCATTAATGGTGGCACTATGTGGGAAGTACTGCTTGCATACTTCTCATCCTCTAGATCTATCATTAATGTCTATCATAATGGCACAATTATGGACCAAGGTCCCCGACCTGCTCTTCTCCTTGACTGGTGCCTGCCTTCTCTCATACAATTCCTCCCTTCTCCTGCCACCCCTTCCTTTCGTCGCACTTCACCACCACCGATGGGAGTGCAATGCCCCTGTACACCCCATTGGAAAACCTTCAAAGGCAGCAATCAGCTTCACTTATCTACTCTGAAAGCTCACTCTCGCTGTCAATCACTCCTCTGACATATGTCTCCTTCTCGAAGACTTTGACCTGGATGTCCTTGCTCTTACCGAGAAATTGTTCAATTACAGCTCTGTCACTTCTCTTGACACTCTCCTTCCAGAGGGTTACGCAATCCTCTCCAAACCCACACCCAACAGGCCTGGAGGTGGAGAGGCCCTGATCTTCCCTGAGTGGGTCCCTGCCTCCATCATTCCTACCCAATCCTACTGCTCTTTTGAATGCATTGTCTTTAGGTTTGTGGTCTCACCTACTCTCTCTCTCTCAATCTCTCACACACACCACTATCTATAGATCCCATGGCACTGTCACTCTCTTTCTCTCTGAATGGGCCAACCTTGGTTCTTCACTCACCACCTCTTCCTCCAAACTCCTCCTTCTTGGCGACTTCAACATCCACCTTGACTCTCCTGAACCTTCCACCTCTCAGATATGGGTCCTCTGTGACTCCCTCTCTCTCACTAGTCTTTCTTCTGGCCCTACTCACTGTGCCACACCCTTGATGCCTGGCAAGATCCCTATCCCACTTCACATCAAAAACTCAGGACATCCTGTCCTCACTCTCCTAAACTCCCCATTTCCTCTCCCACGCCTGCCACTCTGCCTCCCTTGACCCCCCTCCTCCCATCCCCCTCCCTCTCCTCCCTCCTGCCCATAGCACCGGATGAGGTCCCTAAAGTAGTCCGCTCTATGAAGACCTCCTCTAAACAGGTGCTCCCCTGCGCCTCCAGAATCATCAAGGACAACATTTCCTCCAATGACCCAGCTCTTGCTGACTTCTGCAACCACTCACTCGCCACTGGCTCTTTCCCTCTATCCCTCAAATACTCCCTTGTGCACCCTCTCATAACAAAGACGTCTGATGACCCCTCCAGCCCAGCTAACAAACGCCCTATCTCTACTACTCCCTTGCTGTGTAAATTCTTGTAAAGGTTGGTCCTCCCCCAAATTCCGGGCATCCAGAGGCACAGAAACTGCTCTCCTGAACACCTGTGAAACCATGCTTGCAAATCTCGACTCCAACTTTCCTACTGTTCTCATTCTCCTTGATATCTCCTCATCCTTTGACACGGTCAACCATCCCATCCTCATAAAATGCCTCAGTGACACCCTCAGAATCACGGACTGGGCACTGGATTGGCTGACTTCCTTCCTCACTAACCACCCTTCCCAGCTGCAACTGAAACCTTTCTACTACACCATCACCCCTCTACCTCTGGTGTCCCCCAGGGCTTATCACCATAGCCCTTCAATATCTATCTCGGCCATCTTGCTCACCTGATCTCCTTCTCTCCACATTTCCAGTGTTATGCCGATGATACACACCTTTCCTTCAAACTTCCGTCCACCTCCCCTTCTTCCTCCTCTCTCGTCTGCAACTGTCTGTCCACCATTCAGGCCTGGTGTGCAGCGAATTATCTCTGTCTCAATGCCAGTAAGATGGAGATCCTCCTCATCAGGACACCTGTGCCCTTTTTTCCTCCTACCGTCTGGCCACCTTCCTTGGGCCTTCTACTCCCACCATCTTGTGAGACCAAAAACCTTGGGGTCATGTTTGACTCTGCTCTCGCCGTCAACCTTCACATCATGGACCTACCAAGAAGTCCCACTTCCGTCTCTACCTCCTCAGAAGTATTCTTCCTTTTCTCACCATCGCTCAGAAACTCAATGTCTCCAGAGCTGTGGTCCTCTCCAGGCTGTAATATTGCAATGACCTCTTTCTCAAACTCCCTCTCTCCTCCCTTTGCCCCCTCCAGCTAATCCAGAACAAGGCTGCACAACTTATCCTTGGCCTCAAGCCCAGGGACAGTATCCCTCCAGCCCTAAATTATCTCCCTTGGCTCCCGCAGGAAGGATCAAAATCAAAACCCCCTGCATCATCCATAGGCCTTCTGGGGCTTGGGACCATGCTATCTCCAACTTTCCCTGCCTAAACATTTCCCTGCTAGAGCCCTACGCTCCTCTAATTTCAACTCTCTGACTGTCAAATGCTTCTCCAAGCAGAAATTGGGGGCAGGTATCTCTACTCAGCTGGTGCCTCCCTTTGGAACATCCTCCCTGCCTCTCTCAGACTTGAGACAGACCTGTGTAAGTTTGGGAAACTGCTCAAAACTCTGCTTTTTTCTACCTCTTTTCCCACTTCCCTTCCCTGCTAATCACCCCACAGCTGTGGTGACTGTGGCCTGATCCTCATGAATATCACAGGATCCCAGGCCATTCCTCCTAGCCAATAGCAACACCCCTCCCCCACTGCACTGCCCTGCGGACTCCTCCTTGGTGGTGCTACTTCCCACCCTGTGAAGCACCTGTATCAGCACTTCTCCTGAGGTTCTCCTCCTTGGCTCCCTTTACAACTCCTGTCCCGGGCCCTCCTCCAGCACTTGTCCACTCCTCTCTTCCCCGTTCACCCCCTTCCCTTGCACTTTTCCGGAATGCACTTGCATGGCCGAATGCCACAAAGCCTAGTAGGACCACAACTGTATTTTACTGTTTTCCACTGTTGTTATTTCCCCTGTTCCCTTCCCATTTAGCCTTGTGGCGCCTTGAAACACAATTCTGTTGTATAAGGTGCCTAACAAATGCTCAATAAAATAAAATAAAAATAGAATACTGGCCATTTTATGCATTTTATGGGTCAGGAGGTGAGAGGCGGGCCCCAGCGATAGAGCCACCTCACTGGACTCGGCTGCCTGGCTTATATAGCAACATGCTTCCTCCCCCTGATTGGACCTAGGGCTGAAGGTTTGCATGTATGTCCCCTCCCCATGATTGGAACTAGAGGAGATGGTCTGCAGCTGTAAACCAAAGAAGCATGAGGGTTGAAATTGGTTAGTGATTCTCTCACTTCCTGGTGGTCAGAATGAGGCTAAGGGGCTGGGCTGAGCCTATAAGAGGCCTGCTGGCCACGTAGAAAGTCTGTGTGCATTGAGAGGCAGAATAATCTGCTTGTGTTGAGGATATCCTGCTATGCTGTTGTTGGGAAAGCAAGTATGTTAGAGAGGCTCTAGGGGTGTTTAGGTTTCCACCAGGATCTTTTTGTCCTTGCAGCGTTTTCCTAGGGTGTCCTTGCCCTTGGAGGATACATTCATTTCCCTGACCCCTTCAGTGCTTTTTGGTTGGGAGAAATGTGCATTGCGGGAGATTTAGTCTGCCTGAAGGTGATTGGCCTGTAAAATGTTTGTGTTTGGACCCTGAGACAGGTTCCCAGACCTCTTCCCTTTCTTAAGTGATTTGACGGATTCGGCCAAAATGACCGAATCCAATTTACCTACCCCACCAAATTACCGAAAATAGATACTACCAAATGTCCTACTGGCTAAATATTCGTAGGACATTCGGTAGTATCTATTTGGTGGAGTAGGTAGGAAAAAAAGGCAGCAAGGCCCCCCCCCCCAAAACCGCTCTGCTTACTAACTGTGAGCGGGGGTTGCGGGCGTGTCCCCCGCAGCTGTCCCACAGACCAAAAAAAATAAAAAGGATGCGGGGGCTGCAGGGATGTCCCCTGCAACACCCCGTTCACCATACTATATAGTATAGTGAGCGTGGGTTGCGGGGGACACCCCCGCAGCTGACCCGTCAAAATAAATAAATAAATAAAGAAAGAAAAGGACCCTGTGGTGCCGGTTCCTGATCAGCGAAGTGAAAAGGAACCGGCGTTGCAGGGACACGGCGATACGGTGGGCAAGGTAAGTAAGGGGATGGGGGTTTGAGTAGGGGTTTGGGCGCATTGGGAATGTTTGGGGGAGAAATGACTGAAGATTATTTCAAGCAAATCATTTTCGGTCATTTCTCCCTCAGAAATGTGCATTGTGGTAAAATCACCCCAATTGGATTTGACTGGGTATTTAGCCAGCTTTACCCTCTCCCTGTTGTCAATTCTGCTTTTTGAATTCGGGCCAGGTTTTCTTTTTGTTCCTGAGGGGCATTATGGGTAATGTATTTTTTGCTAACTGTCTTGGCTAGTTATCCGGTTCCATGAGTTGCCTGGCTCGTGGTCACCAGATGAAGTTCCAGATAGGTAAAATATCATCACAGATCACAAGACATTTAATGGGTTTAATTGAATGCATTTAAGTTGTTAAGAACAATCAGACAGCATGCTCAGAGCCTCAGCAGCACATTATCTAATACCATGATATGTGCTGTTTTATGAAAAAATAAATACACCGACTCTTTGCATTGGGCAGCCAAGCTGGGGGTCTAGTTTACATGCTCTTCTGGCCTCCCATAGTGAAATCACTGCTTGGCATGCAGGCACTGTGCTAGGCAGTAGTGTCTTAATACCCAGCAGATACTGTGCGCATGGAAAGGTGTGTGGCCTGGCTACCGGCAGAGAAACCTTGCCTGCTTAGTCCACCGGGCACATTGGCGGCCAGTTGGTACGCCCCACGGACCGTGGGCCTTCCAGGAAAAACTTTTCTCAGTTTACTTGACCGTTTGCCTTTTCACCCCTCATGCGGGCCCATGTATTTAGGATTCTTACAAGTGTATCGCTTACCTCTGGTGTCAATGTATGCAATTACCTGGTTCCTTTTTCTTTACAGCTTTGAGGGCGTCTGGCTCCTGTCCTGTGATGGCAAAATGACGCAGCACAGAAAGACACACTTTATGAGAAAACTGGAATTTTATGAATAGAAAACTTAACCAAAATAATGAAAGGGAAGTTAATAACTCACAGTTCTCAGGACTCTCTAACCCTGATATCACCCCTTTTATTGGTTATGTGTGTTTGTCCTGATCTCTCTTTCACTGTTATCTCAGTGTCCGTTGTGTATTTCAGAGTGGGTTCCAAACCCTGCTTTTCTCTAATGTCCGTTGCAGGTTTTAGAGGGGCCCCTGATGTTTTCTGTCACAAAATATTGATGCTTATCAACACATGAATGTTCCTGTTATTTTTCTTTTATACATTCAGTTTATTTAATTTAAAAAGTCCAACAAAGGACAGTCATCGGACAGGAGACAGCCTCCACGGTGTGATTCACTTATGTGTAACAATTTTCCAAAAGGTGTTTCTTCCCAAGAAAAGAGCAATAGAGTGCAAATAAAGTGCAAAGTCCTGTACATTAAATACATTAAATCGCATACAAATTATTAAAGTGACTCTCAACAACAGACTTGACAAAATCACAAACACGGATTCTCTGTCAATAGCTTAGCCGAAACACGATTGCCCCACTTCTCCTTATTTTCAGTGGTGTTGATTACAATCATGTGGTGTGACTTATGCACATCCATGGAAGTCTCCTACCATTTCGGATCTCCACAGTCAAAACTCTTTATGAGCTTGGCCTATCCGTCACTTTCCAGGGTTATTGTGAAGTGGGTTCCTGTGACAGGCAGGGAGGGTCTTCCTGTATTCCAGGCTGAGCTCACTATCTCAGTTCCCCAAGGTTTAGGCCCTGAGCCCCCTTCACACATGTGTACACTCTGTAATCTCCCTTCCAGGTGTTTGGTCCTCCTCTCACAGTTTTTGGCTGCTTGGGGCCAATCAGGCACACTGGAACGTTTGTCGGGTATCTGCTGGTAGGGTTGCTCTATCAACCTACTTCTTCTGGCTCCAATGGGTCCAGCCACCACTTCTTACCACCTTCTCTTTTCTTATGCAACCACCACCTGATTTTACCACAACATGTTTATTTTGTATTAATCCATCAAACATACACAAATAATGAATTTTCAATAGCATCCATTAATCAACCTATCTATGTATATATATTCAGTGAAATAAACGTTAAAGGGACTTTATGGTTAAGTTGCGCTACTAAAAACCTATGAAATTCAGTGAAAAAACATTGTGCACGGCATGTTATGGTTCGGGTGCCCTAAGAAAAACTTAGTACATTCAGTGCAAACACTTTGTTAAAGGGACGTTATACTTACTTTGCACTACCAACTACCTATCCATATTATGGGTACATGTAAAACCCCAAAACCCCGGAAATTCGCCAGTAATGGTAAGCAAAGCAACAATACCACGTGCCACCACTGTGCTCTGGTAAGACTAACACCCATGACATCAAAGATGATATCACAAATGTCATTGATGACATCACGGATGACAACACATGTGCTTTTAGTGTTCCTGAAACGCCTCCACAAGGGATTGTTCTTATAATGTTGCCAGAAAACTATCACAGTTCTTTTGGGAGTACTATGATGAGATACATAGTTCATTAAAAAATGCATTGCTATAAACACCATTGCATTATAGAGTTCTTTCCACTACATAAGCCTATTCATGTAGAAACGTTGGCATTCTCTGCAGCATGCATTATTTAAAATCTTGCTATGTTGCATGGTGAAATGATGAATGCTTTCCTGTCAGATTTTTGCGTACTGTGAAAAATGTAATAAGTAGCTAACAATGCCTCACTTACTAATTAATTGTACTACTACACAGAAAACATAATACACCACAACAGCTAGAAAAATGAGCATTTATAGGAAAAGTAAGGCAAGCAAAAAATCAGAAATATCACCAGAAAGTGTTCATAACCGAACTGCTTATCTTCATACACAGACATGATTACTGTGTTTCACTCCTGCTTCTTCCCCTACATATCTTTATCATATGATGTGACTAAACAGTGAGGCATGCAGTATAAGAACATATCAGAAGGGTAAAGTCTACAAATGTAGTACCTTTTGAATTTTTACTTCCTGACTGGCAGTCAACATAACACCTGGCCTAGATACGTCAGTGAACAAAACATAGGGAGCCAGAGATGTGATGTCATCATGTGATGTTATTGTGCTGTGTACGGGAGTGGGGGAACAGATTTCAACCAGGGTAGGGGATTTTGTCTTTAGTGGTGGCTCTGAAAAGGGCCTTTTTTGTTTTTTGTAGGTGCTTTCAAACAAACACCTTTTTTTGGGGGAGGGATCATTTTCTTCTCTTTACATTCTTAGAGGAACCTCTTCAAAGAATCATGTAGATTGTAAAAAAATGTACCATTTACAATGGTGGTCAAAGAAATGCCATTTGCATGGAAAAAGTACACCTTTCTAGAATTAAGGATGTCATTGTCACAGTAGAACATCCCAGCAGTGCAGCAAAAAGCAGACCTCTGGCTGCAGACAAATTACATTCGGATAGTCCCATTCTTGTCTTGGTGGTATGCATGAGAAAAGCACCTTGGTAGTGGGAAAAATCTGCTTCACTGCTTTCAGCAACTTTTTTAGTTGATGCAGAAAACATGAACAAGGCATGTAACCCAAATGCAGGGCGCTGTAATGCATCACGACAACATGAACAGTAGCAACATTGGCCACATTTCTGCAAAGTCCAATCACAGCTCCGGAACTGTACTCACGCAAACTGCACCACAAAGCCTCCACTCCTTCCAAATTGAAATTTTCAGCAAGGCCTCTTTCCAGGGCATAGCTGTGCAGATCCTGCACAAAGGCATCACACATGATCAACACTGTGCGTCTCTCCATCTCTGCCAGCCTCACTACACAGAGCAATGAAAAAAGTGTTACCACCCCTTCCTGTGAAGCACACCCTCAACACCTGATTGGATACTCCCCACAGTCCCATTTTCATGCCGAGCATGCTCACAAGTACAGTCTGTGGCATGTGCGCTTCCCCAACTACTTCAAGGACCACGCCCTAGTAAAGCAGGGGCAGTGCTTCTTCCCTTTCCACTACTCTTTTTCCAGCACTCCCTCATTGGGTATTATTAAATCATCACATATGCATCCACCAATGAGATCCAAGACCTCTGCATCTAACAATATAATTTCTGTGCAATACTCCATATGTACCGTTAACCACTCAGAGTACAACTCTTGTGTGATTGTAAAGCACCTCCAGTATAAAGTTCTGTGAAACTATGCAAGATTTCTGCACCCACATTCATCCACATCGGCATCCATCACCACAAAGTACAGGTATCAATATATTTTATCCAGTACTTTTGCAACTGTGTTATAAGTGCCTCTGAGCAGGGTACCTGTCACTAAACCTCCATAACATACTCAAGAAGCATACAGTCACAGTCATGTGTCCCATCACCTACCATCAAATGCCACTTGCAATGGTATGGGCGTTGAAAGTTTTCATTTACCCATATGAACCATTGCAATATCCAAACAGTTACTCTCTTCTTTGCTTCTGACAATTGTACACCTTTTTTCTGCACTAAGACCTCTCCTATAAAAGTCGTAAAATTGTCGCTGCAAAGGAGCACTGAATGCATCCTACCAACCTAAACCAAGTACATATATTGCATGCATAGGAACAGAGTGCCTGCCACTTACCTTGCACACTTCACAGAATGTAACATTGCTTAGAAAAGCAAAACAATTTATCTGTGCATTGACAACAGTACCGATCGTAAATGTGAATAAACAAAACCAACAAGTGAAATTATTGCTCTACTCATGTAGGAAGCATATATGCGCAGAAACGGTAATGGATTTTCACACATGAAAACATTTTCCTTTCCAAGCTGCACACCTTTCGGAACCTTTTTCACACCCTTCTGCAACTAGGACTAATCCATTTGCAAAGTGAATACTCCTACACCAATGCACAAACTTGCTAAACCGCACGTTGTACGACAGACTTACAAGTGAGCCACTTACCCCCTTACCAACAATGCTGAGGCTCCCAAGTCCCCATTCATATACAAAGCCATCCAATTACACACACTATGGGCCTCATTACACGGTAGGCGGTGAGCCATTGCGCTATTAGCGCCATGGCTCATGCTGGTAAAATACCGGCACCGCCTTTGCGGAAAGGGGATTTACCGCCCCATTCCAAGGTTGGAGGGGCGGTAAATCCCCCTTCCGCCATTGCCCTTCCCCATTCCCATTTCTGCCCCATAGGGCTCTATGGGAATGGGGAAGGCGCTAATTACGGCACCGCAATTTTGCGGTGCCGTAATTAGCTCCGAGGTCCCTTAGCGGGTTGGATTTTAACGCATGCAAAAAGCAGGCGTTAAATCCCCCAACCCGCAAAGGGACCTCGTAGTAAGGCGGTAGGGATTTACCGGTACCGGTATTTTACCGGTACCGGTAAATCCGTACCGCCATCCCTGTAATGAGGCCCTAAGTCTTCCGGCCAACACATCCCACTACCCTTTTAAGTGGTGTATTCTCCAAATGCACTCAGTATTCCATTAAAAAACATATTTTCTTATTATCGTCTTTCACAGTTGCAGTAAGCACCTCTGTCCTGAAAGCCAGTGGCGTGACAACTTAAAAATGCAACCCAGAGTAAGCCTATTCTAGACAGCTAACAAAGTAAATGCAATGCTTTCGTGGAGTTTCGCCTCTTACTGAGACAGTGCATTGTTCTTGTATTCTCAGGTACACAATTGCATCAACCCACTGGTGTTTGCGTCATTGTTACTCATTGCACCTCAACAGTTCCTCACTTTGTGTTAGCATGTGTCACCGCCATTACATTAACTTCCACACAGCAATATAACATTCCCACCTTACACTAACACACCATTACACAATCACACACCTCTATCTACATCCCTACCCTCACATTCATCCATTCATGCAAAGCTACACACATATACATCACAAAATGTGCACACCCGCACTTTCCTTTTTTCTGCAAAAGCTGCTACAGAATGCCTAGAAAAAAGGAACTCTGTAGAAAACAGTGCAGAAATAGACAAGCTGTACAAGCATAGCAAGTAGCCTTCCACCTCTAGCAGATTGTGTACTGAAAGTTGAAAGGGAATAGCTAATGCAGTCACTAACAAAAACCAAAGTACCTACCAGTAAGGAGAATGTAATTCCTCTCTCAAAATGTAGACATAAAAGAAAGGTAGTAAAAAGAGTGCAACTGTCACTACTGGTAATAGAGCATGTACAAATACTAATGTCACCAGAATGAAGCATTTCAAAAAAGTAATTTTACAAGAAATGTTTCTACATACACTCCTTTACCCTTAAAAGTAGAGGGGAGAAATGACGCTCAGCCCTTAAACCTTACTGCAGAACAGTAATCCTGGAAGCTCTTGCAGACAGTGCAATGTTCTAGAAACGAGAAAACATTCTATTAATTGTAAACAAAATGAAACCACTGCCAAAATTAATTTGTAAATTACAAGCGGTACTACAAAACAGACGCAATATCATTATAGATAGCTTTGGCAACAAAAGTACAGGAGAGTAGAGTCACACCACAACCATACTTCAATGAAAAATCATAGAAACAAGAGCAAAGGAACCAAATTGCCATACATAGGGAGACAATAGCATAATGGAACAAAAACACTGCTTTCACAAATATCCCCATCACACTTACATGTTACTGTCAATGGTACCGAACCAATATGGGCCATCTACAAATGGCCTTGCTCATCAATGTGTAATGGTCGCCACACCTCTATCGGGTCATTCCAGCAGTTCCTCAACCACCATGTGAAAGGCAACGAGAAAGGAAAAATTAAAATACTACAAACTATAAACTCCTGTCCAGTGCACAAATACACAGGAGTACCAGGACATTTGTTAACCTGCATTTCTGGACCTGCTTGCAAAAGTACCTTCCATCATATGAAAATGTTAGCACCACACCATTGTCGTGTAAACAATCTCATTCACAAAGTGTACTAAGCAAAAAGTACTCAGATACAAAACTGCCTGTTCCCTTCAAATTGTCCATTACAAGTGGTGTGAATTACTGTGCAAATGCAGCAATCAATGATCTATTACCAATGCCACCAATTGTTGAAAACATTTATGTAAACGGCTCAGACCGTTGTGTTTTCAAATGATAGTCCTGCACACAAATGCTGCAAACAATCCTAGAAACAGTTACAGAGTGTCAGGAATAAGACAGTAATTGCACTACTGTGCTAGAATCGTAAATGCACATTTAACACACAAGGAGATCCACCAGAAGTTGTAATGTAGTTAATACAATTATTGGAAAGCAAAAACATACCCACAAATGAAATCTTTCAGACTTCCTACTTGTGGAAACATACATGCACTCTCTGCAATCATGTCATTCAGGAACAAGTCCTTAACAAACAGTTTCTCTATGTACCTATACCTAACTGTAATTTCATTCCATTTTAGCAAGTGGTACAAAATGCAAAGCATAGCATATTGTGTAAGCCTTGCAATTCCGATAATCGTTCCACCTTACATATACAATCACATAGGCAATACGTAATATGAATGATTTCAACATACAATGCAGATGGAAACAAAAATAAGTGCAAGCTTACAAACTTCACACACTGACAGGTATCACTTGCCAACAAAATCTTCCCACCAATGGCCATAATCTACCACACAGGCGACACAACCAGTTCAGGTCACTGCACTGCATACATTGGAAAGTAGGCACTGTTGGGTGTCCTGACCCACGTTTGAGCTATCATGCTGCAACATTTGGTGCTGTGGGTTTAGAAAATCCAAGATGGCCAAAAAGCCCACATGTGCGCCAGAATCCAGGAGAACCACGCAGTTTGTGCGTACACCAAAATGGCTGCCTAACTTGCCACCCACCAGCGCGAGCATGATGGGCCAGGGTGGCATGAGTGGAATGGATGCCAAAGGTAAAACAGCAGCGCCTGTTAGCTCAAAAACGCTTTAAAATTACCTTTGGTTTATCTGAATGCCAGCTCAAAATGCCTATTTTCAAACATTGCAACACATCCACAAATCTCACTGAACACCAGCGGACATCTGGCAGAATGAAGTATGTGTGCATACAAAATCTGGGAAGATGAAGAGCCCAAAACAATGTTCATAACAAAACTGGCTGAGCTATGCATGTCAGCAGCCTAACTGAAACTGGATTAAAACCACCAAAATCGAAATATTTAAATTAACTGAGTGACCTACTTTTGAGTGTCACATAGTTTGTAACTGTTAAAATGTAATAGTTTTGAACTTAGAATCAGCATTCTAGCTGCATTGTATTGACTTAAACTGGGGAACAAAAAGTGACATTTTAGTTGAAACCTGGCTTAATGAAACTGAATTCTGCCTGACATCTACCCCCACAGGAGTTAAAACCTGCTCAGCCACTCTTCCCCTTGCCAAAAGGAGTTGTCACCTCTCTGATTAGATTAGGGGTGGAGCAGCTGGGGACTACAGGGAGGTGAACAAAGGCCTGTCCTGGACTCAGGCAAATGTTATATTGGGGCGTCGTAAAAGTGGCTTCCTCTTGGGAGAAGTGGGAGGAGAAGTGCCTCTGGGAGCCACCCGAGCTGGAGGCGGGGACAGGCAGAAGCTTCCCCCATGTGCTTTGGAACCTAAACCACACCCATCTGGGCCAGTGCATAATTTTAAAAAGATAGATAACTCATAGTGCGGACTTGTCAGAATTATATAAGTAATATCATTATTTTTGTGATTTTTCTGTGAACATTTTGAGATGCGTTAGGACCCTGTGGTGTATTCTGGGGGTTGCTAGCGGAAAATAGGGTCTCACTCCAAATGTCTGCATGTTAAAAATCTGACACTTCATCAATTCATGTCCATACTCCTTGCGCACATGTGTGTAAATTTGGGTAAATGTCCGATATTGCAAAACCAGTTAAAAAGCGCAAAATGTTGCCATTTCTGAATGCAAGCCCCCAGGAAGAGCAGAGTTTGAACAGAGCATACCTCATCTGATATGTGATGGGTGCATCTAATTTTAAACAACTGCGTATCTGTGCAATATGTATTTGGGTCAAATATAGATTTGTGTGGAAACTGACCAGGGGAGGATCCTCTGACCCATAAAACCTACAGCATCACTCTGACTCACATTTCCTTCCCCCAATCATGGGAGAGGGGAGAATTGGGCCAATGACAAGTAGAGAGGGGCAGGCTTAGCTAGGCCCAGACACACACCCATTTTCAAAACACATAAAAAGAGACTGCTGGGACAGGTAGAGAGATTCAAATCCAGTTGCTGCAGAGCGTTTTGCCGGACCACACAACATCCAGAAGTTACCAGTTCCAGACTGACTCCAGCTACATACTCCAGAACCTAGAATTTATACTTTAGAACCTAAATCAGAGGCCTAAAACCACAAGCTGAATTCTCTGCAGCAGGCCTCAAATCATTGCAAGCTTCTCACAGCCGGGCAAGCTGCTTGAATCCCTTGTAAAGAACTTTTGCCAGGACCAGTGCAGAGATCCAGAAGCCGTGCAGAGACCGCTGTATCCAGACAGACCAGACCAGTGCCAGACCAGACCAGACCGTGCAGAACCGCAGACCCAGAGACCAGATCGCTGTGAAGTGCCGCTAGCCTGATTGATCAGATCTGTGACGAGACCCAGTCCTTCCAAATATATTGTGAGTACAGCTAGGACAGGGCAAAACCAAATCTCTTAGTTTAAAGTAATATAATTCAATCTATTTAACCTAAGTAGAACTGCCTCCTAACTGTCACCTGTCATTTGTAAAGCTGCACCACTGTCACTTGTCAATTCTGCAGCTGCATAGCTGTCACTTGTCATTTTGAGTTTACTTTAAATCCGATAAACGCCTTTACAAAATCGTTCATATCTCTGGAACCGTTTGGGCTACGAACTTGGTTTAGCTTTCCCCTTCAAGCTTAGAATCTAAGCTTTCCAACAAGCTTCCTACTCCTTATACTTTTTCCGCAATCACGATTCAGGCACTCCCGAATTTTACCGCGATTTGCGATTGGGTTAAAAATCCAGCCACGTGTAACCATCAGCAGTCATTTCTTTCCTTGCTAAAAATTCGTTTGCCTCTTAATCACCATCTTCGAATCATTGCCAAAGTGAGCCTGAACTCATCCCAAGTATCTCTCACTCACCCTGAACCTTCTTAAGGGAATTAAAAGCATTGTCAGCATATTTCTCACTTCATTGCCACCACATTCAAAGCACTTGGGCCTGTGTTTTAAAACTCATACCGGTTTTCTCTGAGCTTGCTGGGGTGGGAATTGAAATTCGTATGGTATTTGATTGCATTCCTGAGAACTGTGTGCTCCTCTTTCCATCTGCTTCCATTTCTTAAATTGCCTTGGGGACGGGGTGAATTGCCAGAGAAAAAGTGATTATCTTATCTTTTGCTAAAATCATATCAAGTATTTCTGTACTGCATTTTATTCCTCATTGCTTTTCCCTTGAAACCATAAAAGTATTTTTCGCTGCCTTATCCATCCTACACCAACTCCTCATTGATTATAAAGAAGTGTGCTAGTGTCAGATTACCCATTGTTGATTAACATTATATTTATAAGGGCGATATCGATTATTAATTTATTATAAAAGCGTGGTATCTATATTTTGTCTTGTTTCTCAAATAAACCTTTTAAACTTGCAAAACAGAACTACTTCTTGGCTCAGTGGGGTCAGGGGGATTCTAAGAGAGGGGTGTTATATAGGGGTAGTCATCCAGAACTCATTAACTGGACATAAAGATATATCAATAAGGGTTTCCATTCAGTATCCCAGACTAGGCATTGACTTAGCTGTAGTGTTGAATTGAATCTTCTTACAGCACAATCTTTGAATGAGTTGTAAAGTAATTTGTTTCCTTTCATGAACAAGAGGGCCAAAAATCTCCTTGCCAAAAGGCACTAAAGTGCGTAAGATGGCCATGCCACCCACGTATGCGCAGCCATCGCACACACAGTCTGCCAACATACACCGTTGATTTTAAGACACTGCACATATAAATAGTAGATAGGGCCCGTAAATGTACATTTATATATTGTGGCAGCTGTACATTCATTACACCATGTGTAAGGTAGTAGCATGTCTCCATGTACGTAAAGGTAAGTTCTACAAAACTGCAACTATATGTGGGTGGCTGTGTACATTCTCCATATTTTAAATGTGTGATGCAGAGCAATTCCGTTCATGTCGCAGTAGCTTACTGCACTTCCTAAACAAAGGGTGTCTTCAGGGGCTAAACATAGCAAACGCAAGTGGTGGCATGTTGCTCCCTAATCTGGAACAAGTGCTATAACCTACACCATATGGAAGTGTATGCATCACAGCTCACTTGTCTTGCTCTACCAAGTGTAAAAAGTCATTCACACCCATTCTATCTCCTTGCCAAAAGGCAGTAAAGTGAGTAGGATAGCCATGCCACCCACATATGCGCAGCCATCGCACACACAGTCTGCCAACATAGACAGTTGATTTGTAAGACACTGCACATATACATAGTAGATAGGGGGGCCTGTAAATGTACATTTATATATTGTGGCAGCTGTACGTTCATTGCACCATGTGTAAGGTAGTAGCATGTCTCCATGTACGTAAAAGTAAGTTCTACGTAACTGTAACTATATGTGGGTGGCTGTGTACATTCTCCATATTTTAATTGTGTGATGCCGAGCAATTCCTTTCATGTTGCAATAGCTAACTGCACTTCCTAAACAAAGGGTGTCTGCAGGCGCTAATCATAGCAAACGCAAGTGGTGGCATGTTGCTCCCTAATGTAGAACAAGTGCTATAACCTACACCATATGGAAGTGTACGCATGACAGCTCATTCTAGTGCTCTACCAAGAGTAAAATGTCCTTCACAACCATTCTGTACAGCAGACCACACTCAGAGAGATGCAGAGTTGTAACTGTGTACGATGCAGCAACCTATGGTTTTAACAACTTACCCAAAGGAGCGAAGGAGAAAAAAAAGGACTCTGTAAACATAGGCCTTGGCCACACCCACCACAGCCTAATGCATCCATGCATGTGAGCATGTGGCCAGGTACCAGAACCCACAAACGTACACAGCCACCGGCAGTCCTACCCAACCCCCACAACATAATACAGCCATGCCTGCAAACATGTAACCAGTTAGCAGAATCGACAAACATAACACAGCTTCCAGCACCCCTACCCACTTCCATTCACATAGCATTTTACTACTTCCAACCAAACCACAAAATCTTCACAACATTGCCCCTGCTCCCAACACTCAATTAATTACAAAGAACCAATACATCATAATACAGTTCAGTACTCATTAATCTGCGCAATGGCCACAGCTCAACCACATAAACCATCGACTGGAACCCTATACACTTCTATACCCACAGTAATTCAACAGTTCACCCAGTGGACACACAGCATGACTGTTGACTCCATCATCTCCAGCCATGCACCCAACACTGAAGGACGTGCTAACAATCACCACACCCATGCAACCAACAATGTGTATAATGCTGACCAACCACACACACAAGGCAACAATGTGCAACCTACTTGCAACCAGTGGACATACTTTTCGGTGCAAGGCCTCCAGCCATGCATCCAAGGCACTACGAGCTTACCACATACAACACAGCATACTACTCCCTATGCATAAATGCTCATATCATGTGCTATCCACTCGCCATCTACAATTGAGCCTGCCAGTAGTCACCACAGAAAGAGGTTGTCTCAGGACCTATTGTGCTGTAACCAAGGCTACCTACATTCACCACACAAGGTACTCGCCTGTGGAGGTACCTGCGAATTGCTTGGTGCAGTACGCATGGATACCGCTGCCACACCACCGTCTTCTTCCACCTAATAAAATATATTGGATGAACCACTTCTCACACCCCACCCTTTGCATTCCCTCTTCTCACCACCAGATGCTGCAAAGTATGTTTTCCAGCCCCTTTCGGCACCGCACCATCCTCAGGTACAACATGGCGGCGTTACCCACAATTATGATGCACATCATGCTTCCCTCCAGCCAACCACTGGGCACGTCCAATGTCCACTGACATCACACCACACTCCAGCCCAATCAGACGTTTGACCGCGGAGTAAACAGGGAAATGGGACCGTGGAGTGGAGCCAGATATCACACATTATTTGAGATGTACATTTTACCTGAGTTTAAAAAGGACCAGACACTGCAAATTTGAACTGTCTCTATGCCAGGAACATAATTTGAATGCCTTAAAAAACACGTTTCAAGGCCCTAGGATGCACCGTTTCTGATATATCTGCACCAAAATGCGCCGCAACATACCGCACCGCGCCAGGGTGAGGCAACAGGTGGGGAGAGCCCACAGAAGGTCCCATTATGATGCAGCACACCAATTCTTCCCTCCTCTCCACGTCTGCCCTGTGATTGTCAACAAATGATGAGAGTGTTATCATGCCTGTTTACAGAACCTGTGCGAAGTACGGGCACATTTTGCTAGTATGCAATACAATTATTAAAGTAAATAAATACATTATTGGCAGACCGTCACATTTACAATATCATGTAATCGTTCCCACATATTCAAAAGTCCAATATTCTTCTAGGGTCCACAAGACACGTATTTTTACCAAATCAATCATTAAAATCATGTATGAAAATCATCAGGTAAATCAACATGGTCTTAAAATTGAAATAAAAAGTCTTTCCCATTAGTTCATAATTGTTTTGCTGTGTTCAGGGGCTCAATAGAGCATAGAATTGTGCAGAATCATGAAATAAAAAAAATAGTTGGAGAAAGGGTCCCAAAAATGCCCTTCCTCACCCCCAGATTCATGTCAAGACAAAGAGCCAGAAACTCTCTCAGCCATCCATCTTATTTTGGACGAATCCCAAATGTACCAGTGATTGACAAGTATACAGAAAGGTATCCTCTCAGCCAGCCATACAGACTGAATCCGGTACACATCTTCACAGGTATAGGAGAAGAAACAGAGATCATGGACGGAAACACCTATATGAACAGTCTCGACTAAGCACCAAGAAGCCACAATGCTGACATGATTAGTGACACCATGAATTGGCAGCGTTAGACATGAAGCACATTTGCAGTCCTGCACCGCATTACACAAACACACATTTGCACGCACAAAGGACATACTTACACAGTTCTATAGCTAGAGGTCATATATATATATCTCTCTCTCTATATATATATATATATATATATATATATATATATATATATATATATATATATATATATATATATATATATATATACTGTCAATGCTTTTATTATTTTCTCATTAGCCAAATGTAGTAATGCAGAACTACAAGGCACAACAAGAGAGCCTGAGCAAGCTTGCAGATGCTGAACGCAAACAACCCTATTGGACTACAGGGATATATATGCAATCTGATAGGACCATGTGTGACAAACATATACAGTACTTACAATAACATGAACATGTAAAATGTATATTATACGTCTAAGGAGAAATACAGAAGGCCCAAAAGCCACGGAGCCCGAGACAAGGAGAGCGAATTCAGGAGGCACAGAGCATGAAGCAGGCTCACAGCCAAGGCCAGAGATGCGCGGACACATTCCAATCTCCAGACGACAAGGGGACCAGCTGCAGAGAAATGGAATAAATCCTCATAAATGCAAGCTGAAGGGCTCAATTATGTGGCCCCTAAGCAGGTGGGACAGCAAAACGAGACAATGGACAGTCACCCGTGGTGGGAAAGCGGAGCCGAACCCAGCAAGTCAAATGCAGATGGCAACAATGTTTTGCAACATAAGGAGCGTAATCTCATAGGCAAAGGTGGTACACACAAGTTACAATGTAGACACAATCATTCACATCACCTTGAAGAGGCACACAGAAGGATGAGAACCGAATTGTGTCCCAGGCCTGGGGAGATCAGCTCTAACCAATCACAGCTTAGAAAGCTAGGGGTGGATGGCAAAGGGAACAAACCAACGGTAAGCCCATTACTCTGCAACAATGTATTAGATAGTTTCTTGGGGACAGGACAAGCCAGCCACCTGACATGCAGTGACCAGTAGAATAACCTCTATACGGTTCTTCTATAGGTAATAGTACTCTCAATACCCAATCCTCTGTGATGATTGGTTTTTTGGGGAAGGGCCCAGGTGATGATGCCACACTTGTACAAAACTGTACCGCACACCATGGAGAGCTGAGTTGTACGGGAGAATTCTCATTGTCTTGTATTGATCGCTGTTGGTTTATAAACCACAGTACTAACTTGCCGTTGGCTGAGTCCTCTGTCTATTCTGGGGAAGGGTGTTGGGGCTCTTGACTGTCAAGCAGACTCCCAGACCTCTGGTATACCATGGGAGAGTTCGGCCCCAACAAGTTTGCGGCAGAGTGGATGGTTGGCTGCGCCAGCGCAGCACTAAGCCGACTGCTCTGCTGGAGAACCTGAGAGGCCGCAGGACCCATTGTGTTTTTCGAGAAGACGGGGAACGCATGCCCCGGGGAAAGGACGTCAGGAGCCAGACTGGGAAATATCTTGCCCGAGATCTGTGAGGCATCCAGCAGACCAGGAAGGGGAAGTGGCAGCTTTGGGGGA
Organism: Ambystoma mexicanum; assembly: GCF_040938575.1. NCBI lineage: Eukaryota > Metazoa > Chordata > Amphibia > Caudata > Ambystomatidae > Ambystoma > Ambystoma mexicanum. The sequence continues at coordinate 1,391,620,443 of NC_090921.1, forward strand.
CGTGGCAGCTGAGCAACATCAGCAGACCACAGGGTGTAAGTATTAACTCAGTCACACAGAAACTTTGGGTGTGGGGGAGGGTATCGAGTATTGCGGAGTATTGTTTAGTATTGTTGAGCATTGTCAAGTATTGTCAAGGTATTGTCTGGCATTGTCAAACTTAGTAGGGACAGGAGTGGAGGTAGATGTCATTATCTGTGGTTAGGGCACATTCGGGTTAAGAGATAAACGGTTCTGGTGAACAAACTAGTCTATTGACTCGAAGGCACGGATGACAGAAGTATGTAAATAGTGGTTTCCTGAGGGTTGGGCATTTTAGCTCGGGTCATGAATAATGGTATTCCCGTAAGGTTTAACAAGGGAACTGGCCTACATTGCGGAATGTGATTCATCTCGTTAAGTCTCGAGGAGACGTATTGCTTGTTAGTCAACATAACAGGTACAGATCGAACACAAGCGAAAAAGTTGTATACTCTGCTAGGAGGCAGAAAGAAAGCTGGGGGGTTTGTGTTGGGGTTGTGTGTATTTTGGGACAATGGGTTACATTAGTATGTGTGCAGTATTTGACTTTTTTGCGCTGCCTTGTCTAGTAAATTGGTGACATCACCCGCAGGTTTGCACATAGGACTTGGAGAACACTAGACGGTGAGGAGCTAGCATTGGAAAACTTGAGATTGGCATACGAGGTGAAGAAGTGGCGGTGCACGGAAGGCGCATGTGCAAGATTGTGAGTGTGCTTGAGGAGGCAGCGATTGTGAAAGATGCGGGGTGCACGGAGCCCGCCTGACAGGTTGTGGAGCCAGAGATGCTCGCACTGAGTAAAAAGGTATTGTGATTACATTTGCTTTCCCTAAACAGCGGACTATCAAAACCATCAACTTGAGGTCAGGTAAAAGCAAGAACAATGTATCAAGGGAAGTGCTGCGGTGACACGCCCCTACAGCACCTGTGTAAGACCCTCCCACCTTATAAAGGGAAGATTTGCAAATAGCGTGTACAATGGACTAAAAACACAGAGGGCAATTTAACTAAACAATGGCCACCTTGCAGAAGTTACTCCAAAGATGTACAGCAATCACTCCTGCTACACCTACAAGGTACCTATGGGGGAAGAAGCTAGTAAAGCTGTATGGCAATATTTGAACTGTGGTGAATGTTTCAGGAGGGCGAGGGGGACGCAGCAAGGCATCAGTGGATGCTGAGCCAACAGGAGGTGCAGGGGCTCATACCTCCTACCTCAGCTCCCTCACCCGCTCCTGCAAGCAAATACTCCAAGGACACAGACGATGAGCAGGGGATGTGCCCCTTGCAAGAGCTAAGGGCAGCAGAGGGATACTCAAACCCAACATATAAACCGCCACCATATACTAGGGAGGAGGGACAGAGAGGTACAGGGCAGAGGAACGACTGGTGAGGTGCAGAAGGGCATTAAGGTGGGGCTAGAGGACATAGCCACGAATGAGGGGGAGAGATCCTCCTGAAGCTGGAAGGAAAGACGAATGGGGAGGCAAAGGGAGCAACCAGAGCACTAGAAGGCCTTAAGGGGAGCAGCAAAGCAACAGATTGGGCTGAGATAATTGAGGAAACAGACAGGAAGGAGAAGAAAAGAGAAGAGTGGCTAGAGAGAGAGCAGGGAACTGGGAAGAGAGGAAGAGAAAGAGCAGGGGCAGAGGGAGAGAGGAGAGAGGAGAGAGGTTAGAGAGGGAGCGCAGAGAGAGGAAGCGAGAGGAGCGGGAGCAGCAGGATAAGACGAAAAGAGAACAAGAATAGATTGAGAGATGGAGGGAGGCAGAGGAGATGGAAAAATAAAAGTTGATAGAGAGGGAATAAAGAAAGTTGCAGGTGCAGAGACTAGAGAGACAGTGTGTGTGCGTAAGGAGGAGGATGAGCGCGTAATCAGGGACATAAAGACATGATGGACAGTGGATCGGGGAACTGACAAAGTTGGAGCGGGCGGACGAGCAGAGTCGGACAGTATGACCACACAGGGAAGGATTACAACAGTACCAGACAGAGTGGGCCTAGGGGCCTGAGGTGGGGAAACAGATACGACTTGCGTGAAATCGATATTACCATGAAGCCCAAAACAGATACGACCACTAGGACACTGAGCTCCATGGACGACTATTTTAGTAACATGGGCTTGGGTCAGACAATGAAGGAAGAAACAGTGGGGACGAGGGAGGTGAGCGATGTAGGCCTTAACGGGGGGAGGTGCGGACAAATGGGTGACATGGGAGAGAGGAACCGGTGCAGGACGAGCAGAAGGTGGCAAGCATGAGTGAACACCAAGGTCTGTGGTCAAGTTAAGCAATATCGACGACCTAGAGACCTCCCAGGATGAATAAAGGGGAGACAGCTATAGTATGTTCAAGAGAAATAATCATGGGGGAATCTGACGACTGTGCGCGAATACCCAGACATATACACTGTTATTAGAGTCACTGACAGCAGGTCAGACTGATGAGGAGTATGAATGGGAAGGTTTTACCAACGTTGTCAGCGGGTGCTGGGAAATGGATATATGAGATGGAAAGGATGACAGTGGGGGACTTAAATGGACGGTTAGTGGCGATCCTCGGGCAAGCGACTGATGAGGTATGGCAGAGTGACCACCCAGAACACGGCGCACAATGGTTCGCCATTTGCAAACTGTAAAGCTGCCGTATGGCAAGCCTTAGGGACACAATGGGCCTCATTACGACCCCGGTACTAAATCATGGTGCAATTAGCACCATGGACCATGCCGGGGTCCGCCATGGTGAATGGCGGAATTACTGCCCCATTCCAAGGTTGGCGGGGCGGTAATTTCCCATTCACCATGGCCCCTTCCCCATTCCCATTTTTGGCCCATAGGGCTCAATGGGAATGGGGAAGGCGCTAATTACGGCACCGTAAAATACAGTGCCGTAATTAGCTCCTAGGTCCCTTTGCGGGTTGGTTTTTTAACGCCTGCTAAAAGCAGGCGTTAAAGTGCAACCTGCAAAGGGACCTCGTAATAAGGCGCTAAGGGATTAACAGCGCCGACACCTTTTACGGCGCTGTTAACCCCTTAACGCCTGGGTTGTAATGAGGCCCAATACTGCAACACGTCAGACATTGGTCAATTATGTCTTGCAAAATGAAGATAGATGAAAAGCCCTTACACTACATTCAGGTGATCCAAGAGCTTTGGCGCCTTAAAACTCGAGAACCGTGGGACAAAACAGTAGCCATATTTTACCACATATTATGCCAGGGGTTGCCAGAACCTGTTCAGAAGCAGCTAAGGAAGTTGGTAGGCATGGAAGTGAAAACGTGGCCAGAAATACAGCTTACGACTGTTTATCATTGTAGGATATTGCAAGAGAAAATAAAGAAGAAAGCGGAGGAAAGGAAGCTAGAGGGAGCAAAACGAGTGTAGAAAAAATTATCGGAGTACACCATGGAAGGGGCTATGCTGACAAGCGCATGCACACAGGGGACACAGCTGCAGCAGTACACAAGGCTGCCATTGGGGGGAGGATTCATGGGGTGGGGGAACCTGCAGCAAGGGTTCTGAGGAAGAGGGGGCCACTGAGAGGATGCGGGTATGGACCACAGATACATTACAACTAAGGGGGTTTCCCAGGAGGGTTTCGGGGACATGAGCCGCAGGTGCAGCAAGGCCAGGGGATTATGCAGGGCGTTTGCAGTGGCCAGGGAGAGATCTACCACAGTGCTGGTCGTGTGGGCAGATATGGCCCATTTCAAGAGTTTGCATGAACAGGGGTATGCAGCAGAATTGGGGAGCGCAATAGCAGCAAGCATATCAGGGGGACCAGGATGACTACTACACATGGGACCACCCACAGCAACAGCAAGTACAAACACAGAGTGCATACCCACACGCACACCAGCCCATGACACAGATACCATACATGCAAGCACCCGTACCACAGTATTTGCAAGCATCACAGACTTGAGGCACCACACAGCAGATGCCACAGATACAGAACAGTGCACTGCCGAAATGGCGGCTCAGTTTCACGCATAGACTACTTGGCAACGACCCTGTCAGAAACCTGGGAGGGGTCCCCATGGTGGGGAACAATCCATTTTCTGGGAATGGGATGTCCTTACATCCTCAATAGTACAGCCCACAGAGAGACTTGATGTGTCCCATCCTGTTGATTACACCCAACCCTGCAGAGGAACCTCACAGAGAGGTGGTGATGGGTGACAACACTTTTTCCTTTCTTGTAGACACAGGGGCGACTAGGCCCTGCATTTGAGAGGGAACATTTAGATTGTCAGGCAATCCCATGAATACTTAAGGCTTAAGGATTCTCTGGGGCTCAGGAAGAGGTTCATTTTACAGGAAATATCTCCTTTTCCATATGGGAACATGATTTCTCTTTGCCTTTACTTTACTCTCGACAGACACCTCTAAATATACTGGGACGAGACCTCATGAGCAGACTAAACATGACAATTTTGTTCACATACAAGGGGATGGTGTGCTCTACATCAGGGATACACATGCTCATCGTATGGGAGATCATTCAAGGCTATTGTGGGTGGAAGGTACAGAGGGGGGTACCAGTGGACGAGGAGCTGTTCCAGTACGAGACTGAGAGTGCAATTGCATGGCTCACAGGGATTCAAGGGAAGATGTGGCGAGTGCCAAATGAGTATTTGTTCAGACCAGAGATGTCATTGGATGAGTCAGAAGGGACAATAGTCCCAACAGAAATAGAGGCAGTGATTGTGAGGGATGAGTGGATAGCAGTATATGGGATGGACAACACAGGATGATCATGGCAAGCAGTGGACACTGTGACAGAAGGATACAGGCTAACCACAGTGACAGATGAAGAACTATTTGAGCACGAGATGGTGTTCGAAATTAGTGTGACATATTGGTTGAAGATACACTACAGAGAGGTACCACAGAGGATGGCAATGGCGCTCAAAGCACCTCCATGCTTCTGAGAGGAGGATTTGGCCAAGGTGCCCAGCATCCCCTATAATGGGGGAGTAAAGAAAAATCTGAAACCAGGAGCAATTTTACCTGGGGTGAAACATTACCCACTATTAAAGGAGGAAGACGAGGGCATTAATGAGACGATTGCAGCACTAGTGGAGCAAGGCATTCTCCATGCACCACTGCTGTGTACCCAGTTAAGAAAGCAAAAGGGGGTTGTGGCGTTTTATCCAGATCTTGCGCCCTCACTCACATTGTAGAACAGAGTATCCTCTGGTTCCAAATCCAGCAACAATTTTGTGCATTATTTCATCGGAAGCTGCCTGTTTCGTGGTCATAGACTTGAAGAATGTATTCCTCTCAGTAGCACTACACCCAGACTCACAAGACTTTACTTCCTTTATGCATAGAAACCAGAAGTGGAACCACACAAGACTTCCTCAAGGGTACTGCGAGCCACCTTCTAAATTCAATAAGGTCCTCCAGATATACCTCGGTAATGTACAGATGGAGAGCACATTCCTACAGTACGTAGTTGACATGTTGATCTGAAGCATGGCAGAGGCCCAGTGCAGAAAAGACTCTGTACGCATATTGACAGTGTTAGCTGACAAGGTATACAAGGTGGACAAGGAAAAACTGCAGTACTGCCAGAAGGATCTACTATCCCTCCGTAAATACATCCCCTCTCAAGCCCTTCACTCCTCTACTTCTAAGTCCCTCAGGGTTAGTCGTTTTGCAAAAAACGAGCAGGGATAGATCTCTGTCTTCGGCTGGTGCCTCCCTTTGGAACAGCCTCCGAGCCACCTTGAAACTTGAGGAAAAACATCTTCAATTCCGGAAACTTCTAAAGACCTTCCTCTTTGCCTCTGCCTCCCCCCCCTTCTCACCTGTTGATCTTTTTCTTCTCTTGGCATTGTGCACATGGCCACCCTCTGTTCTTTTGGGGCCAGGTACCTGCTCACCCTGCCACCCTCCTGCACTGCCTTCAGGCCACCATCTGCACTAGGTTTCTGTATCTGTACCCATACAGTCCCCCTCCCACTAGTCTTCTGCACTGATCAGCTATACCTTTCTGACTAACTTTCACCTGCCACTTTCTGGCTGCACTACCATGGTTTATCGCCCTTATTTATTATTTATTCTATTTAATATTTATTTATGTTTTCTCTCCTCTGCCTCGCACTTTCCACTCCCCCCCTTCATGCACATTTCCCACATGTTCCTTTTGCATGCACTTGCGCTTTCTTAAATTTCACTGGGCCTAGTAAGATCGCAGTTTTTTCTGTTTTTTCTCCCTGTTCCCCTCCCTTTTTACCTGGTTGCGCTCTGAAACACTTGTGTACGAGCGCGATATAAATAAAATATCATTTAATTTCATTTTTGGCCACACAATCTCCCAAAATGGCAGACAGATCAAACCAGAAAGGGCAGAGACAATACACAAGACAGCCAAACCCAGAACAGTGAGAGAAATGCAGCAATCTTTGGGGTTTTGCAATTACTGCAGGGCTTGGGTTTTGACTACAACACGTACACCGGGCCTTTACTGGGCGATCTGACAGAGCACAGTAGGTACACAAGACAATAAAGTTGACAAAAGCGATGACTGAGGCATTTGATGAGCTGAAAGAAGCAATGTGCACAGCTACAGTGTCAGGGATCACAGACTATAAAAATGAATTCTTCTTGTCACACACTGATGGAGTAGTGATGAAAGCAGTACTGACACAGAAGCCAAGTTTGGGGCACAAGCCCATAGGCTATTACAGCGGGAAGCTTGGCCCAGTAATGAGAGGACACTACCAGTGCGTACAAGCTTTAGCTGCTGCCGCATTCCCAGTGGAAGAATCAGCAGGGACCCATGGGGTGCAGCACCACTCTCTATGTGCAGCACGCCCTTTTTGCGATACTGAAGAACCCAAAAAGCACACTGACAACACAGAGAGCATCAGGGTCTGAGGTGTTATTATCAAACCCATCACTTAAGATGGTGAGGAGAAGAGTTGTTAACAGCGATCTTTCTCGTAGGCGTCTTACAGGAAGGTGACTAAGCACATGACTGTGCAGAAAACATACAGGAATTCAGTGACACCCACAAAGTACATGAGGATGCACTTGAGGGGGGAGACATGCTGTACATTGATGGTTCCTCGCCAATTGACCAGACTGATGGGCTCAGACATACCGGAACTGCAGTGGTGAGGAGGGAAGATGGAACAAGTGAGGTAGAGGCCAGTGCGCGATTGCCATCACATTATTCAGTACAAGCAGAATTAGTAGCTCTAATTCTAGCATTGGAGCACAGCAGAGGAAAGAAAGTGACAGTGTACTCAGACTCTGCATACATTATGTCGACTGTACACTCAGGACTGTCACGATGGATGAGGAGGGGTTTCAGGAGAGCAGGCAGGTCAGCAGTACAGCATGCACTTGTATTAGGCCGATTAATTGAGGTTATACAGTACCCCTCTCAGTTAGCCATAGTGAAGTGCCAGGCACACACAAGGGGAAGACCCTATCTCAAGGGGAAACGAAGCAGCAGACTCAGAAGCAAAATGTGCCACATATTTTGGAGAGCCACTAAAAATGGAGACAGCATCACATGCCAGAGACTATGCAAGGACAATGGTACTAAAGGAAGGATACAATGCATTACCAGAAATTCAAATAATGGAGTTGCAGGGAGATGCACCCAGGGAGGAGAAAGTCTTGCGGACAAGGAGGGGATGTACAGTTTCTCCGAGAGATGCCCTATGGCAGCAGAAAAACACAGCGAAAGTGGTTATGCTACTAGCATTATTACACACTGCGCTGACACAGTTACACTATCCAACACACACACAGGAAAGGAGGTCATTGCCACCCATATGGGAGAAACATGGTTCTCAATTTGTAAGCAACTGTTTAACATGCAAGCAGTGCACTGCAGGACATACATTGAGAGTTGTGAGAGGAGCCATACCTCGCCCAGCAGGCCCATTCCAGCATCTCCATGTCGACTATGTTGACATGATCCAAGTTTGCCAAGGATATTGCTACATGATAGTGGTTGTGTGCCCATTCTCACAGTGGATTGAGGCAGGTCCCTGTTCCCATTCTGATGCTCTCAGGGCTGTGAAGTTCTTTGTCTGGGAAATATACCCGCAATGGGGCGTGTGTGAGGTCCTGCGGTCTGAAAATGGCCCCCACTTTGCCAATGAGATGTTCAAGCACATTACTACATTGCTGGGCATTCAACATAAGTTCTCTTCTGATTATCACATGCAAGAAAATGGGATGTGTGAATGCCTGAATGGCCTTTTAAAGGAAATGATTGCAAAGAACAAACAGAGCACAAAGAAAAACTGACTACATTGCCTACCCCTTGCACTCTTTGTATTGCGCAATAAGCCTGGGTCCGACCACCATTTAATGCCCCATGAGGTGGTGATAGTATGGCGCATGCAACTTCCCCTGGCTACTCCCACTACAGCACTGAAAGATGCTGAGAGTAGTGCAGATGTGTTAGGCCAGGAAATGTACGACTATATTACTTTGTTGATTGGTAGTGCCTCTTTTATCTCTCGCAGATAAGACGACCCCCGGAAGGCCCAGAAGACAGCAGAGAAAGCAACAGTGACAATGAACTAAAGGACTTGTCAGTGTTGGTAACACTGTACTGTTGAGAAACTTTGTAAGGAGGTGGGACGCACACAGGTTCACAGGGCCCCACATTGTTGAGGCAGTAGCAGATAAAGCTTGGAGATTGGCAGGAAAGACAGTGTGGAATCACATCGCAGATATCAAACCCTACCAAGCCGCGCCCTTACCTGGCAACAAGATCAAAAGGGCCAAAGATCAGCAGCAAGAGGAGAAAAACAATAATTCTCAACGTACAATGCTGAGTGGAGGACAACCAATGATAACTCGCTCAAGTGCAGCAGGATTAGGGCAAGGACTGCCAACACATCCAAGGTGAGGATACACTGTCTGTTTGTTACTTTTATTCTCTACATATATTCTTCGAGAAAGCTGACTGTAATATTTAGTGACTGTTTATGTTACCCACTGATTTCTACCCTGGTACTTTCTCGAACCAGATTGTCCACAATGTTAGGAGACCCAGCAGATTTCAGGCCAGTTCGCCTACAGTATACAATCTTGCATTTATAGCGTATCTGGCCCAAGTCTACCACCAGCTTGGACAGGGAAACCCTTCTATTCTCCCCATACTGAGGGACCTTGGAATTAGAAATTTGTGGGAGCAGTTATTCATCTTTGCAATAAATGATTATAGGGTTTACGGGGTTTAAAGATTAACTCAATACTAACAAAGTAAGCTTATTTTTGCGCATTTCAGGCAGACAGCGAATATCTTCAAGCTGCACAAGGATCCAGCAGCATAGGTAAAGATGGGTGAAATAATAAATAATGTGCTTATTTTGTCTCTTATTTCCAAGTGAAGTATGTATATTCATATTGTGGAGAGTTTCGCTTTTTGCTAGCAAATCCACTGTATCCTCTACTAACATTATCCCAACCCCAGCAGGTGGAACAACCATGTCAGATTGACAGGAAAGCACTGCAAGCACGGTAAGGAGGTAAGCGGAGGGTTGACACAGACATGAAGGGGGAGGATCTCTATCTCACCGACACTGCTCGAGTGTCTAATAACATGTGGTACAAGCACATGACCAAAGTAGGTAAGGAAACAACCGGGGAATGCTGTTATGTCTGCTCATTAATCCCCTATGCCATGAGTGCCTCCAGAACATTCATAGCACCTAACATACCAGCAGCAAGAGCACAGTGCCTGATGTACCTGTCTATGGTAACGACTCGAGGGAGATTTCAAGGGAAAACAGCAACTTTGAGATGGATGTCTCAGGTGAAGTTCCCATATGAAGACAGTTACATTAAGAGGCTTCACATGATGAACAATTATTGTAGTTAGACAAAGCAATACAATATATAACAGACGGGCCACAGAAAGGAGACACAAAGACTATAACGTAAAAACAGTTGCCCTGCCCATGTGAAAGAGATAGGAGGAGAACCTGGATGTTGGGAAAGACCACAAATGCTTGTGTATGGTCAAGTGTACACAGAAGAGGGATGGAAAGATTGAGTAGTGGTAAGCAAGGCAAAAAGTACAAGATGAAAATGACAATTGCCTTAAGGAGTGGGATTCGAGTGCAAAGATGCTCACTTCGGTGGAGAATGAAGCTGGACTGATGCCTATAATACCCCTGAAAAAGCCAGCACTCTGTTTCCAGAAAGATGGCAAAGAAAGAGTTGGGGAAAACACAGGATGCTGTAGCATAGAAAAGCATGCAACAATATGAAAATAGGCACTGCAGTATTGATGGACCTCTACTGGGCATGTGGATCCAAGATGTATGATAAGCTACCACCCAACTGAGGAGGAGTTTCATTATTGGTACATATCAATATTCATAAAAGGGTAGCAGGTGCCCCTCTCTAGAAATAACATGGCACGATAACCTGTTCTGTGGTATTTCCCACTTTGAGAGTCGGCAGCCATCGCTTTTATCTCACTGTACTTTTCACAAAGGAGGAATACCCATTTGCATATTAGTCTTTTTTCCGCCCACAAGGGCAGTCCAGCACTGAAATGCCAGGCAAACCTCCATTGAACAAGAGTACCAACTGCAACCCCATACATGTGTTTCAGTCTTGTTGGGCCTCATCAGGGAGTTGGAGCTTTGCCTCTCTGAGCACAGTGAGCAAGGGGTCCACATCTGGGTTTCCCCAGGTAACTTAGGGTGACCAACCCCAAGTCCCTTACAAAAATGCAAAAAAAGGGTCTCAGGTGCCCCTCTCCAGAAAGAACATGGCATGATAACCTGTTCTGTGGTTTTTCCCACTTTGAGAGTCCGCAGCCATCGCTTTTAGCTCACTGTACTTTTCACAATAGAGGAATATCCATTTACATATCAGTCTTTGTCCCACCCACAAGGGCAGACCAGCACCGAAATGCCTGGCAAACCCCGTTTGAACAAGAATACCAACTGCAACCCCATACACATGTTTCAGCCTTGTTGGGCCTCATCAGTGAGGTGGCGCTGTACCCCTCTGAGCACAGTGAGCAAGGGGTCCACGTCTGGGTTCCCCCAGGTAACTTAGGGTGACCAACCGTAAGTTCCTTACAAAAATACAAAAACGTGTCGCAGGCGCCACTCTCTAGAAAGAACGTGGCATGATAACCTGTTCTGTGTTTTTTTTTCCCATTTTGAGAGTCTGCTGTGTAGAGCCAAGTACCCCCAATCCAACTGCCCCGCCTATATTACCTGAAACATATCATCCAAAATATGTCATGTATACTGAACAGTTAAACCAAAAAAGTGAAGATAGAGGGCTCTGTACAGTACCCATAAGAATACCTATACCTAAGAGAATATGGGAAGTAAAGTACCCATTGAGGAAACCAATACTTGCATCCAACACAATATGATGGCCATTTGAACGAGATTCCTGATGAAACAAAGAAACTGACTGACCAGGATGAATGGTGACATCATACAAAGTTGAATCGACACCCAGATAGAAAGATAACCAGACCAGAGAGGTAGACAATTATAAAGAACAAAGATGTACCAAGGATAAGTGACATCTTGGGATCAAGATGAAGAAACTTATGCCACAAATGTGATGAAGATATTTAGTTAGTTTAAACGTGTATAGATGCAATGAAACCCAAGCAGAAAAGCAATAATGAAGCTAGCCACATGCTTAAATAGATTAGACCGCGGTAAGCGCCTATATACCTCATAGATACATATGGATTAAGTGAAGAAAGAATGTTTCCACTACGTATAAAGCAGTACTGAACAACACGAGAAGGCCTCATTTCAGTGTCGCAGTTACAAAAAGCAATTGAATTAAACAGAATCCATTTCAGCTAAGGAGTTCACCGAGCCAAGAAAATCCAAAGTCTTATCAAACTAGGAGTTGGCTGACATTGGATACAATTAATGTGAAAGAACAGAAACTCCTGTTCAAGAAGGTCAAGCAAAAACAAAAGACGTCAGAGGACTATTGAAGAATATATATATTTTTTTTTAAACATTTTATTAGTCTGTTTACAAACTTTTAAAAAGAGATATACAAAAAGAAATTTCCTTAGGTACAGAAGGATGAAAAGACGGAAGGACAGAAAACCAAAGAAAAGAGAAAACAGGAGAGTAAAGAGAGATGTCCATTTTCCTTCAGTCAAGTTCGTAACGGCAGAGTAGGCTTCGGACAGTGTTCATTTATTAGCCGACGATGCAATGTTGGTAGAAGTATCAAATCCTTTATTCTACCTCATAAGTGAGTAATCTCTTTTCTAATGCTTCCAAAAAGAAAACCAGAGCATAGACTAGCTTCCGGCCCGCTCTGTCTGACATCCTCTTCCACCAATCCTCCGCATTTAGACACGGTTTAGCCTCAAATAGATTTCCCATCAGAATAGTTCTTGTTTCTAACAGTTTGGGGCAGAAAAGAGCTAGATGTTTCAATGTCTCATTTTCGCAGGAGCAGAATCTGCACGGATAGACCAATTTAGGGGGCAGTTGGCGCAAATTCAAAAGTTCCTTTGGTTAAAAAAAGGTTTAAACGAAATTTCACATATGTTCTTCGTTTCGATGCACAGGGAAATAATTCCAGATAGATTGGAATGGATCCACGAGCTCTGGCTTCAGGAGCTGCAAAATGCATATGTGGGTGGGCAGCTCGGGTGTCACAGGTTTCACACCAATCGGCATCCCACAATTTCTTTTTGACTTTGTTCGGATTTTGTATCAGAGTTTCTTTATCCGAGTTCACTTGCTCTAAGAGAGTTAGACATCCACTCTCCCATTCTTCCTGGAGTGAGTTCAAAGATGTTCCTTCCTTTTCTTTCAAGATGTTAAATTGAGGAAGGTCTTCGGTGCCAATGATCTTCCTGTATAGCGACAAAGTGTTCCATATTACTATGGCATTGATGGATGTCATCCCTAGTTCATAGCGAGTACAGGCAGTAGGGGACCCTTTCGGCAGGTGCAAGATTCTGTTCCAATAAATGTTCTCACACCATGACCAGATCTCGTGGGAGCATCCCAGCATAGCTTCTGCTCCAAAGGTTAAGGACGGAACCACCTTGGCCTTATAGTATTCAAGGGTGGGTTTTATGGAAAATGTACCATATTTCCTATTTATCGTTGCACCTTGAACTGTCAGGAGTTTACATTTTCTTTTAATCCTTTGGACCATCGGGTCGTCATTTATGTGGGAGCTAAGCACGGCCCCTAAGTACGGTACCTGGCTAACACAGTTAATCAGTTTTCCTCCGACCTCCCATTTGAATTTCTTTCTTCTTAATGATGTAAGACCGGTTAGACTTTGGAGGACGAGGATCTCAGTTTTTGAGGCATTTATCTCGAGACCGTTCTTCTCTGTGTATTGTTCCAACGCCCTCAGTTTTCCTTGTAGGCCAACCAGCGTTGTTGTCGGCGTACAAAATGTGTCCTATGTGGCCTCCGTTGATCTTTGGTGGAAAGGATCTAACTTCACTCAAGTACTTCTGTGCGTCATGTATGAAAAAATTAAATAGGGTAGCACCCAGCGGACAACCTTGCTTAACACCTCTTGAGGTCTTAATTGCCATGGACAGCGAGCCCTTCTGATCCAGTCTAATTTTCATTGACGTTTCAGAATACAATTCTTGTACGGCTTTCATTAGACTTGGTGGACATTTGTGGTTTGTCATTTTGGTCCAGAGCAAATCCCGGTTGACGCTGTCAAAGGCGTGAGCCAAGTCTACAAACGCTAGATATATCTTTGTTTTTTGCCTTATCGCCTCCATTTTATCCATTTTAAGTATGTTTAAGATGAAAAGATTAAGTGAACATCCAACGCCTCTTGAGAAGCCAGTTTGGCGAATATCTATAGCCTCTACGTCCTTAATCCAAGTTGTTAAGTGGTTCAATACTTGGGTAGTAAAAGATTTTTCCGATCACATCAAGAAGGGCTATAGGTCTAAAGTTTTTGGGATCGGAACGTAAACCTTTTTTAAAAACTGGAACAGTGAGTGCACTTTTCCAAGTTTGAGGAATTCTTCCTTCTTTGATGATGTTGCCGAATAGGTTGTAACAAAAGTCGGCCCATTGTTCTAGGTTTTGCTTAAGCATCCAGTTGGTCAGTCCATCAGGGCCGGGTGCTCTGGACAAACTTAGTCTTTTGATGTTTTTCAGAATGTCATCTTTGGCAATCTTAAAGTCCCAGCGGCCGAGATGTTCCAGACTTTGTGGGCAGTTCTTTTGTTGGTTCTTGAATAACTCTGTGTAGTGTGTGATCCACTGGGCTTCCATGACCATAGATACCTGCAGTGATCCTTGGTTAGCTTCTGTACTGTTTATTAGAGACCAAAAGGATTTTGAGTTTTTTTGTGTCACACTCTTTATCATCGCCTCTGCATCGTTTTGTAGGATTAGATTTTTGTGACCCCGTAGCCATGCTTTGTATGATGATTTGCCTTTTTTTGTTTCTAATAGGCGGCCTTGTGTGGAAAACTTCTTAGCATCTCTTAGGGATTTTCTTACGACCCTTTTTCTTACTACTATTTCAGGATCATAGGTGTGCTGATGACGAAAACGTTTTTTTTGAAAAGCGAGATTATATTCAGTGAATTTCTCCAATAATCTCTGATATTCAATTTGGTCCCCTGATGTGCGGTTGTTGTTATTCTCAAGGGCTGATGCAATGTCAATGATGTTTTCTCGATTAACTTGCACTCTATTTCTACCCAACATCGCACTTATCTTGGCGCTCCAGGATTCTCTTTTTGCGCATCAAGGGATGGAAATTTGAATGGTCACTAAGTTGTGGTTGCTCTGTTCCATGGGGATCACTACGAGTTGAGATATTTTTCCCACAGTAGCACTTGATGCATAGAAATAGTCCAGGATCGAGGCTTTGAGCCCTTGAGTCCATGTTGCTGCAGCAGGGATATCACCTCGGATGTTTCTGTTTAGTAGAGTAAATTCGCGGTCCTCCATTTCTTCTTCCCAGGCTGTTTTGATTTGGTATGGATCATTCACTTTTCTGTTTGATTTGAATTTCAATGTGATATCAGATTTCAATTTTACACATTCCATATTTAAGTCTCTGCATATTATTATGTTAGGAGCTGCACAGGACTCTATTATGCAGTCAATTGAATCACATATTAGTTTGAGAAACTCTAGTTCATCTGTGGCGGCGTGTTGCCAATATATATTTATGATGTATAGAATCATTGATTCATGAGGAGAACTTTCATTTTGTACAATGGTCGCAGTCTGCAAATATGGTGATGGATTTGCGGATTTTGTTATTTTCAGATTTTTGGATTTTTTTAGCCATTATTAATAGACCTGCCCTCGGTCTACCCATCTGTTGTTTAATTGCTGGATTCAGAGCAATCTCAAAGCCTTCAGCACATGGTAGGTCCTGCATCTAGGTTTCCTGAAGACAAATTACATCAAGCTTTTCAAGGTCATGGGACAATTTTCCAAATAGGTGATTGAAACCTCTCGTGTTCCAGGATCCCATCTGTATTGATTGCACAGTCATTTCCGGTTGGCATTAGAGGACATCGCTGTTGTTTAGAGTACCTTGTAGCCAACTCCAACTTCCCTGGGTGGCAGCAGCCTTTTCAACTCTGGCATCTTTGTCGCTACTGTTTATTTCATTCCGGTTGTTCTTCATCATTATTTTAATTAGTTTCATAGGACTTCTCCAAGGCATGGGGTCACTTGGGGGAGTGTTCGCCGACAATCCCTTTACTTTGGTCTGGGTTGGTCCGTCCAGGCCCCGCAAGGGATTCACCGTCAGAACCTCCAATGGCAAAATCCTTTTTGTGCTTCTGTTTCCATTTGGTTGGTTGCTCTTTTGTGATCTTACTTGTGCTGGCGATTTCGGGACACAAACTTCCTTAATATCAAAGCCTAAGGAATTTAGCTCTGAGTCACAACTCAGGATCAGGTTGAAAATGATTCTCAAAGGTATGTGCAGTAGGACTCTGTCTGTTACTGACTCGTCTGCAAATTCAACAATTTTTATGTCGTCTGATGAAACTGCACGTAGTTTTGGTATGTGGCCAAGCAGCTGGAGCACGTTGCGTCTACTCAGAATAAGAGGATCACCCAATCTAAATAGTCTCTCGATCAGAAGACAGTTTTCGGTTGATGTACTGAGGGTCTTGCTCTTAGTTGATGAGGGACTGCTGGCTTGAGGCTGGGTGTCATTTCTCCATTCTTGATGGAGATTAATTTGGGGGGTGTCAAGGTACTTTTCATTTTCAAGAGGGTCCGCACTACGTTTTTTTCCTAAGTTGAAAGGAATCTTTTGTTTTCCTTCACAGTCACGTTCATTTAGGAATTTTGTTGGGACCACTGCGAGGTCCGTTTTTAGAACGGCTCCAGCTCTTTTTTCTGCAATTGTCATAAAACTATTTGGGCCTTCATGGTTTAATAGAGCATCTTCAAGCTTTTCAGGAGGAGTGCTTAAAAAGGTACATATTCTTTTTGTCGAGCCACTCGAGACATACTTCTCCTAGGTAGAGTGTACAGGGGACTGCTCGAGTTCCTCGTCCGGCATTTGGACGAGGTCATCTATATCTTCGGGTTCATTATCTAATGGGTCGCTCTCTGATACGACCTCATGGGTGGACAGGTTAGCCAACAGTTCAATCATTAGCTCATCCTCCATTTTTTCATTTTCTGATGCATTTGTGATGTTTGAGGTTTTTGAGGGGGGTGTAACCCCAACCTTTTGACTTTTATCAGCTAGTTCCAGTGGAACAATTGTTAGGGCATTCTTTTGTTCAGTCAGAATTGTTATGTTTAGAGCCTTAATGTTTCATAGAAATTTATTTGAATTTTTGGCCCTGACATTTTTGCTGTTTTTTACGTTTTTGTTTTTCGTGGTTGTTTTGGAACTTTGGGGAGTTCCACTTTTTTAACAGCTTCTCCAGGTTTTTGCTTTTCAAAGATGGCAAAAGACGGCTCTTTTGGCACAATCCTGCCATTGATAGATTTCGAGGCAGACGGGCAGGGAAGTGAAGAGCCCTCAGTAGTTGCTGTTGGATGGGCGACTGGCGGAGTTACGATCATCACATCGTTAGTTGGAACATCTTCCTCCAGGCAGATTATTTCGTCAGTCTGTAGTGCCACCACGTTTTGCAATTTTGAGGAAAGGAAATCAATGGCGTCATCATTAGGCTGGTTAGAATTGCGTTCTTATACACTTGGAGGTCTGTTGTCAGTGATCATGTCCACACTGGGGCACAAGACGCCGTCGGCTCTGGGCGATACTGTTAAACGAGGTTTCACGGGATCGCTT
Source organism: Ambystoma mexicanum (assembly GCF_040938575.1). Lineage (NCBI taxonomy): Eukaryota > Metazoa > Chordata > Amphibia > Caudata > Ambystomatidae > Ambystoma > Ambystoma mexicanum. The sequence goes on from NC_090921.1 coordinate 1,391,637,733, forward strand.
GTTACCTTTTCTTCCCGGGGTTCGTGGAGTCGAGGCTGCCAGTCTGTCGGAGCGACAATGCTGATGAAGCAGTAACGCGGGAAATTAACCCAACACCCTCCTGACAATAAATGCCAGGATAGCACTGAACCAACTCCCAACGCCACGGGTGGCACTTCTCTGCATTAACGTGACGTCGGGACAGTGTTTCCACATTAACGTGACGTCGGGACAGTGTTTCCACTGGCAGAGAAGGCGAATGAGACCTTAAAACACCAGTAGATGGATGAGCTGTTCTTCGGAACTTCCAGGAAGGCAGTAAGGCACGGGTACCGGCAGGGCACAAGGCGGAGAAAGGGAAAGGCCAGGCAGCAAGGACGGGAAGGACTGACCAGGGAATCCCACGGGAGAGGAGACAAGGAAGGGAGAAGGCTAAACAGGCAACCCAGAGAAGACCCCTCTAAACAGGCATCCCAGAGAAGACCCCTCCAACCCCAAAACCAGAAAGTAGGTAAGGACAGGACAGGGCTGAGAAACCAGGAACTGAAAGTACCAGGGGGCTGGAAGGAGAGGAAGGTAGGAGGGCAGGACAAGGCAGGGCAAAACTAGCAAGGGTAACTGGAGAGACTGTAGCACAGAAACCAGGCTCCAGCAGCGCATACACGGCAACAACCGCGTTGAGACGCGTTGTCTCCGCGTATGCAAAGCCCTTTTAAGGTCCGGGGCCAAAGCGAGGCCCGGAACGCAAGTTCGCGTTACTGCGCATGCGCGAACGTCGAACACTGACGATCCACGCATGCGCAGAACACGCAAGATGGCTGCGCCCACGGACCGCGGAACGGCGTGGGGAAAGACGCCACCGCGGATAGAGTCTCCATGAAGGAGGAGACTGCCGAGGCCGAGGACCCAGACCTCCGTAGCAGGTAAGTGGCGCACGCGAGCGAGCGCGCGGCATGACACCATACCCCCTCTCGGACAACCCCGGGGCACCAGGCTTCCAGGGATAGCGGAGATAGAAGTCCCGAACCAGGCGCGGTGCATGCACGAAGGAGCGCGGCTCCCAAGTGCGGTCACAAGCCGGATAACCCTTCCAGCTGACCAGGAACTGCAGCGCACCACGCCTAATCCGTGAATCGCAAATCTCCTGCACCTCAAACTCAGGAACCCCCTGAACCAAGACCGGGGCAGGACGGGAACAGGAACGCCCCAGAACATCAGGTACATAGGGCTTCAAAAGAGAGACGTGAAAAACGGGATGGATCCTCCAAGAACGGGGCAGGGACAACCGAAAGGCAACAGAGGAAACCCGCCCAATGATGCGGAAGGGACCAAAAAAGCGGTGAGCCAGTTACACAGGTAAATTGTGTACCGGCAGATTCCTAGAGGACAGCCATACCCTGTCACCAACTTGAAGGTCAGGCTCAGAACTCTGTTTCTTGTCAGCCTGTTCCCTCATACGTGCCTGTGCCACTGCTAAGGTACCGGCCGCCAGGCGATGTTGATCGCGTATCTGAGTCACCAAGGCATCTGCGGATGGTACAGTACTGGTAGAAGTAGGACGAGCAGGTAGTAGCTTGGGATGTAGTCCGGCAGAACAGAAAAAGGGGCTGAGTCCAGTAGCGGAGTGAACAGCATTGTTGTAAGCCACTTCCGCGGTGTCCAACCACTCTGACCAGTTGTCTTGAGTGGCATTGGCGTAACAACGTAGAAACTGCTCAAGAGTTTGGTTGGTACGCTCTGTCTGCCCATTGGTCTGGGGATGATAACCAGAACTCAGAGCATGCTGAATGTCCAAATGCCGACACAGTTGGTCCCAAAAGGAAGAGATGAATTGAGACCCACGATCCGACAGAATCTTCTCAGGAAGACCGTGGAGACGATACACCTCGTGAAGGAAACGTCGTGCCATCTGGGAAGCGGTGGGCATTTTAGGAAAGGGCAGGAAGTAAGCCATTTTGTTGAAGCAGTCCACTACCACCATGATACACGTGTAACCACCAGAAAGCGGCAAGTCAACGATGAAGTCCGTAGCAATGGTATGCCAAGGGTATGGGGCGTTGGCGTGGGTTTCAGGAGACCAATGGGTTTCTTGCGAGGAATCTTGGTCTGGGCACATACTGGACAGGAATCCACGTAGGGCTTCACCAGCGTGGCCCATCCAGGCCACCAGAATTTCCGTGCGACCAGTTCTTGAGTTGTGCGAACTCCTCGGTGACCACAAACTACGGAATCGTGACAATTTTGCAGAACGATCCTCTGTAGCTCTAAGGTGGGAACGTACAGAGGATCCCCGAAGAACAACAAGCCGTCACGTTCTTTGATGTCAGAGCGTTGCAGTATCTGTGACCTGGAGGGATCCGTCCGTGTGGCTTCTAACAACTGTTGAAGCTGGGGAGTCACCATCGACAGGAAATGCTTCGAAGTAATCAGAGGTTCTGGGTCCTTGGCCCCTTCGACGTTGTTTTCCAGGGACTGAGACAGGGCGTCGGCCTTCACATTCTGGGAACTTGGGATGTACGTGACCGTGAAATCAAACTGCGAAAAGAAGAAGGCCCAACGAGCATGCCGGGATGTTCTGCATTGCAAAGACCGTAAAAATTGAAGATTACGGTGATCCGTGCGAACTTCCACCGGATACCTCCCACCAAGCAAGTGATGACGCCATTCCTCGAATGCCGCTTTTATAGCCAGTAATTCTTTTTCAATCACAGCGTAGTTTCTTTCACTCACAGAGAATTTCCGAGAATAGTAGGCCACCGGGTGTTCTGTTTTCGCAACTGGATCTTGCTGTAGTAAGACCGCACCAATTGCGTAGTCCGAGGCGTCGGTTTCAACTACAAACGGCCTTTCATCATCCGGATGTATCAAAACAGGAGCCGACATGAAGGATTTCTTCAATTCCCAAAATGCCACCTCAGCCTGTGAGTCCCAGAGAAATGGTACTTTGGTGCTGGTCAGGCGGGTTAACATGTTGGCAAGGTGAGAAAAACGTGGTATGAAGCGTCGATTAAAATTAGCGAAGCCCAGGAATCTTTGTAAAGACTTAACCCCGTGTGGCTGTTTCCATTCCTGTATGGCTAGCAGTTTCACGGGGTCCATCCGCACTCCTGTGCTGCTGACTACATAGCCCAGAAATTCCATACTCTCCAGATGGAAGTGACACTTCTCAGCCTTGGCATACAGGTGATTGGTAGTTAACCTACGGAGTACTTCCTGAACGTGCGCAACGTGCGCAGTGCGAGTGTCCGAAAAAACCAGGATGTCATCAAGGTATACCCATACTGATATACCAATAAGGTCCGAAAAGATATCATCCATGAACCGCTGGAAGACGGCTGGGGCATTGCAGAGCCCAAACGGCATTACTCTGTACTCGTAATGACCAAAAGGTGTCTTGAAGGCCGTCTTCCACTCATCCCCCTTCTTAATCCGCACCAGGTGATAGGCCCCTCTAAGATCCAACTTGGTGAAGACCTGCGTGGATTTCAGGGATTCGATGATGTCCCGGATGAGTGGCAGTGGGTATCTGTCTTTCCTTGTGATTTCGTTTAATTGGCGATAGTTGATACAAGGGCGCAAAGTACCCTCTTTCTTCTTGACAAAGAATAGCGGGAATCCTGCGGGAGACTTGGACGGCACGATGTAGCCCTCGTTGAGGCAATCCTTGATGTTATCCTGTAGAACTCCCTTTTCGAGTTGGGTTAATGAATAAATCTTGCCGTGGGGGATGACAGCATCAGGCAGGATATCGATGGGGCAGTCAAAGTGTCGATGAGGCGGTAAAGGAGTGTCCTCTGGCTTGGAGAACACCTTGAGGTATCGGGCATACTCCTGAGGTACCGACTGAGTGGCACATAGACGGTCAGATACAGTGACAGGATTAAGAGACTCCAACATCGCTGGGAAGGAATCGTGAAGACCACAGTCCTGAGGACAACGTGCCGAAGTGAATACCAGGGATCGTGCAGTCCAGTTGACCTGAGGATTGTGATAAAGCAGCCAAGGCAAGCCCAGCACCACCGGAAAAGAGGGAGACTTGATGACGTCCAACGAGATTTGTTCGAGATGCCCTTCCACAGAGAGCCACAAGGGATCGGACCGTTGGCACACCGGATCCGAAGACAATGGAGAGCCGTCGATTACTTCTACCACTGTAGGCCGTTCTTTGTAGTGTAGACGGATCCCATTGGAAATCGCGAACGAGGCATCGATGTAGTTACCTGATGCACCACAATCCAGAAGGGCCCGGGTCTTTGTACACTTCCCTAGCCAAGCCAAACCAACTTCCAAGACCAACAAGGGTACCGGGTTCATGGGATGAAGGTCTGATTAAGGAGACGGCCCGTCGCTGCCTTCACACCAAACAAAGGGCCTGTTAGTTTTCCTGCTTCCTCAAAGGACGTAGCGGGCAAGTGCCTAGAAAATGGCCAGAACCACCGCAGTACAAACACAGGTTTTGCTGCCGTCTTCTTTTCTTTTCGGCTTCGGACAACGGACCTCGGATGGCACCCAACTGCATGGGTTCTGGGCCCACGTCGGTTGAGGTAGCTGGCCTGGATGATTATACTGGAAAGACTGGGTGGTACTTGTCGATTCTCCGACGTTCACTCCGTCGTTCCGCTAACCTGTGGTCGATGCGTAAGACTTGTTCCACCAATGCAGGCAATGTTTCCGGCTCCGGAATGTGCAACAATTCGTCCTTGTATTCTTCTCGCAGTCCCCGACGGAATAATGTCTTCTGAGTGATTTCGGGCCATTGGGAATCGGTTGCCAGTTGTCGAAACCGACTGATATACTGGATGATATCACCTGATCCCTGTTTGATCTCCATTAGTTGGTTCTGGGCCATGGCTGCCAAGTTAGGTGGTTGAAAGACATCCAAAAAGGCCTTCTCAAAAGCGGTGAATTCACCCAGCAGGGGGCTGTTAGTAGAGACCAGAGGTGCGGCCCAAGCAAGCGCGCTACCGGTCAGATTTCCTAGAATGTACCCGATCTTGGCCTTGTCTTGACCGAAATGACTGGACCTAAACTGAAAATGGATCCTACAGTGGGTACAGAACTCTGCCACTCGACGCGGGTCTCCATCAAACTTCATGGGAGTCGTGTAAGCCATGGTGTTCTCAGGCGGTGGAACTGGTTGTGATAGTCCGCCCATACCCCGGCCCATCGCTTGTCGAAGGGTGTCGTACTCCTGGCGAAGTGTAGTCATCTCGAGGCGCATGGCACGCATTTCTTCGCGTAGTTCCTGCATGTCATCCATGTCGAGGCTGGAGGAAAGGCGTCTCAATCTGTTAAACGAGGTTTCACGGGATCGCTGGTTACCTTTTCTTCCCAGGGTTCGTGGAGCCGAGGCTGCCAGTCAGTCGGAGCGACAATGCCGATGAAGCAGTAACGCGGGAAATTAACCCAACACCCTCCTGACAATAAATGGCAGGATAGCACTGAACCAACTCCCAACGCCACGGGTGGCACTTCTCTGCATTAACGTGACGTCGGGACAGTGTTTCCACTGGCAGAGAAGGCGAATGAGTCCTTAAAACACCAGTAGATGGATGAGCTGTTCTTCGGAACTTCCAGGAAGGCAGTAAGGCACGGGTACCGGCAGGGCACAAGGCGGAGGAAGGGAAAGGCCAGGCAGCAAGGACGGGAAGGACTGACCAGGGAATTCCACGGGAGAGGAGACAAGGAAGGGAGAAGGCTAAACAGGCAACCCAGAGAAGACCCCTCTAAACAGGTAACCCAGAGAAGACCCCTCCAACCCCAAAACCAGAAAGTAGGTAAGGACAGGACAGGGCTGAGAAACCAGGAACTGAAAGTACCAGGGGGCTGGAAGGAGAGGAAGGTAGGAGGGCAGGACAAGGCAGGGCAAAACTAGCAAGGGTAACTGGAGAGACTGTAGCACAGAAACCAGGCTCCAACAGCGCATACACGGCAACAACCGCGTGGAGACGCGTTGTCTCTGCGTATGCGATGCCCTTTTAAGGTCTGGGGCCAAAGCGAGGCCCGGAACGCAAGTTCGCGTTACTGCGCATGCGCGACCGTCGAACACTGACAATCCGCGCATGCGCAGAACACGCAAGATGGCTGCGCCCACGGACCGCGGAACGGCGTGGGGAAAGACGTCACCGCGGATAGAGTCTCCATGAAGGAGGAGACTGCCGAGGCCGAGGACCCGGACCTCCGTAGCAAGTAAGTGGCGCACGCGAGCGAGCGCGCGGCATGACAGATACCTCCAAGTGGATTGGCTGCGATTGACTATTTTTGTCACTTAAGTTAACAATCGTCATGGTTTGTTGTTTTTGAAAAATTAGGAGAGCTTCTCTGGCCACCTCTGCCAGGAGCCGTTTGTCCTAAGAGTTGTTCTTCAGTTGGTCTCTCAACAAAAGATTTATCATTTCATTTTTCTTGAGGTGGTTAGAATCCTGTTGTTTTAGGTTATGAATTGCGCTTTCCATTTCAATGATTTTTGAGTTGATTGACCCAAGAAGGCTATTTTGGTTGCGGCAGGCTTCATTCAGGTGCTCATAAAGTTTTAACAAAGGAGCCACTGTAATCGTCAATGCGGAGGTCAAGTTTGGCCGTAGTTCGTTTATAACTTGCTCGACCAGGTTTGTAGAAGAATCCCGGGCGTCCACAGAATGAGTTCTATTTTGGCGTCTAGGTACTGGCCGACGGATTTTTGGGAAGTCACGTTCCATGAAGGAGGAGTCAGTCGGACCATCTCCAGAGGATTCATCAGAAGTAGTTGTGCTCTGATTACAGATAGGGCTTGTTTTGCCTTTAAGTTTTAGGGCTGGGGTTGTTACAGTTATCTTGTTACAAGGTAATCTTTTTTGAGAGCATGATATGAAGGGCAAATCACAAGAGTCCAGTTTCCTTCTTTTGGATGGGATGTTTGATTGACTCTGAATGGAGGGAACATTATGATGGATGGCAAACAAGCTAGGTTGAGCCCACGCCCAGAACCAGCAGGTTCTTTTGATTCTTGATCCAGGGCCGTGGATTTAGATTTCACATTAACAGAAATAAATGGAAGCGTTTATTTCTGTTAGGTTTTTTAGTAGGAGGTCAGCCACCATGAGTGAGTTATGGCGTTCAGGTGATTTGTGAAGGTCCGGGATTTCCGTCGAGGGACATGCCTCGCGTGCATCAAACGAGGCAGCGCAGCAGGGCTTCAGTTTAGGTGACTTAGACGCAAGGTCTAGCAGAGGTTCTTGGCGTATCAGAGTCAACAACAAATGTGAAGGACCTTCGTCTGCAGCCTCAGAATTTGTTCCTAGTACTGGGGTTAGCCCAATCCATTGGGTGAGGTTTGGTGTTTTAAATTGAAGTTTTGAAGACTGGGATGTGGTGACTTTCTTGGTACCTGGGCGCTCTTGTATGAGTTTTGTCACCATGCGCCATGTTAAAGTATTTAAGGTGGGAATCGAGGTTACACAATGTAGTCGTTTGCCTTCTGTGTTACAAATCATTTTTGTGTTCATTGGCTTCATATGGTTTCCACCTTGAAGGAGCGTGATAAAGGAGTCAGATTGACCGAGCCAATTATCCCATTTCCGGTGTTCCGTATGGTTTGCAGAGGAAGGGAAACACTCCTTTAAATCGGAATTTAAAATGGGTTTTGCGAAAGTGTGGACTGATAATGGGGCGCAGAAAGTGCTTGTTTGTGCGATCAAGTTAATATTACATTTGTCTGTGGAGGAGGCAGACAGTTTGCATGCTTGGGGGGGCTCTTGAGAGAACTTGCGAGGATCCATTTTCGTGGGCACGTCTGAATCGAAGTGTTACTGAATTTAATGAAAACAGTCACGCAGGTGTTATAACACGACGAGACTCAAGTGGCACTTCCTCTCACTAGAGTCTGAGAGAGCTTGTGTACAGAGATGACAGTTACTTGCAATGTAATCCCAGCCCTGCAGAGTACAAGTACCCTCTTACTTGGAATGTAAACTTTGATCTCGGAACTCTCGGCCAGCAGACTCCGGTACGCAGGTTTTCCTTGAGTTGAGCAGTTTTCTAGCCCACACCCCGAAGCCACCAAACAGCAAAACAGAACACTCAGCCCTTCAGTCCTCAGGGCTTACCTAAATTAAATCAAATACATGAAAAGGCTCAATTCATGCTGTCCCGATGAGGGATATAATCATATGTCTAAAACACAGACAGTGGAGCTTCAAGGAGAGGCACAGCAAGAGAGAAATAACTTGTGGAAGCGAAGAGGGTGTTCTTTAAACCCCTCAGAAGCATTGTGGTGACAAGACAGCACTGATAACTCAGTTATGCCTATAGCCTCATTAAGGGTGGCGCTAGAACAGCTACACTACCCAGCACATTCAACTAGGGAGAATCTTGCTGTAACCATTGCAGAAGATTGGTTTGTACCGAACCTAATGGAGCATGCTGCATTTTTTATAGTAAATTTGATTGTTTGCGAACAATTTATGGCTGGGCATACACTGCGCATAGTGAGGGGAGTCATCCCAAGACCTAATGGCTCTTTTCAGCACTTGCATATCGACTATGTCGACATGCTACAAGTTTGTAATGGATATAGATACCTATTAGTTGTAATATGCCCTTTCTCTAGATGGATAGAGACAGGTCCATGCACGCACCCAGAGTCTACCTGTGCAGCCAAGTTCTTAGTGCGTAAAGTATTTCCTAGATGGAGGATGTGCGAAGTAATGAGGTCAGATAATAGACCTCACTTTGTTAATAACGTTTTCGATCAGATCACTTTGCTGCTGGGTATAAACCACACGTTTTCTTATCTTATCATCCGCAAGGAAATGGTATCTGTGAAACGCTCAACGGCCTGTTAAAAGAAAGAATAGCTAAATTGAAGCTTACTTTGAAAAAAGGGTGGTTGCACCGCCTACCACTGGCATTGTATGCATTGAGGAACCAACCAGATTCTGACCACCCTCTTATGCCGCACAAGATTGTGACAGGAAGGTGAATGAGGATACCTTTAATGCCTTTAATGCCTCCATCCCGAGTTAGAAGTGATGCTCAGCCAACGTCAGAAATTCTAGGACTTGAATTGCAAAACTACTTGAGCTGTTTAACACCTAGTTTTTCTGTGATTTCAGGACAGTTGCAGAGACGAGGGTGCAAGGCAGTACAGAACACAGAAGGAGATGCTTCAACAACCCAAGCTCCAGAATTTTTACGTCCAAGAATCTACCCAGTAGATAAAATCCTAATTCGTAACCACACAATGAAAAAGTGGGACGAGCCCCGTTTCAACTGACCTTTTGTCATTGAGGACATGACGCCATCTGCTGTCAAAGTGCAGGGTAGGCGAGCTTGGATTTTCCTCGGAGATACAAAGCTCTACTCCGGAGAGACCCTTCTGCCTGCACCCCACCGTGAAGAAACTACAAACATCAGGGAAGAACCACAGCATGTACAGACGAGATCTATGAGGAGGAAGAAGGACGCATAACCCGACAAGTGGAAAGAAAGGAACCTACTAGTGGACTGTGGCTTAATTTGGACAATCCCTTTTCAGCTACAAATAAAAGGGTAAAAGGAAACATTCGAACACTCTGTGCATCTTAGTTGCAGGGTTAAGGGAAGATCTGCATTCATGAAAGCCACAGTATCTTATTGACTTTGGACTAAGGCAGACTTAAGCCTTCATAAGAATAAGTATATGCCAAATTTTAATCGAGGACACAGCAATTGGAAGAGGGTACAATACCCTGATTAATTTTACACAGAGGTCTTGTTTGTTTCTACCCAATGATGACCTTTCTAGGTTCGTACTTACTTATCTTGAGTGGGTCTTATGTTCTTATCCGTCAGTTGTGGGGAGAACTTGCCGCATTCCAGCTTTCATTGGTAATCCTGACAATGAAACGATCATTAGAAGATTGCTCATAATCATCACCGAGGAATTTTTGAAGTTGCCTGAGTTCAGTGAGGAAACCACAAATGCCCCTATAAACCGGCGCAGCACATAGATTGGTCAGTGTGGCGTTATTTCATCTAATTGAAGAATACCCGCATCTCGTTAGAAGACACACCGACGTAGTAACGTTTTTAAGAGATCAAAGAAATACTGCAAACTTGAATGTGATCCTGGAAGGTATCATCATCCAGATGGCAATCTAGTCTGAAAGAAATCACAGAGCTGTGCAGACAACTTTCCTCTGAGGGACAAATCGAGGAATTGAATGAAGGTCAAAACTCTTTGTTCATGCTGACAGGGAAGCAACATGTCACCTGGACTGAAGCAGATTCAAGGCATTGATTGGGAACTAATAAAAGAAGCAGATTTCATAGAGGCTCACCAAGGACATTTTTCTTCATGACAAAGGAACATTTGCATCCTGATGGGAAAAAAAACTGGTTGAAGAGAGAAAGATAAAGTCACTTCGTAAAGGCATCCAGAAAGCAGACAATTGATGAAGGACGAATGCTGAATGAAGACAACAGCTTCCAGATGCAGAGTCATAAAAAAATATTTTTCCTTCCTTAGCATCAAATGATCGAGATGGGGAACCTGAACAGCAATAGTGTGTTGCCCCATGAGGACAAACGTACAAATTGTCCAAGAAGTAGATGATGTCGCATTACCTACCACTGTATTATTTACACATGCGTTATATTCATACTCATATTGCTTTCATTGACAGTGAGAACTGCTTTCTATATAGGAGCACATGATGCAAAGATTCCTGTATATGTTTCTGAGCAGAAGGAAACAGTGAGCGTGGCAATTACAAAGCAGCCTAGACCTTACATAGTTAGTCCTGTCCCAAGAAAAAATGGGAAGATATCTGAGCTTGAGATGGATGTTGTTAGTAATAAATCACACACAGTTCTTGTTTCAAACACTGCCTTTGAATGCTGGAGACAGGGTCAGCAGATTAGGCAAAATAAGGGGTTGACAAAGGTTGGGCCTACACAAATAACGCATACAGACACACCTGGTCCAGCAACAAAAGGCCCAAGCCCAAGTCCCACAGAATGATCACGTGCAGAGATGATAGCAGAATCTATATGGCAATTTTTAGCTATTGCCAGAAAAAAACAGATGGATAAAGACTTGCTGAACTTTCTTCTACGCAGGGAACCCGGATGGATGATCCTGCAAATCGACCAGTCAGAAGAAGCTATACTGATGCATTCAAAGATGTAGTTATAGGTAACTACATGAAGACTTTGAGAACCAAAAGAAGCACTCAAGAAGATAATTATGAACTGAATGATTATCTGGAAAGCACAGCATACTTGGGGAATAACATATGGTACAAACACATGAAAGAAGTTGGAAGAAGGTCGTCAGATGAAGAATGCTTTGTATGTGCACTCCTGCCATACAGAATGGGAAAGTCCAAGATCTTCAAAGTTATTGAAATAGATGTCCTAACTGCACACTGCATAGTGCACCTAGCTTTCTGTGGTACCAGAGGCCAATTTATGGGTCAAACAGCCTCTCTCAAATGGGCAACTGAAATAACAGATCCAAATGAAGATGACTATGTTCAAGACATAAAGAAAAGAAACAATGCCAAGACAAAGAATATTGTGATCAGATATGAGAAACCTGGAGTAAAAGGAACTTGAATAAGAAGCGAATTGAATAAAAAACTGAAAGTTCCAGGACACTCTACAGAAGACATCCGCAGATGGAAGAACAGAGGCCAGATGCAGATTTGGGGAACTGTTCTATCACCAGATGGATGGGAAGAAGGAGTAGTAATCTGCAGAGACGGGGTAATAATGGGTCACTACCAACCAACAATCAAAACTGCACAAATGTTGTGTAAACCATTATGGCCAAAACTTGCTGAGCTACTGACATGGGTCGAAGACAGAGCAGGACCCCTGCAGATAGTACCATTGAATAGTTATAATTTGTGCTTCAGGAACAATAGTACAAGAAAGCTGGGAGAAAATCAGAACTGCGGTTGAATCTTTGATGCACTAGGAATGAGTATCGGGACAGCGGTAATCTTGGATCATTATTGGGCGTGTGGATCTAAGGCCTACACCAGACTGCCTAAAGACTGGGGAGGAATCTGCACATTGGTGAATGTCCATGTTCCTGCATTAGTGATTCCTAAAGGTGACCTGAACATTGATAATTTCCCGAAAGCAGATGCTCATCTAAGAAAGAAAAGATCTGTGAAACTAATAAATTGAATGAAGAGGGAAAACTACTTTTCAGCAAAATCATTAGAAGCCTTTCATGTTATTCCATGTGAACATAGACTGTTCAGCCAGACTTCTTCAGTGTTCACAATGATCTTCATGACAAGGATCCAGGTTGGAGCAAATACCAAGTGGCTTCAGACCACCAGATAGGAACTGCTACAAACGATTGATACTACCATAAAGGGATTCAATGCAATCAGAGAAGAGCTGAGAGCTGTAAGATTGATGACCCTCCAGGACAGATTTGTCTTGGATATGATCACAGCTATAGATGGAGGTGTTTGTGCCAACATTGGAGAATCATGTTGAACATTTACACCTTCTCATGATGACGAGAATGGAACATTGACAGAAGCCATAGATATGCTGATGAAGCTACATGGCCAGATGATAGAAGAGGTCGAAGACATTGCTGATGACAGCTGGTTTGGATCACTCTTCTCATTGATTCCACAATGGATGGCAGAGATGTTCAAGTTTTTAGGATCTTATTATTATTAGTAATGCTTAGATTCTGTGTGATCAAAATAATAATCTCACAATGCAGGAAGGCAGCAAAGAAAGCCATAGGGATGAAGATTATGATTGATGTTGAACTAGGATGGAAGCCTAAAGATCTGACTGATGAAGAAATAAGAGACTTTGTGAAGGCCAGTATCCATGTACCTGAGGGAACAAAGTTCCTGTATCCAAAGGATCATACGAAGTATGTGGGGAGATGGCTCTATTGCAGTCCAAGTGGACAGTGCATGCTCATGACATGGAACAAGGATGAGCATGTGAAATCAGCTGGATACTTGATGGGAGTCATACAGATATGGATCCGTAAGAAGCAGTTCTTCAAACCAGGATGTCTGGATATGGAAGATGATGTGAAAGTGGTCGATAAATCACCCAAAGGGGGGAGTGTAGATGAGGAGCAAAGTACCCCCACTCCAACTGCCCGCCTACATTACCTGAAACGTATGAATCAAAATATGTAACATATACTGAACAGTTAAACCAACAAAGGGAAGAGAGAGGGCTCTGTGCATTACCGATAAGAATACCTACACCTAAGAGAATATGGGAAGTAAAGTACCCATTGAGGAAACCATACTTGCATCCAAGACAATATGATGGCCATTTGAACGAGATTCCTGATGAAACAAAGAAACTGACTGACCAGGATGAATGGTGATATCATACAACGTTGAATCGCACCCAGATAGAAAGATAACCAGACCAGAGAGGTAGACAATTATAAAGAACAAACAAGTACCAAGGATAAGTGACATCTTGGGATCAAGATGAAGAAACTTATGCCACAAACGTGATGAAGATATTTAGTTAGTTTAAACGTGTATAGATGCAATGAAATGCAAGCAGCAAAGCAATCATGAAGCTAGCCACATGTTTAAATAGATTAGATTGCCGCAAGCACCAACGCATACCTATATACCTCATAGATACATATAGATTAAGTGAAGAATGAATGTTTCCACTACGTATAAAGCAGTACTGAACAAGGCAAGAAGGCCTCATTTTAGTGCCACAGTTACAAAAAGCAATTGAATTAAACAGAATACATTTCAGCTAAGAAGTTCAATGAGCCAAGAAAAGCCAAGGTCTTATCAAACTAGGAGTTGGCTGACATTGGAAGGTCAAGCAAAAACAAAAGGCATCAGAGGACTATTGATGAATAAAATCAAATACACAAAAATGCTCAATTCATTCTGTCCAGTCACGGGATGGAAGAAAGTTGGACGGACGAGATGCTCACACCTAAACACGGAAGCCGGATAGTACCCATACTCCTTAACAATTCTCAGAGAACAATACAGACTCAAGGCCAACTTCAAAAGTATTAATTGACACTAGATCATTGAGCTGATGATGGATCCCATTTTAATTAGAGGGAAGCTGGAATCAAGACAAGCTTATCCGCACCTGGTTGTTCAGTCTGCGTGCTGCTCACGTAGGTGGAAATTACTGACGGGGGCTAGACGCCAACCAATTATAGGGGACCACGCAGTTAGGGGTTCTATAGTTTGTGTAGCCAATGGGAAGTCGTACATTTAGTGACGTTCATAGTGGCCATTTTGGAGGGAGGGCTTAGTTGCCCCACCTGATGTTAGCTATCCTATTACCTTTCTCCGTTACTCCATACAGATATAGTACCTGTGGTTAGTTATTCCCTTAGACCCAATCCTGCTTCCCGATAAGTTTCTGTAGTTTGCCACGTAGAATGACGTTGGTAATGACGCAGGTCAACACGTCAGCTACGACCAATTATGGGTATAAGAACCCAACTTTTTAATGAAGTATTAAGAGTCAGATCATCGAGCGATTGCTGATGTTCATTGTACTCCATGTTTTAAGACTTGCCTTAAAACAGACAAACTTTTCCAAACTATTTGTGTCATCTTGATTATTGATGTATGAGTAGAATCTGCTTCCCCACCCATCTCCAGGGTATTGCTACTCATCTTAAAGGGCTGGAAGCCTCCAGTTCAGCAGCCATCACTTTTAGCTCACTGTACTTTTCACAAAGGAGGAGTAACCATTTGCATATCAGTCTTTGTCCCACCCACAAGGGCAGTCCAGCACCGAAAGGCCAGACAAATCTCCTTTGAACAAGAGTACCAACAGCAACCCATACACGTGTTTCAGCCTTGTTGGGTCTCATCAGGGAGGTGGAGCTGTGCCTCTCTGAGCACATTGAGCAAGGGGTCCACGTCTGGGTTCCCCCAGGTAACTGTTGGGTGTCCTGACCCACGTTTGAGCTATCATGCTGCAACATTTGGTGCTGTGGGCTTAGAAAATCCAAGATGGCCAAAAAGCCCACATGTGCGGCAGAATCCAGGAGAACACGCAGTTTGTGCGCACACCAAGATGGTCACCCAAGGTGCCACCCATTTTTGCCTATGGTGTGAGCAAAGAAGCACACAGAGCCTAAAACCATTGTAAAAGGGGCAATGCTGATTGCCAAAAGCAACCCATAACTGTTGGGAATTCGTTTTCTTCAGGTCAAACATGGCTAATTTATGGGCACAAAATTATTTTACTGCAGAACTACACCAATGCCATTTGTTGAACCTGGACAATATACTTCCATGTAATATCTCTTGTTTGAAATGCTTGAATTCAAGACTGATCCCAAAAAATCCATGCAGTACCCGCTTTTGACTGAGGGCGGCACTAGCGGTCTAAACTCTGACAGGGAAACTGCATGTCAGGAGTTGCAGGAGAGGCCTTTACATCAAAGGCTGGGAGTTAATTAAAATCTTAACCACATGCTGTTCCCAGAAGACAATCTGATTTAATTAACAGGCCAAAGGCTGGGAAACCTCTCACCTCCAGAGATTCACACCAGGAGTCAGAATCTCACATGACCTCTTGATTGATAGAAGGCAGACTGGCTGGCAGCCTCCTGGAGACCACACAATAGGCTCTTGCACTTGAATAGAATATGCTGATGTTGACTGTTGACTGTACACAAAGAGCTCCCAGCAGAAGACCCATGTGATCACTGACCCACCCAAGTCTTGGAGGCGGACTCCAACACTCTGAGAACTGAATTGAAAGCAAAATATATATTTTACAGAAACACTGATAACTCTTTGTAATCAAATGACAGGAATGTATAACTTTGAGAGCCTTAATTTAAAAAATGTACCTTCGATTCAAGCCCAAACTCCAATTTGTGTGATGTTCTGGGGCAAAACCCCGCTATTTATGGATACTACAGACTCTGTGTTTAAGCTAGAGACATGGGAATTTACTGGAGTATGTATGGACAGACCGTGTATATGTGTATAATTTTTAATGAAAAACCAATATTGCAAAACCAGTTAAAAAACGCAAAATGTTGCCATTTCTGAATGCAAGCTCTTAGAAACATCAGAGTTTGAACAGAGTATACCACATGTGATACGTGATGGGTGCATGTAATTTCAAACCACTGTGTATCTATGAAATATGTCTTTAGGTCAAATATAGATTTGTGAGCAAACTGACCAGGGGAGGATCCTCTGACCCATAAAACCTACAGCATCACTCTGACTCACATTTCCTTCCCCCAATCATGGGAGAGGGGAGAATTGGGCCAATGACAAGTAGAAAGGGGAAGGTTTAGCTAGGCCCAGGCACACACCCACTTTCAAAACACATAAAAAGAGACTGCTGGGACAGGTAGAGACATTCAGTTCCATTTGCTGCGGAGCATGCTGACCGACGACTTCACATCCAGAGATCCTACACTTAGACTTCCAAGCTAAACAGAGACTACAGAACTTTGAACCAAGAAGGCCCACTGCAAGCAAAAGTATTTGTCAGCAGGCCCAAAAATCATTTGCAGACTATTCACAGCCGGACCCAGCTGTTGATTCTGGCCTAAAACCCTGTGCCAGAAAAATCCAGAAGCAGTGCTGTACCCAGAGAAAGCAGAGCAGTATCCAGAACCAGAGGCCAGAGATCCAGAGTGACCCATACCGCTGTTAGCAGAACCAGAGAGCTGATCCAGATCACTGTGAAGTGCCGAGACCAGAACCGGAGTCCAGTCCAAAACCTGACCAGATCCGTGGCGAGGCCTATTTCAAAAATATATTGTGAGTACCTAGCAGAACTGTGCAGAACCAATCTCTTAGTTAAAATAATCTAATCCAAACTATTTTAATCTAACCAGAACTGCCTCCTAGAAGTTGTCACTTGTTATTTTGCAAAGCTGTCACCTGTCATTTTCTAGCTGCAAGCTGTAACCTGTCGCTTTGAACTTTTAAAATTTCAAATCCGAAAAACAACCTTCACAAAATTGTTCATAACTCTGTAACCGTTTGGGCTAGGAACTTGGTTTAACTTTCCTCTGAAAGCTTAGAATCTTACCTTTCCAACAAGCCTAGAACCGACTTCCTACTCCTTCTCCGCAATCACGATTCACGCATTCGCGAATTTTGCCGCGATTTGCGATTTGGCCCGATTTCTTTACTGTAAAAATCAGCAGCTTTTGCCTGAACTGCTCAAATTTCGTTTGCCTCTTAAGAAGCATCCCTGAATCATTGCTAGAGTGAGCCCGAACTCATATTAACTAGATACCACTCACCCTGAACCTCCTGAAGGGAATTAAAAGCATTTTCAGCATATTTCTCACTGCATTGTCACCATATTCAAAGCATTTTGCCTGTGTTTCAAAACTCCTATTGTTGTATAAGCTGCTGAGGGGGAACTGAACTGAATTCTATTTGATTGCAATTCTAAGAACTGTGTGCTCTCCTCTTCATCTCCTTACATTGCATAGGGAGGGTGGATTGCCAGAGAAAAGTGATTACATTGTTTTGTTGAAATCATATTGAGTATTTTCTGTATTGCATTTTCATTCAACATTGCATCCATCTGAAACTAGATAAAGCATTCTCTACCACCTTATTCTTCTGTTCCTATTCCCAAGCGTGCTACCTCATCTTTTATACTACTCCTGGGTAATCAAATCAGTTTATTAGTAGAACATTACCCATCGTTGTTAACTGCCCATGTTGTGAAGTGTGATATTAATTATTAATTTATTATAAAGTGTGATATATATATATATTGTTTACATTCTCAAATAAACCGTTTAAACTTGCAAAACAGAACTACTTCTTGGCTCAGTGGGGTCAGGGGGTTCCAAGAGAGGGGTGTTATATAGGGGTAGTCATCCAGAACTCATGAACTGGACATAAAGATATATCAATAAGGGTTTCCATTCAGTATCCCAGACTAGGCATTGACTTAGCTGTAGTGCTGGATTGAATCCTCTTACATATCTTAGGGGGGCCAAACCCAAGTTCCTTACAAAAATACAAAAAATGGTAGCAGGCGACCCTCTCTAGAAAGAACATGGCATGATAACCTGTTCTGTGATTTCTTCCCACTTTCAGAGTCCACAGTCATCGCGTTTAGCTCACTGTACTTTTCACAAAGGAGGAATATCCATTTGGATATCAGTCTTTGTCCCACCCACAAGGGCAGTCCAGCACCGAAAGGCCAGGCAAACCTCCTTTGAACAAGAGTACCAACAGTAACCCCATACACGTGTTTTAACCTTGTTGGGCCTCATCAGTGCGGTGGAACTGTGTGAGAAAGGGGTCCACGGCGGCTGGGTTCCCCCAGGTAACTTAGGAGTACCAACCCCAAGTTTCTTACAAAAATACAAAAAAGAGTAACAGAAAGAACATGGCATGATAACCTGTTCTGTGTTTTTTTCCCACTTTGAGAGTCCGCAGCCATCGCTTTTAGTTCACTGTACTTTTCACAAAGGAGGAATATCCATTTACATATCAGTCTTTGTCTGGCCCACAAGGGCAGTCCAGCACCAAAATGCCAGGCACACCTCCTTTGAACAAGAGTACCAGCAGCAACCCCATACACGTGTTTCAGCCTTTTTGGGCTTCATCAGTGAGGTAGAGCTGTGCCTCGTCTGGGTTGCCCCTGCTAATTTAGGGTGACCAAACCCAAGTTCCTTACAAAAATACAAAAAAGGGTAGTAGGCGCCCCTCCCTAGAAAGAACATGGAATGATAACCAGTTATGTGTTTGTTTCCCACTTTGAGAGTCTGCAGCCATAGCTTTTAACTCACTGTACTTTTCAGAAAGGAGCAATATCCATTTGCATATCAGTCTTTGTCCCGCACACAAGGGCAGTCCAGCACCGAAATGCCAGGCAAACCTCCTTTGAACAAGAGTACCAACAGCAACCCCATACATATGTTTTAACCTTGTTGGGCCTCATCAGTGGGGTGGAACTGTGCTTCTGTGGCAGTGAGAAAGGGGTCCACGGCTGGGTTCCCCCAGGTAATTTAGGGGTACCAACCCCACATTTCTTACAAAAATACAAAAAAGGGTAACAGAAAGAACATGGCATGATAACCTGTTCTGTGTTTTTTTCCCACTTTGAGAGTCCGCAGCCATCGCTTTTAGTTCACTGTACTTTTCACAAAGGAGGAATATCCATTTACATATCAGTCTTTGTCCCGCCCACAAGGGCAGTCCAGCACCAAAATGCCAGGCACACCTCCTATGAACAAGAGTACCAACAGCAACCCCAAACACGTGTTTCAGCCTTTTTGGGCTTCATCAGTGAGGTAGAGCTGGGCCTCTGTGAGCACAGTGAGCAAGGGGTCCATGTCTGGGTTGCCCCTGCTAACTTAGGGTGACCAACGCCAAGCTCCTTACAAAAATACAAAAAAGGGTAGCAGGCGACTCTCTCTAGAAAGAACAAAGGGAAAGGCTGCAGGATGTGAGAGGTTTGCCAAGAGTTGGTGCGCACAGCGCTTTTACACACAATACTCAAAGCCAATGGGTAATGACTCTAATTCATAGATCGCTCCAGTACATACCCAAAGACACACATATAGACCCTGTGGGGCGATACGTGCTGACGCACAATATACTGGCTGGGATGAAGGTGGTGCTATTTAACATGTATGGGCCCAATACTGATGAACCTGAGTTCTACATGGAGGTGACAGACATGCTCGGCGAATATCCCCTTGTCCCAGTCTTGTGGGGAGGGGGGATTTTAACACCATCTTAGAGCTCAATCTGTACAGATCTGGGAGCAAGGCCTGAGTATTGTCCAGAGGTGCCTGTACTGTACTGGATACGCAGGCTGGACTAGGGGTGGTATTTGCCTGGAGATTATTGCACCCCCAGTCCTGGGAGTATACTTTTTATTCAACTGTGCATGATTCACATTCTAGGATTGACCTGTGGTCCATATCTGGGAAATTGATCAATGGCTTTGCAGATGCCGATATACTCCTGAGGACATACTCGGATCGCTCCCCAATCAGCCTGACCCTTAACTGGGAGGATCGGTAGTCCCCGGACGGTCCTGGAGGCTTAAGCCCCATGTGCTAAAGTGTTTAGACCCTAGCAAGGGGAATGTGTGAACGACTACTTTAATATTAATATTGGCACTGCAGGCTCTCTAGCTATCCTCACGGATGCTCCTAAAGCATATAT
This sequence comes from Ambystoma mexicanum, assembly GCF_040938575.1. NCBI lineage: Eukaryota > Metazoa > Chordata > Amphibia > Caudata > Ambystomatidae > Ambystoma > Ambystoma mexicanum. Next base: position 1,391,657,859 of record NC_090921.1, read on the forward strand.
CTGGGGCATGGCCATGGCAAAGGAGGCAGGGATCTAAAAGGCAATACGTAGAAACATCCTGAAATGTGAGAACTCCCTAAAGCAACTTGAAACAACATACGCTTTGGACCCGGCCTCTACAAGTCTAAGCGCCATTAAGGAGGCTCCTGATAGCTTTAGAGAGGCGGAATAGAGGGAGCGCAAGTTTTTCGATAACCAAATAGTAATGCAAGGCAATACGATGAGGGTGAGCGACCGGGTAGCCTATTGGCTAGATTGGTCTGTAAGGAGGTGGGGGGTATCATATTCCTTTAATTGAGGACCCTGATGGAATACTGGTCCACACTGAAAGGGATGTGAACAAAGCATTCCGTTCCCTTTATGCAACACTGTATACCAGCTACGATGAGGTCCTGTACACTGTCATAGAAACATTCTTAGATGGGCTACCACTGTCGATACTATCTGATGAAACTAGGTATGCCCTTGACTGCCCCATTGGAGTCAAAGAAATAACCTGTGCCATTGATGCTCTGCCCCCAATAAGGCCCGGGGCTGGACGGGCTTACTATTGACTTTTATAACTTATAAATCCCTTCTTGCCCCCCAATTAGCTGCACTGTAGGATGAATCCTGTGTTAGGAAAGATCTCCCCCCTACACTTAGAAAGGCAGTGCTAACGGTCCTTCTTAAGCCTGGTAAGCCCGCCACACAATGTGGTTCATAATACCCCCTATCGTTGATAAATTGTGATGTTAAGATATTTGCTAAGGTGCTTGCCCTCCGTTTCTCCCCATATATGGTGCACCTGATTCATACTGATCAATCTGGCTTAATCTCCAGCCACTCTACAGCCCTTAACCTGCAGCAATTATTTAATGTCCTAGCCCAAATCGACCCTGTGGTACGCGCTATCGCTGCTGTGTTAGATGTGCGGAAGGCCTTTGACTCAGTCTCTTGGCGCTTCTTTTGGGCTGTGCTCGAGAAGTGCAATTTTGGTCCCCGGTTTGTGTCTTGGATACAACTGCTCTATGCCAAGCCTTTTACCAGTGTACGCACCAACGGCTGTCTCTTGGGCCTGTTCGACATTTGCAGGGGAACCAGATGGGGGTGTCCTTTTTCCCCACTTAATTTTGCAATATTAATGGAACCCTTAGCTGATCTACTGTAACTAAAACATTTGCATAGGGGGATATGGCTGTCTGGGTCACCCAAGATTGTTTCTCTTTATGCAGATGATGCGTTACTATATATAAGGGATCTAGAGCGCAATCCTGAGCCCATCATGCGTGATGTCTCTCCATTTGGATCTTTGTCCGGCCTCTGGGTTAATCAGGCTAAGTCTGAGCTTTTCCCCCTAACCCAAGCTACTACAGCCCTGGCGGACCTCTTGGGATTCACATGGACCCAACAGAAATAAAATACCTTGGGGTTCTGATCATGAGGCACCAAGACTCGTTATATGAACAAAACTTTGGGACTTTTCTGCAACAACTCATCCTGAAGCTGCTCTCCTGGGCTAAGCTGCCCACTCCTCTCTCTGGTAAGGTGCCTCTTCTCAAGATAGTGGTATTTACCCAAATTCTGTATTGCTTCTTAAATGTTCTGGTACTGTACTGTTTACTAAACTGAGAGCTGTAATAAATAGTTTCCTGGGGCATTTCGGAGTAGTGAGACTAGTGTAGAGGAGGAGCCAAGTTCCTCTACCGGAAGTCCCGCCCCCATTTTGCCTATATGTTGGCAACCAGAAATTGCAACATGCGCAATACCAGTGATGGTGCCTATACTGCGAAAAGTCCTTGAAACACGGTGTCCATTAAGAAAACCCTAAATGATGTATCTGTGAAGAAATGACGGTCTTCTGAAGGAAATTCTGGAAGCAGTGTGAAGATGAGTGAAAGAGAAAACTGGTGACGTCACATGAAGCTGAAATGACGCACCTGGAAGAGATGCCAATGGAGAAGGTGAATAGATCTCATAGAATCTGATGGCAAAGTAAAGAATTGAGCAACATTTCATGAGCAAACTGAAGATTGCACGTGCGTAGGGCACTTAAGAAATTTCAAAGCCATTTTATTATTGTACAGATGCAGTAACGCAAGCAGACTAAGTAATCGTAAAGCTGACTATACGTATAGACTGCAGTTAGTGCTGCCACAGAATCTGGATGTTCCACGACTCATATTGGCAAACCGGCACCCAGTGAATAGAAGGGTTGAAAGTGTGGCACAGTAGAATAAAACAGTTGACAGCGAAGGAAGATTTGATAAGGCTTTTCTGGCCCAGTGTCAAGGGTTGAAGCAGCCGGGAAAGTGGTTATCTATTCGAGGCGATACAATGAACTTGAAAAGCAAGACCGGCTCATGTTGAGATGTAATGGACAAACACTAGAAGTGCCAGGTTTTATTCATTTAATAGTGTTTAATGCAACAAAGGAGCTCAAAACGTGGTTTCATGGCACATGGGTCAAGTTGCAAATAGACTTTGGGCAAGCTACACCGAGACCAAAAGATAAGGCCATGCTCACACTCCCTTTTATTCTCAGGCACAGTGATCCTTTGCAAGGCTGAGTTCAAAGAACCTAAATGAATGGCAGACAGCAGGAGTGAGGATGGATGTTGGGCTTATTCGGTGGGGAGGCATGACCAAGCCCACTCTCCAGCACCTGGGGTATCAGCTTGCGTGCTGCTAGCGAGTGGAATATTCCAGAAGGGTACAAGCATGCCAACCAATTGTAGAGGACCACATAACAAAGAGCCATATTGTTTGAAGGCCAATGAAATGTCATGTATTAGTATGACACGGAAGATGAATTGTACTAGGGGTGGGCAGAAAGAGGATGGTTAAGGTCGGTCGGTTAGAAGGCTTTTAGTGTTTTCTGAAAATCGGACATCCTCTGCCATTTAGCCAGAGGATCGCAAAGTTTCCTATGGAGAGCGGCCGATAAAGAATACTTGCAAGAAAATCGATTTTCCACAGGCGCTGAGTGGACCGAAGGCGACGTAGCTGATTGGCGGAGTGGACGATCCTGATGATCTTGAGTTGAAAAGCGAATGGTGAGTAGATAGAGGGGACTGTCAAAACAAGGGAATGAGGATTGTGATAAAAGAAAAGTAACAGGGGGTTGATTAATATATGATGAGGAGCGTCTGCGATATATGACGAGGAGCATCAAAGAGCCCAGTGTCCCACCTCAAGGCGCTTTAGAAATAGTCATTTCAAACCCCAAATGGGTATGTAGGCACCACATAATTAAGGTTTATGATAGGGAAATGACTCAAACTCCAATCTGAGTATTTTTGGGGCTGAGAGAAAAGGAGTATTATGATGAGATATATGTAAAGTCGACTAGCCTGTCTGTTTGTGTATTTTGAAATTGAAAAGAAGTGTCGAAGGGGCGACAAAAATAAAACTGCGCAGTTAAAGAAGAAATAAAATGTTTTAATCTATCTTTTAGTCATTGTGTGCACCAACTGAACAGGTAGATTGGAATAATTAAGAAGTAGAGGCTTTGAGCAGCGAGGGTGGTGCGCGCTCATATTTGTTATTTTTCTGAAATGTATTCTGTGTAAATCAACGGTAAGTATCAACAGTCAATTAAGACTTGTCGCAATGGGGGATGTTATTCCACTGAGGAAACATGTGCAAAACACTGCCAAAACACGCACCCAAGCTCAAACAGTATGGTGCGGAATGGGTAAAGGATACAGCAGACGCAATGTTCATGCCATGGGCACAAGGGGGATCGCTGTCAAAAGCTGTTTTGCAACACATGAACACATACTTGCACTCTGCGTACACATGGAAGACATTGGAAAAAAAGTTTGCTATTTTAGAAATCTGGAAGATGTACCAGGAGGAACGAGAATATCCGCCTCCTGAGGACTGGATGCTTAACTAGTGTAGGGAGGAAGATGCTGAGCCTTCTGCTCCCCTTAACTCACCCGAAGTAAATGGCGATAGTACAGGAGACATAGGATTGTATCCGTTAAGAGAATTAAAAGTGGCGACGGGATATACTAACCCGATATATGAACCGTCTGCTTATATCAGTGACGATAGTCTAAAGGAGACTAAAGGAAAGGAGGAGATCTTTAAGGTCTTACAAGACAAAGAAGAGAAAAGCAAATGACCAAATATGACCCCAGACATAGAACAAGAGATTAAGATCTGGAAAGGAGAAAAGGATAAAGCTGACAAGGTAACGCTCGTGAAGAACGAATGGATGGGTGGACAGATATTGCTCAAGCTCAATGGGAAAAGTATTGAGGAAATTAGGCAAAGGGAAGATCAAGATGAAAAGGATAGAAAATACAGGGAACGAGAGAAACGACTGAAGGAGGATGAATATAAGAGAAAGAATAGACAGAGGCAAGAACACATGTATCAAGAGGAGCAGCAAAAGAAGGAAATAAGGGCATAGATACAAAGGAAGCATGACATCAAGCAGAGAGCAATCGAAGAATGAGATAGGCAGGAAGAGAAGAGGAAGCACAGAGATTAAGGGATAAAAGAATGCAAGGATGAAGTGAAGAAAAAGAGGGTAGAGAAAATGAAAGAAGGGAAGAGAAAGACAAGAAGAGGAAAGGGTTAGGCAAGAAGCGAGAAAGCAAAGAGAATTAGATGAAGAGGAGTGAAAAAGGGAATATGATATTGATCGCATTCATCAGGAGTTAATAGAATTGAGTCCAGTAATATCATGGAGTCATATAGAGAAGTTCTTCCCGTAGCAGGAAGCAACGACAAGACCACTTAGGATAAATCTAGAGGAGTTCCTCCCGTCACAGGGAGCAATGTCAGGGCCATCTAAAGTAACATTAGATAAGTACCTCGAGATAGGGAGTATCAGGGATAGGATCGATTGAGCCTATCAATTTTTGAGAGCAAGATATGAATCGGGAAGCAGGGGAAAAGGAGATCGATCTATAGTTGACCAATCACAAGGTGAAGCAGGAAGTCTGTTTAGTCTTGAGCATAGAGCTTTGTCCTTAGACAGGCTGGCCTTAAATAGGAATGAAAGAGATGAGTGTTATACTAGTTGGGGATGAGCTATGTCAAATGAAGAGAGAGAAACCTTCTATGGGGAGAAGTGAGAAAGTGCATGCAGTCCCGAGTGATGTCTGTAGACAGACAAGGAAGTAAGATGGTCTGATTTAGAGCAACCTAAAGTTAGGATGACAGACCCATGGCATATCCAGAGCACCCTAAAGGGTGATTGCATAGTGGGGATGGGAAGACATCACCATATGTGAACAAGTTAAGGTAATTGCCAGGAAAGAGGAGATTAGGAACCATTGTCCCTACTATGGATAGGCAGACGATGGGAGATGATTGCGGATTTGGGTTTGCACAGTTCCCTTTATTGGAGAAAGGAGGGGCCATACCACAGTATATTCCCTGGCCACAGATGGAAAAGGATAATTTTTTTTTTTTTTAAAAAGATTTATTTAACCTTTTCTCTTACAACAATGTGAACCCCAGACCATTCCCCAACACCCCCCCCAACTCCCACCACCCTCCCACCCCGGAAGGTTCTCGTTTGTTCTTCATTTCTGTGCAGGCTTATGTTCTCATTAAGTCCGATATTCTTATATTATGAGGGCACCATTGCTCCATGTAATCTGATTGCAGATATTCTAGTATTTCTCCCATTCCTTTGCGAAGGTCTCTTTCGTTCCTTGTAATGTATGTGTTAGCTTCTCCATGGTCAGTTGTGTCCATACTTTCTGGAGCCATGTGAACATAAGTGGGGGCTCTCGTTTCTTCCAGTTTTGGGCTATTGACGCCCAGGCGGGTATCAGTAGACCCATGAAGCCCCGCCATTGTGATTTCCTGAATTTCCTAGCTGCCTGATCTTTGAATCCGCAAAGCCATACTTTTTCGCCTAGGAATTCGGCCTCTGGAAATATTTTTACAATTTCCACCTTCAGTTCAGACCAGAAGGTTTTGATTTCCCGGCAGTCCCACCAGATGTGTCTCCATGTGCCCACCTCCGGGCAGCCTCTCCAACACGTGTTTGTTGTTTGTGGGTACATGGCGTGTAGTCTCTCTGGAGTGTAGTGCCATTGGGTTACTATTTTTATCCACATTTCTCTTTTTTGGACTGATCGGGTCATTTTCGGTATGGAGTTCCATAGGTCTTCCCACTGGCATTTGTGGATTTCCTCCCCCAATGTTTTCGTCCACTTGACCATGTATGACCATTTGAGTTCCTCCCCAGTGGTGTTAATGAATGTGTAGAGCGAGGAGATCAATTTTCTTGTTCCTGAGTTGGTGATTAGAAACTTCTCGAATGGCTTGAGATCCCTTGTGGCAGCTGTTTTGATGTCTGTGGTTGTGAGCCAGTGTCTTAGCTGTCCGTATTTGTATTTGTCTGCTTCCGTTAGATTTATTAGTTCTCTGCAGTCTTTGAAAGACCTTATTTCTTTGTCTTGGAACATTTCGCCTATCTTTGTGACTCCTGCTGCTTCCCATTTCTCGTAGGTTCCCTGTTCCATTCCCGGTGGGAACAGTGGGTTCCGGCAGATGGGTGTGATAGGCCCCTCCACTGTGGTCATGATGCCCTTCCTTGTCTGCTCGTCCCAGGCCTCGAGGGAGGTCGTCATAATTTTGCTTATGCGAAGGTTGGGGTGCCTATGTTGTTTTGCTTTCCATAGTGTTTCCTCCAAAGGGGCTCTGGCTACCGCTCTGTCCTGAGACACCCATATTGTTTGTTGATTGTCCCCCAGCCATTCTCTCAGGACCCATAGTTGCGCTGCCATGTAGTATTTGCGAAAGTGTGGAAGGGCCATTCCCCCCTCCTTTGTTGGGGCAGTGAGGGTCGCTCTGGCAATCCTAGGGGGTTTTTTGTTCCATATATAGGATGAGATGGCTTTGGTCAGTGCTCTAAAGAATGATTTGGGGACCTTGATTGGGAGAGCCTGAAAGTAGTAAAGCATTTTGGGAAGGATGATCATTTTTATGGCTTGAATTCTACCCCACCATGAAACCATTAGGGGGTTCCAGCGCTCCAGGTCTCTCTTTACCCTTCCCAGTAGGGGGGGTAGTTCTCATTGTATAATGTTTCTATCTTACTAGTTAGTGTGACCCCTAAGTATTTAATTCCTTTATCGGCTATTTTCAGGTTTTGCGAGATTGCTATTCTTTCCGTTTCCTGCCCCCCTCCGGACAAGAGCAAGAGTTCTGATTTGTTCTTATTAATTTTGAGGCCCGATATCGCCCGAAGGTTTCTAGCTCTCTAACAGCTCGAGGAAGTGCTGTTCCCGGGTTCTTAAGGGCTAGCAGCATGTCATCTGCGTATGCTATTACTTTGTGTTGTGAGCCTCCCATTTCTATTCCCGTAATGTCTCCTGTCTCCCTTATTCTAGTTAGAAGTGGTTCCAGGAAAATGGCGTATAGGAGAGGGGACATTGGGCATCCCTGTTTTGTGCCTCGTGTTATTTCTATTTTGTCCGTGACCGCCCCGTTAATGGCTATCCTGATGGACGGGGAGGTATAGTTGGCTTTCACCATTTTTATGTACTGGTCTCCGAAACCCATATGTTTTAGTGTTTTAAATAGTAATGACCATTCCACCCGATCGAAAGCCTTCTCGGCATCTAATGAGAGCAGGGCTGCTTGTGTTTGGGTGATCTCGGACTTCTCAACCAGGTGTATTATTCTTCTCAAGTTGTCATGCGTGAGTCTCCCTGGGATAAATCCTGATTGGTCTGGGTTTATTAGAGACGGGAGAAGTGGGGATAACCTGTTTGCCAGAATTTTAGTGTATATTTTTGCATCAATGTTAATCAGTGCTATGGGGCGGTATGAACTGGGGAGGGATGGGTCTTTCCCTTTTTTGTGGAATACCAGGACCTTTGCTTCATTCATTGATTGAGTCACGTTGCCCTGTTCTTTAAAGGTGTTTAAAAGTCTCATGAGGACGGGGATAAGCAAATCTGCATATTTTTTATAGAATGGGGCGGTGAAACCGTCTGGTCCGGGTGCCTTCTCTGTTGGGAGTGCCACAATTGCCTTTTTTACTTCCTCCTCCGTGATCGGGTTCTCTAGTGCTATTTTGTCTTCCTCTGGGATTCTCTTTAAGGGGAGGGATTGCAAATAAGCGTCTTGGTCTGCTTCGTTCGGTTGTTCCGAGGTGTAGAGATTTTGGTAAAAATCCATGAAGATTCTCCCTATGTTTGTAGTTTGTGTATGTAGTTCTCCCTGCTTGTCCTGCATGCTCATTATGTTTATTGACTTTTGTTTCTCTCGCAGCTGTCTTGCTAAGAGTCTGTCCGCCTTGTTGGCTTTTATGTATAGCCGTTGTTTTAGAAATTGGAGGGATCTTTCTGCTACTTTTGTTCGAAGCATTTCCAATTGCCCCTGTGTGTGTTTTAGGGCCTTTTTTAAGGCTCTAGTAGGGTGGGATATAATTTCTTCCTGTATGTCCGAAATTTTCTTTTCGAGTTCTTTTTCCCAGCGATGTCTTTGCTTGTCTTTGGAGGCTTTCAGGGCTATGAAGTTGCCTCTGGTCACTGCTTTGAATGCCTCCCAGACCGTGCTTAGTGGGGCCTCGCCTGTGTCGTTTTGTGAAAAGTATTCCGATATCTTGTCCCTAATTGATTCTCCCATTACTGGATCCTGTAGGATATCCTGTGGTAGCCTCCAGCGCCACAGCCCTCCTCCTTTTTCTGGGGTTGTTAGGTCCAGCCACAGTGGGGCGTGGTCCGACAGGGATATCGACCCTGTTTCAATATCTTGAATTTTCCCCATTAGGCCCACCGAAACCCAAAAATAGTCTATTCTTGACATTGTGTTGTAGACGTGAGAGAAATAGGTGTAGCCTCTCTGCTGGCCCTTTTGCAGTCTCCACACATCGCAGAGTGCGAGTTGGTCCATTTTTTGTTTGAGTCGTTTGGAGGGGGCACCCTGTGTGGAGGGGCCCGCTGTGCTTCTGTCAATTTGTGGCTGCCATGCCAGGTTTAGGTCTCCCCCCAAGATCACCTCTCCCTTTGCGAAGCCCTCTAGCTTCTCCAGAGCCTCTCGAATGAATCCGTCTTGTCCCGTGTTTGGTGCGTAGATTGTGGCCAGAGTTAGATGGGACCCGTCCAGGTGGACGTTGACCATTGCTAGTCTCCCTTCTTTATCCGTGTGCCTGTCCGTTAGAGTGACCTTAGCTCCTTCTTTAATGGCTATGAGGACTCCCGCTTTTTTGTCCGTGGCATTCGACTGTGCCCATATCCGATATCCCCTGAGGCGTATATTCTGCTTGTCCTGTGCTTTGATGTGCGTTTCTTGTAGCAGGAGGACGTTCGCCTTTTCTCTCCTCAGCAGGGACTCCAGTTTCTTTCTCTTTATCGGGGAGTTCAATCCTCGTACGTTGTATGTTAGGATTCTAAGTTTTCCCATTTCGTACTGTGAGATTGGGAGAATCCCATTTCCTTACGATGCGAGAACTGTGCTTCTTCCGGAATCTTTCCCTCCCCCCCTCCCTCACCAACCCCCCAACTTCCAACTTTTGAACGTATAACTTCCCGAGGAGGGCCCGGGTACCTATGGTTGCCAGGGCGTTGCGCCTATCGCTCCCGGCCCTCAAAATGCTCGGTAACAGTTTCGCGGGGGGTCCTAAACCCCGCATGGTCTCAGACTTTCCTGAGTTGCGATCCCAAGAGGGCCCTTCCCGGGCCGCCAATTAGTGTTTTCCGTGGACTAATGTTGAGTTGAATGGTTACCCATTTTGCTTCTTTCTTTTCCGTATCTCTTCCCATCCTCTCGGCCTTTTCTGCAAGCCGCCCCTTGTTTTGTCGTGCGATACCGCCGTTTCCTCTGTTTGTAAGTCCATTATTTGCAGTCCCTCATCGCATGTTGTCACTCTTCGTTGTTTGCCTTCCCAGCTGAACAGTAGGCCGAAAGGGAATGTCCATTTGTATCTAATTTCCTTTGACACCAGTACCTTGATTAGCGGTGCCATATCTCTCCTTTTTTGAAGTGTGATCGAGGCTAGATCTTGGTACAGTTGTATGTCCGTCCCGTTCATCGTGATGTGGTCCAGTTGTCGCGCCTTTCTTAAAATAAGTTCTTTTTGTGGGTATGAAGATAGGGCTACTAGAACATCTCTGGGTCTTTCTCCGGGCGCCCCTGTTCTTTTTGGGCCCACTCTGTGGATTCTGTCTATCCCTATGGTGACCGTTTCCTGTGCCCCCAGAATGTCTCTAAAGACTTCCTGTACTGCATTCTTGAGGTCCTTGTCGAGTACTGCCTCCGTGATGTTCTTGATCCGTATGTTAGATCTGCGTGATCGGTTTTCTAAGTCCTCGCACTGGATCTCTAGGTTGTGGGTTAGGCGTGCTAGGTGTTCCTGGGTCTCACTGTTTTGGGTTGTCTCTTCTTCTAGGTTTTGGATTATTTTTTCCACCGTGTCGGTTCTCTCTTCCAGTTGGGCAATGTCTCTCTTCACTTCTTGGACTACCTGTTTCATTTCGTTTCTCATTGAGGTGAACTGGTCTTGGACGGTGGTCATAAACCTTTCCTGTAGCTCCGCGAACCAGGAGTGCATGTCTTCCCTTGATGGAAGGGCTGGAGTTGCATTGGTGTGGTTGCGGTCCTCTGGGGAGTCTTCCCGGGGTCTCCCCCTGGTGTGGATCTGTGATTCAGCCGACCACATTTGGACAAGGTTCACATCTTGTTTAGAGGACTGCGAGTTCGGGAGTACCGTGTTCCCCTTCCCCTTTGATTTAGACATGCCTTCCTTGGGGGATCCTCTTCTCCTCCAGGTATGGGGAATGGCGGTGTGCTTTTGAGAGGCCTCGGGGGGTGTGTCTTGCTTGTAGTCCTCGCTGGCTTCCCCCCTGTTATGTGGGGTTGTTGGTGGGGTTGAGGGGCTTCCTGTGGGAGGCAGGTGCCCTCGAGAGGGCTTCGTCTGTGGTCAAGCCTGAATTGTCCTTTTTTCCCCCTTCGGCGCTCCCCCTCTCATTCGTGTGCTCTGTTCGGGTGCCGGGCCGTAGGTTGGTGCTGCAGCGGCCGCCCGCGTCTCCCTGTTGGTCCCCCTCTTCTGCAGGAGCTCGTGAGCGGCTCCGGGGGGGGGAGGGGCGGCGGAGCCTAATTTGTCCTTGTTTTCCCCCTTCTTCGGCGCTCCCCCTCTCCCCCCGGCCCCGGAATTGGGCTGGTATGGTGTTTGGGGGGGCCCCCCGAGTTATTGGTGTTGTGGAGGGGGGGGTGCGCTCACCTTGTGCGCCTCCGGGCGACCGAAGACGAGTTTCGAGGTGCCTGGCCTTCCTTCTTCCAGGCGGGCCGCGCGGTGTTCTGCCGACCCTCACCCCAGCCACTGTTCGTCTCCTCCTTGGTGGGTGCGGGGGGGGCGCGCCGGCACCCTCCCTCTCCCTCGCTCGCTCTATCCGGGTGCCGCGCCGTGGGCTGGGTGTCGCAGCGGCCGCCCGTGTCTCCCTGATGGTTCCCCTCGTCTGCGGGAGCTCGTGAGCGGCTCCAGAGGGGAAGGGGCGGCCGCTCCGCTCGGATCGCGCGTGCCACGTCTGGGTGTCCCCCGCCGGTGCGAGGTCGTCTCTCGCTGCCGAGTGCTGCCCTGCACTTCCCGGGAGTGTTGTCGTGGTGGATTCCACGGTTCCGAGGTGCTTTATTTTCAATTCAGAGGCGGCCCGGGCGGAGCGCGACCTATGTGCGTCTCCCTATCCCGGCGGCCATCTTGGAATCCAGGAAAAGGATAATTTAAGATGTAAACTCCCTAGTTTAATGGCTGGGGCGGGAAAATAGATTTATGAGTTAGAAAAGATGACAGGAGGAAATACTCTGGTAATAGGGGACATTAAGGGTCTCCTAGCAGCCATTCTTGGGGAAAGGGCTGATGACATTTGGACGAGAACAGGTTACACAAGTGTAAGGGTGCAGAATACAGCTCATGACGGAGCGCCATTTAATAAGTGTAGAGCAGACGTCTGGAGCGCACTCAGAGTACAGTATCCTGATACGTCAGACATGGGTGCAGTTATGGTACGAAAGATGAAAGATGGCGAAGATCCACATGCTTATATTCAAAGTATTCAGGAACTGTGGACTTTGGAAATGAGGGAGCCGTGGGGGAGATCAGTGCCAGTATTTTATCATATTCTGTGTCAGGGATTGCCAGGACAGGTACAGAGAAAGCTTAAGAAACTAGTGGGAATGGAAGCGAAGCCATGGGCAGAGATACAGTTAACTATTGCGCATCATCGTCGCCTGTTACAAGATAAAAATAAGAAGAAGGAAGATGCTAGAAAACATGAGGGACCCAAGTTAGTTTAGAAAAATTGTAAAAGTAAGCCATAGGGTATGGATAGAATGGGCAAATCTCAAGAGGGGGGACAGCTTATCCTCCAGCAGATAGCTCACAAAATAGGGACGGGTTTTCCCAAGATCAGACAGTGTATCAAGCACAAGTGCAGCAAATTCAACAGGAATTTCAACCACAGCAAGCACCATTGAATTCACTGCAAGGGCAGTCACAGCATGCACCCATGCAGATACAACAGAATTCAAACACGGGACAGTTACTGACACCTAGAGTAGGGGATGTCACTGTAGTGGGGGGAAGTCCTTTTACAGGTACAGGGATAAGTATGTACCCACAACAGGACAGCTCACAGGGCGACTTGATGCATTCAGTACTATCGGTAGTGCCAGACCCACAAGAGGAACCAAGAGTTGATGTTACCATAGGAGGCACATCTTTTTCTTTTTTAGTAGACATGGGTGCAACTCGCTCATGTATACGAAAGGGAAAATATCCGTTATAGGGAAATGCCATGAATGTGCAAGGCTTCTCTGGAGCTACAAGCAGAGTTTCGTTTACTAATGAATTACCAGTCTCTATAGGAGAGTGTGACATGTCTGTGCCATTATTGTATTCAAGGCAGACCCCGGATAATATTCTGGGCCGAGTTTTAATGACAAAGCTAAATATCACAATTTCTTTTACTGATGAAGGCATAGTGTGTTCCACTCCAGGGATACATTATCTAAATGTGGGTGAATTTATATTGGCGTTTACAGGGAAAATGGCTCTGCGATGAATGCCAATAGAGCCAGAAGTCTTTCTTTATGGGGTGCGCATTTTGTTGACGTGGATGAAAGATCCAGTGGGAAAGATTATGAGAATACCTGATGATTTTTTGTTCAGGCAACAGATACCTATGGACGAAGAGGGGGGACTGATTATTCCTCTGGGGTTAGATGCAGCCATTGTGTGAGGGGAATTGGCCATGCTCGAAGAAACCGATGACAAGGGCAGGCCATGGAGAACAGTGATTGCCATTGGGGAAGGGAATAGATTGACTGATGACACAGACAAAGACATGTTTAGAGATGATCCGTCAGATGATGAGGTAATATTCGAAATGAGTATTACATATTGGATCAGAATAGAGAAAAGGGAGATCCCATAGCGAATGATGATAGTGCCGCAGCTCACAACATGTTTTGACAAGGATTTGGAAAAAGTGCCAACCTCTTTATGAACTACAGGCCCCTATGACGTAGGTCTGCTGAATGGGGTAGGGGAGGTTAAGATTAAGCTGAAGCCAGGTGCAATTTTACCTCGCGCAAGACAGTACCACATGTCTCGAGAGGCAGATTAGTGTATTTTTTAAATATATCAGCCATGATGGAACAGGGTATCTTAGTGACGACAGAGTCACTGTGTAATACCGCTGTGTACCCTGTGAAAAAAATTGAAAGGGGAGTCATTGAGACTAATTCAGGATGTGAGACCAATTAACCAGATTGTAGAGGTAGAGTTTCCTTTAATTCCAAATCCTGCTATGATACTATGTAGTATCCCAGCAGAGGCATGATATTGCACAATGATTGACTTGAAAAATTCGTTTTTCACAATCCCGTTGCGTAAGGACTCCCAAGACCTTACATCATTTACGGTTTGTCAGACTAAGCTAAAGAGCTCTCATTTGCCCCAAGGCTACTGTTAATCTCCATCAATCTTTAATAGGGTCCTGCAGAGGGACCTGAGCAATATTGATTTGAAAAGTGTTGTGCTGCAGTACGTAGATGACATTTTAGTTTGTAGCACGACAGAAGATGAGTGCAGGCAAGATTCGATTCAGTTAATGATTATTCTAGCAGGCAAGGGATATGACGTAGACAAGGAGAAGTTGCAATATTTTCAAGAAGAGGTGTTGTATATAGGTCAGTTAATCTCACATGACAGGAAGAAAGTCACACCTGAAAGAGTTTAGGTGATTATGAAAACAACAAAACCGCACACGATAAAGCAAATGCAGCAGTATTTGGGATTGTGCAACTATATTAGAGCATGGGTATTTGATTATAGTTCATACACAAGATCTCTTTTGCAGGCTCCGAAGAAAGCCCAAGTGAACAAGGAAAAAATAGAATGGACTGAGGAAATTGAGGGAGGGTTTGAAGAATTGAAGAAAGCAAGTTGTACAGCTCCAGTTTTAGGAATTCCCAATTATTCTGAGGAGTTTTTCTTATTTTCGCCCATGAATGGGACAGTTATTACAGCAGTGCTTACACAGAGGATCACTTTAGCGTATAAACCTCTGGCATATCATAGTGGGATTCTACATCCAGTTATGAGAGGACACTTTCCTTGCGAGCAGTCGCTGGCAATAGCCATGCTCACCATTGAGAAATCTACCAATATTTTGATGGGATGTTGTATGATGTTGTTTGTTGAGCATGCATTGTTTGCCGTTTTGGAGGAACCTAAGGGTATGTTGACATCTTAGAGGGCTTATGCCTATGAGGTGGTTATATCGAATCCAGCAATTAAAGTAGTCAGGTGTAAAATAGTGAACTCTGCCACGTTTATAGCTGAGATTGTGTCAGCGGGTGAGCATGTGCATGATTGCTCGAACTATGAAGAGTTTTACAATGATATTCCAAGAGTAAAGGAGAATGCTCTAGCAGGGGGATGTTCTCTTTATTGACGGGTCTTCAAAAATTGATCAAACTCATGGGGAAAGACATTCAGGTTCAGCAGTGGTAAGGCACAGAGCTAATGGGGAATTTGAAGTGGGAGCAAGTGCAAGACTACGTCTCACTTTTCGGCACAAGCAGCAGAACTAGTGGCGCTTATTGTCGTGCAGGGCAGGAAGTGATGGTGTACAGTGTCTTCACATATGTGACGTCAACCGTGCATGCAGGGCTAGAACGTTGGAAAAGGAGAGGCTATCTCAGAGCGGACGTCACACCAGTGCAACACGCTGCATTATTGGACAGGCTTATGAAAGCACTACAACTCCCAGTAGCCTTTGCAATACTTAATTGCACAGCACATACTAAGAGAACTGATTTTAACTCACGCTGGAACGAAGCAGTAGATGAAGATGCCGAAAGGGTTGCATTTCATGAGATATTTCAAGTTTTGATACTCCGAATGTAAAAGAAAAAGTAGTTACAATTATGATTGTAAATGAAGGGTTTAATCAAATATCCAGAACACAGTTGGTGGAGGTTAAAGGCAGTGCTCCACAAGAAGAGCAATAATTGTAGAAACAGTGGGGGTGTTCTTTATCCCCATTTGAAGCATTGTGGCGACAAGACAGCACTAGAAAGCCAGTGATGCCTGTAGCCTTATTAAGGGTAGCGCTTGAACAGCTGCACTACCCTGCGCATGTAACTAGTGAAAGCTTTGCAGCAGCTATTGCGGAGCACTGGTTCGTACTGAATGTGTTAGAACACGTTGCATTTTATGAAGTGAATTGCACTGTATGACAAAAGTTAACCTCTGGGCATACACTGTGAATAATCAGGGGAGTGATTCCTCAACCGAATGGTCCTTTTCAGCATTTACATATTGACTATGTTGATAAGCTGCATGTATGTAGTTGCTATAGGTATATGATAGTGGGGGGTACCCCTTTGCGAGATGGATTGAAGCAGGTCCATGTACACACCGTGATGCCATTTGCAATGGAAAGTTTTTAGTTAGAGAAGTCTTTTCTAGATGGGGAGTATGTGAGGTGCTGAGATCTGACAATGGGCCCCATTTTGTTAATGAACTTATTTGAACAGATCTGCTTATTGCTTAGCATAAAACACAAGATTTCTTCTGCTTATCACCCGCAAGTGAACGGGATATGTGAGAGACTCAACAGTCTTCGCAAAGAATGAATCTCTAAACTCAAATTGTAACTGAAGAAGGGATGGCTGTATTGCCTGGCCCTTGCATTATATGCATTAAGGAATCAACCCAAGTCGGACCGACCTCACACCCCATTATATAGTAATAGGGTGGAGAATGAGAACACACCTGTCTCATCCATTGAGGAGCAGGAGTGATGCCCAGACTACTGCAGAATTGTTAGGAAATTATTTGCATACGTATTTGACATGTCTGACCGCTAGCATTTCTGTCATTTCAGATCAACTCAAGCGTAAGGAGTGTCGGTCTAGGACTCCAAGGAAGACCATTCAGCAACCGAACTGCACAAATTACTAACTGTACCTTGAATACTTATCAGAGATTCAGTCCTAGAGCGCAACTTCACAAGGAAGTGGTACAAGCCCCATTTTAGTGGACCCTTTGAAGTTGAGAATATCACTCCCTCAGCAGTGAAAGTTCCAGAAAGGCGCACCTGGATACATGAAGCTGTATGCTGGTGAGACCGATGCACCCCCACATGTTGATTTCGAAGCAAGACAAGAAGAAGTAGTTTAGCATGTGCAGACTCGATCGATGACGAGGACGAAGGACGCTAAGATTGCTGACTAAATAAATGCAAGTGTGCATTTGGACTGTGGCTCACCTTGGACACTCTTTATAGATATTTTAACAGCAGTGCAAAAATTAAATGTTCTCGAGCTGCAGGAATCTTTGAATTGGACTTTAGAAAGGGTTGATGTGCTGAAAATGCCAGATCTTGACTTTGAGTATGACAATTGGAAAATGGAGCAGTTCCCTGATTCATTCCTCACTGTGTTTCTCTTTGTTTAGACTCATGGTTCTCTCTAATGTCGATGCCCATAGACCACCTATCGCTATCGTTGTTTAGATACTTCAAGTCTATCCTGCTCTTGACAGTTGCAATAAGACAGTTGGTTATAGAGATAATTGAGCATGTTCGGCAGCTACATGAGCATTTAACGAGGCTGCCTGATTAAAAAGGTTTTTTCCTTCCTTATAAGTAGTACCCAGGCACAATGAGGACTGTTGAGCATAATGCAGTTCTAGAAAGTGAGCAAACTCGATGACGTGTGTAGAAACGCCAATGGTGGGGTCTCATGTATTGGTGCATAATATATGCATGCTCAGCATTTATTATTGTTTTTCTGTTTTTGCTAATCCACACTGTCTACTTTGTTGGTTCCAAAAAGTTAGGAGTTGCTTTGAGTCTTCCCTCACCAGTGACTTATGCAGAATTAGCTGTTGCAAAGAGACCAAGGCCTTATGCGATTATCCCTACTCCAGTGACACATGTGAAATCACCCATTTCTCTGACAAGTGTTCCTATGATTCCCCCTGTAGGAAGGACTCTTACTGATATACTTCAAGAGCATTATGCACACACCCTCCTTACAATAAAGAGACCTAAGAGAAGTGCAAGGCAAGATGATTATGAGTTAAATTATTATCTAGACAGTACAGCAGATTTGGGGAATAACATGTGGTATCAGCACATGAAGGAGGTGGGGAAAAGAACCTCTGAGGAGAGTTGCTATGTTTGTGCTCTCCTACCTTTTGCTATGGGGAAGTCCAAGATATTCATAGCTATAGAAATAGAAGTCCAGAGAGCTCATTGCCTGACTCACCTTGCACTCTGCCATACAAGAAGTCAGTTCCAGGGTCGAACAGCAGCCTTGGTATGGGTGACTGAATGGTCAGCTCCAGAAGAAGATGATTATGTTCAAAATGTGAAGACAAAAATAAGAGCACACATCAGAGATCATGTGATAAGATATGAACAGCCTGGAATGAAGGGAGCTGGAATAAGATGGGAAATAAATAAATAAAACTCAATTGCCAAGGAAAGAATGATGAAGAAATACAAAGATGCAAGAAGAGAGGTCAGATGAAAATCTAGAGACCAGTGCTTTCCCCAGATGGATGGGAAGAAGGCATAGTTGTATGCAGAGCTGTGGCAATAACAGGACATCACAAACCAGTTATAGATTGTGTGGAGAAGGGATGTAAACCTCTCTGGCCGAAGCTTGCAAAACTGCTGACATGGATTGAAGACAAAGGAAGCCTGTTGCAGTTAGTGCCTCTTGCTAGTGCAGAGCTATGCTTCAGAAACAATGTCACAAGAAAAGTTGGAGAGAATCAGCAGTGTGGTCGAATCTTTGATGTGCCAGGAATGAAGGATGGAACAGTAGTGAAAATGGACCGCTACTGGGCCTGTAAATCCAGAGCATATTTGAAGATGTCCAAGGAATGGGGAGGACTGTGTTCTAGAGTGATCATCCATGTTCCAGCATTGGTGATTCCGAAGAGTGATCTGAACATTGGAGAGTTTCCAAAAGCAGATGCTCCCCGAGGAAGAGGAGAGCTGTTGGATTCCTCAATCGAACAAAGAGGGAGAACTACTTCACAGCTAAATCGATAAAGCTTTCAATGACATTCCATACGAACACAAGTTGTTCAGCCAGACTTCAGTGATATTCCCGACAATCTTCATGCCAGGGATCCAGATGATGGCAAATGCCAGATAGTTACTGATAACCAGATGGGAGATCATGCAGACGATCAATACTACCATAAAGGGATTTAATGCTATCAAGGAAGAGCTGAGAGCCATAAGACTGATGACTCTTCAGAATAGATATGTCCTGGACATGATTACATCTATGGATGGAGATGTTTGTGCCAAAATCGCAGAATCATGTTGCACATTCATACCTTCTCACGATGAAGAGAATGGGACCTTGACAGAGGCCATAACGATGCTGACGAAATTGCAAATCAAGATGGAAGATGAAGTAGAAGATATTGCAGATGACAGCTGGTTAGCATCAATCTTCTCATGGGTTCCACAACAGATGGCGATGACATGCCGCCCTTAATTCACTAGTGCATAAACAAAAGTGTATATACCAACAAAGGATACAGGTGGAATATTAACATGAAAGGATACAATATGGATCCGAATTCTTTGTTCTTAACCTTCACTGAAGTATCCTCAAGGAAGAATCCTTCCCATTGATTACACCCGCTGCCCTATGAAATAACACGGCCAGAGCGAGGAATCAATTGAAAGGATGAGTAAATACGCACACTCTCCAATCTGTATACAAGAAAATATAAGGTAAGTAATAATAACTTCAGCTGACCTCACTTAATCCCACTATTTCCACACTAACCTTGTAGGAGTAGTTTGCTGAATGACGAGGTGAACTGGAATGCTCCAGATACATCCAACCACAAACACAACTACAAGGAAGGGGGAGTTAGTAGGAAAACTAATCCCGAACGGAACGAGGGTTGAGCTAGTGTCGGGTAGATGCACTCTAGATTGCGTTCTTTAGTTCTGTGCACAAAGCATAACACAACATAATCCTGGCATCTCCAGAAGGGTTAATACAGAAAGTTCTTCCTCTGGTTTGTCGTACGTTATTCACCCTTGATTAATATTGGAAAACAAATAATCCTGGCATCTCTAGAAGTGTTCAAACAGAAAGTTCTTCCTCTGGTTTGTAGTGCGTTATTCACCCTTGCTTGATATTGGAAAACAAATATAATCCCATCTGGGATACAGTACTGATGGGGCTCAGCGACTGTATGTTTTTGGGCAAGAAATAACTGAACAATGTACTGAAATTTCAACTCCCGCAACTCGGAGAGAAATTCTATCATGGAGTGTAACTTTGCATTTGGAAACACGCGGCAGCGGACAGGCGCTAAGAGGTTTCCAACACGCAGCAGCGGACAGGCGCTAAGAAGTTTCATCTTACTTCTGATAAGGGCAGGACACCTCAGTGACTGGTATTGTAGAAATCGGTTGATGAAGGAGTAAGGTGGCGAAGCTCTGCAAGATGCTGCAACCGGCTTCGTTATTCCAAAAAAGTGCCTCCAAGCACAGGAATGTATGCGTGGAGAAAAGGTCATGAACCCAGACCTTAATGAAAGCAGAATACTAAGAAGTAGTATGAGAAACAGTAGCAGCCTAAGGAAACAGGTCTGAAGGACGCGGTCCAAGAAAGTCAAACCGCAAACAGGAAACAAAGTAGCAACAATCAGAAGCACGGGCACTTAGAGGAAAGGACCTAAATACGTGCCAAAAGCACGTGACTGATGTGCCCCAAACATGATCATGTGACTTTAGGTGCTGGAATGCAATGCCGTTTAGCGGGGAGTTTGGAAAATAGACTCCACCTGTTATAGAACGGTCTTGCTGCCGTTCTAAAAGCATACAGGTTCCTGCTACCATATGCAACAGGTGAGTGAGGCATGACAGGCGACCATCCTCAAATTTCTTGGAGCCCCTTGTGGTGATGATCATGTTTGGATTCTGTGTTATCAGAATAATAAAAGAAAACAACAGGAATGAAGATCATGCTCGATGTTGAATCAGGGCATGGACCCAAAAACCTGACAGATGAAGAAATTAGAGACTATATAAAGGCCAGTATTCATGCACCAGAGGGAATAAAGTTTCTGTATCCAAGAAACCACAAGAAGTATCTGGGAAGATGGATCTACTGCAGCCCAAATGGACAATGTAGTCTCATGACCTGGAGTATTGATGAACATGTGAAATCAGTAGGATCTCTGAAATAATGAAGATATGGACTCCTAAGGAGCAGATGAGGATGTCTAGATGTGAAGTCTGATGGGAGAGTGGTTGATGAATCAACCAGAAGGGGGAGTGTAGAGGAGGAGTCAAGTGCCTCTACTGGAAGTCCCACACCCATTTTGCCTATATGTTGGCACCCGGAAATTGCGACATGCGCAACACCAGTGATGGTACCTATACCGCAGAAAGGCCTAGAAACAAGGTATCCATTGAGAATACCCTACATGATGTATCCACGAAGAAATGACAGTCTTCTGAAGTGAAAGAGCAAACTGGAGCTGAAATGACGCACCCAGAAGATATGTAAATTAAGAAAGTGAATAAACCTTATAGTATCCTGATGGCGAAGTAAAGAATTGAGCAACATTTCATGAGCAAAATGAAGATTGCACGTGTGGAGCGCACTGAAGAAAATGCAAGGCCATTTTATAATTGTACAGATGCAGTAACGCAAGCAGACTAAGGAATCATAAGGCTGGCTGTACATAGTGAATAGACTGCAGGTGGTGCCACCAAAATATATGTGTAAGTGCGTATAGAATCTGGACTCCGTGAATAGAAGGGCTGAAAGTGTGGTGCAGTAGAATAAAACCGCTGATTGCGATGGAAGATTTTACAAGGCTTGTCTTGCCCAGTGGCCTGGGTTGAAGCAGCCAAGAAACTGGTTATCTATTTGAGGCGATACACTGAACATTAGAAACAAGACTGGCTCCTGTTGAGGTGTAATGGAAAAACACTTGAAGTTAGGCCATGCTCACACTCCCCTTTATTCTCAGGCACAGTGATCCTTTGCAAGGCCGAGTTCAAAGAATCTAATTGCATGGCAGACAGCAGGAGTGATGATGGATGTTGGGCTAATTGGGTGGACAGGCATGACCAAGCCATCCCTCCAGCACCTAGCGAGTGGAATATTTCAGAAGGGTACAAGCATGCCAACATAGCAAAGAACCCAATATTTTGAAAGCCAATGAAACATTGTGTATTAGTATGACACGGAAGATGACTTGCATTAGGGGTGGGCATAGCTGTTCACCTGACCTTAGAGACCCAATTATAGTCCAGTCCCCCATAGAAAGTATACGTAGATGTTCCCTTTACACCTACCACATCCCCTAGTAGGTTTTCTTATTTTGCCACGTAGTATGATGTCACTAATATGTGTTTTTTCATGAAAATCGTTGAGAGACTTATGATTGTTCAGCGTCTGTTGATGCCCATTGTACTCCCTGTTTTAGACAATTGCAATTAAAACAGTTGTGTTTTGCCAACTTTCTGAGTTGGTTTGATTATTGATGTATGAGTAAGATCTGCATCCCATCCATCTCAGATACTGTTGCCTCATTTTAAGGGGCCTACGTGTTCACTAAAGTGGTCCACCCTGGTGAGATCGCATGGTCAGGGAGGTCTAGCGGCTCCTGACTTCAAGGTACACTGGCGTGTGGTTCAAGCCCATTATGCATCGTACTGGTCTACTGAGGGCTCGCCGTTCCAACATGCGAAAATTGAACAGCTTGCTGCTGGACCCAGGGAACTTTGCTCTCTGACCCTGCCCACCTTATGGCCACTACTGCTCTAGCCTGGGACACAATTCGGAAGCGGACTGGTAGCTCCCGCCCATTCCACAGAAACTTGCCGTTATGGAACCTCATACTTGGGTTCCCCAAGATAAGTAAGGCTGAAGTTGCTAAGTGGTCTGCTGATGGTTACTCCACCCTGGGTGATATGTACGAACAGGGTTCATTTGTGAACTGGTCTGACTTGCGCAGGCATCTGAGTGTGCTCCCTTCCAGGTGGCTACAATACGCTGGGCTGCAGTGCGCAGTTTGGATGATGTGGCTTGAATTTCCCTCATAGCCCCCTGATGAAACTCTGCTAGTGCTTGTGACGAGTATGACTGTTCCCGCTGGTGCAGTATCTCAAATGTATAGGCAGCTTCAAGAACGGAGTAATAAACCCCTTACTAGACTCTGCAAGGCTTGGGGCAGGGACCTAGGAGTTGATATAACTGAAGAGAGGTGGGATGCTATGTGCAGTTGTACTCGTGAAGTGTGCCTAAATGCAAGGTTTCGCCTGATCCAATTCAAGGTACTACAGAGGTTTCATTACACTTCTGCCAGACTTCACACCATGTCTCAGGACCATTCACCCCTTTGCCCCAGATGCCATGCTGACAACGGGGGGTTTCTCCACATGGTCTGGGAATGTCCCTGAATATCTGAGTACTGGGTAAAGGTCTGCACGGCCATATCAATGATGATTGAGTGAACTATTGAGCCATCCCCCATGAACTGCTTATTTTATGAGTCCTCGTCACTGCATGGGGGAGGCTGTAAGCTGACCAGTCTGTGTTTGCTTCTTGCAGTACGATTCTTACTATTGTTGACCTAATGTGCCCACTGAAGAACGATGGCTTTGGGGTGTTACTTGGGCATCAGACAGGGAGGAGCGTTGGATCTCCCTACAGTCACCCGGCTGCAAACCACGAGATATATGGCCTCCTTTCCGGGCATACCTGCAGACACTGTACACTGATCGGGGGTGGAGCACGGATCTATCTGGGCCTCTGAGTCCCTCTGTCTCTTCAGTTGCAGCAGAAGCCAACCAGAGACCAGTGAATTCAAGTCAGATCCAACGAATGTATTGCAATGTGACAAACTCATGTAACTTGTAACTGTATGAACTCATGCTGTCCTGTGTATTGTTGTTCTGATTGTCCTTGCTGCTTTGTCAAACAAACAATACATAAAGTTTGAAAAAAAAGAAGACACCGAAACAAATAAAACAACTCCATAGGTTGGTTGAGAACCTTGGCCATTTTGTCAGAACAAAAGGAAGATTTAGCTTTCCAGAAGGCCAGATGGTATTGTATAGCTAATTGAAATTTCAGGCTAGCAGCAGAGGAATAGTCTGCGTGCCATTTACGCTCCGCCTGCCTCTGCTTGAGACGGAGAGATTTCGGAGCTTCATTGAACCGTGATGCGGAAGGACGGCACTGAACTTTCATAGGTTTTAAAGGGGCAAAGGGATCATCTACAGATGCAAACATCTGAGGTACAAATCAAAAAAATGACGGAATCAGCCCTGTCTCATTTGTCCAGTATTAAAGAAATCATATCTTCCCTGGACACTTTGTGCCAACAGCGTTTGAAAATGACATTAGCTGCAGGGTTTGACTGTGGAGCTGGGGTCTGAAGAGTAAAAGTAACAGCAAAGTGATCGGACCACATCTGCTGCCAAGGAGGGAAAACAGAAACTAGTGGCTCATCTGAGATCAAGAGTGTTACCTGGTGTGTGCATGGGTCCAGCCACAAGCTGTTTCAGGCCCAGATAATCTATAGCACTAAAAAAAAAAAACGGGAGATGGGCAGAGAAGAGGGAGAATTAAATGTTAAGTTAACCTCACCAATGACGCTTAAATCAGAGTACTTCCTGTTGCATGCCAACCCCTCCTGGGAACCTGGTAGCTCCCAGGATGTTGTAATGGGTCACGTGGCAGTAGCCAAGTGACCAACATAATAAAAGAAGCGAGCCACTTCCGGCTCACCAGTCACTCCATCACGAGGCTCCAGCGTCGTTCTTGGAGCACCATGCTGGTGCTGCGCTGTGTGTGCTGGGCCCAGGACGGGGCCCAGCTAAAGGACGGTACCCCTGCCGGGCACCGCCGTCCGGACGGTGCCCCTGCCGGGCAACGCCGTCCCTGTGGGTCCCCCTAACCCTGTGAGGCGGGTTGGGGAGGCGACCCCGGCCTGGATGCCCCCAGAGCCGGGGCCGCGGTGCGCCAGGTGCCCCTGGCCACGTGTGGAGCTCCGCTGTCCCGGAGCGGGTGAGGTGACCCCCACCCTTGTGTTTGCGGCATGAGTGCCGCACATCACTGTGTCCTGTCGGGTGTCCCCCGACCTGATTATGGGGCTGCCCGGTGACCCGGAGAAGCCCCCAACAATGGCGACGAAGAAGATGTGAAGCCGCGTTGACCTGCAGGAATGAGGCAGGCTGCCTGCCCATCCCCCACTCGCAACATGCGGTAGCCATGCTGGCCTGAACGCGTGGCCAGGTGCCAGCCCCGCGGGGATGTGGAAGACTTCCACCCAAAGAGGGGCCGCCAAACAGCCGACGCGACCCCCATGGGAGGCGGGCCAAACACCAACTGGGCCCGTGACAAAAAAAAAAAAGAAACAAATGGGAACATTCTCTCCGCACCAGAGCGTTGGAAAAAAAAAATGCAACGTGGGGAGAGTCCGGCGCAATGGCTGACATGGAGAGGATGCAGCGATGAAGAGGAGCTGCCCCTCCCCCTATCAAGAGCCGCATGGAAAATAAGTATGCTGGCCCAAATCCAACTGGGCCCGCAAAGGCAGTGAGGAGGTGCCGCTGCCCCCCCCCCTGAGAGGGAGAATTGTCAGTGTCGGCCGCGTGATCTGCTCTTTCTCCTCTCCCACCTGAGGGGGAGGAGGGTTGTGCAGCGTCAGCCGCGATGAGGGACGGGAGACCCTGGCCGCAATGAAGGGGTGCGCTGTCTGCCCCTCCCCCACCCACGGGTCGCAGAGCACAAAGGCGGGCCCGACTCCAGCTGGGCCCCATGGGGAGATTACAGGGACCCAGTCCCTAAAAAAAAGGTGAGCAGGTGCAACAACGGACATGCCACCACGGGTGCCCTGATGCCATTACAGGAGCATCTAGAACAGGAACTTGGCCGATGTGGCCCCTGGGCCTTCCCGGGTGCAGCTTTGCCGGTTTTTGTTGTGACTTTGATGGTGGCTAAGGGGAACATTAAGGAAGACCATAACTGACCTTCTGCAGCTCTACCAGTGCAGAGGATAAGCTTCATCATCGACGGCTCAGTGAAGTCCGAGGGCCGGCCGACACTGCCGGGCATGGAATGGCCCAGTGGGTCGACAATATTAGGTGGTGTACATTTGTACACATAGAATGCGTTATGTTTTGCCAGTGGCTCACACTGGTGTTTTGTGTGTCTGCTGAACCACTCACCCACGTTAATAAAGGGTGTACTAGTAGAGTGGTTGTAGGAGTAATACTGCGTAGTTAGTGGCATATGTTGTTGTTTTGTTGTTTATTAAAAAATGGAGTGGTGTTGCATGTCAACCCCTCCTGGGAGGATGGTAGCTTCCAGGATGTTGTAATGGGTCACATGGCAGTAGCCAAGTGACCAACATAATAAAAGAAGCGAGCCGCTTCCGGCTCGCCAGTCACTCCATCACGAGGCTCCAGCATCTTTCTTGGAGCACCATGCTGGTGCTGCGCTGTGTGTGCTGGGCCCAAGGACAGGGCCCAGCTGAAGGACGGTGCCCCTGCCGGGCAACGCCGTCCCTGTGGGTCCCCCTAACCCTGTGAGGCGGGTTGGGGAGGCGACCCCGGCCTGGATGCCCCCAGAGCCGGGGGCGCGGTGCGCCAGGTGCCCCCGGCCACGTGTGGAGCTCTGGTGTCCCGGAGCGGGTGAGATGACCCCCACCCTTGTGTCTGTGGCATGAGCGCCGCACATCAGTGTGTCCTATCGGGTGTCCCCAGACCTGAGTATGGGGCTGCCCAGTGACCCGTATCAGCCCCCAACAATTCCTTTGCAAGCTAGAAGCAAGCTCCAGAAATTCCTCACAGGAAGATGGTTCACTCCACGGAGGGCGGTAAACTATTACGATATGGACCAGAAAGGAAGCTGAAAGCATGAAGCGTAGCAAAAGAGCTTCACACTTAATAATCCTGCTGTATCCTTGTAAATGACATTTCTATGTATATAACATGTATTATTATGTAACTTGTAACATTGTGATTTAATGTAACCTTTTTCGAATATGTACTTGTCTTTTTATGTATTGTAACATAGAATTCTAAAGTCTCTTGTAATGTGCCCAGATATCTCTGGGTTTGGAGCGCTTTTTAAATAAATAAATAAACAATAATAAATGAAAGAGGCAGCGTGGTCAGGGCAAACTGAGAGAGGCCAATTATAGCGACCCTGTTACCAGGGTGAACTGAGATACGTCATGACGAATAATGTTGTAGTCCTTAGGGAGGGCCTGGATAATGGTAGGCTCTGAGGAATCTCTGAACCCGGTTTCCATCACTCACAGGAAATCGCGGAGGTGTTTCCGAAATTAAATCATAACATTAGGCGCAGTGTGCGGCTAGCGAGCGTGCATTAAGAAGCATGCATTTATTAGCAGTGCCCTCCCTTAAACTAAAGGAAGGACCCTTCAGTTGACAGGGGTGAGGTAAAATATGCAGAACTGTATTGGGCAGAGCAAAATGCAACAATTCAGCTTTGCTATAACATATAAGATCAGAGTGGGGGCACAAAGGCAGTGTGCTCCTTACCCATGGTGCCAACTGTGCACAGACAAACAGAGGCGGGCTGGACGTTGGCGTGGTGGGCCCGATTCCGCTGCGCTTCCTCACAAACCGTATCCAAGGACACATGGTATTAGATGTTGTGTACGTAGTACACGAAGCGCGCATGCGCGGCCCGCCGGGCCGGCGCATGCGCGTGGAGTCAATAAAGGCGGTGCCCGGGCAGTTCGCGCCGGAGCACCGGAACACACAGACGTCTCCGGCATGCGTTCTTGCGCGCCCGCCCGCGCGCACTAGTACTCAGACCCTGGGGGGCCCGCACGCCATCACTGGGCTTACCCAGGTCTCAACACTGGCGACGAGGAGGTACGGATCACTTCCCTGCTCCGACAGCCTCGGAGAGACGGAAAGCTCTTCCGTATCACGGACCCGCGGAGTGCCGGCGGCCATTTTGTTTTCGCTCGCTCCTCTCTTCACACACAGCTGCAGTGGTTGCGGCCCGAGAGGGTGCTCGTGCGCCACCTGCCAGCTGTGTTTTGGGGAATATAGCCTAATTTTTGGAACTCCCGCAGTCCTGCAGGCGCAGGGCTCTGGCATTAAAGAAGAAAGAAGTGGGTTTCTACACCCCAGCACTACTACAAGCCCGGGACAAGACGCCCATCATTCTAGGAATAGATAACTGTGAGTACGTGAAGCTGAAATGGGCGAAGAGACTGATGATGAAGGTGCCATAGCCC
The DNA here is from genome assembly GCF_040938575.1 of Ambystoma mexicanum. Classification (NCBI taxonomy): domain Eukaryota; kingdom Metazoa; phylum Chordata; class Amphibia; order Caudata; family Ambystomatidae; genus Ambystoma; species Ambystoma mexicanum. Next base: position 1,391,685,616 of record NC_090921.1, read on the forward strand.
CAATGCCGCGCAGATCTCGCAGCTCCCTGGCCCCCATGCCTGAATTCCATACTACTGGCCCCCCTTCCAAACTGGGCCCGAAGTGGCTGCTGTGGGTCAAGAGGCTAGATATGTTCTTCAGGACATCTGGGGTGAACGATGATGACACCAAAATCGCGACTATGATCTACTCGGCAGGCGCGGAAGTCCACAAAATCTACGATTCCCTCGTCATCCCCGTGGTCACGTATGACACAGTCAAACAGGCACTCAAAGACCATTTTCTCCCCATGGCAAATGTGGATTTTGATAGATTTGTCATGGGCGCCGAAAGGCAACTAGACGACGAACCTCTAGACAAATTCTGTGCCCGTCTGAGGCACCTGGCGACCTCCTGCAGATGGGTCGATGAGGAAGAAATGGTCCGCAACCAGCTATTGCAGGGGTGCAACTCCGGCAAACGTAGAAGGCAAGTACTGAGAGAACCTGGTCTGACCCTCCAGCAAATTTTCGACCTGGGAAGAGCACATGAGCTGGCAGAAGCCAGAGGTGCGAAAATGGACGCTGCCACGCGACCGAAGAATGATGAAGACGCATTTGCTGTGGGACGTTCAGCAACGGGAAGGTCGAAATGGGCGCCGAGAAGGCCTGATGCCCCGCCCACACTAGGCAACACCTCATCTTGCTCCTACTGTGGATATGATCTTCCCCACGGAGGAGAATGCCCAGCTAAGTCAAGAACATGCGGCCGGTGTGGCACACCAGGGCACTATGCAAGGATGTGCCGGGCTGCTGCCCCTGTAGCGGCTGGAAGAGGACCGGAGAGAGTGGGACGCGGAGGCACTCGCAGAGTGAGAGGCATCTCATCGATCAATCAGGGTCTGCAGGACCTGGACATCGCAGAAGAGGAGGAGGAGGAGGAAGAGATCTTCTTCATTTCCAGCATTGTGAAAGGTCCTGGCACGAGACGCCAACCCACATGCACTGTTAACATCGATGACGTCCCCACCCCCATTCTCATAGATACTGGGGCTTCGGTCTGTGTGCTGGCCACCAAACATTATGAGGCCCTGCCTGGCCCACCGGAGCTGTCAGCGTCCACGGCGCGAATATATGCCTTCAGAGGGGAAACACCTCTACCCATCCAAGGTGTGTTTGTAGCCCCGGTTTCTCATGGACAGAACACTATCAAAGCGAGGTTCTTTGTCACCAGTGTCAGCTCACATTCCCTGTTGAGCTGTGCGGCATCAGAAGCACTCGACATTGTCCACTTCTCGTTTGGAGTATACCATGCCGATCTGAAAAGCATGCTACACAGATTTGAAACTCTCTTCAAGGGCATTGGAAAGCTGAAAGCAGAGCCCATATGCTTACATATCGACAAGTTCGTGAGGCCGACGGCCCTCAAACATCGCCGGATTCCTTTCCACTTAAGAGCCCAAGTGGAGGAGGAATTGCAGCAGCTGGTTGACCGGGACATCATTGAAAGAGTGGAAGGCCCCACCCCTTGGGTTTCGCCTATCGTAGTGGCCCCAAAGCCGAAGCAACCGGGGGCAGTACGCATTTGCGTGGACATGAGACTCCCAAATGCCGCCATCAAAAGGGAGCGTCACCTCACACCCACTCTAGATGACATCGTCGGAGAACTCCAAGGTGCCAAAGTCTTCTCTAAACTGGACCTCAGGTCTGGGTATCACCAGCTAGAGTTACACCCCGAGTCGAGGTACATTACGACATTCACTACTCACGAGGGGCTGTACCAGTACAAAAGACTAAACTTCGGAATATCGTCTGCAGCGGAGGTTTTCCAAAACGCCATCAGAGGAGCCCTGTCCGGACTGAAAGGAGTCATTAACATGTCCGACGACATCTTGGTCTTTGCCAGGTCGGAAATTGAACATCTTAAACGGCTAGAGAACACTTTTGAGAGGCTACAGGCAGTGGGTTTAACCCTGCACCAAGAAAAGTGCGAATTCCTAAAAGACCCACTAGAATTCTTTGGTTTCACCTTCCATGCTGGGGGCATATCCCCGGATCCTGGAAAAGTGAAGGACATTAGAGATGCACCTGCACCCACATCACCGGCAGAAGTTCGGAGCTTCTTAGGGATGGTCAACTACTGTGGCCGTTTTATCAAGGATTTAGCCTCTCTGTCGGAACCTCTGAGGGCACTCACCAGGAACGACGTAGCCTGGCAGTGGACTGAGAATGAACAACGATCCTTCAAGGCCATCAAAGAAGCCCTGTCAGAGCAGGAAACAATGGCCTATTTCAATCCCAGCCGGGAATCAGAGATTGTGGTCGATGCCAGCCCGGTGGGACTGGGGGCAGTCCTCATGCAGGCAGACGAACTAGGGGTCATGAGGCCCATAGCATATGCCAGTAAAGCCCTCACCGACACGGAGAGGAGATATTCCCAGATAGAAAGGGAGGCCCTCGCCATCCTGTGGGGGTGCAAACACTTCAGAATGTACATCCTCGGCAAACCTGTCGTCGTGATAACCGACCATAAACCCCTGATTCCTATCTTGTCAGGAACATCATCCATGCCGCCACCCCGCATCGAGAGATGGATGCTATCCCTCATGGAATACGGCGTCAAGCTAGTATACCGCCCAGGTACACACAACCCAGCCGACTATCTTTCTCGTCATCCAGGCACGAGGGATACCCAGAGTCCCGCGGAGATGACTGACACTGGGGACGCCGTACACCTCGTCATTGAATCGGCCCTGCCCGTGGCCTTATCGAGACAGGACATTGCGGACGACTCGAACTCCGATGAGGCGTTCCTGAGGGTGAAAAGGGCGGTGGCCACCGGAGAGTGGCGGGACATCCTTTTGAACAACGGCAGGAGGAACCCGGAGGTGCAAAGGGAACTGCAACTGGTGTGGAAAGCTCAACACGAGCTCTCTGTGTCCACGGACGGCCTGTTGCTGCGAGGGCACCAGATCGTGATACCCAGGTCATTGGTCATGAGATTCCTCCAGTTGGCCCACACAGGGCACCAAGGCATGGCCAAGATGAAGACACGCCTCAGGCTGAAGGTCTGGTTCCCCGATCTGGAGCACAGGGTGGCCGAGTTTGTGAGGACCTGCATTCCCTGCCAAGCCACAAGTCCTGTGGAAAGGGGCCCACCCATTCGGGCCATGGAGCGGAGTGACGTACCATGGGGAACGGTGCACGCAGACTTCGGCTCGACCGGAAGGGGCCTATATTTCCTGGTGGTCACGGACCAGTGGTCGAGGTATCCGGAGGTGGAGCTTGTGGAATCCACCGCCAGTGATCACACCATCCTGGCAATGGACAAAATTTTCGCCACCCATGGGTTCCCCTTTGAGATCTGCTCAGACAACGGAGCACCGTTCCAAGGGCAGCGGTTTGCTAGGTACTGCGAAGAACAAGGCATAAAGCACCGGAAGGTAACCCCGCTATGGCCAAGGGCCAATGGAGAGGTTGAGCGATTCTTGCGGACACTGAACAAGATTTTTCGAATTTCTGTCAATGGAGGGGAGGACCTACGACACAATCTGATTGACTTTCTTCGTGAATACCGGTCCACCCCACATTGATCCACTGGAACCGCACCCGCCGAGGCGCTGTTCAGGCGAATACCCAGAGGGCTGATACCCGAAGCGGGAGACAGACACCCAGGTGTGATCGATAGCACACGGGTGACAGCAGAAAGAGCAGCGAGAAACGAGAATGAAACAACAAGGCGGAGGCTGCCAGAAAGAGAGATATCGGTAGGAGACACCATCCTAGTCCGGAACAGGAAACCGGAAGGAAAACTCTCGATGACTTACGAAACCCAACCAATGGGAGTCACTCATGTCAAAGGGTCAATGGTCACAGCTGCGAATGCGCGGGGTACAGTAACCAGAAACGTATCCTTCTTCAAGCGCATAGGAACTGTGGCAGCGGAAGAAGAAACCAATCCTGACCAAGGACAAGCAGCGGAGGCGCCGCGTGGAGGCGGTGAACCGCCAGAGGACCCCGGGGGACCAGAGAACCCCGAGGGAGGTTCACCCAGGTACCCGCACAGGGAAGGACGTCGCCCACCGCAAAGATTCCAGGATTTCATCACGGACTCAGCGGCATGAGTAACAAGCCCTGTTAAGTACAGTTTGATTTGAGCCACGTTGGCTCCCCAATTTAATGTGTTTGTTGTTTGGGGGGAAAAGGAGGGATGTTGTGTACGTAGTACATGAAGCGCGCATGCGCTGCCCGCCGGGCCGGCGCATGCGCGTGGAGTTAATAAAGGCAGTGCCCGGGCAGTTCGCGCCGGAGCACCAGAACACACAGACGTCTCAGGCGTGCGTTCTTGCGCGCCCGCCCGCGCGCGCTACTACTCAGACCCTGGGGGGCCCGCACACCATCACTGGGCTTACCCAGGTCTCGGTTTGCTGGGGAAAAGGTTCATCAACTTGCCGGTAAGGGCAAGACCAAAACAACTGATGATATTTATATTGACCGTGGTCCTGTTCTCTTAGACACTGGGTAAAAAGCTGGTCTGATACGGGGTGGAGGTGAGGGCAACCAGCACAAATCTATAAGAGTGCGAGAGGGGAATTTAATTATCAACACAGCTAAAACAGTCACAGATAAATTATTAGCAGAACTCACGATTAAAAGCAACACTCTTAAAACCAAAATTGCAATAGACGTATATACAGCAAAACTAGCTCTTTTGGAAACATCTTTGAAAGAATTTAAAGACACCAATCTCAATAGAAAAATATTGAAGCTCAAAAAAGACTTACAGAACTTTACTCATGTAAAAGTCTACCCGTATGTTGCCGACAAATATTTCACAGATGAGGCACGACAGTCAAGGAGAGATGCAGCACAATTGCGCTTTCAGAATTCACAGAGAAGCCAAAACAGGTCATGGTCTAACTCCAGCTCTAATTCCGGTAACAGCTCTGGCGGCTATGGACGTCAAGGTTCAAGAGTCCATTATAACATCCCTGTACCACACAACACCCCTGCGGCACCTTTTTTAGGCCAGCGAGGCAGAGGGCCACGCGGACCCAGATGGGGCGCACCGCCACAGCCGACGGTTGTAACACGCAGCAGAGGACAGGCAACAACTTTCCCACCTCCCTTATTATGAACAAATCATCGCATCAATTGACTCGACCAGAGGAAGAGATCCTGCAAAAGGGCCTCTCATTTATACCTACAGCAAGATACGATCCTTTTCAAACCCGGATCGAATGCCATCAACTTCTACGGAAAATACATCTGCAGCAATTTTTTGAAGACAAATCTAATCCACAAATGGATGTCACTGGTCTTAGACCCACCTCACAGTTTTGTGTACCATCAAGCGCGTACACGGCCAAATCCATCACATTCTAACAAGCCCTCATGAAAAAACTTTCAGAAATTGAAGAAAACATTCCATTCGTTCACAACAACTGCACTAAAATCCAACTTGATGCCCTCTCTGCCCTTGCTAAAAATCAAGCCATAACCATCAAACCGGCAGACAAAGGATGAGCTATAGTCATTCAGAATACCAATGACTACAATAATATGGTGGAAGCCCTGGTCTGCGACACCTCCAGTTACCAACTACTTCGCAGTGACCCAACAGCCTCCCTGCAGGCTTTGATAGCCCCTATCATTGAAGAAGCGGAAGCTTAAGGATATGTCAGCCCAAGGGAAGCAGCTTTCCTGACGCCATTACATCCAAGGACTCCAGCCATGTACGCCCTTCCAAAAATACATAAAACCACCCTGCCTACTCCGGGCCGTCCCATTGTCTCCGGGATTCAGTCTATTCTGGAACCTTTATCTCAATATGTAGACTTTTTCATTAAGGATGAAATTCCAAAAATGCAATCTTATGTAAAAGACTCCACAGCTATGCTCATTCTTCTTGACTCTGTACAATTCAACCCAGAACTTGATTGGCTAGTCACCATTGACATTGAATCTTTGTACACCAAAATCCTGCAACAAGAAACTCTTACCATGCTCAAAGATCTCCTTGATTCAGGCATCGACCTCCATGAGGTACCTTCCACCTTCATATCCTCCTTGGGTGAAATAGCCCTCACGAAGAACTACTTTATGTTCAATGACCAATTCTATCAACAGATCTCGGGTACTGCCATGGGTGCGACCTTCGCACCGAGTCTGGCCAATCTCTATGTCAACTCTTTTGAGCTCCAGCATATATATTCTCCCACCAATCCTTTCCGTGACAAACTGCTCATCTGGCGCCGCTACATAGATGACATTTTTATCATCTTCCGAGGCTCTAACGAAGAGCTCTCGGTTTTCCATGAATGGCTCAATACACGCAACATCCATTTGCATTTCACCATGGAACAAGACAGAAGCAAGACCCACTTTCTGGATCTAGAGATTACGGCCTCACAAGGCGGGCTTATCTCTAAAGTTTACCGTAAAAACACGGATAGGAATTCCCTCCTGGCATACTCGAGCTACCATCCCCAATCTCTCAGAGATAACTTACCGTTTGGCCAATTTTTGCGGTACCGCCGTCTTTGTAGTAGGACGGAAGACTACACTGCTCAGTCTAAGATTCTCAGAAACCAACTCATCGAACGAGGCTATCCGCAGAGGATTGTCCGGAACACATACAGAAGGGCTAGAAGCATCCCACGCGCATGTACCCTTGAACAACACCAGAAGGACCCAGATGTGACAACCATCACAGCTGTACTGAGTTATTCTCCTCTACTTAATAAAATAAAAAAGGAGATTAAGTCTCTATGGCCTATTCTTAACACTGGTGTGTCTAATATGCCCATGCCACGTTTTGCACTAAAAAGAAGACGCAACCTGAGAGACACTCTCGTCAAAACGGTGCAGCCAGATACGGACATTGCCAAGAACACACAGGTCACCCTATGGAACCAGACCAACCCTGTGGGCCATAGCCCTTGTGGCCTTTGTTCAATGTGTACTCAGACAGTTCGGAGCACCAGTCTGGATATTGGCTGGACCACTCCTTGGATTCAGAAATTTTTCACCAACTGTAATACCAAAGGAGTAATTTATATGATTACCTGTCCGTGCAACCTGCGATATATTGGGATGACTGCCCGAGAAGTGAAGAAACGGATGATTGAACATAGATCTTGCATCCGCACTAAGAAACTCACAGCCCTTATGGTTCCGCATTTTTTGGCGGAAGGACACACAGCAGAGTCTTTTCAGTGGACTATTCTGGAAAAAATAAAACACCCGAAGCGAGGAGGTAACTACCATGCCATACTCTTTACTCAAGAACAGAAGTGGATTTTCCGTTTGAACACCTGCAAGCAAGGGTTGATTGAAGCAATGCAGTGGCAAGAACTTGCGGTGCTACAACATTGAACCACGATTTTCCACGAATCACTACCCACTGGTAGATGTATCTGTGTGTTTAATGGGATAACATATGCAATGTTTGATGCAATTTGTCTTCCCTCCTTCTTTGCTACATTTTATTCTGGTCCATTCATCTATGTCTCTTTTTTCTACTCACCTCCCTCATTCATTTGTTTTACCCTTGTTTACTTTATTTCACCTATCCATCTGGTCCATTCGGGGATCCGATACACCAGTCTTTTCACAGCTTTGTTACTATTTTTTACTGTTAATTCTCTGGCATCACCTTCACTCTTTCCTTCTTTCTCTTGCCGCATGTTTGAATCGCTTATGCACCCTTCCATTGTTTACCCCCTGCACTCACTACTCACGATTTAGGCACCTCCCCCGCAGCCTCCCCCCTGTGGGCCCACGCGCAGTTCCATTCCTCTTCCCCCTGCCCGCCCCGTCATGAGCCCGGTCCTGTTTATACACACACCCACCGACCGTTGATTGGCTCCGCGCGTGCCCACATCACCTTATGGGCCACGCCTTGCTCGGCTCTTCCCCAGCCTTTTTCATTCGATACATGGCCGCTCCTGTCCCAGCCCGGCAGCAGACACACCTTCCCAAACGCGTGTTTTGATTGGCCGCCCGCGCTTTAGACTTCTGCCCGGGTTGCGCCAGTGATAGGCCACTGATCCATTCAGACGCCCGTGACGTGGCTGTAGCCGATTGGCTCACGTGCCCTTCACGGACGTTGCCACGTCTCAATGCAGCGTCAGATATAGCAGATATTTACCGCTGCAGCCGCTCAATACACCTACAGCCTTGGGACCGAGCAGGCTGCAGCTTTCCAGTGCTCGCCCTGATTTCCTTCAGGTATGCGATTTTCCCCGCGCTCTTTTCAGCGTCTCCCCCGGCTCATTCAGTCCCTGATCAGCCTCGCTTTCTCCGCAGGTACGCCATTAAAGAAAGCTCATTTCCGGCTCTTAGCTGACCTCCTGGATAGCTTAGCTATCCCCTCCAGGTAGGCCCCTTTCCTTGCACACCCCCTTTCTCGCTTTCCCTCCCCCCCCCTTCACAACCTCCCCTCCCCCCCCCCTTTTCTCACGTGCACAGGTCCTGTCACCTTTCCCTCCTTCCCCCACGGGGTTGATTTGTCTATGTCTTTAGCCACCATTAGATTGGCTTCTTGCTCTGAATTGGCGAGCACCTTGTCTGTGTTAGCATTCATTTGCCTTGTAACAGGTTCTTTAGCTGCACTCTGGATGTACTATTGTTGCAACATTGCAGTTAGAGGCCAATTCATGTCCTCTCTGCAATTATGTTTCTTGTGTCTCCCCTTCCAGGATCTACTTGCAGCCTGTCATCGCTGCCCTATTAAGAGGACAGACACTATTCAGTAGCACATGAAGATTGATCTTGTCCTGAAGAAGATGGTCGGTAATCAGTCATGAACCATCGAAACCGGTCGACCTTACCTGTTGTGGCTCCACCACAACATTTTATGATACCCCCAAGACCAATAGGGGTTACTGCATGAAATTGAGAGAAAACCCAAAAAGTATTGGTTTTCCCATCCCACAATAAGTGGGACAGTGCATTTTTCAGTGATCATTCGGTATTATGGCAATCACCCTTTGGACAACCACCCTTTTGCAAGGAACTCTCTAGTCATTAGTGTTAAAATAAAGTTACATGACTATTCCAATGCCTCAATCTTTGCAGTTTTGATTGCCAGCTGCCTAGATTTAAGAATACGAGATTGAATTCCCCTCTCGCACTCTTATAGATTTGTGCTGGTTGCCCTCACCTCCACCCCGTATCAGACCAGCTTTTTACCCAGTGTCTAAGAGAACAGGACCACGGTCAATATAAATATCATCAGTTGTTTTGGTCTTGCCCTTACCGGCAAGTTGATGAACCTTTTCCCCAGCAAACCGTTCCCTGTGTACCAGTAATTCCCTACGGTTTGGGAAGGCAGTTGCCACTCTGGCTCTTTGAGCCTTAATTTACCCTGTTGTTTCTTTCTTACCCAGGTCTCAACATCACCTAAGCCAATCCTGTGGATTTTGCCAATAGACAGCCAAAACAGACTGGCCGTGACGGCTGTGCGGAAGCCAGTGCACAAAACTATAAACACTTGCAAGGTGTGAGACCGTGGTAAAGTGCCCGAGTCCAGTCACCCACAGGCCGTGCACTACGGCATGCAAGGGAAAAAAAATGAAATGAATGTGCAACAAAATAAAATAATGCAGGAAATGAATGCAGGCAGGAAAAAAGGCATCCAGTCACACGCAGCAGCAGCCCGGAAAACTCAGAGCCTGAGAGGAAATTAAACAAACAGAAATAAAATCAAGATACAATTAAAATAATATTAAAATGTAGCACAGGGGAGGCAGAAGCCGTACTTGACAATATCCACCGAACAACTACAGTCGAAAGACGAGTACCGGCAATAGCCAATCATGTGGATTTGTCCAGTAGACAGGGAAAACACACTGCCCGTGAGGGCTGTGTGTAAGTCAGCGCAGAAAACAATAAAAACTTGCTGGACGCGAGACCCCAGGAAAGTGTTTGTTGTAATCGCTACACAAATAAGGATGCGACACCAGAGGGCATGGAAACATACGTCTTCTTTATTACGCTCCTAACTGGAACTGACGTTCCCTCACTCCCATTCCCGCCTGATGTCCCGGTCTCGCTCTTAAAGGTGCATCACACCCGGACAAATGTTCTGTCGTCAGCTTCAGCAATCTTCTACCAGGCGGGTTGGTCTCCTGGTCATGCGCTGGGGGCGTGTCCATGGTTCATTATATCTTGATGTTGCTGTTGTTTCAGATGGGTCCTGGATCTCATGTCGATCCATCTCAGGGGGAGTCCATGTGTCGTCTTGTGGTTCCCTGAGTTCGGTGTATGGTTCCGGTGGGAGCAGTTTGGGTTCTTCTTGTTTGATGAGGCGTTTGAAATGCAAACTGTTCCTTGTTATTTCGTGGGGAGAGTTCTGGCCCGTTACCATGGATCCTTTGATGGCAACCGCTTTCAGTAGTCTTTGTGAATATCTTGCATCCGTCTTTCTGGTCATGGCTTGCTGGACTAGGACTTTGTCTCCAACTTGGAATTCTTTGGGCACTGCCCTTCGTCACATGTTGGTGTCTATATTTGTAAGTTCTTTTCTTTCTGTGTCTCTCCTTATGATTTCTTCATCTCCTTTCCCTTGCTCGCTGGTGTCTCTCACCAACCTGGTATCGCATCATTAGTTCTGTAGGTGCTTTATTGGTGGCTTTGTGTGGTGTGTTGTGGTAATCCCGCAACAGCCTACAGAGTGCTTGATGTGGGTTGGTGTCTTCTATGAGCGCTGTTTGTACTGTCTTTTTGATGGAGGCCATGATTCGTTCTGCCATTCTGTTGGCTTGCGGCCAGCTGAGGGTGATCTTTTGGTGTGCGAACCCAATGTGTCTTGCGAAGGCTGCAAATTTATGGCCATTGAAAGGTGGCCCATTGATTGATTTGATGGATCGTGGGATGCCCTACTTGCTGAGTACTTCATCGAATATAGCAGCCACCTGAGGGTATACCGTTGTTGTCATCTTCTTTACGATGGGGAACCTTAAGTACTCATCGTTAAATACTAAGAGGTACTCCCCAGACTCCATGGGGCCATAGAAGTCAACAGCTTCCCTGTCCCATGGTTATTCTGGTATGTGTGTCGGTTGTAACAGGATGGGTACTTCAGCTCGTGCGGTGCATTGCCACAGCAAACAGTTCTTGACCCAGCTGTCTACTAGTGAGTCCCTGAGTGGGAACCCTACATGGCACCTCAACAGTTTTTTTATATTGTCCGTGCCCCGGTGGCCTTCATGTGCCGTTTTGATGACTTCGGCCCTGAGTGTTGCGGGGATGATCAGGCGACAGCCTCTTAATAGGATGGAGTGGTCCTTGAGCGCTAGTTCGGTATCTGTTCTAGCTTTCTAGTTCCTCCTTGCACACCCTGGGTGGTTTTAGGACTGCACGGCGGTAGTCCTTCCATTTATTATTGCGTGTGAGGCTGATGGCCAATGCCAAGGATGGGTTGGCCGCAGATGCAGTAGCAATTGCTTCCAGGGACAGTGCGGGTGGTAAGGCGTTGGCAGCTACATAATTAATGTATTCAGTGTCTCCTTCCTGGGTCAATGGCGCTCTAGATGGGTGGCGGGAAAGGTAATCCACCAGGTTCATGTCCCTTCCAGGTCTGTGGATGATAGTATAATCGTATTCCTGTAACCTGATGCCCTATTGGTCAATCATGGGCGGCATCTTTGTGCAAGGGTTTCTGAAGAGCGAGAGAAGTGCCTGGTGGCCGGTGAACAACGTGAATCTCTTTGCGATAACAAAGTTGTGAGAATGTTCACAAGCCCACACTGCCACCAAGCTTTCCTTCTCAGCCTGTGAGTATGCCGTCTCTGTGGTTGACAGGCCCTTGCTCGCATAGGCGAGCATGTGTCTGAGGTGCATGTCAGCCCCACTTGTTTGCGCTAGGATGACACCTAATCCCACCGGGCAAGCATCCACCATTATCTCTGTGGGACAATTGGGGTCAAAGTATGCAAGCCAGCATGCCTCGGCTAGGGCTGTTTTGATGCCGTTGAACATGGTCTGGCAGTCTATTGACCACTGGAATGGTGATTCTTTCTGAAGCAGTCTACGCAAGAGTTCAGTCAGAGATGCATAGTGTGGGATGTATCATGTGCAGTATCTGGCCATGCCGAGAAATGAACGCATGTCTGCTAACTGCGTTGGCTCTTGTAGGTCGGTGATTGTGCTGACCTTATCTGGGTCCTGTGTCATCCCATCGTCTGAAAAGATGTGGCCAAAGAACTTCAATTTCCGTTTACTGAACCTGCACGTCTCCAGGTTGAGTGTCAGGCCTGCTTCACGTAATGCTTTGCACATCTCCAGTAATGCCGTGTCATGGTCTTCTTGCGATGTGCCAAACGCGAGGATGACGTTGCTGTAGTTCAGGGTGCCTTTGATCGGTCAAATTACTTGTCGAATGGCCTCCTGGCAAGTTTCTGCGGAGGAGGAGATGCTGAAGTTTAATCGCTGATAGCGGAAAAGTCCTTTGTGGGTTGCGAATGTGGTGATACTTTGTGAGTCCGGGTGAAGTTCCAGCTGGTGGTATCCTTGTATGAGGTCGAGTTTTGAGAACGTAATCGATTTATTCAATAGCACAATCATCTCCTTGATGCATGGACCAGGGTGCCACTCTCTTTGTATGGCAGTGTTCACCATCCTCATGTCAACGCATATGCGTAGGCACCCTCCTTCTTAGGATACAATGGCCAGTGGGGATACCCATGGAGTGGGACCCGTTGCCAGCTCGATGATGCCAGTATGTAGTAGTTGGTAGAGTTCCTTCGAGACGGCGTCCTGAAGGTGAAACTCTACCCTCAATCAACCTGGGGTGTTGATTGATAGGTCTGACGGTTTTGTCGATGTGCAGCCTGACTGGTGCTCCCTTGAGTTTTCCTAGACCTCTGCACAGGTCTGGGAACTTGGTATGGATTGTTTCTTTCATTATGTGGTTAGAGGTTTTCAGTGTAGTGTTGATTGTGCACACCTGTCCTCCGTTGTTCCCACCTAGCATGGCCAATTGGATCACCTTGCCTTTCTGGAAGTGGATGTCAATTAGGCCTAGGCAGCATGCTGTGTGGTAGCTGAGGAGGCAGCAACCTTGTCGTTGGGCCCTGAATGACATGGATTGTGGTATCTAGTGCCAGACCATTGTGCATCAGGCGTTTCTTGACTTGTCCGATCAAATGTAGGGGTAGTGTAGCCCTCCATTGAAAAATTCTTGCATTGGCTTTTGCGATCTTGGGTCTCTCTGACATCTGCAGGAATTCTTGCTCCCTCATGATGTTGACCATTGCACCCGAGTCGATGAGAAAACAGAAGTGTCTATTTCCCAGGTTTACCGCTATTCTGGGCGCTTCTCTGGCTTTGTTGTCATCATGGATGAGATTGACGTAATAATCCAGGTATCCTTGGTCATAGTCATCTCCACCTTGGTATGGGGGTAGTGTTTTTGTTCTCTGTATACCTGGTATGCATTTGGGGGTTCATCGTACTCAACCCCAAATTGGTAGCACTGGTCATATTGATCGTATCCTTGATCGCTGTCTTGCTGCTGGGCCTTCTCTATTGCTCTGACGTATCGCTCCTGTCCTTGGTTTAGTAGGGGATGTTGGGCCTGTTAGGGTGGGCCAGAGGCTGGGTGGGGGGGCTGTTCATTCTGCCGTGCAGCTGAGTGTACATTCCGGGGTGGGGAATGGTCTTCCTTCCCTGCAGACTGACTGGAAATGGCCTTCCCTGCCACAGCTGACGCATCTTTGTGACAACGCTGGGCACATCCCTCAGTGTGGGAAGTTCATGCGACACCGGTAGCATTGTCTCTGAGATCTGAAACCCATCTGACTGGTCATCCTGTTGATATGGTCCCTCGATCCATGGGTCATTGGGACGGTAGCTGCACTGCAGCGATGCTCTGCCCTTTTTCATGTTTAGTGTTGTGGGTTACTTTCAATGTTGGCTGCTTGGGCGTCCACCTTTGCGAAAATTCTGGCTAGCTCACTCACTTCATCGATTGAAAGGGGTTTCTTCAGTAGCTGTTTCCTGAGGGCGGGTGAGAGGCAGCCCTCAATCACATGCAGTCTGATCGCCTCATCAGAGGAGAATAGGTTGAACTGGCAGTGTGCGCTGTTCACCCATAGTCGAGTGATAAATTTGTCGACAGTTTCCTCTGCCTTTTGCGTGCACTGGTTAAATATGCACCTCTCATAGTGTCTGTTTGTTTTCAATGACGAGTTTTCTGTTGAGGGCAGTAATGAGCGCAGTGAAGTCTGTCTGTTCCTCTGGGGCGATGTTCTGGACGATCGTCTAAATTTCACTACCTACCAGATTGATGAACATGTCACATAGATTCAGTGATTTCTCTTCTCCCACCGCTTTAACAAAATGGTTGAAGTCCTCGACTTATTCGATCCACCTCGGGCCTTTGTCTGCTTGGGGCGTCGGGGTGAACAGGAGTGGCATGTGCAGTAGGGTGGCCTTAGATGAAGGTGCAGGGGTGGGCGGCGGTGCCTCTGGGTTACTCATGGTGGCAGAGTGTTGAGTTGTGGTGTGAGGTGCAGCCTCTGCCCTTGAAAAGACTTTAAGAGACTAGAGGGAATATTTATCTGGACCTCTTTAAGACAACCCTCAAAACGTCAAAACCACTAAACATACCACACTAATGCTTAAAGGGTCCCTTGCTTCTCCAGTACCTTCTTCTAACTCAATCCTGCATGTTGTTTAACTCATTAAATTACAACATACTTATTCCAAACAGTTTTTTTTATCAAAAATATCAATTTATTTACTCTCCGTAAAAACACCACTAAAAAATACATTCAGAATTATCTCAACGAAGACATCATCTTGCACTGTTGTCTAAGTTCAATTATTGCACATTTGCCACTATTTTTGGTATCATTGACCACAGACAACTTCTACATAACATTCTATTTTCTAATACATATCTCTGTTATTAGATAGTTCATCAGAAGAAGACACATTTTTCAGTTTTTCATTTACTTTTTATATCTTCTCCTTTCTTCACTGGGTACTCTAACTTCCCCATAAAAATCGTGCTCTACTCATTCACACTTATGTCATTCATACATCCTTTCATTCTACAATTCACACTACCCAACATGTTTCTTTCCTTTATCAGTTCTCATAATTTCAGGAAATTCTTCAGGGGTTAATTTTTGTATAGCAACTGTCTGTTATGTAGTGACCATTCAGTCTTCTTGTATTCTTTATACTTCTTGGTCAAGGCTCATGTGTTCGGTTCACATCTGTTTCATTTCAGGGCCAGAATTCCACAAGAAGGTATCTGTGAGAAGCAAGTGTATGAAGAATGGATTTAATTATTAACCCAACTTCTATGCAGTGTTAATCCTACATTCGGGGTATACAATTTACCATGAGAGAATATATTCTTCCAATTCTTCAGTACTAGACATGCACTACTTGGTAAAGGACATTATCACGACACAACGTCTTTTCATAAGGTGGTTTACCGTTTATCTAGTGACCTACCCTCTCTATTTTTTACCGTAATTCCCCTGTTCTTAAAAAAGGGGCATTTGATAATTTATTTAGTTTCCCAACGCTCTCACCCTACTGTTATGGTAGACTATTTACCTTCTGGATTTTACCTGCAGGTTGTTTATTTTCATCCATCCAGGTATCTATCGCTAGGTGCTTCTTAATTCTCAACACTTGTGTACTGCCTTTTTGGGTTCACCTTTTGCAACATCTATCAATACAGAAATGTCACTTACAGTTACTCCTGGTTAAACTGGTACCACATATCCTATGTATAATAAGCATAATCTGGTATTACACTTACTTCTAGGGTATGTAGCTTAATTAGGACTTCCCATGTTAGAGTCTGCCATGTTTGTTGTTTTCAGCTTATCCCGACCCTTCAGTGATCTTTGTACGAGATGAATGCCTCTTTTTGCTTCAATGGTTACGACCTTGGTCGTCCCGGGTTCCCACGTGATCTATACACGGCTTCTTAGTGTTCTAAGTGCCGATATCTATAGAAGCAAAAAACAAAAAGTGTATCTTTAAAAATTGAAACATTCCGCCCGCGTGATCTTTAAACGGCTTCTTGGTATACTAACGGCCAATATCTCTTATAGCTAACTCACGGGGCATGTCTTTAGAAATAGGGACATTCCGCTCTATTATATCTCCCTCCTACAGTCTTACATTCGCTGTATCGTATGTTTCGCTTACCTTCTAGCTAAAGGGCTTGATCCATCTGCCTCGCGGGTTGCTGTTGGCGTTCTCTTGCTTCTTCTGACTTCCGTCGTCTCTGTTCGCATACCGGATGTTTTTGCCCGCCTCAAAGTTGGTTCCTCCTTCCGGCTTGTGTCCATTTCCATGTTCTTTTCTAAATTGTTGTAGATAGGCGCGGTTCCATCTATCCAATGATATTCCTTCACGTCACCGTTCTGGCATTACAGGTCCTTTTTTCTTGCCTTCGTTACTCCGTATTTATTTCTTTCTTCTTTGGTACTGCCTTTCCTGCACCATAGATAAGGATCTAATTTCCTGACCCATCAAAGTTGTTCTTCACATTTGTTTCTCTATGCTTTTTTCAAACTGTAAATGTTTTATTCAGCTACAGAGCTGAACACGTTAATTTCAATCGTATTTCCTCATCAATCGCTTTTTGGACAACACTATACGATTTTGATGCAAATTTATATCCAGTTCAAGTGGTAGCATAACTTCATTTTGTATCACTCGATTTTTTCATTGAGACCCGTCTCACAGCATTTTGTTAAAAAAATTAGTTCTTTTTCTTTTGTTAATAATTTCTTCCTGTCGATGTTCATATCATTACTCTCTTTCACCTTGTAAACCACCGACCACTTTAATTCTTCTGCCTTATGGATCATTTCAACGAAATGTCCTACCATAGGTGCAGAGTGAATTCTGTTCCTTATGCAGCTCTTATGTTCCGTTATCCTGGTTTTTATTTTTCTTTCAGTCTTCCCTATATAGATTTTTTTGCAGGGACACCATATCACATATACCACAAATTTGGAATTGCAGTTAGTTAGTGTTTTCTGTCTCCACTCATTTCTCAGTCCAAGATCTATTTGAGTTGATTTCTTAGTTTGATAGCAGCACGTACAACTGCCGCACGGTACATGTCCCTCTAGTATTCTCATTCCCCAACTCTCTGTCAGTGTTGGTTGAAATTTATATTGTTTTGTTATGTCATTGCGCATTATTTGGTCCTTCACAGTCTTACTTCTTCGGAAAGCTATTAGCGGTTTTTCCAGTGGGCTTTTTCCTTTCTCCATAATTGTCCAGTTTCGGTATATGATTTTCCTGATCCGATTTGACAGATTACTATACGTGTTCACAAACACCAATTTGTCATTATCTTTTCTTTTCAATACCGGTTGTTGCTCAAGTAAGGCTTCCCGGTGATTATTGTCAGCCCTCTTCATCGCCCGGGTTTACCAGTTTTTTGGGGTAGCCTCTTTCATATAAATTCATTCTCAATTTATTGGCCCCTTCTCTATAGTCTTCTCTGTTCGTGCTGTTCTTTTTCAACCGCAAAAACTGCCCGAAGGGCAGGTTATCCCGTGTGTGGTTCGGGTGAAAACTAGTATAATGTAATAATGCATTCCGATCAGTTGGCTTTCTATACGGTTTAACAAAGAGTTCTCCTTTGTTGGTATCAACCTTTATTGTTACGTCTAGGAAATTCACTTCCTCTCTGCTGTAGTTCTCAGTGAACTTTAAGTGTTGATTTTGTTCATTCAACCATTTGAAGAAAGAAATTGCTTCACTCTCATTGCCCTTCCAAATTAAAAGCACATCATCTATGTACCTCTTCCAGTCCTGGATATTATTTCTGAAAGGGTTGTTGTCACCATAGATCACTCTTTTTTCGAAAGCCTCCATGTAGAGGTTTGCGATGCTCGGGGCTAATGTAGCCCCCATAGCCGTCCCCTGCATTTGTTTATAGTAGCATCCATTAAAATGGAAATAGTTTTCCGTTAGTGCTACTTCAGCACACCAAAGTATGAAAGAAACTGGGGTTTCAGTGTTATTATTTTCCATCAGGAGTCTTTCTTCCAAGACCTCAAGTGAGGCCCTTTGTGGGATATTCGTATACAAAGATACTACATCAAGGCATATCAGAATTTCTTCAACTTGGTTAAATGGTCTCCCTTCTACTTCCTTTATAATTTGTGTGGTTTCTTTTATAAAGGAAGACATCTCTCTGACCATTGGTTGCATGAAATGGTCCGCAAATCTTGATAGAGGTTCTAATACCGAGTCACAGCCTGACACAATTGGTCTCCCTGGAGGCCTAGTTAGACTTTTATGAATTTTCGGGAGAATATAAAATTGTGGTGTCCTTGGTTTGTCTGCTCGTAAAAATTCTGCTTCTTTCTTAGTGATCCATCTCCTTTCCTCTGCTTTTGTCACTTTCAGATGGATCATTGTTTCCAATTTTTGTGTGGGATTCTCATCTAATCTCTGATAACTCTGGCCATCTTCCAGTTGTCTCATACATTCATCGATGTAATCTTTTCTATTCAGGATAACGACGGCTCCTCCCTTGTCAGCTTTTCGTATTATTATGGAATCATTGAATAGTAGTCCCTTTAGGGTGGTTTTCTCTTTTCGACTTAGATTTTGGAAGATCTTTTCTTTTTCTGTGTCTTTCTCTAGTATAGCAAGTTCTTGTAATACTCTATTTTCAAAAACTCGAGCTTCTGCAGTCCGAGAGTGTACTGGGGGGCAAACGTTTGATTTATTATGCAACCCACTATCTGGTTCGGTGGAGTCTTCTTTATCTTCAAAGTATTGTTTAAGGTGTATTTTCCTCATGAATTCTGTTAGCTCTTCCCTAAACTTAAACCGGTCATGTTTATTAGTGGTCACAAAACCAAGTCCTTTTTCCAATGTTTGAGTCTCAATTTGGCTAAGGTTGTATTCAGAAAGGTTTACCACAGTGCTTTCATACTGCGGGTGACTCTTTGGTCTGGCTCCCATTCCTGCTGGTCCCGTCCTAAATAATGTTGTTGTATATTAGGGTTTCCTCTGTTGCCATTCCTTCTTGCACCGCCCTGTGATCCTCTATAACCTCGTCTGCCTGAATTAAATTCGGAATTTCGTCCCCTTCTTCCTGTGCTAGTTCCTTCTCCTGCACTTTCTTCGCTAGAGCTATACGATGTACCTCTAAACCTTCCTCTTCTTTTGCCCTTATTTTGGTTTCGAGATGCTCCTAAGTCATCTTTTTCTTTGATGAAATAATTTTCTTGCGTGTATGTAAAGGCTTTTTCATGTGTGAATTGTTGAATATCATTTTTCAACCTTCTGATTCGTTCTTTTGTAAGATCTTCCTTGAATATTTTCATTTCATTCATGAGTTCGTCTAGTCTCTTTTTATATTGTTCAATGGGGACTATCTTTTTGATCTCTTCTTCCAATTTCTGCAGGTCTATCGCTATTTTCTCTGTTGTCTGGCGTGCGGTATCTATTATGAGTATTACCCAATCCCTGCCACATTTGTTTCCAATATAACTCCATTGGATCAAAAATTCTTTGTTGTCTAGAAAGATTCTTGGCTCGTTTCTTACCACGAGTCCCTGTGGCAGGATCCCATTTCTTAGGTATTCTAGCATTATGCTACCGTGTAGTTCCGACCTAATTAATCTTTTCTTTATCTGGGTTAGCTCGTCCCAGCTAGTCAGATTTGAGGTATCCCCCAATTCTCCCCCAAACAGTGTGGAGTTGCTAAGTAGTTCGGTGATGTATCCATCATCGTAACTCTTGCACCTTTCAGCTGCCATGTTTTATATTCTGTCGTGCGTGATCTATTCCTCCCAAGTATGATGCAATGTCATCCACTGAATTTATCAAAAAAACAGTCTCACGGCCCACCGACTGTCCAACCACTTGAAAAAACTTTAAGAGACTAGAGGGAATATTTATCTGGACCTCTTTAAGACAACCCTCAAAACGTCAAAACCACTAAACATACCACACTAATGCTTAAAGGGTCCCTTGCTTCTCCAGTACCTTCTTCTAACTCAGTCCTGCATGTTGTTTAACTCATTAAATTACAACATACTTATTCCAAACAGTTTTTTTTATCAAAAATATCAATTTATTTACTCTCCGTAAAAACACCACTAAAAAATACATTCACAATCATCTCAACAAAGACAGCATCTTGCACTGTTGTCTAAGTTCAATTATTGCACATTTGCCACTATTTTTGGTATCATTGACCACAGACAACTTCTACATAACATTCTATTTTCTAATACATATCTCTGTTATTAGATAGTTCATCAGTAGAAGACAAATTTTTCAGTTTTTCATTTACTTTTTATATCTTCTCCTTTCTTCACTGGGTACTCTAACTTCCCCATAAAAATCGTGCCCTACTCATTCACACTTATGTCATTCATACATCCTTTCATTCTACAATTCACACTACCCAACATGTTTCTTTCCTTTATCAGTTCTCATAATTTCAGGAAATTCTTCAGGGGTTAATTTTTGTATAGCAACAGTCTGTTATGTAGTGACCATTCGGTCTTCTTGTATTCTTTATACTTCTTGGTCAAGGCTCATGTGTTCGGTTCACATCTGTTTAATTTCTGGGCCAGAATTCCACAAGAAGGTATCTGTGAGAAGCAAGTGTATGAAGAATGGATTTAATTATTAACCCAACTTCTATGCAGTCTTATTCCTACATTCGGGGTATACAATTTACCATGAGAGAATATATTCTTCCAATTCTTCAGTACTAGACATGCACTACTTGGTAAAGGAATTTATCACGACACGACGTCTTTTCATAAGGTGGTTTACCGTTTATCTAGTGACCTACCCTCTCTATTTTTTACCGTAATTCCCCTGTTCTTAAAAAAGGGGCATTTGATAATTTATTTAGTTTCCCAACTCTCTCACCCTACTGTTATGGTACACTATTTACCTTCTGGCTTTTACCTGCAGGTTGTTTATTTTCATCCATCCAGGTATCTATCTCTAGGTGCTTCTTAATTCTCAACACTTGTGTACTGCCTTTTTGGGTTCACCTTTTGCAACATCTATCAATACAGAAATGTCACTTACAGTTACTCCTGGTTAGACTGGTACTACATATCCTATGTATAATAAGCATAATCTGGTATTGCAGTTAGTTCTAGGGTATGTAGCTTAATTAGGACTTCCCATGTTAGAGTCTGCCATGTTTGTTGTTTTCATCTTATCCCGACCCTTCAGTGATCTTTGTACGAGATGAATGCCTCTTTTTGCTTCAATGGTTACGACCTTGGTCGTCCCGGGTTCCCACGTGATCTATACACGGCTTCTTAGTGTTCTAAGTGCCGATATCTATAGAAGCAAAAAACAAAAAGTGTATCTTTAAAAATTGAAACATTCCGCCCGCGTGATCTTTAAACGGCTTCTTGGTATACTAAGCGCCAATATCTCTTATAGCTAACTCACGGGGCATGTCTTTAGAAATAGGGACATTCCGCTCTATTATATCTCCCTCCGACGGTCTTACATTCGCTGTCTCGTATGTTTCGCTTACCTTCTAGCTAAAGGGCTTGATCCATCTGCCTCGCGGGTTGCTGTCGGCGTTCTCTTGCTTCTTCTGACTTCCGTCGTCTCTGTTCGCATACCGGATGTTTTTGCCCGCGTCAAAGTCGGTTCCTCCTTCCGGCTTGTGTCCATTTCCATGTTCTTTTCTAAATTGTTGTAGATAGGCGCGGTTCCATCTATCCAATGATATTCCTTCACGTCACCGTTCTGGCAATACAGGTCCTTTTTTCTTGCCTTCGTTACTCCGTATTTATTTCTTTCTTCTTTGGTACTGCCTTTCCTGCACCATAGATAAGGATCTAATTTCCTGACCCATCAAAGTTGTTCTTCACATATGTTTCTCTATGCTTTTTTCAAACTGTACATTTTTTATTCAGCTACAGAGCTGAACACGTTAATTTCAATCGTATTTCCTCATCAATCGCTTTTTGGACAACACTATACGATTTTGATGCAAATTTATATCCAGTTCAAGTGGTAGCATAACTTCATTTTGTATCATGCGATTTTTTCATTGAGACCCGTCTCACAGCATTTTGTTAAAAAAATTAGTTCTTTTTCTTTTGTTAATAATTTCTTCCTGACGATGTTCATATCATTACTCTCTTTCACCTTGTAAACCACCGACCACTTTAATTCTTCTGCCTTATGGATCATTTCAACGAAATGTCCTACCATAGGTGCAGAGTGAATTCTGTTCCTTATGCAGCTCTTATGTTCCGTTATCCTGGTTTTTATTTTTCTTTCAGTCTTCCCTATATAGATTTTTTTGCAGGGACACCATATCACATATACCACAAATTTGGAATTGCAGTTAGTTAGTGTTTTCTGACTCCACTCATTTCTCAGTCCAAGATCTATTTGAGTTGATTTCTTAGTTTGAGAGCAGCACGTACAACTGCCGCACGGTACATGTCCCTCTAGTATTCTCATTCCCCAACTCTCTGTCAGTGTTGGTTGAAATGTATATTGTTTTGTTATGTCATTGCGCATTATTTGGTCCTTCACAGTCTTACTTCTTCGGAAAGCTATTAGCGGTTTTTCCAGTGGGCTTTTTCCTTTCTCCATAATTGTCCAGTTTCGGTATATGATTTTCCTGATCCGATTTGACAGATTACTATACGTGTTCACAAACACCAATTTGTCATTATCTTTTCTTTTCAATACCGGTTGTTGCTCAAGTAAGGCTTCCCGGTGATTATTGTCAGCCCTCTTCATCGCCCGGTTTACCAGTTTTTTGGGGTAGCCTCTTTCATATAAATTCATTCTCAATTTATTGGCCCCTTCTCTATAGTCTTCTCTGTTCGTGCTGTTCTTTTTCAACCGCAAAAACTGCCCGAAGGGCAGGTTATCCCGTGTGTGGTTCGGGTGAAAACTAGTATAATGTAATAATGCATTCCGATCAGTTGGCTTTCTATACGGTTTAACAAAGAGTTCTCCTTTGTTGGTATCAACCTTTATTGTTACGTCTAGGAAATTCACTTCCTCTCTGCTGTAGTTCTCAGTGAACTTTAAGTGTTGATTTTGTTCATTCAACCATTTGAAGAAAGAAATTGCTTCACTCTCATCGCCCTTCCAAATTAAATGCACATCATCTATGTACCTCTTCCAGACCTGGATATTATTTCTGAAAGGGTTGTTGACACCATAGATCACTCTTTTTTCAAAAGCCTCCATGTAGAGGTTTGCGATGCTCGGGGCTAATGTAGCCCCCATAGCTGCCCCCTGTATTTGTTTATAGTAGCATCCATTAAAATGGAAATAGTTTTCCGTTAGTGCTACTTCAGCACACCAAAATATGAAAGAAGCTGGGGTTTCAGTGTTATTATTTTCCATCAGGAGTCTTTCTTCCAAGACCTCAAGTGAGGCCCTTTGTGGGATATTCATATACAAAGACACTACATCAAGGCATATCAGAATTTCTTCAACTTGGTTAAATGGTCTCCCTTCTACTTCCTTTATAATTTGTGTGGTATCTTTTATAAAGGAAGACATCTCTCTGACCATTGGTTGCATGAAATGGTCCGCAAATCTTGATAGAGGTTCTAATACCGAGTCACAGCCTGACACAATTGGTCTCCCTGGAGGCCTAGTTAGACTTTTATGAATTTTCGGGAGAATATTAAATTGTGGTGTCCTTGGTTTGTCTGCTCGTAAAAATTCTGCTTCTTTCTTAGTGATCCATCTCCTTTCCTCTGCTTTTGTCACTTTCAGATGGATCATTGTTTCCAATTTTTGTGTGGGATTCTCATCTAATCTCTGATAACTCTGGCCATCTTCCAGTTGTCTCATACATTCATCGATGTAATCTTTTCTATTCAGGATAACGACGGCTCCTCCCTTGTCAGCTTTTCGTATTATTATGGAATCATTGAATAGTAGTCCCTTTAGGGTGGTTTTCTCTTTTCGACTTAGATTTTGGAAGATCTTTTCTTTTTCTGTGTCTTTCTCTAGTATGGCAAGTTCTTGTAATACTCTATTTTCAAAAACTCGAGCTTCTGCAGTCCGAGAGTGTATTGGGGGGCAAAAGTTTGATTTATTATGCAACCCACTATCTGGTTCGGTGGAGTCCTGTTTATCTTCAAAGTATTGTTTAAGGTGTATTTTCCTCATGAATTCTGTTAGCTCTTCCCTAAACTTAAACCGGTCATGTTTATTAGTGGTCACAAAACCAAGTCCTTTTTCCAATGTTTGAGTCTCAATTTGGCTAAGGTTGTATTCGGAAAGGTTTACCACAGTGCTTTCATACTGCGGGTGATTCTTTGGTCTGGCTCCCATTCCTGCTGGTCCCGTCCTAAAAAATGTTGTTGTATATTAGGGTTTCCTCTGTTGCCATTCCTTCTTGCACCGCCCTGTGATCCTCTATAACCTCGTCTGCCTGAATTAAATTTGGAATTTCGTCCCCTTCTTCCTGTGCTAGTTCCTTCTCCTGCACTTTCTTCGCTAGAGCTATACGATGTACCTCTAAACCTTACTCTTCTTTTGCCCTTATTTTGGTTTCGAGATGCTCCTAAATCATCTTTTTCTTTGATGAAATAATTTACTTACGTGTATGTAAAGGCTTTTTCATGTGTGAATTGTTGAATATCATTTTTCAACCTTCTGATTCGTTCTTTTGTAAGATCTTCCTTGAATATTTTCATTTCATTCATGAGTTCGTCTAGTCTCTTTTTATATTGTTCAATGGGGACTATCTTTTTGATCTCCTCTTCCAATTTCTGCAGGTCTATCGCTATTTTCTCTGTTGTCTGGCGTGCGGTATCTATTATGAGTATTACCCAATCCCTGCCACATTTGTTTCCAATATAACTCCATTGGATCAAAAATTCTTTGTTGTCTAGAAAGATTCTTGGCTCGTTTCTTACCACGAGTCCCTGTGGCAGGATCCCATTTCTTAGGTATTCTAGCATTATGCTACCGTGTAGTTCCGACCTAATTAATCTTTTCTTTATCTGGGTTAGCTCGTCCCAGCTAGTCAGATTTGAGGTATCTATGGGCCTCTGCCCTAACAAGTGGATTCTTTGCCGGATCGTGGCAGTGGCGTCCTGGCACTACCATGGACCAGGGGCTGGAGTATTGGTTTCGGGGCTTGCCATGCCTAAGGCCCTGGCTGTGCTGTTAATTGGTTGTGGGTACTCGCTGGGGTTGGTTACCAGTGTCACAGAGAGGGTAGCTGCAACTGCCTGCTGGTGGAGGCATTGTTGTTTTGTGTGGGCAGTAGATTTGTTCATTTTTATTGAGGAGAGAATTCTTTGAATTGTTTCTTTTCCTCTTTTTGGTGGGATCGCTGTGTTGTGGTGGTGGGCACTGCGGTTGGGCTGCTGGCAGGATTGCCAAACACTTACTGCATTCTTCTCCTTGGGCGCAGTACCATCTGTTGCCACGTGGCCCACGTGGCCTGGAGTCAGTGGGCCGCTGGTGGATTGCTTCATGGCAGAGTGGCAGATTGCCACTTGGATGGGCCCTGTTGGGATCGCTGGGCACCGGGAGGGTAAGTGTAGGAGGCGGGATCACCTCTGGAGAGGAGTGGTGGACTGCCATGGTAGCAGGTGTGTTGCGGTATCATCCCACACCCCTGGAATCCGGAATCAGAGGCGGCATCGCCTCTGGAGCAGAATAAATGCAATGGGATCACTATGGGCCTCATTACACGGATGGCGGTAAGGATTTACCGGTACCGGTAAAATACCGGTACCGGTAAATCCTTACCGCCTTACTACGAGGTGCCTTTGCGGGTTGGGGGATTTAACGCCTGCTTTTTGCCGTCGTTAAAAACCAACCCGCAAAGGGACCCAGGGAGCTAATTACGGTACTGCAATTTGCGGTACCGTAATTAGCGCCTTCCCCATTCCCATTGAGCCCTATGGCCCAAAAATGGGAATGGGGAAGGGCAATGGTGGAAGGGGGAATTACCACCCCGCCAACCTTGGAATGGGGCGGTAATTCCCCTTTCCGCCAAGGCGGTGCCGGTATTTTACCGGCATGAACCATGGGGCTAATAGCGCCATGGTTCTCCGCCATCCGTGTATTGAGGCCCTATGTCTCACTGAGGACTCTGGTGCACGGGGAGGAATCCTTGTCGGCAGTTGTAATCGCTACACAAAGAAAGATGCAACACCAGAGGGCATGGAAACATATGCCTTCTTTATTACGCTTCTAACATGGAACTGCCGTTCCCTCTCCTAGCACCTCCGTTTGCTTTTCCTCGCTCCCGCTTCCCACCCGAGGTCCCGGTCTCTCCCTTAAAGGTGCAGAGACCTCTAAGAGTGTCCAAGCACCCTAACGCCGTGCACTATGGCATACAAGGAAAAAATAAATAAATAAAATTAACGTGCAAGAGAGTAACTGAGAAACAAGGGACGTGCACCTCAAATTTGCACATACCTGCAGAGAAGTTGCAGTGCTATGGTATAGTCACTGTTCCTACTTTAGAAGCAGCATGCCGAAAAAGTGTAGACCTTTTCTCATCTGGAGAAAACCAATCAAAACAGCAGACAGAAAAAGACTGCTTGAAGATTACAATGGCAGCTCTCACAAAAGACCATGGTTTAATGTAATGGCGTGACAGAGCAGGTTCGAAGAGATCCTAGGAGGGCGTGTTTGCGCTGAGAGTATCAGGTAGTGGGTGGGAATGGCCATTGTGATAAGCATAGACATGGGCGGTTAATAGGTGGGTGAAGACCTATGCAACACCAACAGGCTGTGTGTGCCTCCTCACATCCCATCTTACTCCAGTTTGCAGTCCTATATGTTTTGCTTGATTGGTTTCGATGAACTGCCACCTACAATTCACCTTTAAACATTGGTGTAATCCAAATCCTTTGGGGGCTGGGGGATGGGGGGAGCGGTCGTTTATTCTCTCCAGCCTTTAATTCAGTGATGCTGATCACGTGCCATGAGAAAGCCACATAGGCCAATCAGTGGATACAGCACCCGATGAAGAAGTGATAAAAACAGAGAAAGGGTGGAGAGGTGCTGAGCTGGAGTCTGGCACTGGAGAAAAGGAGTTGTGGGGGGTTGGGGAAAACCAGAGCGAGAATGAGACATTGGAAGAGCTGGAAAGACCCCACCCTAGCCCAAGGGTGATAGAATGGGGGGAGCCAATCAGACTCACTGGAAAATCTATCACTCACTTTTAGGGCCAGTATTAGCATCAGCTAGCAATGAGGTTAGGGGTGCACACCAGTTTCATAGGCGTACAGTTCTTGCAATAGCAATGGCAACGTTGATGAGGAATTCGCCATTTGCACAAACAGTAATCCTATTTTGGCATTTGTAATTTGTAATGTATTTATCAATATACATATAGCCAAATTTGACTTCGTTTACATACGCGACAATATTCTCTATCTTATTTATCTTATTTAACACTTGTTATCTTAAAAAAGTCACGTGAAAAAAGCAGAGATAAAAGAGACTACAATCTCAATACAAAGTTTAAAGATGTCTGAAATAAAAATGACTTACTATAGAAAGGGGACTACTATACATATACACATATTAAAAATCATCTATACTTAATATCCTACAAAATTAGACTATATAGCAAATACATGAGATGCACACAAGTGAAGACAGTTCATCTAACATTTCTAAACATTTCTCATAAAATCTAATCAGGTGATAGATACAATTCATAGGGCCTCATTACGACTTTGGAGGCAGCCAGCATGGCTGCCTCCAAAACCGTGTCCGGGTTCCCTGAATGGGGAATTACCGGGCCATTCCGAGTTTGGAGGGCCCGGTAATTCCTCCTTCAGGGAACCCGGGCCCGGACCTTCCCCATTCCCATTTGAGCCCCAATAGGGCTCAATGGGAATGGGTGTGGGAGCTAACAACGGGACGATTACGACCGGCCCGTTGTTAGCTCCCTCGTCCCCTCGCGGGACACGCTCTGGACGTCTGGTAAAACCAGATGTCCACATCGGGTCCCACGAGGGAACCTCGTAATAGTGCGGAATATGTTTAACGGCGCCGGCACCATTACCAGTGCCTTGAAATGCATCCCACACAGGTCATAATGAGGCCCATAGTGTTGCCTTCCATCAAGATGTTCCACAATACATCAATACTCTCAACAGGGAGCACACGGTTGGTTGTAGGATGTAATGGTCTGCGTCCATTTAGCGCACGTACTTTGGCATTGCTTCATGATGGGCTCGGAAGATTCAATTTCCAATTCACTGCACAATCTAAACAGGCGATTTTGGCGTTAAATTCCAATTTTGACTGCCTTAATTTCAAGCACACTAGTGGCATTCAATTTAAAAAGCAAATATTGCCTAAATAAATTACTATTTGGCTAGGCATCAATATACATGGGGACCTGGGTGCGTTCTATCCAATACCGTAAGTAGGGACCACTATTTGCAGTTGAGGCTAGTCCTGTCTCTTTGCTATATCAGCAAGGAGACATCTAATTCTTTTCTTTTGTAACAAAAGTGTAACTACATTGCTGCTTTCAGCTATTTCACCCACCCACTGTCTATAGCTGGTCGCCAGCGTCCCCATGATCGCCAGTCAGTCAAAATTTTCAATTTTACATGCAGCAGCAAAAAAGTCAACCACAAGCATATGATTATCGAGACGGAGTAATATGGCGTAACACATAAATGCTTTTTTTTCAAGCACAGCCAACACACCAGTGTGCTCAAATTCTAAATTTTAATATTCAATTAAAAATTTGAATATTAAAATATTCAATTGTCAGAGACCTAGGCTTCCTAAATAGCATTTGTAAGTAGGCATCCTATTGCTGTGAAGAGGTTTGGGACCAGGGTATGGTTAGTTCAGAATAGAGTCAAGAACTCAAGTAGAGGCATCCTGGAAATCTGAACACTGGGTCGCCATCCTCTCCCAGGAAGAAGCCCATCTCCGTGGGAGAGAACCTCAAGCACCGTAAACAGACTTAAATAAAGGCAGGCGCTAATGGGTTAACGGCGCCGTAAAAGGCTGCAGTGCCGTTAACCTATTAGCGCCTAATTACAAGGTCCTTTTGTGGGACCCGACCTTAACGGCTGGTGTAGACCAGCTGTTAAAGTAGGTACCCGCAAAGGGACCTTTGTGCTAATTATGGTGCCGCTATTTGCGGCACCGTACTTAGCGACTTCCCCCACTCCCATTGAGCCCTATGGGGCAAAAATGGGAATGGGGAAGGGCCATGGAGGAAGGGGGAATTACCGCCCTGCCAACCTTGTAATGGGGTGGTAATTTCCTCTTTCTCCATGGCGGAGTCGGTAACTTACCGGCATGGACCATGGTGCTAATAGCACCATGGTCTTCCGCCAGGGTCGTAATGAGGCCCCTTGTGTTGAAGGCAAAATCAAAGTTCACAAGGCGGTGGCGACTGAAATAGGGCAGCACTGCTGGAAGGAGTAAGGTGACATTCTATTTATGATAATGTTTGAAGAGGATGGATTCAGTGGCTGAGTCTGTCCGATGCCCTGAGAGCTAGTGCTCCATAAGGGGAGGCTACAGCACAATGGGCCTCATTACAACTCAGGCGTTAAGGGTTAACGCCGTCGTTAACCCTTAACGCCTGATTCCAATTTTAACGGCTACTTCTAGCAGCCGTTAAAATCCATGGCGCTAAACCGCCTTGGTGCTAATTACGCCACCGTAATTTACGGTGGCGTAATTAGCGCCTTCCCCACTCCCATTATGCCCTATGGGGCAAAAATGGGAATGGGGAAGGGTAAAATGGGAAATGGGGATTTACCGCCCCACTCACCTTGGAATGGGGCGGTAAATCCGCCATCCACCATGGTGTAAACGTAAAGTTGGCGTACTTACCGCCTGGGTCGTAATGACCCCCAATGACTTGCAATCACGCCACCAGGAGGCTCACGGCTGAAGACTGACATGAGATGTAGGACTCTTAGTCCTTTGCTGTGCCACTTCCATTGGCAAACATCTGAAGTGTGCACGAAAGAGTATGCACCCACATACTACGTAAGATGCTATTGGATTCCCCAGGTTCAGACCTCATGATCCTAAACCTCGCCAGGTTCTCAAGATCACTGCCAACGTTTTTTAAACAAGGGATGGCTCATGAGAATTGAAGGTGGAGGCTCTCGTATATATGAGCTCTGCCATTACACCTGTGTTACTGCTATCAGCATGGGTGAACCAAGAGCTTCTTACAGTCTAAATGCAACCCTACCTGATATTTAAAGTTAGGGATGTTTCGTATCATTTGGATTGAGGTGCAACCACTGGGACCTAATGTGTGTGGCAGCAGCACATTCATTGGCCTAAAAATGGAGGCAGATGTGTGTGGCAGCAGCACATTAATTGATCTAAAGATGGAGGCAGATGTGTGTGTCAGCAGCACATTCATTGGTCTAAAGATGGAGGCAGATATGTGTGTCAGCAGCAAATTCATTGGTCTAAAGATGGAGACAGATGTGTGTGTCAGCAGCACATCCATTGGCCTAAAGATGGAGGAAGATGTGTGTGGCAGCAGCACATCCATTGGTCTAAAGATGGAGACAGATGTGTGTGGCAGCAGCACATGCATTGGTCTAAAGATGGAGGAAGATGTGTGTGGCAGCAGAACATGCATTGGTCTAAAGATGGAGGAAGATGTGTGTGTCAGCAGCACATTCATTGGTCTAAAGATGGAGACAGATGTGTGTGGCAGCAGCACATTCATTGGTCTAAAGATGGAGACAGATGTGTGTGGCAGCAGCACATGCATTGGTCTAAAGATGGAGGAAGATGTGTGTGGCAGCAGAACATGCATTGGTCTAAAGATGGAGGAAGATGTATGTGGCAGCAGAACATTCATTGGTCTAAAGATGGAGGAAGATGTGTGTGGCAGCAGCACATCCATTAGTCTAAAGATGGAGGCAGATCAATCGTAATTGGAAGGTGCATATAAGATGTTCTGTCTTTCATCAACAACTGTATTCCTTGGTTGCAGGGAGGTGAGACTTGAATGTTCCACAGACAGCTCACTAACGATCACGGCACGACTGTAACAGCGAGCAGGCCTCATGGATGTTTTTTCATTAAGAGCCACTGCATACCTCTAATTGAATCCGAAAGAGAACGGTATGACTTCTGCACAATGCCTTTGGCGGGAATGTTCTTCATCTCTGCTGTTTCAGGCTTTTAACTGTGCCGGCTGCACATGAACCTAATGAGTACAGGCACATCTAAAGAGGTTTGCAGGATAGGTCGAAATAAAGTCACATATTCTGCCGGTGGTAACTGTGAAGTCGTTTTAATGGATTTCTAGAAAAGGTCCGAGCTTTTTTCTGGGGAAGGGCCAGAGAGTCGGCATAATGGATGGCTCCGTGAATTGGCGCCCACAAACAAGTTGGAATACAAAATGGAGGTTTACAATAATGAGCCGTTCCAGGTGTAACATTGATTTTGCTCCTCATTCATAGTAGCTGAAGTGATTTCCTGAGAAAGGGATTTTTAAAGAAAATGCTGTAAGTGCTTTTTAGCCTAGAATACGTGAAGAAAAATACATTTGAAAATGAACTCTGTTGTGTGTCACAGCGAGGGCAGAATGCAGGAGAGTGAACGTGGCCGCTTCATCGATAGGGTGGGGGAAGCACACCACTTGGTTTCACTAGAAAAGATGCTGTTTTTTCCTAGGGTGTCCATTTGTAGGTATGTAGGGCTGATTCACAAAATCTACTTTAGTTTTGCTGAAAGGTGGCAATTCCACCGCGGTTTGCCCAAATAATGCTGGGTGTGAAGTTTCTGCATTGTGTAATGAAAATGTGCTTTGGCCTGCTGTTTCTTTCCTGTTGAACATTCAGGCAGTTAGAATTTGCCTGATCTTAACATGGCAGCACCAAGCCTACCATGATTGCATGAATACTCAGTACAACCAAGCATTCCTGCAATCAGCCTTTGCCTGACCTTGTTATGGCACCACCACCACCAGGCACACAGGTCTACCATGATTGAATGAATACTCAATACAACCAAGTATTCATGCAATCAGCCTTTGCCTGACCCTGATATGGCACCACCACCAGGCACACCCTGATTCGATTACAACTCATGTTGCCCCATTCCTAACACCACTTCTGATCCCTCTTGCCCCCGGGCTGGTGGACTTATTTCTGATCAAGAATGCTCCACAGTGAATATGCATGAAATGCCCATCATTAACTGCAATCATCATTGTGAGGAATCAAGGCTGGGTATATACTGTTGATTAACAACATACGGGGACATCTTCCTGTTTACTTACATTTTAAATCCAAGCCACCACTGCGCCCATGCCTTCCACCATTGGTGCCACTCTTCGCATCATGGGAGAAGCCCTAGCCCCATTGGCCAAACCTATATCTTGGCTTCACTCAGTCTAGAGTTGGGGCCAGCTCGACCTAACTCTATTCAATGGTGGTGTCTGCAGGCAATGCATGAGACCTTGATGGTCTCTTGAGGTGGGTGTGTCCCAGTGGGTGGCCTTATTTCACACCCTCGGAGACCCCTTGCCTGGGACAGTGCTCAGGTGAGAGAGGAAGAGCTGGGACAGAACCAGCTGAGCTGGCCATCTGGTGTTTGAGAAGAGAGCCATGCTGGGTGTGGAGCTGAACATACTATCCAACCAACTCCCCCACTTTGGGCGGTGACACCCGGTGATAGAATCAGTTCCCTCACACGCCAATTCTCTTGCTGGCCAATAGGTGTTCTCTTGCTGGCCAATAGGGGTCAATGGAGAGGCAAAACGAACATTTTCTCATTTCAGCCGCATTTTCCTTTCTGCAGGGCGACAGGGACGGGTGTATGGAGTCAATGAGACAGGTACGGGCGTATGGAGAAAATGCACAGCAGCACCAGAGTCTATATGCACAGACAGGACAAAGAACCATTAGAAATATTTCCAGGCTCTCAAGTATACCTCTCTCAAGGAGAGTCAGGCCGATTGTGCTCTGGAACTAAAGACTCCCAGGGAAATATGTAATCTGTCCTTCACTTTGTGTACGGTTCCAGGAGGGTCCGAAAGTCCACCGTTGTTTTTTTTGTTTTTTAACTTCTCCCTGTTGGGGATTCGAACTTGAGCCGCTGGTAACAATCCATTGCCACATCTAATTACACTATCTCACAGGTGCTGGATTGGCTTCATTTATTTAATTAGAATGATTGGGACATAAAGCCCATTCCCAAGCATTCAAATAGCCCAACCCAGCAGCATCTGCGAATTGCTGTAGATACAGACAGTGCTGGAAATGGAAAACATTTACTCAGGGAACCCTCTCCTCCTTGGAAGGGCTCGGCCGGGGGCATGAGGGGCAGGCAGAGGGGTTTGGCTCCAGGTAATCCAACACAGTGTACCTCATTACAAGTGTGGCGGTCTGGAAATAAGGGGGCCGGTCACACCATACCGGCACGCTTTCCGGACCACAACAGTACAACTCTGCCTTCCTGAGCTCTTACGCCCCGCAAGTCTGACAAGCCAGGCGCAACGGCTCCAGTAGGCAGAGTTGTCATGGAAGTACTGGTACCATTTGCAACAGTGCCGGTGCTTTCGTGTCCCCATTCCCATGGACTTACATTTTCCGCCGCTTGATATCCCAGGCCGCCGGGACTTGTAATGTCCCGGTGGCACCGGGATCTCAGGCTGCGGAAGCAGTGTTATGAGTCTCTCTTCATAGAACCCATCCTGTTGATTTGCATAAACGCAAAGAGCATTCTGGAAACATAACAATATCCACAATATTAAATGTGAAACATGTTTTATAGCAATTCAGTAAGAATCCCTTGCCAATAAAAGATGGACTCTGCGGTTTTGATTGGTCACAATACTCACCCTACCAAAGCATGTCTGTAAATTGCAGGCCATATATATCAGTTTGGAGAGCTGCAACAGTTTTGCAACAGGTATGTGAGTCTTTGGCTGTGTCCGGGTTTAGTTTCCCCTGCCCAGTTGTCTGAAAGCTAGCTGCCTGTTGATATGAAGCTTATTCTGCATGCAATAACTCTACTTCTTTTCTGAAGCAGGAGCAGAAGATCGCTGCGGAATCTGCTCCTGCTCATCCGTGTGATAACTCTGCTTCAGATCTGGGAGTGTCCTGTGCTTGTGTGTGACTGTAGACATGGGCATGTCCCTTAAGCGATGGGAAGGGGAGGCTACATGCTGAGACAATGACATTGGTCGTCATATACATGCATATTCTTTCACTGTGCTTGCATCAGTCTTTCTAAAACTAGTGAAAAACACAGTGTGGTGGAGCGTTGGGAAGGAAGGACCCAGGTATGTCGTTTGAATCGGAGGTGTGGGGGCAATAGTGAGTATGGGGTAGTAGAAAGGGGGCGGTGCAAGGGAACATCGCTTCACTGCTTTCTTTTTTACACTGAGACCACCGCACCTATTTGTATATGTCTTTGATGAATGTTCTTTTTATGTTGCTGAACGTGTTCTCAAGTCTTTGGGTTAAGATTTGGACCTTTTAAGATCGGCAGTTTGTGATACTGATGTGTGCCAACTTTACAAACCCAATTCCTTATATTGGGAGATGTGGGCTTTGCCCGAGGAGTATTTGGTTTTCTTTTGTACAAGGAAGTTATGAAACCACATTGACCGTTGTACACACTGCACCTCTACCTCTATCTAGACAGTAATGGGTACTTATAATGATCAGCATAAAGCGCACACGATGGGTTACCTATTGCTCTGATTACGAAGGGACAACCCCATCATGATAGCACCAACAGCCTGGCTGCTTTCCAGGACTCTGCGAGCGTCTCACCTTTGTGCAGATATTTTAATCTGGCATCCTCTTTCGCCTAAAAAACAGCACTAGTTGTTCCAACACATACTGCCCCCAGCGCTGCACTGCAAACATACTGCCCACTACATTGCACTGTACTATGCATGCCATGGCCGGCCCTAGGATTTGCGGGTGCAAAGTAAGTGTGAGGCCCCCTCCAATTTTCATATGTGGTGACGTCATAGGAAGGGACATAAAAGGTATCAACTTAATAGAAAAAGTCCCAGATGTCCCTGGCTTGAGAGAAGAGTTTGCACTTTGCTCTACTTTTTGCTTAAATATGTGTCCCAATTAACTTTCTTGGTCGTTATCAGAAATAATGGTACTAATATTCCTCTTCTATGTTCTCCTATTACCCCAGGCACCCACACCCTCACTGACCAACACCCCTCCTACTAAACAATTCCCCAACACAATTTACACTCCCTATCCTCTCACTCTGCTAGTCGTGTGCGTACTCACTTGCTCTGTCACACTGCCAAGTCACACCTCGCAGGCCCCAGTCTCTGCCCCACTCCCAACTGTGCTCTCAACGCACCCCTTATGCTCTGTAATTCCTCTTGCAATCTGCCGTCCTTCATTCTTTCTAGCCCTTTCTGCATCTTGCATCCTTTCTCCCAATCTGCAGCTCACACCCTTTTTTCAGCCCACCACTTCCCGCTGATTTGTGGCCCACCATTCCCCGTCTGCTTTCTGGCCCACAAGTCGCCCGCTGACCTACCGCTCCCCCTCTGCTTTCTTGCACATCGATCCTCCCCTGGCCCCCCGCCCCTCCTCTAGCCCACTGCCCCCTCTCTGCTTTCTTGCCCTGCCACTATCCCCTCTGCCCCACCGCTACCCTCTACCTTCTTGTCCTACACTCCTTCTCTGGCCCAGTGCTCCCTCTATGACCCCCTCCTTCCTCTCTACTTTCTTGCCCACTGTTCCCCCACTGGCCAACTGCTTCCTGTCTGCTTTCTTGCCCACTGTTCCCCCACCGGCCAACTGCTTCCTATCTGCTTTCTTGCCCAGTGTTCCCCCACTGGCCAACTGCTTCCTGTCTGCTTTCTTGCCCACTGTTCCCCCACTGGCCAACTGCTTCCTGTCTGCTTTCTTGCCCAGTGTTCCCCCACTGGCCAACTGCTTCCTGTCTGCTTTCTTGCCCACTGTTCCCCCACCGGCCAACTGCTTCCTGTCTGCTTTCTTTCCCACCTGACCCACTGCTCCCTCTCTCTTTCTCAATTCCCCCATCACATTGTAATGTTATTTCTGTTAAGAAAAGTCGATTTTTGCCCCTCCCCCATGTATTTGCAGGTTTTTAAAAAAAAGAAATGCAGATCTGTGGTATTTTTAGCTATAAGCAGGGGTTTCTGAGTATACTACATTTAATATCAAAAGGCTGCTGATGCTAGTGGAGGGAAGGACACTTATCTCGGGGGAATGAAGTCCGACTGTTTCAATGTGGCGCTAGCATAGGGCAGAGCAAGACACGGAAGGCCCGCAACGGGGAGGAAGACTGGCCAACAAAGTGACGAAAATCAGCAGGTCAGCCCAGCTCGCCAAATGACCTAGGCAGGCAGCAGTGTGCAGCAAGTCAGAGTGGGATGGGCACAAGTTCAGCGACACAGAACAGCTCAAGAGATACTGACCAAGTGACTAATTATGCCTGGCACACAGCAGCTTTAGGAAGCTAGCAACGGCATTTCACTGGCCTTTTCTGTGAATTGAGTACTAATGATTTGGATTTACAATGGCTTTACCTTCAGAATTGAATGTTGCGCATGGACTGCCTGTGGGGGAAGGGGCTAATGGTTGGTGCTTAACTGCATGAATGCATAGTGAGTGGGCGCGAGCACCTGGCTTCCCGCCCAAGGGTTGTTTCTTCCGGAAAGAAGGCTGATGTGCCAGCAGGGGGTTCTGATGCATTCAGAAATGTGACAGCAGGAGACCCAGGATGCTATGCTCTTGGAGATGTGGCAGCAGGCAGCCTGTGATACACTAAAAAGGTGAAACTGCACTCTTGTTTTTAGCCGGAGCCTTACGAAAGGTGCTTTTGAAAGTGATTGCCTGCGCATTCAGATCAAAGTGCGCATGCGTCAGATGCCCGCTGGGCCGTCCCTGCTGCGGGGCCTGACACATACACACACCACCCAACCAATGTATCATGTACACAAGCACCCACCACTCCGAACACTACACTGCTAATACACACACACCCAGCACTTCACAAGTAACTGCTGAACCCATATGCATGCATTAGTAATGGCCGAACCCCAAACCCTTACCCATAATGATAGGCTCACAACTTGATTCAAGTGTTGGCAATAAAAGGCCGTAGGATTTTATTGTACAGATATGGGTTATGACAATAACAATATCACATATCATGATGGTATCATACTTTTGGGCACCGGGTCGTGAGGTTACCCCCTCGGACCCGTGCCGCCTTCTTGTGTCCCACGACTTGTTGTGGGCACCGTACAGTGCCTTGTACTTCTTTTTGTTGTTCTCCCCTTTTTGTAGGGTGGGTGGGTTCTGTGGTAAAGAAGCAAGAAGATTTGGAAGACACTGAGTAAACAGTGAAACTCCTGTTTGCTTGGGTCCCCGTTCAGGGTCCACAAAAAGATTGTGTTTACTCTGAGCATGCTGCTCTCATTTATAGGACCCAGGGAGGCCCTGGG
This sequence comes from Ambystoma mexicanum, assembly GCF_040938575.1. Lineage (NCBI taxonomy): Eukaryota > Metazoa > Chordata > Amphibia > Caudata > Ambystomatidae > Ambystoma > Ambystoma mexicanum. The sequence goes on from NC_090921.1 coordinate 1,391,723,015, forward strand.
TCTTTGTTGTGTATGTGGTGGGGGCTGCTGTTGTCACAGCCCCCGGCCGGATAGCCAACTGTCTGACCCCCTGGTGGGGGCAGATCTTTGAACCTGGGCCCTGCCTGATGGTTGTTTTCCCTATGGTGCTTAGCACCTTGTTGTTTGGAGGAAGGGTGCGATGACTGTTCGCACCTTACCCTTCCGTGGCTTTTGTGCTGCTGAGACTACGTGTCTCCGTAGCTGGGGGGAAGGAGAGGAGCAGGCGCGGGGAGGTTGGGGCTGCCCCTCTCCCAGCTGCCGATGGTAACAGCAGTTACCCTGCCTCGCTTGTGGGATGCACATGCAGCATTGCCCATAACTGCTGAACCCATATGCATGCATTAGTAATGGCCAAACCCCAAACGCTCACCCATAATGATAGGCTCACAGCTTGTTTCAAGTGTTGGCAATAAAAGGCCGTAGGATTTTATTGTACGGATATGGGTCATGACAATAACAATATCACATATCATGATGGTATCATACTTTTGGGCACCGGGTCCTTAGGTTACCCCCTCGGACCCGTGACGCCACACACGGGCAGGTTCCAGGCTGACCGTGTTCCCCCAAGAGTATGCCCTAGAGACAGCCCCTGTGAGCAAGAGTTGTATTGATTTCCCGAAAGAAATGCTCCATGCCCTGGCTAGACAGATGGGTGCCGTCGTGGAGAAAAAGGTCTGGGTTGCCTAGTGTAATGGCTGGGTGTTTTATGAAACCCAGTCCTCTTGTCATACAGAATCTCTCTATCGTCCTGTTCAGTTTTCTTCTGGATATGTCTATAGATTTGTAGCAGTTGGCCCCTAGCCATTTCTTTATTGGTAAGCTGGCTGAGAAGTATATTTCCGTCCTCCTCCAGTTGTGCGAGATGCCGGCTAGCGAGGAGCAGATTTATTCGCATAGGATGCGTCTAACTGTGTTAACTAGGTCGTTGCCCCCTAGATGGATGATCAGGAATTCTGGGGTTTCCCTGTATGCCACGAGTTCTGCTAGTGTTTCGTGGACGTCAGCCCAGCGTAGGCCTCTGTATCCCCACCATGAAATAATGGTGTTTCTGAAAGGTGGCCCTTCTTTGGTCTCTTCTGCCCATCTGCCTGTCCTGAAAACTAATGAGTGGCCAACTATCCATGCTGATCGTGGTGTGGTCCTCGATTCGCCTGTTGTTTCTGTGGTGGTGGGAGGTGGGGAAAAGAAAGAACATTTTAGGGTGGAAGGTTATATCAATTTTGGTCTGATATATCTTTTATAACAGTCTGACTTCCATCCCCCTATGTTTTTGAGTAGTTGCTGTGCTAAACCTCCTTGCCATGCTGCAGTGGCGGCACCTATCCTGAATGAATGAGTGCCAAATAGTTTGGGATCCCACCCTGCTCTGCTTATTGCTTTTATCAGCACTCCTTTAAATTGGTAGCGGCTTAGGGCCGATGCATCCTTGTGGATTAAAACATTCGCCCCTACTTTGGGTCGTTGCGCGTAATAGAGGTTGGTGATGCAAACCGGGCAGTTTGTTGCCTCATCGATGCAACAAATATTGATGGTTCTTTTTGCACCCGTTTTCGACTTTTGTATTTCTATGTTAACACTCTCCTGCCTCACCCTGATTTCCATGACGGCCATGCCGTTTGTGGCCTTGGTGCTGGAAGCGATGATTTCTCCTACCCGGAAAGCCCCAAAGTAGGCTAGGAATAAGGCTGTTTTAAATAACGTTATCTCGTATGGGTGCCAACATATGGCTTCTAAATGGCTTGCTATCTGCACCAGTTTGCTGAAATCAAGGGGTCAGCGGGTGTCCACTTGTGGACCCTCTATTCTGCCCCATCCCTTCATTGCGTAAGAGATGAGGGCGTTCTGGGTGGGGTCTGAATCGCCCAGTATTTTTGTAAAGTATGAAATTGCCACCAGGTGTATTTTTGCCCAATCCCTTTTGAAACCTTGTTCCCGAGCCCATTTTAAAAATACTTCTATATCTTTAATCGTTATAAGTTCTATGTGGTTTACACCTGTGGCCTTAAATACTGTTTGCAAACACTTACTGCACTGCGTTGCAGTGGTGCTTGCCACCGCCCGCTCTGCCATCTCTGTTAGGAAGCCTGTGAGGTTGTTGGCACCCGTTGTTGTTGTGCCTGATTTTTGTTGGGCATCCCGGCCTGGGCTCTATGTCGCTGGCGTTGATGCCAATGTGTTGCTGACACCCCTTTTAGAGGTGCCTGCTTTGTGTTGGTCATCCCGGCCTGCACTCTCTGGTGCTGGCGTTGATGCCAATGTGTTGTTGGCACCCGTTTTAGAGGTGCCTGCTTTGTATTGGTCATCCCGGCCTGCACTCTCTGGTGCTGGCGTGGATGCCGATGTGTTGTTGGCACCCGTTTTAGAGGTGCCTGCTTTGTATTGGTCATCCCAGCCTGCACTCTCTGGTGCTGGCGTTGATGCCGATGTGTTGTTGGCACCCGTTTTAGAGGTGCCTTGTTTTCGTTGGGCATCCCGGCCTGTGCTCTTTGGCGTTGGCGTTGATGCCATTATTCTTGTCTTCCCATTATTGCCCAGCATTCTGCTGGTATTGGCGTCATCTGTTCTTGGGCGTGCAGCACTAGCTCTCGGAATCTTGTCCACTGGAAACGAGATAAGGCATCAGCAATGTTATTATCTGCCCCTGAAATGTGCTTCGCTTTGAGTACAACGTTTATTTGTAGTGTGACTGTTGTAATGGCTCGTAATACTTTTAGTACTAGAGGGCATTTCGTAGACCTTCTGTTTATGGAGCCCACTACAGATTATCGCACCAGATTAAAAATTCCGTATTCGCGAGTCGCCTGCCCCAGATGTGTACTGTTAGCCAGATGGGGAATATTTCTAGTAGGGTGATGTTTCTTGTCCACCCTGCTGCTTGCCATGAGTTGGGCCAGTGTCCTGTCACCCATTCGGAGTCTAGTATGGCTCCAAACCCCTTGCTCCCAGCTGCGTCGGTGTATAGGACCCTGTTTGACTGGGTATTTAAAGGCGTTCGCCAAAGTAAAAACCCGTTGAAATCTCTGAGGAATTTTCCCCATGTTTACAGGTCCTGTTTCACCTCTCTGCCTAGCCGGATATGCAAGTGTGGTTTGGTGAGTGATTTGATTTCGAACGTCAGGCTTCTGGAAAATATCCTCCATTCAGGTATTATTTTGGATACGAAATTGAGGATGCCTGTTAAGGATTGTATTTCCTTTACAGTCCCCTTTTCTCTCATTCTCAGGTTTTGTATTTTAGCCAGGAGTTCTGATATTTTTGTTTTAGGGATTCTGCAGAGCCCCTTTGCTGAGTCTATTTCGATGCCCAGAAAAACTATATTTATGTCTGGTTTGGTGTTTTTTTTCCTTTGCTAGGGGAATTCCCCACTGTGCAACCATGTGCTCCAGTTTTGCTAAAGCCTGGCCGCATTCCTCGGAGATTGGTGGCCCTATGACCATGTAATCGTCTAGGTAATGCACTATTTTTGTCCCTGGTCTCTGCTTTAGGAAAGCCCATTGAAAAAAGGAACTGCATTGATCATATAGTGCACAGGATACTGTGCACCCCATGGGGAGGCATCTATCTACGTAGAATTTGTTGTTAAAAGTGAAACCTAGATACTGCTGAGACTCTGGGTGGACTGGCAAGAGTCTAAAAACAGATTTGATTTCCAGCTTAGCCATCAAGGCGTTTCTGCCGCACTATTGAATGAGCTTTACCGCTTCTTGGAAATGCGTGTAAGATACAGCGGATTCTGCGTGTGGGATGCCATTGTTTAAAGACTGGCCTTTAGGGTAGGATAGGTGGTGGATTAGTCTCATTTTTCCGGGTTCTTTTTTGGGGACCAGGCCTAGTGGAGATATTAAATAGTCCTTTAGGGGCATGGTGTCCCAGGGACCTGCTACCCTGCCCAGTTGCAGTTCTCTCTTGATTTTGGTTTTTACTATCTGGGGGTTGTCCCTGGCTGACTTTAAGTTCATCGGGATGTATTGTGACCCAGTGCCCTTAAATGGGATGAAAAACCCTTTGGTGAAACCCTGCGATATTATCCTGCTGGTTTCCTTGTCTGGGTAGCTGTTTAGGGCGTCCCTAAAATTGCCCGGGTTGATGGGCGTTAGTCGTGGTTCTAAAACTGGGATATCATTCTCTCTTGGCTGGTAGTCTGGTGCAGTTGCTTGCTGCATGGTCGCCGTTGCAGTTTGTGCAGGCGTGTTTGTACCAGCAATCTTTGCCCCATGTACACTGGTTTTTCACAACATTTCTGCATGGGATGTTGGATTTGACAGCCTGCTGTTTGTTCTGTCTGTGGGCATTATTTTTCGCCGCCCAAGGCTGGTTCCTCCGAAAGGGCTGCTCCCCTTTTTTGGATTTATCATTGTCATGGGATTTGCTTACTTGCGAACTTTTGCTATTTTTGGAAGAAGAATGCATGGTATCTTCTTCCTGGGGGGGTTCGGCGTTGAGGGTGTATAAATCGTTCTGGACTTCATCCCACTCAATGGCCGGCCTTTCTGACATGCTCCTCCTAAATCTGATGTCATATGCAAGCCATGTCTTCCCCCTCTGTGTTACTTTTACTTCCCTTATTTTATCAACGTATGCCCAGATCTTCCTACCACCATGGGGAATTTTTCTTCATATATTGTTGCTAAAATGGCAAAAGCCTGTAACCAGTTGTCCCAGTTTTGTTCGACCTGGGCGTTTCTGGCCATAGCTTTTTCTTCTATTTTTTTGGGGTCTCTGAAAGCGTCTTTCCCTTTGCGCTGTGCTTCTATTTGGGAAAAGATTTCTATAAATTATTTGGCCCATATGGCTTCTTTGATTGTGGTATCAATGTTCCATGCCAGGCAATTTTTTGTATCTATTTAATATCTCTGTTTGGAAAGATTTCATTTTTTGTTCTAATTGTGCATTACAGATTGTTACAATGTCAGTTGTATTGCTGCCGGGTGCCCCTGTCGCGCCCGTGTTGTCTGTGCCTGGCGTTGTCCATGCTTTTAGGGCACCTGTTGGATCAGTTGCTGGAGTTGTGGAGGCTGTTGTGTTTATAGCTGTGGGCGCTATTGGCAACTGCTGTACTTGTTGTGGCGGGATTCCTATCGGTAGTGTTACGGGTGGGTTGACAGGTTCTAATGCGATGGAGGGGTTTGAGGCCCCAGGTTCCCTTGTGGGCAGCGTCTGTTTCCCCCTTATTTCTACCATTAGTTGCTGTAATTCTGCTACATTCTCGCATAGTTTTGACAATTTTTGGTACCTTTTCTGGCATCTTCGGATATTTTTCTCCTTTTTAATGGTGCAGAAACCTTGTCCTCGCTGGGTGGACTGGTAATTCCTTCCCTGGGTAGGCCGTACATGTTTTCTCTAACCCATGCCCATCCGTAGTGCTCTGCCGCTTCAATGGCTGCTAGCAGTTGTGGTGATTTGGGCTTCTGCGCTGGTGTTGGAGGTGCCCGTTTTTTCCGTTTGGGCCCCATGGTTTTCTATGCCTGCTATAGGGAAAAGAAAAAGGGTTTTATCAAGGAGTTAAACCGTTGTTATCGGCGAGTTCTTTGCGTCTGTTCTTTTTGTTGCCCGTGCTGGGTAACTGTTGACTGGTGCCTTCTTGCCCAGTTTTGGAAAATTGGGCAACCCCCAGGCTTAATTTACTGGATTTAAATAATTGGTTTTGCTGTGAGGTCGCCCTGCAATATTACAGGAATTATTTTAAATCTGCAGTCTTTGGGCCGCCGAGCTTGGAACTGTGTTCGCCAGATCTGCGTGGCTGTCAAGCAAAGACGAGCTCCAAAGCTGGCTTGTGACTCTGCCTGAGTTTACAACTGGCTTGTGTTATCTTGCCCCGTCTGCCTTACAACGCGGGGGTTCTGGTCCACTGTAATAAAATGTATCTCTTTCGGACATAAATGTCTATTTTTCCTCCCTCATAGCCCCAGCGCGGTGGCTCACCTGTAAAGTGTTGAATCGGAAGCCGTCCGCGCCGTGCTGTTCGACTGCCGCTTCTCTTTCGTTCGCACTGGTTTTGGGGATAATTCCGCAGCACGCATCTTTGTTTGTTTTTGTGTTGGACACGCTCGCCGCTCGCTTTTCGTTCTATGCCGAGAATGTTGACGTTGACAGCGTCCGCGCTGGACGTTCGTTTGTCGCGTCTTCCTTCGTTAAAGCTGCATTGCAATTGCTTTGAACAGTACAATGTTCAGGAAAGAAAAAGACACTGCGATGTACAGCGAACTTCAAAGATTTGCTAAAGAAGCAAGAAGATTTGGAAGACACTGAGTAAACAGTGAAACTCCTGTTTGCTTGGGTCACCGTTCAGGGTCCACAAACAGATTGTGTTTACTCTGAGCATGCTGCTCTCATTTATAGGACCCAGGGAGGCCCTGGGTCTTTGTTGTGTATGTGGTGGGGGCTGCTGTTGTCGCAGCCCCTGGCCAGATAGCCGACTGTCTGACCCCCTGGTGGGGGCAGATCTTTGAACCTGAGCCCTGCCTGATGGTTGTTTTCCTTATGGCGCTTAGCACCTTGCTGTTTGGAGGAAGGGTGCGATGACTGTTCGCACCTTACCCTTCCGTGGCTTTTGTGCTGCTGAGACTACATGTCTCCGTAGCTGGGGGGAAGGAGAGGAGCAGGCGCGGGGAGGTTGGGGCTGCCCCTCTCTCAGCTGCCGATGGTAACAGCAGTTACCCTGCCTCGCTTGTGGGATGCCCATGCAGCATTGCCCATAACTGCTGAACCCATATGCATGCATTAGTAATGGCCGAACCCCAAACCCTCACCCATAATGATAGGCTCACAGCTTGTTTCAAGTGTTGGCAATAAAAGGCTGTAGGATTTTATTGTACAGATATGGGTTATGACAATAACAATATCACATATCATGATGGTATCATACTTTTGGGCACCGGGTCCTGAGGTTACCCCCTCGGACCCGTGACGCCACACACGGGCAGGTTCACGGCTGACCGTGTTCCCCCAAGAGTATGCCCTAGAAACAGCCCCTGTGAGCAAAAGTTGTATTGATTTCGCGAAAGAAATGCTTCATGCCCTGGATAGAGAGATGGGTCCCGTCGTGGAGAAAAAGATCTGGGTTGCTTAGTGTAATGGCTGAGTGTTTTATGAAACCCAGTCCTCTTGTCATACAGAATCTCTCTATCGTCCTGTTCAGTTTTCTTCTGGATATGTCTATAGATTTGTAACAGTTGGCCCCTAGCCATTCCTTTATTGGTAAGCTGGCTGAGAAGTATGTACGTTAAATACTGTAACTTTACATTAAGTTCATTGATCAAATATTCTAAGGGTAAAATTATCCCGACCCTTTTAATATGGCATTGAGACTTTCAACTTCTCAAATGAGACTTCATTAGATAACCTGGAGGGATATCTATGGAAGCAATCTTTACGTCTTCCTTCATGTTTACCTGTTGCCTTAATTAAAATTGCACTGGGCTTTCAATCTCTAGGTTCCATTGTAATACATGAAAGACATGGTATTTCACAAGATCATGAATGTCTGATGATGATCTGCCTAGCTCATACCTCTCCCATTCTATATAGTATGCACACAGTGTGTTTAACAGCGCTGGATAACATTGGCTCCAACTGTGAAGAGCTAATTTATTTCTAATCCTAATAATGTGAAATTAAAAGTAACAGTATGGGATTGGAGTAGCCAATATGATACAATACAGAAATACAAGGTACATGAACATTACAAATACATAATCTGTAGAATACACACCTTTCCCAAATATGTATGTATCATTCCTGATCGCAGGATGCAAATGACTTACCTTCGATTCCGGTTCAACATTTTGTATACATTGTACGTCATGGGCTCACGTACATGTATCATGCCTTGCAACAGAGTCTGACCAACTTGAAAAATTGTGGTGTCATCTACTTGGTGGCCAAATGAATCTATAATCATTGCACTAGTGCACTTTATCAAAAAATGATATGCTTTGTTAGGCGAGTCATCTATGCAGGGCTACTAGACTGATATTTGCTAATCAATTATTCTTTTCTACAGATGCAAGGCAGGCTACATTTTAGATGGACTAATTGTTTAAATATTTTAACTAAGGATACCCATTCATAATTCAATTGCAGTTTTTATTCCGATTTATAAGATCAACTTTTATTATGATATAATGTCGTTCTTTCTGTATATGTAATGTGTAAGGTTTTGTAAACCAAATCACAATAATTTTTTTTTTGTTTTTTAAAACAGCACATTTAGTGCCACTCCATATTCATCAGTGTTTTCCTGATACATTTTGGGATTCCAAGGAGGTTTCAGAGTTGATCAAATCCTTCAAGGAACAATTCCTTGGGCCCTAATACAACTAGTCCATGATCCTGGCCTCAAACGATGTGTCTCTCCAGCCCAGAGGCATCCTTCACATTCAAGCACCATGTTACCCATTCATTATGAGTCACTGCCCTCTCCAGGTCCCGTGAGAAGGCCCAAGCAGGCCGCCCTTAATGCCTCCATTTTCCATTAGAGTCTTGGAGATCATGAATGTACTGTGTGGTTTTCTAGCTGTGAGCCTCAGGTCTTTCAAATCCAGCTGTTTCCAAGTTCAGAGAAGCCAAAAGCTTCAGAAGATTCCGGTATTCACAATGAGAGCAATCTGACAGTCTTTTTCTGTCTTAAAGTTCTGCACATTACAGGCAGCACCCATCTTCTTGAATATCACCAATACGGTTCACCCTGCTCAATTACTACATGTGCCAAAACCAAAACTCTCCATGAAGGCCAATTGCAAGACCAAGGCAGACTGAGGCTGCAGAAAACAGATGTGGAGTCACATTGCAGTATTTGCACATCAGCAACTGGCAGGCAATGTGATGAAGCCCTCTTCCTTGTTTTGCGGGGCAAGCAAGGGAGCTATTTAGGGGGCTGGAGTCTCCCTGAGCCAGTGGATGTTGGCTCCTGGAGCGGTCTGGGGAGGATGTCCTTTTCGCGCTGACTTGGTCCACTTCACATGGCTGGACACAATAACAGCAGCTCATGACAGAACAGCCCTGGGAGCCTTGACCCTCCACACTCTACCAGCCAGTTAGGACAGGACCTCCCCGAACGCCTTCACTCTCCTCAGACCCCTTGCAAATCCCATGCGGGATGATGATAAGGACATCCCTCCCCCACTAAGAGAACCAGAAGCTCTCGCTAAGCAGATCCAGTTATAAAAGCGAAAAATGAATGTTTGTCTCAGTAATGCTAGTAGTAGCTGGGGAACTTGATACTTTAGTGTAATTTGAAATCATTATTTACCACACCAGGGCTTCATTACATGCATGTTGGGTGGTGCAGGTTAACAGTGGCATATAACGCTGCATTACCACCCCATGCCCCCAACACTGATTTTGGCGGAAAGTTGGAGGATTCAACTCCAGCTTTCAGCTAGAGGTAAATCTGCCAACTTTTCCGCCCATTTTCGGTGTAATTACTGCAGCAGAATTACTGCTGTGTTAATTCCACCGAAAATGTCCCATTGATTACCATGGACTAAAAACAATGGGGACTTACACTGCCACTGCCACTTGTAAAACCAGCAGTAATACTGCCGGACCAAGTGGCGGTAACGGTAATACAGTTTGGTGGTATCTGGGCAGATTTACCGCCCACATACCACCAAAGTCGGAATGAGGACAAATATTGGGTTTTTAAGTTTGTTTTAAGCTCTATTACAAGGCTATGAACTACATGCCCTGATGTTGTATTTGGATTCAAATCCATTTTGAATTTTTAACTATTTATTCACTTGCTCGTATAATTTTCTTTGGGTCTTTGTTCTTGCTGGTAACTGACGAGGCATGTTTTGTAAATTTGTGTATTTCTATCAATTGTATGTGTGCAATACTTTTATGGTTTTTTAAACCGAAATAAAGTTTAAATTTTAAAAAAGAAGCTGAAAAGTCCACTTGTTCCTTTGACTTGAGTCAGTTTCATTAACCTGGCCTTAGTAGCGAGAGTCGTAACATTGTTACAAATGAGCATGTACCGTTAGGGAAGTCATTTTAAAGTTTTAAGGGGAAGCATTGTGAACCAAGGTGTCCTACGGATACAATGTTACACGTTTGTGGTTTTCCTACCACGGACTTCAGCTCATGGGAAACAAAGTTACCAAAGTATAGACTCCCGGCAGAGCACAGAGGATAACATTTTACAATTTCAGTACACGCACCTGCCTAGGAACAAGCGACCAGGACTCAACACAGGCAGCAAAAGAGAGAGTAAGTTCTCAGATGGCAAACATGCAGGCAGAGGCTTGGTCTAGCCCCCTAAGGCCAAAGCAGCCCTGGATGTGCTCATGAATAGCAACTAATCACAGCTCTGTCCCAACCTTAGACCACAGTTGGAGCCCCTTACCAAGAGGATCTAGGTCATTAGCCTATTGCCTAGTTATTGCTTTAGTTTTTTCCTGACAACCTTGGGCATTCTAAAGCCAGCTCCACTGGACTGTGGTTGAGTGTAGGCTGCTTCGGTTGAATGGGCACAGATTCAACACCTCCTGCCTGCCCATTGGCTTATTAGGGCTTCTGATTTCCCCTGTCCAGCTTCGGAATCCAAAAGCCAGATAAGCTGGTCTGCTTTGATCACATGATCACTGCTCTGCCATCACATGCCGGCCCATTGACTCTTTAGAGGTTCCCTTTTTTTCCACCCAGGTCAGACATTCAGAAGCCAGCTTAATTCGGATGTGGTTTAGACCGGGCTGCTTTAGTCCTTTGCTCACTGTTCCTTCCCCTCCCACCTACCAATTATCTTGCCAGGGATTGCATTTTTTCCTGGTAATATTGGAAGTTTAAAAGCCAGCTACAACATGCCACAGTTGAATCCGGGCTGCTTTGGTCACGTGACTACTGCTTCTACCCCTGTCGTCTGCTACTTGGCTTTTTAAAGCCTCATTGTTTCCCCACCCAGCTTGGACATTCAAAAACCGATTCCGCAGGCTGCTGTTGAGTTTGAGCTGATCTGGTCAGGTGATCACTACTTCACCCTCACCCGCCCCACCCGCCTACTTCATCGGACCCACCAAGGCATCCTCGTCACCGGCATCTTTTGCCAAAAATGGACGAAGACAAGGACTTTGCCTGTTTGCACCTGTTAGGGCCTCTGGCAGGGCCAAAGGGCAAGCACCCCTGGCCCATGGTATCCAGTAAGACATCAAGAAACCAAGGAGAATGGTCACACAGCAAAATATTTCTTCTCAATTTTGAATGAGACTACACTCGACTCGGATGGGTGGAAAAGAGGATAAGCTCATTCAGTAATAATAATTATGTAGTCATATTTTATTAATATAGTAAACACAGTTGATAAAAAAATCACATGCAGGTCATAAAATGTATACAAAGATATGAAACTTCTAAAAACATCTCAATCTGATATTAAAAGAAACAACAATTTATGCTCTATATATAAAGAGCACATTTTTATATGCCAGACTGTCTCTAATGCAATGGGCACTGAATTGCCTTTATCGTAACTACAAAAAATTAAGATGTTTTGGGACATGCATTATACAAGCTCATGCAAGATACACCAAGCTCTTTTTTGTCAGAATTTATGCACTGTTTTAGCACTTCGATGATACTTTGCACTTTTTGTTTCGTCAACTTCTATGCAAGTGAGGCAGTATTGAATTTTCAACTTGAGAGAAATAGAGCCCTATGAAAAATAGATACAATACGGGCACTTGCTTAGTTACGATAAAGGCAATTCAGTACCCATTGTTAAGGAGAATTCTCATAAATGGCTAATTTCCCTTACCTCTTGTGTCCCTCAGCAGCTTTGCTGGATTTCTAGGGTTTATTTTGTTCACCTGGTAAGAGTGAGAGCCTTTTTCCCACTCTTACATGTGTTTTACTGTGTGTGTTTTTACCAATTGTATGATCTTGGGCTCTGGAGCCTCACCTACTTCATGGCCATCATGTTTTGTGTGTGTTACACAGCACCTTCAGTGCAGTGACACAGGGTTGTCTTTTTAGAATTCCCACCGACTCCATTTTTCTGGGACTGACTACTGTCTCCCAGAAACATGTAAAGTTGCCATTAACTTTATGTAGTCTCTTTAAATCACAGACCCAGCATACCCCATCTTACATGTAGTATTCGAAAGAGTTAATTCTTACCCCTTTTTGTCTGTTTCTCTTGGAGTACTGTTTCGCTCCCTTTTCATCAAGACTTGGCTGGTGGCAGTGGTAACTACCCTATTTTTCCTACCGCGGTTATCTTAAATAACCATGGTATTGTTTTAGGCTATTTTAGTACCCTCGAACATAAACCCGCTTGACCAAATATATTTTATTTTGGCTCCGGCTGGGTTTATACGCCATTTCTTTTTGTAAAAGACTTTCTCATGTTTTACTCTGCGCACCAAACCAGGTTTGGTTCCCTTGTTCACTGTCTTTTCACGAGCTTCTGCACAGAAGCCCCCCTTAAGCCGCCTGAAAGTCTGGATAGGCAGGATGTGAGGGAAGGGTCTTAGGACCCCTGCCATGGGTTCCCTTGGTAACCCAAGTCGCACTCCTGTTTGATTGGCTGGGTAACTGTCCTTGCCAGGACAGCCACCCTGCTGCGCGATTGACAGCCAGGCTGTGCGAATGGGGGAAAACTGCATAAAAAGAAGGTTCTTGGGCTGGAAAGGCAGAGTCGCCACTGAAACGAAAGAACCGACAAGGAGCTGATGGAAGAGGACCCCTACCACGACTGAACCGCCCGGTGAAGAGCTGCTGCAGGTCCAAATCCTCGAACTCCAACGACAGAGAAGATTCTCCAGGAATCTTCTTTGCTTGAGCTGGTGGGACCAACCAGTTTGCCCAAACTTCAAGCCAGGACCCCTCCTCTGGTCAAATTCACTGTACAGAGCTAGAGTGGGCCGGATAGCCAGGAAGGTCGGACCCTGCTTGGGTTTTAAGGAGCGCACCTTTTATTCGTTGCTTTGCTCTGCTGCTGGTTTCTTCCCCGGGTGGTGTAGGACCCTCCAGTCTTCCTACTTCATGTCAGTCTGACAGTCGCTTCAGGAACCATGAGCCTGCAGGAACTACCAGGAACGTCCGCCTCAGCTACAGCCACCTCCCCGTTTTAAGGTACTGTGCCAATCCGGTTGTTCATTTTGTTCAGCCGCGGTGAAAGTGTGTTAAATCTTTCTCCAATCCGAGTGCTTGTCCTTCTTTTCTCTTTGAACTAACTTTTCTGCTGACCAACCTCATCCCGAACCCGTGGCACAAACTTTACCGCAAGCTACCCTGAAGTATGTGATCTTGAGCAAAAGACTTTTGACCTATTGACTTTGGCCCTAAGCCTTTTTTCACTGTAGTTCCTCTTTCTCAATTGCCCTGAGTGCTTACCTGTTGGTGTGGTTCAAATTCTGTCTAAATGTGTCTTTCTCTCCCTTTTAAAATTCTGGAGTGCCATTTTACTCCCACCTCATTTTGTGAGCTTAACTTGTCTGGAACTTATTGGGATAGGTGTGGTGTATTAAGATTGTGATTTCTAAACTGCTTTACTTTAGTGAGATATTATAGAACTGATGTGTAAATAAATGTATATTCTTTTACTTAGAAACCTTGAGTCAGTTTTTGTTTGAATCATAGTAATTGCTGTCCTTTGTGTAACTATTTGATACTGCTCACTTGCTCTTGAGATAAGTCTGGCTGCCCAGCCATCACTACCACTTCACTGTGTAGTACAGGCTTGTACCAAAGGTGAATTTGTACTGTCACTTGTAGTCTTAATTGTGTGTGGTGTTGCCAGAGGGTACTGCATATAATTCTGCCCAACACTGGTGTACAGCGGTGAGGATCAAAGTATAGTAATTACACTTAGAGTGCTGCTATTACCTTGGATCAACTAACCACAAGGCTAACATCACTAAAAAGCAATATTAATCATATCTGATATGGAAAGCCACAGTCAGGAGACCCTCCTGAGTTACACTGCAGATTATCTAAGAAATCTATGTAAAGAAAGGAAACTCTCTGCCAAAGGCAAAAGACTGAATTGATTGAAAAGTTGTTAAACAACCAAAGTCTGGTGAGTGGGTCTGAAATACCTGACTCTCTAGCAAATGTGGAAAGTATTGAGGATGATAATATGTCTGTTAATGATGAGTTGGAAGGGGCAGATGTGTCTCCTAATGTAGGTCTCTCTGCTCCCTTGCCTGCTCAGCAACCCCAACCCTTGTCCACTGGGAGCCCCACAGGTCCTACACTAAGTCCTGAATTCATTGCTCTAGAGAAAATGAGGCTTGAACTGGAATTCAAACATTTAAATGCTCAAACTGAACAACAGCACCAAGAACTTAAGCTCAGAGAAATGGAGTTGAATCATGAACTAGAAATGAAAAGATTATCTCTTGAACATGCTTCTCTCCCAGAGTCTTCTAGGCCTTCCAGTCCTAAGAGAACCCGTATGCCTAAAGAAATTCTGGGTATGTATGAGGGGTTAAGCCTGACATTTTGGATTGGCTGGCAATGTTTGAATATAACCATGGGATTCAAGGTCTCACAGGGAATGACTTGCTTCCCCGGCTCTTCTCTAGACTACCCCCTGTTGTATCTGATGTGGTAATGGAGTTGGGGGAGGTGGATAGGATGGATTATGAGTGTGTGAAGCTAGCTTTTGTTGCTAGATTTGGGAAGACCCCTTCCCAGTACCTTAAGAGGTTTAGGACCCTCAAAAAGCATGATGGTACCCCTTGGGCTACCTGGGTATGTGAATGTTTGACAAACTTTGATAGTTGTATTAAGGGCTACAGAGTAAATACTTATGAAGGTGTGAGACATCTTGTTATGTTGGTGTCTATTTTTAAAGGCTGCTCTTCTAAACCCAGACAACACATGGTTGATTCTAAGGAAATAGATCCAAAGAAGCTAGCTAAGGCTTCTGACTTGTGGGTTGCCAACAGGCTACTCACAAGGATTCTGGGGCCACTCAGAAGAAGGATGAGGGAAAGCAGCCAAAGAACGATAACAAGGAGAATTCTAATACCTCCCATCCAAAAGAGGGCCACAAACAATAACATAAGGGTAAACCACAAAAGACACCAAATCAGGCTAGTGCACCATCTGGACCCAAACCAAATGGAGGTCAGAACAAACCCCCATTAATCAAGATATTTGGGAAATGTTATGTTTGTGGGTCAACTGACCATGTGAAAGGGGATCCCTGATGCAAGGGTAAACCTTCAGGGGTCCACACTGTCTCCTTAGCCTTCTCCCCAGAGGAAGAAGTACCTATGGCAAGTGGAAACTTTCACCTACTGGCTGATGAGCCCACAGGAGTCTCAGCTAGTGTTTCTTTAGTGTCCCTGGGCTTGTGGGAACAACAGAATTTAGATGTCTATAATTCCATCCTGGATAATACTAAAGAGTATTACAAAGATAGTGTTCTTGTGAATGGACAGGAGACCCCTGCCATCAGAGACACTGGAGTCAGCATAACTGTGATGGATTAATCATTTTTCAAGGTGGAGGATGTTGCTAAGGCACCCAAACGCCTCACCAAGTTAGCTGCAGGCCCTGTGCACATGCTTCCCCAGTTACCAGCTCTCATCCAGTGTAATGATAAGACTGTCAAAATACCTGTTAGTGTGCAGAGTGAAGTACCTGGGAGAGTCCTGTTGGGTAAGGACCTTAAAACGCTTGGAGCTGTGTCAAGCACCCCCAGGCCTCCCAGTAAGAGGAGAGAGGAGCTCACTAGGCCTGCAAGGGAGAGGACCGTGAGAGGATCTCCTGAGGATTTGATAGAGGAAACTATCGCTCCCACTCCACAGGAGTTGCTCACTGCTATTTCTAAGAAGAATGAGGCAAAGGGAAAACCCAAGCCCTCCAGGAAAAAGTCAGACAGCACCCCATGTGCTACCAACAAGGACATCCCCATGATTGTCCAAAGTCACACCTGTGACTCCTCCACCTGCTGAGGCAGAGTGTGAAGTGCAACCTTGTGTGGTTGAGCCAGTTTCTGAAGAATCCGATCTGGAAGAAGACACTGTTTTAGTTGAAGATCTTGACCCTGTTGATCATCCTGAGCTGCAGTCTTTACTGGCAGAAGGTGGACACAACAGACAGACTTCACCAAAGGACAGAGAGAGTGTCCTACTCTTGAAGGTCTTCAACAACAGGCTGCTTACCAACTTGATGGGCAAGAAGTTGGAAAGCACAGGTTAAGCTGGGAAGATGGCCTCTTCTACAGTGATCCAACTGAGTCTATCCCTGGGGACTGCAGAAGAATTGTGGTAGCCCTTGCCAACAAACTCCAGTTCCTACAGTTAGCCCACGAGATGCCTTTGGCTGGTCACTTGAGCTTCAAGAAGACCAAGGAAAGGCTCTCTCTCTACTTCTACTGGCCTAAGATGGGTGCAGAAGTTGACAAATTATGTAGGAGCTGTCACACTTGCCAAACCTCTGGCAAGAGTGGAGCCAAGAATGTGGCACCCCTGGTGCCTCTCCCAGTGGTGGGATTTCCTTTTGAGAGGGTGGGCATTGACATTGTCGGCCCCCTTGACCCTCCCAAAACCTCAGGGAACAAGTTTATCCTGGTTGTAGTAGACCATGCTACAAGATACCCAGAAGCTATACCTATGAGAACTGTTATGGCTCAGGCTGTGGCTAAGGCTCTACTTGGTATTTTTACCAGAGTAGGGTTTCCTAAGGAAGTGATATCCAACAGGGGATCCAATTTTATGTCCCACTACATGCAAGCCATGTGGAAAAACGATGGTGTCACTTACACGTTCTCTACAGCCTACCATCCACAGACAAATGGACTAGTAGAAAGGTTTAATCATACTATGAAGAGCATGATAGGTGCTTTAGAAGAACCCCTTAAGAGAAAGTGGAACCTTCTACTGCCATGCTTTCTCTTTGCATATAGGGAAGTCCCTCAGGAGGGAGTTGGTTACAGTTCCTTTGAACTTTTCTATGACCATCCAGTCAGAGGTCCATTGGCCCTGATCAAGGAGGGGTTGGAGAGTGCTCCTTCCCCCAAGCCAGTCAGGGTGACTGACTATGTGATAGGTCTCCGGAGGAGAATGTCACACATGATGGCAGAAGCAAGTGATAACTTGAAAGCAGGTCAGGCTGTGGTCAAACATTGGCATGACCAGAAGGCAAGCATGGTTGAGTTTACTCAAGACCAGCTTGTATTAGTTATGGTGCCAACAAGGCAGAGGGCCTTGCAGGACAAATGGATAGGACCCTTCAAGGTTGTGGGCAAACTTGGAGAGGTGAACTATTTGGTGGACTTAGGCAGACCTAAGGAGGCTACCAGAGTCTTCCACACCAACCGTTTAAAGGCCTGTGTCTCGAGACCTGAAGTAGGAGCTTTGCTTCTAGCTTCAGCTCAAGAGGAAAAGGAGAGCGAACCTCTACCTGACCTCCTCAGAGGACAACCTTTAGATGAAAAAATAGAAGGAGTTAATCTCTCATCTTAGCTAACTTCTGAACAACAGGAGGAGTGCAAAGTTCTGTTGAATCAGGTTGCCTCCCCGTTTTCAATATCACCAGGCTTGACCCCTTGGGGCCAGAATAATATTATCACTGGTGACTGTCTCCCTGTGAAAAGCAGAGGGTACAGAATGTCAGACCATGTGAGATCTCACATCAAAGGAGAGGTCAACAAGATGCTTGATCTCAGGGTTATAGAGCCCTCTACAAGTCCATGGTGTAGTCCAGTTGTTATAGTCCCAAAGGCAGGATCCAAGGAGTTGAGATTCTGTGTGGACTATAGAGCTCTAAATGCAGTCACTAAGACTGATGCCCATCCTTTGCCAAGGACAGATGAACTGGTGGATAGACCTGGTTCAGCCAAGTACCTCAGTACATTTGATCTAACCTCAGGCTATTGCCAAATAGCACTGACAGACCATGCCAAGGAGAAAACTGCATTCTCCACCCCAGCAGGCCTCTACCAGTTTAAGGTTATGCCTTTTGGACTAAAGAATGCACCTGCTACATTTCAAAGGATAGTTAATCAAGTTCTGAATGGGATGGAGGACTTCTGCATGGCATACTTGGATGACATTGCAGTGTTCAGCCCTACATGCAAAGAACATATTGATCACCTGGGATATGTTTTGCAAGCTCTTGAGCAGGCCCATATGACCATAAAGGCAAGCAAATGTCAAATTGGTCAGAGTAAAGTTGTCTACCTTGGTCATGAGGTAGGAGAAGGTGAAATAAGGCCATTGCCCAGCAAAGTACAAGCTGTGCAAAACTGGGCCACCCCTACTACTCAAACCCAAGTGAGAGCTTTCCTAGGACTCACTGGGTACAACAGGAATTTCATAGAGAACTATGGGACAATAGCTTCTCCCTTGAATGTGATCTCCTCTCCAAAATTCCCTAAAAAGGTTAGATGGAATGAGGAGTGCACGCAAGCCTTTGACAATCTAAAGGAAACCCTTTGTCAAGCTCCAGTCCTAAGAGCTCCTGATTATCACCAACCCTTCATTGTGCAGATATATGCATCCAATACAGGTATAGGTGCAGTCCTTAGTCAACTGGATGAGAAAGGTAGGGAGCACCCCATTTGCTTCATCAGTAGGAAACTGAAGGAACCAGAAACAAGGTGGGCAACCATAGAGCGTGAATGTTTTGCCATTGTGTGGTCTTTGAAGAAGTTTAGACCATACTTGTATGGATCTACTTTTGTGATTCAAACCGACCACCAATCCTTGAGATGGTTAATGCAAATGAAAGGGGAAAACCCAAAACTTCTAAGATGGTGAATCTGCCTGCCAGGATTTGATTTTACCATTGAGCACAGAGCAGGATGTCACCGTCAAAATGATGATGGTCTCTCTAGGATGTTTTTAACTGACTAGAGGTAGAGATTCATCCAGGAGTGGATTAAATCCTTCTGTCCCTTAGTCTGGTGGGGCGAGTGTTAGGGAGAATTATCATAAATGTCTTATTTCCCTTACCTACTGAGTCCCTCGGTAGCTTTGCTGGATTATTAGGGTTTATTTTTTCACCTGGTAAGAGTGAGAGCCTTTTTCCCACTCTTACATGTGTTTTGCTGTGTGTGTTTTTACCAATTGTGTGATCCGGGCTCTGGAGCCTCATCTACTCCATGGGCATCATTTTTCGTGTGTGTTACACAGCACCTTCAGTGCAGCGATACAGGGTTGTCTTTTAGACTTCCCACTGACTCCATTTTTCTGGGACTGGCTACTGTCTCCCAGAAACATTTAAAGTTGCCATTAACTTTATGTAGTCTCTTTAAATCACAGACCCAGTACACCCCATCTTACATGTCGTATTGGAAAATAAACCCGCTTGACCAAATATATTTTATTTCAGCTCCGGCTGGGTTTATATGCCATTTCTTTTTGTAAAAGTCTTTCTCGTGTTTTACTCTGCGCACCAAATCAGGTTTGGTTCCTTTGTTCACCGTCTTTTCGTGGGCTTCTGCACAGAAGCCCTCCTTAATGCGCCTGAAAGTCTGGGTAGGCAGGATGTGAGGGAGGGTTCTTAGGACCCCTGCCATGGGTTCATTTGGTAACCCAAGTCGCACTGCTGTTTGATCGGCTGGGTGACTGTCCTTGCCAGGACAGCCACCCTGCTGCGTGATTGACAGCCAGGCTGTGTGAATGGGGGAAAACTGCATAAAAAGCAGGTCTCTGGGACTGGAAAGACAGAGTCGCCACTAGAACGAAAGAACTGACGAGGAGCTGATGGAAGAGGACCCCTACCATGACTGAACCGCCTGGTGAAGCCCTGCTGCAGATGCGAATCCTCGAACTCCAGCGACAGAGAAGATCCTCCAGGAATCTTCTTCCCTTGAGGTAGTGGGACCAACCAGTTTGCCCAAACTTCAAGCCAGGACCCCTCCTCTGGTTGAATTCGCTGTACATAGCTACAGTGGGCCGGATAGCCAGGAAGGTCGGACCCTGCTTGGGTTTTAAGGAGCGCACCTTTTATTCGTTGCTTTGCTCTGCTGCTGGTTTCTTCCCTGGGTGGTGCAATACCCTCCAGTCTTCCTACTTCGTGTCAGTCCGACAGTTGCTTCAGGAACCATGAGCCTGCAGGAACTACCAAGAACGTCCGCCTCAGCTACAGCTCCCTCTCCGTTTTAAGGTACTGTGCAAATCCGGTTGTTCGTTTCGATCAGCCGCGGTGAAAGTGTGTTAAATCTTTCTCCAATCCGAGGGCTTGTCCTTCTCTTCTCTTTGAACTAACTTTTCTGCCGACCAACCTCACCCGGAACCCGTGGCACGAACTTTACCGCAAAATACCCTGAACCGTGTGATCTTGAGCAAAAGACTTTGGACCTATTGACTTTGGCCCTAAGACTTTTTTCCCTGATTCTATTGCTGTAGTTCCTCTTGATCAATTGCCCTGAGTACATACCTGTTGGTGTGGTTCAATTTCTGTCTAACGTTGTCTTCCCCCCCTTTTAAAATTCTGCACTGCCATTTTGCTCCCACTTCATTTTGTGAGCTTAACTTGTCTGGAACTTATTGGGATTGGTGTGGTGTATTAAAAGTGTGATTTCTAAACTGCTTTACTTTAGTGAGATGTTATAAAAACTGATGTGTCAATAAATGTATATTCTTTTACTCAGAAACCTTGAGTCAGTGTTTGTTTGAATCATAGTAATTGCTGTCCTTTGTGTAACTATTTGATGCTGCTCACTTCCTCTTGAAATAAGTCTGGCTGCTTAGCCATCGCTACCAGTTTACTGTGTAGTACAGGCTTGTACCAAAGGTGAATTTGTACTGTCACTTGTAGTCTTAATTGAGTGTGCTATTCCCAAAGGGTATATAATTCTGCCTAACACCCATTGCTTTAGGGGCCGCCTGGCATATAAAAATGTTTTCTTTATACATAGAGCATACATTATTGTTTCTTGTAATATCAGATTGAGATGTTTTTCGAATTTTCATATATTTTTTATACATTTTATGACCTACATTTTGTGATTTTTTTATCAACAGTGTTTACTACATTAATAAAATATGACTACATAATTAATATTACTGACCGAGCTCATCCTCTTTTCCAACCATCCGAGTCGAGTGCATTCCCATTCTAAATTGAGAAAAAATGTTTTCCCGTCTGACCATTCTCCTTGGTTTCTTGACTCCATGTGTTCCTGACGTCCATGATGAAGAGGACACCCATATTTTGGTATAATCCAGTAAGACATCACCATATGTTGCCAAGCACCCCCACACTGGCTGGGGTTTGTTACCAAAAACAAGCTCCTCAGCAATGAACATCCAACCTCGCAAACCTCATCCAAGTTCCCCTCATCTGAACCCCTCTAACCCCCACACTTTGCTTGTGCACCCTGTTGCCTGTTAATGCTCATTTGGCTGTTTTACACACAGCTGACTTTGCCAATCTGATCACCACTCAAAAACCGGACATCATCTGCATTGGCGAAACCTCCCACACCTCCTTCCATGCCTTTGAGATCCTCTTTTTACCCGAATACAGCATTCAACATGGTGTCCAGTCAGGGAACTTTAGGGGAGACATGTCGGTCATCCATAAGATCGAATGGTCCTGGATGGCGTGCAGCCAAACAGGATTAGAATCTATGAAGCTCCCTACATGTCAATTCCCCCTATCACATAAGGAGTCTGCCACTTTCCACCTCATTTACTGACTCCTCATAGTTGTGGTAGTTACATGAACATGGTTACATGGTTTTTTTGGTGCTGGGAACTGTGGTCTCACTTGGCGCTGGTGTACTTGGTGATGGCTTTGGTGCCCTCGGACGCAGTGTGCTTGGCCAGCTCGCCTGGCAGCAGGAGTCGCACTCCGGTCTGGATCTCCCTGGAGGTGAGGGTCATGCGCTTGTTGTATTGAGCCAGGCGGGAGGCTTCCGCAGCGATGCGCTCGAAGATGTCATTGACAAACGAGTTCATGATGCCCATGGCCTTGGAAGAGATGCCGGTGTAAGTTACCTCAAATAATCTCCAGAAATAACCGCAACATCACCATAGAGAACCTCAAACCTCTCCTCGTGCCTATCAGTAAAGCTAATCTACCTACGCAAAATAACAACCCAGCAGACATAGTAGACCTGTACAACAATACCTTAGAACTAGCCCTCAACCAGATAGCTCCTCTCAAACAACGAAAAGCCAAACCTATTGCCCATTCCAACAAATGGTTCTCAGCAGAATTAAAAGCTCTCCGCAATATTAAAAGAACTGCAGAAACTAGCTGGAGAAAAGCCCCCTCTCTCTCCACTAAAGACAAATTCGCTTCAGCTGCCTCCACCGACAAATCTGCCATCTTAAATGCCAAAAAAGAGATCTATAACTTGAGAATACAAAATGCCAAATCTGGCACCAAAGAACATTTCTCTATATTAAGGGAACTTGAATCACCATTGCCTCTTACAGAGGACTGTACTAAAGACAAGGCCTGGTGTAACAATATCCAGCTCGCCCTCGCTAACAAAATTGCCCTCCTACAATCTAAGATAGAAGCTAAAAAAGCTAGCCTTGCCTCCAAGCAGAACCCCAGCCGCAAAATAAACCACACCACCCCTAACTGCCACTCCTTCCACTTCTCACCAGTCACAGAAGAAGAAGTAATCAAGATAATCGCCAGTCTCAAACCATCCAATTGCAAAGGTGACATTTGTCCCGCATCTGTCATCAAAGACGGTGCTATTGAGCTAGCCCCTCTCACCACCTCTCTGATCAACTCCTCTTTCAAAAACTCAGTGGTTCCCAACAACCTTAAAGAAGCGTGGGTCCTACCACTGCTAAAAAAAAACAACCTAGATCCCAACATCCCCACAAACTATAGGCCTATCACTACAGTCCCATTTCTTCTCAAAATCTTGGACAGGGTAGCCTATCTCCAAATACAACAACATTTGGAAGACAACAACCTCGTAGGCCTGAGACAATCCGGCTTTAGACCAAGGCACGGGACTGAAACTGCCCTCTTGGATCTAAAAATCCAAATGGATGACGCCAAAGACAAGGGCAAACTGGCCATCTTGCTCTTGTTAGATCTCTCTGCTGCCTTTGATCTGGTTGACCACCAGATCCTCACCAAACACCTCTCCTCGGCTGCTGCATTCTCTCAGAATGCCACTAAGTGGATCCAGTCATTTCTGTCTGACAGGTCGACTAGAGTCTTCACCCCCACTGCGGCTGCGGACCCCATCCCTATCACATGTGGAGTGCCCCAAGGCTCTTGCATTTCTCCCACACTTTACAACATCTTCACGAAGCTCCTATTTGACCGTCTTGACGATCTGGGTGTCAGCTACACTAATTATGCAGACGACACCCAGGTCCTCATTACGCTCACTGGCAGCTATGAAGAAGATGCTGCAAAGCTTAACGATATCTACTTAGAAATCCAAGCCTGGATGGCTACACACAGTCTTTGCCTAAACGACGATAAGACAGAACTGCTTATCGTAGGCTCCCAGGCAAGCCTCAACAAACTGGACCAAAGATACCAATCCTTTACCATCGATGGCAACATCATAAAAGTATCCAAAGAGGTCAAAACACTAGGTGTATACCTCGACTCTACCTTGTCATTAAAGAAACAAATAAACTCTACCATCTCAGCTACCTCATTCACCAATAAACTGATCAATGCCTGTAGGCCTTTTCTCTCCACCTCCAGTTGCCTCACTCTATCTAGAGTGCTAATATTGTCTAAATTAGACTATTGCAACACACTCTACCTAGGCACTACCACTAAAAACTTGAACAGGCTCCAGATCCTGCAAAATAATGCACTAAGATGTGCCCTCAAACTCCCGCGCAAGGCACACATATCCACGGTTAGCAAAGAAGTCCTCTGGCTCCCGATCCGTGACAGAATTAAGCTAAGAACCCTGGTCATCACCCACAAGTGTCTGTCTCGTACTGCCCCAGGTTATCTTTCAGACAAATTCTCTAGACACTGCCCCACTAGACCTACCAGAACTCCTTACCTGCACCAACTAAAGATCCCGAACTATAACCTAAAAACAGCAGAGAGCTCCAGTTTCCCAGTGCTCACAGCACAATGTTGGAACACCTCCCTCCCACAATTAGAGCGAAAACCGCGTTCTGGCCATTCAGGGCCATGGTAAAATCATGGCTACTAGCCTGAACATCTAGACTCTCCCCGACATGACCGGCTAGCCGCCGCTCTCCAGCTGCAGCAATATTTACTCTTCTACAGCCTATGCAGGACCAATCTGTAACCGGTCCTCATTCGCCACTGTAACTGTGCTATTCTCTGTACACTATACTCTCGGTATATTCTATGCTTGTATGTAACTCTCAGAGCCTTGACTAATGTATGCTCTGTCTGCTGTATTAAGATGTTCGATATGTAACTCTGTTGTAACGATATGTAACTCTGCTGTGCACATGATTATGCGCCCAGCTACCTGAGGGTTCGGACGCGCTTTATAAATAAACAAACAAACTAAACTAAACTAAAAACAGTGAACTACTCTTGTCTGCTTTGGTCACCCACTCTAACAATAGGTTCCTCAGGGACATCAACCTACCTGGAACCAAACAGCCAAACACCTTAATGTTCGCCTGTTCAAAATGTATGTGCATATTTGTTAAATGCATATTCCGACAAGCAAAACTGTCTTGCATACAATATGCTTTTTCTATTGAATGCTTTCTTTCAATCATCAGCTCCTCATTGGTATCAATATGTTCACATAGGTGTATTTTTTTATGTTATTTTATTTTAAATTTTTAAAGCGCTCACACAGAACGCTGGCATTAAGGCACAGTTACAGGAATTGCTTTTTTTAAAAGTTGTGTGATTGTTTTTGTCATAGTTGCGTATTTATAACATGCTTAAGCACCCAGAGGTTTCTAAGCGCGGACCCGGGATCGAACCTGTGTTGTTTTGTGTCGTCTTGCTTTCATGATGTGCACGTTGCAGCTGAGCTAGCCTTCCGGGAAATATATTATTGTATTCTGTTAGTCTGTTTGTTTATGCATTAACTGTTTAACATTTCTTTGTCAGTCTGTTTGTTTATGAATCGATCCTTCTACATTTTAAAGTTCACTGCTCCTTCTTTGAATATATTACAATGCCTGTTTTCTGGAGGCCAAGTTTTTGGTGAGATATTCTGTTCCTCCCCTTTTTTTCTTTGTTTATCTCATGATGAAAAATCTGATTTTGCGTTATATATTAATTCTTGTTTAATGACTTGTACTTTGTATGAAAATAGTCGCATAGGTACCATCTTTTTACAAACTGTGTGATTCAATCACAATATTTACTTAGTAAATGCCTTAAGCTTACTAATTACTTAAAAGTTGTTTTCCTTCACTGGAACACCCTGCTGTTATACTCTTTATATATAGAGCATACATTTTTGTTTCTTGCAATGTCAGATTGAGATGTTTTTCGAATTTTCATATATTTTTATACATTTTATGACCTACATTTTGTGATTTTTTATCAACAGTATTTACTATATTAATAAAATATGACTACATAATTAATATTACTGACCAAGCTTATCCTCTTTTCCACCCATCCAAGTCAAGTGTATTATCATTCTAAATTGAGAAATAAATGTTTCCCGTGTGACCATTCTCCTTGGTTTCTTGATTCTATATGTTCCTGAGGTCCACAATGAAGGGGACACCCATCTTTTGGTATAATCCAGTAAGACATCACCATTTGTTGCCCAGAATCCCCACACTCGCTAGGGTTTGTTACCACAAACAAGCTCATCAGCAATGAACATCCAACCTCGCAAACCTCATGCAAGTTCCCCTCATCTGCACCCCTCTAACCCGCACACTTTGCTTGTGAACCCTGATGCCTGTTAATGCTAATTTGGCTGTTTTACACACAGCTGACTTTGCCAATCTGATCACCACTCAAAAACCAGACATCATCTGCATTGGGGAAATCTCTCAAACCTCATTCCATGCCTTTAAGATCCTCGTTTTACCCGGATACAGCATTCAACATGGTGTCCGGTCAGGGAACATTAGGGGAGGCATGTAAGTCATCCATAAGATCGAATGGTCCTGGATGGTGTGCAGCCAAACAGGATTAGAATCTATGAAGCTCCCTACATGTCAATTCCCCCTATCACATAAGGAGTCTGCCACTTTCCACCTCATTTACTGACTCCTCATAGTTGTGGTAGTTACATGAACAAAAACAGTGAACTACTCTTGTCTGCTTTGGTCACCCACTCTAACAATAGGTTCCTCAGGGACATCAACCTACCTGGAACCAAACAGCCAAACACCTTAATGTTCGCCTGTTCAAACAGCAATTGGTAATAAGAGAGCAATGGTTTGACCAGCATAGTGGCTAAATCTACCCTTTTGAGATATTATTTTTTGAACACATTATGGTTCTCGTTAAGTTGTACTATTTGACCTAAAGTGTCAATAACATATTTGGTATTTTATAGTGAAATGGACACACAGAAATGCATTTCTCAGAATTTCTGTATCTAAATGCAAGTGATAGTGGTCCTGAATGACTGCACCATTCATGTCCGGTTTCTCTTGGCAGGCTCTAATCTCACTATGGACCCTAAAGAACCATCTCAATAAGTGTAGATGATCGTGTTTACCCTTATTGAGAACATACTATGGCGTCAAATGTGACTAATAGAAAATGCCAGCGATGGAAAGTTGGTTCACTCTTACTTTCTTGCCGTATCAGCTCTATCTCTATTGGTAATTATCTGATTGTTTTCCTAAAGGTAGGCAGCTAATAACGTGTACATGAAAATTGTTTTACAATCTTGTGCAAATTAGGCCCCACATATATACTAAATAAGTCTGCTATATATGTGTAAATAGAGATGTAAAAATAGGGTTATTTTTTAGCACACCCCATAACATGTTGAATATATTCCTTATATTCACAGAATTGTTACCAGTTCACCATATGCTGGAAGAACGGTTGCATCATGAATGTATCCTATCAATTTGATAAAACTGCCCCTGAAGAATGTTCTTAATGATTAGGAACAGAAACATGTTGGGCCTAAATGACTGCAGAAAACACGACTTCTGTAGCTTGAAAAGGGAAATTCAATAATATAAGGAATAAAAGCAATTGGTATACAATATGTTACCCACATTTAGCATATAGGACATTATAATTTGCTATTAGCACCACATGCAAGAGTGACCCCAAGACTGTTATTGATAGTAGCATTGGCTGTGTTTATGGAAATGTTTTATGCGTCATTACATTTTTTGTCACTGGGTGGGGTGATGGATTGGACCCATTTTGGATTTGATCAGGTTTGATTTACCAGTGAATGTGATTTACATTTTGACAAAAAAAGTTTGATTGTAAAACCGAGAAATCACATTTTAGATGATTGTGATGTTTATGGTTATATTCTATCAATAAAGATATGTGTATTTTTGTATTTAGGTGTATATAGAGTGTTTACTGAATATCAGGGATTGCCTGAATTAATATCCAGTTGTTTCCTGGTGAGGGGTGTTTTGTGATGTTATGATAAAAATACCCAGTATTTTCCACCTCCCATTTCCGGGTCCCTCTCTCATGTAACAAAAAATTAGGTGTAAGACAATCAGGGAAGGGAGGAGTCTGGGTGAAAGTAGACAGTGCTCCTTTTGGGTTAAGGAGGTGAAGCCCTAGTGCAGATTTGAAGGATTAGATAGGAGCAACATACTAAAAATAGAGATAAAAAAGTTCCAACGGTATAGGGCAAGAAGGTAGTCTGTAGAGGAGGAGCCAAGTACCTCTACCGGAAGTCCCGCCCCCGTTCTGCCTATATGTTGGCAGCTGGAAATTGCAACATGCGCAAAGCCAGTAATTGTACCTATACCACGAAGAGTCCTTGAAACAAGGTATTCATTGAGAAAACCCTATATGTATCCATGAAGAAATGGCGGTCTTCTGAAGAAAGTTCCAGAAGAAGTGTGAAGATGAATGAAAGAGAAGAATGGTGACGTCACATGAAGCAGAAATGATGCACCCAGAAGAGATGCCAATGACAAAAGAATATAGACCTTATAGAAGATGATGGTGCAATAAAGAATTGAGCAACGTTTCATGTGCGGAATGAAGATTGCAGGTGTGAAGAAGCACAGATGAAAATGCAAAGCCATTTCATAAATGTACAGATGCAGTAAAACAAGTAGACAAAGTAATCATAAGGCTGGCTATACATAGGGAATAAACTGCAGGCAGTGCCGACAATATATATATAAGTGTGCATAGAATCTGGATGTTCCACGACGCATTTTTAGCAAACTTGGACCCTGTAAATGAAAGGGCTGAAAATGTGGCGCAGCAGAATAGAACAGCTGATGGTGAAGGAAGAATCAAAAAGGCTTGCCTGACCCAGTGTCAAGAGTCGGAGCTGCCAAGAGCCTGGTTATCTACTCAAGAAGATACAATGAACGTGAGAAGCGAGACAAACTCCTGTTTGAGTTGTAATGGACAAACACTAGAAGTGCCAGGTTTTCTTCCTTTAATAGTATGAAATGCAACTAAGGAGCTGAAAACGTGGTCTCCAGTCACACGGTCAGATGAAAATAGACTTTGGGGCAAGCTTATAATAAATACAATTTATTACATAAAAGGCAACGTGTTCCAACAGGTTTGGTATGAACCAGTCCTCCGCAATAGCTGCTGCTAGGCTTTCCCTAGTTACATACGTAGGGTAGTGCAGCTGTTCAAGCGGTACCCTTAAAAAGGCTACAGGCATCACCGGCTTTCTGAAGCACTACCAGGAGTATGTAACTAGGGAAAGCGTAGCAGCAGCTACTGCAGAGGACTGGTTTGTACCAAACCTGTTAGAACACGTTGCCTTTTATGTCATAAATTGCATTGTATGTCAAAAGATTACAGCTGGGTACACACTGCGAACAATCAGAGGAGTGATTCCTCGACTGAAGGGTGCTTTTCAGCATTTACATATCGACTATGTCGATATGCTGCAAGTATGTAGTGGCTATAGATATAGGATAGTGGTGGTGTGCCCCTTTTTGAGATGGATTGAAGCTGGTCCATGTACGCACCCTGATGCCACTTGCACTGCAAAGTTTTTAGTCTGAGAATTCTTTCCTAGATGTGGAGTATGTGAGGTTCTGAGATCCGACAATGGGCTCCATTTAATAATGAAGTATTCAAACAGATTTGCCTATTGCTTAGTAGACAACACAAGTTTTCTTTTACTTATCACCTGCAAGCAAAC
This sequence comes from Ambystoma mexicanum, assembly GCF_040938575.1. Lineage (NCBI taxonomy): Eukaryota > Metazoa > Chordata > Amphibia > Caudata > Ambystomatidae > Ambystoma > Ambystoma mexicanum. The sequence goes on from NC_090921.1 coordinate 1,391,752,191, forward strand.
GGGATATGTGAGAGACTGAACACTCTTCTCAAAGAAATTGACACCGAAGAAGGGATGGCTGTATTGCCTGCCCCTTGCATTATATGCATTAAGGAATCAGCCTGGGACGGACCACCACCTCACACCCCATGAGTTAGTAACAGGAAGGTGAATGAGAATGCCCCTGTCACCTACTTCAAGGAGTAGAAGTGATGCCTAGATGACTGCAGAATTGTTAGGAAATTATCTATGTGTGTATTTAACATGTATGACCGCTGGTATCTCCGTCATTTCAGATCAACATGGGCGTAATGGATGTTGGTCTAAGGAAACAGATGAAGACCATTCAGCAACCCGATTTTTAAAACTTTTATCTGTACCCAAGTTGTTTGTTGCAGAGCCCGTTTTAGTACACAACTTCACAAGCAAGTGGCATGAGCCCCGTTTTAGTGGACCATTTATCATAGAAAATATCACCCCCTCAGCTGTAAATGTTTAAGAAAGGCGTGCCTTGATTCATTTGGGCAACGTGAAGCTATATGCTGGTGAGACTGATACACCCCCACCTGTTCATTCGGAAGCAAGACAAGAAGAACCAGTTCAGCACATGCAGACTTGATTGATGACAAGGAAGACGGACACTAAGGTTGCTGATTAAATAAATGCAAGTGTGCATTTGGACTGTGGCTTACACTGCACACTCTTTAGAGATATTTTAGCAGGAGTGCAATAATCAACGTTCTTAAGCCACATGAATCTCTTTAATTGGACTTTAGAAAGTGTTGATGTGCTAAAAATGCCAGATCTTGATTTTATATTAGGTGACTGGAAGAGGGAGCAGTTCCTCAATTTGTTCCTCACTGAGTTTCTCTTTGGCTAAACTCATGGTTTTATCTGATGTCAATATCCTTAGGCTCCTTCTCGCTGTCTTCATTTTTATACTCCGAGGGTAACCCTGCTCTTGTTGGGCGTAGCACTGACCTACGTACTTTTGTGCGGGATCCTAAGAATGGCCCTACGATTAGAAGGTTGATTGAACCAATAATTGAGCAAATTTGTCAGCTACCTGAACATCTAACGAGGCTGCCTGATTAAAACTTTTTTTTGCTTCCTTAAAAGTAGTACACAGGCACAATGTGGATTATTGAGAATAATGCAGTTCCAGAAAGTGAGCAGACTCAATGACGTGCGGAGAGACACCAGTGGTGGGGTCTCAGGTATTGGTGCATAATATATGTGTGTTCAGCATCTATTATTGTTTTTCAGTTTTTGCGAATTCACTCTGCTTACCTTGCTGGTCCCAAGAAAGTAGGAGTCCCCTTGATTCTTCCTACATAGTGACCTATGCAGAAGTAGCTGTTGCAAAGAGACCAAGGCATATGCGATTATCCCTACATCGGTGACACATATAAGCACACCCATTTCTCTGACAAGTGATCCTATGATCCCCCCTGTAGGAAGGACGATGACTGATATACTCCATGAGCATTATGCACATATTCTCCTTGCAAGAAAGAGACTCATTCTGACTAGTATTATGATTTGGGCATTCTTACCTGACTCTACATGCATCTATAAGCTGCTCCATCCCTGCACCCATTCCCTTTTATTACCTGTACAAATATTTCATGTGCATTTAACCCCTCTCTCCTTGACCCTTTCCTCACCTCTTCTGCATTTTTCATTCTTACAGACCAAGGTCTGTATAGCCCTGAAGGTGTCTAATATAAACTCTCTGTACAAGCCTCAAACTGTTTAGATTAATACGGTGGTGACTTGTTCTATATAAAAAAAAACTCTTAACATAAGATAGCGTGCAAACACCTTTGATATTCACTCTTTTCTGTTTTTTTTTATTTATGCTCCCATTCACTTTTTGTGTTTTGAGACAGTGTAAGAGCCTTGAAAGTGATGTACAAGTAGCCAGCATAACAGCATGCTCCTCCATCCGCTCTTTCTGTGTATACCTTCCCGCACTCTCTCTTCTTCCCTTTGCCCCAGTATGTTGAACTGATCAGCCTTACAGCCTCACAACAGTTTGACAACTAGACATCCTCACCTTTGAAGTGTAATTTGACCCCCAAAGTGTTCTTCTTAATGACAGGATGAAGCACCTTGAAATGAAAAGATTAGCGTCTGTGCTTAGTTGGATGCAAATGTTGCATATGGGGTGTGGGTGAATGTTTTTGGTGTTTAGGGAAGGAATCGGAGGGGTGGAATTCAAACCACTGTCTGCATTCTTCCCCAACCAAATACACAAAAGTCTTCTTGATGCCCATTGCTCTTTCTGGAAACCCCTTAAAGGAAAAAGGGTATTTGAACATTTTTTGATTGAACTAAAATACATTTCTCCTGCTGCTAGGAGTGTGTTTTGTTGCAAATTAATGTATACTTTCACTGCTTTTGATGCAATCCTGCCTGTGAATTTGAATGCTATCCTGTCTTGGTTGTTGAAGGGTTTGTGGCATATTTACAAGACTATCTTCTGCTCATTTCATTTCTCTGGCTGCCGCAAAAGTGCAGACTCTGGATGTCTGTTTTTGGAGCAAATCCATCTTTACACTGACTGCTTTTGGTGCAATCAATCCTGTGAATGTGAAGTGTTTCCAAGTGCAGCAACTGCCCAGATCCTATTTCTCTTGCCTGTGAGTACACTTTGTAGCAAATTAATTTGTTCTTCAATCCCATTTTGTCCACTTTCGGCCTGAAGCCTACGTGTATCTTGGTCTTTTACACTGTATTTGAAAACATCACCACACATAGTGCATTTACTTCCTGTGATTCAGTGGCATATGCCAAAAAAACTCTCAGGGATCAATCAGCCTTTCTTCTTGCGGGGCCTACGTAAGTTTAGAACACATAGTTTTTGGACTACCTCCACCCACCAAACCTCTTCTTCCCTCTTACTCACTCAACCTCCTACTATTTTGTTGGTCCAGTGCAGTGCTGTACGAAGGAAAAGTTGTCCAGTAAACAGAGCTGCGTCCCCAAGTCATCGGGGTAGATCCTACTAAATCTTGTCCAGGCACATATAGAACACGGAAGTGCATGGGCGACGGTAAGGGGAAAGTGCATGGGAGGGGGGAGAAGTGGAAAGTGCTGAGCAAAAGGAATACAAATTAATAATACATAAATAAATAATAAAAAGCAACAAACAGTGGTAGTGCAGCCCTCGAGTGGCGAGGGCTAGGTTTAAGGTAACAGACAGGGTGTGTCTGATAAGTGCAGAAAAAAGGCGGGTATATGCACATTATCCCAGAGGTGCATGGTAACTAAATCAGAGGGACACCAGGAATCCCCATAGATTATCTGGCAGGGTCTAATAACTCGGGTTGCAGCCTCACATCAGTATTTTAAGATGGGAAACTATGTACAGGAAGCCATAAAATCTTAGATGGGTCTTCGTGCTCTACCACTGATCCCTACATTAGAACTTGCCATGCGCGGTCCTCCGGTGAACTGGTTGCACTGGTACTTACAATGCTGGTTTGCAGCCTCAAAGACTCCCTCCTTGCTCCTCGCCCTAAGTGCTGTGAGGTGGCCTTTCTGTGGTATAAAGTGCAATACAAACATCAAGTGTATGATAACCTCATGCGGTAGCAATCAAGTAAAACAAGGAGCCCTCTCTCCAGGAAACAGGAGCTGTGCAGTGACTGCACGTTCAGACAATATATCATAAAAACCTTACCAGAGTATTAAACTAGTCCCTTTCATTGCACCTGCCCTACAATATGTTTAAGGCTTCCAGTTTTCCGCTTGTACTGGTTTTTACACATAATTACAGATGGAAAACTATCGGCTTTCTGTCCGTATTTATGTAAAAATGGATAAAAACAGAAAAATACTTCTATCTGCTTGGTTCCCTATGCTGCCAATCATTCATCATAGGCCAATTGCTTCTGGCCGTGTAGCACTCAACAACCCTAACACTTCATCTCTGGCTCACCCTTGAGCTCGGACTCCCCAGCACCTACCCCTCTACCCTCTTCCTTGCTGCACTTGCACATCCTGAATACTCACACGGCATAGTAGGTTCGTCCTTTCTTCCTTTTCGCCGACTGTTCTTATTAAATACTGTGTTTTGTATTGTATTTCACTCCCTTGTCCCCCCTCCTACCCTGTTGGTGCTTTGAAACTGTATTTTACTTGCCGTATAAATGCTTAACAAGCAAACAATCAATAAATACAATTACAGACTGGCAGCATGACTAGTGAAAAAGTTGTATACAAAATAACATTAAAGTTCTTCACATTGTTGGCAGCTTATATCTTGAGTCAGCAGCAATTGCAGGAGAAGCCGTTTATGGTTATGGCTGCGTGTGCGTTTCGATAAATGCATTTTTAATTCAAATAAATGCAGAAAAATACTGGTTCAAATTATCTTTTGATATCACAAATAATAAATGTGGAGGAATACAGAAAAAAGGACAGCAAATAAATAAGGATACATACAGACGGAAATGGCAGAAAAATAAATACCATAAATAGAGAGACTTTACGCTCCAATGCAAATAGGGCATTCTAATGTATGGTTCACACATCTGATTTCTCTTCCCGTACGTGTCTACCTCATCGACCTTGCACACTTAGATACTTGGGGGGGGGGGGCAATCCCAGATTGATCTCTAAGTGGTCTCTTAGTTTACGATAACACCTAACGAATAAGGAAGCCTCCACACTTCAAGGGTACGCTGGAGCAAATCCCATTCCCATCACACAACAACTCACCGGCGGCCCTCATTATGAGTACAGCAGTGCTTTAAAAACCGTGGTAATGTGGCAGTAATTCAATTTCTGCTGCATTACCGCACCGCCGAACTACAAGTTTGGCAGTAGGGAGGTGGGTTTATCTCAAACTAAAAGTTGGAGGTAAAACGTCCTGCCTAGAAGCAAAAATCTGCAGAATTACTGCAGCTGGAATACCGCTCGCAGTGATTCCTCCAAAATCTCCATGGTGTTCTATGAATGGGGACTTACATCGCCCTTCCACCACTTGTAATCCCGCAGTAAATCTGCAGGACCAAGTGGCGGTAACGGTAATTCCATTTGGCAGAATTTCAGTACATTTGCTGCTGGAATACCGCCAAACTCGTAATGAGGCCCTGGCTCATTTCAGTTCTTTCCTGTAAGGACTAGAAACTGCCCACATCGGTTTGTGCTCACGGTTGCGCTTCTGATCAGGGCTACGCTTTGATCATGCGGTTCTACTGCTGAAGTGTCAAACAGAAGTCCTGTGGGCTGGATCAGGACCTGGAGCTATTTCCCCTGGCCCTCCAGACACCCAGCACATATGCACTCACACCAGAGTTCAAAGACAAGGCATCAGAGGTTTCAGTTTAATTCCTAATAGAGAAAGGCTTTGATACCGGTAGCTCATTCTCTGCAGCGCGTACGCTCAGCAAGGGCTCTGTGTTCTTTTATCGTCATACAGTATTATGAATGCTTTTTAGATGTGTATACAATTACCAAAAGGTCATCACATTTTTTTATTTTTGGGTGGTGGCCCAAACCTCTACTGCACCCCCTATTTTTTACTATTCCCGACCCCCCAGCCCCTTATCTGCCCTTTCCCATCCCAAACATTTCGATGAGCTTTTTCGTAATTCTATACTCGTTAGAAAGGCAGTCGTAAAAATGACTGGCGCTGAAAGACTGGCATACCCAAAGATGTTGCTGGGGGGGCTAAGGGGGCTGTAGCCCCATATCTTTTGGTTGTGGCTCCGGATAGAATATCAGGAGCGACAACCAAAAGGCTAGCTAGCCCCCAGTCCCGACAGTTCCGACATCAGCGTAGCCGCGGGTCTTTTCCAGACCTAGCAACACCCCTGGCATACCCTCAGCAAGCAACCACTCTGCTAAAAGGCAAACAGTCTAAAAGAATGGGAAAAATGAATAGAAAAATAAATGGTAAATGATGCAAAGGCAAGTGAACATGTAACCAACAAAATAAACACATAGGGCCTCATTACACGGAAGGCGGTGAGCCATGGCGCTACTAGCGCCATGGCTCATGCCGGTAAAATACCGGCACCGCCTTGGCGGAAAGGGGATTTACCGCCCCATTCCAAGGTTGGTGGGGCGGTAAATCCCCCTTCCGCCATTGCCCTTCCCCATTCCCATTTCTGCCCCATAGGGCTCTATGGGAATGGGGAAGGTGCTAATTACTGCACCGCAATTTTGCGGTGCCGTAATTAGCTCCGAGGTCCCTTAGCGGGTTGGTTTTTAACGCCTGCAAAAAGCAGGCGTTGAAGCACCAACCCGCTAAGGGACCTCGTAGTAAGGCGGTAGGGATTTACCTTTACCGGTATTTTACCGGTACCGGTAAATCCCTACCGCCATCCGTGTAATGAGGCCCATAGACATAAACAGTGACCTTTGCATTCAACATCTGTTTTTTTAAGCAAAGCCTAACTTGGTGTTCTTCCTGCAGCCACTCCGATAGACGTTGCAATCATTCATAGACGATTATTGCAATTATTCTGAACTGAACAAGGTACACAAAACTATAAAAACATCCCCAGACTCTGGACACACTGCTCGCAGGAAGCCACGCCAGAAAGCTGCTGAGTATGTGAACCAAAAAGAGGGGTCTACTAATAGTATTAGACTGCCGGCCTGCATTGCTTCAGGAATCTACCTCAACACTGCTGCGCAGCACAATTGTGCGCCCCTGCATCACAAATGAACTGCAGCCTCTGGTACAGGTCGTCCGCACCCTTGCGCCCATTTTGACTGACATGTTATTTATCAATGGACTTTTTCCCCAGTGTGGTAGTGCCAACTGAGTCAGGTGCTGATTCAGCTGTGATGTGGCAGAAAATAATTGAAGTGCTGTGCACCCATTATTTCTATAGGGCTAACCATTTTTGTCTTCGTGATTTGCTGTAGTGCCATGCTTCTGGGTACTCTTGGTGCTCTGTCTACTGAGCTGTTGGAGTATTTAACGTGATCCCAGATAGAACGGCTCATAAATCCGACGCTTTTCATCTAATTTCTGCTGACGTGTGTCTTGCAAAATGTTCCATATTGACCGGAAAGAAACCCAGCCACATTCTTCAGTGGTTTCAGGTTTACTCACTTGGCCTTTTTTGCTCTAATTTGACGTCACACCACTGTAATAATCCACCATTAATCGCTCTTTATTATTTTCCTGTTCATTTTCATAGGGCCATTGGTGTGACCTGCGAAAGCTGCATTTGAATCCAAACCGTCTCCCTGTCCGAAGGAGTTTGACGCCCTTGCTCCACGGGCCGGCAAACTACGACACAAACCTCTCCTGTCCCTCATTCCCTTTCTTACCTGTACAAATCTTTCATGTGTGCTTAACCTTTCCGCTCAACTGCTGCGCTTTACTATTCTCTCCCAGAACAAAATGCATACCCCTGGCGAGAACATAATACGCCACATTCCGGACAAGCCACAGTGCTGTGCGACCACTATGTCGGTGACTGGCACAGTAGAAAAACACATAACAAAACACAACATCCATTCTTTCTTCACATCATCTCATTGAATCCTTACATGTGTCCTTGATTCTCTTGTGTCTCTGGCATTGATCGTTGAGTCCACGCGGAAAAATGACTTAGCATAGTTTCCCCCCAATGACTGAAAAGCTAAACTCCAAAGTGTCGAGGCCTGGGTGGTAGCTTACAGCTTACTCAGGACAAGCCTGCACTTCAGAAGTTTGAATGGTAGCATCATGGACACCGCCTTTTACACTGACGAGGCTCATACATTGAGTGCCATTACAATAGCAGCTATTTTGACAGTGCTGAGAAGTGGGAGGAATCTTAGTCATCTCCCTCTATATAAAATCCTGATATTTGTATTATACTTATCAACGTGAATACAAATAGTGAGCTACCTTGTCCTAACCCTTCAATTTAAACAACACATTGGGCCTCATTACCAGTATGTGTTAAGTGGGAAAAGTGTCACTAATTCCGTTACAGCCACTTTTATCATTCAACCGTATGAAGTGGTCCAGAAAACGGCTGCTAATTCCACCAGCGGAATATGCACCTGTGGAATTACCGCTGACGGAAATAACACTGAAACACAGCAGAAATTCCGCCAGTGGTAATTCTGCTGGGGGAATTAGCACCAAAAAAGAAAAACTGTAATTCCACTGCATTGCATGTGGAAGTACTACTGAAATAATGCCAAAAAAGGTGGTAATTACACCCAAAAATTGGTGCAGTTATCTCCACAACACAGGTGGGGGTAAATGCATGCGGGTGAAGAAAATGAACCCACAGGTGCACCCAATGTACTCAAACAGGGTATGTGAGAGACACACCTTCCCCAAACTCACTTTCAAGCACCATGCAGCCCATGGCAGTTGCCAACTATGAGATACCGGGACTCCTGCTATATATTGAACCAGACTGGATAGCACTCCAGCCGCAACAAAGGTGTAAAGGTACGCTGGAAAGCCCGAACATATGCAGAGCAGACAGGCTGGGAAATCCTGCACCCCGTAATGGAAATAGTCACAGTAAATGGCAAAGCCCACTTTATTAACAATCTACATGAAGCAGGGACAGCAATAAGTGCAGGTCTCAAGAGCTCTCAGAGGTTTCATTACAAAGCAACAAATTATAAATGAGAAATACGTCATACCTGACATAATACTACAATCTTAGTTGCAAAAACCTATGGGGTCAGGGGATTGGTTTGGGAAATTGTATACATACATAAAGTATAAGGGTTAGTTTTTTCATTGGATATATCTATATGATGGCCCCACCTTAGACCCTCCCTAAATTGATAAAGGTAAAGAAGACATAATCTCAGCAATAGGTAACTGGCTAATGCAACATGTACTGAGCAGCATCACATTGAGAGTTTCAATTGGTTGGCATCTGTTGTACCAACCTTGAGCACTAGACAGGTCATCAGCCAATGGGCAGAAATAGGAGTATGGGGAGAGAAACTAGGAACTGCTTTCTTCTAATTAAATAAGACACCATCCCTCTTTTCCTTGGCCACCAGCCAGAGCATGTAGCTTTGCACATGGAATTGTTGGGTGCCTCTGCTCTTGCATTCATTCAATCATTACTGTTGCATTTCTACTTTAGCAAGCTATATGTGTATGTTGTTCATGTTGCATTTTAGTGTATACATTGCTTATGTTAGTATTCTTCATGTCTATATGGTGCAAGTAATAGGGCCTCATTACAACCCGTGTGGAATGGGTTAACGGGTTCCACTAATGGATGCGGACCCGTTAACACCATTCCCCACGATTACGAGGTCCCCTCACGGGACTCGTTAAGGACGCCTGGTAAAACCAGGCGTCATTACCGGGTCCCGCTAGGGGACCAGGGAGCTAACAACGGGCCAGTTGCAATCGGCTCCTTGTTAGCTCCCTCTCCCATTCCCATTGATCCCTATCGGGGCTCAAATGGGAATGGGGAAGGTCCGGGTCCGGGTTCCCAGAGGGGGGAATTACCGGGCCCTCCGAACTCGGAATGGCCCGGTAATTCCCCATTTAGGGAACCGGGACCCAGTTTTGGTGGCAGCCATGCCACCAATAGCAGCATGGCTACTGCCAAACTCATAATGACGCCCATAGTCTTTGTGTCTAAATGCATGTTTGACCTAGTGTTCATTTTTCTTCATGGTGAATGCATATTGTCTACATGTCTATTGCTCAGGTGTGTCAGTTAGCAGTGTGTTCATTTGTTTCTCTCCATCTTTAGTTACATCAGGTTCATTTCTTCTTCTATTCGTCTGTGATAAGGCCGATATGGTTGCTGTAGACAAAAAACGCCTTTCACCTGCATGATATGGGGGCGGGGAGGTCCAGTCCCAATGCATGACATATTCATCTGTCTCTCGACAAAGGAACCCACCAGGGCCAATGTGGAGGAAATTTGTGCAAAGGAGGGTGCCTATTTCCAGAGTCAGACCATTGCTGTGTCAAGTAAAAAAATATAGGGCGCCTGGCGGAGTCCTGATTTACCAAGGTGGGTACATGTACAAGAAGAAAATAGTCAGGATGAAAAGATCCTACAAGCCATAAAGTTGTTCTGTGTGTGTATGTTTATTTCACAATGACACAGAGCATTTTGTGTTGATTTTACAATTTACTTTACAAAACTTTCGATAAGCACAAAAGTTTTGAGAAAACAAACGAACAAGAGTGATTGTGAATAATGGTAACACGGGTAAGTGTCGACCTCAGAGATATTTAGGTCAAAACTCCACAGGGAGGCACATTCCAAAGACAGATGAGGTAGAAAAAACCTACTATGCAAGGGAAGTGCGCCTGAGACTTAAGATGGTCCCAGGATTGGTTCACACAAGGTGTACACAACAGTCTTTACAAAACATACACGAGTGGGGGATGGTACAGTTGTGTCACAGGGATCAAGGATTGGTTCACACAAGGTGTACACAACAGTCTTTACAAAACATACACGTACTTCTTGTACAGACCATCGCTGTGGACACTGACAGATGCACAGTTGAGAACACTGTATCGCCTCAACCGCCAAACCATTGCAGACCTCCTCAGCCTTATCTAGCGTGACATAAAGAGTACCATCAATATACAAACAGCCATACCACCACTACTGAAGCTGGTATCAACCCCTCACTTCTGTGCCACAGACACATATCAGCACATCATTGGCATGCTGCATGGTATGTAACAACCAACATTTTCAAAAGTGCTGGGACAAGTGCTGGATGCACTACTGAAACCTGTGCATCAGCACATCTCTCTACCCAGCACCCCTGCAGAGGTGCATTCCACGAAGGCTATATTTTATACCACTGCCCACTTCCCCGATGTAACAGCAGTTCTGGACTACACTCATGTGGCATTGGTGGCACCCCAGGTATCAGAGAATGTGTTTCAAAACAGGAAACTGTAGTATTCTCTGACTGTGGAATGTACACGTGAGGCAGACTTCACTGTGACCCACTGCTGCACCCATTTTTCAGCTTCAAGTCATGGTACCATGGTTGTACATAGCAGCACCCTGCCTGCATACATGGAGACCCACAGAGGACAGAAAACTTCGATCCTAGCTATGTATGAAAGACCAAAAAATATTCATGCTTAGCACCACAAATGGAATACGCCAATCACGGGTTGAAAAGATACAGTATCTTTTATTATTGTGCAGTCAAAGCAAAACAGATAGCTATCTGGCTCCCAACCCCTCACAGTGTGTACCAGCAGACACAGTCAGGGGTAAGAGTGATGGACATCTAAACACAGACATATTTATACTATTTTCGAAACATTGTCCAGCCTCTCTCCAAGCTAATAATTCACATGCTAGAGTTCGTGCCCAGTTCACATGTCAAATATTATAATATTGTACAAGGGATTAAAACAAGTTTGCATGTCCATGAAGTTACAATGATGCTTGTTGGTTCTCTGCTCCATGGTAAGCCTTGTTCCAAGAATCGCTACAATGCAGTTCAGCCAGAACACACAATCTGAGTTAGTTTTCCATTGTCTCATTGTTTACATGTGGATGAGGCTTGTGAGCGCAGACATCACTTGGATGGCAGTTCATTCGAGTCACAAGATTTCTTTACATTGGTCAAACAGTCTGCTCTCAGTCAGCCTAAACATTAACAGAACTCAAAGGTCGTTTGGCTCGGCTGTAAGTTCAAAACACAGTCCACCATTTTAGAACACAGAAACAAGAGTTGAAATCAAAATGGTGGACGATTCTTAAAATGGCAGCAGAGTTGATCGAAAAGCGGAACATTTCAATGTGGTTTTCTGTGTAACGCGAATGCGCTTAGGCCAATATTCATAACAAGGCTGTATTATGCAAATACATTTTAACAAACCCTCCTTTTGGCCTAAGCCAAGAGCATTACTCAAACATTCGCTTCACTCAAAACCCCACACCTCAATGTCCGTACATCCTGAATAACATTCTTCAGCAAGATCGATTGCCATAAGATCCTTGATAGCGATATCTTTCATTACAAAAGCGTTAGCAGTTTCCTTGGGCGCATGTACCTTTGGTCCTAATGTACCTATAGTTTGTGCACAACATCCTCCTAAAATCAAACATATGGTGGGAAGACATTGTACACAACAACAACAAAACAATAGAACACCAAGTATTATCCTTAGGACTGAAAACAGCTTCCAACACCATGTACGTAGAAAGTCCCAGAACCAAGCACTAAGGTCCCAATTTCCATCGGGACATGTACCTCCGTACTCAAGGTATGCAGATTTTGTATTGCCTTGAATATGGTAGGGGAGGAGTCAGGTACGAAAACACAGCAAGCAGATCCCACCAATTTACATACCCCACCACGCTCAGCTAGGATGGCATCTAACACCATCCTATTTTGAAGGGCCAGTAATCTAATAGCTTTTTTCTCTAGCATCATGTTGTATAGTATATAGGTGTTTCTGTTGATGGTTTTCTCCAATACCCTTGCTAATCTCCTGATATCTTCAGAGATCATTATTTGTCCCCAAAATGGCACAAAGGATTTGGCTACATCAGCCATGACTTGTGAAGGAGTATCACCATTCTCGTCCCGCCTTGGACGAGCTCTAGAGACCTCAGGGGTGCTAGCTACATATACCCCTGGTAACAAGATACCCAAGTAACAAGTACCCTGCCAATCTCTAGGTAACCAAGGATAAGCTTCATTGCCACAGACAAAGTAAATGGGATCACCTACATACAAAGGTCTGTCCTCACTAGTTAGGTTTGCAATGTTGGTGCAACACTCAAATGTACCCATTGGCTGAGAACCATCCCTTTGTATACAGAAGGAAACAGAGTTGGGGCTATAATGGATAGTATAGGAAGGAGGCATGGCATCCCGGTTGCCTACGGGAGCCATCTTGAAAGAAATCAATTATTGGAAAGGTCTGGAAAGTCTATCGGAAGGCCTAATAGAAGCAACATTGAGTTTGCTCCTATTTGCAAAAAGGGAACATCCCAAAGGTGTCAGGACTCATTACTCGAACTCATTCAAATTAGTCCCATCGAAGTTACCAGAAATACTATCGTTCCTCACAACCAAAGAACAGTGCCCTTAGTAAAGCGTAGCATGCAGTAGTCAAAGGAAGTGGATGAATATACCAGCCCAACCCATTTTACCTGTGTTGTTGCAAATGTAAACACACCGAGCAATTTGTTTTGTTTAGAATCACATGGGTCGCATTCATGATTAGTTGGAGATTGTTATTGTGATAACTCCGTCTATGTCGGGAGTCCCTAGGAGGTAGAGTGTGCAGATGCACAAAAGGTGAAGACACAGTAGGAACAATTTCAGTGGGTAACAAAGTCTCAAATGAACGCACCCCCTCTAAATACCAAAACCCAAGCGAAAATACAACGTCAAACCGATCAACACTGTGGCAAGAAAACAATGAGTCCTCAAAGACCATGATCTTTGATGATCAGATTCTTTGTCAGCCACAAGACTAATAGCTTGTTCCGTACGAGTAGAGTTAGGAAAGGACATTGGGCCTCATTACACGGTAGGCGATGGACCAAGGTGCTATTAGCACCTTTGTCCATGCCGGTAAAATACCGGTAACGCCTTGGTGGAAAGGGGAATTACCGCCCTATTCCAAGGTTGGCGGGGCGGTAATTCCCCCTTCCATCATTGCCCTTCCCCATTCCCATTTTTGCCCCATAGGGCATAATGGGAATGGGGAAGGTGCTAATTACGATACCGCAAATTTGCGGTGCCGTAATTAGCACCAAGGTCCCTTAGCGGGTCGGTTTTTAACGCCTGCTAAAAGCAGGCATTAAAGTACCAACCCGCTAAGGGACCTCGTAGTAAGGCGGTAAGGGTTAACGATCACCGGTACCATTACCGGTGACCGTTAACCCTTACCGCCTACCGTGTAATGAGGCCCATTGTTTCTCAGAGTCCGTTCAGAAGCCTCTCAGTCAGGCTCTTTTAGTTAATCCATCGGTGGCCTCTGACCACATGGCTTATCTTGCTTGAAGGTAACTTTGCTGGTCCCTGCCTCTTATTAATGTTTCAGTGAGAGAGTGGTGGCAAGGGACTAGCTCAATGGTGGTTTCTTGTGGTCACAGCCGATGTCATGCTGTAAGTCTAGCACCTTGGATGCAAATCGTACCTCAAGGCTCCAGGTACGGCGTGCTCTGCGAACAGAGTGTTGTTGTTTCCTGATGAAAGTGGTGAAACAGAAGCAAGATTGCTCAATGATGCAGAAAGATTCGATGAAGAATTTGAAGGCAAAACAGCAGTCTTCCCCGGCCCCACGGGCTTAGAAAGGGTTTCCGAGACACCCTTGGTGTCAGTCAAATCGGGCTTGCGGTGAGGAACAAGGTGCACAATTTCCTTCTCTTATCCTTCGTCATGCGGCAGAAGAAATGGTATCTTCTTGACGTGTGTCGCGTGGATACAGCGTTTCTTTCCTTCTACTCGTACAGCAGTTTGCGTGGCCAATGCGACTTGAAACGGTCCTCTCCAGCGCAGTGCGAGACAGGATGCTCTTTCAAAGACCTTAGTGAGCACCCAGTCGCCGGGTCGAAGTCGATGACCTGGCCTCTCGTATTTTACTGGGAGGGCTTCTTGCACCTGTTGGTAAATCAAATACAAGTTTTGAGTTAACTGGTCACAGTATTCAGAAAGGAGCAAATGCTCCACATCTTTCATTTGCTTGGGCTTGGGCAAATTCCAAATATTGGCTGTCCTCCCATTACTATTTCATAGGAGGAGAGCCCAGTTTTTGTTTGTGGGGTCATCCGCATGGACAATAGAGCTATTGGTAAGGCATCTGGCCATTTCAAATTGCTATTGGCGCAAACCTTCACCATCTTATTCTTTAATATACCATTACGGCGTTCTACAAGTCTGGCACTTTGAGCGTGTCTGGGCGAATGGAACCATTTATCGATCTGTAATTCCCCGCATATTTGCAGCATAACAGCAGCAATAAAATGTGGACCATTGTCCGACCAAATGACTCTCGGCAAACCAAACCTAGGAAAATATTCCTTCAGCATGGTTTTTGCCGTCGTTATTGCTGTGGCATCTTTTTCAGGGAAAGCTTTGACCCATTTACTAAAGGCACAAATGACTACCAGAACATATTTCTAATTCTGGCAACGCTCTATTCGATGAAGTCGAAATGTATAACTTCGAAGGCCACAGAGGGGGGACCCAAACTACCCCTCTGTGTCGATGTACCCTTCCCCACATTATGCTGTAAGAATACCATGCAATTTTTGACCAGACGCTCAGCAGTTTTCGAGATGTTTATATTTACCCAGAGAGGTTCTAGCAATTTACAAATTTTCTAGCACATATATGAGTTGGACCATGAGCCATCGTAAGAATACCGGTGAGATAAGCATTGGGTAGCATCCATTTTTTCTGTCCGTGTCTACCCAACAACCCTCATCGTCTAAACTTGCTAGACCCCCAGCCCATTGCTTAAGCTCCTCTGGAGTGGCATCAGCTTGAATGTTTTTTATACAATCAATTCCTTCATCTATTATACAAGTGTTGGTGACTTCTTTTGTTACATACATTTCAGAATACAAATCGGTGGCAGTCTTTTTGGCTATCCTGTCAGCAAAAGCGCTTCCTCTCCCCACATCATCTGTTACTTTCTGGTGTGCAGCGCACTTCATTATTGCCAGTTGAGTAGGAAGCAAAAGTGCTGAGAGTAGCTGAACTATCAAAGTGCCATGTTGAATCTTAGTTCCATGTGAGGTCAAGAAATCCCTTTCTGTCCATAATATACCGAAGTTGTGAACCACCACAACAGCATACTGACTATCTGTAAATATATTTACTCTAAGCCCTTTGGGAAGTTCACAAGCTCGAGTCAATGCGATAATCTCTGCAGCCTGCAGATCCCTTGTGGATCTTTTCACGGTGTATCATTTAAATCAATTCTGCCTTTGGTTTCCTGCTCTGTGGTATAGAGGCAGTCATGTGACATCTTGTCACTGCAAGCAGTTTCTTGCGGAAGAGGCAATCGTTTGGCCGGATTTAATGCGTAACATCTCTTAATTTGGATATGCGGTACAAATAGAGTCAGCTTGTATCTTGTTAATGGTGCTGATGTAAGATGTTGTGCTGCGTTCTGTTTACTAGAATGTCTACAGAGAGGGGTACCATCACGGTTAAAGAGTGATCTAAAACAATACCCTCACTTTGCTTTACAGATACAGCAGCAGCAGCAGCAACAGCTCTCAGACATCTCGGCAAAGCGCATGCAACAGGGTCAAGCGTGTAGGAAAAATAACCGCGCAGTCTATTTTCCCCTCCATGTTCCTGCATCAACACGCCAAAGCGCATCCATCACATTCATGCACATACAAAACAAAGGCCTTATCATCATTTGGTGTGCCCAAAACTGGTGCTCAACACAACACAGCCTTGAGCAGATCAAAAGCTTTCTGGCAATCCAAGTTCCACAGTAATGGCAAAAAAATGCTCTTCTTTGTCAACGCCAACATCGGTTTTTATCATTAATGAGAAATTCGGGATCCGCTGTCTACAGTACGAAGCCATGCCTATCAAGGCTCTGACCTTTTTCTGTGTATTTGGGACAGACATGCTAGAGATGCTTTTTTATCCATTCAGGTGTCAGTCTTCTTCCCTCCTTTGACAGGAGATAGCCTAAATAGGCGACTTGCTGTCGACAATATTGAAACTTTTTCAATGAAGCTTTATGCCCATGCTCTGCTAGGTGGATAAGCAGCAACACGGTGCCCTCCTTGCAATCAGCTTCTGAGTCTGCAACTAAAAGAAGATCATCAACATACTGTAACAATGTACAAGTGGAAGGCAACTCAAGTGTATCGAGCTGTTCCTTCAAATCCCTACTATAAATACTTGGACTCTCAGTGTACCCTTCTGGCACACGAGTGAATGTAAACGAGCGTCCCCCTAGGGTGAACGTGAACAAGTATCTACTGTCAATGTGTACAGGAATGCTAAAGAAAGCGTTCTTAGGATCCACAACACTGAAATGAGTAGCTGAAGCGGGAATCATCATTAATATTGTGGTCACATCAGGCACAATTGGAAATTGTGGAGCAAAAATCTTATTGATAGCACGCAGATCAATCATAAAACGGAAAGGAATCGCATTATCCCCTTTCTTATACACCGGTAGAATCTGACTATTGCACAAACTTCCTGCAATTTCCTCAATTACTCCTCGATGTACAAAATCAGAAACTATACTCTTCAAAGCTTGCTCACCGTCAACTGAAATCTTATATTGTGGAATACGTGGCATCTTAACACCTGGTTTCAAAAGAATTTTAACAAGTTCAATTTGCAAAATACCAACATCATTATCATCAACTGCCCGTAAACATGCTGGAACTTTATCCATTTCAGTCGGTAAAGGCCTATTAAAAAATTGGGGAACAGAAGTTCGTTGAGGTGAAATCCTCAAATGCACTCCATCCGGAGAACAGTGAATTAGAGCATTTAATTCTTTTAACAGATTCAACGCCAAAATATTTTTGCCACAATTCGTCGTCAAAAGAAATGGACATGAATTGGTGAATGGCCCCAGTGAAATTGGTACCAGCTGAGAGACCGGACTAACCACTGGCGTACCAGAGAACCCTATAGAAATGTTATTCTGCCCTGACAGTGGAATATCTGGAACCCGTGAATGATCAACGGAACACTTCTGTGCTCCTGTATCTATCAAAAATAGATGCTTTCTATTCCCCACCTTCATTTCTACATAGGTCCCTTTCTGATCGACGGGAATAGGCACTGGTTCCAGACTCTGCTTCGGGCTTTCCTAATGGAACAATATATCATCAAATGTGAGATCTTCAGAAAGGTAAGCAGTTGAAGGATTATCAAAAATGTTCCCATTATTTGCACTATTCTGCTGACTATCCTGTGAAAATGACTGGATTATGAGCGAACTGACTTCTACCAGGACTCCCTATCCCAGGGCGGCCTCTGGATCATCTACCCATGGCACCACATGTGTTATTCGATCTCTGCTGAAGGATCAGGCATTTTGCTCACCAATGACCTTCTTGTCTGCAATAAGCACATTGGTTCATGTGTACAGGACCCATCTGCGCATTACTCTGTGGAGCAAACTGACCTCTAAACTGTGCACTCCCACTTCTAGTCCCTCTTACTATCTGCTGCAACAATACTTTGGTTTTCAAGTCTCCCTTCTTCTTTTCTATTCTCTCTTTTTCAGTATTGACTCTATTTTCATAATACTGAGCCATGTGCAATACTTCGCACTGCGATTTAGCTTGCCAGGCACTTTCGGAAGTCACAATTTGTGATTGGATATCAGGCAACAATCCACGCACAAATTTGTCCACAAACAGCCTTTTTTCTGACTCTGTGATTAAATCCTGACTGCTAAAATCTGAAAATACTTGTTCGAACCGATCAAAAAATTCGATAGCACCTTCAGATTTCCCCTGGGTGCAAGCAGTAAGCTTGTCCCAAACTATTCTTCTCTCTGGAACCAAAGTCTTCAATTTAGTTAATATTCTGTCTGGCAGTGTCAGAATCATCTGTAGTGGTTTCTCACCAGCTTTCCTTTCTCCATCTATCCATACCAAGTTAACCCATGTGTCACCCAGCCCTGCCTGATCATCTACATTCCTAATCTGTTTCCATAAATCAGCAGGTAGGATCACAGGGAACAACAAGTCTATATCACCCAGAGTGAAAACTGACGAATGTAAAACAGATTATATTTCCTTGTAAAACCCTGTTGGATTTATCCTAATATCTTGAATCGACTGTCTAATGGTATTCACTTCCTGCCTAGAAAACGGGACATGAGCAAACTGTGAAACATAATGAGCTTCAATAGTAGCGGCTGCTCTGCCTGTCGCAACATTCTCTGGAGTCTCTACTTTAGGAACAAATGTCGGAGGAACCTCCCTCATTAGCAATTGAGAAGTAGGCAATTCTGAACGTTCATTAAGCAACAGGGCTAAATCAAGAGACAAAGCAGTTAAAGCAGTATCAGGTGAAAATGTCTCTTATAAATGACCATCAAATCTGCGGGACAACAAACCTTTTTCTTCATACACTCATCCTGCAGGTACTCTAACATTACCTGTAACACTTTCCTTTGCATAGCCGGAGTATGCTGACTAAACATGTCATATACTTTCATGGGAGATATCGAAACATCTGAAATCCATCTAAGCGCGTCCCTTGTGCAAATATGCATTTCTTCACTCATTGGTTTACAATAAGGAAGAAATCGCTTTTTGCACATACGAAGCGTCCAATCTATCGCCATCCATATCATCATTCTGTAACCAATCTAACTCCCTCTTAAACTCAAAAACCCTCTCAACATGCTTATGTACTTTCTCTGCAGTGTCCCTTGAATGAGCTAAGACATTCAAATCCCTCAACCCTTGTGGGACATCCATGTCCGTCAAATCATTCCACATTTCAGCCAAGTGCATTCTCATCCCCTCTATAAAAATATTCTGTTCGGGAATGCTTTCTTGGTCAGAAATTGCAGTTAAGACAGCCGATTTTTCACCTTTTTCTATACATTTCTTAGTCCATGCATACAATTATCCTTTTCTAGCTTTTGAAACTGTACTTCGAGTCACTACTTTTGAATCGGCACTCACCCCAGTGGAGCAGAACCACTTGGAAAAGAAAGTTCTGACAAATCTTGCATAACCGGTAGTGGAGACACTATCACTGATGGTAAAGACAAAGTTAAGTGAACAACAACTGGCGGAAAGGGCAGAGATGCAGAAGGAGGAGCAAACACAGGAAGAGGAGTAACAACTGGAGGAGGAGCTACAACAGGAGGAACAGGAGTAACAGCAGGAAGAGGTGCAACAGCGGGAAGAGGTAAAGCAACAGGGAGAGTCACATAGGGAGTAGGTACAGTAGCTACGGTCCTACGCTCATTTAAAAGTTTATCGATTAGCTCGTCTGAGGCATGAATGTCCTGAGACAGATATATTTTTTGTACACCAAGTTGAAAAGCCCTATCCATGTTTTTAACAGACTCTGACTGTTTCTGTTGTTCGGACAATAATGCTTTCTCTGAGTTAGAGATGTGATGACGTGCATGTTTCTCTTTACTCTGAAGTTGCTGCATAGCTTCCTTTTTCCAATTCTGAATTACATTAAATGCTGCAGGCCTAGTCTTTTCCTTTAACAATATAGAGTCCAAATACTCTATTTGGGTAACCCCAAAACTACCATGAACTGGCCACTGAAATTCAGAAGCATGTCTAGTTTGTCTGTGCCAAATATCATTGAATACTATACTACAAATGCTGACTTACAGTACATAGTACATGCCGGCGACCCCACTGGTGGCGCCGGTCGGCCAAATTCCAAAGATTGTCTGTCCCTGCAGAATAGACCCCTGAAACAGGCAGACAAATTCCCAGGGATATTAGATCATTGATGTTACCTGGCGTCCTTTGAACCCACAGGTGCAAATCTACAACCAAATATCAGGATACTTAGGAATCTGGGCACGACTCACCTGATTACAAAGGACTAAGGAGGTCCGATCGGATTTCAAAGGATCCTCATTGTTGGCGATTTTGGCAAAGAGCCCGCCTCGATATGGGGACCCTCGTCAAGATGCCCTCTCGAACCGTGTGCTCACCGTTCCGGGATCGGATTGTGCAGTACTGTCGAGGTGTTGCGTCTCATAGAAAGGGGCCCCCTTTTTCTCACTCTCTGATCCTGGTCTGATATCCGCGTCTTCTCTTCAGCGAGGCGACATCAATCTTGAGGGTCCCTATTTGGGCGCCATCTGAAAGACCAAAGGAATATCGAGGCTTAGTACCACAAATGAAATACACCAATCACGGGTTGAAAAGAAACAAGTATCTTTTATTACTGTCAAAGCAAAACAGATAGCTATCTGGCTCACGACACCTCGCAGTGTGTACCAACAGACACATTGAGGGGTGAGAGTGCTGAACATCTAAACACAGACATATTTATACTTTTTTCGAAACATTGTCCAGCCTCTCTCCAAGCTAACAATTCACACGCTAGCGTTCGTGCCCAGTTCACATGTCAAATATTAAAATATTGTAGAAGGGATTAAAACAAGTTTGCATTTCCATGAAGTTAGAATGATGCTTGTTGGTTCTCTGATCCACGGTAAACCTTGTTCCAAGAATCGCTACAATGCAGAACACATGATCTGAGTTTTTTTTCCATTGTCTCATTGTTTGTATGTGGATGAGGCTTGTGAGTGCAGATAACACTTGGATGGCAGTTCATTTGAGTCATAAGGTTTCTTTACATTGGTCAAACAGTCTGCTCTAGGTCAGCCTAAAAATTAACAAAACTCAAAGGTCGTTCGGCTGGGCTGCAAGTTGAAAACACAGTCCACCATTTTAGAACACAGAAACAAGAGTTGAAATCAAAATGGCGGATGATTCTTAAAATTGCGGCAGAGTTGATAAAAAAGCGGAACATCTCAGATGCGGTTTTTTGTGTAACGCAAATGGGCTTAGGCCAATATTCATAACAAGGCAGCATTATGCGAATACGGTTTAACATGTATCCACAAGGGTGAATGTGGAAGTGAATGGGGGGGGGAGATCCACCATGCACATGTAGCACAAAGTATCCTGGGGCATGATCCACATGGCCTCACAAACACTCATGCCATTCCCCCTCCACACTAAAGCAGTCAGTCTGAAGGGACCACAAGTCCCAGAATGCATTGGACACTGAAACTGAAAAAGCATTTTTGTGGTAGAGCGCCCCCTCCCCTTCAGATTTGATACTGGGCCTAAGTGGCCATCTATGGAAGCAGAAAGTAAAGCACCTCACCATACCGAGTAGCACACAACTGTCCAGCGTCAAAGAAAATGCCAATCAAACACACTTCCACAGGCACACATCAATTAAACGACAATGGCTATGATAAAAGCCAGCACATGCTGCAACATGCAAAGTAATCACTGGGATATGCAGGGGCTATTGGGGAATCTAGACTATGGGGGCAGAGACATATGCTGCAGAGCAGGGTGGGCAGAGGTCATTGTGCATTGTCAAATGCAAGGGACACACACACTGATGACACTAGAGTGTAATCAAAAAACTGCATGGAAGTGAAAAGCATGCATCATTTAGTCAGGACGGGGAAGTACGACCATTACCTATTTGCAAGTGACATGGTTTTATTACACTTGCAGGTGACTCTAGTTACCCACAACTACCATTGCTCATGACCCCAAAATGGAACCATGGGACGTAACATGAAATTGCCTACAAGGAGGCACACACAAGGACCATGGCATGCAATAGAATGCACATTTGGACTCTTGAAAAGAAGATTTTGGTGCCTCCACTGCACTGGAGAGGCACTTATGTACAGTCCACAGAAGTTGGAAAGATATTCCTTGTGTGTGTGATGCTGCATAATATGTGCATCAGGAGGAATGTATTATTCCCTGCTGAGGAGGACGTGGCACAGGCAGACTCAGAGGAGGTGGTTTGGTGAGACATAGGTTGGCAGGCCAGCACAGGATGGCTATGCAGAAGGAAAGGACGGGCACATGCACCATCACAAACTGATAGACAATTTTTTTGCAATCCCATAAATATGTGTTTTTACTGGTGGCTTTGAATTGTTGACTGTAAGACAACTTTTTGGAGCTTATACAGTGGAGACTGAGAGACACAGATTTATGGCCAATTTTGGATAGACCCTGGAAGTGTTGAAAACAGATCTATATATGATTTGAATGTGCTATGTTGGGTGTTTTTAGGATGTAAAACATTTTTCATTATTGTTTGATTTCTTGTGAAATGTATAATTTATGTTTGAATTGAATAGCACATTGTGAAAATAGAATTGCGGATTTCTCTTTTTGTCTCCAAGCTGCTGCCAATGTGTGAATGTTTCGAAGATTTGGTTTTAAAAGTTATGTTTTTGAGAAGGTCAGGGTGTATCCTTAACACCCATTTCATTAAAACTATTTTTGATTCAGAATGTTTGATAACATTTTTCAAATATTGATTTTTGTTGACCGCTCGAAAGAACATTGAATGTATATATACAATTTTTATATTGAGCTGGTGCTCTATAGGAGTGCAGGAAGGAGTTCCTGTTGGCAACAACAGGCCTTTGGTATGTTTGTTACTGGTGCCTCGGCCAGTAGCCTTACCTCAACCAGGTAAGGCTAGAACAAATACAACTCGTAAAGTACTTAGGCTATGACCTTCTAAAGAAGACCTTTATTCTATAATAAAAATCAGATTTGTAACCTTTGCAGGGCAACTTCTTAGAATAAACAGGACGCTTGGGAGGTTCTCTTTACTACCTGTCATTCGATTTATCGGTTGAAAGTGTTACCTTGCCCTTTATATGGTGCAGAGATTTGTGCACTTGAGGATACAAGGTTATGGGATCATATTGAAGGCATAATATGGAGGTGGGTTTTGGAACTTCCGAGTGATGTTCCTATAGCAGTAATTAAGATGGGTCTGATGGCAATGCATGCCACAGTTCAGTGGAAATGCTTAACTCTATATGCAAAAATTATGGTTCCCCATGCAAACTCACAGAACAGAATCAGGCTGCATTAAATAATTCCCCAGTTGTGTTAAACTGAGTGGTTGAACAAGTCTGTGGTAGTATTAACTAACCCAAATCTATCTCTTTCCAACCTTAGATGTGCTATGTCCTTGACAAAACTTAGAGGCTAATAAAGGAAACAGTAGATTATGTGCACTTAACATGTAGGAAACCTTAGAGCACCTTGTTATTAATTAATTAATTATCCTATCCAACTTTGCGGGGTAAAGAAATGTATATTTGATCAAATTTGTAAATTTTTCTGATGCTCTTACTCGTACTTTCTGGGCAAGAATGTTCAAGTGTAGTCAATTGTCCTTAATTTTAGCAGTAGTGCGTTATTTTTACAATTTTTATTCCCAAATAATGAATTGAAAAATGTTGTTTACTGATTTTTTTTAGATGTAAAGTTGTGGCCTGTGTTTTTTTTTGTTCAAGTTTAAGTTAGCTTTTCGTTCTCTTATTTTTATTTTTAAGTTTCTTTTACTTTATTGTTATGAAAAGTGCCATGCATGAATAATGTAATTCATTTGTTTTTGAACAAGGTTTATTTTCAACAGAAGTCCACGTGTATATGTCCCACGAAATTGGGGAAAAACAGTGAATCTCCAAAAATTATGGAATGGCCAAAACTTCACCAGAGGGGAAAAGAATATCCAGAATTGGACCTCTCAAGGAGAATAGGCAATAGAAGAGCAGGTACCCCCCTGCCGAACTTGGACGCTGTGCATTGAAGCTGGAAATCACAGGTGGCGGACCAAAGACCTTTACCACTAACTTCAGCAAAACAGATAACATAAGACTTTGCAAGCTGGAGTGGGACCCAGAGACCTTCAAGAAGACCCTATAAGAAAAATTTAATCCATCTGGGCACTTTTCCCTTGAAAGGACCAGCCCCTAGAGAAACTCTTTCCAATGTGCCATCAACTTAAACAAATACACTGTTGACACTGATCATAAAGACCCAGAGGACACAGCAGAGGACAAGGAAAGAAAAGCGCAGAGATTTGTGGTGAAATCCCCAGCCCTTTGGCATAGCAGCTGACTGTCACTTGGATCCATATTGCGGGTTTCACTTCATAAGTGAGAGAGCCAGCACACATCTCTTGCTAACCAGATCCAAAAATCCCAATAAGGCCTACAGCCACCTAGTCTATAGGCCAAAACAAAGTCCCGCTGAGTCTGCTGACATGTTCCCACGTTTGCCGTAGAGTCCTGCGAAGCATGCATGCCCTGCAAACCTCACAGGACCACTGGAATGCTTGCAGAGCGTAAACTTACTTACAATATATAATATCCCATAACCTCAGGTCACTCAGGTCCGGGAACACCAATGGAAGCCCAAAAGTGATTTGAGTGTACGCCACAGCCACAGAAAGGCTCAAAGGCCTATGGAGCCCACCCAGAGCCTACAACAACACAGTTTCAGGTTGGAATATTCTAAAATGGCCACGAGGACAAAAATAGATTTTGGTCGGCCCCCTTTCAGGCCTTGTGACAATATGAGTCACAGCCAATCCTAGGTCCCAGCACGGAGAACACAAGGGCCAGCCTAGATGGAAGGGTTCTTCAACTATATTAGACCCAGTCAGCCAGTGGTGGAATCTGAAGAGAGAAGGCAAACGCTGTTTGAAGCTAACATTTTGTGAAAGCCTATATGGAGTACTGCAGTTTTTGAGAGAATGGACAGGATATTGGTGAATACACAGAGGAGTTTGGAGGTGAGATTTGGGACCAGAGAGTAAGAGGAGAAAATAGGTTTTTAAGAAGGCTGGGGAAGAAGACCTTGGAAACAGAGTTTCTAAGACCAGAGGCGGATAAGGAACTTCAAAGAGAATTTTTGACAGCAGAGGAGGAGAAGGTGGTGTTGGAATGGTTGCAGAGTGGACGAAGCGGGACGATTAGAGGCAGAGCATACCAAGTGGCAGAACTTGAGAATAGAGGGAAGAGTGGAGGCATAGAATACAACATGAAGGAGGTTGGGAATAGGCCGTAGATTGAAGATGGAGAGCATCACAAGTAGAAGGTTGGAAATAGAAGGAGACTGAAGGTGGAATATATCAAGAGGAGGAGGTTGAGAATAGAGAGAGGATTGGAGGCTTAGCATACCAAGAAAAGGAGTTTGGAGCAGAGAGTACCTCAAGGAGGAAGTTGGTGTTATGCTCATCTGGTATCCACGGGAACGCCACCCAGCAGTAGGGACTCTGGTATCCTTCTCTGCGGTTCCCAGGTGTGACCAGGGGTGAAGTTCTGCCTGGAAGACAGGTGGTCAATGTTCAAGACTGGGCAACTGGGTTAAGCAGCCCCCCACCACCCCGTATGCCCGTAGCCCCTCTGGACCTCTCCTCACCTTGTTGTTAATTCAGGTGTGCTCCCCATCCTGCCTTCTTGGCAGGGGCACGATGTCCTTTGTGGGCGAATGCGATCTAGTTACTTCACTGATGCCGGCCCGCTTTGAGTTTTTCAGGTAGGTCTTATTACTGTTGTATATTGTTGTTATTCTTGCATGCCTTTCTTGGTTTAATAAATGTCTCTTTCTCTTCCTTAGGTGAGCGGAAGTCCAATGTGATGCATTGGCTGAATTGGGTCTCGCCGGTAAATGATGACATATAAAGAGCGCTACGATGTGGTAAGTAGGCGCTATGCGCAGCGCTACAATGCCTTGCCATTGCTAACCTGTTGTCTTTTCTTTCCCATAGATCGCAGTGCACACCGGGTGTATGAAATCCTGAGGCGATGCTGGTCGAGGGGTGACTTGCGAGGTAAGCTTTTCGGCACAGATCGTTATGTTGTAGAAGTGTCTAATGTTTTGTTTCTTCCTTTTTTGCAGATCCGTCGGTCCGAGAGACGCGCTGATCCTAGGATGCTGTTCGCAGGAGCTGTGGGCAGCTAACAATGAAAATTACAGGTAAGCTGCTGCTGCTAACGATGTCCTTTTGTCTCTTTACAGATGCTGTTCTTCCGAGGTTCGTGGGTACAGCTAAACATGATGAGCGTCACGTTGCAGGATTGCAAATTAACGCAAAGCATGTTATCCAAGTCGGATGTGGTTTAAATAGCTTCAAGAAAGTAGTCCAGGTAATGTAGTTCCTAGGCTACCACACCCAAAACACTATACCGCATAGCTCGGTTCCAAGGAGCCAAGCTATGTGGATGCCTCCATGTTGGCTGGCATTTGAAATAAAGTAGTTCCCTAAACACAGGTCTTTATTAAGTATGAGCCTGGTGCCAAAGGCGTCAGGACTGGCCCCAAGAGGGCCTAGGCAAAGGATGCCTAAGTTTGTTGGAGACCCGAGCCAAGACCCCTCCTGGCCCATGGGCTTGCCAGGGGGGTTTCTGGATGTGGGTCGTGACAGCACTCCCCCCCAAGGCCCCTTTCAAGGTGTTCCTTCTGTCCGGCCCATGGTTAGTTGGAAAGTTTCGATGATATTTTTTGATCAGACGTGGTGCATGAATGTTTTCACAGGGTTCCCAGGATCGATCTTGGGGTCCAAATCCTTTCCAATCAACTAAATAGTATAGCTTGCCCCTTGAATACTTGGAATCCAGGATGCCTCTGACTTCGAATTCTAGTTCTCCGTCAATAAGTATGGGTTTTGGTGGTGTCCCAATCCGTGTACCGGGCTGCATTGGTTTTAAAAGGGACACATGAAATACCGGGTGGATTTGTAGGTTAGGTGGTAAATCTAGTTTGACGGCCGCTGGATTAATAATTGCCTTGATGGTGTAAGACCCTAAGTACCTGGGTTGAAAGGTCCGGGTTCCCTTGATGGGTACAAATCTGGCGGCCAGCCAAACCTTGTCTCCTACCTGATAGTCAGGGGCTTTTTTCCGGTGTTGGTCGGCAAATTGCTTTTGCTTTTCTGTGGCGAGAATAAGATGTTCTTTGGCCTTTTTGAAAGCCTGAGTGATTTTGGTGTGAAGGCTTTTTACTGCTGGCATTTCCAAACTGGTTGGGAGATCCAGTTCTGAGGTACGTGGGTGTCTACCATAAAGGGTATAAAAGGGTGTTTGTCCGGTACTGGAGTGCAAGGAATTGTTATATGCGTACTCGGCTATCCATAGTAAGTCTTTCCAGTCTCTTAGTTCATGGTGCAACATGTACCGTAGGTATTGCTCGAGGGTCTGATTGGTCCTCTCGGTCTGACCGTCCGTTTGAGGGTGATGGCTAGTGGATAGCCAGACGTCAATTTGCGCCATTGCACAACACATTCTCCAGAAGTTGGAGACGAACTGGCTACCTCGATCGGAGATCAGGACTGATTGGAAGCCATGTAGTTTAACAATACCATCCAGGAACACTTTGGCTAAAGTGGATACGTTAGGGAGGCCTTTGAGCGGAGTAAAGTGTGCCATCATTGAGAATAAGTCCACAACTACAAGAATGGTGTTAAACTCTTGACTGGGAGGTAGGTCAGTGATGAAGTCGAGGGAAAGAGTGTGCCATGGAGTGGGAGGAATGTCCAAAGGTTGCAGAAGACCGGATGGTTTTTGTTTTTGTGACTAATTTTGTGCGCAGACTCCAAAGGAATGAATATATTGGATGACGTCTTTACACCAGGCAGGCCAACAGAAGTTCTGTTTTACCTTGGCTAGAGTCTTGGTGATTCCAGGGTGCCCTTCGATCAGAGAATCATGATAACCTGAAATGATGTGTTGTTGCAAGTCCTTGGTGAGTACGTACAGACGATCCTTAAAAAAGGGTAAGTGATCTTTGATGGAATATTGTTCCCCCTGCGCTTGCCATGCAAGGGAAGTATCTGGATTCATGGTTTGTTGAATCTCATTTCTCGGTTCTACTTGGGTTAAGGCCATATTGAGGCCCAAGAGTTTGTCTTCCGGTATGATGGGGACTGGGTCTGGGGTCGTATATACTATGTCATCTGAGCCTGTACGAGAGAGTGCGTCAGCTTTTCCATTCTTGATCCCTGGTCGAAATGTGATGACATAATCATATTCGGCGAAGAAAAGGGCCCACCACAATTGGCGTGAAGACTGGGCTTTAGCTGTTTTAAGATATTGCAGGTTTCGGTGGTCTGTGATAACTGTAATGGTGTGTCTGGCCCCCAGAAGGTAGTGCCGCCAGGCTTTAAAGGCGGATTTGATCGCCAAGAGTTCTTTGTCCGTAATGGCGTAATTAATCTCCGGAGGTGAGATTCTTTTCGCCCAGAAGGCCACTGGATGTGGCTGGCCGGTTTCTGGGTCTCTTTGTGAGAGGACGGCTCCCATTGCTATACTGGAAGTGTCCTTTTCCATGATATAAGGAAGATCTGGGCGAGAATGTCGCAGGATTGGCGCGGAGGTGAACCTTTTCTTAAGTTCCTGAAAAGCTTTTTCTGCTTCTTCGGTCAAGGCAAATTTTTTGTTGTTTTTTTCGTAGCAATACGGTGATCGGGTGTATGACCTGAGAGAAGTCTGGTATGGACCGGCGATAGAAATTTGCAGAGCCCAACATGCTTTGTACCCCTTTTATTGACGTTGGTGATGGCCATTTCAAAACGGCGTCTACTTTATGCAGGTCCATTCTGATGCCTCCTGGAGTAAGAATAAAACCCAGAAACTCAAATTCGGTGACGTGAAAAAAACACTTTTCAAGCTTTGCATATAAACGATGTTCACAGAGCTTGGTGAGGACTGAACGGACGTGCTTGAAATGATCCTGTTTTGAGCTTGAGTACACTACGATATCATCTATGTACACTAGGGCGCAGACATCAATTAACTCTCTCAAGACGTCATACATGAAATATTGAAATGCTGCGGGAACGTTGGATAACCCAAAGGGCATGACTTGAAATTCGTACAAACCGTATTTGGTACGGAAAGCAGTTTTCCATTCGTCTCCGCTTCTGACCCGGACCAGATGGTACGCTCCTCGAAGGTCCAATTTGGTGTAAAACTGGGCATCTTTGACCTGGTCCAGCATTTCAGGGATAAGTGGCAAGGGGTAACGGTTCTTCACGGTGATCTGGTTTAATGCGCGGTCGTCAATACAGGTTATTAAGTCCCCTTCTTTTTTCCGGTACGAAGAACAAAGGACTGGCTGCAGGGGACTTTGATGGACGGATGAATCCGTTCGCAAGGTACTGGTCTAAATAAGACTTCATATGAAGGTTTTTAGGTTCCGTAAGAGCATAGATTCTACCGCAAGGGACTTGAGCACCTGGAACAAGGTCGATCTGACAGTCATAGGGCCTGTGCGGCAGTAGCGTGTTTGCTTGGTCCTTCTGGAATACATCCTGGAAATCGTGGTATTCCTCAGGCAAGGTATTAGTTACTCCCAGGGTTGATGCGGTCGCTCCGGAAGTCGTAGAGATACTGAAAGCAGGTTTCTGTTCTTGATAATAACAGGTTGGGGAGCAGTCACTGGGGAAGGTTAACTTCCTTGCCCGCCAGTCAATCAAAGGGTTGTGAGCGACTAACCATGGCATCCCTAGTATGAGCCAGAATTGAGGTGCCTTGATGAGATCGAACAAAATAAGTTCCAGATGTCCGTCCTGGCACAGCAAGGTTATCTCAGCTGTGCATTGGGTTACGGGTCCGGAAGCGATTTCTGTCCCATCCACCATAGTTACCTTGTCTGTAGTCGGCTTGGAACATAGGGGAAGCCCCATCTCTGCAGCCAGGTCTTGATCTATATAATTCCCAACTGCTCTGCTGTCGATGTATGCTTCAACGGCATGCATTCTTAACAACCGTTGGTTATTAATTAAGATCACCGGCATTGTAAAGTGTGAGGTCGGTGGCTCTTTTCTCTCACTCGACAAACTGACCTCTACGTTTGCCGAGCTGGGTAGTTTTCCGACTTAGATTCCTTCTCTTCATCTTTTTCTGTGCCCCCGAAGATCTTCCTTGGAGGTTTCGCTGGGCAGTCCTTCAGGAAATGCCCTGGTTTTCCGCAATACAGACATAGTTGTTGTCTCCTTTTATCTCGCTCTTGTTTTGTTAGTGGAGGTCGTACCCCTCCAATTTGCTTGGGCTCCACAGTATTTTCTTGCACTTGAGTTATATTGTCTCTAGATTGAACGTACACAGCCTGAGAGTCCATTTTGGAACGGTCTGCTTTTCGGTCTTGCAACTGGTGGTCTAGTTGTACGACCAAATCTATGAATTCAGAACAGTCTCTAGGAGGATCAACCACTTGAGCTAGAACGTCTTTTTATTCGCCTCGTAACCCCCGATAAAAAAACAATGTGGTTGCAGAAGACCGGATGGTTTTTGTTTTTGTGACTAATTTTGGGCGCAGACTCCAAAGGAATGAATATATTGGATGACGTCTTTACACCAGGCAGGCCACCAGAAGTTTTGTTTTACCTTGGCTAGAGTCTTGGTGATTCCAGGGTGCCCTTCGATCAGAGAATCATGATAACCTGAAATGATGTGTTGTTGCAAGTCCTTGGTGGGTACGTACAGACGATCCTTAAAAAAGGGTAAGTGATCTTTGATGGAATATTGTTCCCCCTGCGCTTGCCATGCAAGGGAAGTATCTGGATTCATGGTTTGTTGAATCTCATTTCTCGGTTCTACTTGGGTTAAGGCCATATTGAGGCCCAAGAGTTTGTCTTCCGGTATGATGGGGACTGGGTCTGGGGTCGTATATACTATGTCATCAGAGCCTGTACGAGAGAGTGCGTCAGCTTTTCCATTCTTGACCCCTGGTCGAAATGTGATGACATAATCATATTCGGCGAAGAAAAGGGCCCACCACAATTGGCGTGAAGACTGGGCTTTAGCTGTTTTAAGATATTGCAGGTTTCGGTGGTCCGTGATAACTGTAATGGTGTGTCTGGCCCCCAGAAGGTAGTGCCGCCAGGCTTTAAAGGCGGATTTGATCGCCAAGAGTTCTTTGTCCGTAATGGCGTAATTAAACTCCGGAGGTGAGAATTTTTTCGCCCAGAAGGCCTCTGGATGTGGCTGGCCGGTTTCTGGGTCTCTTTGTGAGAGGACGGCTCCCATTGCTATACTGGAAGTGTCCTTTTCCATGATATAAGGAAGATCTGGGCGAGAATGTCGCAGGATTGGCGCGGAGGTGAACCTTTTCTTAAGTTCCTGAAAAGCTTTTTCTGCTTCTTCGGTCAAGGCAAATTTTTTGTTGTTTTTTTCGTAGCAATACGGTGATCGGGTGTATGACCTGAGAGAAGTCTGGTATGGACCGGCGATAGAAATTTGCAGAGCCCAACATGCTTTGTACCCCTTTTACTGACGTTGGTGATGGCCATTTCAAAACGGCGTCTACTTTATGCAGGTCCATTTTGATGCCTCCTGGAGTAAGAATAAAACCCAGAAACTCAAATTCGGTGACGTGAAAAAAACACTTTTCAAGCTTTGCATATAAACGATGTTCACGGAGCTTGGTGAGGACTGAACGGACGTGCTTGAAATGATCCTGTTTTGAGCTTGAGTACACTAGGATATCATCTATGTACACTAGGGCGCAGACATCAATTAACTCTCTCAAGACGTCATTCATGAAATATTGAAATGCTGCGGGAGCATTGCATAACCCAAAGGGCATGACTTGATATTCGTACAAACCGTATTTGGTACGGAAAGCAGTTTTCCATTCATCTCCACTTCTGACCCGGACCAGATGGTACGCTCCTCGAAGGTCCAATTTGGTGTAAATCTGGGCATCTTTGACCTGGTCCAGCATTTCAGGGATAAGTGGCAAGGGGTAATGGTTCTTCACGGTGATCTGGTTTAATGCGCGGTCGTCAATACAGGTTCTTAAATCCCCTTCTTTTTTCCGGTACGAAGAACAAAGGACTGGCTGCAGGGGACTTTGATGGATGGATGAATCCGTTCGCAAGGTACTGGTCTAAATAAGACTTCATATGAAGGTTTTTAGGTTCCGTAAGAGCATAGATTCTACTGCAAGGGACTTGAGCACCTGGAACAAGGTCGATCTGACAGTCATAGGGCCTGTGCGGCAGTAGCGTGTTTGCTTGGTCCTTCTGGAATACATCCTGGAAATCGTGGTATTCCTCAGGCAAGGTATTAGTTACTCCCAGGGTTGATGCGGTCGCTCCGGGAGTCGTAGAGATACTGAAAGCAGGTTTCTGTTCTTGATAATAACAGGTTGGGGAGCACTCGCTGGGGAAGGTTAACTTCCTTGCCCGCCAGTCAATCAAAGGGTTGTGAGCGACTAACCATGGCATCCCTAGTATGAGCCAGAATTGAGGTGCCTTGATGAGATCGAACAAAATAAGTTCCCGATGTCCGTCCTGGCACAGCAAGGTTATCTCAGCTGTGCATTGGGTTACGGGTCCGGAAGCGATTTCTGTCCCATCCACCGTAGTTACCTTGTCTGTAGTCAGTTTGGAACATAGGGGAAGCCCCATCTCTGCAGCCAGGTCTTGATCTATATAATTCCCAACTGCTCTGCTGTCGATGTATGCTTCAACGGCATGCATTCTTGACGACCGTTGGTTATTAATTAAGATCACCGGCATTGCAAAGTGTGAGGTCGGTGGCTCTTTTCTGTCACTCGACAAACTGACCTCTACGTTTGCCGAGCTGGGTAGTTTTCCGACTTAGATTCCTTCTCTTCATCTTTTTCTGTGGCCCCGAAGATCTTCCTTGGAGGTTTCGCTGGGCAGTCCTTCAGGAAATGCCCTGGTTTTCTGCAATACAGACATAGTTGTTGTTGTCTCCTTTTATCTCGCTCTTGTTTTGTTAGTGGAGGTCGTACCCCTCCAATTTGCTTGGGCTCCACAGTATTTTCTTGCACTTGAGTTATATTGTCTCTAGATTGAACATACACAGCCTGAGGGTCCATTTTGGAACGGTCTGCTTTTCAGTCTTGCAACCGGTGGTCTAGTTGTACGACCAAATCTATGTATTCAGAACAGTCTCTAGGAGGATCAACCACTTGAGCTAGAACATCTTTTTATTCGCCTCGTAACCCCCGATAAAAAAACAACGTGGTTCTTTTGTTTTCAGGCCACCTAGCTTCAGCAACCAATCTGTTGAAAGTAGCAATGTACGTTAACAAGTCCTGATTCCCCTTCGGAGGGAAAGGAGTTCATTGTCCACTTCTTGCTCTCGGGTATGGCGAGCAAAACGTTTTTCCATTTCCCTCTGAAATCCCCCAAAGTCATGTAATAAAGGATCATCATGGGTCACCAATGGTACCGACCAATCTACTGCGCTACCACTCAGGTATGATAAAACAAAGGCTACCCGAGCTTGGTCATTTGGGAATGCTCCAGGCCTGCAAAGAAAGTGAAGGCAACACTGATTCATGAAAGCTGCGGATTTCCATGGGTCACCTGAAAACCTCTCTGGTGGTGCCAAAGGAACTGTTCCCGGTAACATGATTTGTACCAGAGTAGAGGTAGTGGATGGCATGGTAGGATTTTGCATTGTTGGGTTGTTTCCAGGTAGAGGCGTCTGTCCTGCTTGTGATTGCAAGTATTGCCTGCTAATTTCTTCAGTGCGCTCTTTAGTCACTAATAAGTCTCTCCGGAGAGCGTTAATCTCTTGTTGGGTAGAATGAACCTCGGCACGAAGTTCTCCTAACAATTGGGCCAATTGGTCTAATTCTGATGTCTCCATGGCGCCCAGGTGGATTGGTTTGGCAGGTTTTGCGTTCTGTTATGCTCACCTGGTATCCACGGGGGACGCCACCCAGCCGTAGGGACTCTGGTATCCTTCTCTGCGGTTCCCAGGTGTGACCAGCTGGGAAGTTCTGCCTGGAATACAGATGGGCAATGTTCAAGACTGGGCAACTGGGGTAAGCAGCCCCCCACCACCCCGTATGCCCGCAGCCCCTCTGGACCTCTCCTCACCTTGTTGTTAATTCAGGTGTGCTCTCCGTCCTGCCTTCTTGGCAGGGGCACGTTGTCCTTTGTGAGCGAATGTGATCTAGTTACTTCACTGATGCCGGCCCGCTTTGAGTCTATCAGGTAGGTCTTATTGCTCTTGTATATTGTTGTTATTCTTGCATGCCTTTCTTGGTTTAATAAATGTCTCTTTCTCTTCCTTAGGTGCGCGGAAGTCCAATCTGATGCATTGGCTGAATTGGGTCTCGCCGGTAAATGATGGCGTATAAAGAGCGCTATGATGCGGTAAGTAGGCGCTATGCACAGCACTATCATGCCTTGCCTTTGCTAACCTGTTGTCTTTTCTTTCTCATAGATCGCGGTGCTCACCCGGTGTATGAAATCCTGAGGCGATGCTGGTCGAAGGGCGACTTGCGAGGTGAGCTTTTCGGCACAGTTCGTTATGTTGTAGAAGTGTCTAATGTTTTGTTTCTTCCTTTTTTGCAGATCTGTCGGTCCG
Source organism: Ambystoma mexicanum (assembly GCF_040938575.1). Taxonomy (NCBI): domain Eukaryota; kingdom Metazoa; phylum Chordata; class Amphibia; order Caudata; family Ambystomatidae; genus Ambystoma; species Ambystoma mexicanum. The sequence goes on from NC_090921.1 coordinate 1,391,786,995, forward strand.
GGAGATGCGCTGATCCTAGGATACTGTTCACAGGAGCTGTGGGCAGCTAACGATGAAAATTACAGGTAAGCTGCTGCTGCTAACGATGTCCTTTTGTCTCTTTACAGATGCTGTTCTTCCGAGGTTCGCGGGTACAGCTGAACACGATAAGCGTCACGTTGCAGGATTGCAATGTAACGCAAAGCGTCTTATCCAAGTCGGGTGTGGTTTAAATAGCTTCAAGAAAGTAGTCCAGGTAAAGTAGTTCCTAGGCTACCACACCCAAAACACCATAGTGTATAGCTTGGTTCCAAGGAGCCAAGCTATGTGGATGCCTCCATGGTGGCTGGCACTTGAAATAAAGTAGTTCCCTAAACACAAGTCTTTATTAAGTATGAGCCTGGCGCCAAAGGTGCCAGGACTGGCCCCAAGAGGGCCTAGGCAAAGGATGCCTAAGTTTGTTGGAGACCCGAGCCAAGACCCCTCCTGGCCCATGGGCTTGCCAGGGGGGGTTTCTGGATGTGGGTCATGACAGTTGGGAATAGAGAGGAGATTTGAGGAGTAGCATACCAAAAGGGGGAGGAGGTTGAGAGTAGATCAAAGACTGAAGGTGGAGACTATCACAAAGAAGAGGTTAGCAATAGAGAAGATCTGAGCCAGAGAACACATCCAGGATGAGGTTGAAACAGAGAAAATATTGGAAGTTGAGTACCCCAAGAGAAAGAGTTTGGGAATTGAGACTAGATCAGTAGTGAGGAATATCAGAAGGAGGTTGAGAATAGTGGGCAGACTGGTGCTGAAGAATATTAGGAGAAGGAGGATTGTAGGGATGAGATTGTCAGAGAAGGATACCAGAGGGAAGAGGTAACATTTTGAGAGGAGATAGGCTAGTGATAAATGCTTGACAGAGAGTTATACCAGAAGGTAAAAATTCAAGTGAGAGAGGCACTTGAGAAAGAGAGATATTGGAGGGGAGGGGATGTACTGAGAGAGAGAACTCTAGTAAACATTACTAAAATGGTTCAAAAATATGGCAACATGTTGTTAGTGTTTCCACTTGCAAGTTAATAATTCCAGCAGAATTATAAGTGGGAGTCTGTGATAGAAAAAGCTCTTGACATCCACATTAGTTTATTGTTTTTGTACACTGTACCTTAATTTGTCTGAAAAAGCTGAGTGTCCCCTTTACTATAGCCCGCACAAATACTTCACCTAAGTGGAAAATGATTGCTACAGCTTTCTGAAATTATCGCATACGGTTTCAGCTCAAAAAATCCTCCAGATAAATACGTGACCAGTACGCGATGGTGGACTTACATACCTGGCATGTCATTTTCTGTAGTATATCCCCAAGGCTGATGCCATTAAGGTAGCATGTATGGATCCTGTGATTCATCCAGTGCTATCTCCATATTCTATTACTTGTATTAGTGCTGCTCTATGGGGAATTTCCCAATTAATCTAATGTGTTCAAGTGGAGACTCATTGCCTCATTGCCTCTCTCATTGCACTGAACACGAGCATCAATACCACCTTCCCACAATATGATATCATTTGATTGTAGGTCCATCATTTCTTCCAGGTCCTTTAAATCATTATCATTCAGGTGTTCTCTGGGAATGCACACATTCAATACCTAAAATACATAACCTATATCTCTGAGGAATCTATGCTGTGTGATAACCCGAGAGCTGGAATCTCTGTGATTGCGCAGTCCAAAACAGGGGTTCTCACAGCCCATCTATCATTTCTCATGAAGGCAAAGCCCCTTTAGGAGTGACTCTGCATACCTTTAAGAGGTTTTACAATAAATGTAGGGACCTTTGACATTTTATAGTTCCTAATCAACCAAGAGTCCCGTATACATATAAAATAAGCTGATTTAAACAGGTCTACCCTTTCCAATATTGGTAAAGGTCTTTCCAGGCCCACTGCATTCCAGATTCGGTGCAACCAGGAGACAAGAGAACCCAGCTGGTCTCAAGCTGTAATAGCGTTATCCACTTGAGAGCCACCATTACTACAGACATCATTAGAAACCATGGCCTTCATGAATTCGGTCAGATTGTTGTGCTAATGTATTTGCACCCGCTCCGCAACCAGCTCACTGAAAGGTACAGCTATTCCTAGTGAGTGCTCCCTGATTGCCTGCTCACCAGGCACGAGGGACCCCTTGTTCCCCTAATCACCGTCTACTGAAACACTGAGGAGCCTTTGTGAAATTCTTCCAAGTGTGCCTTAGAAAATATATTCACAAAAGAACACATTGGGGCTCATTACGAGGTTGGAGGTAGCCATGGTGCTATTAGCACCATGGCTACCATCTTACCACATTCCGAGTCCGGGTTCTCGAAATAGGGACTTACCGGGTCATTCCAACCTTGGAGAACCCGGTAAGTCCCCATTCCGAGAACCATTCCCCATTCCCATTCGAGCCCCCATAGGACTCGAATGGGAATGGGGAGGGAGCTTATAATGGGCCCGTTAATAACAGGCCCATTTTTAGCTCCCTGGTCCCCTAGCGGCTCCCGCCAAGGGCGCCTGGTAAAACCAGGCGCCCATAGCGGGACCCGCTAAGAGACCTCAGAATAGGGTGGTAAGGGTTTACTGGCACCGGTCTCCTTAGCGGTGCCCGTTAACCCTTACCGCCCACCTCGTAATGAGGCCCATTGTATTACCAAATACCACAATACCTCCTACTTTCATCCAAAAGCGTGATAGCCCATATCTAAATGTATGTCCGTTTCCATAAAGGTTTAAGCTTGATAGATACTCTTGCTAGGGATCTGCAGAAAAGAGGATTTGCTGATTTAAGTAGAGGGTTCATTACCAAACGAGCTGACAGAATCGAATCTAGACTGGAAAGGAGGAGGAAGACTTAACCGGGAATTGTGAGAGGGGTGGTTTTTCTTTTTCTATTTTTCTGTTACAGAAAATGACGTTGAGAGAAAGTCAATAATATTCGCCCCATGCCATTAATAGAATCTAGGCTGGCCCAGTAGCCTGAATGAGGCAAAGCAGTATTACAGATGATCAAAGGTGCTTTTCGGTTAACAGCCATTTTCAGCTGTCACCAAGTCACACCAGCCATGCAGCTTTCACATTCTAAAAGCACCAGTAAAGAAATAGTGCCCCACCTCTGCTACAATCCATAGATACCTGCGGATCAGTTTGCACTGGACATCAGTAGGACTTTATTCCACATGCTCAAAGGAAAAAGACTTTGCTCTTCAACATTGAGCACTGCAAATACTTGCTTGATGAGCATCAGGCCTGCAGTTGTACATTGATTTGTGAAGATATGTAAACAATTCAAGAACTCTTCTGCATTTCCAAAGGCATTGTTAGACATCACTACAGCATTAAAGGTTCACCACATGAGTCAGAACATTTGACAATGTATTTCTTTCTGAGGCCAGTGTTCTTAATCAACTTTATTGTTGACATAATAACATTCTTGGCATTACTCAGTTATGACTTTGACAAGCTAGTTGTTCTTGATTTGCATTCCACCACCCAACCGCCTTCTTCCCCGTGAGATGACAATTGTTTTGTTGACGTGAGCCGCTCTGAAGGTGGTAATAACACCGTACAAGGCTCTACTGATTCGTGTTTTCCCACAGTGGTGTCACTTTCGTCAAATCACAGGGATTGCAAACAGTCGAAGATTAGGGACATAGTTCTGAAAGGGGGCCCGTATAGGGTATGTTTTTTGAAAATTTGTATTGCACTAACCACCAATGTAGTCCTGAGGGCCATTTGATGGTGCGTTGCCGCGCCTGACTAGATTTCAGGTAGAGTGCAGTGTGAATATTGCATGCATTGCATACATAAAGATAGAGAAATGAACATGATTAAAGAGTACTTAGACTTCTCAGTAATTTAAGCAGACTTCTACAGGCTGGTGCTATGTGTGGGGTTGTGGTGTATTGTGTGAGGCTAAGCCTGTGGCAAGTGTTTGTTGTGTAAAGTTTTGAGACGTTGCACTATGGGAGCAAGACGTAGGTAGATGGAAATGTGCTTGGCACCCAAATATTCTTTCCCCAAAGACTGAGCATGGTAATGACTATCGTATTCTTCTGCTTGGATTATGCGTATGGCTACTACTTGGTCTCTCCGGCCGCCCTCCTGTGTAAAATCAAGTGGGTTCTGAACAATGTCACTGCACACCCTGTATTGACTTCCGGTCAGCCCCCGAGTCACTTTCAATGTCCGGTGCATTTCCTGCTATGGGGTCCACAGGGTAGAGCCACATTCCTTCACATAAAAGTGGAACAATAAATCCTTCAGCACATTTTCAGGTCATCCTTTGTGCATGTCATATAAATCTGCAATGCTAAGGTAAGAAACCTTGGGCACTTGGCATTCTCCTGGAGGGCACCAGCACTCTAGAACTCTCTTAATCGGCCTACAGACTCAAGAAAAACTCTCTTGCATTCACCAAAGCATTGCAAACCTGACAATTCTCAACCCTTCATCCATAAGAAGAAACAGCAGTACATTTATCTCAAATTTCTAACACACTTCCACTTCTTCCACCCCTGATACCTGCCCTACCCCTCTCCCACCCACAAGCACACTCATCCATACCACCCCTGCTCCCCTCTACACACCGCCTCCACTAATTTACTCCCTTTGTTCCTCACATTCACTCACCCACTACCGCCCTCTTCAGGATTAACCACCACCTTTCCCAATCCCTTCACTTCCCATCTAGTCCCCCACTACGACTTCACAATTCTCACAAAGGGTGCTCACCACTTTGCCTTCCTTGGTCCCACTCACGCATCTCCCCCTTTGTATGCCTTTCTCTGGGGCTTCTGAAAAAATAGGAAACATGGTCCCGACTTCAGGCAAAACTACTCGATACAATTCCTCATTAAGTGCACTTAAAGGCGCTTACTGCTTGACGAAACAAGATTGAACCAAGGCTGTGACAACCCAAGTCTTCTAGCGCCCTTACCCACCTAATCAGTTTAGGGCACTTAACTATGACCATTCCTCTGGACCATCCTGGATCACCTTAAACCATGCCCATTGACATTCCGACTGACAGCAATCCAGTCAGTGTATTGAACCACCTCCTCCTTCTGGGCCATCCTCTAGATAGAGTGAACTGAATTTCTCCCTACACATGTCCACACTTGTGCATGTAAGCGTGGATGCAGCCCCATCACCATTTCTAGGGCTTACGGTCTTAGTGCATGCTTAATTAAGCTCGGTAACAAAGTGCCAACTTGTCAATGGTCCATCCAAGAAATCCCCCACATCTTGCACGGTACCTAACTCTATTCCACAATGCCTTTGAGCCAACATGGCGTTACGTATGAATGTATCTCGATGGCTTGCATCTCATGTGCAACGAGATGGGCAAACGGCAATAAAAACATATCTCCACTATAACAATCTGCTAACTGATCTACTTCATTGGTAACTGATCCTGCATTATCCAAAAACCAATTAGGTTTGTATCACTCCCTCCCCCACTCATCTTAATACTCTTTCCTCTGCTTTCTGCTATCTCGCTCATAGTCCTCTTGACCTCTGATGACACCATCTAACATGATGAATACAGCTGCACCCAGGATTTGTGGCCTGCACAAAGTTCCTCACAGGCCTGCAATGCTATTCATCCACAGAATCAGTGAGAAAACAGCAATTGACAAGGATAACCAAGGCACAAACTGCAATCATGGACTTCAACCTATGGCATTACCATGATGGCAGACCTGATTAAGGAATAACCTAGCCCTCTATTCTGCAGCGATTTCACACAATTGATCATGTAATATCTTGCTGTTGTCTTTATACCATTATCAAAATGCATATTAGTCTTTTGCAGTCAGCAGCAACAAAACACCGTGGATTTTGCTGGCAAAAGCTCCAGAGCTAGGAGTTGGAACACAATGGGCTATAACAGTTTCTTGTCTTCCAACGCGATAAAGCAAATGAACATTGTAGACATTCCTTTTATTTCAGGAGATTTGGCTGTGGGAACCTCCTGTAATAGACGGCTTCACTGTCTTCCTAAAGAGCGCTACAAAGGGGAAGCTAAGCCGTCCAATGGGAGGTCTGCTCATCGCTGTTAAAAACCCTGTTGATGCATCGTATACTGAATGCCCCTTAAACACCAATACAGTATTTGACATAGTAGTAAATGCCAACATTGGGACGAGAGTTGAGGACAATCACAACCAGATGAACAAATGAGACCCAAGTTAGTAGAAATACTCAATGGGTGGGTGAATCAGCGGGTGCACACAGAATACTATGTGCAGGAGACTTTAACTGTTTTTGCCGCCAATATATTATCGTAAGATTGTATTAATTCTAATTTAGTAATGAGTCTTAATACAAATAATAAGATTGGTAAAAGGTGCTTAAATTCAATGGGAGGGATATGGCCAGAATTATTTTCTGATTGGCACATGGTGAAAATTAATGGGAATCGCCAGAGTGGTTCCCCTTTATTCCACTCAAACGCATCTTTGATAATTAGACTAGATGCAAGGGGCTTGGTTACAAACACAATAAAAACATATTCTGGTCTGCGGCAGGGGTGTGTTTTGGACCCCTGCCTTTTTAATCTATTTGTATCAGACATACAAGATGACCTTGTCAAATGTGATGCTTTTCTCCCTAAGCTAGACCATTTACGTGTAGGTTGGCTCACCTACGCGGACAACATCCTTCTATTGGGTAGGACCCCTGTAGGCCTCCAGAGAAGTTTGAACAAATTTTCCAATTTTGACTTGCAAAACAACTTGAAAATGAACACTAGTAAAACAAAGGTTACTAACTTGAGATGCTGTAAGAAACATCAGGTCTATAAATGGTTGATTCTGGGGTTCCATGTCATTTCATCGCCTGCAAGTTCATCCCCTGTCATTCCAACGAAAATTTTCATAGTTTTTTTTGGGGGTCCCCCCAAACCCCCCCTCCAAAACTTATTTTTGGCAATTGGCTACCTGCCCAAACCCTTATCTGCCCTTTCCCATCCCCCCTAAAAAATTCGATGAGCATATTCATTGTAATGTGCACGTTAAAATGCCAGCGGATGGAAATGCCGGCTATGAAAGGACGTTGTACCGATTCTGGACAGCCATTGAAGAAGTGGGTGAGTTAGTGTACTTGGGCTTTCTAATAGCAAACAACAAGCAGATAGCAAGATTAAAGATAGCGCATACGCAAAAGGGGAGGCATTCACAGCTCAAATGAAAATCATACTTAAGAAATGTTATCGATTTTCTTTACAGCCAGTTCTAGAGTTCTATAAAACAAAAGTTATTCTGGTGGTTCTATATGGACTTGAACTCATGGAAACTCAAAAGGTGACTTGGCTGAAAATTCTAGAAGGACGCATATGGCGTAGTTATGTTATGTTAAGTGAATTTACAGAGCGCACGTTCACCCGAGGGCATCATGGTTCTCATCAGACAAAAAGATATAGCAAGATACAGCAGGTAAGATTCAGAACAGAAAAGTCTCAAAGCCCTGCGAAAAGGAAGATGGTCAGAGGTGGCACGCAGGCATAGGGGGAGTGAATTCCAAGCCATGCCGCTGCTACCGAAAAGGCACAGCCCCCCATTTGCGATAGTCTACCTCGAGTGATTTGAATTAGGAAGGCTGATTGCGAACAAAGGAATCTCGGGGAACATAAGGAGAGAATTTGGTTTTCAAATATTCACCGCCACTTTTATTAAACAACTCTGTGCAGAATGCAAAGTGACTTAAAAAGGACACATTTCTTGACCGGAAGCCATTGAAGCTGGTAGAGAAGGGGCGACATATGAGCGCCGAAAGGAGGGCGAGTTACTGACCTAGCTACTGCTTTCTTAAGAAGCTGCAGACGGCACACAAGATAAGCAGGCTGAGCCAGGTAAAGCGCGTTGCAATAATCGATATATTGTGGAGGGTATTGAGATTGACACCTTCAGTTCCTATAGCGGCGATCAGATGCAAATTAGGTTTGAGAATGCTAAAATCAATCGTTAAATGGAACAAATTGAACTTCTATTATAAAATACTAACGCCCCTACCAACGATAATAATATCTTTAAAAAACGAGGAAAAATGATTAAATCCAGTAAGTTGATATACATGAAAGATTTTGTCTGGGCATGTGAGAGCTACCTCAAAGAAAGAAATAATGAACCTAATTACTTTTTGGAGAACTATAACAAGGTTAAACAAAAATAAATAAACAATGGGATCTAATAGAAAACGAGAGATAGTCGCATGCTTACATGTGATTGGGAGAATTTAACAAGTATCCCCATTCGTGAATCAACCTATGGCATATCTAAGAAAATTCCTATGTAACATCAACAGGGACTTGTGCCTAAGAATTTGGCTAAACATATAAAACATGCTTGAATTCATTGGCTCTGTTCCTATCATCGATAAAACTCACAGGACATGTAGGCTCTGTAGAAACAATTTAATTGAAACACTGAAACACATTTTGATGGAATGTCACGTTGTAGATGGAAAAAAGGCACCAGAATTGTAATTGTTTTGTTCATTCTAAGGAGTCCCTGTATCATGAGAAATTCAGGGCCAGATGTATCTATGGAAAGCAACTTGTAGTTATCCTTGCACTTTCTGCTTTTCTTCAAGAAGCATTTAGATGTTTAGGCGAACATAAAACCAGATACCCTGGAGATTGTTATCTGATACGCGGCTAGAGATGCCATTCCTTAATAGACTTTTATACTCATAGCTTGATGGAAACCCCTATTGAATTGGCATTAATTCAAGATTTTCTTGATACATTTAAATGGAGCCATACTATTTGCATGGTACCAGCATTTTTCCATTAAGTAAATGAATTCAAGATCTTCCAATTGGTAAATGAACTTCAAGAGCATCCTCAATTGGAACAATCCCATTTGCGCGGCTTGGCATCCTCATCTATCACGGCACTGTAGCATTTAAGCACTCTTACAATAAGTGATCATTGACTCATTCAATCTGTTTTTCTTTTTTATATATTTGCTGGCTGATTCATGGAATTATTTGCGCCGAAAAACGGGGATTTGTGCGCCATTCTGCCCCCAAATAGGGATTTGCGGGCAGAATGGCGCACAAATCCCCGTTTTTCGGCGCAAATAATTCCATGAATCAGCCACTTGATATGGTTGTATGAATTTATAGTTATTTTAGTAATATTCTCTTTTAATACTGAATCATGTATTTGTCTTCATTTTTGTTACTGCGATTGAATTTTATTTGCATGTTGTTCTATATGTGAAAGGTTGAGATTTTTCAGACCAAATCACAATAATAATAATTAAAAATGTTTTTTACAATTAAGGTTAGTTTCAGTAGGTCCTATGCACATCCTAAAATCTAAGTGTGAATGCATCAAGGACCTCCAAAAAATAATAATATGACACAACATGAAGTAGACCCCGTACCATGAGGCGTGGCTTTGTCAGATTGTGCATTAATTCTAATTTGGTCTTTTTGCATACCTGTACACCTGAAATAGCCCCCACCCCCCTACCATGAGGTGTGGCCTTGCCAGAGTATGCTTTCATGATCCACCTGTATGTTCTAACCGCGATGCGTGGCCTTGCACTTTGTCGACTGTCACTTCGCACTTACTGTAACCAGCGCCTAGATGCCTGAGGGTTATGTGCGCTGCTATAAATGCAAAAATAAATAAATAACATAGAAACGGCAAAATAAGAATAATATATAATTTCCCTCTGCAGAACATCATTATAAAAATCAAAGCTTTCAAAATTGGATTTTTTTCTTTCCAAACAAGGAACCCAAATTGCAAGACATCTCGTAACGTCCTTTGTCAATGACTTTTAGATGGAGGATTCTCATCCTGTGCCAGGCTCAGTATAATTAAGATTTATCACAAATACGCTCTCACAGCTGTATGGGAGAGGCTGTCAACAGAAACACAATTTGTGCAAAATGCAACAATTTCGCCGAGCAAATGCGGAAATGATCTTTCTCGGGAATCAGCAGGCTGGCCCCAGTCACTGGGGAAAGAGCTGCCAGCAAGCGGTCTATGACCTTATGTCACCGCTAACCATTTGTCTGCAGGATGAGCAAACTTTCAGCTGCCCCTCTTCAGTGTCAGGCCAATCTCACTGAAGACTGTTCCTGGCTACTCGCCTTTGCTGTTCCTTTTACCTTTAGAGTGGAAGCGATTAAGGGGGACTTAACGTGCACCGCAGTTACCTCCGTTCAATATGAAATCGTTTAAGTGAAGGGTGACACAGTGCAGTAAATGAAAGTCAGCGGCTCATGTAGGTACAAGCAGGTTCCTTTATTTGGGTCTTGGTTACATACATTGTAAGTCAAGTGGAAGGAGAAAACCCCACGGTCCCCACCACCCAGGTAGCTCTTCCAAGGGTAACTCCTGGAATCTATTGGCGGGAACCTTCCATGATATGCATGCGTTCCAGCACTCGCTCGGACATCACAGCTACAGGCTGACACACACTGATGCATTTGATGACAAGCATGCCATTCAACACATTTTCCAGAATGGCATTGTTTCGTGACGTCACCATTACACCCTGGCCTGCCCCGAAGAACGGCTCTCCACCTCTCGAGCAAAGGCCCGGTAAGCAGATTACACCGTGATTCTAGACCGCAAATTCCAAGGGAATCTGTTCCTGTATTTCCTTAAATAAGCGCCCCGTCCTCTGCAGCACAACATGGTCTTTTCCCTGGATAGTGCCTCATAATTCATGCAACCATCAAACCCTTTCGTCTGCGATAGCTGTCTGCTCTAGGCGCTATGCGTGCACAACGTTCCTTTATTTTTTTTCAAAACTCAGACCCTGCCACTCAGGTTACACTGTTCATCTCAATTCACGTACTTACCGGCAGCTATACTTGAGACTTTTTTTTTCTTCTGTAGGTTGCGCCGGTGACCTGCTACCTTTATTTGCTCTGCCTAACAACCACTGCATGCGCTCCCCTATGTTCACTACTTCTGGGATCATGCCCCACAGCTGCACTCTCCTTTTTAATCTTATTTTCACTTGCCATCTGAAGCTATTTCAAGCTTGCCCAATAATCAAATATGTCAACATCGCTTGGCTCTGCTTATTGGCACTCAATAACAAGCCCCGGTAGTCTTAGTTCATAGCGCTCCGCCCTGCTTAAGGCGCTTTACTTTTTCTTTAATAACACCCCTGGGCGTCTTAGTTCATAGCGCTCCGCCCTGCTTAAGGAGCTTTACTTTTTCTTTAATAACACCACTGGGTGTCTTAGTTCATAGCGCTCCGCCCTGCTTCAGGCGCTTTACTTTTTCTTTAATAACACCCCAGGGCGTCTTAGGCACTTTACTTTTTCTTTAATAACACCCCTGGGCTTCTTAGTTCATAGCGCTCCGCCCTGCTTAAGGCGCTTTACTTTTTTATTTAATAACAACTCTGGGTGTCTTAGTTCATAGCGCTCTGCCCTGCTTAAGGCGCTTTACTTTTTCTTTAATAATACCCCAGGGCGTCTTAGTTCATAGCGCTCCGCCCTGCTTAAGGCGCTTTACTTTTTATTTAATAACAACTCTGGGCGTCTTAGTTCACAGCGCTCTGCCCTGCTTAAGGCGCTTTACTTTTTCTTTAATAATATCCCATGGCGTCTTAGGCACTTTACTCTTTCTTTAGTGACACCCCTGGGCGTCTTAGTTCACACTGCTCTGCCCATCTTGAAGCGCTTTACCTCTTCTTTAATCAGTCAGTTATTTTATGATAATGATATAAGCTTTATTTTGCATTTGTGCCATCAAAGCATATTGCATTTACCTACAAAAGTACACATAAAATCAAATAAAATGTATAAAAGCCAAGACTTAATTCAAAGATCATAAATTAAGAGTACACATATACAAAAATAGCATAAAAACAGTTATACAAGATGTTCCCCTCTAATACAGATCAGATTCTACCTCCTCAGTCTTGCCCTGTGCAAATATGTGTCTACGAAATATGAAAGCTTAAGGTCTTTGCTTTTCCTGCAGACGTCCTTTGCATCTCTAGCCCTTCAAATGCCTTTAATTCTAAAGATTGGCTTAAGGTACTTGGCTGTAAGGTCATTATAACTGCGACAAAACAGTACAAAATGAAGAGCAGACTCACATTGCGCAGATCAAAGTTTCACTGCTATTAGGATTGCTCCAGTTTCTCTTGAAATATGTCACTCGCAGGGTCCCTGTTCTAAGATCATAAAAGAGTGACCATCAATAGCTTGGAGAAATGACATCTAAATAGTGTTCATAAACAAAACCTTCCTTTATCTGCAAATACTATTGACCACACGAGAGCCGTGCACAGGTTTTCTGCATTGATCTTCTGCATTTCTGTCTACAAGCCATGTTGATCACACTCTTCCAGTCAGATGTCATGCCAAATGGTTGGTCCCAATATGAGCCAAGATCCAATTTCTCACCCCAGATATGTACATGTTTCAGCCATGGGGTGATCGGCTGCCTTCCAGCGCTAAGAAGTTAGTCAATATTTCTTCAAACATGTGTAGCACGTGTAAGGAGCGGTTTAGTTAGTGTTGAATACTCAATGGGACATAGGTTGCATTCAATGTGCAATATGGCATTATCTGAACGTGGCGCACCAATATCAAGTATGTTGTACGAAGAAATTGAACATATTACTGATAACAGAGCTACAATGCTGAGTTTTTCAGCAGAAGAAGCAGATGCTATACTGGGCCTCATTAAAGATACTATACGTACCCCTAGCAGTGCTGACCCACAAAGTAAGATCAAGCAACTCGAATATAATATTAGAAAGCTCATTAATTGCAAACTACATGCAGTAACACTCAGCAGGTACTACAAAGCTCAAAGGATACCTAGGGGATTACGGATACCATTACATCCCACACTTTGTAAAGAAAGCAAGAGCTTTGTTGAGAAATGGGAGCAAATTCTAATCAGATGTTCACTTGATTTAATCTTGTTGACCATACAAGAGCTATCAGGTAACATCGAACAATTAGAGAAAGAAATTGAGAAGCTTTCTAAGGATATCACTGATATTACGGATGGTGAATCTTTTGCTGAGATTTTGGCGGACATTAATAAGAAATTGGAAAATTACCAACAGGATTTAGAAGCTCGGAAAATAAGGACATTTCGCAGAGATACGTACGATTATCTTAATAACAAGGTTTACACTTGGGCAGACAAGTATCAACAACAAGGTCAACGTCCCAATAAACCCTCCAGTGACAACAGCAGCTCAGAATCAGACACTCAAGAGCAAGGAGACAATACAACTACAGACCATCAAACAGCCAGTACATCAGAGAACGAAGCAAGATTAACACAATCAAAAAGCACAACAAAGGCTGGTTTTTTATACAGAGAAAGAGGACGAGGAGGGGGAGAAAGAAGAAATCAAGGGATGCTGACAAGGTTGCAAATGAATCACACCTAGTGGCCAATCTCTCCAAAAGAATTCTTTCCAACCGTGAGATACAGACCCTCGAGAAAGGTTTAAAATTTGTATCGACATACAGCACCAATAGATTCCAAATGCAAGTCGAACTAAATAAACTTGTTCGCAAACTCAAACTGAAGACATACTTTGCTGAGACTACACCATCCACTATGGCACCTCAAACAACCACCGAGTATATCGAATTTAAACCCAGTAGTACCTTTTGTCCCTCGATCAATGTACCAGCAATAGATATTTTTCAAAAGATGGTACTCAACGATTAGAAGAAGATCCAATGCCATGCACCCAAGAGGCACAATTTGAATAGAGGTGAATTATCACAAATCAAAACACTATTCACTGATGATACAATTACTATCTGACCTGCTGACAAAGGGGGAGCTATTGTGATTCAGGACCCAATACAGTATCATGAGGAATGTCTACGGCAATTATCAGACACCAATACGCACCAGTTATGACCACAGGATCCAACACCAGATAGCAATAGAAAACTAGAGTAGATTCTAGACAGGGCTGTTGAGGATGAATGGATCAACATGAAGACCAGAGCATATTTATGGACCACACACCCGGTAATGCCCCACTTATACACCTTGCTAAAAATACATAAACGTCTGGATAAACCACCCGGGAGGCCCATAGTGGCTGCCACACAAAGCATCCTACAACCACTCGGGACCGATATTGGTTTTTCCTGCAGCCCATCATCCAAGCTACAAGTACATATGTAAAAGACACCACTCACTTTTTGAGAATATTGGATACAATCACACTATCTACAGAAGACATATTATACACAATTGATGTCGTCAGCCTATACACCGGCATTCCACACGACCTTGGACAGAAAGCGGTTGAGGCCTTACTTTTGCAAACAGCGGCAATTGGAGCCAATCAAGAATTTCTGATTATTCCTCTTGACTTCATTTCAAAACCCTTGTGCTTTATTTACGATGGTAAATACTACAAACAAATATCAGGAACGGCTATAGGTGCCATGATGGCACCAACTTATGCAAATTATTTTATGTACCAGTTCGAAACTACACACATGCTTAAAAACGTAAGATGGAAAAACCACCTCAAAACGTGGATCCGGTACATAGACGATATTTTCGGAATATGGACAGGGAGTAGAAATGAACTCCAAGAGTTTCTATTGTTTCTAAATGGAATTGACCCCCGCATCCAATTTACACTTGAGATAGGGGATCCAAACATCCACTATCTGGATGTCCAAACTGTCATTAAAGCTAACAAGATAAATACCACTCTTTACACCAAACCAACAGATCGCAACAACCTCTCACACCGCATGAGTTTTCATCCTCCCAACACCCTGCGCAATTTACCCTACGGACAAATGTTGCAAATAAAAAGGATTGTTAGTGATCCAGATGACTGCCATACACAACTCCAGAAATTACAAGAGAAACTGCAACTGAGAGGCTATCCAGAAACAGATCTAGCAGCAGCTTGAGTTAAAACAGATGCACAGGAACGAGAACAATTACCTATTAAGAAATCCGAAAGAGCTAGTCCTGAACTTGTGTTTGTAACTAAATTTTCTATTCAAAGCAGGCAGATCAAAGCTATCATACATAATAGATGGAATGTACTTACTAGCGACGAAAGAACCAAGGAATTATTTCCGGCACCCTCAGTATTTGAATATCAGAAAAGTAATAATCTACGCAACATGCTAGTGAATACCAGAGGTAAGGCACTCCTTACCAAACCAGACAAACACCCTGGAACATACCCATGCATGAGCTGCGGCAATTGTAATAACATCATTAAAGGCGATATCGTTACACACCCACGAACAGGAGAGAAAATCAAATTGAAGCAACACGCCACATGTCTATCTGAAAATGTTATTTATGCAATCAAATGCCCCTGTGGGAAATATTATGTAGGAGAAACATTGCGCAAAGTTTGCATAAGGATGAATGAGCATAAGTCGAACATTAGGAATAAGAACAGAATGTCGACTGTTGCAAGAAATTTCAATGAAAATGGACATGCAATCACACAACTAAGGTTTCAGATACTTGAAGTGATACTTACCAAAGGTCTCAACCGTGAAATCAAGAAGTGGCGAGCACAGAAAGAGGCATTTTGGATCGACAGATTAGAGTCACTAACACCCAATGGGATGAACGAAGAATTAGATCTCAGTTGTTTTCTCTAATATCCTCAGCGATGACATTTGCGAAGAGCAGGCCCGAGAAACGTAGACAACCCATCTTTGGTGGATCTTCTTTAATGTTATCCAAAGTTCTTTTGATTTATAGCACCCTGCCCAGCTTGAGGTGCCTTACCTTCTGTTTCATGTTATCCCTGGGTGGTGGGTCTTCCTTTTAGGGCCGGTGGGTCTTCACTTCTGACTGCACCCTTCCACAGCTCCTTAACTTCACGGTAATTCAGTTTCCATGCCCCCTAAAAGACCACTCGTCGCCAGTGTAGTAAATGAATGTCTGTGGCTCATGTAGGTACAAAAAGGTTCCTTTATTTAGGTCTGGGGCACCTACATTATAAGTAAAGGGGGAAGGAGAAAACTCACTGGTTCCCACCACCCAGGGAAGCACCACAACCACCATTCCAGCTGTAACTCCTGGAACCTATTGGAGGGAACCTTCCCCAATATGCATGCATTCCAGAACTCACTCTGACAGCACAGCTACAGGCTAACATACACACAGGGAAGGGATACAAGACACTACATGCCTCCATTTCTACCAAACACATTAACCACACACACAGGAAATGAGGTGCAGGTTACCACAAATAGCAACAAGATAAACTGGACAGACACAGGTTTAAGTGTCACTTTAACGGCCTTCACTGAAAGGATTCTCTCATACCTCCTGCTCTGGCATTTAACACATGCCTCAGTGGAATATGCCATCGTTTAGCATATGTGGTGGAATCCATAGAAAGCACTCATTTACACCAGCATCAGAATCAGATGCTGGTGGGATGGCATTTGTTTTGGGGAGGGGGAGTGAAAGTGTGGTGGCGGAAATAGAATACTTTCGATCCATGGCCCTATTCTGCTTCATAAAAACATGAAAATCTACCGCAGTGCCAAGATCAATGATAACCATGCATAGAACGTGTATGGGTGATTTCTGCATCTAATTTACTGCTCTGTAGATTGGAAAATGGCACCATGTGACACTGGTGTGCATGCATGCACATGCATCCTGTTTGCATGACCAAACAGTTAAAGTTTTCGAGGCTGATGAAATCCATTGCTCTCGTTTAACAACATATACTTTTATCTTATCTCTTGTTTGCTGCTCCCACTCTGTTTTTCTCAGATACTCTCTCTTTTTATTTTATACCCTTGCCTTTCCAACTCCTGGCATCTCCCTCCTCTCGATGCTTACTGCCTTCCTTTTAACACCGCTAGCCTCTTCTTCCGTCCTCTCGGGTACCTCGCTTTTATCTGTGTTTACTCTTTGCCTTTGACCTATTTCCTCTGTTCTTTTTGATTTTGGCGCATTTTGGTGGCGCATCCACCAACATATCGCCAATAGTGTTGTTACAGAGAAGAGAGAAAGTGCAAGGGTGCCAAACAGATGACTTTGTGGTTGGCATGACGACTGGAAATGATGTGGCATAAATAGCAACACACTAAACGTTATTTCTTGTTCCATTACACAGGTGTGATCCAACAGTGGCGTGTTTTTCTCCCAATCAGGAGTTCTGTACCATGTCATGTGACTGTGTCACCTTCAAAGCTAAGCTGGGTAGTGATCTTTCTTTTCACAGCCAGAGGCAGCTGGGCTAGATTTGGGCTACTTTCCTAGTACTTAGGCCACATGTAGGTTTCCTTTTATGCATACTGTTCCCATACAATTACAGCTTGAATGGTAACAGTGAGGGCATTTGTAAGTTGTAATTGATTGAAGAGGTGCAATACCACTTACCTATGTTTTCTCCTGCTCATAACTTATTTTTATTTCTATTTCCTGTTCCTCTGGTTCTTGTTTATTTTATTTGATTGTTTGGAGAAGAATAGCACCATTGAGAAAATTCAGATATCCTCATACATGATCTAAATTTGATTTCCTATGAGGACATCTGTACGTGGTCAGTGGTACCGCACCTCTCCAATATAATAAGTTGTGAGGGCATCTGCAGGTTGTAGTTCATTGGATAGCTGCAGTACCACTGAAAACATACAGGTATCCTTGTAAGAAATCACATTGAGCTCCCCCTTGTGCTGTCTCTCCTGCCCCCTTGTGCTGTCCCTCCTCCCCTCTTGCTCTGTCCCTCCTCCCTCCTTGTGCTCCCCTTCCTCCTTACCCCTTACACTGTTGCTCCTTCCCTCCTTTCGCTGTCACTCCTTCCTCCCTTGCACTGTCCCTTCTCCTTTCCTTGTGCAATCCCGCCTCCCTTCCTTACACTGTCCCTCATCACCCACTTGTGCTGGCCCACCTCCCACTTGCTCGGTCCCCCTTGCTTTTTCCGTCCTCCCTGTTGCTCTTTCCCTCCTCCCCCTTTGTGCTGTTCTTCCACCTTGCGCAGTTCATGCCCCCTTAGGCTGCCACTCCTCCCCATTGTGCTGTCCCTCCTCCCCTTGCACTGTCTCTCCTTCACCCCTTGTGCTGCTCCGTTGTACCCCTTGTGCTGTTGCTCCTCTCCCTTGTGCTTTTTCTCCTCTCCATTGTGCTGTCTCACCTCCCTCCCGTGTGCTGTCCATCCTCCACACACCTTGAGCTGTCGCTCCTTCACCCTTGCACTGTCACTCCTTCCCCATTGGGCTGACACTCCTCCCCCCTTTGCACTGCTGCTCCTTTCACCTTGAGCTGTTGCTCCTTCCAGCCTTGTGCTATTGATCCTTTCTACCTTGCACTGTCCCTCCTCCCTCCCTTGTGCTGTCCATCCTCACTCCCTTGCACTGTCCATCCTCCCTCCATTGCTTGTGCACTGTCCCTCCTCAACCCATGCAGTGGCCTTCTTCCCCCTTTGCACTGTCCCCCCTTGCACCTCCCTCATTGTGCATTCCCTCCTCCCCCTTGTGCTGTCCCTCCGCCCTTGCACTGTCCTTCCTCCCCATGTGATGTCACTCCTCCCCTTGTGCTGCCTCCCCTTCACTCCTTGTACTGTTCCTCCTTCCACTCTTGCGCTGTCTGCCCTTTACATCTTGCGCTGTCGCTTCTCCTCCTCCTGCTGTCACTCCTCCTCCTTGTGCTGTTCCTCCTCCCCTCTTGCACTGGCCCTCCTCCCCTTGCGCTGCCCACCACTGCTTTTCCTCTCTTCCCCCTGTGCTCTTTCCCTCCTCCCCTTTGGTGCTGCTCCTCCCCTTGTGCTGACACTGCCCCCTTGTGCTGCCACTCCCCCCCCTGTGCTGTCCCTCATCCCCCGTGTGCTGTCCCTCCTTCACCCCTTGTGCTGTTCCTCCTCCCCCTTGTGCTATTTCTCCTCCCCCTGCACTGTTTCTCCTCCCCCTTGTGCTGCTTTTCCTCCCCTTTGTGCTGTTTCTCCTCTCTCCCTTGTGCTGTCCCTCCTCCACACACCTTGAGCTGCGGCTCCTTCCCCCTTGTACTGTCGCTCCTTTTCCTGTGTGCTGTCACTCCTTCCCTCTTGCACTGCTGCTCCTTCCCCTTGTGCTGTCTCTCTTCCCCCTGTGATGCTTCTCCTCCCTGTTTGTGCTGTCTCAACTCCTCATCCCTCGCACTGTTGCTGCTTCTCCCCTTGCCCTGTTGCACATTTCACCTAGCGCTGCCACTCCTATCTGCCTTGTGCTATTGCTTCTTTCCTCCTTGCACTGTTCCTCTTCCCTCCCATGCACTTTCCCTCCTGCCTACCTTGCACTGTTCCTCACCCCTCCCTTGTGCTTGCTTTGTCCTCCCACACACCCTGCGCTGGCATTCCTCCCTCCCTGGTGCTGTCCTCCTTGCAACTCCCCATTGTACTTTTTCTCCACCCTCCTTGCACTGTCCCCCTTGCACATCCACATTGCGCTTTCTCTCCTCCTTTTTGTGCTCTCCCTCCCCCTTGCTCTTTCCCTCCTCCCCATGCACTGTCACTCCTCCTACTTGTGCTGTCTCTCCTACACCCCTTGCACTGTCCCTCCTTTCCCATGTGTGTTGTCCCTCCTTCCCCTCTTGCGCTGCTGCTCCTCCCCATTTTGCCGCCACCCCTCCCCTTGTGCTGTCCCTCCTCTCCTTGCACTGTCCCACTCCCCCTTGGTCTATCCCTCCTACCTCTCTTGTGCTATCCCTCGTTCCCCCTTTCACTGTCCCTCCTCCCCATTGCACTGTTCCTTTTTCACCCTGTGTGCTGTGCCTCCTTCCCCCTTGTGCTGTTGCTCCTCCCCATTGTGCTGTTTCTCCTCCCCCTATGTGCTGTCTCTCCTCTCTACCCCTCGCACTGTTGCTCTTTCTCCCCTTGCACTGTTGCTCATTGCCCCAAGTGCTGCCACTCCTTCCTGCCTTGTGCTATTTCTCCTTTTCCCCTTGTGCTGTTCCCTCCCATGCACTTTCCCTTGTCCCTACCGTGCACTGTCCCTCACCCCTTCCTTGCACTGTCCTACCTCACCCCCATGTGCTGGCCCTCCACTCTTGCGCTGTACCCCCTTGTAATTCCCCTCCTCCCCATTGTGCTTTCCTTCCCCCTTGCACTGCCCTCCTACCTTGCACTGTCCCCCGTTGCACAGCCCCTCCTCCCCCTGATGTTGTCTCTCCCACACTTTGCACTGTCCCACCTTCACCCCTTGCGCTATCACTCCATCCCCTCTTGCACTGTGGCTCCTCCCCTTCTACTGATGCTCCTCCCCTTGCACTGCCTCTTCTCCATCTTGCACTGTCCCACTCTCTCTTGCGCTTTGCCTCCTACCTCCCTTGCACTATCCCTCCTCCCCACCCCTTACAATGCCACTCCTTCCCACCTTTCACTGTCCACCCTCACCCCATGCGCTGGCCCTCCTCCCCCTTGCACTGCCCCCCCTGCTCTTTCATTCCTCCTCTTGCTCTTTCCTGCTTTCCCCTTAGCACTGTCCCTCCCCCTTGTGCTGTCCCTGCCCCTTATGCTGTACCTGATCCCTTTGCACTGTCCCCGCCTTGCACTGTCCATCATTCACTCCCTCTGCTGTCGCTCCTCCCCCTTGTGCTGTTTCTCCACCCCCTTTGTGCTGTCTCTCCTCCCTCCCTTGCAGTGTTACTCCTTCCCCCTTGTAATGTTGCTCCTTACCGCTTGATGCTATTGCTCCTTTCCCCTTGCACTGTCCCTCCTTTCTCATGCTGTCCCTCCTCCTTCCCTTGGGCTGTTCCACCTCCCTCCCTTGCTCTTGAACTGTCCCTTCTCACCCCCTTGTGTGGTCCTTCCTCCATTGCAATGCCCCTTTGCACTTTCCCTCCTTCCCATTACGCTCTCCTCCCCTTTGCACTGTCCCACTCTCCCCTTGTGCTTTCTCACGTACCTCCCTTGTGCTGTCTCTCCTCCTCACCCCCTGTGCTGTGTCTCCTTCTGCCTTGCCCTGCTGCTCCTTCCCCTTGCGTTTTTGGTCCTTCCCTTTGTGCTGTTGCACCTTCCCCCTTGCACTATTTCTCCTTCTCCCTTGCACTGTCCCTCCTTTCTCCCTTGTGCTGCCCCTCATCATGCCCTTGTACTGTCACTTCTGCCTCCCTTGTGCTGTCCCTCTTCCCTCATCACCTTACACTGCCCCCCCCTGGCACTGTCCCCCTTGCACTGTCCCCCTTGTGCCTTTCCTCCTCCCTGTAGCACTTTACCTCCTCCCCCTTGCAATGTCCCTAATCCCCCTTGTGCTGTCCCTACCCATGTGCTTTCCCTCCTCCCCCTTGCACTGCCCCTCGTCCCCTTATGCTGTCACTCCTTCCCCCTTGCACTGTCACTCCTTCCCCCTTGCACTGTCTTGCCTCATCCTTGCACTGTCGCTCCTACCCCCTAGCTTGCGCTGTTTCTCCTTTTACCCTTGTACTGTCACTCCATCCCCCCTTTGCCCTGTCACTCCTCCCCTCCATTTGCGCTGTCACTTTTTCCTAATAATGTTGTACAGTGGTCCTGTGTACTGTTGCTGCCCTACCTTTCATCTATTGGATTTTAGTATTCTTCCCTGTGTTTCTATTGATTTCTTACCCTCCCTCCCCTATTGTGCTTCTCTCACACCTGGCGCTGCTCTTCATTCCTTCCCATGCTGTAATTTCTTTTCTCTGTGCTGCCATTCCTCATTCCCTCCTGCCATGCTAAATGTAAAATGCAATAAACAACTACAAGTGCCAACACATTTGGCTTTGAAAATGCTTGTTTCTATTTTCTGTTCTCTACATTCACTCTCTCTCCCTCCCCCCTCTCTCTCTATCTATCTCTCTCTTTCTCTCTCTCTCGCTCATTATATCTTTAGCGCACACACCTTTGCTAAATTGGGCCCAAAGTTCCTGGTATGCCAGAGTGTAGAGGAGGTGTTAATCCCACCCCACCTCAAACTGAATGCAGATAACTTGTCAGCCTGGCCAATAGTTCCAGTATTGCAAAAATCACAATTGTAGCGCTTTCTGAGACAAAAAGCACAATTGTAGGGTGATATTTATTTCTAGGGTCAGAATGCCCTATGCAGTTGAGGGTATCTCATGTATTACACATATATTATGAATATCAAAAATCTAGTCTGAAAACTGAACAGAAACTGAGTTATGAACCCAACTCCCCATTGATAGCAGCACAGAACATTCAGACTAAATTCTAAAACAAGATGGTAGAAAAACCCATTGTTGTGCAAAGATAATAAAATAATTCTATAACAGCAGTTCACTGCAGCTGGTGCATATATTTAGAACTTCTTGGCAGCAATTATGACTTTAATGGGTCGAGGGAGACCAGTTAGTGGTCTGGGAAAGTAGCAATTAGAGCAGACAGCTGTTTGGTGTGCAACAAATGAGATGAACAAGCACGGTATAGCTTACCAAAAAGACTCTGGTGATCTGATAAAGACTGCTCCTTTCAAGACATCAAAGGATTTATAATAAAGGTCAGTAGGATCTCATACAAATTTAATTTGTTTATGTGCCAGTCAAGTGAGGCATGCCAAGTTATGTCATGTGCGCTTGTTGATTGACAGTCAAGCCAACCAAAAATAGACTGGGTATGGGTTTGCTTGTGGATGAAAGAGCCAATCAAAATGTATTATGCAATAAATAATAAAGTTACAGCAGCCTTTGAACAGTATAAAAGAGCTGATGTTGAGAGCCTGTTGCTGTTAATTTCCTGGTATCCTGTGATCCATTAAAGATGAGTTTTGAAAGCAGCCCAGGTGTCTGTCTGCCTCCTTACCTTATGTCCAGTCTCTGCTGCCTGATCCACAGATGCCTAGTTCCCAGGGAGGTCATTGGGCCCTCCTCTTCAAGAGTTACTGGAGTCAATCCAAAACTGGACTCAAGAATAAAAGAGATAAAGTTCAAGGCAAAACCAAGCTTTTTTATCATTTTTTTATCATCTCCAAACTCATATAAAGAACACTTTAAGTACATTGGACGCGTGATATGTGGTATCATACATCATCGCAATTTTTACAAAACCTACAGGGAATTGGGACTGGTTAAGGGATATGCCTACCAATTAATTGAATAGGAGTTAAGCATTTAATTGGGATAAACCTATCTGATGGCCACACCTGAGATGACCCTTACTGAGATAAAGGTAAAACTACATAACCTCTTCATTGGGGGATTGGTTGGCTCTGGATTTGATGAGTGACATGACACAATGGATTTGGATTGGTTGGCTTTGTACTAAACAACCTTGGACATATGATAGGTCGTCGAGATATGAGCTACATGGTTTGTAAGAGAAATGGATTGTCCTTTGTTTATTAAAGAAGATACCATCCCTCATCCTCAGGCCATGAGACTTGAGCAATTACTTTGTACTTGACCTTGAAAGGCAGGCTTATGTCTGTGTGTACTTTTAGGGAGTCTTGCAGGTGTCCTATCTTATGCTGGCAGGTAATGAATGGCTAGTGTTCATACAATTATGAGTCACGTTTTGGAGGACCATGAATAAAATGGAATTGGCTCCTTTTTATTGGAATTTTAGCTGGTTCTAACGTGTCTGCTGTGTGTTTATTTTCCACCAGTGACTATCATGAGTTATTTTTCATAGAGTTTGTTGGCTTACTATTCTAGTGCACCTGGTAAACGAAGGACGGTTGTATTTGTATAACTTGTAATGAATTTGGACAGTATCCTTTTTGCCTCTGGTGTACTGCTATCACATGACTTTGCTCTGCTGGTCCCATCCTCCCTATTTCACTTTAAGCATTGCTCTAATTGCCAGCTACTGCTTGAGCTCTACACGGCTCTGTATTTCTGTGGATTCAGCAGTCTTATTCATAACATTGAGCATCCTGGCCAACTGTGCTGCTATGTCTTCTATCAGTCAACTTGGGAGAGTTGCAGAAATACATTTGCATGTTCATAACCTGGGAGAGCTGGGGCTCTGGAATCTGGCTTGCAGATTTTCTTTATGCATTGAGGGACTGATGAAACACTCGTGGGTACGCCTTAAATAATACAACAGGCACTTGCGTGTTGGTTGCACACTCAGGAATGAAGCCCAAGATGGTTATCTAGTCTCCGTTCCAAAATAAACCTACTTTCTCAGAAAACACCAAAGTGCCCAATCTTAATGTCCCTCAGAGTCTGCTGAATTACATTGGGGGGTATCAATCCCTTTTTCTTTCTGTCCACGTTTTTGAATGGAGGTTCAGCTTATCTATTACACAGAGTCTCTCTGGATGAGGAATCTCAGTTAAGCAAGTGAGCAAAATCTATCTCTCATCTTCCTGTTTTTATGGGGATGAGCTACAGTGCTCAATCACTGGTGTTTGCCCAAGGACACCTCCAGCTGCCAATGAACAATTTTATAATTATTTTTGTTTTTAAACTGGCAACAAATCTATACAATTCAAACAATTTGCAACAACATCATTATTTGTATATCAAATAAGAAAAGCAAATATCCACAATATTGTGAATCATGCAAACTTATACAATAGCAATGCCAAAAACGTTACCAAAACATTGCTTAAAGATTACCCTAAAGCAGTATCATTCATAGTTATTAAATAATAATGAGGATCTGTTGAAGACGCATATTCACCCCCTTCCACACACAGATGACTGCCATGATGACAGTGATAATGTTATGCACCCTATGTGCCAGTATGCCTACCGAGGCAAAAACCACTAACACCAATTTTCAAATCCGAGAGTCTTCTATGAAAGCTTTTTGGCAAAGCTGCTTGGCAGCCCCCTCTTTCATACATACTCCATTCACTAGAGCTCTTGAAATCTGGAATCTCTGGTGGTTTCCCGAACACAAAGAACACTATGACAGGCAGCTTTCTATATCATAGTCCACTGGATCTATTGGTTTAGCTTCTTCCATGGCGAATAGACCTACCCAATAAGAACTTTCAACTTGGGGTCTATCTTGGCATAATATGTAAAATCAAATATGTCCAGGGTATATAGCTCACAAACGCACTTAGGAAATAGAGGCCTTTTCAGTGCCTTTTCCTTCTTTCGTAACTTGAAAACGTCACACTAGGAGCCTTCCTAAATTGTTTGAAAAGTGACTTTTCTGAAACTGTGGAAGAATTAGATATAGGGAATTTAAAGATTCCAGGGCATGTGTGCGAGGATAATCTAAGTATTCCTTCTCCACAAACTTCCCCAAAAAACATTGATATGGTCTCATCCTCTTCTTTGATTTAAGTCATTCCATTGTCATCTGATGCCTGAGTATTAGCGCACCCGGAAGAAGAGGATTCTAATGCATCCTTGGGTAAATCCTCCGTTCCTGATCAAGAAGTTGATGAGATTCCTGCAGAACAATCGTACAGAGACCTTAATTAATTACACAATCTGTACTTCATTCAAACTAGGAGAAATATTGCTGTGGGGCCTTTGTTAGTTAAGGTCTCTGCTTTTTTAGGAGAGGAGGACCAAGTGAAATACAAAGAGGCTCATTACGAATATGCTGGTATTACTGGTAGGATACCGGCAAACTGTAGTGTCGTTTCCGCCACTTGGTCTGCCGGAATTACCAGCAGATTCCAAGTGGTGGAAATGCCGGTTAGTCCCCATTCCATGCAGTCCCATAGGACCAGCAAACTTATAGTTGGCCATCCGGAAAAGTGGTGTTACACATTATTACCAACACTTTATTTCTGGACCAACCAACTTATAGTGAGGCCCAAAGACTTTCTCTTTTCTGAGCCTTTTCTGCTCATCATGCAACAAAAGCAGCTACTAGCAGTTGCAGCCGCAAGGCATGTGTGCGATACTAGCTAAAACAAGCGCTTGCAACCATCCAATCAGAAGATGTCAGCCCCAGTGGTGATTCTGGCCAGCCACCATGATGAAAGCAGCCTTTTGGATTAAGATAGCTCCTGAATAGCACACACTTGAAAACCCTGGAAGCGTACTTAAAATGCTTAGCCAGGACACTGTTACCCAAGATCTCCATAAGCAAATGAAAAGGAGGGGGAGGGATTGCATAAATTGCCATTGCACTGAAGCCCGCAAAAACACAGCATAGCTATCAATTTGGCCATCCACGAGGAGTGCAAAGCACGTCCAAATGAAAGAGTGAATATTCTCTGTTACATCTAAATGTTCGCAGAGATGCCCTGGATAGGAAGCCGTGGCCTCTACCAACACTTGCAATAGACCTTGTCGTTTGATGGATTATTCAGGGTCTTAGATACCAAGAGTTGAGTACTGGGTTAAAAAGGTGGTCATATGGGTTCACCAGGGTGTTCTTTCTGGAAGACACAATGCATTCTCATATTAAGCACTGCAATGAGCTGGGGATTAGAGGGAGTGGTATTTGCCGCCTTTTGGTACAGAGCTTTGCCTGGTCACTTGTTAACGACTTATTTAGAGAAGTGTGTGAGGCCTAGTGTCTGGCTGTCCTTTGCATCAAATACCAGCTACACCTAGGATATAAATCTGATTGTTTGGGTACTGATTATTTGATTTCTTGTATTGCCTCAATTAGTGAGCCATTAAGCTCCCTTGCCTTCGTTGAATAGCATAATATATGATATACATGTTTCTTTGTTTATGGACACGGGTGTCCCATCGTATTACCACTAGTTTTGCTTTTTGCATAGATGTTTATCATATTTTAGGTATTTCTAATCTCCTGTGGTAAGCCGGGACAATTAAATAATAGCTTTTTGTATTCTGTCCTTTCCTTATGTGCCACTCTTCTGCCCTCTGCCCCTGCTGCAAATACTCATGCCCACAGTGCCCTCTTCTTCCTGATTCTCACTGTTTGGCTGTCTCCTCAACACTTTACTTGATTATAGGTCACAGCAAAGTCTATCTATGATCAGAGTATTTCTTGCAGTTCTATCTTTAATTGAGAAGAGGCAAACATTCATGAATTTTGTAAAGTAGCAATCTATCACTATTGGGCATACTCAGGACCTAAACATCTTTATTATGCCCTCACTTCTCCTCGTGTTTGCACACAGAATGTTCTCTTGAGCAACCTTGAGTGTTACAATGGGTCATACAAATAATAGCTCACTCTCACCTAATACCTTCTGCACTCAGTTTCACCCTGCTATATATTCACTCACTCACACCTACCATACCCTCGTAAAGACACTCCCACAATCACCAACTAATGTAATCTCCAACTCACTGCCACATTTTCCTTTCTCATTCTTTCACATCTGATTCTCTGCTGCATTATCCAACTACTCACACTTTCAGCTCCTCAGTCAGTTACCCTTTCTCTCTCTTCTTCGCGCTCTCATAAACACACAGCTCTCAATCTCACACACTCAGTCAATCCCTCAACCTCTCACTAAATGTTGTGATACACACCCAATTGCTTCCACTAATTTACTTGGACATTTTCATGTAAGAATCAAAAAGCGATGTATCAGTCACCCACTTGCAATCAATCAGAAATTCACCCAGATACTACCTCATAACAAACCACACTCTATAAGACACACACCTAATTTCCCATTCACTTACTGTCCATTAACAGACCATTCACTGTGTTATGAAAAATGGAAAACAAATGCATTCCCCTAAAGCAAACTGTTGCCTAAATCCTGAGATTCTTCTTTCAAGTGTGGTTATTTGTTTCTGTGAGATACAGCACCTGACACATGGCGCAGAGTTTGCAACACACCAGGATCATTTTGTACTGAAGACTAACCGCACAGCCAGAATGCTAAAAACCTTGGTAAAATAACACCATTTTCAATCTTTTAAAGTCATACCTTATAACATAGGGCCTTGCCTTTGCTAACCTGTGTTTCCTTCCTTGTAGGTTGCGGTGTTCTTCAGCGCGAGTGGAGTGTCCGGAGTGGTGCCAGCCGAGAGGCGACCAGCCAGGTAAGCCTTTTGAGCAGTTCGTAATTTGTAAATGTCTCTACTGCTTTCTTTAATGTTGCCTCCATCTTCCTCTTTCAGGTTGTTCTGTCCGGGAGGCGTGCAGATTTGAGGAAGCTGTTCTCAGTAGCTGCGAGTGTTTAAAGATGAAGACTGCAGGTAAGATGCTGAAACTAATGATGTTCCTTTTGTCTCCTTGCATGTTCTGCTTCTCCGAGGTACGAGGGAATAGCTGGACACGGTGAGCGTCACGTTGCAAGCTGCAAAGTAACGTGAAGCGTGTTGTCTTGCTCGGGTGTGGTTTAAATAGCCCCAACAAAATAGTCCAGGTGAAGTAGTCCCTAGGCTGCCACACCCAAAACACTAAACCGCATAGCTTGGTTCTTCGGAACCAAGCTATGTGGATGCCTCCAGGTTGGCTGTCAATACAATAAAGTAGTTCCCAAGCAGGACTGGCCCCATGAGGGCCTTTGAAGAGGATGCCAGGCTCTAGAGGCCCGAGTCCTGACTCCACCTGGCCAATGGGTTTGCCAGAGGGGGTTTTGGGCAAGGGTCGTGACAGCACTCCCCCCTAAGGCCCCTCCCATGGTGTTCCTTCTGTCTGGCCCAGGTTTGGTTGGGAAGTTCCGATGGAATTTCCTGATTAGACGTGGTGCGTGGATATTCTCACTGGGCTCCCAGGATCTATCTTGTGGTCCAAATCCTTTCCAATCGACGAGATAGTATAGCTTGGTCCTAGAGTATTTAGAGTCCAAGATATCTTGGACTTCGAATTCTGGTTCTCCGTCAACAAGTATGGGTTTAGGTGGTGTCCCAATCCGTGTGCCGGGTTGCATTGGTTTCAGGAGGGACACATGGAATACCGGGTGGATGTGTAGATTAGGTGGTAAATCCAGTTTCACGGCTGCTGGGTTGATAATTGCTTTAATGGTATAGGGTCCTAAGAATCTGGGATGAAAGGTCCGGGTTCCCTTGATGGGTACGAATTTAGCGGCTAACCAAACTTTGTCTCCTACTTGATAATCAGGGGCCTTTTTCCGGTGTTGGTCGGCAAATCTCTTTTGTTTTTCTTTGGCATGAATAAGGTGTTCCTTTGCCCTTTTGAAAGCCTGAGTAATGGTTGTGTGTAGAGTCTTTACTGCTGGCATTTCCAAGCTGGCTGGAAGGTCTAGTTCAGAGGTACGTGGGTGTCTGTCATAAAGGGTATAGAAGGGCGTTTGTCCTGTGCTTGAATGCAAAGAATTGTTATATGCATATTCGGCTATCCATAGTAGGTCTTTCCAATTCCTTTGTTCGTGGTGCAGCATGCACCGTAAATATTGTTCGAGTGTCTGATTGGTTCTCTCGGTTTGGCCGTCCGTTGGGGATGGTGACTGGTAGACACCCGAATGTCGATCTGCGCCACTGCACAACATTTTTTCCAGAAGTTTGAAACAAACTGGCTGCCTCGATCAGAGACCAGAACCGAAGGGAAGCCATGTAGCTTAACCACGCCCTCCAGGAACACCTTTGCTAAAGTGGCTGCGTCTGGGAGGCCTTTGAGAGGAATAAAATGGGCCATCTTCGAGAATAAGTCCACAACTACAAAGATGGTGTTGAACCGTTGGCTTGGAGGTAGATCAGTGATGAAGTCAAGGGAAAGAGTGTGCCATGGAACTGCAGGAATGTCCAAAGGTTGTAGGAGACCAGATGGTTTTTGTTTCTGTGATTTGTTTTGTGCGCAGACACCGCAGGACTGAAAATACTGAAGGATGTCCTTACACCAGGTAGGCCACCAAAAGTTCTCTTTCACCTTAGCTAGGGTTTTGGCGATCCCGGGATGCCCTTCGATCAGTGAATCGTGATAGTTTGAAATAATACGCTGTTGTAATTCCTTCTTGGGTACATATAGGCGATCCCTAAAAAATGGTAGATGGTCCTTGATGGTATATTGTTCTCCTTGAGTTTGCCATGCGAGGTAGGCATCAGGATTCATTGTCCGTTGGATTTCTTTTCATAGTTCTGCTTGTGTTAAGGCTGTCGTGATACCCAAGAGTTTGTCTTCAGGTATAATAGGTACTGTGTCTGGAGTTGTATATACTATTTCATCTATGCCCATGCGAGATAAGGCATCCGCCTTTCCGTTTGTGACTCCTGGTCGAAATGTGATTACATAATCATATTTGGCGAAGAAAAGGGCCCACCGTAATTGGCGCGAGGACTGGGCCTTGGCTGTTTTGAGATATTACAAGTTTCGGTGGTCTGTGATGACTGTAATGGTGTGTCTGGCCCCCAGAAGGTAGTGCCTCCAGGCTTTAAAGGCGGATTTGATAGCCAGGAGTTCCTTGTCCGTGATGGCATAATTAATATCTGGAGGTGAGAACTTTTTCAACCAGAAGGCCACAGGATGTAGCTGGCCAGTTTCCGGGTCTCTCTGTGAAAGGACAGCCCCCATTGCGAGACTGGACGCATCAGTTTCAACGACATAAGGGAGGTCTGGATGAGGATGTTGCAGGATTGGAGTGGAGGTAAACCTTTGTTTAAGTTCCTGAAAGGCTTCTTCTGCTTCTTCGGTCCAAGCAAAAATGTTATTGTTTTTTCGTAATAGTACTGTGATTGGGTGCACAACCTGAGAGAAGTCTGGGATGAACTGGCGGTAGAAGTTTGCAAAGCCCAGCATGCTTTGTACCCCTTTCAAAGACGTCGGTGAAGGCCATTTCAGAATGGCATATACCTTGTGCACGTCCATTCCGATGCCTCCTGGAGTAAGGATAAAATGAAGAAATTCTACTTCGGTGACGTGAAAAAAGCATTTTTAAAGCTTTGCAAACAAGCGGTGTTGACGAAGCTTGGTGAGGACTGAACGAACGTGCCTGACATGATCTTGTTCCGAGGCTGAGTATACTAAGATGTCGTCTATGTACACTAAGGTGCACACATCAATTAACTCCCTTAAGACGTCATTCATGAAATATTGGAATGCCGCAGGAGCGTTGCATAACCCGAACGGCATGACTTGATATTCAAACAAGCCGTACTTAGTACGGAAGTCGGTTTTCCATTCATCTCCTTTTCTGACTCGGACCAGGTGGTACGCTCCTCGAAGGTCCAATTTGGTATAAATCTGGGCATCTTTAACTTGGTCTAGCATCTCAGGGATAGGTGGCAAGGGGTAGCGGTTCTTCACAGTGATCTGGTTCAATGCGCAGTAGTCAATACAGGTTCTCAAGTCTCCTTCCTTTTTTGGTATGAATAACAAAGGACTGGCTGCGGGGGACTTCGGACGGATAAATCCGTTTGCAAGGTACTGGTCTAAATCGGATTTCAAATTAAGGTTTTCTGGTTCTGTGAGAGCGTAGATCCTGCCGCAAGGGATTTGTGCACCAGGAACAAGGTCGATCTGACAGTCATAGGGCCTGTGCGGCGGCAATGTATTGGCTTGGTCCTTTTGGAAAACATCCAGGAAATCATGGTATTCACTTGGCAAGGTATTAGTTGCTCCCAGGGTTGATACTGTCGCTCCGGGAGTCATGGGAATACAGGCGTCGGGTTTCTCCTTTTGGTAATAGCAGGCAGGGGAGCAGTCACTGGGGAAGGTTGATTTTCGTGCCCGCCAGTCTATCAAAGGGTTGTGAGCAACCAACAATGGCATCCCTAGTATTAGCCTGAACTGAGGTGCCTTGATGAGATCAAATGAAATAGACTCCCGATGTCCGTCCTGGCACAGCAAGGCTACCCTGGCTGTGCACTGGGTTACTGGTCTGGAAGTGATTTCTGTCCCATCCACGGTGGTCACCTTGTCCATAGTTGGCTTAGAACACAAAGGAATCCCCATCTCTGCTGCCAGTTCTGGATCAATATAATTTCCAACTGCTTCGCTATCGATGTATGCTTCAACGGCATGCATTCTTGATGACTGTTGGTGGTTAATTAAGATCACTGGTATTGCAAAGTGCGAGGTCAGCAACTCTTTCTTCTCACTCGACAAACTGACCTCTACGTTTGTTGAGCTTGGTAGTTTTCCGATTCCTTAGCTTCTCCTTCTCTGTGGCCTCGACTGTTCTTCTTGGGGCTTTTACCTGACAGTCCTTCAGGAAATGTCCTGGTTTCCCACAATACAAACAAGCTGTTGTTGTCTTCTTTTGTCCCGCTCTTGTTTTGTTAATGGAGGCTGTATCCCTCCAATCTGCATGGGTTCTACAGCATTTTCAGGTACACAGGGTGTGTTTTCCCTTGGTCGGACATACACGGTCCAAGGGTCCATCTTAGACCGGTCTGCCTTTCGGTCCTGAAACTGGTGGTCTAGCTGCACAACCAGATTTATGAATTCTGCACAGTCTCTGGGTGGATCAACCACCTGGGCTAAGACGTCCTTTAATTCGCCTTGTAAGCCTTGTTTTCTGGCCACCTAGCTTCGGCAACCAGTCTGTTGAAGTTAGCAATGTACGTTAACAAGTCCTGATTCCCCTGTCAGAGGGACAAGAGTTCATTGTCTACTGCTTGTTCCTGGGTATAGCGAGCAAAATGTTTTTCCATTTCTCTCTGGAATCCCCCCAAAGTCATGTAATAGAGGATCGTCATGGGTTACCAACGGCACCAACCAATCTGCTGCACTACCACTCAGGTATGATAAGACAAAAGCTATCCTAGCTTGTTCGTTTGGAAATGCTCCAGTCCTACAAAGAAAATGAAGGCGGCACTGATTGATGAATGCCGCATACTTCCGTGGGTCGCCTGAGAACCTTTCTGGTGGTGCCAGGGGCACTGTTCCAGATAACGTGATCTGTACCAGAGTGGGTGGTAGGGCAGGGTTTTGCATCGTTGGATTGCTTCCAGGTAGAGGCGTCTATTCTGCCTGTGATTGCAAGTATTGCCTGCTAATCTCTTCAGTGCGTTCTTTGGTCACTATTTGGTCTCTCCGGAGGGCATTAGTCTCTTGTCGGGCAGAATGAACCTCAGCACGAAGCTCTCCTAGTAATTGGGCCAATTGGTCAATTTCTGATGTCTCCATGGCGCCCAGGTGGATTTGTTATGGTAGGCTTCGCGTTCTGTTATGCTCACCTGGTATCCACAGGGACGCCACCCAGCCGGGTTACTCGCTGGTATGCTTCTCAGCTTTGCCCTGATGTGGTCTGCGGGGAAGGTTCTGCCTGAAAATACAGGACGACTGTGTTCAAGACTGACCAACTGGGATAAGTATCCTCCCTCCACCCCCGTATGGTTTCAGTCCCTCTGGCACCCTCTCCTCACCTTGTGGTAGAATTAGGCATGCTCTCCATCCGGCCTTCTTTGCAGGGGCACGTTGTCTTTCAAGGGCGAGTGCGGTCCAGTTACTTCACTGATGCCGGCCCGTTGGATATTGTTCAGGTAGGTCTTATTGCTGTTCTTTAGTTTTGTTGCTATCCTGCATGCCTTTCTTTGTTTAAAATGTCTCTTTTTTCTCCCTTAGGTATGCGGAGCTTCAGCGCCGCGAACTGGCTTGGTTGAGCCCCACTGGTAAATGATGGCGCATTAAGAGTACTATGATGCGGTAAGTAAGCACTATGCGCAGCGCTGCGAAGTCTTGCCTTTGCTAACCTGTTTTTTCCTTCCTTGTAGGTCGTGGTGTTCTTCAGCGCGAGTGGAATGTCCGGAGTGGTGCCAGCCGAGAGGCGACCAGCCAGGTAAGCCTTTTGAGCAGTTCATAATCTGTAAATGTCTCTACTGCTTTCTTTAATGTTGCCTCTATCTTCCTCTTTCAGGTTGTTCTGGCCAGGAGGTGTGCAGATTCGAGGAAGCTGTTCTCAGTAGCTGCGAGTGTTTAAAGATGAAGACTGCAGTTAAGATGCTGCTGCTAATGATGTTCCTTTTGTCTCCTTGCAGGTTCTGCTTCTCCGAGGTTCGAGGGAATAGCTGGACCCGGTGAGCGTCACGTTGCAAGCTGCAAAGTAACGCGAAGCGTGTTGTCTTGCTCGGGTGTGGTTTAAATAGCCCCAACAAAATAGTCCAGGTAAAGTATTTCCTAGGCTGCCACACCAAAAACACTAGACCACATAGCTTGGTTCTTCGGAACCAAGCTATGTGGATGCCTCCATGTTGGCTCCATATTGGCTGTAGTTCCAAAGCACATTGTTTTTCATTGTGTATGAGCCTGGCACCATAGGCGCCAGGACTGGCCCCATGAGAGCTTTTTGAAGAGGATGCCAGGCTCCAGAGGCCCGAGTCCTGACTCCACCTGGCCAATGGGTTTGCCAGAGGGGGTTTTGGGCAAAGGTCGTGACAATCATTGATTAATTATTAATATGAATACATTTATGAAACAATATCCTACATATTTATCAAACATATCTAGAGGTCCGTCTCGGTCTGCAATCCCTGAAATTCATATTTAATTGATGTGCCATGTTACTACAATGAAATATGGAATAACAATTATTTTGTATTGAAAAGTGTTAAGTGCAGATTAGCCTCCCACCTTTTTATGCCGAAATTATTCTCAGTTTATGAAGACTGGGGTTTTCTATTCTCTGGGAGTGTATGACTATTGAGCACGTCAGTAGAAGGACTTAACCAATCAAATAGTGTGATGTCATTGAGGATAAAGTGTGGGAATCATTCCCATTATAAAGGAAGGAACATAGGGAATAGGGAGCTCACTCTGAAAGTTGCATGGAAGGAGAATACCTCTTCCAATGGATGAGTAGTGATCTGGAAGATTACAAGGCCTTGCCCATGACATGATGGAGTCTGGCTACCTTGACATGAGGCGGACCTGCATTCCTGAACAAGGAAGTAAGGACAAGGAGAGGCCTACTGGCTTGGAATTTCCATGGGACACTTGAGCGTCTCTGCTGGATGTGCACCTTAAGAAATATTGAAAAAGTGAGTATAAAAACTCCCCCAAATGAGATTAGATAAATTCCATAGTCTCTGGAGTGGTTGAGAACTAGTGGGTAATTTTCTCTAGGGGATGCTCATTCCAAATAGAATACTTTAAAATTATAGTGGAGAAATGTAATGTGCTTTCTGACTATATTTAAAGTCAAGTGAGATTTCTTGTTTTTTTAAACTTTATTTGAAATATTTTTGTGAACAGGTTTAACAGAGCAGGGTAAAATGTTGGTCTCCCAATTCACACATATAGACAACATCCCCTTTTCTGAAATGGAATTTCCCACCCATCTAATAGTATAGTAACCTAGCTACCGATTCGGTGATGTCCATCTTATATACCCACCTCATCTATTATTTCATAATTCAGTCTCATCCCCAGAATCTGATCCACTGCTGCCACCCTGAGTTGCTGTTTATTTGGAGATACTCTCTTAGCGGGCCCTATATGTCCTTTGGCCTGTTTTGTGCAGGAAGTATTAATCTGTACTTCCTCTCATTTCATTCACAATATGTCATTGTACGGAGCTCTGTCTCAAATGTAGGTGTGGGGTCTCTGTACCAGGCTCTAGCAATTAGAGAGCTGGCTATTATGTATGTCTTGCTTAAAAACATATGTACTTGCATACTATCTACTTCGAATATCCTAAGAAGTAATATCTGCGGTGTCCTGGGAATGTTGCCAGCTCTCATTTAATTTATGGTGTCTATGGGCCTCATTACAACTCAGGCGTTAAGGGTTAACGCCACCGTTAACCCTTAACGCCTGATTCTGATTTTAACGCCTGCTTTTAGCAGGCGTTAAAATCCATGGCGCTAACCTGCCATGGTGCTAATTACGCCGCCGTAATTTACGGCGGCGTAATTAGCGCCTTCCCCACTCCCATTATGCCCTATGGGGCAAAAATGGGAATGGGGAAGGGAAAATGGGAAATGGGGATTTACCGCCCCACTCACCTTGGAATGGGGCGGTAAATCCGCCATCCACCATGGTGTAAACTCACACCATGGTGGTAAAGTTGGTGCACTTAGCACCAAGGTTGTAATGAGGCCCTATGACTTGAAAATGTCTCCACTAGGGTTCACTCTCAGGTTAGTTGCCGAAAATCAGCATTCGGACGGTGACATTTAATATGTTTGCAACCTGTCTGGGCAGTATGTGCATAACTTAATTGGGGTGTAGTTTGACTGTTGCAAGTATCTGCAGTGTGTGTCTAAACCTGTTGTTCTTTGCGACCCCTCTAGTTTGTAGGCATATTTGTTTCCATTGTTGATCTGTGAGGGTTGTGTTAAGGGTTTCTTTGCATCTATTACTTGGCCATCTTGTGGGGCTATTTCCTGTGACTTGATCACTTTGTATATGGTAGATACCATCTGTGTGTAACAAGGGGAGATGTGATGTATAAGGCTATGGGAGATACAGTCGGTTCTACAGGCGTGCTCGACATGTGCTGTTTTAGCTCATTTGTTAATTTTAAGTATATTAAGATAGTAATTTAATTCACATTCTGCCTTTCTTTTTAAGCTGTTCTAATGTGATCTGGTCCCCTCCCTTGAATAGGTCAAGCAATGTGGGTATACCTAGTCGTTAAAAGTGTAACCTAGATATTTTTTCAAACTTTATGTCAATTCCCTCCCCAAATAGGATCCGCAATATTGGGGAGTATAGCCATTCTGCTCCTGCAGTTGTTGCTGTCTTATTGCAAGACTAACATGTTTTATGTACCGTTCGTAGTTCTTATTTATTTATTTATTTATTTATTTTTATTTATTGGACATTTGTATGGCGCCTATACACAAGTGTTTCCAGGCGCCACAAGACAAGATAGGGGGGCAAGGGAATCACAAAAGTAGAACAACAAAAATGGTTATATTGGCCTTGTCACAATCCTACCGAGCTAGTGCAAGACAAGGTGGTAAGTGCAAGGGGTTGGGGTAAAGGTAGAAGTGCAGGAGAGGGGTGCCCCCAAGGGTGAGGTGGGCAAGTGCTGGGTGGGCCAATGACGGCAAGTGCCAGGGGAAGGGGGAGGGAGGATGAGTGCAGTGGACAGGGAGGAACACAATGGGCTAGTCCGGGAAAGGGGGCGCAAAGGCAAGGGCTGGCAAGGGATGCTGGGGTAACTGGTAGAAGGTGGTCTGGCCCCTCTATGACTCTGAAGGGACCAGTTCCCAGTCACAGCGGCAGAGGGAGAAATTAGTATGGGAAGGGGAGAGGGAAGGAAGTGGAGAAAAGGAGTGTCTTGAGAGGTTTACGGAACTTAAGAAGATCCGGCTCAAGTCTGAGGAGGAGGAAGGATGTTCTAGAGGGAGGAGCCAGTTGAGGAAAGGGATCTACCTCCCACTACCAGAAGGATTCTGGCCAGGAGGTATTTAGGGAGGCAAAGCTGGATTTAAAGAGGTCTCAGGCCCCAGACAGCCTTGTGTAGGATGCAAAGGGTCTTGAATTGGATCCTTGTGGTCACCAGGAGCCAGTGGAGAGAATTTAGGGCTGAAGAGATATTGTCCCTAGGCTTGAGGCCAAGGATAAGTCTTGCAGTCCTATTCTGAATTAGTTGAAGCGGGCGAAGGGAGGAAAGACTAGTGAAAACCAGAGCTCTGGAGACATTGAGCTTCTGGGGGATGGTGAGGAAAGGTAGAATGCCCCTGAGGAGATGCAATGAAATTTGGACTTCTTGGCATGGTCTGTGATGTGTGGAGAGACAGTTAGAGAAGAGTCAAAGATGATCCCAAGGAGTTTTGCCTCACAAGTTGGTGAGGGGAGGGGACACAGGGAGTCAGGCCAGAGAGTGAGGGGGAAACAAGGATCAGGCATCCCAATGAGAAGGATCTCTGTCTTGCTGGCATTAATGTAGAGATAATTTGCAGAGCACCATGCCTGAATAGCAGTCAGACAGTCCGGTATGAGGAAGGAGGTAGAGGATGGTAGCTTGAAAGAGAGCTGTGTGTTGACTGCACAACACTGGAAATGAGGGTACAAAGTGGAGATCAGGTGGGCCAGAGGGGCCAGGTGGATTTTGAAGAGCCATGGAGATAGGATAGAGCCCGCAGGGATGCCACAGGTAAAGAGTGAGGTGGAGGAGAGAAAAGTACCCATTTGCACTTGGGAGGGTCTGTTTGAAAGGAAAGAGGTAAGCCACGCCAGTGCCATGTCCGTGATGTCCAGGGTATCATGGAGACGGTTTATGAGGATGGAGTGGTTGACTGTGTCAAAGGCAGAAGAAAGATTGAGGAGGATCAGAGCAGAGGGAGTGTTAGAGTCCAGGTTAGAGAGTAGGTCTTCATGGGTGCTCAGGAGAGCAGTTTCTGTACCTCTGGTTGCCTGGAAAACTGACTGGTGTTCATGGAGGCAGCCAGCTACTTCAGTGTGGAAGGTCAATTGAGGGATAACAATCTTCTCCATGTGTTTGCCCAGAAAAGGGGTGACAGAGATAGGGTGATATTTAGCCGGACGAGAAGGGTCAGCAGATGGCTTTTATAGAAAAGGGTGCACAAGGGAGTGCTTAAGAGGTTGAGGGAAGGAGCCAGTGGAAAATGAACTGTTGCAGAGGTCAGTCAAGGACGGGTCAAGAGAGACAATGTTGTCCTTGATGGTTCTGGAGAAGCATGGGAGCACCTGTTTAGAGGAGACTTTCATAGAGTGAACAACTCTAGATATCTGATCTGGTGCAATGGGAGAGAAGAGGAGAGTATGGAGGGAGAGAGGGGCCAAGGGACGTGAGAGAAGGGAGGTTGGTAGGGGGGACACAATGACAGAGAGGACAGTATGTCTGGAGTTTTGGAGGAAAAGTGGGTAGCACGTGCAGAGCAGAGGACCTGGGAGGGAGGAGGAGAGGAGGAGACTGCAATAAGATTTGCAAGCTCCTTCCAGATTTTAAAGAGTTCAGCTGTGTTGTTGGTGGCTCCAGAGATGCAGGCTTGGCCATGAGCCCTCTTCTTGGAGCAGGTGGACAGACAATATTGCCTTTGGAGTAGGCAGCAGGCCAGTTTGTCAGAGGATGAGCTAGATGGCTGCCACTAGCACTCTGCAGCTTTGCAGCTTTGCACTTGTGTTTCAAAGCGGCTAAGTCAGAGTCATACCAACAGTTGCACTTGGAGGCAGGCTTCATGTGGATCCTCATTGGGGGCAAGGATGTCCAGGTTGTTAGAGATAGAAAGATGGAGGTTAGCTAGAACAGAGTCAGAAGGAGAGTCAAATGTAGGGGGAGGAGGAGGGATGAAGGAAGTGGCAAATTCAGTGACTAACACACTCTTCCTTGGTCGAATGACGGTGAAGGAGACTGGCAGTGCGGTCAGAGGCATCATCAGGGGACAGGGGAGGTCAAGGTGAGAAGAGAGTAGAGAGTGCTCAGACCAGGCAGACCAGGAGAGAGTGTTAGTAAGAAGTTTGGAGAGAGGGATGTCTAGCATCCAAGGTGTGGCTGGCAGAGTGGGTTAAGCCAGAGGGAAGCCTAGTGAGGGAAAGAGTGTCGCAGAGGTCATGAAATAGAACAGTGGCCACATCAGGAGAGTCAAGATGAATGTTAATGTCCCAAGGAAGATACGTTTGGGGAGGATGCAAGAAGAGAGGTGGACAGTTCTGCCCATTGTGAGAGGAAGAGGGAGGTTGGCCTTGGAGTCCTGTAGTTGCTAGTGAGAGTAAGAGTAAGAGAGATGGTAGGCGAGAAAGAAAGCCTGCAGAATAGGCTTTCAAGGGATGAGTATGTTTGAGTGTGGATGATAGAGGTAGATTTCCTTAGACCTCACAGGATGAATTTCAAACTAGCTGGGTGCATCACTGCCTTTTCAATCAAGACATCCAGGAATGCATGCAATTCAGCATACCACCATGTGGCATATTGCGCTTACACCACAAGATAATATACAGAAAGTTCAGGGTAGTCCAAGACCCCTTTCTCGTATGTTTTTGTAAGGGTGTTGTATGATGAACAGGGTTTTTTGCCTGCCCATATCATACTCTTTTTGCCAGGATGATTTTGGGGGTGTTATCAGAACATTGTTATAAATAAATAATAATTATGGAACTATGACCATTGGCGCCAGTGAAATCTTCGCAGCCTGGGAAAGTGGGAGTTTTATACTCCCCCTCAGTTGAGTTTCTAAGATTTCAAGGATTTTGATCTAGTTTATAAGGTATAGATTGGTAGTGTTCATGGATATTGCTATCCCCAGATATTTTATACTCTCCTCACTCCATCTAAAATGTGTTTGGACATCTTCTTGTCTGATACAAGGGGTTAATAGGAAAAGTTCTGATTTTTCCCAGGTAATTTTCAAACCCGACCGTTCTCAGTATTTTTGAATTCCTTCCATTACTGGAGGGAGATTTTGTTGGGGGAACTTTATATTATAGAGCAACATATTGTCCTCACATAGCGAGATTATGTAGATCGAGGAACATAGTTTGATCCCTTTTTGCCTATGGTATTCTCTGATATAGCAGGTTAACGGTTATATTGCCAAGACAAATAACATGCGTGATAACGGACATCCCTGCCTAGTACTACATGTGGGAGGATATCATTTTGGATTGTATTTTATTTGTTAGAACTGTGGCCTTAAGGAGGATGTACAATAACCATATCCATTCAATAAATTGGCTCCCACATCCTGATCTCCTGAACACTTCAAAAAGAAAGGGTCATTCAACCGGGTGGAATTACTTATACGCATCGGACATGGCTCCCACCGCAGGTAGCCGTGATTATTCACACTACTACAATATATTGTGTAGTAGTATGAAAAATCTTCTGAGATTATGTTCAGTGGAGTGGCCTGGTATGAACTAGGTCATTCAGGATTAAGCTCGGCATTAACGGTTGCAACCGATTCATGAATAGTTTACTAATATTTTATTATCTATTTATTAAATCAGTCTCTACGATGAGCAGCTTCATGGTCTCTTATTGGGTTTCAGTTGATGGGCCCCTGGGGGACCCTCGTGCATGGAAACAAGGCACATTCACCACACACAAACTGATACCCCAGACACGAGGTTCAATTCCCAAAATCTAGGGTTTATTGCAAAGCAAATAGTCTCAGTCGGCCGACCAGGATCTCACGTCCCGCAACGTGTGTTACCCAGACCTCGTGGGATGCAAGAGAGCGAACATTTTACAACAGTCACATATATACAAAAGATCATCATATTATCAGTTTGTGACACATCAAAAAACCGCCCCTAATGTATCTTCCTTTACAAGGGTTCGATGATTGACAATTATGACGAGAATGACACCTTCTAAGACATTTATTCAGCAACAGTTGCAATATTCTTTGTTACAGAGAACATAGTGCTCTTGCTCTGCAGGCAAGCTGTGTTCGTAGGAGAGACACATTCCGGGCCCTGCTATCTCTTGGTTTCTATTTGTGAGCTAGACGTCGGCTCGATCTAAGGGGGCCCAGAAAAAGGGGGCCGTGAAGGAGAGTATAATTCAAGCCATTAACTGTCTATTTCTACAGTTTCTGCTGTTTCAGTGAGAGTAGCAGGCACCTGCTTGGTGATTAAATGCCTTTCTGCTTACTTTCAAGGACTTGTGAGGGAGGAAAACAGAGTATCGCTGTCTGGGCTAGTTTCCCAGCTTGTAACTTGTGGCCTTGCTCTGTGCACAGGCAGAACCAAATAGAATCCACTTTAGCAAAGCATTATAACAGAAAAGCAAGAGAAAGCCAAATTGCAAAATGGCAAATTCTATTGGTACAAAATGGATGCTCTATGGTTATGCTGACGATTCTGTACTGGCGGTGCTAAACATATGATGCGGTTGGTTTTCAGCCAACATAATATACTGTCTATGCTATGGTAGGGTATTGTTTAGACTAACAAACCCTTCTCTTGGCCATAAGCCAAACGCATCAACCATACATTGCGTCTTCCTCTGACCATGTATCTGATTCTGAACTATGCATACTGCTGTAATCGTCATCGTCATCATCAATATTAATGGACATGAATTCTTTCATAGTTTGCATTT
Organism: Ambystoma mexicanum; assembly: GCF_040938575.1. Lineage (NCBI taxonomy): Eukaryota > Metazoa > Chordata > Amphibia > Caudata > Ambystomatidae > Ambystoma > Ambystoma mexicanum. The sequence continues at coordinate 1,391,828,641 of NC_090921.1, forward strand.
TGTGATTCGTATTCGTATTCGCTTTGGGAGTTCTTTTTTTGTGTCACCATGTGTATGCATACATCACTTATTCCAGTGCAAATGATTGGTAGACAGTGTATGCAACAACAACATGTTAGGAAGATTCCGAGGACTGCTGCTAAAATTGCAACTAATTTCCATCTCCATGAGCATAATAACTCCCAAAACCAGGAACTTATGCTCAGTTCCCAACTGCCTGTCGGGGGGTGGAGGTCAGAGCTCAGTACGTGTAACTTTTCTATTGCCTCAAAAATCGTAGGGGAAGAGTCACTTACAAATACGCAACACGTTGACCACACAATTTTGCAAACTCCTCCATTGTCAGCCAAAACTATGTCAAGAGCCATTCTATTTTGAAGAGCCATTAATCTAATTGCCTTCCTTTCCAGAGTCATATTATACAATATATCCGTTGTTCCATTTATTGTTTTTTCCAAGATTCTAGACAATTGTCTTATATTATACGAATTTATTGTTTGACCCCAAAATGGTTTGAATGATTTTGCTATATCTTCTGAAATAAATCCTGCTTCCTCATCCCGTCGTGGCCTTGATCTGGATAATTTCGCTATGTCTGATGTTTTAGAAAGGAATACCCCTGGGAAAAGGATCCCTAAGTAACTAGTACCTCCCCAGTTTCTAGGCAACCAGGATAAGCTTTTTCTCCACATATGAAATAGACAGGATCACCTACATATATTGGTTCGTCCTCTCTCTCGCGTATTGCAATATTCATGCATCTATTAAATGTCCCTACTGAATAGGAGCCTTTCTTTGGCAAGCAAAACGGAACAGTGCGAGGACTGTAATTTATTGTATACAAGGGGGGCACTATATCTTTGTTCCCTACTGGGTTCATGTGAAACATGATTACAGATGATTTATAGGGCACATACAGTCTATCTTGTGCATTACTATTGGTTTTATCACCCTCGCTCTGTTAAATATGAAACAGACTACAGGTTCCATTACCACTTTCTCAAATTCCTACATGTTCGTCGCATCTAACTGTCCGTGTCACTCTTATTCCACTTCCCATAGAAGAGTGCACTCAGTGACACATAGCATGATGTGTTAAGTGGTGTTGGCTGTACATACCACCCTATTCCCTTTTGGCCATGTTGCGGGTAAATGTGTGCACACCCAACAGTTGCTTCTGTTCAGGATTGAGTGTGTCATGTTCATTATCAAAAATAATGTGTTATTTCCATAACCTTCCCTGTGTATTTCTTCCTTTGGGGACAGAGTATAATAGATTATACGGGCCAGGCTTTCGGTGACAGAGGCATTACTAATGGGCAAAAATGCACCTAATGGATGTATTTCCTCTAAATACGTTAATACCAGGACTACATATATACTTACAATGTACAGAAATGTTGTGATAATAAACATACATCTTTTTCGGCAACTCTTTCTAGGCAATTTTATAGTCTCTATATTTATTACATCATCAGCATTGGTGCAGGAGGGGGCAGAAGCAAGTATAGGCATCACGCTTTACTCTTCTTCTCCAACAATGTTCGTCGTGAATAATTCTCACAGCTGCACTCGTTGAAATATCAGCAAGTTCGAAAAAAGTTAACAAAGCGTTTAGGCCAGTTCTCGACAGCCTGGATTGCTAATCATAAGGCAAGATTATCGCGCTCCTGCACATTGCTCAAAAGACTCCAGAGCAAACATCAATTGCCTTAGTACCATATGCACCCTGCTTGTTCGCACGGGGTGATCAACAAATGGATTTTCTATTTTCAAAGATAGCACCGGGAAGCCGCGTTCCAGAGCTGCCGGATTGGTACAACCCCGACGCTCCACTTCCATAGGCTTCCGATTTCCACTTCATTCGTGATGGGAATAGAGGCAACAAAATGAAACACGAAGATCAGATCACTTCCATTTTTGAGAACATACGTTGTACCGTATTGCTCCAGGTACTGTGTGATCAATGAATAGTGCAGGTGCACTTCCAGATGCAGGCTCAGAGTCAGCCTGTGGCGCAACAAATGTTGGTGGGCGCCAAAGTGATGATACAGGCTTTGTGTCAGCCTGTGGCGGTGCCGGTTCGGCTGGGCAAAGTTGGGGCACCTTAGCCCTTTCTCCTTTTTAGCAATCCTCTCAGGCTTTCTCTCAGGCTCAGGCAGAAATTGTGGTAGAGAACTGGCAATGGTGTTCTTCGAGTCCGATGCAGCTTTTTTTCCTGGTAGTCTGGATCAGGCAGTTCTTTCAATGGCGATGGAATTCTCTTTGTGTGGGTGGCATGGATCCACGCCTTACGACCGTCCACACGGACTGCCGTTTGTGTTGCTAGGAGTACCTGGTAAGGCCCACTCCATCTTGGTGCAAGTGATGATTTCCTCTCAAAGTTCTTTATTAGGATCCAGTCTCCAGGCTGCAGACAATGCCCCGTGCTGGTATATCTGGCAGAAAGAGCCTCCTGCACCTGATGATGAAGCTTCTGTATTAAAAGGTTACAATATGTACTAAGCACGGGGTATTCTACTTCGCTCAAGCACCTGGGCTGCGGCGCATGCCAAACATTAGCAGGTCTCCCCATCACGATTTCGTATGGGGAGAGCCCAGTCCTTGCTTGCACAGATGTGCGCATGCACAACAAAGCTAAAGGAAATGCATCTGTCCATTTCAGCTTGCTCCCTGAACATATCTTGCTAATCTTATTTTTTAGTATGCTGTTCTGGCGCTCAACCAGCCCAGCACTCATAGGGTGTCTAGCACAATGAAATTGTTTATCAATCTGAAGGCCTGCACAAATCTGTAAGATCACAGCGCAACAAAATGCAGGCCGTTATCTGACCATATGCCGTGGCAAGCCGAATCGGGAAAAGTATTCTTTTAACATCACTTTAGCTGTGCTCATGTCTGTGCAGTCCTTCAGCAGATATGCTTCCACCTATTTACTGAATGCAGACACTACCACCAGGATGTATTTTAGGTTCTGACATCTTTCCATTTCTATTAAATCATAATGGATCACCTCAAAGGGCATAGAGGGGGGGGGCAAAACTACCTGTTTGAGTAGCTGTTCCTCTTACAATATTGTGTTGCAGACATGTCATACAATTCTGAACTAGTCGCTCCGCATTTTTCCTTATGTGCGCGTTCTGCCATACTGTAGCCAGATGCTGAACCATCTTTTTCACGCATAAATGTGTGGGGCTGTGGGCCATAGTGACCATTGCGGTTACGTAGGAGTTGGGCAGCATCCACTTTCTACTTTCCTTGTCCACCCAGCAACCTTCCAAGTCTAATTCTGCATAGCCCTTAGCCCACCCTTTTATTTCATCAGCAGTTGCATCCGCCTGCATCTCTTTGACTGTGGCAATCCCATTCTCTATCATGCAGGGTACTTCTTCTAACTGTACTAACAACATTTTCGTGCCCAAATCAGTGGCAGTTTGTTTTGCAATTTTGTCTGCAAATGCATTTCCTTCTCCCACCTTACATGTTCTTTTCTTATGCGCTCCGCATTTCATTATTGCCAGTCACTTTGGACACGTAAGTGCAGACAACAATTGCGCTATTAAAGGGCCATGTTGGATTTTAGTTCCATGTGTTGTTAGAAAACCCCTCTCAGCCCAAAGTCGGCCAAAATTGTGCACCACCCCGAATGCATACTGACTGTTAGTATATATGTTTACATTCAGATTTTCAGAAATTTCACATGCTCTTGTTACTGCTTTTATCTGTGCTGCCTGCGCTGAATTATATGGAATCCTTTTGCTCTCTACAATACTGTTTAGTGTCGTGATGGCATAGGCAGCAATTGACGTGCCATCAGTTAATTTGAAATAGGAACCATCACAAAACAGTTCTCCATCTGGCTCTTTCTGCTGGGTGTCGGTTAGGTCAATTCTCTTTCGTTTCTTCTTCAGTAACCATTAAACAATCATGGGGAGGTGATTCATTCTCACCTACTTCTTCATTAGAAAGGGGCATTAATTCTGCAGGATTCAAAGCGCAACTCCTCTGAATTTGAATATGTGCTGCAAACAGGACAATTTTATATCTAGTTAATCTAGCCGACGTGAGGTGTTGCGTCTGCATTCTGTTTAAGAGAACGTCTACTGGGGGTGGCACCATCCAAATTAAGGTGTGTCCCAACACCATTCCTTCGGTTTCTTTTACTGACGCGGCAGCCGCAGCAACAGCTCGCAAACAACGCATCAAAGCGCATGCTACAGGGTCCAGCGCGGAAGAAAAATAACCGCATGGTCTATTTGTTCCTCCTTGTTCCTGTGTCAAAACAGCCAGCGTGCAGCCCTCATTTTCATGCACAAATAATTTAAAAACGTTTTCATAATTTGGTGTGCCCAAAACTGGAGCGGAGCACAAAGCAACTTTGAGCAGATCAAATGCATTTTGACATTCCTCATCCCATGGAAAAGGTAGGGCAACATCCCTTTTTGTCAATGCCACCATTGGTTTTACAATCATTGCAAAATTTGCTATCCACTGCAGACAATATGAAGCCATGCCTATTATGGCTCTGACTCCTTTCTGTGTCTTTGGAATAGGGGTACCAGAGATACTCTCTATTATTTCCGGTGTTAGTCTTCTTCCCTCTTTCGAAAGTAGGTAGCCCAAATAGGCCACTTCCTTTCGACAATACTGGTATCTTTTTAAAGACGCATTATGACCATGCAATGCTAAGTGTTTTAACAACATGACTGTTCCCTCTTTGCAAATTCCTTCTGTGTCGGCAGCAATTAACAAGTCATCTATGTACTGCAATAGTACACAACCTGCTGGTAGCTCTAGCAGGTCTAGTTGCTCTTTTAATCCTCTGCTATAAATACTTGGGCTCTCAGTGTAACCTTGTGGAATTCGTGTGAATGTGAATGAAAGCCCTCCTAGTGTAAAATCAAATAGGTATCTGCTATCTTAGTGTACAGGAATGCTAAAAAATGCATTCTTAAGATCGACTACACTAAAATATGAAGCCGAAGCTGGAATCATTGTCAAAATGGTAGTGACGTCCATGACCAACGGAAATTGGGGATCTACTACTTTATTCAATGCGAGTAAATCAATTATAAAACGGAACGGAATCTCATTACCTCCTTTTTTATAAACTGGAAGAATGGGACTGTTACAAGTGCTACCAGTAATCTCTTCAATTACGTTTCTTTTAACCAAATCTGAGACAATACATTTCAATGCTTTCTCTCCTTCCACCGAAATGTTATACTGGGGAATATATGGTAATGTTACAACAACTCTCACCGGCTCTATTTTCAAACAACCAACATCATTATCATCCATCGCCCATATGCAAGTCGGTAACTTACTTAACTCTGCTGGCAGTGGTTTGGACAGGAATTGGGACACTGGCATTTTTTGTGGTGTGATCGTCAAAAACACTCCATCAGGAGAACAATGAATAACCACACTTAGTTTCTTCAATAGGTTTAAACCTAATAGATTCTCGCCACAATTTTGTGTCAACAGAAACGGGCAAGACTCAGTGAATGGTCCTAGTGTTATCAGTACTGACTGTGACACGGGGCTAATTACTGGGGTGCCTGCGAACCGTACGGAAACATTATTTTGCCCTGACAGTGGTATCTATGGAACCAAGTGATGGTCTATTGAGCACTTCTGTGCACCTGTGTCCCCTAGAAAGATGTGCTCCTTATTCCCAACTTTCATTTCTACGTAGGGTCCTTTCTGGTCAACGGGAATAGACACTGGTTCCGACCCCTGTCTTGGGCTGTCCTAGCGGAACAATACATCATCTGATGTATAGTCACCGGAATAGTATGTATTTGATTGAGTATCGAAAACATTTCCATCCCCACCTCCATTGTGCTGATTCTGATTTTGGTTCTGATTCTGTTTGCTAATCCTTAATTATTCTGTTTTGATGTGTACTATTGTTTCTATTCTGCCCCTGTGCTCCCGGGCGACCTCTGTTCTGGCTTCTCTGTCCATTCCCATTTCTATTTTGCAAATGTGGACACTGTGCTCACCAATGACCCTCTTCCCTACAGTATGCACATTGGTTTAGTCCAAGTGGACCTCCATGCATGTTCGAATAATTTCCTCTTCCTTGTGCATTTCCTCTACCCCTATTATGATTCGCTACCTGCTGTAGTAACACTCTTGTTTTCAAATTCACTCTGGGCCTCATTACGACCCAGGCGGTAAGGGGTTTACGGCAGCGTAAACAGCGCCGACCCTTACCGCCTGATTCCGAGGTCCCTTAGCGCCATGGAGGATTTAACACCTGCTTTTCGCAGGTGTTAAAATCCATGGCGCTAAGGGACCTTGTTGTTAATTACGCCACCGTAATTTACGGTGGCGTAATTAACGCCTTCCCCACTCCCATTATGCCCTATGGGGCAAAAATGGGAATGGGGAAGGGTAAATGGGGATTGGGGACTTACCGCCCCGCCAACCTCGGAATGGGGCGGTAAGTCCGCCAACCACCATGGCGTAAACATAGTTTACGCCATGGTGGTAAAGGTACGACCCAGGCGGTAACTTACCGCCTGGGTCGTAATGAGGCCCTCTGTCTTTTACCTCTTTTTCCTTTTCTGTATTTACTCTATTTTCATAGTACTAGGCCATGTGTAATACCTCACTCTGTGATTTTGCTTGCCATGCACTTTCAGATGTCATTATCACATTTTGGATTTGAGGTATCAACCCTCTCACATATTTGTCAACAAATAGTCTTTTCCCCCGTTCAGTGCTAAAATCTTGTCCACTAAAATCTGTAAATACTTCTTCAAATCTATTGAAATAGTCCGTAGCCAACTCATCTTTGCCTTGCAGACATACTGTTAGTTTGTCCCACACAATTCTTCTTTCAGGTACTATAACCTTTAATTTCTCTACTGTTCGTGCCGGTAACGCTGACATATTTGACGATGGCTTTTCGCAGCTTTTCTGTCCGCATCCTCTTTTATTAAATTCTCCCACGTAGCACCCAAACTATCCTGATTATCTACATTCACAATTCGCTTCCATATATCTGCTGGGAGAATTACAGGGAATAATAGGTCATTATTGCTCATATTAAAAATTGCCGATTTCAAATATGATTCAATTTCTTTATAGAATCCCACAGAATTCTTTCTTATATCAGGGATTGTTTGTTTTATATTATTCACCTCCTGTCTGGAGAAAGGGACATGTACATATTGTGCTGTATAATGCGCTTCTGTCACCTGCGCTAGAAATTTCTACTTTCGACACAAAAGTGGGTGGGACCTCCCTCATAGGAAATATCACATTTCTGAATCACTTTCTCTTATACGTGAAAAGGCATTCAAATCCCGCAACTTCTGTGGTGGCACCATACCAATTAATTGCTTTCATCTCTCCATAAGATATTCTCCCATGCATTCCAACAATACCTGTTATTCACTGAGCTTCTTATAATCATACATCGACCCCAGCGTCGAGGCCTCATCATTTCCTTCGATATGCATTTCTGCCTGTTCTTTCAACTCCTTTCTTCTCTCCCTGCTGACCGCACTGCGTGTTCTTCTAGCGTACAAGCTTTGTGCAGGCCCCGCTCCTCCCATACTGTCTTCTCTGATAGCCGTGGATTCAAGCTCGGTAGGAGGAGGGGGGAGTGGTATTGCGTGTTCAGGAGGGGCTGGTTCAGATGGAACAACTGGAAGGCGGAGTGGTAACTGAGGTTGTAACTGAGGCTGAGAAGCGGGGGTGGGCTGGGGCTGAAGCTGAGCAATGGGCACTGGTGCAATTATGTCAGTTTTATTTTTAGGGCGTTCTTGTCTTTTCTCATTTAAAATCTTATTAATTAATTTATCTGATGCATGCAACTCTTGTTGAGCATATATTTTGTCTGTGCCCATTTGGAGACTCCTGTCTGCCTTTCTAATTTGCTCATCCCACTCTTTTTCTTCCTGTTATAGCGCTCTATCTGCACTAGATTTGTGCCTACGCGCATGTTTCTCTCTGCTTCTCAAATGGAGGTTAGCTTCCTTCCTCCAGTCTCTAATGACGTCAAATGTTGCAGGGTGTGCTTTCTTGCGCAGTAATACTGATTCCAAATGTTCTATTTGCGTCATCTCAAAACTCCCATTTTTCAGCCGTGTCTGGTTTGCCTATGCCAAATTTCATAAAAAATATTGCCCCTATTCCATACTTCACATACATTTCAAACGCTGGTGACCCTATGGATGGCGCAGCCTGGCTATTTTGCAAAGATTGTCTACTGCAGTGGAAAAATCCCACTAGACAGGAAGACAATTTCCCAGGCATGTTTGATCTTATTCATACCTTACCCTGGGCGTTTGATCTTGCAAGAGCAACTCTCAACCAATATCAGGGCCAATAAGAATCAGGGCACGACTCACCTGATCAATCAATTTGTCTCTCAAGACGCAATTCGTCCGTATACAGACGCAACCAAGGAGCGTCGTGTCTGCATATCTCACTCAATCTGCCTCGTTTCGGGACCCTCACCTTCTTGCTCTCTGGCCGGACGCGTCGATCAGGGACCGGTTGTGTACAGATCTGCAAAGGAGTCTCTCATCACTTTCACAGGGGAGCCCCGAACACCTCTCGATCCCGGCTCGACGGCCTCGTCCTCGATTCATTTTTTCCGCCTTCTTTAAATTTCATCGTACACGATGGAGCAATGGGGGAGGGTCCCTCTTCGGGCACCATTTTTTGACGGGCCCCTGGGGGACCCTCATGCATTGAAACAAGGCACAATCACCACACACAAACTGATACGCCAGACACGAGGTTCAATTCCCAAAATCTAGGGTTTATTGCAAAGCAAATAGTCTCAGTCGGCCGACCGGACCTCATGTCCCGCAACATATGTTACCCAGACCTCGTGGGATGCAAGAGAGCGAACATTTTACAAAAGTCACATATATACAAAAGATCATCATATTATCAGTTAGTGACACATCAAAAAACCTCCCCTAATGTATCTTCCTTTACAAGGGTTCGATGATTGACAATTATCACGAGAATTACACCTTCTAAGACATTTATTCAGCAACAGTTGCAATCTGCGAAGACGCAGACACTATTCTTTGTTACAGAGAACATAGTGCTGTGTTCGTAGGAGAGACACATTCCGGGCCCTGCTATCTCTTGGTTTCTATTTGTGAGCTAGAGGTCGGCTCGATCTAAGGGGGCCCAGAAAAAGGGGGGCCGTGAAGGAGAGTATCAATCAAGCCATTAACTGTCTATTTCTACAGGTTCTTTTTTTTTTTTTTTAATTATTATATTTCTACAGTTTCTGCCGTTGCAGCGAGACTAGCTGGCACCTGCTCTGTGATTAAATGCCTTTCTGCTTACTTTCAAGTACTTGTGAGGGAGGAAAACAGTGTATTGCTGTCTGGGCTAGTCTCCCAGCATGTAACTTGTGGCCTTGCTCTGTGCACAGCCAGAATGAAATAGAATCCACTTTAGCAAAGCATTAGAAAAGAAAAGCAAGAGAAAGCAAAATTGCAAAATGGCGAATTATATTGGTGCAAAATGGACGCTCTATGGTTATGCTGACGATTCTGTACTGGCGGTGCTAAACATATGATGCAGTTGGTTTTCGGCCAACATAATATACCGTCAATGCTATGGTAGGGAATTTTTTAGACTAACACAGTAATTCGTTAATTGATGTTGTATGGGTGGTCTAAGGTAGTTGTCCTTTTATGAGCGTGTATTCAAACTTCTTTAGGAAATGCGCAGAAATATTATCAATGTGCTCCTTGTAAAATTCTGCTGTTCATCCATCACAGCCAGGAGCTTTATTATTTGGCAGAGATTTGATCACCTGTTTTATTTGTTCCACACTTACTGGATTATTAAGGTGCATACCTTGTTGTATATGAAGCCAGCCTAATGCTACATGGTTCAGAAAGCTCCCTGTCTTCTCTGGTAAAGTCCTAGATTGTGCTGTACATAACTTCTCCTAATATTCTGCATATATGTTGTTTATGTATATGTTGTCCCTTATATCCCCCTACTGACTCTCCTCTTCTACTGTGTTCGTGTTTTTCCTTCCTTGCTTGTGGCCCAGGCAGGTGTTCTACCCGGGCGGTCACTCTCCCTAAACTCTCCAGTTATTTTCAGATTTCCAGGAAATTGGATTCTCTATTTGAGAACTCAGCAAACTTATTCCTAGCTTTGCAAATCTAGAGAAGTGTTGCTCTATTATTGTACAGGGAGTTTTGCAGTATTTCTAATTCTATTGTGTGAGTGATCTCCGGATCGATTTCAAATCATCAGCATCTTTAGATATTCACATACCTTTGACGTACACGTTAAAGTTTTCCGATATTACTAACTGTTCCCAGCGTACCATGTGTCATTAGAGCATATCTTAAAGGTTAATATCGGTCGGTAATTCATAGTGTTACTTCTGTCCCACTTCCTAAATATCAGAATTACCACTGATCACTTTCAGAAAAGGGGCGTAGGTCCCTTTGACTTTTTTACTGGTCATTATAAAGCCTGAATGTATTGGAAACTGCCTTCTTTTGAATTTGCAAGGAATATTTGTATCAGATGGAATGAGAGGTAGGCGCGGTCTAAGAACAGTATCTAAGTTTAAGCCATCGATTACACAGGCCTCTATGATGTGTCTTTGTAGACGCGCAATTGTCAACCTTGTTCCATTGCAGTCTCTGTGATGGCATAAGATTGCATAATTACAGCATCTACTTTCAGTTTTAGCTCGTCAGCAGGCATTCGTTTTACAGCATTTCCCTCTTTAGAGACTGAAATGTTGTTGAGCCAGTAATTAACTGTTCATGGACACTGGAACCGCTGTGCCCTGTGTGAAGAGAAGTGGCGGTGGAAAGAAGTAATTTGAAATTATTCCAAACGTTTTCAATAGTGTAAGGTGGAAGTGACCGCGTAGAACCGTGCACATTCTGTTTGTTAAAATGATAGCTTTTGTTCAAGTGGAAGGGCACAGAGAGGTGAATTTTGCCGTTTGGACAGCAGAGGGCAACCTAACACTGATAATTTGCATTAGCTGTTTGTTAAAATGATAGCCGGTGGCTGCACTTTGCCTTTTGGACAGCAAAGGGAAACCTAACACTGATACATTGCATCAGTTGAGTACAGAAACATACCTAGGTGTTTTATATAGAGATGTTATAATTGTCCACTGAGTGTACATTCATTTATGTTGATTTCTTTCACTATCTCCTCCCTAAACATGGTATTTCTTACTGAATTATTTTTAAATCTCTATCTGGGACTGCTACGGAGGGAATTGGTTGTTAAAAAGACTGGAGAATGATCGGATAGGGTTCTAGAAAGTATTTTACATCCACCAGTATTTTTGAGGATATTCTGAGAGACTAGGATATAATCTATTCATTAAAACAAATGATGCATGTTCGAATTGTGAGTATGTTCTCTCAATGTGGGGTTCATATAGCACCATGCATTGGATAAACTGTGGTATGCTGATATATCTTTCCATACAATTGCAGATTTTAGCAGAAACTGTTGTGAGGAGTTTGATCTATCTAATTCCAATGTTAGGGTGCAGTTAAAATCTCCAGCCCAGATTATCTGATACCCCTCAAATTGATGTAAGTGGCTAGCACAGTTCTGAAAGAATTTGGGAGAGTCTATGTTCGGTGTATATATGTTAATAATAATATTTTTACTCCATTTCTGCATCTAAGAGCAGGAATCTGCCCTCTGCGTCTACATCTTTTTCATGTAGCTTATACTGTAAGGACTTGTGAATGTACATGGCAACCCCATAGAGTTTGTGGAATAGGCTAAACTGTAGCAGTGTATCTCCCATCACTAAACTGCTGTTAGACGATCTTCTACTCCTAGGTGTGTGTCCTGTAGCATCAGTACATTTGCTTGATGTCTTTGCGTGTATAGTATTATTTACCTGCATTGTTTTGTCTTTTACATCTCTTTTACCATGTTCCATGACATCACATTTATTCTATTGGGCGTTGTGTCTGCGGGTTTGGGTCTTGGTCACTGTTATCATTCTTTTAGTCTCTTGTGATGGGACATGTATTTCTATGTGCCATTCTGCTTTGGTATATACGTGACTTATATGAACGTTCCATCCCTCTTGCTCTGGCAATGGTACTTAACATTAATTAATCAAATCCCCTTTAGTATTACCCTCCCCCACCAACACCAGAAACTGTAAATTACAGGCCATACCCTTCTGTAACACATTTACAAACTGAAATGACGGATGCTATGCTTCCGCAGCTGCTCCTGATAACGTTCTGTGTAACCTTCTTTCGGTGATGTGCCTAACACTGTTTATTTCCTTTTAGCATTAGAACTTTAGCTTGCGTCGCACCCAGATAGAAATGTGATTCTTAGCATGTGCCACACTTAGAATTCTGAACTTTAGCTTGCGCCGCATCTACATAGAAATGTGATGGTTAGCATGTGCCACACTCGTATGGAATTCTTAACTCCGCTTGCATCGCATCTAGATAGAAATGTGAATGTCAGCACCGCACCTAGATGGAATCCCATAATTGCAAGGACAGCAATGCCAACTAACCAACCAACTAACAATTTCATCCCTCTGCATACACCTCTCAAACTCTAACCAAACACAGCCACAAGCCTAAAACGCAGCAATACGCACAAACTTCACAACAATGCAACAACAAAACAAACCACACATAGACTTGCACAACAGCACACGACGACTACGGACCGTAAAACACCCCAAGCCCAGCCAACGGACCCACCGGGCTGAGGCTGCCAACAGCACATCACTGCTCTCTTGCACTTTTCCAGCTTATTGCCACTAACCCATCCCCCTCTCCTCCCCTTTTTCAGAGCCGCCAGAGCGCCAGGGGACCACTACGGTGGTGATAGTGCGCGGTAAAAATGTCCTTTAACATTAACATTAGTTCTTTCACCGGGAGACTGTTGATGTGCTTCTTGCATTGCATAGATCAACTGTTCCGTTATGTTTTCATGTGTCATCCGGCCTCATTGGGGCATGGGGCAGGAGGCCCCGTGGCCTCCCATTAGCTCTCTTGCATACCGCACAGCAGCCCTCAGATCTATAAAGAACAGGAACTTTTCTTTGTGTATAACTTTTAGTTTCACTGGGAAAAGCATGGTGCATCAGATCCTGTGGTTGCATAGTGTGTTTTCTTGTTTCTTGAAAAGATTGTTCTTAATTCCTGCGCCTGTAGACTAAAATCTGTGAACATCTGGATTTTTGTTGAGCCAGCTTTTAACTCCTCCTTCTCCCTGGCTGCCATAAGGAGCATGTCTTGGTAAATTAATATGTATGCAATAATTGGTCTTTCCGGTACCCCAGGGGGGGGGGTTTAAACCCAGGAAAGAGATGAATATATGAAACACTTCAGGCGTGGTCAAGATTGCAAGTAGCAATTATTCTATACAAGTTTCCATTTTATCTATAGCAGTTGATTCTGGCAGACCTATTATTCGTATGTTATTTCGGTGTGATCAGCCATCTAGGTCTTTGTTTTTGGCCGCCTCTCTTTTTATATTTTGTTGGAGTTGGGTGACTTCCGTTTGCAGTCTCCTAACTTTATCCTCATTGTCGCTGATGCATTCTTCAGCTTCCCTCTTCAGCCACATAACTTTTCATTATATATGGCTGAGGACGCTACATTGCATGTCAGGGTATCCATTTATTGACCTGGTATGTCCATACTAGCTTTTAGTACCATCAAGTTCTGATTCAATACCTGACGTTCTAGGACGGTGTCTCTGCACCCCTTTGGGATCTATTTCTGCTGGCATTGCAGTTTTTACATAGTGTTCCATCTTTGACTGCTTCTTGGGGTTACCCATTCAACTTATGTTGTGTGTGTATGTTAATTTGAGAGATAAATCAGAAATTGAGATATTTTTAACCGTCTCTATATTTTTGTCTGGTTTGATATTTGTTTGGTTCAATGTGGGCCAAATACTTGACATGTTGCCTGTGAGATACATGCTGTATGAAGCATAAGTGTGACTGCAAGGTTGTTTAGCCAGCAATTGAATATAGCACTGTCTGAATCTGCTTCCAAAAGACAGCATTTTAGATGTCTTTGTAGTTATTGGGATTTGTACTGTGCCCCGCAATAGTCTTTAATGTTTATCCATGCAGTGTAATCAGCCTGTTCCTGCAGGCCCCATTACTGAACTGCTCTCACCTTGTGTGCCATATGGCTACCTGGGCTGTGCTGTACTTCTGTGTTCAGGTGCTGGATCTCTCCTAGGTTCCTACCAGTATGGCGGGTCTGTAGTTCGTCTGGCTCTTCCCGCCCCTCTCTGGAAACTGCAGCTTGCTCTCACCTCGGTATCCCCTGCAATTTCTGACAGAGGCCAGTGAATCTCTGCGGGCGCCCCACCTGAACGGCATGCCTCGTTACAATATGAGGCTAGATCAGCACCTTTCATCCCCACATCACTTAGCACCTCTGGCAGCTTCTTTGCTTCCATGCCTCATGTATATCCATTCTGCCAGCTCACATCAGTGCCGGTGAACGCTGCAAGTGAAGCTCATTCGCTATAACTTGTTGTATACAGCTATTTTGCTCTCTCATGCATCGGGCGGCAGCCTGCTGGGTTCTCTTTTTCTCCCAGGTTGGGTCTGGTCCACGTGTCACTGCTTGGTGCTGGCTTTTTTTAAATGTTGTTTCTCTCAATCTATATACGAAGATCCTCAGACTGGTGGTGTAAACGCATATGTGATGCCTCCCCACAATTGTTTAGTTAGAAAAATTTGGATTTTCATGCAGGATATTCAGATTCCATTTTGGAGCTCTCTCAAGATGCGGCCTTGTGCAACAGCACCCCCCAAAGCCAAGTGAGATTTGACTTCTTGTAGAAAGCAGTGATTTTTTCTGTGCTCAGATTGCAGGGCCTGAGAAATTATTATTCACAGAATTAGAACAGGATATTATAGTTTGCCATTGTGATTTATATCATGTTTTCACTGTTCTAAAGCTGAAGGAGATTACATTTAAGTAAGAACAACATGCTTTGTGGTTTGTGCACTGTGTAAAACAGGGAACAATTCCCAGCGCTGACAGTGCAGCATTTCATAAATGATAGCTAAAATAAACTGAATCCTGCAGTATGCACAGGTAGAGTGGAACGCTTTGGGCTGCGAATCAGTGGCCATGCTTCAAAATCTAAATAGAGAATAGTTCAATCATTTGCGACTTGTGAAAGTCATATTTATTTTAAAAAATGAATTGGGAAATGCCAAATGTATTTATTTATTTATTTATTTATTTATTGCATTTGTTATACGCCCAAACCCGGATGGTTACATCGGCATACATTTCTTGTTACAGCGGATGTTAAAGTACAATAGGAAATGGTTATAACATTAATTTGCATACACTCACAAAATTCGGGTACAAGATGGTTACAGTATGGAACCCAGGCGTTTCTTGATATGAATCAGCATGTTAGAATGTATTAAATAGCCATGTTTTAATAAGCTTCTTGAAGCGGGGGTGGGAAAGCTCATTACTGATATTCAGTGGGCGAGATTTCCAGATTCTCTGTGCTGCTTCAGGGAAGCTGACTCCCCCGTCCTGGAGTTCTTGAATCGAGGGTTGAATAAGTGTACGCTCGATTCTGATCTTAGTGGTTTAGTTGATGATTTTCAGGAGACGCAGTTATTGATGAAGGTAGGTGCTTCTTGGGTGATACATCTGTGCACGATGATAAGGGATTTGAATAGCATTCTCCCTTGTATAGGTAGCCAGTGTACTTCTCTCCGGGCCTGCGAAATGTGGTCACTTCTTTTTAATCCAAGTGCTGCTCTTAGGGCTTTGTTTGGCAACAGTTGAATTTTGTTCAGATTATTCTTTGTGGTTCCTAGCAGGAGTATGTTGCAATAGTCCAATTTTGAAAGTATAAGGGCTTGTGCTAGTGTAAGGCAGTTTTGTGGTGTGAGAAATTGGCGACTCAGGGCAATGAGTTTAGCCATGTAGCCGGTAGAGGAGCAGAGTGCATTAATATGTTTGTTCATGGTGAGATTGGAGTCCTAATACACACCTAGTGTTTTGACCTGTTTTAGTATTGGTGTGGGTGTTCCATCAATGTTAATGGTGTGGTAGTCCAGATGCAACATTTTCAGTCTAGGGGGGGAGCCTATCATGAGGATTTCGATTTTTTCATCATTAAGACACAGAGGGCCTCATTACGACCCTGGCGGAGCGGGTTAACGGGTGCCGCAAAAGGATGCGGACCCGTTAAACCCGTTCCGCCACATTACGAGGTCCCTTCGCGGGACACAGTAAGCGCGCCTGGTAAAACCCGGTGTGCTTACCGGGTCCTGCGAGGGGACGAGGGAGCAAACAACGGGCCACTCGTAATCGCCCCATTGTTTGCTCCCTCTCCCATTCTCATTCAGCCCTACGGGGGCTGATATGGGAATGGGGAAGGTCGGGGTCCGGGTTCCTGGAGGGAGGAATTACCGGGCCCTCCGAACTCAGAATGGCCCGGTAATTCCTCATTCTGGGAACCCGGATGCGATTTCGGCGGCAGCCGTGCCGCCAATAGCGGCATGGCTACCGCTGAGGTCGTAATGAGGCCCAGACTGTTTGTGGCCATCCAGTTTTGGACAATGAAGTAGATTTTATTAATGAAAGTGGAATCTTGCTCATGATCACCAGTTATCGGGATGAGGATCTGAGTATCAACCGCAAAACATTAGTATGGATGACTTACATGGCATCTAGCGTTGCAAAGAGGAGTTTAGTGTAGGCATTGTATAGTGTGGGGGAGAGGCAGGATCCTGTCGGTACTCCCAAAGGTACTGGTATTGGATCGGCTGCCTCGTCGCCAATGGCTACTCTCGAGGTGCGTTCTGATAGGAGCGATTTAACCCATGCGGTAGCATCTGTGGAGAAGTAGACATTTTTTGACAATGCATTACAGAGCCTGTCATGGTCCACCAGATCAAAAGCAGCTGACAGATCTAGTAGCAGAAGGATGCATAGTTTCCCATAGTCTCTTATGGAGGCCATCTGAATTTTAAGATCTAGTAAGGCTGTTTCTGTACTGTGTTTGGGCCGGAATCCAAATTGTCTATCACCTAGAAGATGGTTATTTTCTAGAAATACTTGGACTTGGGAGTAGGCGAATTTGTCAATTATTTTTAGTAGGAAGGGAACTGTGCTAATGGTTCTGTAATTGGCATGTATAGTACGGTCCAGGGAGGGTTTTTTTCAGAAGAGGAGTGACCCATGCTTCTTTGATGTTAGCATGGATTGAGTTAGTGTTGAAGGAGGCATTTATGAAATTGATAATGATGGGGGTTAAGGTGGGGGCACAGAGTTGAACTAGTCGAGCAGGGAAGCTATCTCCTTTGCAGTTGGAGGGTCTCAATGAGGAGATGGTGTTGAGGGCCTGGTCTTGGGAGACGGTGGTAAAGCTAAACTGGGCGACTGTGGTATCATCACTGGCAATGGTGACAAGGGAATACACACTTTTACTGGCCAGTAGTTTTCTTTTAGCTAATATTTTCTCTTGTAATTAGCTGATTTTGAAGGCTAGTGCATTCTGGATGGTTTGTGCACCAGGCTATGCTGGAGTTAATGGGGATGGTAGAGGGGATGGGTGCTTTCAGCTCTCTGATAATAGTGACTAGCTCTTTACTGGTAGAGGCAGCATTGTTTATACGCAGGTTCAGGGAGTTTGCTTTGTGGGTTAGAACTGCTGATTTATACTTTTTGGTTGCTGCCTGGAGGTCATTGTTGTAATCTGCGGTCTGGTTCTTTTTGGGTAGATGTTCTAGGGCTCTTTCATTCTTCAAAGGATAATGAGTTCTTCGTTGAACCAAAAATGGCTTCGTTTGGTGCTACTGGGGATTTTAGATTTGCATGGAGCTACTTCGTCAATGGTTGCTTTCAAGCAAGTATGGTAGATAAGGGAGATGCTATTTGGGTTAGTATTTGATGTAGTGTGCGTTTCAAGCACTTTGGACAGAATGGGGACAAGGTTTTCTAATGTGTGTTTACGTGTGTGTCTTACCACGATGGGGCTGGGCGGTGGAGGGGGTGCCCCCTGAGTTTTCGGTGTCAATCTGTTGAAGCAGATTAAATGGGGATCCGACCATGTGATTTCTGGTATGCCTTCAAGATATAGGTTAATATTTAAGGTTAGGACCCCATCTAAGATTCTGCCTTTGGCGTGGGTAGGGGCATTTACAATTTGTGTGAATTTCTTGTAATGCTCTATGCTTTGCGGTCCAGAGGGTCATTGAAGCCAAAATTAATGTCACCTAGGATGATACATTTGGTGTTGGGTTTGAGAAGGGGGGTGATAAGTAAGGGGATGTCTGCTTCGGGGTGGTTGCCATTATTAGGTGCTCTATAAAAGATGAGGAAGTTTAGAGTAGTTTTGAGGTCAGTGGTGAGTTTGAGGAAGAAGAGTTCATATCCGGCAATTGAGTCTATTTTGCAGGTTCTGAACTGCAGTAGGAGTTTGGCAATAATAGCTACTCATTCTCCCATGGCATCTAATCGGTCAGCCCTCTGGGTGGTATATTCAGGAGGGATGGCTAGAGACAATAGGGGGCCATACGCTTAGTGTAGCCAGGGTTCTGTGACTATGAGGAAGTCTAGCTGTTGATCCAGGAGAAGGTCATGTGTGCTCTCTAGGAGTGTAATGTACCTTTGAGGGGCATAATGGGTTGTGGGGGGGCAAGATGAGATCTGGGAGAGTGGAGGTGTGGAGTTGCTGCACCTTGGACTGGAAGGGGTGTTGATCACACTGTCGTGGGGGAGCGGCAGGGGTCTACTTCTTGGTCTGGGAGGTTATGGTCAGAGGTGGGTGGGGGTTATGGGGGTGGTCTGCCCTGAGTCAGCTGGGGTGGCAGAGGCTGGTGGGTTCGTGCAGATAGTCTTATTCGCCTGGTGGTCCCCAGAACCAGTGGCGGCTGCTTACATTGGGTGGGGGGGGCACCGCCCCCCCACAGAGAGAAGAAGGGAAGAGAGACAGAGTCTCTCTTTCAGTTATTTAAATTTAAAACCTGTGCAGAGCGGCAGATTCATTATTTATTTATTAATCTGCCGCTCTGCAGCCTGCGCTGCTGGCCTGGCCCAGGCTGGCCTGCTACTGCGGCTGGCCGGGGCGCGTCTCGATTTAGTAAGATTTTGGCAATGTAGAGTGCGTGGAGCTCGTAGCTCCACGCACTCTACGTAACCATTTGCCCATTCAAGAGGCTGGCGGGGCGCTGGAAGGGTGGCCCTGCACTCCTGGTAGTCTGCGCAAACAGCGTACCAGAGTGTCCTCTCCTCCTGACTGTGGGCCAAGCCCATGGCAACAACAGATTGTGGATTGTCATTGGCTGTTTGCAAGCCAATGACAATCTGTGTGGTGTTGGGTGGGCGGATCGGGTCATGGGCACACAGAGCCTCTCCTTCCCTTCTAGTTCTTTCTTTCCAGGCCCTAGCCCCTTGGTGGTGTGGTGTCGACATTGTTCCAGGGATCCAGGCCCATCCACAGACCGGACGTGCTGCCTCGCTGCCTGCCCTCCTCCTGAGCGACGACGCTGACGGAGTCCAGGCAAGATTCACAAGGTAAGTTAAGTAACTTGTTTAAAAGCTAGTAATTTAAATTAATGTACTCTTGGTCGCTGCTGAGTGTTGAATACTGATTCAGTGCCAGCCCGCTTGAATACGTGCTGCGACCTGCACAATGGTCGTGTACTTGTGTGGGCCGTGGCGCGTGTTCAGGGTTGCAGTGTATGCTTCAAATTCTTAAACTTGTAAGTTTGTAAGCTTGCACTGCCTGAGAAGCATACACTGTAACCGGGGATTGGTGTACAGAGTTCTCCCCTGTTTGTCCCGGATTCGCGGTTGCTCTGCGAGTTACACACTTTGTTTGCCCCCTACCGTGGAAACGCTTGTGTACAGGCGCGTTATAAAATGCCATATCATCATATATCATACCCTCGGCGAGGGTATGATATGATGATATGATAGCATATGTCAAGGTCGTTATAAAACGAGTCGACTGACTCTTAACTTCTCTCCAACAACCACTCAATAAAAAGCGCAGCACGTTTTATGCGCAGCCCCAGGTAAGAGACCCACTCCACACCAACTACCGTGACCACCTCTGCGGCTCCATCGAGCAGCGTTTGCTAAAGGGAGGGAGTGGGACAGTGCCTGTGGCCCATGAGCAGAGCTCGGGGAGACCTCGTGCAGTCATGAGCCAGAGATCGGATTAGGACCACGTCACACGGGCCCCCGTGGCCCCTAATGAGAGGAGCTCGGGGAGACCTCATGCAGTCTCATGAGCCAGAGAGACAGAGATCGGATGAGTCCTGTTTCACAGGCCGGTCATTGACCGCCCACCCTGGGTGCATGTGTCTGCTGTCTCTTTCTAAACTGTGCATGCGTGCAGAGACCCCTACTTTCACGGTGGGCTTCAGGGTCCCCTGTGTGTGGCCCACCCTCTGAAAATATCCACACTGCAGCATTCTACCCTAGAAAGGGGGACACACTGGGTCTGGTCAAAAGTTCCAGCAGAAGGGAATTACCGCCTTTCCCCGCCAGCTTCTCGCCCCTGGGAATCCTCCATGAGCGATGATGTACTCACAGGGCCCCAGGGACACAGGGAATGCCATCACCTGTGTGGCAGCAATGCCACCAGATAGACCTGCAGACCCGCCTGACCAATGTTCAAGGCCTAGCAGGAGTTTCAGCAAGTGTTTCCTTACACCAAACTGGCCTTCCCTTTAGTTTGCAGGAAGCACACTGAGCTCCTGCTGTACCCCTCCCCCACCTCCCAGCTTGCCTGATGTGCAGATGAGGGTGCAGAGCGGTGGAAAGCCATCTGCATGGAGAAGGGGAGTGCATCCCTGTGACCTTGGTCAACAATGCTTAAACTGAGCTCTAGTGTTCACCACGAACACAACAACAGGAAAGAATAACACATCGATGATGGTGAACTAGAACCCTGCTGCTCTGCACTGAAAACTCACACCGGGCCCCTGGGACCCAGCGCAGAATCAATCCCCACAAGCGACAGCCTCATAACATGGGAGTGATCTTAAAAGTGTGAACACATCCAGCGGTGCCAATACTGTGCCCGCCTCTGCTGTGCGGCCTGCGAGCTGTTTAGCTGCAGCTCATGCATCTGTGGGCATTGCCTGGTCCTAGTGAACCTTTTCATTTGATCTCAGTGCGCCTTAACTGTAAAACAGTGGGCACACTCACCGTTGCTCTTTGACTGACATGGTAGGGGGCGGGGTTACACGTTATTTATGCAATGAAAGAGTATGCCAGAAGCAAGAGGAACCAGACTGCAAGTGCTGCATAACATGTTCAGATTGTAAAAGTTTCAACATTAAAATTCAAAAATGCATCTTTTATGCACGTTGCTTTGTTTTCATTACATTCAAATTCGAAAGTTTGAAAATACTTTTGTTTTCTTTGTTACTTTAAGTTGCTAATGATTCCTCTCCGTGGGTGCCTTCCCTCTGTGCTGTGTCTTCTAAAGGACAGGTTTCTGCACACATGCATAGATCATAAAACATATACAATAAGGCAGCCAAAAGTTTTTTTTTTGTTTTTTTTAATGGTTATATTGCGTGTGATATCTGCTGTCTTGTTGTTCGTATAGATGGGGAGAGGGAAGAAGGGTTGAAGGCAGCTAGTGATCCTTTTGAAAACCTCTCACTCCAGGACTTTGGAATCATGGTGGGGAGAAGACTGCTAGATCGGGAGTTGGCAAGACAGTCCACATCTGTAGAGGACCTGAGAATAGATGGTACTGGCTGCTACCTTAAAGCAAACATGAAATGGTCCAGTAGAGAGGGAGAGGCTGAACAGATATGAGATTTTGAAGCATGTTAGTGGGGATTGGGAACTTTCTTAGATTGCTTACCGAGCCAAAGGGTCCACTGGACCACACACAGTGTTTGCTCTCCGGATAAGAGCCAATTCAGTAGGTGCCATGGTGGAGAAACAGTGACAGCTAGAGAGGGAGTAGATGGTAAGGGGGACAGGGAGTATACTGGCTGTCTTGGATCTTGAAATATTGTGATGACAGTGTAAGTAGAGGGAAGTCTACATTGCAAAACAATATATGAAATAAGTGCATAGAAAGGTGCAGACACATGACTGCTGTATTGCAGATGTTACAGAGATTGTTTTCCGATGTAATCATAACCAAGAACAATGCATGTAGTGTTCCCAGGCTGCTGCTGCATTGCCATGTGGATTCTACAACTGGGACCCACGGGTGGAGCCAGCCTCAAAGCTTTTTGGGGCAGGGGGATAGTTTTAAAAAAGTGGGTCGTGTGTGGGGCAATGATTGTTCCCCAATACTGTCTTTATGTCCACTACCTGCCTCACCAAAACCCCAATTTTGAGGATATTTAGTTTCTCAAAGATGCTGATCATTGGCCGCTATGAGTCATCTAAAAGCAGAGTACAGCTGTTAGGTCTCTGGCATGACCCCACTCGTGCCTATTGGGCCTGCTGGCTGCTGTGCAGTAATCCACCACTTGCACATGTAACAATAATGTACCACCATTAGTATGTAAAACCTAATGCTTTTTGTCATATTTTGATGGGTTTTTTGGACAGTAAATTGCACATTTTTCATTTTTCAAAAGATTTCCCGGGGGGAGAACCCCCCCGCACTCCCCTTGGGTGGTGTAGGCTCGCGCGCTGCGCGTGCTCGCTCAAAAATTGCCCCGGGGAAATTTACCCCCCCCCCCAGGTTTTAAACTCACCAGCCGCCACTGCCCAGAACAGGTCGGGTGGTGGAGGGAGCAGGGGCTAGTATTCTTGAGCTGAGGCTTTTGCATCGTAAAGTTCCTAGGCATAGGGAGGAAGAACTGGGTACTGTGGAGGGTCTGGTGAGAGGGGTCTTTCTGATAGGATTGGCTGGGTGCAAGGTTCCTATTGCTCCTATAGGCATGGACGTAATGTGAGTGGTGAGGACGGGCCCGGCTGCTTGGAGTGGGAAAGGGTATACTTTGGGTAGGAAAGGAGTAGGGTAGGGGATGGGGGTGGTGA
Source organism: Ambystoma mexicanum (assembly GCF_040938575.1). Lineage (NCBI taxonomy): Eukaryota > Metazoa > Chordata > Amphibia > Caudata > Ambystomatidae > Ambystoma > Ambystoma mexicanum. The sequence continues at coordinate 1,391,851,650 of NC_090921.1, forward strand.
CTAAGACACCCAATGGGTGCCAGGCCTATACTCTGATGTATGAAGAAGGCTGCGGTGCAGGGCAGTGGGTTAGCCGAATTATGGTCCTTGGTGAAGCTATGGGTAGTTATCTGCATGGTGGATAACTTATTGAGGGCTCAAGGGTTTGAGGGCTTGGCTTAAATATTTCCTGGAATTGTTTGCTGAGGTTCATAAAGGTTAACAGGTGTGATACAGCAATGGTTATTACAATCAGAGTCAGCGGCTTGGCATTACAATGTCAACTTACAATTGGTTTAACAGGGACAGACACATTCGATACAGTTGGCCAATTCGCCAGTTGCAATTCGCTGAACAGTAAGTTAGTGGCTAGTATCTAATAAGATCATTGGCATGAGAAACAATATAGTATTTAGACAGGTATATGGTTTAAATATTCACGATTTGGCATGTCTGGTACTAGGTAGTGACAGTATAGATACAAATTCCAAAGATTATGCACTGTTCGCAATGCGGTATAACAAATGAGCACTTAGAGGATCTCAGACATGGCAGAGACATGATCATACATTGGCAGTGCATAGAACAACAGGAGCCATTGGTACACACATGCAGACAGATCATAAACATGGTAATCATTAAGCAGAACATGAGACAACAGTCTGGGGGCACCAAATCAGCAGAAAGCATGGGCGGTTTGAGTTGGACTAGATGGTGGCTGATTAGCAAATCGGCCTGGTCCAGGTGAGACCACCTTCGGTAGTGCAGATGTTAAGGCCAGAGCTTAGGTAGGAGATATACCACGTTCCACGAGGGTGCCACGGTTCCTGACTCCGCAGTCGGAGGAAGGGCACGGCCTCAAATTAGAAGGTTTGAACTTCTGATGCACTGTGGGAGAGGGGTCTAAGACTAAGAGGCGACTTAGCCAGTGTGTACAACTAAATGGGAGACAAGGAGCGTTACTCAAAGAAGCTGCACTTTTGTAGATTAGGTGCGCAGCAAGGGTTATCAGCTGAAACCACAATTGGCAATAGAAGGAGGTGTGAAAAGGAGTTAGCATGCCATTGCACTTACCATAGGTGGTGAGTGTAAGTGATGGTCCGTCACTCTGCGCTGCATCAGTAGCATTGTGGGAGGTGCTGCAAGTAGATCGTTAGAGGCATGTGACTCACTGGGGGCTATCTAATGCACAGCACCTGGGATCTGATTTCGGCGAAGCTGGGCATAGTAATGTGCTCTGTGGCTCCGGCAGCACGGACAGGAACTTAACATATGGGCCTTTAGATAGTGGGCCCGCTTCCGCCTACCGGCTGACACGACTGGCTGAAGTAGGGGAAGCTGGCCAATCAGCTGGAGCGTTGGGATGCTCAGAGCAACTCTTTGCGAGGTGCGATAAATGCAGCCTCCATTTTGGAAAGCTGGAGGGACTCTTGCTTGTGTCAGGAAAAGGATATACACACCCGGAAATCATAAGGTAACCATACTAATATAATTACATGAAAATAATATAAATTACATCCTCGCCTCCCTTTTGACATTGCACAGTAGGGAAGGGCTATGAACCTGTGGGGCCCAATTCATGAAGTGAAATGGAGGGTACTCATCCTCCTATTAGAAAACCCCAAAACCATTTTCTATATTGGGTGAGAGAACCAATGTGTGGTATGTTCTAAATTGATAACACTGCTTTCCTCACCGAAACCTGCAGAATTAGACGAAACTCATTATAGAAACCCACAACCCCATGTTCACACCGGGAGGGGAATGTGGGGGTAAACTGATGTAAATATGCGCACATAAATGTCATTTTTCTGTGCACCCTTTACCTAGGACCAATACTTGTTTTTGATACTGGAGAAAATAAAGTGCTATAAACCCGCGGATTGATTGTATTAACACATTATCAAAGTGTATGTATCTTTTTGTGCCGACTTCCCCTGCATGAAGTATGGGGACCACCAATTATTTTCTTTTATTTAAATAAATGCGAGTCTCAATTATACCCACACCTTGTTTCGTGCCCAAGAATTGTGGGACGGTAGTGTATACCAGGGAATACTATATCAGGGATTAGCACTTAGCGAAAAGGTATACATATGAACATACATGTCAACAAATGTGAAGCTACAATCTGCCACCAACGCTGCCACACATTATTTTTCATGCAGCTCTGTTGCCCGCTGTTAAAGTGTGTTCTCAAGTTGCCCCAATGTTAGCTATACCACACTTGAACTGGCTCTGGAGTGTTGACCTTTCATGGCATTGTACTTTGCCACCTGTAGTGCTGCATTCATAGTGCGAATGGCAAGACTAAAAGAAAGAGAAAGCAAAACCCCGTGAGACAGGGTTGGCTGAGCCTCTCACTTCGACACTGGACAGCTGACGAGCTCTGCCCTTAGAAGTCCTTGCCTTGTCCCTGTCTCTTTTCAAGTCTCCTCCCTGCACTCTCTCCTCAGAGAAATGGGCCAGAGTCGCCTGTAATTTCTTTCCACATCAAGCGGCCATCTTGCAGTTTTCTGCTGTCACAAAACCCCCAGTTCGAGTTGGTGGAAGGTTCTGGCTGCTGATCTTTCACCAGACCTCACCTTTCTTCCTAAATGGCCAGGGTGGCACCCCACACTTAATAACGTTCTAATCTGGTGGAATTAAACCGTATTGCCTTCAATTGTTTGCTCAGAATAAAACTCTGTGTCTGACCTGCTTTCAAGTACTCTCTCTGCATTGATCGCTCGGGCATCACTGCATGTGAGCGGGAATTACAGTAGCAGGACTCACTTTACTCAGGCACCTGCTGGCGATGAATCATGCCAGCCCGCTGACTGCCTTCAATAAAAGGCATTGATTTTGTTTTACTTACAAGCTCTCTTGGAAGAGAGCCTCACCGTGCCAAAAACTAAGGTGTCTACATCTCCTGGTGCCTGGTGGTTCTAGTATTTCCTTATTGCAATAACCCTGCATTCATTCTCTTCCAAGTTATCTATTTAGTTTACAGCATAGCCTGGCATGCATTGGCAGCATGCCTTTTTTCTGAAGACTCTTCATTGAACTTTTAGCGCGGTGAAAAATGACTTTGCACTGCCAACAAACACCCTGATTCACAGAGCGGTGCCAAGTGTATTTTTGCAGAGCAAAGCCACTTTGCACTGCAAAAGTACTCTTTGCACGGCCCATTCGGTGCTGTACCGCACCACCAGGCATCAGGAGATGTAGTCAATTTGCAACGCGCTAAAAGTTCCCTGAATCCTCCCTGTCATCCGAAAGACCTGCAAACCCCATTAGCACACTGCTCACCAACATGCATGTTATTATTGCGCTCCATCGCAATTGTTCCACTGCTCTCATCACCTCCGGAATCGGTAAACTCTTTTACAAAGTATGCTTACTTGACTTGTGCCTGCAACAGCGCCTAAATGCCTCTGGGTTGTTTGTGCGCTCTACAAATGAAAAATAAATAAATAAATAAATGAATGAGGCCCCCTGTCTATTTACACACTAGAGATCCGGTTCAAAGACACATTCTGGGAGACGATAAATTGCCACAACTAGAGTTGTTAGCAGCAGGTCAGCGATACCAGGCCTACTTTGCGCTCATTGGGGGTCATTACGACCCCGGCATGGCACCGTTAACCCCTTAACGCCTTACTACGAGGTCCCTTTGCGGCTCCCGACCTTAACTGCTGGTCTGGACCAGCCATTAAAGTAGGGACCCGCAAAGGGACCTTGATGGCAATTACGGTACCGCAATTTGCAGTACGGTAATTGCCGCCTTCCCCATTCCCATTGAGCCCTATGGGGCAAAAATGGGAATGGGGAAGGGCCATGGAGAAAGGGGGAATTACCGCCCTGCCAACCTTGGAATGGGGTGGTAATTCCCCCTTTCTCCATGGCAGATTCCGGCATGGACCATGGTGCTAATAGCACCATGGTTTAGCGCCGGAGTCCTAATTTCTGGGCCTCATTAGGACCCCAGCGCTAAACCATGCCGGGTTCCGCCATGGTGAATGGCGGAATTACCGCCCCATTCCAAGGTTGGCGGGGCGGTAATTCCCCATTCACCATGGGCCCTTCCCCATTTCCATTTTTGCCCCATAGGGCTCAATAGGAATGGGGAAGGCGCTAAGTACGGTGCCGCAAATTGCGGCACCGTACTTAGCAGCAAGGTCCCTTTGCGAAACCCTACTTTAACGGCTGGTAAAACTAGCCGTTAAGGTCGGGTCCCGCAAAGGGACCTCGTAATTAGGCGCTAATAGGTTAACGGCACGCAGCCTTTTACGGCGCCGTTAACCCATTAGCGCCTGGGTCGTAATGAGGCCCCCTGTCTGCTTTTACAAAAAGTGTCCACCATAGGAACATTGGGGGTCATTCCGAGCATGGAGGTAAGGTAAAAACTATGCCGGTAATGATTTACCGGCATGGTTTACCGCTCCATGCTATTCTGACCCCTCAGACCGCTAATTACGGCACCGTAAACTACAATGCCGTAATTATCGGTCTTGTGTCTTGCGCGCGCCCGACCATGCCGAAATTAGCGGCATGGCGTAAACGGGAGCTGATCGCAAGTGAGGAGCACACGTAAATAACGGCCTCCCCAATGCCGTAAAGTACCGGCATGGAGTACATACAGGCATCTCAGAGAAGGAGTAAAAACCCTGAGCAGTGGTTCCCAGAGCCACAGGTGCACACATTCATCACAGATGTAGGCTATGGAGTCTGCCACAGCAGAAAAGGAACACACCCACACACCACCCCCCCCCACACCAAGATGACACCAATAGAACCAGCAAGGCCACAACCACAAAAACTTCTGCAACAACACCAGGCCCCCCCCCTCTGAGGAGACACCGGGGTAGAAGGAGGGGGAGACAGGCCCTGCATGCAGCACCAGTGCAGCCTCCGTCACCACCCCAGCAGAACCCCATGCACACGCAGAATGCCCGACCACTCAAGGAAAACCCTTAGCAGATAGACACCCCTGACCACCTTGACTGTGACACCGTCACCACCATATTTTGCCAGAGACACAAAGAGATAAGCGAGCAGCATACAAATATATAGTGCTAACCTGGCACAAGTGACGGTGTTGCCTGTGCCCCACACCCATGCCACAGGTACCTACCAGCACACAGTGGCGCCCATGCATGGCATGTCACAACCGTCCATTAGACGGCCACATAAACAAGTGCTGTTACACCTCCCCAAGCACACAACGGCCTACCATTCCCCAACATGGACCACCCAGGAGATACACAACAGTAAAGCTGGACCTCATGCAAATGGAGGCATGCCAAATGACAATGGTGCCCCTGACAGCACCCACGGGTCGTATGTGGACCAGCATGGCATGCAGGCGGCGGATAGCAATTGCAAACAATACCACTCCCCCTACGTGCAGATGGAATGCAACGCAACGAAGAACCGCACACATGGGTGGGCCCGACACCAAAGAACTACACATGACTCAAAGGGCCAGCAGTTCACCACGCTACCGTGCCACATGGTCCAACATGCAGGATGACGTGCCTGGCTGGCTGTTGAGTCGTCTGTGTCATGCAAGTGCATTGGTGCCATGAGGTGGGTGCCTGCATGAACCAACTGGGTCGAAATGATGAAGCCATTGTACGGTGTTCACCCCAACAACAAACCTGCCACCGAACTAGTGCAACGGCACATACGAACAGATTCCCACTTTGATGGAATAAGGCACTCACAATACACTACATCTCCACCATCTGACAAGGACTAATCACACTACACTTGCACCACTCATTGGCGGCCATCACAACCGTAAGCGCATATCGAAAGACACACTGCATATGCACCACCACATCGGAGACCCAACCCTGGGAGTGCATTGAACAGAGGGCAGCAGGGATACCACACCACGTCACCGGCATGGCACATCCATAGGAGTGTTGGGATTCACCATAGTATGTATTTGAGCAGGATGATGACCATGAGCCACGGACTACAGCCATCACACCCAAATACGAATCTACACAGTACACAGCACCACATGGATCTAACATCAGGACAGCAGCATGCAACAACAAAACATGTACCACGAGATGTCCATGCCATCGTTCACGGACCATCTTGAAGACGCAGCCCCCCACAGCATTCCATTGTATTGGACACATATTGTGTCCATGATCGTGCGGAATGCATCCATGGACATGTGCATATGGCCATCAATGAAACCCTGCCATGACAGCCAAATACTGTTCTCCACCATGACAGTCCAAACACTCACTTATTTGGCTAGACATGCAGCTGTTGGTGGCAGTCCCTTGACAACATGGTACATGACCCCTGTCAGTAACCCCCTGAACAGGCCCAGGGAGCACTCAAACAATGGCCATACCCGTGCATGCATGTAGATGAAGCAGTCACCTGGCTTGCGTAAAGCACATATGAGTTGGCGAAGCAGGACTGGTGGATGACCCATCCACTGACTGATATCTGGTGTCCAATAAGCCCATGTCATATGTGTAGCTGAACAAAAGGTGCATCCCTAGATTAGCGTCTATCACCCCTGACATGGTACTGCTACGACCACATGACGATGTGGTGAAGGTGGAGGGGGAAGTGGCAAGAAAGCATCATGGAGGCAATGCACTTGAGGGACATGTAATGCGCCAAACTAACAGTGGACAAGATGTCCAGGACACAAGTCAGCAGAGGGTGGCATTACATGGGCACACAGGGCACTGGACGTGTATATACTTGTACACCATGCACTGGCAGACATCAATAAACACATGCTCAATGATGAATGTCCACAACGGTTGAACTTTGCGACACCAATACTGTATTGTGAAAAAAAAGATTTAGTGAAAACATCATCAGCAGCCCCCCCAAACTCAACAACAAACCATCACCCCCCTAAACCCCAACTCCACAACAAACCCACACCACCCACCCCCCTGCCCCACAACTCCACAGCAGTGGTCCCGTGTAGGACGTGAAGCCCACATGTGGCAGAATGCCTATTGTTTCCTGCTCCCCTTGCCCGGGGAGGCATGTGCTGCGACGCATGGAACGCCCGAGTGCGTCTCTCTGGGCTGCCTTGTGTGGCCTCACTGGATGCGGCTGTGTCCGCCTGCTCTGGCTGGGTATTGGAAGGGCCTGCCTCAAGGGCATTCGCTATGCGGCCAAGGATATGACAGAGACGGGTCGTGCTGTCTGTCAGAGTGTCACACAACTGGTTGGTGCAGTTGGTGAGGGACTGACGCATTTCTCTAACTCCATCATGCCATTGAACCCTGGCCAGGCGGTTGTCCTCCATGAATTCTGCAATGAGGTCTGGCAACTGATTCACTCGACGCGTGCCAAATGATGGCAAACCATCGGTGAAACCACTTTCCCCAGCATGCTCGTGAGAGGGCTGTACAGTTGGACTCAGGAGATCATCCTCATGCCCCTGCGGGTCGAGTTGAGGACTGTGGACAGGTGTAGGTGCATCCCCACAGTCACTGCATGAGGCCAGGGGTACAATGCAGGGCTCCGGGGTGTGCACTGTGTTTTGGCCCTCCTCCTCGGACGCCCCACAGATGGGTGACGGGCTGTCCACACACTCATCAGGGCCGGTAGCAGCAGCCTCCCCAGAGATGCTCGACTGTGCCGAATTAGGGGTTGGCATAGTGGCTGGCGCCGATGCTGGGATGGATTGTGGATCGGCAGCATCCAGTGGCCTTTTCGGAGCCGGGCGGCGGTTCTTTTAGGTGCTGGCATTCGCCTGACCCTGCCACTACCCGTGGAGGTGCTTGGCCGGCTTGATTGGGGCTCTGCGCTGTCATGGTCAGTGCCTGTGGGGGTAGAAGAGAGGGACAACATGAGTGAATGTGCGATGTCCTATTTGCATACATGGCTGCATACACATTTCGGGCAATTAAGGTTTGTGGCATTTTGGGGGTAGCTATGGCAGTGGTACATGTGCATGGTTATGTCATGTACGCATGTTTGGGAGTGACTCATCGTAGCCTGGTTATGTGCATTGTGGCTAGTACAATGCCGAGCCGGCTGCACAGTGTGCATGATGGGCTGTGCAAGTTAATGCACTATGGTTGATGTGCGTTATGTACTCGCACTTAGACCTTCATTGCGTGGCACTTGCCTCAGCATTAGTTGGATGGGGGGATGCGTTGGATGGGGGGAGGGCAACACGAGAGGGTGCCTTCGATGGCCCTTGGGTCAGTTTGAATCATGCAATGGACATTGCCAGTGTAAACTTTGGACACTCACCTCCTTCGGCAGAAGTCGTTGCCCCGCACTCCATGTTCCCACGCCCTCGATACATTCTGTGCCAATGAGAGCCGCACAGGTCTCCTCCCATGGCTCCAGTTGGACAGGGGTACTTGGTCCGCCTCCCGTCTGCATGGCCTGACTGCGGTTGCTGGAGAGGAGGCCCCGCACCCCAAGGTCATCCCACCACTTGCGGCAGTCGCTGGGGGCGCGGGGGGTGTTGCCTACGGCGCTCACCCTCTGTACAAGTTCGGCCCAGATGTTCTTCTTGCAGAGGATGGACTCCCTCCGCATGTTGTTGCTGAAAACGACATCGGCATGCTCAGCCAGGAAGTCAACCATGGCCTGAAGTTCCTCGGGGCAGAATCTCCTCTTGCGGATGCGATCCGCAGCCTTCTTTGGTGCTTTGGGCATCTTGTGAGTTGTCTGGTCCTGTTCCCGACTTTAGTTAGCTCACAAGGGTGCTGGCGGATGAGGATGCAATGGATTGTGTTTTTAAAGATGGCCGCCGCTCTCCTTCCCGTTCCTGTGCGATGACGTAATTTCCGGTTCCTTTTTTAGCGGTGGCCGTAATTTACGGTCTCCGTAAATTATGGTCACCGTTATGTACTGACGCTACAGCTTCCAAGGCGGTGTTGTTATTTACGTGTCGCAGCATGCCAGTAGGGGTTTTTCGAGCCGTTTTGCGGCAGGACGCTCGGTTCTTTTCCGGCATGGCGAAAAGCGCATGTCCGCAAGCTCGGAATGGGCCGCAATTAGCGGTCTGACGCCAGCCCGGTGTCGTACTTTCCGCCATGCCGGAAAGTACCGGTACTTACCTCCTAGCTCGGAATGAGGGCCATTATTCTTGGATTCAAACTTAAAACAAAAGCCCAGCCCATTCTAATAGGACACATGCCCTTCAGCAAATGTCGCCCGGAACACTGTGACTGCACAAAATGGACACATTCCCGTTTACAGTGTTCCACAGGCGTTAACATTGTAATTTTCCGTGGCGAGGCAGAGCACAATAAGTGAGCATGTGTTCCGCGGGTGCTAGCGTTTTAGTTTTCTTGGGAGAGCCAGTGCACTCCTACAGGCTTTAACATTGTGCTTTTCTGTGCACAGGCAGAGCACAACAGGCGTTAACATTGCACTCTTCTGTATGCAGCCAGTTTACTGCAGGTGTCCACATTGTACTAATCTGTGGAGGAGAGGCAGAGCATAGCAGGCTTTAACATTTCAGTTTTCTGTGGAGAGCCAATGACCTTCAGGTGTTAACATTGCACTTTTCTGTGCATAGCCAGAGTACAACAGGCGTTAACATTGTACTCTTCCGTGGAGAGCCAGTGTACTTTTCTGTGGCGGGGACCTTACTTGCATGTTGAAAAATATGTTCTTATTCTAAAAAGCTTTTGGGAATTAGTGGTTAAGACACATGATTTCCTTGATATATACAGGACGCATTATTCTATATTTAAAGGCTGGGGGTGGTATATTGCAGAATTCCAAGCCCACGCTGTTGGTTGTCTGAAGCTGACTCACTTGTATCCTCATTCAGTGCATCTAATGTTTTGTCTTTGTTTAATAGAGACTATATAGTCTCAAGGACGCTCTCTGACTTAAGCCGTTTTGTTTACCATTACTCGGTGTGTTGAGTATTGGGGCATGACACCTGACAGCAACCATTTAGGGATAATAATGAGCAGAGATGAGGCAGGCCACTATTAAGCACTGCAGTCAATATGTTCACATGCTTATTCACTTTGGACTGGACTATGATTGATCATGCAACAAGACAGGGCGTCCTGCTCGTGGGAGGTCCACCATCTTCACCTTTGTGCATGCAAAATTCGAGGTGCCCACAACTAGCTTTGTAAGAATACAATAAAAAAATCTGGTGGTTTCAAAGGTGGAACTCATAGAACTAAAAAGAAGAAGTGGATATGAAGGGGCTTTGCAGCTGTGGCTCTACAGTAGTGTTACAATGGGGACCCCACCTTGACCCTACCACACTGCAAGTGTATGTGGCAGCTCCAGCCCAGATGAGTATTAAAACATTCTCATATGGCATATACCAGGCGGGCCTCTGGCTCAATGTAGAGGGAATTAAAAAGGGCTACTGTTTCAAGCATAGATAAGCTCCAATCCAACATTGCCCACAGTATGAGTTTACATTTGTCACCAAGTAAAAGAAAGCAACAAAATACAATACAATAAAATAAACAAAACTGAAGACTAGTCAAAAAGGCTGGGGGTGGTATTCAAGCTCAGCTCTCTCAAACTCTTAATCCTGAGGCCTGTGTCCTCAACCACCTTATCCTCAAATAGCCTCGTAGACTAAGGGAGGGGTCGCTATTGTGGGATAGCCCGAGTGCTAAGGAGCCCTCCCGAGGTCTATAAAGCTGTTAGCAGATGGTGGTAGTAGCCAGGCATGTTTGGGAGTTTTCCTAGTGAAGTAAAACATTGTGCTTTACTAATGAGTGAAGTAAAGAGACAAACTGAGTTAGTAAATTAAATGTTGTTTTATTTTGTAGTATTTAAATAACAGTTGTTTTCAAGTTAAGTGTTTGAATTGCAACTTTGTAATGATATATGTAGAGACTACCCTTAACATAGGGAGTTTGTTGCCCCCCGGTTAGAGCACCCCACAAGATATCGTTTGATTTTGTCCAAGCTAGCCCTGTGTATGACTCATTTAGATTCACATAGATCCCACCCCCGTGCCACCAATGAGCCAAGAACCAGGCCGGGGTTGCAGAAAGAATATATATTTATTAAATAATAGGCTCATTGGATATTTTCACCAAATGATTACACACACCACCTTTTCTGCGGCACAAAACAAAGTTTCTATTCAAAATCTCACTTTTTTCCAGATTTTTCTTTTGGGGTCTCATGTACATGGAGCACGGCTAAATAAACAGTTCAACACACCTGTCCCACCAAAACCCCTCGATATGAACATTAAACAATACCTTAGAACATTACAAGATCATGATCATTAGCATTCCTTAATAAGGGTTAGATTTAAATCAAAAGCAAGATTTTCCTGTTTTCAAAAGCAATTTTACACATGCAGCTCTTTGTATGTTTAATTTCCCTGCACACTTGAAAATGCTAGCAGTTTTAACAGACCTTTGATAATATTTTCAATTGATAGAGCTCTTCTTCCTTCTTTACTTTGAAGCAATACAAAATCTCTCTTTTATAGGGGCCCCTTTCGCACTCTCAGGAGAGAGTGTGCATCTTTCAATTAGGAATTGCACTTGGTTTCATTTAGAAAATCACTTCTCTATCTAGCACCAAAAACCCAGACTTCAATTGCATTCAGCACCCCTCTGCTTAAAGTCCAAGGAATGGTGACAGTTAGTAATTTCGTTATTAGACAAGGACACCCCTTTCCTTTAGGGAAGTCTGGGGTTGACAAGAAAAATAGGTGTACCCACTTATATTAACAGACTATAGTTTTGAAAGTACACTGGGAATGAAATGTGTTAATTTCGAATATTAACATAATCACCCGTGGTTTTTGGCTATAGGGGAATTAATGGAATTATTATGTATCAAAATGCTAAGGATATGCTCCCATACCCCCGCCCATTAACTAAGGGGAAGGTATTAAATCAGACAAATCCCCACACTTGGTTCCGTTGGACAAGCTACTTACATAGGAAATCTCTGGGTTTGGCGCTCAGAATAAAATCTGCATTTCAGGACCCTCTCTTGTGGAAGCACAGGGACCTCGTCATGCACTTCAGTCACGGATAGCCACCAGTATTCATCCCTCTGTTCTGCTCTCCTTTGTAAAAATCCCAGACTCTTTAGTCTTTCCTATTGGCTGTCTCTCAGGCGATGTTAGCGCTCCATCAAGCTTTCAATAGTTGTACCCAGATGATGTTTAGGCAGCTGTCCTGGTATGGTTAAATTCTGCCACCTTATTTCAGTATTCACCCATGTGATGTTTAGGCAGTTCTCCCCCTTTTGATTGTGCAAGTCCTTTTTACCCTCCAAGCCACACCTCTGAAATATTAAAATCAGGAGGTGTTCACCTAAAAAGTCACTAAATTAAAACGTTGTTCATTTTACACATAAACCTAACATCATATATATTTCTGTGTGTTTCTATGTATGCTGCACCTGATGAACTCTCGTCTCGGCAGGATATTGCAGGGGCAAACAGCAATTTTTCAGAGTTTAGACAACAATTATAACCCTCAGCAACAGGACATTGTTGATGCCAATATCTAATTTAATAAGCCACCAGTTCCCCAACTCTTGGCTTCATAATATCTTCTGCAGAGCTAGAAAAACATTTAAGGTTGTAGAAGGGTTTCCTAAAATCAATTGAATCAACACAACAGGCTCGTAATAAGCTTTAAAATTACACCTGAATTACCCCAGTGTGACTTATTGTTGCTGAGAAAATCAATACAATGTCGTTCTATAGGCAACTCAATGGCAACTAATACATTATGTAGTCTCCATTTATTTCGAAGTTGGTTTCCTTTTTTACATTAGCTCTGTGCATCTGATGTCTGTTAACTTTATCTTGCAATTATTAATCAGTCCTGCAAGTCAGGGATTGTAGGAGTGAGCCTTATCTATCAGGCCACATGGCTCACCTTTGCCCTCCCCAAATCATGGGGCAAATCTATAATTTGTCATTTTCACATTCAAGTCTTGACCACAGCATGAAACTACTTTAAACTCCTGTATTTCTAAGAGTTCAACTCATTTAATGACAGTCTTTTTGTTTATCCAGCACCCCAATAAAATGCTCGGGCATGCATGAGTGCAGCTCTCCTCCATGGCCCTGAAACTTCAAGACATTGGTCCTCATTACAACTATGCCAGTCTGGAAACAATGGTGCCGGTAAGCTTAACAGCACTGTTGTTTCTGCCGGGTGCTGTCCTTCCCCGATGGTCAGAGCAGCCGGGCGGAACAGTATCTGCCCGGAGAGTGTTCATGGAAGCACTGGCACCGGTATTAATGGTGCTGGTTCTTCCGTGGTCCCCATTCCCATAGAGTCAATTAGGACTGGGAATGGGGACTTACCATTTGCCGGCGCCTGACTTCCCGGACACGGGTTTGTAATCCCTTGGTGTTACTGGGAAGTCAGGCACCAGTAAATCACTACGGGTCCAGCGGCACCCTACCGGTAGCACTGGCACGGTCACCGCCGGACCCATAATGAGGCCCATTGTCTTTCAGATAGATAGCAAAGCAGAGCCTGCAATGGGGAAGGTTGCTTTGTCTTGTCCTTCGAATCTCAGGAGAAATTTCATTCTGCGCTACACACAGAACTGTTCTGCGTGCACAACATTTGCATTTTTAATGTTAAATTTACACGACAAATTAAGCCTTCTTATTTATTATTAATAAATTGCATCTCGCCATCACTGTCATTTTTCTCCTTATGAAATGTTCATTTTGGCAAGGAAACATTTTTCACCATGTATTCATTTTAAGCTGCTACATTTAGACATGGCAGTTTCTGTGTTTGCAAATGCCAAGCTTTCCATGTAAACTAAGGGCATGATTCACAGTAGTGTTTTATGATGGTGCAATCCCATAGGAAAACGTTCTTTTAATCATTTTTCCTGGCTTCATCAATCGTATACAAAGCCCTTTCAAATGAGCGTATTTCTCCATATTTGAACACAGCATTCTTAATGCGTCAGCTGCAAATGGAATGATGGTTATCATTTTTCTTCATAAGGTAATGAAGGGCAGGCCTTTGGTTATTTGTTTAGTTCCTGGTCATTCACACGGATCCCCTTTGATTTTAGTCTCAGAAAACAGCATTTTGATGAGGCAGTTTAAATGAAATGTTGCCTTTTTGTCTATCAGCTCACAATGTGCCTGTCCATGACAAGAAGGTATTTCTGCACATTTCGGCCTAACATGGCCATGGTTGAAGCTAACAGAAGTGAAAATGAACGTTAACACATCGCCATCTGTCACCATAGACTTGGCTCAGGCAAAACATCTAATTTATCGCCACACCGTGGAGCGGTTCAACCACTGCACTTAGTTTCTTTCTAGGCATATCGATACGAAAAAATAAGTAAATGAAGCAGGGGGTCACTGGACGAGACAGCAACTCTTGTTTGCAGCAAAAGGTGCATCGCAGGCCTGCCACACATCCCTAATCTTGAGGATAAGCACTGCGTTTTAGATAGTATAGCAGTACAATAATACCCATCAGAATAGCAGGGACTACACATGAAGTCTTCTAGTCCTGTGGGGATTATATTTACCATGCTTCCAAGCTATGTGTTGATGCAGTGGTGCTCTCAAACACATGAAGGAATGTGCTGATGTTCTGCAATAATAAAATGCCCTAAACAAATATTTTAATCTTTTTTTATTTGTTGATTTACCGTCTTGGGTTCATTTCTCCGAATAAGGATCACATTATTTAATCAATGGCACATTATGGACCCTTTTGATAAATGAAACAAACAGACGTGAAGTGTAGCAAGCTTTTAATCAATCACAGCCAGTGTGAATTCACATGGGCAGTATTGTATTGGCTAGTGAATTCACATGGGCAGTATTGTATTGGCTAGTGAATTCACATGGGCAGTATTGTATTGGCTAGGGAATTCACATGGGCAGTATTGTATTGGCTAGTGAATTCACATGGGCAGTATTGTATTGGCTAAGGAATTCACATGGGCAGTATTGTATTGGCTAGTGAATTCACATGGGCAGTATTGTTTTGGCTAGTGAATTCACATGGCCAGTATTGTATTGGTCAGTGAATTCACATGGGCAGTATTGTATTGGTCATTTATAGTTGAGCTGCAGCTTTACAGAATTGGGAATGCCAACTGCCAATCTGTGCCCAAAGGGGGTGGCTAGTCTGTACTGCCAGGTGTTACAAAAGATCAACAGAACACACAAGACAAATAAAGTTTCAACACCTTTATTTTCATACCACAGACACCTAAAGGGCCCAGGGGTTTCAACTTGAACTCAAAAGGGCACCTATTCTAAATTGTCAGGCTGGAGGTCTACTCAAATGGTTCCAGGTGCTATCTGAAGGGGCCACCTATGCTCCCCAGGCATCCCTAGACTAACACACAGTCGCATGTATACAGAGCACAGCGCCCTGTTTGATCCAAAAGTCATAGAGCCTCATTACACGGTAGGCGGTAAGGGTTTACCGGTACCGGTATTTTACCAGTACCAGTAAACTCTTACCGCCTTACTACGAGGTCCCTTTGCGGGTTGGAGAATTTAACGCCTGCTTTTTGCAGGTGTTAAAAACCAACCCGCAAAGGGACCAGGGAGCTAAATACAGTACCGCAGTTTGCGGTGCCGTAATTAGCACCTTCCCCATTCCTATTATGTCCTATGGGGCAAAAATGGGAATGGGGAAGGGCAATGGGGGAAGGGGGAATTACCGCCCCTCCAACCTTGGAATAGGGTGGTAATTCCTCTTTCCACAAAGGCGGTGCGGGTATTTTACCAGCATGGACCAAGGTGCTACTACCACCTTGGTCCACCGCCGTCCGTGTAATGAGGCCCATAGTGTCAGGGGGAGAGCACCCAGTACACTTCTTCACTTCTCAGTCTCAGGGGTGTAGCGCCACATCACACTTCTTGGCTTATTGTTCTCGGGTATTTAGTGCCCCAGCCCTGGCTTCTCAGTCAGCACTGGGACATAGCATCTTGCATGCTTACTAACTAACTTCTACCACCAAGCCTTTAGAGAAAAAAAGAACAAAAGATTGGGTACTAGATTCTTGGGTATGAAGGGACACCCCACGTACGCCAATGCTCACTTGAAACCACTCACGCCCAGCCCATCCTACCAGACCCCCACCTCACCTACTCCCCAGGGCCCCCAACCTACCCTGGCCACACCTAGTAAAACTGGATCAATCAAGGCCGCCTTGATTAACGCTAGGTCCCTAGCAGCTCACGCACTGGACATTGCAGATCTCATCAAGTCCTAGGAACTTGACTTCGTTGCCATCTCGGAGACCTGGCTGCACCCTGCCTCGGGCTCAGCTTTCTCCCTAGCCATTCCACCTGAGTACTCCACTTCCAGGTGTGACCGCACCTCTAGAGGTGGCGGAATTGCATTTATCTATAAAAATTCACTAGGACTTAGAACCATACCAAGTACGAATCTGGATTCTGCAGAGCTACTCTCTGTCAAACTTCCACTTTCGGCTAACCAAACGGCCACCATTCATCTAATATATAGACCTCCCGGCCCCCCTTCATCATTTGTAGATGACTTTACCACATTAGTTCTTGACAAAGCAAAAACTAACTTGCAAACTCGGAGACCTCAATCTAAGCTACCAAGACCCCAACAACCTTGCGGCCCTTGACCTGGCCAACACCCTAACCAACTTAGGTTTCTCACACCATATACAAGAACCCACTCACATCAAAGGGCGATCCCTATACTGGCTAAGCGACACCAACTGTAACATCAGCTTGCTATCTAACACCCCATGCGCTTGGTCCGACCACCATATCATCACCTTCAGCATTAAAGCAACTCTTCTACCTTCACCTCCCGTTGCCCCAGCCATTCACACTAGAAATAAAAAGAACATAACCCCAGAAAAGTTACTCCCACTCATCCTCCCCACACTCAATAACGTCACTGACTCTTGCTCGAACCCCACTATCTTAGCCGACACCTATAACCAGACAGTACTTGCAGCTATAAATTCTATCGCCCCGCTCAAATTTAGGAAACCTAAACAACATGCACACCTCAACTCGTGGTTTACACCACAGCTCCTATATGTTACGCAAAGAGAAACGTCTCGCAGAGTCACGTTGGAAAAGTCACCCCTCTGACGCTCATAAGGACAGTCTTTTCTTAGCTACTCTCAACTATAAAGAAGCTATATTCCAGACCAAAAAGACTCCACCTGACTCTTGTCCTAAGGACAACAACTGGTGTACTAATATTCAGGCAGCACTTTTGGGCAAAATTGCCACCCTCCAAACCAAAATTAGTGACAAACAAAAGTCCCTACAGTCAGACCAACTTCCGACCGTCCCTATGCCTAGTACCCACAAAGCCAACCTGACCCACAAACCGTTCTCCTTCTCCCCTCTCACTACCATTGAAGTAGAAGGAATTATAAACAACCTCAAGCCTTCCAACTTCCAAGGCGACCCTTGCCCGTCGCCTATCATTAAAGAAGCCTCTCACGACCTAGCTCCCTTCATTACAGCCTTCATAAATGCCTCCTTCAAAACGGGTATAGTCCCTGACAACCTCAAGGATGCCTGGGTGATCCCACTACTTAAAAAACCTTCTCTTGACCCTAACATACCGACCAACTTCAGACCGATCACCACAGTCCCGTTCCTGCTCAAGATCCTTGACCGCGCAGCCTACCTGCAGATCCAAGACTACCTTGAATCGAACAATCTCCTGGGGCTAAGACAATCAGGCTTCCGCCCGAAACATGGGACTGAAACAGCTCTGATTGATTTAAAAACACAGATGGAAACTGTAAAAGACAATGGGAAGTTAGAGCTCCTCCTTCTCCTTGACCTTTCCTCTGCATTTGATCTGGTTAACCACCAAATACTCTGCCAACATCTTAAATCCGCGGCCCAATTCTCAGACTGTGCTAATGCTTGGATCCACTCATTCCTAAGTAATAGGTCCATGCGGGTCTTCTCATCCACAGCATCGGCAGACCCTTCTCCCATCCTTTGCAGCGTCCCGCAAAGCTCCTTCATGTCGCCTACGCTTTACAACATGTTCACCAAACCCCTCTGATGTGCTCGATTATCTGGGTGTCTTCTACACTAACTATGCGGATGACACCCAGATACTCATCCCCATCATTGGTGATTACACAGCCGACACTAAATCCTTGAACGATGTCTATCTACTCATCCAGGCCTGGATGGCTCAACACGAGCTGTGCCTCAACGATGACAAGACTGAGCTCCAGTTACTAGGATCTACTCAACGTCTCAACAAACTAGACTCAGCCTACAAGTCTTTTAACATTGATGGTAATGTTATCATGGTCTCTAAAGACACCAAAACTCTTGGCGTCATCCTGGACTCCACCCTCTCCCTGAACAGACAAACAAACGCTGTAAGGTTGGCAGCGGCTTACACATGCAAACTTATTACCGCCTGCAGACCCTTTCTGCACCCACATAACTGCATTACCTTTGCCAGAACACTCATGTCCAAAATGGACTACTGCAGTGCCCTTTACTTAGGGACTAGCCAGTCCAACCTCAATAAATTGCAAACCATTCAAAATAATGCCATAAGGGCAGCTCTCAATATTCCCAGACGGTCTCACATTTCTAATGTCAGATCTGATCTATGCTGGCTCCCGGTAAAACAAAGAATTGCCCTGAAAACCCTAGTCCTGACCCATAAATGCCTGGACAAACAAACCCCACCATCTCTCTCTGCTCGTCTTACACTCCACACCTCTTCACAACCTACCAGATCAGCTCAAACGCACAGCCTAATCATGCCCAAATTTAAACTCCAAAAAGCGGGCGGTGTGAGCTTCCCTGTCCTAGCCTCAAAACTTTTGAACACACTGCCCACCCGCATCAGAATTGAATCTTCGTTCCTAACTTTCAAGAATAATACCAAATCTTGGCTGTTCACGCAGACTCTATAAGTTCTTCCACCAGCTCTGCTATTGTAATATATCTTCTGCTTGTATATATCTCAGAATATTAAAATGCATGTGTATATTAATGTATGTATATTGTTTATATTGTAACCTGCTCAAGAATATGCGCCCGGTTGCCCATGGGCCTGGCTGCGCTTTACAAATAAAATAAACTTCAAACTTTATCTCTCCTTTGCTTAGTGTATTCCCCTTGACACACTCCTAGCAGACAGAATTGCTCCCCACTGGCTTAAGGTTTGTGTGACTCTGCAAAATGCTCACCCATCAGCCACGGCTCACCCACATGGGCCAAACCTTCAGCCCTCAAAAGGCTCCCGTGTCTCCTTCTTGGTCATTGGGCCTCATTACGACTCAGGCGGTAAGGGTTTTACGACGGCGTAAACAGCGCCGACCCTTACCGCCTGAGTACGAGGTCCCTTAGCGCCATGGCGGATTTAACACCTGCTTTCAGCAGGTGTTAAAATCCATGGCGCTAAGGGACCATGGAGTTAATTACGCCACCGTAATTTACGGTGGCGTAATTAACGCCTTCCCCACTCCCATTATGCCCTATGGGGCAAAAATGGGAATGGGGAAGGGTAAATGGGGATTGGGGACTTACCGCCCCCGCCAACCTCGGAATGGGGCGGTAAGTCCGCCAACCACCATGGCGTAAACATAGTTTACGCCATGGTGGTAAAGTCACGGCCCAGGCGGTAACTTACCGCCTGGGTCGTAATGAGGCCCATTGTGTCTAGGATATAGATCCTAGGAAACTTGCAATACTTTGATCTTCTTTGCTTTTAGCCACGGGCTGAAATACCTCAGCAGGCATTTAGTTTTCTTCTTTCCTTTAAGTATTGTCCCAGACAGAATATGTGGTGTAGCCTTCGGAAGGCTAGTAGAGATCCCTGTCGCTGTCTCCTTCTCCACTCCTTCTCTCTCCATGTCGATAGCCCAGACTGTGCCACTCTCTCCAGAAACCAGCGGCTGTATATAGTACTCTAGATTATCCTCTGTAGTCAATATAGGCACTGACTGGTGTTCCTCCAGCCTTATTCCACTCTAACTCTGTGACCGGTGTAACTTTGGTTCAGGGTGGGCCTGGCCATCTATGTGTAGTTTTCCCCAGGGCTTTTCTCAGTTGCTGATAATCACTGTCCTTTCCTTGGTAATAGGAACTAATTACTGTTTGTTCTTGGCAGCCCAGGGTTTAAAAAGTCAGGTTGACCTCTTGCAGCCAGGGCAATGTGTTACCATGAGGAGCTGGACTGTGGGCTGGTGCAATAATCACCTGTGGATTGTCCCGGGTCTGTGCAGAAGTGTGTGAACCAAAGCTCTGTCTCATGGTGCCTGCATTGCCGGCCGCAGGCATGTGAGCGGAGCAGCATTCACTCCACAAGCGCTGCATGACTCACCTCTGGCCATTACCACTCCACTTGGGTGATACTATGCGACAACATACTGTAGAACAATGCCCTTCTGAAATGCCTTTGCGTATTGCCGTTAATAAGGTAGCACCCCTCACCACCTGCTGTTTCACATAGTGTCCGTTTCTCCTACCAAGCCTAATTTAGTGTTTTATTCAGTTAATCCGTTCCATCTTTTCCTCCACGACTTCAGTCGTTGGTAAGAAAATAAGGTGTTTTTGGAGACAGATTTGATTACAGATGTCATTTTCATATGTTACCTTTGGGGTGACTCCAGAAAGCAAACATGGGGATGGATTGAAGTTTTTGAATTGAATATGACTGCTGTGAATAACTCCTAAATGGCGGTTGGGTAGTGGCCAGGCACGTGCCTCAAACTGCCTGTGCACAGGGTGTTTAGATCTGCCTCGCATGTGATGCCCTAGGCCTAAAGACTGAAACACTGTGTGCCGGGGAGCCGTTACACGAACGCTTCAACATAAAAGGCTCCCTGCTGCTAAATGTTGGCCATTTGCACGGTGGAGTG
The DNA here is from genome assembly GCF_040938575.1 of Ambystoma mexicanum. Taxonomy (NCBI): domain Eukaryota; kingdom Metazoa; phylum Chordata; class Amphibia; order Caudata; family Ambystomatidae; genus Ambystoma; species Ambystoma mexicanum. The sequence goes on from NC_090921.1 coordinate 1,391,872,452, forward strand.
CAAATGTGCAGGGCAACAGGTGGCATATAAGCATGCACGTCACCTTTTGGCCTGCACTACAATGTGCAAATGAAGTAAACGTCACCTTCCCTGCGAGCAGGGCAGGTGACGTTTCCAATGGATCCCTGTGGACTCCGCCTGCTTCATTCTGGGGCATAAAGCCGGCGGGCTCCATAAGGATCCCCAGAATTTGTGCTGGCATGAAAATCCACGCTGAGGCAAATGCCGGAGCATTTGTATGGCAGAGAGAAAAGGAGGCGGCGGGAACCCAAGTTGCATTCCGCCCCTCCTCTCCGCCACACAAACGGATGAAAATGAGCCGTAGCGTCAATGGAAGGCGTAAAAGCCTTACGCAAAAGCTCATGCCAAAATGAGCCCACATGTGTAAATGGCTGCGATCTGATTGGAGGAGATACCCCGTGACTAACGATGCTCAATCAAATGACAAGAAATGCATGAAAGACTCCCACACATTTTTAATAATGAAAAGCCGCACAAAAAGGTAGTGGGATGACAATTTTTTGTGCGTCTATTTTCTGTGACAATTGTTGTTGACTTGAGGGACACCCACTCTCTTTGGTGCTGTGATAGACCCAAATAGATGAATGCCGGACTCCAGAAGCAAAGTTGAAGAGGACTTTATTAGGCTTGCTGTAAAGGTTGTCAGGATTTCCTTCCTCAGGTTGGTCTGGTATTCTGGGTGTAATTTCCCAGCATGAAGGCTCTAACTCAGTCTTGGTTCCTCAGTTCCATTGGATAGTTTGGCCTGAGTATCCCAGTGGACAATGATTTAGTCATCATGGACTGCCTTAGTTTCATTCAACATTTTAGACTTAGTCTCCCAGCGTACCGTGTCTTCACAACCAAGGCATGATTTTGGTCAGTTGGGCTCAAGAATGCAATGCTTGTACGGTGACCGGTTTTTAAAATTCATTCTGGGAACCTAGAAAGCTGTGGTTTCACAATGAGTGCTTGCCCCGGTTCTCTTTGGATTCTTCTTTTAGTTTACTCTGGACTCCATAGCCCAATATGCAGCATTTCCCCAAGGGAATTACTTACGTTTGCGGCAAGAATTGTGACTATTTCTCAGCATTCAGCACTTTCGCAACAATGGAATATTTCTCATGTGCTCTGTGCATTTGGACTCCAAGGGTGAGGGGGTTTAGCTCAGGGTAATGCATTTGTATTGGAAGCAAGATAAGCACCAACACAGGTTTGAATCCCGATCAGTGCTTAGAAACTGGTCTCTGGGTATTAAGCCCCTTATAAAAGAACAATTATAATATCCCAGCAGTCAGAGTTTGTACTATAGATTCTTTCAGTTGGCTTTGGGAATTTGGACTACATTTTCCAGCTTGCAGCACTCTCGCAGTTACATTCCCTTTAGCTAGCTCTCACAAGCCAAGCGCCCTCATTACACTGATGGCGGTAAGGGTTTACCGGTACTGGTATTTTACTGTTACCGGTAACTCCTTACCGCCTTACTACGAGGTCCTTTTGCGGGTTGGGGAACTTAACGCCTGCTTTTTGCAGGCGGTAAAAACCAACCCGCAAAGGGACCAGGGAGCTAATTACGGTACCGCAGTTTGCGGTACTGTAATTAGCGCCTTCCCCATTCCCATAGAGCCCTATGGGGCAAAAATGGGAATGGGGAAGGGCAATGGTGGAAGGGGGAATTACCGCCCCGCCAACCTTGGAATAGGGCGGTAATTCCCCTTTCCACCAAGGCAGTGCCGGTATTTTACCGGCATGAACCATGGCGCTAATAGCGCCATGGTTCACCGCCATCCGTGTAATGAGGCCCTTAGTATCCCAGAGGTCAATGGTTTTTTCGCCTCATGCAGGTTTTCTCCACAGTGTTTCAGGCCTGCGTATCCCGGGAACGTTATGCAGCTTTACTTCTTGTACTTTTTCGCATGTATACCCCTACGCTGCCCCCTTCTCTCTTTCTGGTTTTGAGTCTGTTTAGATAGGCCTTTTCTTTCATCTCTCCTTGAACCGCTCCCCCCTTCTTTTTCCCTTCACTGCTCGGCCTGCAGCAGTTATTCCTTAGGTCAGACCGTGTTTTCCTGAAATGCTTCATGGGGCTATAGCAGTTGGCTTTCCTCTCAGCAGCCCACCCTCATTAGCCATCAGCGTTTCTTGTTTCTAGGCAGGCATAAACTGGCCTATAGGGCAATGCCCGAACCAGTGGCTAGTAGTTTTGACTAGTGTTACTTATGATATGATATGATAGCTTATTTATATAGTGCCTATACAAATGTGTTTCAAAGCGCTTCACAGCAAGGGAGGGAACAAGGGAAAAATACAATGACATTCTTACAGGGCATGAACAACAGGAATGTGAAATTAACTGTCGTACTCCGCCTTAATAAATATCGTACTTAATACATATTCTTTAAAATGCAAAATTTGCATCACTCAATCTTACAAAAAACATACTTACAAAAGCAAATTTAACATGCGTAACAATATCAACCAGTTACGAGAACTCATTTTCTTTATAATTATATCAAACATGAAATACTGTACTCTTTATAGGTCATCCGGACCCTGCAAGTTAAAATGGCAGGATAGGGCTTAATAAGAGCGACATTTAAAACTGGTTACATTTTTCGTTTAAAAACCTGAGCACTGTAAGATTTAAAGAACCAGACCTTTTATGCATCATTTTCAACCAACTTTTTTCCAAAGGAACCCAGTTCAGGCAGCTCACAAGTTTCTTTCTCACGCACGTCCTTACAAAAGTGGCAATGAGACTTGACTCCACAGCAAGATCCTCTGATGGATAGTGTTTCATTAGTAGACAGGACATTTAACCGGAATCGCATGTAATTATTACTCAAGATCCTATGAGGAAAGTGCTTCAAATGAGGTTCAGCCATAACCACTAATTTCTGGTTTGAGGCTATCTGTGAATAAAGATGAGATGTCTAGACTAAATCCGTCGTTTGGGCCCAATCGTTTCGTTGGATAAGATTTTTCCCTTTCAAGGGATTGGTTATTAAGTTTCAAAATGAAATTCCTAGTTCGTCCAATAACACCAAAAATTCTGAATGCAAAGCATATACAAATCCATCTAGCATTCTTCCTCCTCGACTTCTTTACTTGTGAGCGAGTACAAGCTTTTTCCCGAACTCACGTAGAATGTTCTCAATAATGACAGCCTCCTCCATTCAACCAAACTTTGGAGGGACTGAAGACCGAGTTTGTATCTTATGGCACTGAATACCACACATTTAGGAATCAAATACAATATCGATTTCCATATCCTAGCTTCGTATAAATTCAATTCGATACTTCCCCAAGCTGGTAAAAGTTCCAAACAATAGCACAAACGAGGTATAAGTTTAGCTGAGTGAAATTTTTAAACCGGGCGTAAGTGTTACGAAGTTCGTTGGTCGTGTAGAGTATGAACAACCCCTCTGTTCCCAAGAAACACCCTGACAACACCAGAAATACTGTCAGCGTGATTATTAAGGCCACAGGTGGAAGTCCCCAAGCCAGGACGCGGGACAGCCGGAAGAACCCCTTGAGCGCTGTAAGGCAAGGTACAATGGTTATGTAAGTAGGAAAGCAGGACACAATCTACCCAAATGCAAATACCAAAACACTGGAATACCTGTGAGGACTTGTGTCTTTCCCAATGCTGAAAGAGGCGTGAACCTCCAGACTGTGGCTGGACAAGGCTGTAAGGTAGAGCAGGTAACCACCTATTGTAGGACCGAGGTCCTAATGAAACACGTGATCCGTAGAGAACTCCAGGCAGTCCGAGGTCAGAAAACAGATGATTCAATGTTCCAGAGCCAATGAAGGGTTAAGCAAGGACAATCCGGGTAACAAGCGTAAGTCGGCAATAGGCAATCGAAGTTCCAGAGTCAGTGAAGGGTTAAGCAAAAACGATCCGTGGAGCAAGCGTAAGTCGGCAATAGGCAATCCAAAGTTCCAGAGTCAGTGAAGGGTTAAGCAAAGATGATCTGTGGAGCAAGCGTAGGTCAGAATAGAACAGGTCCTTGAACGAAGAGAGAGCGTCACGTGATCCTAGTTGAAACAGCTGTGAAGCAACGCCTTCGGTTTTCGAACTCCTTTTATCCCTGGAATGGACGCACGTGACAGTATCACGTGAGAAGTGAACCGAAAGCGCTGTAGCGTTGCTAGGCAACTAAGAGTCACGTGATCCATGACGCGCCGGGCAGCGCCGGTCTCCGCGAAGGATGTGAGTTCCTGGAGTGAAGGAGTCTCCACTTGGTTTGCCACAGCCGTGAAGGGCGATAAACGCCAGGTCCGCCAAACATGCCATGCCTTGCCCTGTTGTGTGAAACGTGAGTGGGAAACGAAGTACATGAATCTGAGCGTGTGTGCCGCGGAGCGCGGATAGAGGTAGACGCGGAGGGGCGTGTCCTTGACTTAGTAGGAAGCGGTGTGACAGAAAGGAACATTTCTCATACTTCTTATTGATTTTCTTTATCGGAGCAGCAAGCTTTAAAGTTTTTTCTTTAGGTAATTCCTATAAAAGCACTTCACCTGAGACGCAATTTTAGGAAAACCTAAATACATCATGTTCTTTTTCTCTTGCAGTCTGGAATGATTACAAAAATTATGAGAATTTGTTCAATTTCTTATGCTTGTTCATCACTAATATCACAGAATTCTGTATGTTGATGCGTCAATTTTTTGGCATGATATATTGATTGGTTACCAGTCAAATGGTCGAAAACATTTGGTCGACAGACAATTTGGTCGACACCATTTGGTCGAATGCCAAATGGTCGAATTTTTTTTTTTTTTTTTTTTACCCATTTTTTGTTTTTTTTGGGGGGGTCCCCCCCACCCCCTTTTTTTCTTTTTTATTTTTTTTCCCCACACGAAAACCCACAAAACACATATATATAAAAAAAATAAAAAATTCGACCATTTGGCATTCGACCAAATGGTGTCGACCAAATTGCAGTCGACCAGTTTGTTGTCGACCAGTTGACTGGACACCATATTGATTAAAAGCCTCTAGCAGTTCATGTAAGCCAATGGGAGTATGATCGAACAAAATAAAATCATCAGCGTTTGCAGCCCAAGCTATTTTCAAACCACTGATTTTAGGGGGCACGAAAGAGGCTCTTGAGAGGGTATTGCCCACATCCGCAACATAAAGATTAAATAAACATGCTGCCAAAATACATCCTTGTTTGATGCCGTTAGAGGTGGCAATGGGTCTTGACAATACACCTTCCTGTAAATGAATCAAGATGCTTAGCAAACCTCCCGCCATGCCCATCTCATCTAGTTTAGACCATAGCTTATTGCCATCCACCAAATCAAATGCTAATGACAGATCTATTGAAGCGCATATATACGGGAAGAGATTTATTATTCCAGGCCAATAGATGCATAGAACATAACAAAAGTCCTCCACAGTCAGTACCCGTAAGTTTCCTGAAGCCAATTTAAAAGGAGTCAAGAATATTATTGTGGGTACACCAATCATCGACCTGTTCGAGCACCAAAGCTGCAAAGATTTTTGAATCCGCGTCCATCAAATCGATTGGACAGTAATTTGCAGGAGCTAACTTGTCTCCCTTTTTGTAGATATGTATCACATAAATCGGGTTCCAAGTTTTTGCAATAGAGCCAGAAACAACAATGTCCCAAACAGTACAGATAATACTATAGACCACAGGTCCTTTGTGCAAACTGGCCTTATCCGGTGAACCCTCCCGTGACCCCCTCCTCACCTCTGTCTTCCGAGGAGTTGGTCAAGGTCTCAGATGATTTTCTTCTCTGGGTATTCCTTTCTTCCTTGCCCTTCTTGATTTTAACTTTCTTGTTGTGTAGATAAGGACAGGCTTCACCGGAGGCCACCTTGACAGGTTAGTAATTCCTGACCAAAGGGAACCCCAGGCAGCCAGCCTCAAATGCAGGGAAAAAGATTCTTGGCACCAAAAAACCCTGCAGATGTCCTTTCTCAGTTGGTCTCAGAAAATAAGTGGCTCTTGCCCTTGGTAGGCTTCCATTTGGGACCCGAGGTATGATTCCAAGTGAATTACAATAAGTCTTCACATAAGCAGGAAGTAGGCGGAGTGTATTTGCCGTGTAGAAGCAGACAGCGTTGAGGCAGTGTAGTGGGAAACAGCTAATGTTGAGGCTGAAGTGAGATCAAAGAAAAGAGGAGGCAGAGCCCTACGAGGAGCAGAGAGATGAAAGGTGAGTTGGGAAAAGTGAACACCAGAGCGGCTATAGGAGGTGCAGAGGCACAGTATAGATTCAGTCAGATACGGACTGCAAAGATACAGTCTGTTACGAAGACAGGAAGTAAATATAGTTAGCGGCGGAGCGGTGAAAAGAGAGAGCGAGTAAGACAACCCTGTCTGAGAAGGGTACCAGCTGAAATGGATTTGGGTGAATGGAGAGACGGAAGGACGATAGAGGCAGAAGGCTAATGCACCGGAGGGGAAGAACAGAAAACCCTAAAAGTCAAGGAAACTAGCAAAGCGCTGAACGGAAGGACTTTGAGAAACAGCCACAGCGGATACCTAGTGAGATCGATATTATGCACTGTGCAGAGCGCACTGCGTGTTGTTATGGCAATGCCGTACACGGCGACATATTGGTAGAGGACTAGACCGCTTTCCCTGTTTACATTCACATAGCTTCCCAATAGCCGTTTCTGTAAGTAACTACATCACATTCTCCACTTGCTCCACAGCCGCCATGGCTGCTGCATGACAGCCTTGTTGTTTTTAAACATTACATTTGTGAGATGATTGGGTCTCCCCACCCTCAAACTACTCGTCTTTGCTATTACTCTCTCAATATCTTCAACATTGGCTTTCATGTCCCATGCCATGAATTTAAATAACAACAGATTCCCAGATGGTTTACCTTGGACCTATATAGCTCTGAGAAGTACCCACACCAATTAATTTCAGAAATAGGGTCTGTCTACAACATCGTTCGAGCTGTCTCCATGGCATTCATCAAAATCCAAAACTTCCTAGAATTACTGTATCTCAGGATATTCATCATAACCTCCCATTCCTTTGATAGAGTTGACGTCGATGGAGGTTTAGCCAGTTATTTTGGCCTTGTTTGACTTTCTGAATTGTCTTAAGCTTGTCTCCATCAGATTCCACACTTTTCTTTGTCTGGCAAACCTGTTCATGAGAACTTCTTTCTTGGCCTGTACCACCGGGTCAAACTTATGCGTATGAGCCTTATTCTTTCGATGCCTTCTTACCCCAACTTTTATGTTATTAGTCACTGTTTTCAAGTAAGGGTCAAATGCTCTAGAAGTATATTTAGTCAGTTTAATTTCCAATGGGAATTCCTTGAAGTCCCTCATTAAAACCATATTAAGTTTAGAAATGTTACCATCATGCCAAATCATTCGATTACATTGGGCCTCATTACGAGGTTGGAGGTAGCCATGGTGCTATTAGCACCATGGCTACCCCCTTACCGCATTCTAGTTCCGGGTTCTCGGAATAGGGACTTACCGGGTCATTCCAACCTTGGAGGACCCGGTAAGTCCCCATTCTGAGAACCATTCCCCATTCCCATTTGAGCCCCCATAGGGCTCAAATGGGAATGGGGATGGAGATAATAACGGGCCCGCTACTAGCGGGCCTGTTATTTGCTCCCTGGTCCCTTAGCGGCTCCCACTAAGGGCGCCTGGTAACCCGCTAAGGGATCTTGTAATGTGGGGGTAAGGGGTTAACGGCAACGGCACCCTTACCGTTGCCGTTAACCCCTTACTGCCGACCTCGTAATGAGGTCTCTTGTGTAATAGTAATCAGGGGATGTTAAAAAATGGCATAGCCTGTGTTTCCTGAATCCCCCCAATGTCATTAAAATCATGAACACTAAATCCATTTGGCAACATTTTAAAATTGATGACCATAACAAACACAATTTTCAGACAAAGATAAAGTCATTACGAGTTTGGAGGTAGCCATGGCGCTATTAGTACCATGGCTGCCTCCAAACCCGGGTCCGGTCTCACTGAATGGGGACGTACCGGGACATTCCGACCTATCCGGACCCGGTAAATCCCCATTCAGTAAACCATTCCCCATTAGCATTTGAGCCCCAATAGGACTCAATGGGAATGGGGAAGGCGCTACTAATGGCCCGCAAATTGCGGGCTCGTTATTAGCTCCACGGTCCCTTAACTGGTCCCGCAAAGAACGGCTGGTCAGACCAGCCGTTCCTGCTGGGACCCGCTAAGGGACCTCGTAATAGAGTGGTAAGGGTTTACCGGCACCAGCGTCCTTACCGGTGCCGGTAAACCCTTACCGCCTAACTCGTAATGACCCCCAAAGTCTATGGTCGAGGATAAGCCTCTACCAAACCACGTTGGCATGTCTCCCATCAGTATTTCCTGAGTATAATTCAGGAGGGTGAAACCCCACCCCTCTAAAGTCTGAGGACACAATTGTCCTGGAGACTCTTTCCCACTAGAGCCTGTAGTCATACTAGTCTGTTTGAACACAGGATTTGGCATGTAAGGAGTACACTCTAAATGAAGATGTCCAAAGGCTGATACACTCGCAGCTTTGCACTCCGCATTATAGTCACCGGCAATGATGACCTGACCTCCAAGAGTCCTGATAAACCAAGCTTCTACAACTATATTAAGTTATTTCAGGGTTTGAGCTAAGTTGTCAAGGGGGTTCCAGTATACGTTTATGAGTAAAATGCAGCTAACAAATTTCAACTCGACTGTCTCCACTTCCACGGTTAGAATACCTTTAATCAGATAACAATGCTCGATTACTTTTTAATCCCACCCCTGCCGAATTCCGATAGGCAGATATCCTGTGGGAAGACTCCCTAATCCCTCAGTTGCTGGCTGTGCACGTATGTCATACCCATCAAAAAAGCCTGGGCAACCAACCAGGTTTCTTGAAGGAATATGATAGAAAATGAACTTAAATACTGGCTAAGGTCAGGATCAGTACACAAATGAGAGATGGCACTAACATTCCACGATACAAATGTTAAGTCAAAGTCCATGCTAAAGAGAACCCTTGAGTTTCTTCAGCTGCATTATGGGTTGTTTTATTAGGGAAAGCGCTGGGCCCCACCAATTAATCACTTCAAATAATCATTTCCTTATCGTACCTGTTTCCCTCAGATATTGAAGCCGCTTCATGGTTGGAAGTGACTTTAGACGTGGGAAGCTCCTTCTCTCTGACTACCTGGGGGCTTCTTCTCTGTGGCTGCCCTGTCTTAAAGGTCAGTATGTCATACTCTAATTTCTGAAAATGTTGTGATTCATTTAGGAGGGTCTCATATACAATTCTGGAGGGAATCACTAACATCACATAATCATATCTTAAAGGGTGAGTGAAGTCTACAATCTTCACTTCTTTAGAGGTGAATAATCTCAGGGCGGGAATCTCATTGAACAGTGCCAAAAGTCAGAGTTTGTGATCATCAGGGAAGACAGGCTCTCTCAATTTGGTTTCTTTAACCATGATACTCTCCAATTGATAATCCTCCCTAGAAGGAACTTGTGTTCCCCTCGGAGGGAAAAGTTTGATATTCCGAATGGTTTATCCTTTCTCTAGGGATATTAACTGCGTTGACAGCCCCCTTAGGATTTGCCAGCAGATTTTTCAGAGGACTTGTCCCTGAAAGAGATACCATCAACTGTTTTTTGCGCCAGAATGTTTTTGACGATTTCCGGAGTCACAGCTTCAGACAGAGCATAGGTAGTGGACCCCTCCTCATCCATAGAGGGTTTCAGCTTTCAGATGAGTCAAGGTTCTGCTCTACTAGGGAGGAGGGGGTTGGAGCAGCACCCTTCTCAACGACCCCCTTTGTGGCCCCAATCCCTGATGGTTTGGTCCCCTTAAGTAGATCCCCCTCACCCTCTGGGGTATCCCCTAGATTATGAAGACTTTCAAAAGTTGGGACGGGTTTGGTCTTTGAGTTCTTATCCTTTTTCGGGGCCACAGACTTGGCGGCTTTACACATTTCAAATACTGCTCCTCCCATCTTAACTTCAGAAGATGTACCTTCCTTTTAGGAGCTTTAGGTTTCATGGCCTCTGTAAGTCTGAATCGGGGACCCCCAAGGATGACACACAGAAAGCCTCACCTTCTCCCTCTGTGACCCTGATTCTTGTCCAAGGTCTATTACTGCTGTTAAAGCGCTGTTTCTTGCAGCTTTGTGAGTGGCATATAATTCATCCTCCACATCCTCCTGGGTGACATTCGCTAGTTCCCACGCATCATACCCAAGAACATCTTCCTGGAGGACAGATCGTATATATTTTCTGGAAGTTTTATTAGAGACTCCTAGAATGTTTAGGGATTTATTTTTATTATTTTATTTTTATTAGACTTATTCCCTATTTTGGATTTTTTTGTGGGATACTTCCTCCCAACGTGGGGGGCAAGCTAGAGCCACTTTCTCTTGATTCCAAGACTCTGACCCATTCTGATCCATTAGAATCCTGCACCTTGTCATCCACTAATATATATTCAGGACCTGCTATGTAATTTTCGGTGGGCCTACTCTTTCAGTCAATAGAGTCTTAGGAATCTCACAACAAATATTGCATACCTTAGCCTGTAATGGGGGGACCCCTAGGTTTGCTGTTATGCAGTCAAGAATCATCTTCTCCAAGGAGGCCATGTGGAAAAGATTTCCTTCAGATACTTTGTGTGTTCTTTTGACTCCCCACATACCGTTTCATGAAATACTATAAACGATGGATGTAATAAGTCTGGGACCACCATCCATTCTCTCAGGGAGGCCCCCCCCGAATCTGAGCCAATGAGAGACCAGCATCTTCCTCTAATTCCCCATCCATTACATGTTCAGACAGGGTTAGCAGAGAGATTTCTCCTGTCGTGAAGATGGGAGGCCTGTCCAAGAAAGATGCATTACATGTCTGGGCAATCGCAGGCGCCCCCACAGAATCGCCAATACCCAGGGTCTGGTTATTAATTTCGAGGAGCAACGAGCCAAAATCCTCTGCATTGGAGAACAAGGGAGGACTAGACATTTCCAATACTTTATTCTCGCTTATTGCCTGCTCTGGCAAAGGCTCCTCTGTAGGGGTAACAAATGGGTTATTTTCTCCTTCAATATGGGAGAGGGGTAAAGGCAGGGCCAAGGCACGGGACAAACTGTCCCTCCTATTAGAAAAAGTTAACAGAGCCACTAATATATCTTTTCTCAATGAGGCCACCCTCTATTTTTTTCTCATGCTGAGGGCTTGAGTAATGTAAGACAACCGCACACCCCAAATCAATGTTTACAATTCTAGGGGCTGATTACTACACACCCAACAGCATACACTAATATATGTGAGAATAATCTGGTGCAGGGCTCCAACAATCTTCTCACCCTGGAGATCGCAAACAGCTAACTGCACTCACAGGACTGTAATATAGCTGCTTCCGGTCCTGAGGGTGGGGTCAGATTTCTTAAGCAAAACTAGTCCGTAGATCTCTGTAAGAGAGGAAAGGTTTTCAAATACAGGCACAAAAAGTTCTTGTTGGTGTCGTCTTCTTTTATGTGCGTCCCAACGGTGTATGATAAGTACCTCACGATCAACGATGTAAACAAGGAAAACTATTGCACCACAGCTCCCACAGCTAACAGCACTCACGGGGCACTGCTGGGTTGCGCGGTGGCAGTTGCGTGCAGGGTGACTCTTATATAGGTGCTTCCGTTCCTAAGGGCGGGGTCAGATTTCTTAGGTAAAACTAGTCTGTAGATCTCACGATCAACGATGAAAATGAGGAAACTACTGCACCACAGCTCCCACAGCTAACAGCACTCACGGGGCACTGCTGGGTTGCGCGGTGGCAGTTGCGTGCAGGGTGACTCTTATATAGTTGCTTCCGTTCCTAAGGGCGGGGTCAGATTTCTTAGGTAAAACTAGTCCGTAGATCTCACGATCAATGATGAAAATGAGGAAACTACTGCACCACCGCTCCCACAGCTCCCACAGCTAACAGCACTCACAGGGCACTCCCCAGTCCTAACTTGATTCAATGACATTCTAGACAATAGATTCAGCAACCACGGCTGAAAATGCATCCTTTTTATTATAACGTTTAGGGCCAAGACAGGACTATTAACAGATTAAATCAGATAGATTAAAATACTGTTTCATCCAACCAAATATTGAAGGCACATTCTTGAAAAAGGTTGGTTAAAACATGTTATTTATCAGTGGGGAATATGATGTTTGGAATGGACGCTAGGATGGTAAGGGAATGGATGTGCAAAGTTTTTATTTAGGGCTATTTTCTTTTCTTTTCTTTTATTAATCTAGGGTTTCATTTAATGTTTTCGTTTTTTGTTATGAACGTGTGTTACAGTTATAAACAATAACTTTCCACACACACATTATTCTTACTGAACATAAAAACCCAAGAATTCACATTAAGTAACATTACTCAATCTTACCATTTTTAGTTTACTAATTCAAAATTACATATATCATTAACTTCAATGACATACGTTTGATGACCTCCCAGAAGTTCTTTAGAGCAATAACTAAGGATTGTTGCCTTCCAGCTAAGCGATGTATCCAGAATGCATTTTTTTCGATTGATGCTATGTTGTGTACAAATCGATTCAGGAACCAAATACGCCTAGAGTTCGGTGCCACACATTGGGTTTATAGGTGACTGCTAGTCTGCACCACTCATACTCAGTAATACTGAGTGAGCATCACGGCCAATGTTTAGGCGCGGCTCCAGCATTGTTAAAATGTGAAGCCAATTACATTTTAAGAGCATAACATGTTTCCTAATCCAAGGAAGAGGCATCGCTCGGAGGGAATGGGGAGCTATAGCCCTGGGTCGTTTGATTGTAGCCCTGGGTAGAAGCTCAGAGGCTACAACCAAAAGACTAGCTAGCCCCAAGTCCTGACAGTCCCCACATTAGCGTAGCCCTGGATCTTTTCCAGACCTAGCAACACCCCTGATCCAAGGACTGGGAAATTTGAGCAAGTAAGGCTGGAGATGGCCTATTCTGTATGTATATTCAATGAGTTTCTGCGTATTTTTATTCCCATTTAGAAAAGAGACATTGTTGCACCTATCCCAGTCTTTTGCTTTTGAAACTAGCTGTTTTTGTAGGAATGCAAGATCTGTCACTAAACGTTGCCTTGGTTACTCAAAGCACTTGTAGCAAATTCATTTATGTTATTGTGATTTATACTGTGCACCGCTGCCATATTCATGATCTCCGGGCCCCCATTGGAATTTCCCTGTCCTGGAGGATTTGAATGATATGATATGTTATTTATAACGCGCTTAATACCCAGAGGTTTCTAAGCGCGGACCCGGGATCGAACCTGTGTTGCTCTTTTTCGTCTTGCTTCCCAGGCGAGCACGTTGCCCCTGAGCAATCCTCCCGAGACAAGAATAATGTAAGAATAATGTGCAGCTTCTTATGTTTGCCATCAGGGGTGTTGCTAGGTCTGGAAAAGACCCGGGGCTACGCTAATGTCGCAACTGTCGGGGCTGGGGGCTAACTAGCCTTTTGGTTGTAGCTCCTGACCTTCTATCCGGGGCTACAACCAATACACCAGGGGCTATAGCCCCCTTAGCTACCCCCTAGCAACGCCTCTGTTTGGCATCGTGTTCCGTGACATTTAACCTACTTCCAAGTGCGTAGTATCCACTGGTGCACAACCCAAATGTCAGCGCAGTTTGTTTGCCTCCAGGCGATCGAACCATTTTCCTTTATAGTTATTAGAACATTCTACCACATATAGAACACACGGCACCAAGCTCAGTTTCTAGACTAGTAATAAACCCTTCAGGCTAAATCCAGCATAGGCTTCAGCAAAGGTCATGATGGCATCCAGTTTCCTCATGGTTTTTAACTTAACATGTTCTTAAAGATCGTCGTCAGATTTTCAGCACGATATTAAAATCCTCAAATAAACAAAGTTTGACACTTGATCAATTTTTATTATTGTTTCGAACCCACTGGGATTACAGCGTTTTTTTCTTTGTGATTAAGTACATAACATTTTTTTTAAAGTTCATCACCAAGCCATTTGCTGCAGAGTAATTCGCCGCTGCCTTCACTGATCTTTGCGTGCCGCTCGTCGTGCCAGCTAATAACATAATACCATCTGCGTAAGCCTTCAGACTTGCACGCAGGTCACTCCGTTTAGGCGGGAAGGTTCTCACATTCTGAAAAGCTGCTGACAGACCTGCTGCGAATAAGATACAAAGCAGGGGTGCCAGTACAAGCCCTTCTTAAGCCCCACATTTGTTTTTTTATTTGAGAAGTGGTTAATAACCACGGCATGGAAGGATGCGAACCTTCCGGAAGTGTGGAATTATAAGGCTGAATTAGTGGACGAGCTACATTTAGAAAGGTGGGCAATGAAGATGCCAAGCAGGGAGTCTTTGCGTAATGCCTTAGTTCAATAGGCAGCTATACATTAGGGGGAAGCCGGGGGGAACGCAAAGCGTTTCCCCCCGGGGTTATTTTGGGCGCTGCACACAGGCCAACGAGATGGCCTGCGTGCAGCGCACCCCACTGGTATTTAAGGGGGCAGGGAAGGTTCGGGAGCAGGCGATGGTTAGGACGAGCATTTGTCCAGGTTGCCTGCTCCCGAGCCTTCCCTGCGTCTGGGCCTGTTAGTGGGTCATGGCTGAGGCGAGGAGTTTACTAAACTCAGTTTAGTAACATAGGGGCTAGTGGGGTGGTGGGCAGGTAGTTAGGAGATTTATATTTAATAAAAAATAATAATTGTTCAGTTTTTATAGTCGGGGGTGCCGTAGATAAGGTACCCTCTTACCATGTTTTGGTCAGCTCCGTGGGGTTTTTCTCCTGTCGGGCAGTGGGTGGCTAGGTCTGGGAGGGGTGAGGATCCTTAGGTCTTCGTTCGGTCCGTGGTTTCTCCAGTCGGGCAGTGGGGGGCCTGGTCCGGGGGTTGAGGAGGATCCTTGAGGGCTGCGTTCTCCAGTGGGTGGAGCATCCGGTGTCCCCATTAATGTTCTTCTGGGCGTGGGGGAGCTTGTGTGGGCTAAGGCTTGGGCGGTAAGAGTGTCGGTGTGCGACGCACGGGCTCTGCTGTCTGTTCCCAGGCATCGGAGCTGTGGGGGCAGGGCTAAGACATTAAAGGGCCTGCGGCTAGTTTAGTAGCGCGTGGCCCACGGAACAGCAGCCTGCATTAATATTGCATTGCAGTGCGGTGCTGCCAAGGCGCCGCCAGGGGGCGGTAGGGCCTTTTTGAATTTTAGTGTGGGGAACATGGGCACTCACGTGTCGGTAGGTCCCAGCACTACAGCTCTATTGGTGGGGTGGAGGTGTAATAGGGGCACATTTCTGGGAATTTTGCCAGGCAGGTGGGGGTATATTAAAAAAAAGAAAAAGAAAAAAGAATAGTTATAATAATAGGGGAAGAAATAAGATAATATATACACTATAATTATATTTTATTACACCGGTTTTGTATTAGGGTATACCAGTTTAGTGGTACCGCCCCCCCCCCCGCGTATGTTCCTCAGGTAGGTTTTGGCTTGGGGGTTTTAGTGCAGTTAGAATACAGCATCAAGGGCCATATTTTGGCGCCCAGCTATATTATTTTGGTTCGCCATGTTGGGACAGGGGGCCAAGAAGAAGGGACTGGTGAATGCCAAGGCCCTGAGGGAAGCCTTGTAGATCATTAGCAGGGCTACCAAAGCCCAGCTTGAGGGGGCTGTAGGTGAGGTTACGGGTGAAGGGGAGGATGGCGGAGCAAGTCCGCAGTGGAGAGCAGCGGCAGATGTGGCTCTCGCGGCAGTGGTGGCCTGTAGCCCTGTGGCAGGCAGAGGGGAGGTCTGGGAATCCAGGGGTAGGAAGAGGAGAAGGGAGATTGACAGGAGACCAGGGGGGGGGAGTGCAGTTGGGAGAGGGGTCAGAAAGGGGTTTGGGGGATAATGAACAGGTGGATGAAGGGGATGCTAGGAGTGTCCAGAAAGGTGTAGGTCGGGTGGGGCATGAAGGTGGAGGTGACGGGGTGCAGAGAGGGGTAACAGGGCAGAGGGGCAAGGGTGGAAAATACCTGCAGAAGAGTGCAGGTGGGAGGAGGAGAGAGTGGTCCCCTTCAATTAGTGAGGTTAGGGAGGAGCATTGAATGGCCCCCCCGGCTAGGAGGATTTGGAGCAGAGGGCACAGAGCAGCCCCCGCTGTCGCAGAGGTGGAATATGGAGAGGGTTTAAGAACGGCCCCTCCTCGAACGTCGCGAGGACAGTCTAGAGGGCTCAGCACGGCTCGTAGCGAGGAGGACCACAGGGTGGAGGAGAGGACCCTTCGCCCGAGAGAAGAGGACCAGGAAGGGGTTTCTGCGGCCCTGCCGAGAAGTTGCAGACGGAGTGGCAGGGCAGTCAGCCCGGGCTCACAAGAGGAGGATCTGCCCGGCCCGAACATGTGCTCTCAACAACAATGGTATTACAGGGGTGATGATGAAGGGATCGAAGAATATGTGGGGCAGTGGGAGGATGAAGGATACAGTGCTGCAAGGAGGAGTGGGACGGCGAGAAGGGGCCTAAAATGGGTCTGTGAAAGACAGGAGCGAGGGGGCTGGGGGGCAAGAGGTCAGGGGGATAACTTGCTGGGTGAGACTGCTGACATGTTTTGTCCCTGCAGCAGGAGCCCAGTAAGGAAGGAGATGAGGAGCATCGGAGTGGAGGCCATGCTGCAGACGAGCGATGGCAGGGCAGAAAGAGGTGAGCGAGAAGGGGACTGGTCATCAGTATGGCAGAGGGGGGAGACGAGGGGGGACAAGAAGGGAAGGGGAAAAGTTGCAAGGGGTGAGGAGAGAGATTGGTGTACAGGCTATTGGAGCCTTGGTGGGGGAGAATGAGAATTGCTCGGCGGAGGTGCAGACAGACAAGGTGACTGAGCCCTTGGCGCTCGAGGTACAGGTTCCAAAGGAGAAAGAGGTAGAGGTGAAGGGCAAGGAGAAAAAGCTACCATACATGGGCATTATGAAACCTTTGGGAGCACATTTGATGACAACAACAAAGGATAAGATATGGGCTGGGGAATTTGTGAACATATTTAAGCTGCTTAATAGAGAATTGAGAGCCAAAGAGAGTTCTAAGGAGGAGGAGAGGGAGCTGGCATCGCGGCCAAAGGTACGGGTGACGATAGAGAACTGGACATCGACTTTTATTGTTTATGTGAGTGTATATTGTGAGAAATTTCCAGAGAGATGTGTGGCTCTGCTAAAGTACATGGATGTGATTAGGAAGGTATTTGCGAGTTTTGGGGGTTTCGATTGGGTGTGTTATGATGAAGAATTTAGGGTAAGGATGGCAGAGGACAGCTAGGCGGTCTGGGGTGAAATAGATATGGATCTCTGGCTGTAGTGGATGGCACCGACGAGGCCTGCCCCGACATTGCACACGGCAAGTGGTTTGCCTGTGCCTTTCCGGCCCTTTCTTGGTCGCCCCGCCCATGAGGGGGCGCGGGGAGGAGGCAGAGGGCAACCCTCAGCAGCATGCTGGGCCTTTAATAAGGACGGCTGCACAAGGACTGTGTGTAGGTTTAGACATGAATGCAGTAAGTGTGCAGGGAAGCACCCAATTGCTCAGTGTTTCCAGCAAGGAGACGGGGCGAGGGCGAGAATCAGGCAGGGGGGTTGTGGGGAAAGGCTTTTACTCCAATTAAATTGGAGGTGTTGGAGAAGTGAAGCAAATTTTATCCGGATAGAGAGGGGGCAGAGATCTTGGGAAACGGTTTTTGTTATGGTTTTAGGCTGGGTTACCAGGGGCCAAGGGTGTGTCATTGGGTGGAGAATTTGAAGTCCGCCGGGGAAAATGTTGAAGTGGTAAGAGAGAAATTGGGCAAGGAGATAGCAGCGGGTAGGGTGGTAGGGCCGTTTGCTAATCTGCCAGGGGATTTAGTGGTATCCCCACGGGGTGTTGTACCCAAGAAGGTCACGGGGAAATTTAGGTTGAAACACCATTTGTCATGGCCAGAAGGCATGTCAGTCAATGATTTTCTGGAGGAGTGTGGGGTTGTATACGCAAGTGTGGATCAGGCGGTGGGTTTGGTGAGGAAAGCGGAGTGTGGGGCGTTCAAGGCCAAGTGCAACATAAAGGCGGCATTCAGGTTGCTGCCGGTGCACCCGGAAGATTTTTGGCTGCTGGGAATGCAATTTGAGGACCGCATCTACATTGACAAAGCCTTGCCTATCGGGTGCGCAATTTCTTGCGCCTTGTTCGAGCGCTTCAGTTAATTTTTGCAGTGGGTTTTTCATATAGTTCTGGAGTGGAAGGGGTATTTCATTACTTAGAAGATTTCCTGTTCAATAGTCGGGCGGACAAAGAGAAGGAGTGCAAGGAGATGCCAGTGATGTTTCAGGACCTGATGGGAGAGTTGGGGGTGCCGTTGGTAGAAGACAAAACGGAGGTACCGGCAGTGGTGTTGACCTTTTTAGGGATTGAATTGGACTCAGTGGCCATGACCTCATGCTTGCCGCACGACAAGGTGAGCAGACTGGTAGGTTTGCTAGAGAAAGCGGTGTGGGCTCGGAAGATGATGCTAGCGGAAATGCAAAGGCTGGTGGGGCATTTAAATTTTGCATGCAAGGTGGTGGCCCCAGGGAGGACTTTTTGTAGGAACATGGCGCGGGCTATGGCTAGAGCAAAGTGCCCACACCATCGGGTAAGGGTGTCAGGGGCAGTTCAGGAAGACTGTTGGATTTGGTTGCGTTTTCTGGAGAGTTTTAATGGGGTGTCCATGTGGCTGCAAGGGGATCTCGTGTCATGGAAGTGCAGATATTTTCAGATGCAGCAGGTGCGGGGGTGTTTGGAGTGTTTTGGGGAGGAAAATGTTGTGCAGAGAAGTGGCCATCGCGTCAGTTGAAGGAAGGGAGAAGCATAGCATTTCTAGAATTTTTTCCTTTGTTGGTTGCGATGGAGTTGTGGGGGAAGGAGTTGCAGAACAGGAAAGTGAACTTCAACATTGACAATGAATGCGAGGTTCATGTAGTGAACAGGCAGTCGGCAAGGGCTCAGAGGGTGGCGAGATCGATGAGAGAGAGAGTTCTGCTTTGCATGGAAGGGAATGTTGTGTTTAGGGCAACACCTGTGCCGGGAAGGATAATGGCATTGCTGATGCATTATCTCATTTTCAATGGCAGACATTCTGTGGATTGGCTCCAGGAGCAGAAAAGCAGGGGCAGCAGATTCCGGAGGAGCTGTGGAAGAAAGGAAGTTGTGAGCGCTTCATTTGGTGGAGAGTTTGCTTGCCCCGGCATATAGGGAGGCATACAGGAGAGCATGGGAGGATTTCATACAAGGGGGAGCTCGTAGTTGGAAGGGCAAGGGGAATGCGGAAGAGCAGAGAAAGGATGATGTAGTTAACTTCCTCTTGAGATGCATGGATAAGGGTTGGTCCAAGGCAACTATAGCGGGAAAGATGGCGGGGGTCGCTTTCTAGGGGTTTCCAGCCGAGTGGTGGAGAAATGGCGAGCAGAATGTTAGAGGGATGTGCCAGGGAGAGTAAGAGGGGGAAGGACTTTAGGAGGCCGGTATCAGCGGCTCTTATGGTCAGGTTGTGTCGGGCTGTGGAGGGGGGTCTGCTGGTCGGCTTGGGAGGGAGTGATGTTTGCAACTTGCTTTACATGGCTGTTCTTTGGGGCTTTTGGGCTTTCTGAGCTGGTGGGACGAAAGAGTGTAGTAAGTGGCCTGCGTTGGGAAGATATTTATTTTTCGGAGTTGGGACTGGACATCAGGATTAAGGGGTCTAAGACGGATCAAAAAGGAAAGGACTGTTGGGTGTTGCTGGGATGGGGCAGTAAGGATTTGTGCCCTGTGAGAACAGGTTTGGCGTGGAAGGAGCTATGTGGGGGAAGGCGGGTTTGGTTTTTCGGCATGAGGATGGGGCGGCAGTATCAGCAGCACAAGTTTTGGGGGTGCTACAGAAGGTGCTGGTAGCGGTTGGGCAAAAGGCGGAGGAGTTTGGAACTCATTCATTTAGGATGGGTGCGGCATCTGAAGGTAGTCGGTTGGGTTTATCCGAGGACAAGGTGAAAAGATTGGGACGGTGGAGGTCTGGGAAGTACAAAGGGTATATTAGGAACTTGGGTAAAGGGCTGTGTGAAATATGGTCGGGGGTCTAGAGGAGGGCGGAATGTGGTGTGGTGGTCCTGACTGGAAAGTGACATTCTCATTTCTTTTTCAGATGCTAGGCGGAGGCTGGGTTAGATGCTGCAGATTTGGATTGTGGGCCACTCTATTGTTAAGTGGGCAAAGAAGGAGGCAGAGGGAAGAGTTTTTGGCAAGCAATTGGGGTGCAGCTACAAAGTGGCACTGGTAAGGTGGTCAGGTTTAGGGGGGCTTTGCTGGGATCAGCTGCTGCCTATGTTGGCGGGGCTGAAGGAGCGCTATGGGTCTCCAGAGTGGTTGATTATTCATGCAGGGGAGAATGACCTAGTAAGAGACATGGGTGTGGCTGTGCTGAGAAAAATGAAAAGGGATTTGGTATGAGTCCGGGAAATGTGGCCCAAAGCAATTGTAGTTTGGACTAAGCCGTTGACACGGAGAGTTTGGAGGGGAGCGAGAAGTGAGAGAGCAATAGAGCGGGCAAGGTAGGGAATAAATAGAGAGATGGTGAAACTTTGTGCCTTGGCGGCGGTGAAAGTTTTGGGCCACAAAGAAATAGTGTATGAAGGTTTCAAGATTTTCAGGAAGGATGGCGTTCACCTGTCAATTTACGGGAACAGTTATTACCTGTCGGAGTTGACTTTGCAGATGCAAGAGTTAATAAGGGGTTGGAAATAGGACGAGGTAGGGGTGGGGCAGAAAGAACACCTCAGTGGAGGGTTTTTCTGTTGCCGGGGGCATGGCCCCTTTAGATGAGGGGGGAATGAAGCACAAGGGGGGAATAGTGTGGGAAATGATGGGGGTGGTGCTGTTTGCACAAACGGGCTACCCTGGGGGAACAGGTATTGAAGATGGAGGGGCATGGCCCCAGGGAGAAAGCGGGACACCTTGAGAAGATGGTAAGGAAACAGTAGGGACCAAGGGATATGTACGGAGGAAGTGGAACTAATTAATTATTTATTTGTTGGGGGGAAATGAAAGTGTTGAATTATGAAATTGGTTGTTAAAACATTTTGGCCCTCATTACGAGTTGCCCGGTAAAAGCGGGTTCATTACCGGCATGCCGGAATGAGCGGGTCCGTGCTTGTATGAACCTGCTAACAGCGGGTGATTACGAGTGCGCGAGCACGCGCATTCCCCCATGCCGGTAGTGGCAATACCGCCATTCCGGTAAAGGGCCACCAACCCCCCCTATGCTGGCATTGCGGGGCCCGCCCATAGCATTACCGCCTCATACCAACCCCTAAATACTGGCACGGTAATAACGGCACAGTATTACCGTGTTCGCAAAAAACGGACCCGGAAATTATGTCATCGCACGGGAATGGGAAATGGGACGGCGGCCATCTTTAAAAACACAATCCATTGCCATTCTCCACAACCACCAGTTCTTTTGTGTTGTTCTGTGACAGATTAGAAGCAAGACTTCCAAGGCTCCCAGGAAGGCCACCCCCAGGAAGCCAAAACAGCGTTTTTCAGACGCTGAGCTAAGTATGCTCGCTGACACCCTGGCCCAGAATGCAGGCACGATCAGGAGCACCGTCATGAAGCATGCGGCCCAAACCAAGAAAAAAGAAGTCTGGCAGGAGGTCGCACAGAAGGTGTCGGCAGTGGGAACCACCCCAAGGAGTGTGCGCGACTGCCGGAAGCGGTGGGATGACCTCCGCCTCAGGGTGAGGAAGATTCTGGCGGAGAACAGGAGGGCCGCAATGGCGACAGGCGGGGGCCCACACTCCCCAGTGAAGTTGACGGCATGGGAGGAGACCGCCAGTACCTTTATAGATCCTGAATCCATAGAGGGAATCGGAGACCAGGAGGTGGGCGCCGCATCATCCACAGAAGAAGGTGAGTGACCCATCACATCCATGTAGGCCAAACCATGATGTGGCACAAGTGATGTGGAAGTGAGACTAGGCAAGGCAATGCATGTCCCAGGCACACATCAACATATCCAGTCAAGAATGTGTGCCACACCCTGCAACAGACGCATGCTGAGTGCCAATCCCAATCCCAACACAAGTGCAACATGACCCAACCGTGCCCATGGAACTCACCACACAGACACCATACCAATGCCATGCTACCAGCCATGCATTGATTGCCCACATGCCCCCTCAGAACACCAAATGCCACACCCCTGAAATAAATTGATGCATGAATGTATGAACATATCACAGCGCAATACGTTATAGCTGCCATGTGACACCATCACTGATGACCTGCATCTCTTCTATCCCCCAGGCACCGATGAGGAAGATGGAATGCAGGACAGGGGTGCAAGTTCATCCACTGCACAGCAAGGGACCAGGGCCACCGCCACCCCCCAGCCCAAGAAACTGCCCAGAGCAACAGGCAGTGTGCCACACCGGGCAGTAACCCTGCAGGAAACACCTGCAGCCACAGTCCAGCAGCAGCCACCCACAACAGTGACGTTGTGGATATAGAGGTGGAGAATGAGGGTGACATCATGTCCGGCACACCCACCCCAAGCCCCATTACCAGCCTACCCCCCCCTACAGAGGCCGAGAGCATCGACGATCCCTGCCTCCACGACTCGGACCTTGGAAACTCAGACATAGGCCTCTTTGAGGAGGACTGTGCCCTGGACATGGGCCCCACGCAGGTGCCATGCACCACCTTGCCGACCACCACCCTGCCTACCACCACCCCGGTCACAAGCACTCCTGCAGCCAACGACTCCTTCGAGGCTCGCCTGTCAAGGGTTGAGGCACGACAGGAGTCTATGCTCCAACTGATGCAGCAACAAATATCAGATGGAAATGACTCCATGAGGGCCATTGCCACAGCCAACGCAGCCAACACTGCTGCTGTTGAGGCATCCACAAGTGCCATGAGGGAGTGGCTGGGGGCACTTTCGCAGGCCCTGCTTGCAAACCTGCCTCATATGCAGCGCCCACACCTTAGGGCAGGCATTGGACTGACCATCGACACCTCCACTGCCACAACCCCTTCTACCTCGGCCCAATCGAGCCCCGTGCTGTTGACGCGGAGGAGTGCACGGCGCTTGACCATGGCACACCCAGATCCTAAAATAGCAAAGAAATAGTGTGGGCAGACAATGACATTTGGAAAATGTACGTTGGTCAAGGGACCAGTGTTTGTTGTACATATGGGGACATTTGGGGCTTGTAGGGTGGGTGAGGGAGTTTACTTGGGTATTTTTGGGGTTTGTAGGGTGGGTGAGGGAGTTCACTGGGGGTCGTGAGGGGATTATGTTCACATTATCACGTGTCTGGAAAATTCACCCGTTGTGTGCAAGAAAATCATTGGCTGGACATACTTATTTTTGTGCATGTACATTTGATGTGTGATGGTGTACAGTGGGGCACTTCTGACAAACAAGTGTGCATGTCCACATGCAGCCAGTGTGTCACAGGCACATTACTTTCATGGTCCCTGCATTTCAAAAGTATTCATCAATTAGTGCTTGGCGTACAGCATGGCCATCCCATGCATCACGTACTGGCAGGGGGGCTCCTTCGCCTCCATCTCCATCCCCTTCATCCTCACCCGGCCCATGCGTGTCAATGTCAGGTGGCAGTGGTACATTCCTTTGGACGCACATGTTGTGCAGCATGACACAGGCCATGGTGATCTTCGCCACCTTCTCAGGCCTATATAGGAGTGCCCCACCAGACCTGCTTAGGCAGCGGAACCGCGCCTTCAACAGGCCAAAGGTCTGCTCTTTCACAACACGGGTATGAGTGTGCACACGATTGTACTCCTCTTCATGGCTGTTCTGCGGGTTCCGCACAGGGGTAAGTAGCCACGGCCTCAAGGGATATCCTCCATCACCTGCAAGCAGATACAAATAGGTGTGTGTCACTCTGAACTGCCACCTTCAGGGAGCACAGTCATGGCAGCAGCTGTTTGGTGTGGGCATGCACATGTCCCAGTACGTGTACAAAATAGTCACCTATATGCAATGTATACTATAAAGAGGTGCGGTACACTGGATGGGGTTCAATAGATGATGCAGGGTGTAATCATGCATGCTGAGGCAGATGTGCTGTGGTAGTGCAACAATGTTTAGCCTCCAATTCATGCTGTATATTTTTGACTATGCATGGTCACACTAGCCGCATTGCCACAGTTGCCATCCTATTCAGTCATGCATTGCTTGCCATCACCATGGTGCCCTGGTTGTGCCACTTACTTGTTGTCATCCATATGCATTATTTGTGATATGTGGCCCAGTAATGTGTCATATTCCGTTTGGCTGGTTCAGGTGAGGTTTATTTAGATCTGCATGCATTCTCCAATCACTGCCTATTGCCACCCAGGTGCACTAACCCCCCTCCCTTTCCCACCCGGGTACAGTAGCCCCTCCCCGTTCTGCATCCGCACACATCAGTACCCCACAGCATGGCCATGGGCCTGTTGTGCAACTCACCGAGCAGCCAGGCACGTGGTCCAGCATGCGTGAGAATAGTGGTTGTGAAATGCCATGCAGCTGGCCCACTGTGTGTTGGTAGGTGCCTGTGGCCAGGAAGTGTAGCACAGACAGCACCTTTAGTAGTGGGGGGATGGCAGTGCGTATTTCTATGTGGCTGGCAATGTCGTTCTGTATCATGTCGACTATGGTGGTGATGGTGTCACGGTCCAACCGGTACAGGGTGTGGATCTGCTCAGGGGTTAGGTTGAATGGGCTGGGTCTAGTGCGCAGGATTGTTGGCTGCCTACGAGGCACTGGTGGCTGCGCTGGTTTTAATTGCTGGGCCTGTCTCACCATCCTTCTCCTCCTGCGTCTCATCTTTGCTGCCTGTTGTTGCTGCTGTAGTTGTTGTTGCTGTTGTTGTTGTAGTTGTAGCAGTATAGGCATGTCCTCCAGCACCATGATTGCAACTGCTAGTGGTAGCATTTTGCTGTAGGAAGGGGGGTGGTATGTAGGTGTGCTCCTTTTGTACTGAGCCACTCAACATTGCCTACACCTGTGGGGGGGGTTGTGGTGTGTGGGTGTGCTCAGTTTATACTGGTACAGCCTCCATTGTCTCCACCTGTGGGGATTGTGTGCACCTATGGCAGCTGCCTTGTATCCTGCTTGCTGTTTGCGGGTTGTCTGCGATGCCTGTATGGCCGGCATCGTGCAGCCTGTGATTACCGGCTTTGCGATGCCGGTATTTGCATGTATGCGTGGGTTGGAATTACCCCCTATTACCGGCATGCCGGTATTTGCTCCCTGAAGTGGCATGTGTACACGCCTATGCCACTATTAGCAGCACCGTTATTTAGGGTGCCGCTAATACCGGGTTTGCGGGTCGGAATGCGACGGGACGGTAAACGATGCCGGTATTACCATACCGGCATCGTTTTTGCCTTACCGGCAAACCTTGTAATGAGGCCCATTGTGTTAGTCTGTAAGGCCAGGGAGCCAGATTAGCGGTTATTTGTGAGCTTTGGCCTGTCACATTAAAGTGACCTTTTCCACTACAAGCGAGTCTGGGTGTATTTGTGCAGTAAGCCCAAACATTTGTTTTTCAACACAGTTTAAATATCGGCAATCACCTTTGTTTTCTTTCTTGCAGTCTTTACCATATATTTTTTATGTTGGTCTTAAATGATGATTTATTATTTATGTTTGAGTGGATTGTGTTTTTAAAACACCATATTGATTGATTGATTTATTTATAGAGCGCTTTACACCAAAGATGTAAAGATATACAGATGTGTCCAAGTGCTTTTACTTTTGAAATGTGCGAGGGGTTCAGAGTGTAGTAATCTGCAATTCAAATGTTGCACTTTGAGGGCATGTGCAATTTGAATCCAGTTAATTCTTTCTTTTTTTTCTGTCGGCTGCATGCATTCTTTTTAGAATTATAATGATCTATATTGGTTATTAGTACCTTTTACGACTGATTTTCTATACTCTGGCCTGTTGGACAGATGTATAGAAGACCAACCATTATTGTAACTGGGATAATTCTCGGAAGCTGTAGCTAAACCAGTTTAGTTAGCAGTGACAGGTGGTCTAGGCTAAGTTATTCAGAAGTGGTTAGCTTGTAAAGGGTCCACAATGAGGTCACACAATGGGAGTCACAAATTGCACTTAGACATGATGTATAAAAATACAGTTATTTAATTATGGCCAACACACACAGAAAATGAATACAAGCAGGTAGACTTTTCACACAATACCATCAAACTAAATACATATATACATTCACCAAGTTATTATGCACAATACAAATCAAATACTCTTGCAAAGGAATGGATAGGTAAGTATTATACACCAAAAGGTCCACAGAGATGATCCCTGGCTAAAATTGTCCAACCCTAAGTTGCCTGGGGCCTTCTGCCCTATTGTTCAGGATACAGTTCCACATAACTTAGGATGCAGGATAAAATGCAAGTAGGGTCTCTGGGGTCCAGTGAGGGGTTCTTAGAATTAGGGCTCAATGTAGACAAGTGCCCAAAATGATCCCCAACAGTCAAAAGTTTTGCCAATGCAAGTAATAGCAAAACCAATAGTATTAGAAATAGGATTATTATAAGCCCATTGACTTATAATGGGAGTACGGGGGTAGGTTAAAAGCTCTGTAACTTACCCCCTTACTCCGAATCTTCCCCAGTCTTTGTAGAACAAAGGAAGGGTGTCCGGACTTGCTTTTTCTGCTGAAATTTGTGGTCCTCAATTTTCTGGGCTTGCAGGTTCGAGCTTCACTCCGGTTGGGATCCTTTGTTGGTGCAAGGACTCTTGGTTAAAGAATGCAAAAACAAACACTGCGGCACCCCTCTAGGGACTGGACTCATGTCAGAAAAGCAGGTTTTGGATGGTGCGCGACGTGCACAGCGATGCAAAAGGACTCAGTAGCTGCAGTCAGTCCAAGGGTCGTAGCACCTTTGCAGGCCTGTTAAATATCACGAGACAGACAGGGCTCCACTAGGGCTGCAGCAGAAGTTGGTTGGCAGGACTCCTTCAGTCAGGTTTCGGTTTCTTCGCGTGGTCTCTCAGCTGGACAGTATGCTTGGCTCCTTTGGTTTCTCCAGGATCTCTGAAGAATGCATGCAGGGGTCCTCTTCTTATCCTAAAAGCCAGGTAGGAGCTGAAACTCCCACTCGCTAATAGCAG
This sequence comes from Ambystoma mexicanum, assembly GCF_040938575.1. Classification (NCBI taxonomy): domain Eukaryota; kingdom Metazoa; phylum Chordata; class Amphibia; order Caudata; family Ambystomatidae; genus Ambystoma; species Ambystoma mexicanum. The sequence continues at coordinate 1,391,899,626 of NC_090921.1, forward strand.
AACTAGCCCACACGCACACACCCCACAGTGGTCCAATCAGGACCACTGGCTGGAACACTCCTGCATACCACTCAGACACACAGAAACCAAGATGTGGATTAGGGTCAGACTGACCCAACCCACATTCTTCCTGCAAACACACAAAGCCTTCCAGTAGCCCGTCAAAACTGCTGCTTTCCCGGGCACTGGAAGTCCTTATAAGGATCTTCCTGACCTCTCAGTCCAAGAAGAAGGCTGAACAACAAGATGGCAAAAAGAACAGGCGAAAATCCCCTGACACGGCCATGTTTGACCGGTAGCCACAGTCAGTAGCCAAACGCGGTACACGCGGTAAGCTAAAACGAAATTCCCCAAAAAGTGGGTAAAAGTCATTGCTGCCACCAGCCCATCTTTTAAGCACATCTAGAGTAACCGAAAATCCTCTGAGTTTTAATGTAGGGCAACACAAAAATGCACCCCATTGTACTGCAGTGGAAGCTGCTTTTTTCAATGATAAAAAGTTACCACAAGTGATACAAAAGTAACCACAAGTTGCAACATAGTAACACAACTAAGGGAAACACTGTTTCCCAGTACTGATAGCCTTAAGGACATATCAGTTTCCCCATAACATGTGAGCAAAGGCCAGTGCAGTGAAGTTTAAGGCTTCACTGTACTGCAAAAAGTACAGGTCAGATTCAAAAATAAAAGCAAAACGTTTGGGGGTTCCATAAAGATGGAAGGAAAGGTGCAGTAAAGAGAATCTTTCCTATCAGTACCTGGTGGGGACTGGCGGGGGGTGGCAACCTCTCAGCCAATGAGGAGGCTCGGAACAGGGGCATTACCAGTGGTTGGTAAGTAACCGATTCTTGCAACAAACACTGTAACTAGGGTGACACGAACTTCCTAAAATGTGCCCCATGAGATAGCCAAGCTTTTGCGGGCGGGTTCGAACCACCATGTGAGATCCCCATGGTATTTCCCAAGGGTCAATCTCCACTGCAGATCTTAAGGCAGAGTTGGAGTGCTGCCATCCAACTGCAAGGCCCAAAACCCGAGAGGCAAGTTGGAACAGCCAATCCGAGGCCCTCGTCCATTATCAAACAGACTGGAGGGAGGTGGAAAGGTCCAGCATGCGTCCTGCTGCCTTTGTAGGTTTTGTTTGGCTATTGAGTGAATAGTGGACAGAACAGGCGCAGAAATGTGTGGTTATGGAGGTGTTTTGGAGTGCCACTGATGAGTTTTGGAGACTTTGAGAGTGTTTTGGGGGAGTTTATAAGTTGTTACTGGTGTTTCTTGATTCATGCTCTATTCTCTTTCATCTGTGTGTTATTTAGGCTCCATCTCCAATCTTTCCTTTTACCTTCACTCACTTTTAGACAATGTAAAAAAAATCGAAACGTCCCTTTTGTATTTCCACTTGTTCCCTCTGTGTCGCTCCAAAATTTTTTAAAAAAAGACAAACATTTTCTAACAACTTTCCTTTCCTGTATGTGTAGTGAACCCTTTGTGTGTGAACCTGTGAAGTCCTCTTGTGCTGCCTTCAGTTACTTTACCTACTGTTTGTGATTTTCAGAACCTTTTCCCATCATGTTTGTCTTCTAAGAATCTCTTTGTTTGTCACTTGTTTTATGTTTGCAATTTGACACTTTGCGCACCTTAATATTTTTGTGTTTTGCATACTGGGCCCATAGGGTGGTCGGGGGTGCAGGGTGCTGTCAGCTAATCGTGGGAGAGGTTGGGCGGGCAGTTCGTGTACTATGCAACCTCTGCCGGAAGACAATAAATTGGCATAACTCAAGAAAGAGTGCCTTGGGCACCTCCCCCATGCATACGCACTTTAGTCTCTGGCACAATGATGTGTTCAAGGAGAGCAGTTCAAGTGCCACAGACACAGCGAGTGAAGCACCCTTCTTCAGCAGTGAGGTGGATCGCAAAGGAGTGTCGTCTGACACGCCAGCTTGTCACTGGTCACACTCTAGCAAGCAACCTCCATCACGCCGTGACTTTGGGCCAGCCCAACCATTTTTCCAACATGCCATGTCTGGTCCAGCCCAGAACAGCCTGACCCAGTAAAACAATCAACTGGAAGGGCCACTTTACCATCACTTACAGCAGATGGTAGAAATTAGGAGTGGTGCCATTTGACAGAATGACGAGGAATGCAGACATATACTGCATGCATTGCCTGATATCTGTCACTCGTGAGCTGGACGACAAGCTAGTAGGAGATACCATGGAGAAGCACATGCTCCTGCACCACCCCACCATCTTCTAGATGCCTGGGAAAGAGGGAAGCAAAAGGGGGACACGGTGCACTGGGAAAGTGCAGAAAAAGGCATTGTGGCTCTGATGGTTGGTAGGGCCCAATAAACTGAACACAATTTAGGAAGGCTGTGCTGGGCTCTGCTGTAGTTATGAGTGTATTTACGAAAGTAATATTATGTAGGTGTTGTTGGATGCCTCCACTGGTTGGTAGAGTCAAACTAAAAGGCAGAACCTGCAGTATGTGAGTGTGGCACTAGGACTTGGAGAGTGTTTTCCTCTTGTTGACACTTTTGCAATGTACTCAACTACTACTATCAGAATCAAAGACTCCACCACCTTTTCCTAGACCCCTCTATCTGCATGACTGTAGCTGGCTCACTCACACATCTTCCTTGTCTAAGGAATGTGCTGTGTGGTCTTCAAAGCAATGGCATGGTGTTGCCTCCCAACGTAATCCTCGGTAATAAGATGTTTGTTTAAAAAAAAAAAACTAAGCTCTCTCACATGTGTGCAACTAAGGCATTTCCTGTGGTCTAAGACAATAACCCCTGGAGTGCACAACACCAGTTCAAAAACAGTTCACACTGCGTGTAAGTCAAGGGGAAGCTATTAAACAAGTACAGATAGTCAGACTAACCACTTGCCAAGCCGAATTTGCACCAGGTCATCATCACTACTCATTTGGCATGCGTCATGAACATAGGTATCAACCACCTGGTCTGATGTGGGCCTGCCCTTTTCTCGTGGGGACTGCAATTTGTATAGCAAGCCAGACTGCGGAAAAAGTCTGTCCCACAGCCTCTTATGTTTATCCCCTCTCTGAATGCTCACCTTGGTGCGAAATGAACTGGTGTCAGGAGTTGGGTCAGTGATCTCTAACCTTTGGTTCTCTATTCTTCATCATATAGGCGTTTTAACATCTCTTTAGTGTTTCCTTACACATGCCAGATCATCCTCTTGAAAATGAAAACTGCAGTGCATTTACCTCATCCTCCTGCATATGATGTTTCTAACTTGCCACCTTGACGTTAAACCGTGGGTACAGAGCAGATTCATACCACATGCCCGCCATACAGTTCATGCTCATGTACGCTCGATCCAGCTTCGATCTATGAACCCCTTGCTATCCTTTAGAAGAAACATTAAAATGTACACTTTCTCCTAATCTCAATGGTGCAATTTCATGTCAAACCCATCCCTCTGCAATTCCTCCATTTCGTTTATATATCACCTGCACCCAGACAATTAATTTTGCTCGGTACCATTTTTGGGTATTGCGCTATACAAATAATTTAAAACAAATCAAATGTATTATGTTGGCTAGTATTAGTTCCAACAAATACACCAGTGGCAGGACCGCTCTGAGTGATGTATCATATAGATCAACCCTCTTAGTGGCCTCATTAAATGGCAGCATTAGAGAGCAAACCATATCCAACATTTAGGCAGTAAGCCACAAGACTGCCGGCCATTACCCTGGAGCATTACCATATGCAGTAATGTCCCGCAGTCTCAGGGCTTATTGCCATTAGTACCACGGCCCATTAGACCGGGGTACTAATAGTGTGTTTTTTTTCTGTCTGCGAGAGGCGTTGCATACCACAGCTGAAAAAAAAGTTCAAAAGTAAACAAAATGGCTGCCAAGGCAGGAAAACATAGTCCATTTTCTCTTTCTGTGGTGGCCATAGTAAACAAAGAAAATGGCCGCCATGGAAGGAGAAAAGGGATTACACATAGTCCCTTCTCCCTTTCCAAGGCGATCATTGAAGTAAATTAAAAAAAGTAAACAAAAATAAATGGCCACCATGGAACAGGCAGAAGGGGCCACATGTAGTCCCTTCTCCCTTTTAATGGCAGCTAGTCGCGGCAGGAACTCCGGACACTGCGTGAAATCGTAGCCTTCCAGGGCAGGTAAGTCCCGGGCGAGGGCTAGTGAGCTTGCGTTTTTCAAGCTCATTGACCCTCGCCGGGTACTAATTGCCAATGTGTAGCTGTTAAGTAGGGACTGTTCAGTTGTTCACTTTGGCTTTTGTAGTAGTCAGTCTCTGTATTGCACTATTTTCACAAATGTTCCAGCATATAGAGTGTTGAAGTCCACCATGTTGGCACAGCCATTGTCAGCTGGCTGTAAGAGAGCTGTTGGCACCACTGCACCTTTCCTAATTTATTACAGGCACTGTAGGAGCAGCTAATTTGGGCACATATTTTCTGGGTCAGACTTACCATCTTATCTAGAGGTGGTTGCTAGCTTATAAAGCTGAACACCACAATATAGTAGACATGGCCAAAGCAGGGCACATGCATGGTTTTGCCTGTCGAGGGGCAGCTCAAACATTAGACTGACTATCCGCCTCCACATCGGCCACTTGTGAACTATCAGGAATGTGCCAATGTGCCACAACCTCATATACTTTGTCCCAGAGATTAACTCTTCTGTGTGACCTGCTGTCACACCCTTCCACAAACAAGGTGACTTGCTATTGAATGACATTTGGAGGTTGATGTCCTAGGCTTTGCTGATAGAAGGTATGGGGGAATGTGACCCAGTGTCCGATGATTTCTGTTATGGACATTCTTACCCAAACAGAGGTATTGCCAATCCCACCACTGCCACATCATTGTCATAGTGGGGTGGTACTGATGTTTTCATGAAGTGATGCCAGTACGGAATTTCCCAGTGGGTATCAACAAGACCAAGGAGCCATCGAATCAAGGCTTTTCTACAAAGGAATAGGGCAGTAAATCTACTGCCAACATTACTCCATGGCTGTCATTGAATAGGCAGTGATTTTGTGTCTTTTGTTGACCAGCTTAAAAGCCTCAAAAATTGTTGTTCTTTCATTTAGGGGAAATACGTTGCCTGTGTGCTGTGGGATCTGCAGGAAAATATAGTGTTCCATCAGGGCTTGTGAAAATCTGTGAATCAGCAAGATTTTCAGGGTTATTGAAGAGGGATGGTGTTGCAGATGTGCCGACTGCCTGCAGTTGAGGGGCAGGGACTGCCCTGTCTCCCCTTTCTTTTGCCAACCAAGCAATGACGTTGTTGTGGGCCCACTGGGAAGAGGGGCCCCAACAAATACCTTTATGCCCTCACAAGGAACTGTACTTGCATATATGGCGAGTGACAAGGTGAACTTGAAGATAACTTCACACTCCTGATTGTTTAGGGGGGCAGAGAGAGGCATTTATCCCTCCTCCTTCTTGGGGTATGTTTGATACACTTTGCAGTAGATGCTGCGGGGTTTCTTTTCACAGTGGAGCTGGTGATGCTGATATGTCTGACTGTAAAGTTCCACTACCACTAATTTATTTTTTCAGCCATTTTTTTGGAGGACTGTGCTCTGGCATACGGGGAGTGTCTGACACTTGCTTCCCATTTACAATTTTGCAGGTTTGTCATTCTCTGCCCCTTCTCCTTTTGTCTCTTCGTATCCATCGCTATCTAGTGTATCATCAAAGTAGAGGCCCGATCAAGAATCTTTGTCCTGTTAGTCATTATCATTTGTTTCCAAAGAAATCAAAGGAGGGGAATGTTACTCTTCCTTGGATTGCTCTATTTGTGGTTGAAATTATTTCATATCTTTTCTGTTACATTCCTAAATTGAGGATGGTTCAACGTCCACCTCCCTCTCCTGAACTTCACCCTCTGGCACCAGATGCATGTGCAAACTCACCCATGCACATTTATGATTTTACCCTGATGCACCAGATTCCTTTGAGACAGATGCCCTGTTCTTTTCGGAGGATCTGCAGCTACCTATTGACTGGTGTGGCCGGCACAGAGACTCGTGTGCTATCTCAGCTTCTCCAATCCAAACAATTTCTGCAGTATTAGATGAAAAACACCTAGGAGGTATGTTCTTCAGGCCCTTACCTGCCCCCCAGCCCCATCTACCAAATGTTGGTCCCACAATAGATCAGACATGTTAATGAAATTCATCGCTTCCATTTAATGAACACAAGTGAGGTCCTCAGCGCTTTGACCTTATCCTTTACCTACAAAATGCTTGCAGCATTATTAGTGCTTTGGCCTTCTCCTCCCCCCACAAAAAACATGTGGGTTTTTCAGTGCTTTGGTCTCCTCCCCTGCCTGTAAAATGCATGTGCATTTCTCAGTTAGCTGGCCTTCTGCTCAACCTACAAAATGCATGTAGTGTTCTTAGTGCTATGGCCTTCTGTTGTGCATGCACCTTGGGTGCTCTGTGTTTTGGCCCTCTCCTCTGCCTACAAAATGCACCTATATTTCTCAGCACGTTGGATGTATTCTATGTTTTGTAACTGTATGTGGGGTTCTCATGGTTTGACTTCCATCCACGTCTACATATGTAGGTGAAGTTCCCAGTGCTTGGCCTTCTCCTATGACTACTAAATGCATGTGTAGTTCTCAATCCTTTGCACTTCTACTACACCTGGTAAAATGCACTTGGCTGTTTACAGTGCTTTGGTCCTCTATGCCTACACATGTGGGGATATCAGTGTTTTAGCCTTGGGTTGGACTGCCACTCTACCCACAGTGCACACACTCCACCCGCTTAGAAATCATGTTCTCCTCTAACAGTGGCTGTCACAAAATAAAAGCCAACCTAATTGCCTAAATCTTCCCAGACCCTATTATTGATTTAATTATATTCTAAGTTACACTATCCAAGCTGCAATTCTAGTCCATATATAAGTTTACCCATTGGTTCTTAAAATGCCAACCATTGACTGTCTCAAGTTCCTTCTCACGCGTCTTTATATAAATGTGAGGTCGGACCCAGTAGACCATTATATCTGAAACCTTATGAAAAAAAGTGTGAGTATCGATCTGGCCGGAACCCTTGGAAGCACTATGGATTAGAGTTTTGCACTAAGTGTCCCCCCCATGCCTAACCATAACCCAGACTTGGGTCTTTCAGTTAGACCATAAAGTAAGTATTATTTGCAGAAAATAGGGTCTTGCAAAACTGTACCTATGATACCATTGTAACACACTTTACGCAATCCAACAGACTTAATGTTGATGAAAGATTCATTTTGTACTGGTCAACGTGTTCTCCAATGTAAGTTATTTCACTATGCTACCCATTGTATCACTTAAGCTTAAGCAATATTGATGGCTGGCAGCATTCTTAAGTCTTAAAGCTTATGCCAAACACGTTACTACTGCTCTCCTCACTCTTAGGCCGAACAATATAAATGAAAATGCTGACCTACAATTGTAAAAATCCTTTTCTCAATTTCTGCAGCAAGATATTTCATTTGGACAACTATATAAAAGCTACACAACAGAGAACGTTCATTCCTGCTTCTGTTGAGGAAGCATTGCATCCAGATGTGTATTTCTCTAGCAGTCTCCCCTAACCTTCCCAATGGGAGTAGACCACCCCTGTCCTAGCTGCTAGTCTGCCCAGTTCTGGATTCCGAACTGGCCCTGAGTAGAGCATATAACGGCAGTGGGTAGGTATTGGATTCATCCAGGTAGAACTTTAACGCACACTCTTGAAATATCTGAGAATTCTGTATAAGTGAAAAAAACTATTTTGAATAAGTGGAAAGATTCCCCTTAGACCGGAGCTGGGCTGTTACTTGATGTCGGAATGGTTCTGTTGCTTCCTTGCTGGCGGGGCTTGTAAACGGATGCCAAAAAGCAACGCTTATTGGATGGCGTCTCTTGAGCGGCATGCCGTGGAGCCTATGAATGGAACGTGGATGGCGGCCGTTGAGTCACTGTGTACGGGGGCTTTGTTGGATCTCTTCCTTGAAGGCTCTGTGTACTGCCTTTGCTTTCAAGGCCGCTCCTACCAAGAGTCAGCCATGTTCTCTGCTCCAACCTACACGACTCGTCAGAGTTTCCATTGATGAGAATCCCCCATTGAGGGCCTGTAGGATGTTCTTCGTGACAGTAGGGTGTCAGTGAATCGAATGAGCGTCACCTTGAAAGGACGCTTGATCTGACGCCACTGCTCTTAGTCTTTGACTGGCTGTGACTCACTGCGCTAGCAGTACTTTCATCATCATCCACAGCTGATATTATTATATGCCTGGAATTACCACTTCAAAACATGCTTTTCCTTCTGACAATCAGAACAGGTTCATAGAACGGAGCAACATAAAACAAAGCATATTTTAATGGTTGTTACAATATCAACTAAACCTCGTGAAATGTATTTAACTGAATAACAATTATTTTCAAAATAAAACAGAGCACCAATTACATATTCAATCGAAATGTATAACCTGGAGGCATCAGAATTAAATGATGTGCAAGCGAAGAACTAACCCTTACCTTGTGAGTATGTCTAAAGGCACATTTATTAGTAGCAAACAGTTCTGGGGAACATGTAGATGCAATGGTGACACACGCAGACTACGTACATGCAATGGTGAAACACGCAGACTACGTACATGCAATGGTGACACACGCAGACTACGTACATGCAATGGTGAAACACGCAGACTACGTACATGCAATGGTGACACACGCAGACTACGTACATGCAATGGTGACACACGCAGACTACGTACATGCAATGGTGAAACACGCAGACTACGTACATGCAATGGTGACACACGCAGACTACGTACATGCAATGGTGACACACGCAGACTACGTACATGCAATGGTGAAACACGCAGACTACGTAGGCAAGAGTTAGGAACATAAACTCCACAGACTTTCTTGTTGGCCAACGCAAGGCGAAGTCAGTCAACCAACCATTCTGCCCACCGCTCCCAGTAGTCGTGATGCAAATGTGGGAAACTAAGCAGCAAGCAAGTTATGAGGCCCAGAAGGTCAGCGTGTGCAATACTTGACTTGGACCACATATCTCTTAAAATAAGTGAAAGAAAATATTTTGATGCGAAACTTCCGACCACCTGGATTTGTTATGCTTGATTTAAAATCAATTCTCAGTATTTTTCTGGTTTCACTTTCTGCTAACCATGATCACTATTTTTAGTTTTGCTCATTTGCGCCACCAGGAGCGAGCCACCAAGAGGGAGAATGAGGCTATTCTTTTGGATGGGGCATGCAAAGGACAGTGCACACTTTGATGTTTAATGGGCCTCTACGCTTTACACCTCATACAATGTATAGATCTTTTTTCCTGCTAGTTATGTGACAACAGGATGTGGGTAGTCAGGGAAAGATGGGTTCCATTTCCTTGCACTCTTCTGGGTGTATATTTCTGTTTCTATAGATCATTGTCATGCCACATTCTAGTGTCAGAGGTTTCTCCTCTGTCTAGTGCACCGAGTTAGAAATGTGGGATGTTGCACTGCTTCAAAGGCTTCTAGAAACCCCCACAAAGTGATGTATGCCTATTTATTTATTTAATGTATTTGTTGGTAGCGGCCAGACCCGGAGGTATCACAGCTCCTGTTCCTTTAGTATGGACTCCCTTCTGTATTCCTCTGGTTGCCGGGACAGATGTCCTCTCTAGCATTCACACCTGATATCTTTGTTTTACTGCTGCCTGGAGTGTGGCGTGGGCCTTGTTAGTTTTGGCTATTAGGTCGTGCCTAGAAGCCCACACGATGGCATTTGAATACAGATAGGAGGGAGATAGGTGAGGAGTGGCACATGGCATGTGAGTGTTGTTTGGTTATTTACCCACACATTGGCTTCCCATTGCCATGCCCATCTATATGGCCATTCCCACCCTTACCGGCAATCCAACCAAAACTCATCCTTCTGGGATCCCTTTCAGTTAGCTATGTCTAGCATTAACATAACACTGTGCACTATCTTCTAAGCAATCTTCTGATAGTTCATGGCTTCTGTATAGCTGTAAATGCACTACATGGGGTATTACAAATGTCTCAACCAATTGATTTCAAATCTATATGTGCATCCTCACATCTATTCTTTGTACTGAAGTCCTGTTAAAACAGGCAATGACAAAACCAACAGTTTTGGCTTGTGTATATGTATTAGATAGATATTTGCCAAGCACTGACATCATTTGCGCGGGTACTCACATCAATTTCCAGTTGTTTCCATCTTATGGCCAGGAAGTTCCATAATGTCAGTGGCCAGGAAATATCTATCTCAGCGCTACAGAAAATCCCAAACTGTTGACTTTGCCAAAGCATGTTTTTAACTGCCATGCTGTCTGCTCCACCTACGCTGGCTCACTCACCCGTGTGCTGCCCTCCCCTGAGTCACCTTGCTGCTGGCCCTGCTCTGGTAACCCTAGGCTGAGCACTGAATCTTTCTATCAGTGCTTTTCTCCTCATGGGGTCCCCTACCAGTTGGAGGCCTTTGGCAGACACTACCTGGCGAGGGGCGTGAAGCTGTCCTCCAGTTTATGTTTCCCACACATTTGTTAAATCTAACTACTTACATTTATTTCTGTGAGCCATTTTCACAGTGGTAAACAACTTCACTGCATCACACCAATGTTTGCAATGTTAAGATTTCCTTGGAAAGGCGTTGTCCATTCATTTATTGAAGACGCCCGCACGTTGCGGTGTTGATTACCCGGCATGGCTTCATTGCTTTACATTCATGTGGTGTACAGCATGTAGCCTCACTCGTGTGTTACTTGGCTAACCTCTAAAGCATTTTTGTAAATTAGATTGCATCCCACTGTTCTCCGTAATACGAGCACGCTGTCTATGGGGTTCCCCCAACTTGAGGTGGCATGCAGCAGTAACACATTGCTAACAGTGCCCCACCTTATTGAGTTGAATATTGATTGCGAGTGGCTACTTACTGCACAACTGTTGCTCATTGCCCTTTCTTCGCTGGGGACAGGCCACAGCAGTGGCCGGCTCTGCACAGGGTCTAATGCTGTTACCTTCATGGATTGTTTTCTGGATCCACAGGTGCTCATTTAGAGGGTGCCTGGAAACAGCCCAAGTTCAGCCGACATAGACTTCCGCTATCCACCGACCTGAATTGACAGTGTATTGCCGTGTCTGACGCCGCACACAGCAACACAAACAACTTAAGTTTCTCATCGCCGAAGGAAGATGCAGCGTTCAGACCAGCGGCGGAACCTTCTTCTTCTTCTTCTAAATTATTGAATGCGTGGGCGGACCCACGCAGGCGCTTCCCCATCCAATAGGATGATGTGCACCTACCCCCACCATTCATACACATTGCCCTCACAATCTCATAACTCCTCCCACCGCCCCGTCTGCCTCACAAAATCAAACACACTGCTCCTCCTCCTGCCTCTCACCCCTTCACCTCCCAACAAAGCCTTCCCACTCAGCTCAGCCACACCCAGCGCAGACATCCGAACTCTCATCAATTCTCTCTCCTCAACAAGTCTCTCACACCTAAGCAGAAAATGTCCCACAGTCTCAGGCACCCCACACACTGCACAGTCCCTCGACTCACGCTTCCCCACTCGATATAGACAGTCATTCAGCCCCACATGTCCTATTCTCAACCGATTCAGCATCACCTCCTCCCCCCTCCTCCATTCCAGACTCCCCGCATCCACCTTCACCGACACTTTCCCACGGACACCAAACATCCACCTGCCCTTCACCCCACTCCCCCACCTCCCCTGCCACTCATCCATGACCCGTCTCACCACCACAGCCTTCACCTCATCCACACTCAAAGGCAACCTCACATCAACCGCTCCCCTCCTCATACCTTCACCCGCCGCCAGATCCACCAACTCATTACGCAAAATGCCACTGTGACTGGGGACCCACGCCAACTCCTAATCCATTCACTCACGCACACACCGATCAATCTTCCTCCTGATGTCCAAAATCACATCCTTCCTATCACCATTCCCTGCCACAATCACCTGCAACCCACTCAATGAATCTGAAAACACCACTACTTTCACATACCCCAACTCGCACACCCTATCAATCGCCAATGCAATCGCCACCAACTCAGCCGTACAAATAGACACATAATTCGTCAGTCGCCCCACTTTATACTCCCCAGTGCTTTCCAGATAATATGCCATACCCACTCTCCCAGACACAGGATCTTTCGAACCATCCATGAACACCTTACATCCTTCCTTCCCTGCCACATACGCCTGACCCAAAACCTTGATCTCACCCCGCAAACCCCGCTTCTTCGACACCACACTTGCCAACTCCAAACACACCTTTGCAGACCACATCATCCATTTCGGCCATCTCATGAAATCCATGCCCGTCACAGCCAACAACTCGCCCACACCCCAATGCACCCCCTTCTCCCGCATGTGTAACCCCAAAGTGCCCCCCTTCCTCCTCCACCGGTCCCTGTAGTAGTCAAACCTCCAATTATACTTCAAACATTCACGCACCGGATGAGCCACACTCTTCGCACTGCACTTCACCCACCACCTCATATTCAACGCATCCCTCCTCAACCCCAACGGCATCTCCCCCACAAGCACCTGTACCGCATTCACTGGAGAGGACCTCATCACACCCGAACACACCCTCAATGCCCTCGCCTGCACCCTATCCAACCGCAACTTCTGACTCGCTGTGAAACCCACTGCCACCTAACATCCAAAATCCATCACACTCAAAATCAACCCCTTATACAACATTCGTAAACACTTCTGCTGCGCACCCCATTCTTTCCCAGACACCGCCCGCAACAAATTCAACCTACATTTACACTTATCCACCACACCATCCACCTGCAAATTCCAGTTCAACTTCCTATCCAAAATCACCCCCAAGTACCGAAACTCTTCTACGCTCTTCACCCTCACACCTTTCAAAACCAATTCTAACTCCTGCTGCACCCTTTTCCTCGAGAAAACCATACTCACACTTTTATCCACAGACACCGAAAAGCCCCATTTCCCACACCACTCCTCCATATGCCCAATCGCAGCTTGCAGCCGACTCTGCACCAACAACAAACTCCACCCTCTTACCCATACCACACCATCAACTGCGAAGAAATCCACCTGACATCCGATTCCTGCCAAAGCCTGAATCAGCCCATCCACCATCACATTAAACAGCATTGCACTAATCACACTCCCCTGCGGCGTCCCATTCTCCATCTTCCAAACCACAGACAGCACCCCCCTCACTCTCACCTGAAAGGTCCTATCAGCCAAAAACGCCCTAATCCACCGAAACAGCCTCCCTTTCACACCCATCACCAACAGTCTCACCAACAACCCATTCTTCCACACCATATCATACGCCTTCTCCAAATCCAAAAAGAACGCTCCCACCAACTCCCCATCACACAACGCCTCCTCCACACCAGTCACCAACCTCACTAACGGGTCAGCCACCGACCGATTCCTCCTGAACCCACTCTGAAAATCACTCAAACACCCATTCGACTCCAAATAAAACCCCAATCGCTCAACCACCATCCGTTCCATAACCTTACACAGCACAACAGTCAATGCAATCGGCCTATACGACTTACACTCCGTAGGAACCTTGCCATCCTTCAAAATCGCCACCACAATCGCTCTCTTCCACAACTTTGGCAAAACTCCACTCTTCCAGATCTCATTAAACAGTGCCAATACCTCCAACTTACATTCCACTGGCAACTTCTCCAAAAATAAATACATGACCCCATCCACCCCTGGGCTAGACCACTTCCCCTTTCGAATCGCCCCATCCAACTCTACCATAGAAAACGGAACCTCATACCGCTCCTCCCAAGGCCCAACATCCGCCAACAACTCTCGCATCTCCTCTTCAACCACACCCATACCTAGCCTCACCGCTTCTGGGGAGTTCCCTGAACTGTGCACTCCCACAAAATACTCCCCCAACAAATTCGCCTTCTCCCCATCCTCACTGACCACCTCTTCCCCTTTCAACAACACTGACATACTACCCTGCGGCCTCATCAAACCGGACATCCGCTTGAACTGTTTCCAAACCTCACCCACACCAGAATCACTCCCCAGGGACCCACAGTAGCCCCTCCAATACCCACGCTTCCTTTCCCTAATCACCCTCTGCACCACCGCCTTAGCCTTCTTATATGCCACCAAATCCACCAACATTCCCAATCTCACCGCCCTGGCCCTCGCCTTCTTTCGCGTCGCCACAGCCCTTGAACATTCCTCCGACCACCAAGGAACCTCGACCTTCCCACCCTTCCCCTTCTCAATCTCTGGAACTGCCGCCACAGACGCTGTTCTCATTCCCTGCACCAGATGCTCATTCCATTCATCCACCCCCCATCCCTACCCCGAGGAACAATCAATTCCCGACACACTCCCTTATACACCTCCCAATCAGACTTCCTAAAATTCAACCGACTCCCAGACATCATTGGCCTGATCCTTACCTCTCCCCTCACAGTCACCAAAATACCAGAGTGGTCGCTCCCCATATCCCCATCCTCACGCACCTCCCAATCACATTTACCCGCAATCGCAGCAGACACCCAGGTTAAATCCAAACATGACAACTTCCCAGTCCTCACATCCAACCGTGTACCTGAACCATCATTCAGCAAAAACAGACTCAATTCATCCGCCATGTCCTCCAACAGTTCTCCATTCGCATCTGTCCGGTCACTACCCCACAACATATTGGCACTATTAAAATCGCCACACAAAACATATGGTCCCACATGTCCCCTAATCACTCCAGACAACACGGCCACCTCCACCACCTCACACGGATTATAATAATTCAATACCAATACTTCTGACCCTCCTACCCGAATCCCCGCCCCGATTGCTTCTACTTCTCCATCCACCAAAATCTCCCTCGCAATCAACCCCTTCCGAACTGCCAAAGCCACACCCCCCCCCTCTCCCCACCATCCTATCCTTACGAAACAACTCAAAACCCGGAATCACAAACCTCAGATCATCCCTCAGCCATGTCTCCTGAATACAAACCACATCAACACTCAATTCTCCACACAACACCGCTTTCAACTCCTGACCATTCCTCAACAAACTCCTTGCGTTCCACTGCAAAATTCTCATGCCGGGCACCCCACTCTGCTTCCGCACTTTAGCAACCATCCTAAACACATCCTGTTCCGCCACATCCACAACACTCAAAAACCTCCTTCCCGCTTCCACCACTCCTTTCGTAAGATCCGACACACTGATAGATACATTCCCCTGGACCAGCTCCAGCACACTCACTATGAAGCACATAAACTCAGTTTTCCGGACAATCACCATTTCTACGCCTTTCACCTCACCCACCACTTTCTTCCTTCCCACAGCCTCATCCACCACCGGCTCTTTCGCACTCACCTCACTCACTACCCGTGCCAGTTTCACCCTTGCTACAGCCTCCGCATAAAACAAACCTTCCGCCGCCCTCACCTGCACTACCTCTCTCGCCACCCTGTGACTCTCACACCCCCTATACGCGGTACAATGCTCCCCCCCACGATTCACACACTTCTCTGGGGTCTCCACCTTGCATTCCTTAATATCATGATCTCCACCACACCTCCCACGGTGTCTCTCATTGCTGCATACTCTCGCACATGTCCATACTGTTGACATTTATAACATCTCAAGGGCAATGCTACATAAACTTTCACACGGAACCTCTGATATCCCAACTCCACCACTTCCGGACACTCCGTCCTCGCAAATCTCACTGCCACAGTCGTAGATACCACATCCCCAAGTGCATCTCTCCTCCCCAACCTCCATGCTTCCACCACCCCCACATCCGCCAATTCCTTTTCCACCTCAGACATATTCACAGACACTGGCACTCCATACAGCACCCTCTTACACGACACACCACTTTGATCAATCACTCGCACCGCATGCCTACCCAGACAACGCACCTCCAGAATCTTAGCCTTGCTACCAGCATCCGTCCCCTCCACCAACAACCGGCCCCCAGCCACCACTAACACCCGAGTAACATCCCCCACAGCCGCCTCCACCCATCTAGCAATTTCCAACGGATTCACCCCCAGAAACGTCTTCTCTCTACTCTCAGGTTTCAACACCACCTTCCACACACTGTCACCCTGCATCTTCTCCTCCCCAGACCCACCGCTCTCTGAGGCTACCAGCCCTTTCAAAACGTGCTTTCCCTGGATTACGGACCCAGTGTTGTTCCGGGCCAGCCCCCCTTCATCATCCCTCGGGGATCTGCTGCGATCCTGTCCCCCTCTCTCCTCCATCCCTCTTTCCACAGATGTAGATTTTATTGCCACTGTCCTCCCCCTCTTGACCCCCTCCTCCACCTCCTTTTTCTTTCCTTTCTCCTTACCCATCCTTACCTCCTCCTTAAAGCTCATTCACCCCCAGCCCTAGCCTTGAGAGTCTGCTCCACCTCCTCGAGCCCAGCACTCTCCACCCAGTCACCGCTCCACCCTGCCTGAGTCCGCCCACTGTTCTCATCTGCAGCCTGACTCTGTTCGCATGTTGATGACGTGGATGGGCCAGCCTACCCCAGCCACTAAGCCACCTAAGGGACCCCTAGTGTCTGCTAGTTCCCATCCGAGAAACGGACCATTGCAAAAGTGCCTTTCCGTCACGTGACTGGGCACGTTGCTTTCCCTGCCTTGCGCGCAGCGTCTGACGTCGCCTCGTCTCCCAGCGGCGGAACCCTTTCCAGTGGCGGTCAGAATCCTGGCGGAAGTGATGTCAAGCCCTTTCCGGCAGCTGTCAGACCGCCAGCGGAAACAACACTGCCACACTCGCAGCAACTGGTCCCGTGCAAGTTCCTCAAGGAGAACAGAAGAGAGTAAAATAGGCCATTCAGACACATTCCCACACATCAGTAATGGCAGGTGCAAGGGTCACACTTTTCGTTTTCACAGAATTACAGGTGCTGGTGGACAACCTGATGACAGTAGAGACACAAGTCCTTGGTGAAGAGATGCAAATCTCAAGTGGCAGCGAGAAGAGAGACGGGTGGATGGCACTGGTCAATGCAGTCAATGCTGTGGCCACTGTTCCTCAGGAATAGGAAGACCTATGTCAGAGGTAGATTGACCTCAAGCCTGCCATGAAATAGAAAATATCTAAGGCCCAGTAAGTCAAGGACAGTACTGGTGAGCGAGGACCTGAGACAATATCATGGACTGCTTGAGAGCAGAAGATGCTCCAACTGAGTGAGGCAGAAAGTGTGACAGGCCTAGAGTTTGGACATGGTCTATGCGAGTGGACAACAACACATCCTGGCATACAAAACGATACGATGCGTGTCCACAAATCTCTATACATAGAGGAACATTTCTCCCATGCCATGTCCACAACCACCCACTTTCCTGGAAAACGCATAGTTCAGGCATCTACAACGCAACAGACACAGAGAAACAAACATAAACCTGAGCACAACCTGGTGCCATGTATTTATGCTTTGACCCATGCACACAACACATCACAGCAGTCCAGTGGCCATGAAGCTGCACATGCCAAACTGCAGAGGAGTTCCAAGAAGCAGTATGCTGCAACATCAAGACGCATTTCCAGCCCCTCTGGAGACACCACAAATACCAGTAACAGCAGTACAGAGCCAGTGGTCACCGTCAAAGTCTCAGCCACAGTGGATCGTTGTAGCAGTACTGGTACCACATGGCCAACTCCAGAAGCCCCAACCCACATTGCAGTACCCATGTCACAGTTGGGCCTATTTGAGCAGGAGGAAACGGTGCCACCTGCTGGCCTTGTGGGCCATGAACCCATGCAGTAGGGAGAGGATGAAGATCTGCGTACAGGAATGCAAGAACATCCAGATGGCCATGCTGGTGAATGGCCCAACACTCTGCCTCAGATGCCTACCCCACAGTACACACCCACTGCACATGACAATGTCAAGATACAGGATCAGACAGCTCTGTTGGTTGCTGCCCAACGTGACCTAGTCCACGAGGCCAGATGGCAATCTGATGCAGCAGAACAACAGCTGCACATCCAGGATAGGATCCTGCACCAGCTTGAGCAGCACAACCAGCTCCTTACATGCCCGAAAGAGATCCAGCTATCACTTCAGGAATCCGGGTACAGGCACACATCGGCCATAGTGGTCCTGCATGAAAAGGCAAGGGTGGAGCAAGTACAGTCCACAAAAATCAGGAGGAGGCTGGAGTAAAGCAATGCTGCACAAGCTGCATCAAATAGGGATTCACTTGTGCTATGTCAGCTGTTGCTATCCTGCAGCATGGCATGCATCTTGATATGGTTCACTTTAAGGAGGCAATTAATAGGGGGCCGGAGCGCTGGACAACTGTGCTTGACCGACAGGACCAGTCACTGAAACGGGCCCTTCTACAGCTGCAGCAGTCACAGTCATACATGTCTCACCTGATCAGCATGACATACCAGGATACCTGCTCACCTCTCACATGCAGCTGCTCCACTCCCACCACCATCAGAGGGTATTCCAGAGGGGAAGGACCACCTGCAAAGAAAAGACACAGGGCATTAACTGACCACTCAATCATTCAAAAGGGTGCACTGTACAGTTCACAGAGAGATTGGCACTGCACACATATGTGAGGGAACATGTGTGCTGCATTGACCCACAGCCCAGTTGGATCATGATGACACAATGACAGGATGTGGCATGTGATGCAACATGCTTGCTTCATGGACCCACAGCACCGGATGGGCCAGGAAGATACAAGACCAAGATGTGACATGTGATGCAAAGTGTCTGCTGCATTGTCCCACTGCTCCAGTTCGGCCTGGATGACACATGGCCAGGATGTGACACATGACACAACATGTCTTATGCATGGACCCACAGATCCAGTTGAGTGAGACTAACACAAGGCCAGGATGTGGTAGGTGTTGTACCATGTTTGTTGCATGAAACAACAGCCCCAGTTAGGCCAGGATGATACAAGGCCAGGATGTATCCCATGATGCAATGTGTATGGGGTGCCATTGACCTCCCAATGCCATATGGGGTGTAAATAGATGTCACTCCTGGAGGGGAACATGCAAGTACAAGAGGTAAGTTGTGATACCTTGTGAACATGTCTACGGTACTTCAGATTGTCCTCTTATGTGGCAATCGATGGGCACATGAAATGCATTTCAGCACACATGAATAGGGACTGGTTAGAGTCTCTGGGATTGGATGGTAACGTTGAGCTGTGCACGTGATTAGCGATAGTGTGACCCTGCATGCATGTGTGTGATGTCATATTGCCCTATGCAGTTATTGATGAATGTGAATCAATTTTGGGATGGAAAGGTCAATGGTGTGTGCTGCATTCTGTGCCACTATACACACCTCTAGACGTAATAACTTATCAGTGCCTGTCGCATGGCAGTGTATTCATCTGAGTGTGTTGGTGAACACTCCTCTGCTTGGTCGCCACTGTCATCTGCTTCATCCTCACTGTCTGCATCCACTGGCAATGATGAACACCTATGCATTGCAATATTGCTTAAGATATAGCACACCAGGATGATGCTGCATCCCTTTCCAAGGGCATACTTGAGCATGCCTCCGGTACAGTTCAGGCAGCACCACCTTCCCCCAGAAGCTCACTGTCTACAGAGCTCTGGTCTTTTCTAGGCTGGACTACTGCAACAGCCTCTTTCTCAATCTGCCTGCCTGCCTCTTCTCTCCGACCTCTACAATTTGTCCAGAACAGGAATGCAGTCTGACACCAAATCTAAGCTTGGGGACAATATATATGCTTGCTGGTAGGAGTGTTCTACAGGAATACTGTAAGCAGTGGGAGAAAATACTTGCTGGTATGAGTGTGTCCAAACCTAGGACTCACTAGCCTAGGAAGGGGCCCTGGTGACAGAGGTTGAGACTATCAGAGCCAGACCTATACCCTGAAGCAAGAGAGAGAAAAAGGTTACTGGTAGGAGTGTACTAGATGCAATGCACTAGGAAAGGAGGGAGAAAATACTTGCTGATAGGAAATGGTCAGTAAGGGAGCGAAGCACCATGTCCCAAGGACTGAGGAGTCAGGAAGTGAACTGGGCACCTGAGTTAATGTAATCGTATGTATGTTAGGAAAGTCAAACATCATCACCATGCCCAAAAGATTGATGAGCACCTCCAGTATCCACATTCCAGTCATCCAATATCTTTCCTTTTGCAGGTGACTCGGATGCAAAACTACCATGGCTAATGACCCCCGTCAGGAACCCAGAAATGCCTCAGAAAGTCACTTGCAATGATGCACACATAATGACCAAGGTATGCATAGAGGGCACATTGGAGCTGTTGAAAGGACCTTTCCGGTTATTCTATTAGATGAATGCGGGCACTCATGTACAGTTCAGAGACGTTTGGTAAAACTGTCCTTGTGTGCATGGTGCTGCATAAGTGCATCAGATGAATGGTACAATGCCCGCTGAGGAGGACATCAGACCCAGGACTTTGAATTGGAGTATGACAAGGCATGGGTCGGAAGTTCCTGACCTTGTCAACAGGGAGCAGAAAACCGTCTCAGCCAATGGGGGTCCAGGGGAGGGAGAACTAGTAGGCAGCGATCCAGAGCAGGCCATGCTCCTTATTTGGGTTTCTTTTTTTCTTTGATTATGGTGCATGTTATGACATTTGAAATGGCATGTTAGTACATCTAGTTTTGTTGCAAGATGATGTGTGTTTTCAAGTGGCATCTTCAAATATCTATTTTTGTTTCGAGTCAATATAGGGCCTCATTATGAGTTTGGAGGTAGCCATGCCCTTAATAAGGGCATGGCTACCCCTAAAACCGGAACCCGGGTCCGGGTTCCCTGCATGGGGAAATACCGGGCCATTCCGACCTTGGGGAGCCTGGTATTTTCCCATTCAGGGAACCCAGACCCGTTCCATCCCCATTCCCATTTGAGCCCACATAGGGCTCAATGGGAATGGGATCATGCTAACAAAAGGCCTGTTAATGATGGGCCCGTTGTTAGCATGCTGGGCCGCTCGCGGGACCTGCTAAGGACGTCTGGTAAAACCAGGCTTCCTGAGCGGGTCCCCTGAGCGGACCTCGTAATGGGGAGGTAAGGGGCTAACAGCTGCGGCACCTTTACCAGCACTGTTAACCCCTTACCACCCTCCTCGTAATGAGGCCCGATGTGTCTGGTTGGATTGTGAGTGAGGATTGGGAGGGTCAGTGGATTTCCTGTTATACTGGTAAAAACAATAATCCAAAGTGATTAATGCCAATTCAAAATCCCTGATATTCCTCCAATGAAATAGCTGTTATTGGGTAGAGCGTGAGAGATGTGTCAGCACATTTTTTATGCACTGTTGAAATGTGACTTGATACAGCCCATATACATGACCTATTGCAGTTCATTTGTTAATCCAATGCTCTTTGACGGACGAATACGCTGTATGTGTGCATTAGGTTCAACGTGTAGTATGGTTTAGTGTATATTTTGCTACGTATTGCTGCTGAGTGTTAGGGAGAATTCTCAAAATGTGCTAATTTCCCTTACCTCTTGAGATCCCCAGCAACTTTGCTGGATTTCTAGGATTTTTTTCCACTCTTCCATGTATTTTGATGTGTGTTTTACTTTTGTGTTCTTTGGTTATGGAATTTTAAAACAACTCCATAGGCATAATCTTTTTCTGTGTGTCACGCAGCACCTTCAGTGCAGTGGCACAGGTTTATCTTTCAGACGTCCCAAGGTTTAAATATGTTCTCTGGGACTGACTACCGTCTCCCAGAGCATGTAAAGTTAAATTGACTTTACTAGTCTCTTTCAATGTACTGACCCAGTACACCCTATCTTCCTATAGAGTGCTGGAGGGAGGGGTTGCTTAGCTTCCCCTGAGTCAAAACACTCATGTAACAGTAAAATGTTACACTTTCCTACTTTAAATGGCTGGTAGCAGTGGTTTAGATCAAACTACCATGATTTTTCCTGACCAGTAACAACGGTAGCTAAAAATCGGGTCAGCCATGTTTTTCAATATGGCGCCCAAGACATATCTGTAAAAACAGACTCCGGTCATCTTTTTTCACCATTTCTTTTAGGAAAGGTCCTTCTTGTGTTTGTCTCTGCGCGCCAAACCAGGTTTGGTTCCTTTGTTCATTGGCCTTTGGCGGGCTTCAATTGTCACAAGTCTCTCCCCTTCTCACCTGTTTTTCCTGTTTGCTTGCGACCTTCTTTTGTGACTTCTTTCGCACGGTCCGGGATTTGTATAAGCCCGTGCGTGGGTCTTCGGATTCCAGCGTGCTTCGTTCAGATTGTCCGGGATGCAACCGGCAAGGAACGATGTCCACGTGCGTAGGCACGGAAGCCGTGACTGGAGCGCGGGCGAAAATCCAGGAAAGTTCGGTAAAGTTTGAAGGATGAAAGGAAAGGAGAAGGAATCAAGGAACCGGGAATTAGAATTCAGGAGATTAGCCTCGAGTGAACTCCGGCAGCACATGTCCAGCTACAGCGAGCAGTAGCGTTGAGATGCGCAGAGCCGCTGGGGCGTGTCTGTTTTGTAGAACGTAGAGCGTGTAGCGCAGACACTGGCAAGCAGCGTTCTGCATCAAGCGGCCATGTTGGAAGGATTACCGAGTTCAATCCCCTATGTGTCAGGGACCACGAAGTCCAGAAGGGACGCAGACGGCAGTTCATGACAGTATGCCTCCTCAGAAGCCCAGCTCCTCCGGGTTTGCCCGGATGAATAAAATGGTATCTTCGAATCAGCCTGGGAGCATTCATGTTTGACACAGGTTCCCAGGTGCGCTCACTGGGAGGGTATCCTTTCCATTCGACCAAATATTGTAGTTGACCACGTCGGTATCTAGAGTCACAGATTCTGGAAACCTCATATTCTAGTTGGTCATTGATAATCACTGGGGTAGATCTTGGAGCAGTTCGAGAGGGCTGAACATATGGTTTCAATAGAGAAGTGTGGAAGACTGGATGGATCCTTTTCCATGATTTTGGTAGCCGAAGTCGAAAGGCCACTGGATTGACGATTTCTTTTATAGAAAAGGGCCCGTAATACCTGGGAGCCAGTTTATTTGGTCGCAGATTTCGAGGAAGGAGTTTCGAGGCTAACCAGACTTTATCGCCTACTGAGTAAGAAGGCCCAGGTCTTCTTTAAGAGTCGGCATGATGTTTAACATCTATTCAGGCCTTTTCTAAGTGTTCTTTTGCATCTTTGTGTACATTAATAAGGGTTTCAATCCAGGAATCAACCGTAGGAACTAGGGTAGGGTGTGGGAGAATGGAAGGTAGAACTGAAGGATGAAATCCTTGACTACAGAAGAAAGGACTGGTGTTGATAGCTGAATGATCCGAATTGTTGTAAGCGAATTCGGCCACAGGTATTAAGAGTGACCAATCATCCTGGACCTTGGTGGCGAAGCAACGAAGATACTGTTCCAGTGTTTGGTTTACACGTTCAGTGGCTCCGTTGGTCTGTGGGTTATAACCTGAGGACAAGGCACGTTGGATTCACAGTATACGACATAATTGTTTCCAGAACTGGGATATGTATTGGGGTCCTCGGTCAGAAATGATCTTTGAGGGTATCCCATGAAGCCGGAATATGTGTTCCAGGAAGATTCCGGCGATTTCAGATGTGGATGGCAGTTTGTATAAAGGTGTAAAATGAGCCATATGAGTGAACAAATCAATGGTAACCATGATAGTTGTGTATCCCAAGCAAGAGGGTAGTTCCACGATAAAATCTGTGGTGATGAATTCCAAGGGTCTTGTAGGTATTGCTGGTTGAAGCAGTAGACCTGCCGGTTTCTTATTATCATGTTTGTTCTGATTGCAGACTGCACATGTCTGGATATGGATCCGGATATCCTCTTTCATCCTCGGCCACCAAAATTGTCTTTGTATTAAACGGAGGGTGTTTGTGATGCCATGGTGTCCTGAATGAAAAGTATCATGACATAGGCTTGTGATCTTTTGCCGCAGTCCAGGCGTGGGGATGACCAAGCGATTGTCCTTGAACAGATATCCGTCCCTGGTCTTGAGTTTCCATCGGTTGTTTCTCTTAAACTGCTTCCAGGTTTCAGAGGACTGAGTTTGAAGTCGAATATCCTCCAGGAATGTGATTGATTGGGCAACAAATATTGTGTGGGGGAAACATCTTAGGAAAAGTCTGATCTTCAAGGGTTTTGTAATCCGGATGTCTGGATAAGGCATCAGCTATTATGTTATGTATTCCAGGGACATGATGGATTTGAAACTGATATTGAGCAAAAAAGAAGGCCCAACTGGCTTGACGACTGTTTCTACATTCTAGGGATTGCAGGACTTGAAGATTCCGATGGTCCGTGCGGACCTGTACCGGGTGTTTGGCTCTCAGGAGAAGATGACGTCAATCAGCGAAGGCTTGGCAGATGGCTAGCAGTTCCTTTTCCAGGCCGGAATAATAAGTTTCACTGGGAGTCAAGGTGCGAGAAAGATAGGTGATGGGGTGTTCTAACTTATCATCAAGTTCCTGTTTTAAGACTGCCCCGATGGCGTAGTTGGAGGCATCAGTTTCCACAAGAAAAGGGCGATCAGTGTCGGGTTGAGCTAGGATGGGAGCTTGTGTAAACTCCGACTTCAACCGTTGGAAAGCCGTATCTTTGGCTGAGATCCCTGAAAGGGGTATCCTTCTTTAGCAATGTAACAATAGGATGTACAATCTCCGAAAAGGCTGGTATAAATTTCCGATAGAAGTTAGCAAGCCCCAGGAAGGATTGCATTTTTTTTTACAGTAGTTGGAATGGGCCAGGATAGAATGGAATCTACCTTTGAGGGGTCCATTCCAATCCCCTTAGGGCTTAGAACGAATCCGAGATAGTGAACAGTTGATACATGGAAAAGACACTTCTCGGGTTTGGCCAGGAGCTTATGTTCACATAGACGTTGTAAAACTGCCTTTACGTGTTCTTCATGTTTCAGATGACCCTTGGAGTATATCAGTATGTCGTCCAGATATACAATGACGAAGAGGAACAGCATGTCAAAAGACACCCGGTCCATAAAACATTGGAAGACCGCTGGGGCATTAGCAAGTCCGAAGGGCATAACCAGGTATTCAAAATGGCCAAAAGGTGTTCTAAAGGCTGTTTTCCATTTGTCACCTTCCTTCATACGAATTAGATGGTAGGCACCCCTGAGATTTAATTTTGTGAATACTACTGCACCTCTTACTGCTTCCAAGATATCCGAGATGAGAGGCAATGGGTAGCGGTCCTTGAGAGTACACTGGTTAAGGCCATGGTAATCTAGACATGGTCTAAGCTCCTTGGTATCTTTATTGGGAACGAAAAATAATGAAGCACCCGCCAGGGACTTGAATGGTCGTATGGTGCCATTTTCCAAGTTAGTATCCAGGTGTCATGATCTCTGCTTCCAAAAGGTCAGGGTTTTCCCAACTCCCTTGGAAGCAGATCCATAACCCAGGTTCCGAGTGCCAACCAGTCCCAATTGGGACCTTTTGGACCCAGTCCTGGCGCCAGTGGCACCAGGCTCATAAATATGCCCAGTCCCAGCGCTGGAAGCGCCGGGCTCATAATGCTTGGGTGGACTTACCTGCAGCAGACCATGCTGCTTACTTGCCTGCCAGTTTAGTCTCTGATCCTCTTCTGTTTGGAACTACTTTTCCTGTTGGGTGGGGCAGGAGCCACTCCCTAGATTCAGAACACTGGAACTCTTCTGGAAAGCAGGAACTCTTTTCTTACCTAGGCGTGGCTGTGGAAGGAGACACCTAAGCACTACAGGAGGTTATTTAAACCACACCGATGGATGAATCTTGCTTTGCGTTATTCTGCATCCTCAGCAGCAGAACGCTCATCGTGTCTTCTGCATCTGATCCTGGGCCTAAGGAAAAAGGCTTACCATTCTGAATCCAGTCTTCAGCAACACCTATAAAGACAAGAAAGAACAGGTTAGCATTACGGTCTTCAGTGACAGCTCTTCACTTACCTGGTCCATCGGCTGTCACCAACGCCTCGCGCTGCATTCCGGCATCTGAAAGACAAAGGCTTACCTACTCTTCGTGCGCTCCGGAAGTCTTCACACTGCATTCCGGCATCTGAAAGACAAAAGCTTACCAACTCTTCGCACGCTCCGGAGGCCTTCGGCGCTGCATCCCGCATCTGAAAGACAAAACAAGGTGCGTTTAAAGACATTGGGGAACTTTAATACTCACGTGCCATTACTCCTTTCCACATCTAACCCAGTGGGTATTCCGTCACCCTGCAGCCGCCCCGAACCTGTACCTGCAAAATAAAAAGACAGTTAGAGCGCATCGTGAAGCAGGCAACAAGCGCTTACTTAAGTGCTTCCAGGCGCTTCTATTCATCACACGGGCTCCATCTCCAACTCACTTCAGCCCGCCATCCGCCATCGCCGGAACCCTGCAAAACAAGAGACATCATTACTAAAGACTTTAAAGACATGAGAATTACTCAAAACTTACCGTTCGTGCAGTAAACGACGGACAGCAGTCCTCTGAAGTCAAGAGGCCTGCTCCCCTTATCCAGTGAAGAAACTGGTTACAGCACCCTGCCTCGAGGCAGATGGAGAGCACGGCGTTCACTTACCTAAGGTGAGAGCGTTAACCTTTGGGGTTCTACAGGAGAAGAGAAAGGGAAGAAGAGAGAGACATTCAATAACCCAGTTCATTAATCCCACATTTTCTATCTGCAGACATCTTACCCTTCGAGCCAGACATACAGTGCACAGAGGTCCAGCCCAAAGAGCCAGCCGTGTGTTACACATCACCTTTGAAGATACCGTATACGCCCAGTCAAGACCGGCGCCTCTACGGGAATCAGGTGAGCGTTACACCAGGTATTCCCGGAGGGCCCTCTTTTCAGGTTCTTATAAAATAAACATTCTCCTGATAGGGATCACTGCTGAAGGTTCAGTATCGATGGCACAATCCTCAGGTCTGTGAGGAGGAAGAGCTTGAACTATGGCAGTCGAAAATACATCTGTGTAAACCTGATAGGCCCTGGGAATTTGGATGATGTTAGAGACAGTGACTGGATTTTGCTGGATTTCTTTCGAGTTTTCAGAGGACTTTGGTAAGGAATCTAGGAATAAACAGTGGGAAATACAGTGTTCAGAACCAAGAAACAAGGAGCCTGCTGCCCAATTGATGTAGTGGTTATGCTTCTGTAACCAGGGCATGCCTAGAACCATTGGATAGTGGGCAGATCTTATGATGTCAAATTTGATCCTCTCTTGGTGGTGATTTATAGAGAGTAGGACCTCTTTAGTTTGAAGGGTTATGGGTTCTGAAGATAGGGGTCTTCCATCAATTGCCTCTAAAGGTTGCATCATCTCTCGATTTTCATGTGGAATGTTGTGGGTAGTGACCCAATCATGATCTATGAATATACCCATGGCTCCGCAAACCACTAACGTCAGAATGGGGTAAGATTCTTTCTTGGAAGGCGATAGAAAGGCCTGAAGAATCACAAGCTTATTTGGTCCAGGAGAGTTCAAGGAAGGAATTGATGTGGAGCAGACATCATTCTCCCAAAACTGTGCCCCATCTAGGATCGGGAGCTGGCGTTTCCCGAACGCCGTGGAGGAGCAATAGGGCACTCTCTGACAAGATGTTTATCGGAGGCGCAATAAATGCAGAGACCAGTGTGAATACGGCGCATCCTTTCTTGTGGGGTAATGGGTCCACGGTATGCCCCCAGTTGCATGGGTTCTGGATCTGAGGTCGGAGAAACTGCGGGTTCTGGGCTAGAAGGGTGGTCTATGACAGCCTTTTGGAATGATGATTTCAAATTCTTTTTCTCCGCCTTTCTTTCATGGATCCGAAAATCTATTTGCAAGGAAAGGTCCAAGAGGGCCTGGAAGGAATTAGGGCGAGCTACCCTGGCTAGCTCGTCTTTTATTCATTCATTCAAGCCTTTGTGAAAGAGAGTGAAGCTAGCCTCTTGGGACCAATCAGCTTCCTTCATGAGTTGTTTGAGACGGATTCCTTCATGAGTTGTTTGAGACGGATGACATAGGTAAGCATATCCTGGGATCCTTGTCAAAAATCAAGTAGACGTTCTTGAGCGCTGTAAACCTGCACAGGACGATCAAACAAGGCTTTTAGTGCTTCCACTAATCCATTGTAATCACCCAGGAGGGCGTCGCCCGAATTGACTAGGGGAGTTGCCCAGGTTAATGCGTTGCCAGTGAGGTGTGATATAATAAACCCCACATTTGCTCTAGGGGTGGAAAAGCAGTAGGGCTTGAAGGTGAAATGCACCAAGCATGAATCAAGGAAGGCACAAAGGGTCTTTGGAGAGCCATCATATTTGTCCACCACTCCTCTCAATAACACACTTTCCTTGGTAGCAGAATCACAAGGCAATACCAGCTGCTTTCAGGCAGCGTTCTCAGCTTTAAGGTTTTGAACTTCTGTGGTGAGTTCCTGCATGCCTCGCATGAGGTCTTGAACCGCGGCTTCCATCCCTGTATCCGTATCGATTTTTAGGCGTCTCAAGCTGTCACAAGTCTCTCCCCTTCTCATCTGTTTTTCCTGTTTGCTTGCCACCTTCTTTTGTGACTTCTTTCGCACGGTCCGGGATTTGTATAAGCCCGTGCATGGGTCTTCCGATTCCAGCGTGCTTAGTTCAGATTTTCCTGGACAGAACCAGGAAGGAACAACGTCCGCGTGTGGAGGCACGGAAGCCGTGACTCGAGCGCGGGTGAAAATCCAGGAAAGTTCAGTAAAGTTTGAAGGATGAAAGGAAAGCAGGAGGAATCAAGGAACCAGGAATTAGAATTCAGGAGATTAGCCCCGAGCGAACTCCGGCAGCACACGTCCTGCTATGGCGAGCAGTAGCGTTGAGACACACAGAGCAGTGGGGACGTGTCTGTTTTGTAGAACGTAGAGCGTGTAGCGCAGAGACTGGCAAGCAGCGTTCCGCATCAAGCGGCCATGTTGGAAGGATTACTGAGTTCAATCCCCTATGTGTCAGGGACCACGAAGTCCAGAAAGGACGCAGACGGCGGTTCATGACATCAGTGCTGAAGCCCTCCACTGGCGCCTGAGTGTCTGGGGTGGACAGGATGTGAGGGAGGTGCCCAAAACTCCCTGTGCTTAGTTTGCTAGGAGACCTGAATGCGCTCTGGCGTGATTGGCCGGCTAGCTGTCAGGCAAGGACAGCCACCCTGTTGTGTGAGTGACAGCCAGGCTTGAATGAATGGGGGAAAACTGATTAAAAGCATGTCTCTGGGACTTGGAAAGCAGAGTCGACCACTGGAACAAAAGAACCAAAGACGAGCTGAAGGAAGAGGACTGCTGCAACTCCTGGACGACCGGTGAAGCCCTGCTGCAGGTCCGAATTGCCTTAAACTCCATAGAAAGAGGAGCCCTTCAAGGTTAACTTCTTCCCTTGAGTTTGGTGGGAACAACCAACTCGCAAGTCACCTGGACACCGTCCCCATCTGGTCGAAATTTCATCATAGTGCTGTTGAAACCCGGATAGCCAGAGGGAAGGAAACCAGCTTGTGGAATTTAAGGCACTCGCACCTTAAACCGACGTCTTGCTACAGCTTTTGGCCTCATCCCTGAGCAGTGCAGGAACCTCCCAATGTCCTCCTTCTTGTCCCCACGACTGAAGCCCAGGAACAGCGAGATCTGCTCGAACTGACAGGAACAGCTGCCTCAGCTACAGCTCTTCTTCATTGATAAGGTACTCTGCAAACGCGGTCCGGAAATCTTTTTTCGACCATCAAGAAAGTGTGTGAAACTTTCCTCAACTACGAAGGCTTGTCCTTCCCTTAACAGACATCAAACTTTTCGCCTAGCCAAATTCTTCTAATTTCCGTGGCAAAGACTTATCCGTTATATACCAGAACTGTGCTATCCTATACAAAAGACTCTGAACCATTGACTTTGGCCCAGGCCTATTGAGAAGAATTGCTGGTTGTATTTAACTGAAACCCTTTGCCCTGCCTATGAATGTATTTGAGCTGTCTATTCTTATAACCTTGTCCTTTTACCCCTTTATTATGTATCTGAAGTGCCCTTTTGCCCCCACTTCATTTGGAGCTAAACTTGTTCATTTACTTACCGGTTTAATTTCTGCGGTTTATTAGTGTGTGATATTGAGCTGCTTATGCTAGTGTAATGTTTTCTAACTGACTGAGTAAATAAATGTACATTCTTTTACCAAGAAACCTTGATTAAGTGTATATTTGAATCACTGTATTAGCTGGTCGTTTGTGTAACTTGTGCTACTGCTCACTTAAACTCTTGAGATAAGTCTGGCTGATCAGCCATCGCTACCACTTTACTGTGTAGTACAGGCTTGTACCAAAGGTGAAATTGTGCTTACACTTGTAGATCTAATCAACTGTAGTGTTCCCCAAGGGTACTGCAGGTGATTCTGCCTAACACTGGTGTACATCAGTGAGGATAAAGTATACTTGGTACATTTAGAGTGCTACTTTTACTTTTGTTCAAATAATCCTCCCAAGGCAAAGCAACACTAGTAAAGCAATTGTGTTATCATGACTGATATGGAAAGCTACAGACAGGAGACCCTAGTGACTTTAACTGTTGATCAATAGAGAGATATGTGTAAAGCTAGGAATCTCACTGTAAAAGGCAAAACAGTTGAATTGATAGAAAAGTTGTTAGAATACCAAAGTCTGAGGAGTAGGTCTGAAACCCCCACACCTACAGCAAATGTGGAAAATGTTGATGAGGATGATAATATGTTAGAGCCCAGCTCTAATATTGTGGATGAGTTAGATGAGGCAGAAGAGTCTCATTATGTAGGCCCTGTCTTACCTCTACCTGCTCATAGGCCTCAACCTTTGTCCAGAGGGACCACATCAGGTTCACACCTTTGTCCTGAATTTTTCTCACTTGAAAAGGTGAGACTGGAGTTAGAATTTAAAAGAATCCAAGCTCAAACTGAAACAAAACATAAAGAGCTTAGACTCAGAGAAATGGAATTGAATCATGCACTTGAAATGAAAAAGTTGTCTCTTGAAACTGGTTCTCTCCCAGAGTCCTCTAGGTCTTCCAGTCCTAAGAGGCCTTGCATGCCCAACAATGAAGTAAGTATGTATGAGGTTAAGCTTGATATTTTGGATTGGTTGGCTGCTTTTGAATATAACCATGGGATTCAAGATATTACAAGGAATCAGTTGATTCCTTGGCTTTTTTCTAGGCTACCCCTTGTTGCAACTGATGTGGTAAGGGAGTTGGGAGATATAGACAGAAATGTGTATGACACTGTGAAGCTAGCTTTGATAGCTAGATTTGGGAAGACCCCTTCTCAGTATCTTAAGAGGTTTATAACCTTCAAAAAGCATGATGGCATCCCTTGGGCTACCTGGGTGACTGAATGTTTGAACAACTTAGATGGATGTGTTAAGGGTTACAGAGTGAACACTTATGAAGGTATGAGAAATCTGTTTATGTTGGAATCTATTTATGATGCCTGCTCTCCTGAGCTGAGACAGCACTTGGCTGACTCTAAGGAAATTGATCCAAAGATGTTAGCAAGGGCTGCTGACGTGTGGGTTGCCAACAGGACTACTCACAAGGATTCTGGGGTAACACAGAAGAAGGATGAGGGGAAGCAGCACAAGAAAGATACCAAAGACAATTCTAATATTTACACTCCAAAAGAGGGACACAAACATAACAAGGGTAAGCCACAAGGGAAACCAAATCAGACTAGTGTACCCCCTGGTGACAAACCAGAAGGAGGTCAGAACAAACCCCCATTCATATGGACATTTGGAAAATGTTATGCTTGTGGGTCAACTGACCATGTGAAAGGGGATGCCAGATATAAGGGTAAACCTTCAGGGGTCCATACTGTCTCCTTAGCCTTCTCCCCAGGGGATGAAGTACCAATGACAAGTGGAAACTTTCACTTACTGGCTGAGGAACCCATGAAAGTCTCAGCCAGTGTTTCTTTAGTGTCCCTGGGTCTGTGGGAACAACAGAACCTAGATGTGTATAACCCTATTCCAGACAATACTAAAGAGTATTACAAAGACAGTGTCCCTGTGAATGGTCAGGAGACCCCTGCCATTAGAGACACTGGGGCCAGCATAACTGTAGTTGATCAATCATTTCTCAAGGAAGAGGATGTTGCTAAGGCTGTCACAACCACGGGATACTGGCGGCTGTGGAAGAGGTGGAAACATGGCCGCCACCTAACGGTGCCATAACGTTTCTTCCCTAGACGTAGTTAACGGTCTAGACCTTTCCAACATGGCCACCGCCGAGTGTATTTAACATCCTACAATCAGCGATTCGGCGCGTTGCAACTTTGATCTCTCTCGTTGCGCTGCGCTCCGTAACCTTTCTTAGCGGTGGTCTGCTCTCTTCCCTGTTTTTTCCTTCCCGCTCGCCATTCCCTTGTTCCTGCTTCCTTTACTCCTCCCTGGCTCTTTCTGGGTTTCTGTCTGGGACAGCCTCCTTCTGCCCTCTTTTTTTTTGTTTCCCTCGAGAATCTTGTTTCATTCTCTCAGCTTGGAATTGTGCTACAGTCAGCTTTCCACTTGTCGCCTTGGTCTTCATCCGGTGTGGACTCTTCTAACTCAACCTACGATCCTAAAGGGGTTTTTGTGCCGCAAGGCTTTTCCCTGTACTCCGTTGTTGGGTGTTGTGGAGGGGAGTCACTGTTGATTCCGGACTCAGAGTCACAGTGGCTTCCTTTCAAGGCAGACCTTACCTTCTCAAGAAGAAGAAGCCACAAGCCAGACACACCCGAAGGAAGAAACTGGACTACTCTTCCACGTCAGGTGAGGAGGAAGGGGAACTAGGAGATATCCTGTGTTTGAGTGAAGAGGAAGATATGACTGACAAGCCCAATATTGTATTTGGGCAGCCCGGTAGCCTTGATAGCTTGCAACGCCTAGATACAGCCATGGCAACACTGCAACAGCTTCAGGAGCTTGTAGCGGCAGTACAGAACCTCACTTTGGAAGTGCAGACACTTAAGACTGACAATGCTGCCCTCCAGCAGAGGGTAGACGCCCGAGAACAGCAATCTTCCGATCCCCCCCCCCTACCTTTGGTATCCGGCAAATTCGACGGCTCAGAAAGGAAAGTGAACAAATTCCTGGAAGCCTGTAACATTCACTTTGCCTTCCGTCAAAGCGCCTTTTCCACGGATCATGCCAAGGTAGGGTTTACGATAACCCACATGACTGGGAATGCCTTGGCATGGGCAACTCCTTTGGTGTCCCAGTCCGACCCTGTTCTACAGGATTATGCTGCATTTAAGGGCCTGCTTAAACAGACTTTTCTTCGTACTGAAAGTGCACACATAGCTAGTGAAGATCTACTAGACGTTCGCCAAGGAAGTTCAGACCTGCTTTCTTCCATTTCCTCTTTCAAGAGATTAGCGGCTGAGGCAGGCTGGCAAGAACAAGCCCAATACACCATTTTTCAGAGAGAATTGCGAGAGGAATTAAAGGATGAGCTTGACAGGATTCCTCGTCCTGATTCTTTTTCAGATCTCATAACTGCCGTTCTTCAAATTGATTTCCGCCTGACATAGCGGAAGAATGAAAAGAAAAAGACTTGCAGTTCCGGACTTTCTTTTGAGCCGCTCCCTTCAGCCTCCTCACCTGCAACTCGCCCACCTACCAGGGAAGAACCTATGCAAAAAGGAACTACGAGAGCCCCCTTGACTGCTGAAGAGAAGAAGAGAAGGCGAGAAGGCAGCCTTTGCCTGTATTGTGAAGCTGCCACTCTCCTGTTGAGAGATTGTCCCGACGTACCCCCTAGGAGGCCGGGAAACAAACGCCCTCGGTAGTTGGTAGGACGGACTATCGAGGGGTGTTTCCTTGTTCCTACACTTCTCTTTCTGTAACTTCCACCAAGACCTCTGAGGATCAACGCCTTATGGTATTAACAGTCAAGCTGCTATTCAGAGGAAAAGAAGTGGAAACTCAGGCTCTACTGGACTGTGGAGCAGCAGGAAACTTCCTGGATACCTTATGGGCTGATAAGGTGGGTCTGCTCAGAATCGCCAAGAAGGAGGACCAAAAGGTGGAGGGGGTGGATGGTACTCCCTTATGCTCCAGACTTATTACTCATACCACTGAAGAAGTACGAGTATCCATTCAGCAAAATTCGGAGGTAATGAGATTTGACATAATCCACGCAGCCCATTTCCCAGTAATATTGGGTATCGGATGGCTCCGAAGACACAACCCAACTATAAATTGGACGGAAAATCTGTTGAGTTTTCATTCTGCATACTGCCAAGAGGAGTGCCTACCAGAACCCCTGTTCGAAAAGGTGAAAACAGTAAGTGCGACAGGGACGAGCTCTATCCATTGCATCCCAGGTTGCTTTAAGGAGTTTGCTGCTGTCCTCAAGGAACAACAACCATTAGAACTCCCTCCACACCGACCAGGAGACTGCAGAATAGACCTAGTACCGCAGGCCCTGGTTCCCTTTGGTAGGATGTACCCCCTCTCGGTGTCGGAGAAGGAAGTACTCAGATGCTACTTGGATGACAACCTCGCTAATGGATTGATTCGACCATCAAGATCACCGGCTGGCGCCTCTTTGTTTTTTATACCCAAAAGGGATTCTAAGGAGTTGAGGCCCTGTATCGACTACAGGGGATTAAATCAAGTAACCATCAAGGATCGCTAGCCCATGCCCATCATCTCAGAGATATTGGAGGCTGTCCAGGGCTCGGTGGTGTTCACGAAACTAGACCTGCGGAATGCATATCTTCCTCTCCGTATACGAACAGGCGATGAATGGAAGACGGCTTTTCGCACTCCTAACGGTCTGTTTGAGTACCAGGTGATGCCGTTCGGCCTAGTCAACGCTCCCTCGATCACCAACGGTTCATGGACCGTATATTCTAGGATTTGTTGGGTCAGTACGCTGTGGTCTACTTAGACGATATTCTGATATATTCCAGCAAGACAGAAGAACATATTTCCCATGTAAAGGAAGTTCTACGCAGACTTCAGCAACATCGCCTACTGGTGAAACCAGAGAAATGTGCCTACGCCCAGTCTTCCATATCCTACTTAGGATTTATCCTATCTGAGAAAGGAATAACTATGGACCCCAAGAAAGTGGAAGCCATTCTTGCCTGGCCATCAACTTCATCGGTTAAGGAAATCCACCGGTTCCTTGGACTGGAAAATTTTTATTGGAAGTTCATTCCTGAATTCTCCAAACTCACTCTTCCGATAACTGCATTACTGAAGAAATCTTACACGCCTTTTTACTGGTCCAAAGAGGCTGAAGACAGTTTCAACTGTTTGAAGAAGAGGTTCTGCTCAGCTCCCATCTTAAGACAGCCCGACCAACAGCGGCTCTTTATCCTGGAAACTGACGCCTCTGCAGCGGCAGTGGGTGCTGTACTCCTTCAATCCAACCAAGGTCGGGAACATCCTGTAGCCTATTATTCTAAGACTTTAAACCCCAGCCAACAAAACTATTCCGTCATAGAGAGAGAACTCTTGGCCATGAACATGGCTTGCCTGGAATGGAGACATTTACTCCAAGGGAGTTTGCATATCTTTCTGATACGTACTGATCACAAAAACCTGCAGATACTCAAACAACAAGAATGTTACAACACCCGGCAAGCCAGATGGGCGCATTTCTTTGCTCAATTCCATTTCACCATTACGTATCTTCCTGGCTCTCAAAACCAGATAGCGGATGCCTTGTCTCGGAGAAAAGAAGTCAACCAGACCCATCGGAAAGAACTAATGTTTCCTCATACCAAGATTATTTCTGCTGTGTCTTCTTTCTTGGAAGAAGTAAGAGAAGCTTCGCTTTCCCCAGAAGGGTCTGCCCCTCTCCTGGAAAGGGTGCCGGTGGACGAGAAAGACGGCCTGTACTTCACCCACGGGAGGTTGATCCTTCCGTCTCACGATCTTCAGCTACGAGCCTTTCGGTGGTGTCATGACTCCAAGGTAGCCGGACATTGGGGCATGCGAGGTACACTGGATTTGCTACAAAGGTCTCTCTATTGGCCCAATATGAAAGCTGACACTCAGACGTACATCCAATCCTGTTTAGTATGTATGCAGAACAAACATTCTACGCAAAAACCTTTGGGTTTACTGCAGCAAGATCAAACCCCTCCTGGCCCGTGGAAACACATATCCACGGATTTCATTGTAGACCTACCAGTATCCCACGGATGTACATGTATCATGGTAACCGTAGACTCTTTCTCCAAATTGGTGCATTTCTCTCCACTGCCTAAGATACCCTCGGTCTCAGTCATGGCAGAAGTCTTTCTTAAAGATGTGTTAAGGCTACATGGCCTTCGGCAAAAGATCCTATCTGACCGTGGCAGCCAATATACCTCAAGATTTTGGACGGCGTTGTGTAAACTGTTGGGTATTGAGAGGGCTCTTTCTTCAGGGTTTCACCCTCAAACCAACAGTCAGACCGAAAGGTTGAATGGTACCCTAGAGCAGTACCTAAGATGCTTTATTAACCAGCTACAAGACAACTGGGTATCTTTACTCCCAACTGCTGAGTTTACTTACAATAATTCAGTTCATACTGCTCTTGGGATAAGTCCTTTCTATTGTACCTGCGGATATCATCCTCAATCGATAGTACCAACCTTCTGGAAGGAGACTCATATACCATCCATAGAGACTACTCTCGGACAACTACAGGAAGCCCATAACACAGCCAGACACAGTCTTCAAAGGGCCAACAGTAGGTATGCGGATAAACACCGGAGACAAGTACCAGCCTGGGAGAAAGGCACCAAGGTTATGCTGTCTACAAAGTTCTTACCTCGCTGGGCCCGTCCATCCAAATTATCTCCTCGTTTCATCGGACCCTTTGAAATACTGTCTAGGATACACCCTGTTGCCTATCGTCTCAAGCTGCCAAGGACACTTAGTTGGATTCATCCGACATTTAATTCTTCCCAATTGCGCCCATTTGTGCCTGGTAACAGAAGACAATTCATACCCAAGCTCAACATTCAACCAAGTCCGGTCTCTGACGAATACGAAGTCTCTAGTATCCGGGATTCTCGGTATCACAGAGGCCGTCTAGAATACCTAATCCACTGAAAAGGTTATCCTTCATCCGAAGATTCTTGGGAACCCCATACTCATGTTCATGCACCCCGATTGTTGTGACGGTTTCACCAACTTCATCCTGGTAAACCAGGAGGGAGCAGCCTTAGAGGGGGGCATACTGTCACAACCACGGGATACTGGTGGCTGTGGAAGAGGTGGAAACCTGGCCGCCATCTAACTGTGCCATAACGTTTCTTCCCTAGACGTAGTTAACGGTCTAGACCTTTCCTACATGGCCGCCGCCGAGTGTATTTAACATCCTACACTCAGCGGTTTGGCGCGTTGCAACTTTGATCTCTCTCTCGTTGCGCTCCATAACCTTTCTTAGCGGTGGTCCGCTCTATCCCTTGTTTTTTCCTTCCCGCTCACTATTCCCTTGTTCCTGCTTCCTTGACTCCTCCCTGGCTCTTTCTGGGTTTCTGTCTGGGACAGCCTCCTTCTGCCCTCTTTTTATTTTTGTTTCCCTCGAGAATCTGGTTTCATTCTCTCAGCTTGGAACTGTGCTACAGTCAGCTTTCCACTTGTCGCCTTGGTCTTCATCCGGTGTGGACTCTTCTAACTCAACCTACGATCCTGAAGTGGTTTTTGTGCCTCAAGGCTTTTCCCCGTACTCCGTTGTTGGCTGTCGCAGCGGGGAGTCACTGTTGATTCTGGACTAAGAGTCACAGTGGCTTCTTTTCGAGGCAGACGTTACCTTCTTAAGAAAAAGAAGCCACAAGCCAGACACACCCGAAGGAAGAAACTGGACTACTCTTCCACATCAGGTGAGGAGGAAGGGGAGCTAGGAGATATCCTGTGTTTGAGTGAAGAGGAAGATATAACTGACAAGCCCAATATTGTATTTGGGCAGCCCGGTAGCCTTGTTAAAGGCACCCAAATTCCTAACTAATCTTGCTGGAGGCCCTGTCCAAATGCTTCCACAGTTACCAGCTCTCATCCAGTGTAATGATATGACTGTCAAGATACCTGTAAGTGTGCAGAGTGAAGTACCTGGGAGAGTCGTGTTGGGGAATGACTTAAAAACCCTTGGAGTTGTAGCAAGCACCCCCAGGCCTCCCAGCAAAAGGAAACAGGTGCAGACTAGGAAGGCCAGAGAGAGTACCTTAAGGGGCTCTCTGGAGGAGATTATAGAGGAAACTATAACTCCCAGTCCACAGGACTTACTGACTGCAATTTCTAAGAAGAAAGAGGAAAAGGGGCAACCTAAAACCTCCAGGAAGAAACCAGCCAGCATTTCTGTGCTACCACCCAGGACATCCCTCAGAGGACTGTCCAAAGTCACACCTGTGACTCCTCCACCAGCTGAGGCTGAGTGTGTGGAACAACCTTGTGTGGTTGAATCAGCTGCTGAGTAATCAGAGCTGGAAGAGGACCTTGCTCTTGTTGGAGATCTGGATCCTGCAGACCATCCTGAGCTTTAGTCTTTACTGGCAGAAGGTGGACCCTGTAGGGCAGACTTCAGCAGAGATCAAAGATAGTGTCCTAATCGTGAAGGTCTTCTCCAACAGGCAGCTTCCCAGCTGGATGGGCAAGAGCCAGGGAAGCAGAGAACTATAGAAGACTTGTAGTGCCTCTTGAAAGGAGACTCCAGTTCCTACAGTTAGCCCATGAGATACCTTTGGCTGGTCACTTTAAGTTTTAAGAAGACCAAGGAAAGGCTCTCTCTATATATCTACTGGCCTAAGTGGGGTCTGATGTAGATACGTTCTGTAGGAGCTGTCACACTTGCCGAACCTCTGGCAAGAGTGGAGCCAAGAATGTGGCACCTTTGGTGCCTCCCACAGTAGTGGGAGTTCCTTTTGAGAGGGTAGGAATCAACATTTCTTGTCCCTTAGACCCTCCCACATCTTCAGGAAACAGGTCTATCCTGGTTGTAGTAGACCATGCTACTAGGTACCTATGAGAACTGTTACAGCTTAGGCTGTTGCATGTGATTACATGCCTCCTGTGCGCTTTGGGTGATCTAAGCTTTTTCACTCTAGAAACGAGTCCTACTAAGGGCAGTGTCAGAGTCTGTTTGACAGGTGAAACGCTGCATACTCATTATGCATTCCAAGTGGTGAAGGGCCATGGGAGATGTAGTTCAAAAGACCTGCAAGAATTGTGGCAGTTGCACACAAAACATCATTCTGCCCTACCAGAAGAAAACAAATGCAATATTGGTAACATTTTGCATTTGGAAAAGGTCTAGGTTGGCCGCATTACATAAAGTCTCATGTACGAATGATGACGTGCGATAACCATCTCTGACTGCAATACATGCAACTGTCTTTTTAAAGACAGCCTGCAACGCTTTCTATTCTTATTTTGTAATATTTACACATGTTAGTGTTTAAATCGAGCTCATTCGTCTAAGTATGGAAAGAATGGGGTGGAAGTGTGATAGCCTTCTCCTGTTGTCCAACACGATATTGAATCAAGGAGAAAAAAAAACAGACCCGTTAAGGGCGTGTCATTTTTTCCAATGTACATAAAGCTGTATAATAGTACAGCACTTAAATTAAAGCCAGACCCCAGCAAATACAAAACTTCAAAGCCCATTAGGGTAGGGAGCAGGTACTTTATGGAGACCATTGACTGTGCCAGATGCATCTGGTGCTGTACAAGAAACACTTTGGTGTTTGTGTGTGGGGGCGGGGGGTGAGAGGTGGGGTTAATCTGGTCTGATAACGTTCTACAGGACCCAGGATATGATGTAATGTGCCAGGGGACCACTCCGGTGGTGATAGTGCGCGGTACAGATGTCCTTTAACATTAACATGTGAAGTAGGGCTACGAACATGTAATTGGAGCACTACCGGACTAATCGCTTAATTTGGGGTTTTCATGTTTACATCCGGCATACTGCATTTACAACTTGACGACAACGTTATTTGCCTAGAATTGTACACAATTGGAATCCAGTCCTTAAAACAGGATTTGAACCCCAGTCACCGATTTAGCTACTTATCTGCATTACCTCGCCTGTGTATTACACAGCTTATGAACTTACACAGGCGAGAGGGGGAGTGTGGTAGCTAGGATCTGCTTATGCTTCGAGAGACCTTCCCTTCGTGGAGAATTTCCCCTTCCTACCCTCTACTGTACCGCCCCCGGATGGAGTGGAGAATATTAAAACTGGGATGAGAAAGAGAGAAAGAGGGGGGCGAGACTGGCAATAAAATACGAAAAACAGACATCTGATACTGAGCAGTGTTAGTTCAGGATTTCAGCTTAGCAATAATTATGTGCAGGTCTGCTTCACAGCACATACATCTGCTGCCAGCTCCTGCTCCCACAAAATAAAGAAAAAAATCAACTCTACACTACAAAGTTATTAAAAGTCACACAGGAGTTTCGGCCATGTAAAGCAAAGGGACAGAGGCACATATTTCGGAAGTGACTTAATATCCGTTTAAGAACCCTTTGTAGAACCTTAACATAACGATTTGGAATAGAGTAACTGCCTTCTGAGCTGGGTTACAAACTTGCTTGATGGTATCACAACCCCCCAACCTCCAAGATTGCGACGGTTCTCGCTACATCTCCAAAATAACAAGAAACAAGGCACACTTCAATATTAAGTATGCACTCCATTAAATATGAAATAGTTTTTTAATTAATTTAACTTTACGCATATTATTTTTCTCTGTTAACCAATATGAGTTTCTAGCTTTAGCTATTCTTCATGGCACATAGGAAAAAGGAGTACGCTTATGGAAGTCCTACTTCTATGTTTAAGGAATACAGGCCTCATTACGAGTTGGGCGGTAGGCGGTAAAAGTGGCAGCAACAGAATTACAGAGAAAGAAGTAGTGTCCTAAGTTGGAGGACACTGTGGTCCCCTGCACACCATCTATGCTGAGACATGACTCAGTCAAAGCTCAGAAGTTTGAGATAACAATTTTCATGCAATTAGATGCAATTTCAGTGGTTTCTATATAGTGATGACAAGTGTCAGTCTTTTATTCATACATAAGCAATTAGTAAACAATAGTAAAATAATAATAAGTTTTAAGCGTTTCGGGAGGTATATCCCTTCGTCGGAAGCAGTAAATCTTTTAGAGTTGCGTCAATAAATCTGCAAACTTCATGTGTCTCCAAAGGTAAGTAAAGAAACTTAAATGAGTACCGGAAATGTTGGCTAAGCGTATCGAAAATGTTTGGGCAGCATACTTTAGAGAATATTCTAAAACCAACCCAATGTATATGGATACTGGGTGAGTGAAGGGCCATCACAAAAAATAATCTTCCAGCACAAGTGAAATGCAATGTGATGGGGCGGGTGTGTGGGGGTTTACTACTAGTATTGATCAATGCATACCCTGTCAAGGCCCTGTATATCCAGGAACTGCACTCTCACCACGCGCATGGCATCCAGCAACCCACAGGAGTAGGCCCTGCAGGACAATGCATTTGGAATGCATTGCCTGTTGAGCTCCAGTAAACCTCTCCTCTGGCTCTCTTCCAAAATAAATTGAAGACTCACCTGTCTCAAAAGCCTTGGTCCCTGTGTTGCTCTACGTTGTTGCTTCAGAAGATGAACATCTGCACCTAGATACAGAGTTCCGCTTGGCACCGTGAGGATGTGCGCGATGTGAATTTCAAATCAATCTAATCAAATGCAGTGACATGCCAGTAATGCATAATGCCCCAACACGCAAGTAATACACAAACAGAGGATTTCAGGAACCACAATGCATGGGTAACACATACCCAAACAGCCAAAGTCACAGTACAACACTGCACAATTACAGTGCAACCATGGCAGACAGTGTTGGAATGTAATCTGCAAACCATGTATGTGAAGCCATAACTGAAGCCATAACGGAAGGACAGAGAACGCCAACAGGCACAAAGCAGCCAATCAGCCATCAGGGCACTGAA
The DNA here is from genome assembly GCF_040938575.1 of Ambystoma mexicanum. Lineage (NCBI taxonomy): Eukaryota > Metazoa > Chordata > Amphibia > Caudata > Ambystomatidae > Ambystoma > Ambystoma mexicanum. Next base: position 1,391,941,577 of record NC_090921.1, read on the forward strand.
GAGGGAGTCGGGATCCTGCCACCCCCTAACTCCCAATCAAGTTCATGACAAGACGGAAAGCCGGAAAACATAGCAATCACCATTTCTATTTCAGATGAATCCCAAGTGCGCCAATGATAGATAAGTACACAGAGGCATCCCCTCAGCCAGAACTACCGACCTGGCACAGTGCAGATCTATCCATGTGTGAATGAAGAGCCGCAGGCCATGATCAGAGACACCTATATGGACAGCCTGGACTAAGCACCAAGAAGCCATGTTGCTGATGTCATTAGAGATGCCACAGCACAGCAACGTTAGACATGAAGAACCAGTGCAATCCACACTTTGTGGCAAAAACACACACTGCAATACATGAAGAACACTAGTGTACAGTTCTTTAGTTACAGGACAGATACATATACATACAGTCATTGCTTTTATTATTTTTGCCATTAGCCAAATGCAGAAACCACAAGGCACAAGAGATCCTGGGCAAAACTTGCAGATGCTTAAATGCGAATAACCCTATGCAACTGCAGGAGCACCTATGGGATCTGACAGAGCCCAAGTGTGACTAACCTATGGAGAATATAGTATAGCAAGGACAATGTAGAAACTGCATTATAAGGTTTGGAAAATTACAGCAGGCCTCGTACCACTGGGCAGGAGATGAGCTGAGCTGATTCAGGCTGGACAGAGTTTGAGACGTGCAAGACAGGACCCGCAGCCAAGGTCAAGAGATACGGAGACATTCCAATCCCCAGACGACAATGGGACCAGCTGCAGAAAAGAGAATAAATCCTCATATTTTGGAGCTGCATAGCTCAATTCAAGGTCTCCAAACACATGGTGCAACTGAAGTAGACAATGGACAGTGATCAGTGGTGAAAAAGGAGAATCGATCCCAGGCAGCCAGACATGGACTGCAACAAGTATGCAATCAAGCAGGAGAATATTCTCATATGGCAAAGGTGGTGCACACAAGTTACAATACAGACAAATAATCGTTCACATCCCCTTGAAAAGGTGCAAGGGAGCTGAGAACCAGTTCAGATCCCGGGTCTGGGGACATCAGCTTTAGCCAATCACAGTTTAGTAACCTAGGAGTGAGTAGCAAGGGGCAAGAACCAATGGTAAGGCCACAACTCTGCAACAATGTTATAGTTAGTAAATTAGGGATGGGACAGGCCAGCCACCTGACATGGAAGAGCCAGTAGAATAACATGTATAGGTACCCATATAGGTTATTATGCTCATGACAACCAGGTTTCTGGAGAGAGGCCTAGGTAATGACAGAACAGTGACGTGTTTCTAAGACAAAAGTAGCCTGCGTGCAATTTACTGTGATACATGCTGGAATTTTTCTGAGTTCTTGTATCAATCCCTGTTGGATTTGGCTGTGATAAACCGCAGTTTGAACTTGCCATTGACAGAACCCTCTGTATTCTGGGGGAGGAAGTTGGGCCCGCCAAGTACGCGAACTTCCAGTATCGCTATGGCATCCCGGGGATTCTCCCCAACACCACATTCATGATAGCAAGGCGCTGGCCCACCGCATATAACATGCACATTGCAAATCCGATCACAGGCCATGTATCTCACAACTATTGTGTGTGCACTGTGTGTATGGAGAATCTCAAAGTGAGAATGCATATGTACCCCCGTAGGTCATAACACTGCTTTCAATTGTTGGGATGTAAAAACCATGCTGTACAACAATGCACCATTACTGCTTCAAGAGAGTGTCCATGAACATGGCTTGTAACAAGCCACGCATCCTCAATGCACTGTGACTGACCCCTGTGAACTTTGCATATGCAGGTGACTGGTTACCCCCAGCTCCCACCGCTGATGACACCTGAGCGCACTCCACATATGCCACAGGAGGTGGCCTACAATGAAGTACACATCAGTACCATGTTGTGCACAGAGCTATCCTTTGGCCTGCTTAAGGGACGTTTCCAGTGTCTCTAACGGACCAGTGGGGTCCTGATGTACAGGCCAGAGAATGTTGACCAAATATTTGTAGCCTGCGCAATGCTGTATAACATTTGCTCTGGCGAAATGTCCCCCTGATGAGTACATGCCTCCCCCAGCGGACACTGACTGACTGTCTGCAGATGAAGTGCTGCCACACCGGAGCATAGCAAGGCAGGAAAGGGCGTCTGGTGTGGCAAGGACTGGCAAATATTTCCAGACATTACTTTTCATCTGCTTCTCACTTTTGTATAAAGCCACATTTTGAATATATCACCTTCACACACAAATTAATTGCCCTTGCATTTGTTCAAGTGAATGTGTGTTTTATTGCGAACTGTGCAAAACATCCATCACAAACACCCATACCCACCTACCTCTGCCATCCCCAACACCCATAACATGGCTGGTTGTTGCTCCTGATGGATAACCACAGGGGCTGGCTGTGGTGTGGTGGTTGCAGCTGCTGCTGAGGGTGCTGCAGCTGCATATGGTGTGTCTCCATCAGATGCTGTGCCAACTGTGCTTTGTTCACTGCTGGTGGATGGGCAAATGGGCACACTTGTCAGGACTGTGCCCGTCTCACCACTTTGCGCTGCCTTTGCGCTGCTGTGCTCTGGCCTTGATGCATCGCTCCTGCTCTTCCTCCTGCTTTTACCATGGCTGGCATGTACAGGGGTGATGGTGGAAGTGCTATTAACAGTGGAGGTGCCCGGGGAAGTAGTGGCCCCACCTAATCAGCTGGAGTCTACAGCGAACCTGTTATGTGGACAATGGCATGCTGTCAGTCATCATGCATACTTGAACGTGGACTAGCAAGACACTCATGTAACATGAATGGTCATCCTACACGCATTTTGTCCGATGGACATGGACGGTTGCAGGCCAATGTGAACGGTTCATGCGAGGCAGGAGAAGTGTCTGCTGAGGGTGTACATGCATGGGATCATTGGCAGTTGGACTGGCAATATGACTTGTACATGTGGTGATGCAGGGGGGCAGACCTTCCCACTTGGGATGTTCACAGCACACATGGGCACTTCTCATGGTTGCATGACCTCACATGCACATTTCCCCTACAGTGCATGTGTAGCTGCACAGTATCCCACCTTCCCTTGCACACGCATGTGTTAATAGTGCCTTTGTATACATTGCCATGTGGTTAGCCATTCCCCTGTCCATTGGGCCCATCTAAACTGGGGGTAGCATGCTTGGGATGAGCTTTTGGCCAGTGCATTCTCAAGGGAGAGGGAACATTCATACTCACAACCATCACCTTGGCACTTGCTTCCGCTTCAGTACTCCCCCTACCATGTGGAGGATGGTGCTGGTTTTCTCCTCCCATGGGGTCAGGACAAGGGGCTCGACTGTGCTGTCTCACAGGGCAGAACTCTCATGCCTGTGTTTGGCAATGAGATTGCAGACCTGAACTTCAGGTCATTCCAATGTTTGCAGGAATCCTCGCCTGATGGAGTTGGAGGCAGATGAGCGAAGAGCTCGAGGCGGGAGAGATTTAGGAAGAGAGAGTTGGAGGTAATGAGGGCCCAGGCCCAAGAAGGCTTTGTGGACAATACAGAGGGTTGAACTTCATCCGTGCAGTCACTGGGAGCCACTGCAGAGATTTCAGTGTTGGAGAGATACAATCCCTGGGCTTGAGGCCAAGGACAAGTCTTGCAGTCCTGTTCTGGATGAATTGCAGAGGGTGGAGAGTAGAGGCAGGCAGATTTAGAAAGAGGCTGTTGCAGTACTGCAGCCTAGACAGAACCAGAGCTCTGGCGACAGTGAGCTTCTGGGTGAAGGAGAGGAAAGGAAGAATACCTCAGAGGAGATGCAGCTGGTAGTGTGACTTCTTAGAGACATCAGAGATGTCAGGAGAGAAGGAGAGTGTGGAGTCGAAGATGACCCCAAGGTTTTTAGCCTCACAGGTGGCAGAAGGAAGAGGGCCAAGAGGCCGGCCAGAGAGCAACAGAAAAGGAGGGAGCAGGTGTGCCAATGAGGAGAATCTCAGTCTTACTGGTATTATGGCAGAGATCGTTGGCGGCACACCACTCCTAGATAGCGGACAGTCAAAGATGAGAGAAGGAGAAGAGGAGGCGGAAGGGAGCCTGAAAATGAGCTGGGTGCTAAGACCCTACTTGGTATTTTCTACCAAGGTAGGTTTTTGTAAGAAAGTAATCTCTGACAGGGGATCCAATTTTATGTCCCAATACATGCAGGCCATGTGGAAAAACTGGAGTTCTCAACTGCCTACCATCCTCAGACAAATGGATTGGTAAAGAGGTTCAACCGTATAATGAAGAGCATGATAGGTGCTTTAGAGGAACCCCTTAGAAGAAAGTGGGACCTTCTACTGCCATGCCTTCTCTTTGCTTATAGAGAAGTCCCTCAGGCGGGAGTTGGATTTAGTCCCTTTGGACTTCTTTATGGCCATCTAGTTAGAGGCCCCTTGGCCCTAATTAAGGAGGGTTTGGAGAGGGATCCTTCTCCCAAGCCAGTGGCAGTCACTGACTATGTCATAGGTCCCCGGAGGAGAATGTCACACATGATGGCAGAAGCATCAGACAACTTGAAAGCAGGTCAGGCTCTGGTGAAGCATTGGCATGACCAGAAGGCCAACATGGTTGAGTTTACTCAAGACCAGCTAGTTCTAGTTATGGTACCTACACTGTTTAGTGTGCTTCAGTGCATTTTTGGTTACATTGTGTTATGTCATTTGTAGTGAAGGGCATGCATTATTCTTCTGGCTATGGACTTGTTGGCCTGTGCCATGTGATCAGCCTGCCTGCCTCCCATCACTCTCCATATCATGAGGAATTTTGGTGCCTCTGACAAAGTGAGAACGCATTAAGATTTTATGTTTGATTTTTGAGTGTCATATGCATGCATATTATGTTTGTTTGAAGCCCAAAAATACGTTTGGATTTAATGCTTTTGATAGTAACTGTGGATGCTACAGAGTGGCACAATTTTGCCTCTTGGGATGACTTTCACAGTAGCTTGTGTTAGAATGAATTTCTAAACTCTGGCCTGATGTTTAGGAGGCCCCATTGTTAGTGAAACTTCTGGGAAGATAGCCAGACCAATTCACAGTAATTTGGAGAGCAGCCACGGCTAAATCTCAGGAGGACGGAGTGTAATTAGAGGTCTTCAATGAGCACACACAATGAAATGCCAAGAATTACCATCAAACAGAAGTATCCAAAAATATACTATTTATTTGGGGCCCAAGAATCAACACAAATGATTAATGAAAAGCAATAGCAAGATTCCACACAAGCAACACAATATGTAAAATATATACAATCAATGATGTCAATGCAATCAAGTTAATACCTCGACCAATACCTCTAAGGGAAAAGGGTGAATAACCTTTAGAGCATAGGCAAACATCAGGAGTAACAATCCTACCTTTATAAGTCTAGCCCTACAATGAATGGAGCCTTGTGTTATACGCGCTCATAAAGCGCTCGGTTATGCGTACAAGTCACAAAGCACCTTTTTATGAAGCTGGAACAAGTTAGAGTACACATTTTGAAGGGTGAAACGGGTTCCAAAAGGCAGTAGAGGATCTGCTGCGATGAACAAAGCTAATCTCAACTTTCGGAGGGCTCTGGAAAGCGGAGGCTACCCAAGCCAAAGAGAGGACCACAAGGGATCCTCTATGCGTAAAAGCTTATGGATAAACAAGGGGCCACTGGTAAGTGACTTAAGTACACACCGTCCTTAGCTCAGTTTTGGTCCAAACTTGGCAAGTCTGGAAGGGCTCATCAGGGGTTCGATTTCCCACCTTTGGCTCAGCTTCAAAGTGCACATGCTCTGCGATGCAGGTCGAGGTCTGGTATGGAACAGGAGCTGTATTTCCTGTTTTGGGAAATGAACTAAGAAAACACTTATGCAGCGGGTCTCAGGGCATAAGAAGAAATGCGGGGAACCCATCGACAAGTTGGTTCTGACCTGTTTCTGACCTATTTTGGATCTGCTGGTCTGCATTCAGGACCCCTCCTCATTTCTAAAGTCCAGCAAGTGCTCACACCCAGTCAGCCAATGGGAAGCTCTACCCCTCTCATGCACACCAGCCGTGGTCTAATGAGGGAGCACTATGGTCTCATGTTCTTGGGCACACCAGACATCCTGGCAGCAGTAGTGTGGATTGGGACCAGACAGTCCCAACGCAATTTCTGGGTACCCACACACGTGACCTGCAGGAGCCCGTGAAAGAAGCGGCTTTTGGGGGCAACTTCATGACCAAATAAGGAAGTCCCAGATCAGGAAGACCAGGGGGAAGGCCAAATGACAAAATAGTCAAAGGAACAGGCAAAAGACTTTGTGGCACGGCCATGACAGAAACTAGTCACAGTCATGAGCCACACAGGGTAAGAGTGGGATGGCCCAGTAAACAATTGTAAAAATACAAAAAAGCTTCTGCTGCCACCAGTCTGTTCCTAGGCACACTGTACACTCGTCAAAAAATCCTTACTGGATGACTAGGGCCAGAAAACACAAAGACCCAATTGCGCGGTACAGTAATGTACTTTGCACAATGATAAAATGTTACCAAAAGTGGCAACAAAATCTTAAGACTAAGAGAAATAAAGTTTCTCAGTACTGACAACCTGAAGGACATGTCCGTTTCCCCATAACAATGAGCAAAAGCCCAGTGCAGTGCAGCTGAAGGCTGTGCTCCACTGGCAAAAGTCATGTCAGGATCCTGTAACAAAAGCAAAACGTTTGGGGGGTCCACAAATAAAGAGGGAAAGTTGCCTTTAGAGAAATCGTTCCTAACACCGTGGTTAAGCTGGTTTATGTCGGAGTGTGTATGTGTGATTGGCCCTCGGCTTAGCCACATTGTCACGCACATCTTGCTTTTCTTGATTACATGCTTGCACATTGTTAAAGCATATATGATTTTGTTTCAGTAAGCCTCCCGAGGCAAACATGACAGGTGGATGGTACACCACAGTGGTTGCAAGTGCACTAATCTTGTCCTGGGAAACCTGCCTGTGCGTGTCTGATCATGACATATTTGTGTGTATGCGAATGTGAGTGTGTGTTTCCCATATTCAAAGGTATAAAGTTCAATTATTTGGACCCTTGTGGAATAAACCTATGTTGTTCATGCGTACAAGGCTGCTTGCAAGCTTTTTACATGACAGAGGTGTGTATATATGTGTGTTTGTGTGCGTATATGTGTGATACTTTTGTTAGACGGTGTGTCGTTTGTAAACTGCGATTGGTCCATCCTACATCACAGCAGGCTGCCTGCGCAGTTGTTTTGTTGTGCCCTGTGAAGGTTTCTAAATACAGCACCATCCTACATTGCTGTGTCCTTGTCCAGTGGAAAACCCGGTGCTTGTGAATGCTTTGCCATGCTCAATGGTACAAAATGAACTTTTTCTAGCCACGATCATTGCAGAGCAAACTTCACTTTGTGATGCCCACACTCTTTACTGCACATATCTCACTGTTTATGGATGTGCGAGTCCAGCGTTGCAAACTTCCTTTTTTATCCTTCCACACCTACTAAGCATGTTAGCATGATATAAGCTTAATTTAGTTTGTTCCTCCGCACCTATTGTGTGTATTCCAAAATAAAGGTCAATTTTGTACCTTAAATATCTCTGTGTTGGCTGATGAGATTTTCAATCTATTTGTGGCGTACACTACCTCTGGTGAAGGCAAACGACTCTGCCAAAAATGTTAAAAATTGAAGCAGACAATTTTGAGATATTGAGGGCAACATAGTTAATTTTTCTGCCTCTATGGAAGCCGCATGCAAGAAAACCGTTTTTTTTTTCCAGCAATCCTGTTCCGCATGACAACTTTGATAAAACCTTGTCAAATTTTAGCTAGGTCAATGGTGGGCCAAATTTGTTAAACGTTCATGGATGGGAACAAACGTTACAGGGAAAAATATTTGTGCATTTCCCTATGTAAAGGTTGTACATTTTCTTTACAGTGATTTGTTAATAGTATTTTTGATTATTGTGTTGGACTAACATACATATGTGTTTGAATCCATGCCCAGACATTCCTTTTATGTTTGCATTTACCACACTGTTATTGTTTGGAATCTTTCGCTGCTGACACACAACTCTGGGGAGTGTAGGCTGCTCTCAGCTACCAATATAGAGGTATTTGCTTGACCTTTGTGGCTGAAACACTGCTGGGATGTTTTGTGGCACAGGTTTGGGCATAGGTCACTGAAGCCTTTGCTCCCCCTTACAGTTATAGATCAGTTATCATCAACATGGACACAGCTGTTAATTTGCCTTGCCATGACCAAAGGTCTCTCAGATCAAGAATTTGTTGAGTGGAACCTTAATCCAACGAGTTCCTCTTTTTGACTATATAGGGATCAAGTTCTCGTCTAATGGTACATGGAAAGTGTAGCTTGACCGTAACCATCTCACGTTCAAACAGCGCACACGCGGAACTTTAACTTCTGCAATCCGATTTCGAGGAAAAGCCACCTTTCCAACATTAGAAGTATATGTTTTCTTATACGTAGCCAACCTTTGGGGCTTTACCCCATCATTGCATTTGGATTTAGATGAAATATTCTTCTTGAAAAAACTTCTTTTGATCCATAATAGTGCCCCCACAGTCCCACCAGAATATCTTTGGTTTGGTTTATTATTTGTATAGCGCGCACCGCCCTCGGGCATCTTGGCGCTCAGACACAAGAAAGTGATTACAGTAAGTGCAACACATATAGTTGCATACCTGGTGTACAAAGGCCAGGGGAGTGCAGTTGATTACATTGAAATACATTGGCATAGTATAGGCGTTCACCGGCAGGGTGCCAACCCCATCTTACAGGGCGGCAGCGCAGACAGGCACAAAAGTCGAGATAGGAGTTCGTCGGGCAAGGTGCCAGCCCTAACTTACAGGCCAGCAGCGCAAACAGGCGAAAAAGTCAAGAAGGTGTTCACCGGCAAGGCGCCAACCCCATTTTATGGGGCGGCAGCGCAAACAGGCACAAAAGTCAAGCACACACAGGTATATAGTGCTTAACCCCATCTTACAGGGCAGCAACGACACATAGATGCAATCGGTAGATAGGTGCCTAGGTCCAGCAAAGGCAGGTACATGGGGCAAAATCCCATTTTACAGGGCAGCAGCGACACATAGATGCATAGGTCCAGCAAAGGCAGGTACATGGTGCAACAGCCCATTTTACAGGGCAGTACCGACATGTAGATGCAAATAGTTCAATAATAGGTAGATGCACGGTGCCTGTCTCCGGTTACAGGCAGCACATGTCGTACGGATGGAACACATCAGTATAAATAAAGCAGTAGAATAGTGCACAAACTCATGACATATCCCGAGCCAGTGCGCCTGATCAGAGGTTTAGATGATACATAACGGTGTATCTCTCGACAGATAAATGGGAATGGGAACGTTTTTCAGAGAGGCAATTATAGTGCACAGTAAACAAACTCATTAAACACGATTCCTGCCGATTAGACAATGGAATCGGTGATGATTAAGCAATTGTGAAAGTAGAGGCTATTGGCTATAAGTTTGCAGATAGGTTGTAGGCTGTGCATGCAGATGCAGACGCTAGGTAAGGCCCAGGAGGGCAGGCGCCGTAGGCGGGAAGAGTGAGTTCGATTACAATGAATCATATAGATGAGAAAGTCAGTCAGAAATGATCCATGCCGGTGCAACACACCTGAGGCTGATTAGCAAAGTTCGAGTAGGTACTGAGTCTTTCGGTAAGGTTTTCGAGTGAGATCAGGAGGCGGATGAGAAACGATAAGCTGTGTGAATGACATGGAGCAGCGCCCAGAAGTAAGAGGGCTAGAGCTGAGAAGGATATACTTAATGAGTGGACACAAATAAATAAATAAATAGGTTCTCACACAGGAGTTTCCTGCAGGGTAGCCACAGTGAACCGATGTTGGGGGAACAACCTCAACAGCGAGAAAACTGAGCTACTGCCGATTGGCTCCCCATCCACCTTGAGCAAGCTCGACAAACAATACGCCTCCTTCTCCATTGACAACATCCCCATCACTGTCTCACAAGCGATTAAAACCTTGGGTGTGTATTTGGAACCTGACCATGAATAGGCAGGTTAATGCCATAGCTTCCACCCCAGCATACCACTCCAAACTCATCAATACATTTAGACCATTCCTGTCCCAACAAAATTGCCTCACCATGGCCAGGGCTATAATTGGATCCAGACTGGACTATTGTAATGCCCTCCTTGTAGGAACATCAGGTAAAAACCTTGCCAGACTTCAACTAGTGCAAAACAACGCTCTCAGGGCCGCCTCAGGCCTCTCACGTAGGGATCATATCTCCGGGCTCAGAAGACAGGTTCACTGGCTTCCAGTCAAGGAAAGGATAATTTCAAAACCCTTGCCCTTACGCACAAGTGTCTATATGGCCAGGCTCCCCCTTACCTTGTCCAAAGGATCTCCAAAACCCCTGTTTGCAGGCCATCGAGAACTCCGTACTCCAACATGATAATTGTTCCAAGGACATGCAAGGCCCGTGCCGGCGGCACCAGCTTCCCAACTATGACCGCCAACCACTGGAACGCCCTCCCTCCTCACATCAGGTTTATTGAGTCCCATGCGGCCTTTTGCAAGGCCATCAAAAGCAGACTCTTGTGTGAGCCAGCTTGTATTCCCTGACTCTAACTCTGTAATTGTAACCAAGTAATGTGATGGGCCACTATTTCTGTACTGTTAACCATGTACCCTGCATTGTACTCTGCACTAAGTCTACTTATGTTGGGTGGCTTTGCTGTAACCCTGAATCAAGCCTTCTTAAGCTCATGTTACAGCGCCTCGATGCATGTGGGCTGCAGCGTGCTATACACATCCAAATAAATAAACATTCACTCCCAACTTCAAGATAGCCAGAACATCCCAGAAAGGGAGACGATTAGTCCCAGTACCTGTATAAATATCTGTACACATTGCCAAGAACTTGCAGCAAGCCAAAGCCTCAGAGGGAGTTATATACAGTGACGGGGAAGCACCCACACTTCCCACAGGAAGAAAGCAATATCTAAGCAGGGAATAATTCATTTCTGTCCATTGGACATTTGTGGCCCAAGATGGTGGATCCCCCAATATTAACAGTCCAATGTCAGCTGGATACACTGGTGTCTTGCACAAGAACAACCTGGATGTGTCTACCGTGGATTGTAGGTCACAGGGTGAATCCTTCATCTTGAGGGGAGAATGAGCACAAGGGGCAGTCCTCTTTGAGAAAGGAAATCAGTCTCTCTTTCCACACCTCAGGTGTTGGCCTCCATTAAACCCCTTTACAGACTGTAAAGTGGAAGAATATCAGGGTCCTAACCATCCGAAGATCTCCTCAGCTCTTTCTGATTCTCTCAGTGATTCCCTCCTCCCTCACAGGGTTGCTTCAGCGAAACAGGGAGAGATTAAAGGGAAAACACAACCAGTAAGCATCAAGATCCCCTCTGGGTAACTTCTTCATACTTTGATAACTGACAGCCTTATGTCATAGACCACTGACAAGGCTGACCAATTATAACAATATTGGCCTGTCTACCATTTCTACAGACCCTCTTAGATATGATATGATATGTTATTTTATAAAGCGCTTAATACCCAGAGGTTTCTAAGCGCGGACCCAGGGATCGAACCTGTGGTGCTCTGTGTCGTCTTGCTTCCACGGCGAGCATGTTGCCCCTGAGCTATCCTCCCAAATCAAAGTCCATCATCACTTTCTATCCAGGAACCTCCTAAGCTGAGGCCAGGAACTAAATTACATATACTGTGTGTGTAAAAGCACAATATTTGTGGTTAATAGATAGGATGGGGGTACCTGTTAGGGCTGAGTTTCCAAGCACTCATGTATATACGACAAAAGACATTTTCCCCATTCGAGGATGGTGGACCCATCTTGTAATGTAGCAATCTGTATCACGAGGAAGAAAAATGCTACCAAATCATATGCAGCTGATCCTAGTACAGAAATTACACAGACCCAAGTCGTAGTTGCACAGAATTAAGCCCCACAGTTGCAGTCCCTCATTGTTAGGCCAGAGTGGGGTCCCCCTTGATGGATAATTAATAGATTAAAGCAAGAGAATTGGGTGTTTGGAGGAGGTTGTGGCTGAAGTTTCATGCAAGTTGGTGATTCAAGAGATGGAGGCAGGAGAGAGGAGAAGGAGAAGAAGGACTGGAGGCAAGAGGGGGAGAACGCACATCAGGGGTGGTAGTAGAGAATCAGGAGGTGGAAGTAGGAGAGTATGTTGATGTACCTGAAGGCGAACATCAGGAGGTGGCCGGAGCAGAATATCAGGAGGTGGCAGGAAGAAAGAATCAGGAGAGTAGAAGGAGGTGACAGGAGATGAACACTAAAATGTGGCAGAAGGTGACAATGAGGAGAGGCAGTGGGAGAGTATCAAGAGGTGGCAGGGGTGTCTGAGGAGCTTGCAAGAGGTGAACATTAGAAGCTGGCAGGAGGAGAATATCAGGTGTTGGTAGGAAAGAAACAACAGAAAGATGCTGGGAAGCAGGAGGAAGCCAAAGCCAGAGCGTAAACTCGAAGGAAGGAGATCACACACCTCACCCAAGGAAGAGAAATAGGGAAACCCTGATTAAAAGAAGTGAACTCATTGCTGGAAGAGGAATGAGCATGTTGCATGGAATTCAAGGAGGGCTAGGAACAGAGGAGGAGGAAACAGGATGACATAGGGTAGAAATCAGGATCCCTATAATGGAGGTGATGAGGCCGGATTACTGTGAATTGATCGAAATAAATTGACCTACTGGAGAATTGACTGAATTTTTATTTGTTCCATTTATTTTAAATAATGTGCGGGGAGATCTCTGCCCTCCCCCCACGGCCCCTACCTTAACCTATTCCCTTACCCCACCCCACATCTATATTTAATAAAAATTAACCAGAATACTTAACAAATTCGACCCAAAAAAATGGGTAAATTCTGAGTAGGTCAATTTGGTATTCGATAAATTTGGGTAATACTGATGAGGTCTGCTTCACTCTCTCCACAATGGAAAGAAAGGGTCCAGGCATTCCCGTGACTTGTCGCAGAGAGGCAGCAAAAGCTACAGAACTACAGAACTGCTGCTGAAAGTATTGTGGGCGGCTGCATCACAACAACAGTTGGAGGTAAGCATTACTTGTTTCTTGTTCTGTGAAAACCAAACAAAGAGACTCTGATTGTCGGGGAGGAACCCAAAGTTTTTGAAATCGTGGAATGCACCCTATGGACTAGCGGAAATGTTGACAAATGGCTAACCTAACAATTCATGCCTGATTATCTTTGCTTGTGTTTTGGCCCAAGGAGGAGTTCCTTTGAGTTAGAGTAAAGGAAGATAGGGACAAAGGTTGTCTTAGGGAAGAGGATCATCTTGAAATTCAGTGCAAGTTCCACAACTGATTGATTGTTTTTTTTCTGTCTAGTAAGTAGTCAATAAAAGGGAACAAACTCCTTTAATACAAAACCCAGGCTGGTCTGGTCTGTTGATCGATGTGTGTAGTATGCCACCATCCAGGGGAGGACTGGTAACCTTTAGTCTGCGGGGCGGGGGCAAGTACACTTGTCTGGCCCCTGGTGTAGTGGCCAAAGCCCACAATGCAGCAGTGGCCCCCAACTTGCCAAACAACTAAACTCAATACCAAGCTGTCTCCCACACATACATTCTCAAATATATAATGTAGACATTATTGACATTGTTTTCATTTTATGCAACATACCTTTCAGTTATGATTTTGGTTTCTTAGAGTCCCCAAGTCACAGTGAACCTCCCCCACATACTAAATAGTAAAACTATTTCATAGAGTTAATATAATCTGGTGAAATTGGAAAACTGGGATTTGAGCCCAGGTTTCCATGTGTCCCAATGTACAATTTAACAGCAGGCTAAATCTCCTGCCATCACATAGAATCCCATACCATCTATCCCATCCCATCTTTAATTTTAGACCAACATAAAGAGTTAATGAAGTTAGAGAATTAATTGGTAGAGCCGAGCAGCCGCAGTTGAGCCAGAGGGTCTGGCTTCACTCTAAGAGCCAAACATAAACTGGCATGGCAAAAGCCAGATGCCTAACTTCTTGCCTCCTGCAACACAAAACCCCATACCTGGCACCGTGTCTACCAACAACATAAAACCCTTACTTGGCATCCTGCCTACCCACCAGTATGAATTATACAAATCAATAACATAATTATTTATGGAGTAACACTATAGATTATAAACCATAAGAGTGAGACTTTGGGCCACATTACGAGTGCGGCGGTAACCCTGACAGTGCTTCCGGCAGGTTGCCACCCGACTAGCAACACTTTTCTGCCGCCTGACTTCCCGGTGCCACGGGACAATACAAGTCCCGGCAGAAGTCAGGCACCAGAAATTGTTTGTCCCCATTCCCACAGAAAGGGGACTTGGAAGCACCGGCATCGCTGCTAATGGTGGCAGTGCTTCAGTGACAACTCTGTTCTCTGGGCCCGTTGCACCCGTCAGTTAGACCTGCCAGGGGGCACAGGCCCCAGAAAGCAGAGTTTAAGTCTGCCGGTCCAGAAAGGGTACCGGTACGTTGCTACCAGCACTCTTTTTTTCAGACCAGCAGACTCGTAATGATGCCCATTCCCTACATTACACCTTCATGAGATTTCCATGCAGGCCTCAAAACTAATAGATTCCTTTGCAATCGCCTCCATGAAGCACCTGCTGCAAGCAGGCGGATTCCATATAAATACATTGTCAATGCCATATGCATGGCGTAATATGCAGGAGGCTTTCCCTACAGATAGTAAAGGAAAAGAAGGCCTAGTGATGACAAGTGACTTATTCAAGATCACTTAATGTGTGGAAGTTGAGGATTTGAGCCTTGGCTTCCTGGTTCCACAGTTTCCACTTTAGACAGCAGGTAAGCCTTTCTCCTATTCCTTCTTAAATATTAGAATCAACAATACACTTTCTGAAAAGTTGTTATTCAAGGGCTAAAATAGTAAATTGTTCTATAAATCTGGCTTCTGGCTTTCAAAGCACCAAGTCACATGATAAATATGGTGTGCAGTCATTTGATCGAATAAATAATGCTGAATGACAAATAATTAAAAAAAATAAGGTCGAAAAAAAAAGTCGAATATTTTATTTTTTATTTATATATTTTTTTTGGTTCCGCATGTCAAAATAAAGGTAAAAAAAAAAAAACAGGGGTTGGGGGATCCCCCCCATTTCGAATAAAAAACGTAATAAAAAAGAAATTGGACTTTTTTTTCGACATTATTTTTTCGAGTTATTGACTTTCGACATTATTGTTTTCGATTATATGACTATAAACCGATAAATATACCTGACAAAATACCAGCAATGTCAAAATTCATGCATATATTAATGAAATAAGCATGCATCACTTTTTCAAGCCAGTACCACGACCGGATACAGTGGCATGCAGGTCAGGCACAAATCTGAGCAACTGCCACTCAATCTGCTGACTTACCTGTCAAGATTTCTACCTATGTCTTATGTACCCTATTTCCCTTACACATCGCCCTCTGGTGTCTTTCCTTTGCACCGCATCCCTGATGTCTCATCACCTCCTTCCTTACAAAGAACCTTCAGATCTCTGTTCACATTTTGTGCCATCCCTTAACAGTTAACTCAATCCCTTTCCCTGCCCCACATGCACTCCCTTTACTTTCCCACATTGCTCAGTCACCAATTCCTTGCCACTCACGCCCTTCCATTGCCCCGGTACACATGCAGGCAGGTGACCTTGTTGATTTACAGTCAGCCTCTGCTAGACACTACAAGAAGCTGTCGTCAGGTTTTCGCTGATACTTTTAGAAATGGGGTCTGCACTTGGAGAATGCAGAGTGGAAAATGTTGTGCTCCCGAGTTGTACTTTCTTGAAAGGTCGTTTGCATATTTTAGTTTAGGGAAGTAGAGGAAACTGCAAGGGGTGCCCCTCTGGGATGTGGTGATGGAGAGGGAATAGGAGTGACCTATTATATTTGTGTTTTCAAAGAAGGTAGCGTGTTTGTGTATGTGTGTGTGTGCGTGTATGTGTGTTTTAGTTTGTGTGATTATGGTGATGTGTTTGAGTATATTTATGTCTGTGTCAACTATATTTCAAAAGATGTATCTGTGCTCATGGCACTATATATGTAAATGCACTCTGAATTTGTATGTGTGTCTTTTGTTGTTCACATTACTGTGTTCTGCACAAGAAAATAAAAACAAGCCGGAGTTATGGGGTCATTCAGCGGTGGGTGGTAATGTTAAAATCAGTGGCAACTCAGGTTTAGATCAAATACCACAAGCGGAATTCCATGTGAATACCGGCGCCAGTGTTTTAGCCAGATGTTCAGCTGAACATCTGCCTACTGTTATGTCATTCTAAGAGGTGGATGTAAAAAATCCATATTGGCGAAAGTCTATTTTTAAAGATGTATTTACTGTACAGAACATGGACAGGATCTTCCCTTCAATACAGTGACACAAGGTATTACAAAGGGCCGTGGTAAGGAGGTGAAAAGGTGGGCATCTCTGAATCCCTTTTCACCACCTTATCCATATAATGCATAAAGGTGTCAGAATTGACCCTCTGTGCATACACAAAGTACCGTAGCGCTAAGAGCCACTACTGTTTATAATCCATTTTTATCACCACAGTGAATGTGGAAATAGCTGAAAAAATGTTTAAAACATCTTTTAATGATACCACTGGTGGAGGTAGTATTGATGAAAGTCCTCTGGAGGTATTCCAGAAATATCAGCCGCACTTGCAGTAAACTCTGAATCGGGCGGACTTTCAGAAAAACCACCAGCAGAGGGGGTCATTTTCTCTGGCGGTATCTCATAAAAAATGATCCTGACTCTGAATCGCTCCCTTCGTTTGGGGTCTATTTATAATTAATACTTGAGTCTTTTATCTTTCTTTGCATGCTTTTCAGCTGTGTCCGTAAGTCAGTTTCTCAAACAATGCAACCACCATTTTTAAAGCCACCATGTAGTAATAACCATGGACGCTATTAAACTCTTTTTGTAATGAACTCACCAGTGGGAAAGATATTCACCAGATCATAGGGGAAGCATTCTCACTGAGTGAAACTGAATACAAACTCTAATAAGATATTATTGCGTAATGCTTTTACTCATTTTTCTTATGTTAACGCCTCAGTGAACATGAGCCCCATTGTGTTTTCCGATAATATGTACTAGTGCCAAAATGCATCAGTGCAAGTTAATAGCAAATAGAAATATGACATATTTGCGCTCGATGTGCATGAAAAAACAGTACCCTGATGAAGCCCATTATGCAAAGAAATGTACACTCCAAGCAACACTCGTTCATTCTTTAAAATTGTTTGCCAAACCCCACCTCCCTGAAGGTTCGCTATCCATTCAGCGAGCTTATATTGCAACATTTTGTTGTGCTTCTACAATGCACGTCGCTGGCGATTTGACATTACGGTTCTCTTTGTTGCATTTATGTTCCTCTATACGTTCCTCTATACCATCTCTCAGTGGGCTTGTAGGTTCTCCTAGGTAGGCTTTGCCACAAGGGCTCTTGATACAATATATGTAATCTACTTTAACATAATATAACTGCTGGCCTCATTACGAGTTTGGCAGTGCATTGAAAAAGTGGCAGCAATTCTGTCACGCCCACTTTTGCTGTATGTTTAACGTATTGCTGAATTCCGAGTTTGAAGGTTAAGTGAAGGATTCACTGCCAGCAAAATGCTGAAGGTCAATCCACACTTTCTCTTTGAAAATCGGTAGATTTACCTCGTGCAATTATTACCCCTCACATTAAATCCACCAACGATTCAAGTGTAGTTCTATGGACTCCAATAATGGGGATTCATATCAACATTCCGTTCTTGGAATCCTGTGGTAAGCCCATGGGACCAAGTGGCGGTAACAGTAAACGAGTTTGAGGCTCGATGAATGTTTTTCCAAGACTCAGATGTGTAAAATGAGGTCCGAGAGCACAGTGGGGCTCGCAGCGGGCTGTTCTCGCTGACACATTGATTGAAACCAGGAACTGTGAACTAGTACCCAGTGAACGCATAATGGACGCACAAGTGGAAAATGCCACGCCTGAATGCTGTGCGGAGCTGGGCTTTTCGCACTGACCCTTTCATTGAAACCAAGGACTAGGAACCATGCACTGGGGACAAGAGGATGCCTATGTACCTGCATGGACGCTCATGTTTAAACGCTACATCTAAATGCAGTGCGGAGCGGGGCTGGCAGAAAGCTGTTCCCCCTGTTCTCTGATGCCTCCCTGTGCCTCCTGAAACTGGAGTGAGTACAGGATTCGAGTGCACCAACAATCCTTCTAGAAGACCCCCTCAGTGCTCCAGCTACCACACTGTGGGCCTCATCACAACTTGGGCGGTAACGGTAACGCTATTAGCGAGGGTATTAGCCCTACCGCCGAACTACCCGGCGCTAATAGCACCGGATCACGAGTTCGGCGGTAATGTAAGTCCCCATTCCCTACTGAGCCCATTCGGGAATGCCCCATTCCCCATTGGGCTCAATGGGGAATCTTCGCGCTAATACCGCCGGTGGATTTCCCGCCGGCAGTAATAGCGCGAATTTTCGGCGGATTTCCCCCCAGCCTAGAGCTGGGGAGAAATCCGCCAAAGCCCTGATTCGGCGGACCCTTAAATCCAGCGGTAATAGCGCTACCGCCGGATTTAAGGGTTACCGCCGAAGTCGTGATGAGGCCCTGTGAGTCTTTGCAAGTTTCACTTTCTAGAATCTCCTTGTCAAAGCCATCTTGGCTAACTGACGAAATACTCGGAACATACTTCGTATCTTACATGATTCTATCTAGACCATATGCTATCAGCCCCGATTGACTGACCCTCATTGATTTCATTGTAGTTTTAGCTTGCAAGCCTTACATGTAAAACCTGAAACTGTCTTTCAAACGTTTTCGCCCTTTGAAAACAGAAAAGAAGGTGCACTGGAAAACACCAGGGCATTAACTGGAAGCCCAATCCTGTGGAGATTGACTGTGTGCTTGTCTTTGAGTTCTTCAATGTTTTCGAATGGTTGGCAAATAACTGTGCTCTGGAGTCCTGTTTTTTAGGAGAGTGACTGCAGGCTTTTCCATTTGAGCACTCCAAAATCTGTAATTAGCTGTGTATAGGGCTCCGCTGTTGGCTAGATACTGTTTCTGTGCCCTGCCCCCTGTTTGGGCTGTGTTGAGCGCTGGAGAACCCATATATAATCTTGGTTACGAGGCCCTTGTAGCGAAACTCACTGTGCGAAGGGCGCCACTGTTGGGGCTGTGGAGGTTACTTGGCTTCTAAGCTCGCCATAACTTGTCACACATTGTTGGCCCGGATAAAACCAATCCAGAAATGTATCAATTCCAAAGATTCTTTGACACTACCCTTGCTGTGTTTCACTACCAGACGAGTCTGGGGTCCCTATCGTGGCAGCTCTGGTGGATTTTAATCCTTGTGAACCTTATTACAAGAACTGTTGGATGGGGGAGATGGTCTAAGAGTGCCCCTCAAATAATTATGTGTTCCCTGTACCAGTACGAAGAGCTTTTATTGTAATTACACAGCCCACGGTAGTGGCTATGTAGTTATGGTTAAATTGCTAATCCCATAGGAAGAGCACTTCTTGGGCAGCTTATAACTTCGCTCCCCCTGGACGAATCCTCACCAAACTTTGCAAAAAAAGTATATGTCCCACTCTGAATTCTTTTTCAAATTTTGGTGAGGTTTGGTACAGGGGGGGCAAAGTTATAGCGGGGGTCCCAACATTTCTTTTTTTCCCATAGACATAATGGTAAAAAAAATGTGCGCACGCCTACAGCTCAAACCGCTGGACAGATTTCCACCAAATTTGCAACAGGAGCGGTGGCTTAGTCCCGAAACGTGATTTTGTTAATTTGGTGTAAATCCGTCCAGTAGTTATTTTTTAAATGACCAAAATGTAAGGCAAACAAATAATGGATATCTATGTCTGCTCCGCGGACACACTTCCATGTTCGCTCCGCGGACAGGACACCGATTTGGTAATCGGATTGCATTATGTCTGCGGACACGCAATGTGTCCGCCGATTGGCTGGAGTGAGGCGTGAGGTGCGTCACATTTTTTCGATGCACCCGCCATCTTGGATCCGCCGACAGTGCGGCTGCGAACAGAGGCAAAATGCAATTTTGGGGAGTGTGTTGTATGCAGGAGTGCTTGGGGAGGGTTGGGGAGTAAGAGATGGATCAAATACTGTATTTGTTTAGGTGGCAGGTGCCACTGATGTGTTCGCCATGCCCACGGCCTTTGCGGCTGTCCGTGGACATAATAAATGCACTAATGGCTATTTTACTTTGGTATGATGTCTGTTTTGGGTTGTTAGTAGAGCACTGATTGTAATTAATATCCCTTATAAGCAGCCTCCATACCACAGTCAAAATGTTTGGTAGCATTAGTGTGTTATGCTGCGGTGGTTGTGGCCAGGGCCTAGAGTCTTGGGTGCATGGGTGAAGGCCGTAGGCCCTAGGCCATGCACCGAAGACTCTAGACCCTGGCCACAACCACCCCAGCATAACACACCCATAGAATCAAACACCCATCAAATAGCCACAATCCAAAAGTTTGTGTACTGTTTCATTTGTAGAGTTTGTATGTGAAGTTTTAGCTAGGCTATGCAGTTAAGATTGAAGAGTTTGTAAAAAGGACTGCGTCATAAAATACCTTTGGAAGTAAACATTTTGGATTGTGGTGTATGGGTAGATGTTTGCTTGAATGGGTGTGTTATGCAGTGGTGTTTGTGAGTCTATTTATTTTATACTTACTGGTTGAGTTTTTTGTGGTTGTATGCAGTTTTGTCATGAAATGGGTAACTGGACCAGACATACTTTTTTTCGATCTCTGTGATAAAAGAAAAGATCATATGTTAGAGTAGGTAGTTCATAATGAGTTATTGTATTGCATAATAGACATTTCTGTATTTTTCTACCCTCATATTTAGTTCTTTACAAGTACTATAGTTCAAACCAGTGTACTGCACAATTTGCTCAGTTTCTGTGTTTGTTTTCTAAACCATTGGGTCTGTGGGAAAAAAAATCCATGCTGGATTAAAAAAAATAAAAACTTCTATGTTGTGGTACAATATATCTCTTTCATTGTTTTACTGTTCATTTCTTGTTTTTTACTAATCTATCTGTTGGCTTGTTGCAGATTTTTGGGGCAATTAGATACCTGTTGGCGTATTCCAATTGTTTATTTCTACTTTTATGCTATTCATGTATCTGTTGGGTTGTTGCAGATTTTTTGGGGCAGTTAGGTACCTGTTGGCGTATTCTAACTGTGTATTTCTTGTTACATTTTAGTGGTATTTATTTATCTGTTTGCTTGGTGCAGAATCGTGGGGCAGTTAGATACATGTCGGCGTACTCTAATTGTGCACAGTTTTGAAGTTGAAGTTTTGCTTATGTTCATACACAGATTACGTATAAAATTTTGGTTTTAAGAATATTAAGTAAGCGTTTACAAGATTTGCTGGTAATCTCTGCTTTAGAGTAATGGTACTATCATTACATTCGAACCATCCACAATTCTTTTTTATATATGCAGTGTAGTGACCTGTATTGGTTGTGGGTCCTGCGTGGTAGATTATACCTATTGCTGTGAAGGTTTTCCTTCCAAGTGTTACTTGATCATGTGTGAATCCAGTCAGTTTACAGTTGTTTTTGGTACCATCTGCATTGTAATGTAAAAGCATTACTATTACATATTTACTATGTGTCTGTATTTGTAAGGTGGAGCGATTATCTGAATTGCAGGTAGTACATAATCTGCCATGGTTTGCATTTTGCACAAGTTGATGAAATGGAATGGATTCACAGTTAGGTATGGATACATACACAAAGCGTTCATTAGGGTCTTGTTCCTCTGCCACATGGCTGCAGAGAGTGCATGTATGTTTCCACATGTATGAAATCTGGAAGATTTCATTCATAGGTATGTTTTTATTTTCCAGTACTTGTAGTAAGTACATTAGAAATTCTTGTGGATCTTCTTGTGAGTTTATAGTGAATTTGACCATTCCAGCCCAGTAGTCCAATTCTTGTCTTATTCCATGAACACTGTAAGTGTTGTCAGGATTGTTGGTTGCATTTCTGTGAAGTACTAACATTTGCAAACACAATTGGTCTGTACTGTGTAAGTAAATGTATTCAATAATTGGTGGCAATTGGAATAGAATATTTATTGCTACACTTGCGTAGCAATTTACACCACTTGTGTTTGAACATTTGAATGGACCTGACAGTTCTGTGTCGAAGTCATTTGTTCAGAGTGTGTGTTGCTTATTTGAAGAAGTAGTTGAGTTACTTTGACTAGTAGATTCTTCTCTGGTTGTGGTACTTGATGAAGTATTAGTTTTTTTTTTCTTTGGAGGAATTGAAGTGATATCCTGTATCGCTTCAGTTTGAAGTAGTTTTCTTTTACAACGTTTTGCTTTTTGCGGAATAGGATCGTTATTTAAATGGGGGTGTAGAGTGAACGCAGCCTATTGTATTCTAGAATGCAAGGAATATCTGCATTTACTTTACTTGCATCAAAGTTGATTAGAAATAGCCCGTCAAGTGTACGTATGCGTGATAGTGCTACATAGCTCATGCATTCTTTAAATACTGTGCTACCAATATCTATTAATGCTTTATCTAGGGTAAGACCGTGTGATTTGTGAATGGTAACTGCGTATGCTAGATTTAGTGAAAATTGTTCTCTGCGTACATACATGTTGAGCATCCTATCCTTTTAACTTCTGATAGTTTGTCAAAGAGAATATTAACAAATTGAATGTTGTTGTCACGTGGGTATGTTTGAAAGCCAACAACTGTACCAAGTGCTCCATTAACTAGTCCTTGCTCCACGTCAAGGTTACGTTTAAGCATTACTCTACAGTTTAAAGATAATTTTAATATTTTCTCCAAACCAGCTGTGTTGTAGATAGAGTTTTCTAAGGTATTTAGTCTTGTTGTGGTTTGTTGACACATGGGTAGTGTCATACCATGAACGTCCAGTTTATCTGTGGAGCAAATTTCAATTATTGGTTTCATTTCTTATTTCAACATTGTTTCATTGAATTTTGAACAGCTTGCAAGAGTTGGCATCAAGGACATACAATTGACATTTTTGTGTGCTAATTGTTCCATGACATCAGTAGCACATGAGTTATGGCCATAGAGTGCATGGATGTGCCTGGTTTTTAATATTGATTGTGCATCTTGAGATAATACACCAATTCTAATACTTTTTAAAATGTTGGCGTATGTGAGGTCTGCAGACTGGCGCATGTTTTGAGTTAATTCTCTGTATTGGAAATGTTGCCAAAGGTTGACATTTCATATGCTGCCAAGAGTTTTACGGCACAGTTTGTGTCCTAAGGTTTTAAAAATAGGTTCAGCTTTCACTGTTGTCAATTGAAGAACATCTCCAAAAACACTCATGTGTTTTCCTCCAAAGAGCTCTTTGTAGTCTGTTTTGAGGACTTCTTGTATTCTGAGGTGAATCAAAGCCTACATTCGGTTGGAGACCATGCTCACCTTATCTATAAGCAGCATTTTCATTTGCTTGCAAAAATAAATCTGCGTAGTTCCATTGCAGCTTCTGTGGACAGTTTGTAATAGTCTAATTTGTTTTGGTGTTCTACTGGAAGGAGTAGTAGTCAGTGTAAAGTGACACCACCTATGTTGTAGGCAGCTAAACCTGTGGGGCAGTTACAACAGCTGACAGTTTGTTGTTTGTCAATTGTTGAAGGAACTTGCTGATGATTTTGATTAAGAATGTTTTGCCTGAACCAGCTTCACCACTCACGTATAGCAGTATAGTTTTGTAGTCTTGGCAAGTACAGTTTTTATTTTCATGTTGCAAACCATGTTCAATTTGTTTTGTTATTTCATGATAAATGCTACGCTGCTCATTGTTCAGTTGTGATTTCAGTACAGCAAAGTCTTCCGTAGCTTGTTCATACTGACACATGGTGTTTTCTACTTCTATCATCACTAATTCTGCCTTATTTGCTATTAGTGGCTGTCTAAGTGGTTCTTGGCTTTCTTTTACAGAAGGCTGACTACTGTCGGGAGTGTCCACTTGTAGTTGGGCCTGGAGTTCTTCTCCATGTTGCTGTTCATTGTGCAACATTGTTTGGTACTGTGTAATGTTTACGTCTGTTATAGTGCTTTCATTTCCTTTGAAAGCGTCTTCATAGGAGTCATATTTATCCAGTAACTCTTCTTCTTTTCTCCATGGTTTAAAAAGTTGTAGCAGGGACATGTAATACAGTTCTTTATGTTGAGGAGTTTTAAATGACAATTTGATATTATTAATTAAGCTGCGTTTGGTAAGTTTCACTAAGCTGCCTTCACAATTTACAACTCTGTATCAATCTTTCTTTTCATCTGGTTTAATATTAATTTTGTTTGTGAAGTTTTGGGCTATGTGGTGGAGACACATGGTTTGCAAAGTGGTACTCCTGTTTGGGTAGTATGTGTGTAGTAAATTGTTTTTCAAAATGTCTTGGCTGTTGGGATCATTTTTGGCTATTGTTTCTATGTCCTCATATGATTTGAGAACTCTTTTTCTGGATTTAGCAGGACCAAGACTTAGCCATACTATATTGTCAGATTTTCCATATAAGGCAGTACCAGTTAAACGATCTGCAACTTCATAGCAGCCACATTCTCTATGAGAGAGCATTTTTATGCCTAAACTGTACAATTTCTGTGATAGTGTTTTGTCAGATGATATGTCATCCCAGAGGTCCTGAAGCTCTGTTTTCTCTGCTTTGGTTATGTAGGCTGTGACATATTGTGCTACTGCAGTTGAATTGTTTGCAATGTACTGCACATCTATGTTTGCATTCCAGAGGAGGGCAATGGTTGCATTGTAATCATTCATGTATTTTGATTCTTCTGTTCTTTTTATGTAATATGTGTTCTTAGGTGATTTACCTTTGACCTATGTCTGACTGAAGACATTAAGTTGTTTACTTGACCTGTTGCTGAAACTGGTCTTGGGAAACCAAAGCAGCATTTGGAATAGTATTTCCCTTTTTATTTTATATTTGCGACGACAATATTTCCCACATTTTTGTCTTTGAAATTGTAAAATTTGTGCATGAAGGTCACTATGTGTTGTTATTGAAGAGATTTCACAAGTGACATATTTTTGGATGAACTGCAAAACAGTGGCATCACTGTCCTGACCAAATTTAGGAGCATCTTTAATCCACAAATGCATGTGGATCTGTGGTGCTCCTCTGGCTTGGTATTCTTTTCTCCAAAAGAAGTGTTGAGCTTCTCCAAGGGGAGGAACAGTCTTATTACAAATAAAGTGTAGCATAGCAATGAAGTGATGATGGAAATATCTTGATACATTTACAGGATCTAGAGAGCAGAGTTCTCCTGGTGTTTTTATATCTATGTTTCTTTTATTTTTCTTTGCTATGCGTAGGAAATCGTGTAAATCTTCCCATGCATATTCTGCAGAACTTCATGTAACAAACCAAGTGGGTGGGCCAAGGTTTCTTATCAAACAGCGTACATCTCCGTGACGTCGGAACCAGTATTCTTTTGTACCACGCAGGTTTGCTAAAAGATTTGTAATACTTGACTGTAAAACCTCATCTTTTTCTTGCACTTTTTGTAATAATTGCGTAGCTGACATATGTTGAAAATTGCTACCCGATTTTAATGTGTGTGCAACTCCATTGCATAGAGTTGCTAGTTCACTTTCAAAGAGAAGGTGTAATATGTATTCCACATTTTGTCTGAATCTGGGGTTGTCAGAATATATTCGTAAAGAGCGATATTCTGATGCGGTTATCTGTGTGGGTCTATAATCGTACCTTCCTCCTTTTCCAGTAGGAAAGAGTAGCGTAAAGGCCCATGCTTCGATACTTTTTTCCCATATGCTGATTGGAGATCCCTTGGCTTGTCGCATTTGGTACATTTCCAGTGCATCTTCTATAGTGTCTTTAGAGTGTAAAGGATGAATTGTATAATGGTCTAAATTATTGGATTCTGTAGCAGGATTTAGAAATTGAAATTGACCATTTTCTGGTGACTCTTGAATTATTTCAATGGTTTCTCTCAAGTTTTCTTCAATATTAATTTCTTTGTAGTATTCATTGTTGTTTTTTAGATATTGCAGGGCTTGGCTAACTTTATGTAAGTCCACGAGTTGTTGCCAAATTCTTTTGTCTTTTGTAGGTACACCATTTACTAAGACAATTAAAGATTAATCTCTTGGCCGTTGCACTCCTAGAGTGTATACATTTTCTTTCAGATCTAATGGTAAATAAACTACTTTGCCACAAATGCCTTTCACTAATTCAGAGGGAGGTAATTTTGCTGTTTTTAGTTGGAGGCATATTATTGCTTGAAGTTGGTGCACTGTTTGAATTGTGATGCTCTCATATACATTTTGGTGTTGCAGGGGTTTTGGTAGTGGGAATAATTCCAAGTTATTTGTGATAGCATGTTAAGTTGTTTGGTTGTTGTCAAATTTTGCAGTGCAGTAATTGCAAAGTGTTAAGGGGTCAGTAATGTCGTATTTGTTTTCTGCTATAAGGTAGAGAGCTAATTGGAACCATTTGGAATGCTCATTGTCTTCTGTTTTGTATGTTATGTCTATAGTTTTTGTGCTACATTTATAAAAAGTCCTGCGGCAACACACACACACATGTTTTGGTACTTCAGCAGAGGTACTTTTAAACTTTAGTATTTCTTATTTGTGTGTGTATAATAAAAGGTTGCTATTTGTACAGTAGTTGCTAGTTTGTTGTACATCTATTGCATTTTGTATGTGGCTTTCAATTCCAAAATATTTTCTCTGGATATGGTCTATTTCTTTGAGTAGTTGTTTGGCTGTACCATGTAGAAGATTGTTATAAATTGGCTAGTGCTAAAGCAGGACATTTAGCATAGTAGAGTTTTTGGACCAGATTTCTTATAGTTGAATGATGTGTTGATATCATTTTGATATATTGGAAGGTGCTTTTGCAAATAGGTCCTGAAATGTAGGCTAATGAATGTCCTTGTAGTCCTGTGTATTTGCGCACTGTACAGGCATCCATATTTTTGTAGTAGTTTCATTTGAATTTGTCTTTGCTTTTTACATACTGATTGAGGAACTGGTGTAAAGATTTGAAAGATTTTTTGACAATGTTACACATTGATGTGCATGGCCATTTGTAGACTGAACGTTTTGGTTCAGTAGAATGGGGAGGTGATACTGAGTCTTCTGGGGATATTTTTGAGAGCAGAGTTTCTTGATCCATAATGGTGTCATTAAGTTTTTCATACCCTCGTCCACTGCTATTTATGGCAATAGGGTTTGTTTGCTTTTGTTTATCTGCTTCTTCATTAGAATATGGTTCTGTGGTCACGGTGTGACTCTATTCAACTCCACAGATGTTTAAGAAGCTATTTTTGTTGATATTCCGTTTATTGAGAAGTCTTTTTTGTAGTTTAGTAGTTAGCTTTGTTAGTGGTTTCATCCTGTTTAAAACTAAAATAAAAAACTTCCTTTTGAGAAGGATTGCACTGTCTATGAGAGCTTCTAGGATACATTTTCTACGGTAGGTTTTAAGGGTTGTGCATGATTTCTCTCTTGTTTTTATAAGGTTCTGAAGGACTCTGTGGCAGAACATTTTTTTGTAAAATATTTGTTTTGGTATGGTTACTTGCCACTACATCAAGATTTATAGGTGCAGTGTTAGCAGTAGTGGTAGCTGAAGTCTTTTTAATCACTTTCTGTTTCGTTTTACATTTTGATAGAGGAGGCAACGTTTCTGTACTGGAAGCTTGTTTTGTTTCGCTTAATGACTGTATTAGCTGTTTTGTTTGAACTTTTTGTAAAAAATCTTCTAGAGATGGATAATTATTTTGAACACTTTTATTTTGATTTGCTATACTTCTGTGTTGCTTTCTACAGAAGTATAATTTTTTTATAGGCTTTCCTTGTGGTCTGTTGGAGGAAAAAAAAGAAAGTGTGGGTTGAGCTGTTGTGCAGTGCTATGCTCCCGGGAAGTATTGTATTCCTAGAAGAGCTGTCCATGTACTGTGTAGAAAATATTCATACCTGTAGTCTGTGTTCATGCATGTGGATGTGCATGAATCTGCAAGTAGAAATCTTGGGGAGTTTTATAGTAGTTGTTGCTGTAGGTCCTTTGCAGTCACAGCCAAATTGTACTGAGAGTGATCAATAGTACATCTAAAGTGCTGATCTGTGATGATAGAGTTAGATGTAGAGTTTTTGGATGTGATTGGTGGACGATTGTGTGACTGCTTAACAGTAGCCAATGAGGAAATGGTGCAGAGAGTGCAGTGGAAAAGGTAGAAGGGCTGCCCCAGTGTTACTTATGTGCTTAGTGGACAGCGCGGCTATTCCCAGACAGGACATGCCACATCCAGGGTTTCTGAATATGAAGTGGGAGTGTATTTTGAGGATTAGCTAATCAGGTGTTGAGGTTCGTCTTCGTATTGAGAGAGGCTGTGTGTAGTGAAGATGGTGGAGGTGCAGAAAGTCAGGGTGTTGGTGGTTGGAGATATGTTTTTGAATGGTTTGGAGCAGTATGCTAAATCTAGGAATGTGGCTAACCATTTTGACACAAAAGGAGTGAATGTGGTTTGGAGCACTGTGCCTGATTTGAATTTGCAGGCAATTCTAGTAGTTTGTCAGGATATGGCTAGGTTTCATAGTCCCACATGTAGTTGTCCTACACTTTGGTGCTGTGCATTTGGGATATATGAGTGCCCCTACTTTGTTGCAAGATCTGCAGAACTTGGTTCAGGCAATCATGGAAGTCCTTCCAAATACCAAGGTTATTTCTTCTGCTTTGTTACCTAGAGAAGTATGGGACAGTAGTTCTGTTTTTTGCCCTCAGCAAAATATTGCTAGGTGTGCAATTAACCGAGGCATGTTTGCTTTCATGCTTAGAGCTGGTATGTTCTTTTGTAATAATGAGAACATTGCTTCTGGTAATGTTGTTTATTTTAAAGAAGATGGCATTCCTTTATCTTTTATGGTAAATGCCATCCCGTTTTGAAACATAAGGGTTGCTTTGGAGAAGCTAATGTAAAGATTTTTGGAGGAAAATAAGACCCCCCCCCCCCAAATATACAATAAAAGGTGTTTCTGAAGCATCTGCAAAGAAAAAAACAAAAAAAGCTCTTTTCGGAGCCAACCTCAAAGGGGAAATGGGGCACACACTATTTAAATTTTCATTCCCCATGCTCAGATTTTTCGATTTGTCCACGGACAGCGCAGTTGTCCGCGGACAGCGCATATTACATGCAGGAATTTTGGGGTTGAGAGGCATGCAAATGAGACTGAGCAGAGCAAGGGATTGGTCGATAAGGTTTACTGGGTGTGTTGTGTAAGGAAAGAGTTTGTCAGTAGGTCTTTTTCCTGAAAGAATAACATATAGCTATCGATGTGTGTTTCAGAAAGCAGATTGTTTGGATTTTGGGAGATTCGTGGATAAATTGGTTGGAAGTTCATGCATATCGCTGTGGAGTGGCTGCACATCTTGTATTCTCTCATGTGGAAGTGCACTGGCATGGAGTGTGTGGAATGAAGTGGGTGGATTTGGTACCTCTCTGTGCTTCTTTGGTGACACAGCGTCATCCAGACATTATTATTATTCATTGTGGAGGCAACAGTTTAGGACATGTGTCTGGAGTCTCTTTGCAATTTGCAATGAAAGAAGGACTTGGGAAAGTCATGGACATGTATCCAAACTCCAGAGTAATTTTTTCCCGTATTGCGCAGAGACAAATGTGGTTGCGTTCTTTTTCATTTGGTCCACAAATGGAGAAAGCAAGGTGCAATGTTAACAAGGCTGTTTGTGCCTTTTTGAGAGATGTTGGAATGTCCTCTTTTCAGAATGAAAACATTATGTTTTGTAGCACACACATTTTTTGCAGAGATGGAGTACATCTTACTTATGCCGGCAATCAGATTTTTCTGCAAAATATACACAATTCATTGCAACCTTTTTTGGAATTACAGCAATCCATTTTGCAGTAGGTGTTGACCATTTCAAGTTTTTGAAACACAAAAAAACACCACAAAAAAGCTCTTTTCAGAGCCACCACTTCCTCCTATAGAAAAGTGCAACCTTTCTGACATGTCAGCGCCCCCCAACAACAAATGTCTGTGGACTGTCTGCGGACTTCTAAAAAAAACACAGGGCCCTGACCTATTTATTTTTCACTTCTATTTTTAAACTGTGAAAGGCGGCTCTGAAAAAGCCTTTTTTTCTGTTTTTGTTGTTTTAGATTATTTTTTGGTTTTTTAAACACGACACACAAGGAAAGGAGGGGAATGGAGGCTAAGGAAGGGACATCAACCACAGGGATAAGAAAGGGTGAGGTGGAGAGAGGAAGATGTAGGGAGGGCCTTATTCAGGTAGGTTGCAGATCTTCTCATGCTCCTTGAATGCAGTCTCGAAAGCAGTCCGAAGGTTCTCCCCCCTGCAGAGTACTGTGTCGCAGTACATGCATAATATTGTGAACCTCGAAAGGGAAGAGTTCAACAGCATCATGAATGGCCTGTGAGGCAGCCGGAGGGATGCACTGTCCCACAAGAGTGTCTTTTGTGGTGACAGGAGTGGAAACGGATGATGCTGCAGAGGAACTCAACCTACTATGTTTATTGCAAGGTACAACCTTGCGAATAGCCGCACCGTGGAATGACTTTAGGTGCTGCTTCATTGATGTAGTACCAAAGCTATACGAACCAGGCTTGCCACGACTCAGCACCATGCGGCACGGAGTGCAGATCACCTTGTTCACATGAGCTTTTCACTTTCCATCAACGGTGGTAAATAACCACCACACCCAAGACTCACGATGAGTGCTAGTAGTAGGGACTTCCACTACCTCATCCTCTTCATCCCTCTCACCTGTGCAACCTCATGCCTATTCCCCTCTGCAGGCCCTTGGGGACGTGGTGATGGTGGAGAGGGAGGGGATGCTGATGCCGCGGCAGTAGCAGCAGAAGCAATTTGGGATGCCATCTGGAAAGTTAATAACCAGGAACCAAGAACAGCAACCTACACAATTGTCCTGTTGTAAATCTTGGAAATCCAAAAGCAGAATGAGGATCAGCTCTGGGGTGTGGCCTTTTATAGGGGTGCTGGGCCACGCTTCGCGGACACCTGCGCCGTCCACGAACACTTCGAACACCAAGAATGGGCTCAAAAAGTTCCAAAAAGTATGTAGATCGGCAGGGACATTGTCTGGGACATGTGAATGGTGAACATTTACTGTAAAATACCTTGGATTTCTCAAAAAAGCACTTTTTAAATGTTCGGGGGCCCGGACAGTGTCCGCAAATAAGGACACACGCTCAGCGCGGGTGCAGTCACATGATGACGTTGCGGACACATTCGCAAATGGGATTTCTGTCCGTAGGACACCAAATGCGCAGGGACGGTTGTGTGCATGCGCACGGGTGTTCTATAGACAATGCTCGTGTCCCTGAACTAATTAAAAGTGCGAAACACGTGCAGTGGACAGTTGCAGAGAGGCGCGATGTTCCTAGGACATAAGTGTGTGAAGCGCATGTGCG
Source organism: Ambystoma mexicanum (assembly GCF_040938575.1). NCBI lineage: Eukaryota > Metazoa > Chordata > Amphibia > Caudata > Ambystomatidae > Ambystoma > Ambystoma mexicanum. Next base: position 1,391,973,133 of record NC_090921.1, read on the forward strand.
CGGGTGTTCTACGAACAGTGTTGAAGTCCCTGAATAAAATAAACGTGCGTCAAAACTTTGCGGACAGGCAGACGGGATATGTGCTCTACGGATATATTAATTCTGGTTGCGGACATCACGAACGGGGGGTGTTCTTAGCACACCCCCATTTTGGGTGATTGCGGACACCCAGACATCTTGTGTGTTCTAAGGACACCTCCATTTTAATTACAAACAGTACGAACAGGTATATCCTTAGGACACCCCCATTTGGGTCAATTGCGGACAAGCGGACATCTTGTGTGTTCTGAGGACAGCGCCATTTTAATTACGAACAGTACGAACAGGTATATTGTCCTCAGGACACCACTATTTTGGTTAACTGAGGAAATCCTCAGACACCCGAAAATCCTCTGCAGACACCCGAAATTCCTATTAAAAAAATAAAATAAGACACATGCATATACTAAGAACACACTTAAAATGTTATTATTGTTTAACAGTATCAAAATTAGGAAAGAGAGGGGGAAGCAGAAACTGAAACAAATACATGGGAATTAGGGGTTTGGAAATGATGTATGGGAGGGGAGGAAGGGATGGAAGTCTCATTGTAACATTTTTTTTCTTGCTGGGGAGGGTTTGGAGATAGTTGGCTGGGACATGGAGAGGGGGAAAAGGTACATGTGGGACAGTGGGATTTAATGTTTTCTTTAATGTGGTCCACAACACACTCTTTTAGTTGATTGAAGTGTTGCATTAACAAATCCATTTTTAGTTCCATTCGTTTTAGAGGAACTTCTAATATCTCTTTTGGTATATTATATTTATTGGTTGTCTGGTCTGTTAAAAAAATGTGTTAAGTACACATAAAGTAATGGTTATTAATTGGCTTAGAGAAATGTTGTGTCTACCATTAGTATCACTCTCTTCACTCATTTCATCTCTTGGGAAATGTTCTTCTAGCCATTCCAAAGTACTGGACATTTCTATGGAAATAAAAATATATAGTTTTAATATACCTAATACAGAAAATGTATAAGTATATGAAATAAATGTAGTGTACTTACAAGTTTTTTTTACAAACTTTTGCTGTTACTGCTGTGTAAGTATGCTCTTGCTTCTTGCTCTGCAGTTTCCGTGAGGTCATTCTTTTGGAGGCATATTTATTTTGTTTTGGTATATTCCATTATATTGCAAATGCTACTTCAGTGGATGGTTGGTGTCTTACATATACAGTTTCCTCTTCTTATTTATTATTAAATGTAATGTATTTATGTGGTGCTTTTTGAACATGTTTGGTGTTTTTATTGTATGATACAGTAATGTAAGATACCCCCTGAGTTTTTAGATAGTGCTGATTGTGACCGTGTCTGCCCGCGGACATGCGCACGGTCCGCAGACATAAAATCACTAGCAGGACAGGGGGTTTAGTATTTTCTATGTTATATAAATGTAAGGTATGGGAGTCTTAGTAAACATGTATCACATTTCCATTATCTATATCTATATTCAGTGAAAAAAACGTTGTTAAAGGGACATTATGGTGAAGTTGCGCTACTTAAAACCTATGAAATTCAGTGAAAAAAACGTTGTTAAAGGGATGTTATGGCTCCAAGTAAAACCGAAAAAACCCTTGAAATTCGCCAGTTATGGTAAACTAAGCAACCATAACTCACGCTACCACCGTCTACTGCTAAGACTAACACCTAGGACATCAAAGATGACATCACAAATGTCATTGATGACATCACTGATGACCATCACATGTGCATTTACTTTTCATGAAAAGTCTGTTCAAAGGATTCTTATTGTAATGTTGATAAAAAAGTGTCAAGGATCATTAGAATAAATGTCATGAGGTACGTAGTGCATTAAGCAATGCATTGATATAAATAGCATTCTATTATGAAGTTCTTTCCAGTATACTAAGCTACTCATGTAGAACCGTAGGCATTGTGTGCAGCATACATGATGGAGGTGTAATATTAATAATCTTGCCATGTGGAATGGTGAAATGACAAAAGCTTTCTTATTAGAGTTTAGCGTACTGTGAAACATTTAATAAGTACCTAATAAAACCCACTTACTACATAATTGCATTACTGCAAACAAAACACAAACAGACAACACATACAAATATGAGCATATACAGGGAGAATGAACTAAACAAAAAAACAGCAGTATTACCAGACAATCTTCATAACCTAACTGATTATCTTTATGCACAGAAATGATTGCTCTGACTCAAAATTATTACTTCCCTATGTATAACTATCATATAATGTGAGTAGACCCTAAGGAAAGTAGTGTGAGTACAATGTATACACGTATGAGCATATCTAGGGAAAGTACAGTAATAAAAAAACAGCAGAACTATCAAAAAGTGTTGATAACCTTACTGATCATCCTCATACATAGAAAGCATTCCTGTCTTCCAAGTCTGTGCTTTCCCCTATGTATATGTTTCATATGCTGTGAGTGAATCCCAAGTGAATTACTGTAAGAACTTATTTGAAGTATAAGTCTACAAATATAGTACTTTTTGAATTCTTAGTTCCCGACTGTTACTGGCCTACATATGTCAGTAAAGGAAAAAAGAGGGAGCCAGATATGTGATGTCATCAGTGATGTCATCAATGACATATGTGATGTCATCTTTGATGTCCTGGGTGTTAGCCTTAGCAGTGCATGGTGATAGCGCGAGTTAATCGTTGCTTAGCTTAACATAACTGGTGGATTTCAAGGGTTTTTCTGTTTTACTTGCAACCATAACGTCCCTTTAACAAAAATGTTTTCACTGAATGTCATAGGTTTATAGTAGCGCAACTTAGCCATAATGTTGCTTTAACAACGTTTTTTTCACTGAATATATATATATATATATATATGTATATATATATATATATATTTGTTGAAGAGGGGAACCTAAAAATCACCCTCATAGCACCTATTCCGCTTTCAGTCCATCGACAGGTAAATGAGAGATGCACATCACTCGTGACCCCCTTCTCCCTTTCATCAATGATGTATGGCAGGTGTGAGATACGCTATCCACTCAGTCAGCCATTCAGACCTTATCCTGATGACATCACAGAAGAGACGAGCATGCAATCTGTAGAGCAAGTTGACTGACTGCAGCCCCATAGAGCCGATGACGTCACGATTGACTTCATGAAATAGATGCGTTAGACATGAAGCACATATGCATTCCTGCATGAAGCTACACAGACATTTTTGTTTATTGTTGATAGACATGAAGCATATGCTTATGACTGACATAGTTAAAGACAGATACACATACACCTTTCGCTAAGCAGGAAACCTGTAAGCGGATTCAATTCAACACTACAGCTAAGTCAATGCCTAGTCTGGGATGCTGAGGGAAACCCTTATTGATATATTTTTATGTCCAGTTCGTTTACTCTGGATGGCAACCCTTATATAACACCCCTCTCTTAGAATCCCCCTGACCCCACTGAGCCAAGAAGTAGGTTTGTTTTCCAAATTAAAAGGTTTATTTGAAAATTAAACAATATATATATATATATATCACACTTTTATAATAAATTAATGTTTGATAGCACACTTGTGAAGATGATAGTGATCAACAATGGATAATGTTACAGTGGTACACTCTTTTTGATGGCTTAGAAGTGATATAGAGAGGATGAAGTAGCTGAGAATGCTTTTATGGCTTCAAGGACAATGCAATGATGAATGAAAATGCAGTACAGAAAATAAACTTGATATGACTTCAACAAAAGACAATGTAATCACTTTTCTTTGACAATCCACCTCCCCCCCTCTATGCAAGGTAAAGAGATGGGAGGAAAGCACACAGTTCTCAGGAATGCAATCAAATATAATTCAGTTCCCCCGTAGCAAGCTTAGAGGAAAACAGGTAGGAGTTTTAAACACAGGCAAAATCCTTTTAAATGTGGTGGCAATGAAGTGAAAAATATACTCAAATTGCTTTTAATTCCCTATAGGAGGTTCAGGGTGAGTGAGAGATACTTAAATTAATTCAGGATCACTTTAGCAATGCTCTATGAATGATTATCAGGTTGCACACGAATTTCAGCAAGGAAAGCAAGGACAAATATTTTTACACGTGGCTGAAATTAAGCAAAATGTCAAATCGCGGCAAATTTAGTCGCGTGCGTCGAGCGCAATTACGGAGGCACTATAAGGAGTAGGAAGTCGGTTCTAGGCTCGTTGGAAAGCTTAGAATCTTAGCTTTAAGACTTGCTCCTAGTACAAACGGTTCTGGAGATACGGCCGATTTAGCAAAGGTAGTTTTTCGGATTTGAAATTTTAAAGCTCAGAATGACAGATGACAGTTTTCAGTTTTAAAGATGACAGAATGACACGATTCTAGGAGGCAGTTCTAATAGGCTAAAATAGTTTGGATTAGATTATTTTAAACTAAGAGATTGGTTTTGGCACAGCGCTAGCTGGGTACTCACACTAGATTTTGGACAGGAATGCGACTTCGTCACTGATCGGGTCAGGATTGGCTGGACTTCTGCTAGCGGTTCTTCACAGCGATCTGGTCTCTGGTTCTGCTCTCAGCACTGCACAGTTCTGTTCTCTCTGGATCTCTGGTCTCTCTGGATCTCTGGTCTCTCTGGATCTCTGGTCTCTGGAGATTGATGGATTTGAAGTCTGGAGTCTCCCGGCAAAGCGTCCCGCAAGAAAGTGGAAAGTGAATGTCTCTACCTGGGTTTCAATGTTCCTTTTATGTGTTTAGAAAGTGGGTGGGTCGGCTCATTCTGCATGCCCAACCCTCTCAACTTATCATTGGCCAAGCTTTCCTCTCTCCCTTGATTGGGGGAAAGAAATGGAGTGTCAGAGTGATGCTGTAGGTTTTATGGTCAGAGGAACCTCCCCTTGTCAAATTGCACACAAATCTATTTCTGATCCAAATACATATTTATCTATGTACCATTTTTCTAATATTATAGGTCCAGTTAACATATTTTCTGTAGCACCAACCCATCCGATCCCTGTCTTTGTACGATGTCGTGTCCACTTATGACAGAATTCTCCCTTTTTCATCCAGATAACGGCCTCTAAACCTTTCCAGATTTTACACAAATGTGCACCAGGGATATGGGTTTCAGATGATAAAGTGTCAGATTTTTAACATGCATACATTTGGAGTAACAACCTTTTTTTCCGCTACTATCCCCAAGAACATACCACAGGGTCCTAACACCTCTTAAAATGTGCACAGAAAAATCACAAGAATGATTATGTTATTTATATAATTTTTACAAGTCCGCACTATGAATTATCCATCTTTTTAAAATCATGCTCTGGCCCCAAAGGGGTGTGGTTTTCCAAAGCACATGGTGGAATTTCTGGTTTATCCACTTCCCCCAAGCTCAGCTTTCTCTCACAGGCACTGCCCCTCCCAGTTTCTCCCAAGAGGAAGCCATTTTACGACCCCCCCAATATAACATTTGCCTGAGCCAGGGACAGTGCTTTGTTTAGTTTCCTGTAGTCCCCAGGTGCCACTCCCCTAATTCAATCAGAGAGGTGTCATCTCCGTTTGGCAGGGGCAGCAGAATGCAGCCAGGCCTGGGAAGAGTTGTTGAGCCAGTTCAACTCCTGTCGGGGGTAGTTGTCAGGCAGAATCCACTCTCTTTAAGCCAACCTTCAGCTAAATGTCATGTTAGTTCCCACTTTTCTACATTCAAATCAAACTGACAATTTTTGCACATGCAGCTAGAATGCTGATTCTAAGTTCAAAACTATGGCCCTCATTACGACCTTGGCGGAAAGGGGTTTACGCCGGCGTAAACCATGGCGTACCTTTCCGCCCGACTACGAGTTCCCGTAGCGCCATGGTGATTTTTACGCCTGCTTTTTGCAGGCGGAAAAATCCATGGCGCTACGGGACTTGTCGTTAATTACGCCACCGTAATTTACGGTGGCGTAATTAACGCCTTCCCCACTCCCATTATACCCTATGGGGCAAAAATGGGAATGGGGAAGGGTAAATGGGGATTGGGGACTTACGGCCCCGCCAAGGTCGGAATGGGGCGGTAAGTCCGCCAACCCCCATGGCGGAGTTGGCAGCTTTGCGCCATGGACCATGGTGCAAATTGCACCATGGTTCTCCGCCAGGGTCGTAATGAGGCCCTATGACATTTAACAGTTGCAACCTATGTTCCACTCAAAAGTAGGTCACTCATTTATTTTAAACATTTCGATTTTAGTGGCTTTCTGTCCATTTAACTTAAGCTGCTGACATCCACAGCTCAGCCAGTTTTGTTATGAACATGGTTTTGGGCTCTTTCTCTTTCCAGATTTAGTATGCACGCAAGAATACATTCTGCCAAATGTCTGCTGGTGTTCGTTGAGATTTTTGAATATCTTGTGATGTTTAAAAGAGGCATTTTGAGCTTGCATTCAGGGAAACAAAGGTGATTTTAAAGCGCTTTTAAGCTAACAGGCACTGCTGTTTTTCCTTTGGCACACATTCCACTCATGGCACCCCTGGCCCATCATGCTTGCACTGGTGGGTGGCAGGTCAGGGGACCATTTTGGTGTGCGCACAACTGCACGGTTCTCTAGGATTACATTACATTACATTTCATTTGTTATGCGCGCTATTGACCCTAGGGCATAAAGGCGCAGACAACGAAAAGACGTACAACACAAATGAGGACAGGCTTAGAGGTGAGGATCAAAGCATCCTCTGTAAATTATTCCTCTATTCCATGTAGTATGATGCAGTCTATTGGAGAAATCCGTGAGTACAGTAGATCAAACGAATAAGAACGTCTTCAGTTCCTTCTTGAAAGATGCAAGGGAATAGTGACTCCTCAAGCTGATAGGAAAATTATTCCACATCGCGGGGGCCTTCACCATAAATGCTCCCTTTTCCGCCTTCATTGTTTTACATCTTGGCTGTATGATTTGATTGGTGAGGTCGGATCTCAAAGATCTTACATTACTCTTTGAAATGATGTGCTGTTGTAAGTATTCAGGCATTACTTGTAGCCGGCATTTGAAAACTATACCCAGTACTCTAAAATTAATCCTGGCTTCAATAGGTAGCCAGTGTAATGAGCGTCTGGCCACAGTTACATGGCTATGCCTTGGGAGTCTGAGAACAACTCTGACCGCCAAATTCTGTGCTACCTGCAATCTTTGCAGCTCTCTTTTGTTGATGCCCAGCAGGAGGCTAAAACAATAGTCCAATTTAGCACCTATGATTGCCCTGGCTATGGTCTCAGCGCTTTCCTGCGAGATCATTGGCCTCAAATGAGCCAAGAGTCTGATATAATAGACAACCCCTGCCACCACTGATGAGACATGAGCTTTCATGCTTAAAGTCGAGTCGAGAGTTACTCCTAAAATTTTTGTTTTTGATAAGGGAATAATGATGTCCTCCCCCAATTTAAAGGAGCTATATTCTTGACTCAATTTACTAATCGCCTTAGAGCTGCCGACTATTAGCAGCTCAGTCTTGCTGCGATTAAGAGCTAGAAAGTTATCCAACATCCATTTTTCAATGAGGGCAAAAACTCTATTTACCTCCGCCTCATCCTTTTTGTGATGTCCTAATAACTTGATAACACATTGAGTGTCGTCTGCATAATTAGAGAACACGACCCCCTCCTCCTGTAGCATAAAGAAGAATGGGGTCATGAACAGGTTATACAGACATGGGGACAAACTTGCCCCTTGTGGGACCCCATAAAGGACAGAAAGTGGACTAGCTTCAGCGGAGGCCGAGCAAACTCTACTTGTTCTATTCTCCAGGAAAGAGGCGATCCACCGGGCTGCTGAGTCTGAGAGGTTAGCCACCTCTTGTAGTCTTGGAATTAAGATCGAATGCTCGACCAAATCAAAGGCCGCTGATTGATCTAGAGAGATTATCAGGGAGAGGCCACTTCTATCCATTTCCCCCATTAATTTAGATTTCAGTTCTAATAACGAGGTTTCCGTCCCATATTTCTTCCTGAATCCTGACTGATTTGGATGGAGGATGTAATAAAGGTCTAGGTGCTCTGCAAGTTGACTGTAGGCCACTCTATCCAAAATCTTAAGTAAGAAGGGTGTGTTGGAAATGGGTCGGAAACTTAGCGGATTATCCATTGACAGTCCCGGTTTTTTTAGAATGGGGGTAACCATGGTTGCTTTTAATTCATTTGGTACACTACTTGCTTTAAGAGAGGCATTTATAAAATTACAGATTGCTTTAATAAGCTGCGGTGGACATGTTTTTATAATCATGGAAGAGCAAGCATCACCCCTACATTGTGACGGTTTCATATGCTCTATGATTTTTAACAGCTCACTTTCTGTGATAGAGTGAAAGTTGAACTGGGGGACAGACGGGTCACGCGTGAAACCTTCAGTTACAGCCCCACCAGCATCAATGATTGATTCCCTTTTTTCGGGCATGGTTGCCCTGATTTAATGAAGTTTATTATGTAAACCTTTTTGTATCTGTTGACACCACTCTGTGTCAGTTTTAACTAGAGAATCAGGCGAGACCGGAGTAGTTTCCTGTTCCTTTAAAATCTTAAAGATTTCCCTCGTGTTAGATTTAGCTTTACTTATCCTTTCTGGCGCACATGTGTGCTTTTCCGAGCTCTTGGATTTCCTGAGCCCACACCACCAAATGTTGCAGCATAATAACTTGAACGTGGGCCAAGACACCCAACAAGCCCCCCCGCCCGACTGCACTTTGATTTCTAGTCGAGGGGGAGTCAGGTGCAAAGGATGCTTTGATCCACGCGCTGGTATGTCCGCATCATCTTCTTCCAATTCCGTAGATGGCACAGTTCAGCATCTTTTCCTCCATTCGGTTGGATTGATCGGTTCTCCTCGCCTGTCCTGATGGGAATATTGGGTGGTACCCCGGGCCCCTCGGATCTTTGCTCCCGGTCTCCGGGTCGTTCTCCTTAGTCAGTCTCCGTGGTTTCATCTATCCTAGGATGATAAAGCAAAAGCGGCTATCCCTATTCGTAGACATTTCTCCACCACTATTAATTGTGTGGCGAACACATACATTTTATACATCCGGTTACATTTTTCAGTCTTGTTTTAAAAAACAAGATATAACAGGAAATATTTTCTTTCCAGAATCATCATATTTTAGAGACTATATGTGGGATATTTTAGGATGGGAACTGAATTAATCTGGAGCGGTCCCCTCTGGTATTGCAGAGGACTCCTCCAGTTGCTGCAGAGTGTGCCTGGGATGGCAACACTTTAGCTGATTTATATGTACCCACTTGTCTTCCCCTTCTGACAGACTACCTTTGGGGATGCGGATCTTATACGCTACTGGGGAGACCTTGTCTATAATTTCAAACGGTCCCTTCCATGTAGGCAAACATTTTCGCTGTTTGGCCTGGTTCCTTTGGAAATCGTATAGATAAACCCGGTCTCCCACAGTATATTCCTTCCTGGTGGTCTTCAGGTCATAGTGGGTTTTCATGCTATCAGCTGATCTTTCTAGATACCGCTGAGCATAGGCAAAAGCATGTTGGAGATGTTTCCTTAAATTCTCCACATACTCATGAGTTGTGGAGGCATGTATCAGTGTCTGCTCTTGGGTCCTGTAGAGCAAATGCTGGGGAAGCACCATCTTGCGTCCGGTCATCAACTCAAATGGTGACATTTTAGTTGCAGATGAAGGGGTAGATCTGATGGCCATTAGGACCAGAGGTAATCGGATATCCCAACTTGGCCCAGAATCTGCCACAAACTTTTTTAATATGCTCACAATGGTTCGGCTGTATCTCTCTACTGCTCCAGAAGAAGTTGGCCAGTAAGCAATATGTAGCTTCCTTTTGACCCCCAGTATCTCCCACATCTTTGTCATTACCTTGCTGGTGAAATGGCTACCTCTGTCTGACTCAATCCTTTGAGGTAGACCAAAACGGGAAAAGATGTGGTTAATCATCAGGGCAGCTGCTGTTTCTGCCTTGCAGTTTGGGGCTGGAAGACATTCCACCCACTTGGTAAACAAGCATGTAACGGTCAACATGTACTTGTTTCCTCTAGACGAGCGAATTACCGGGCCTACGAAATCGATTTGCAAATCTGACCATGGCAGTCTCATCCCCCTCTTTTGGAGAGGCGCCCGGTGTGTGAGGGATGTTGGCTGAAATTGTGCACACACCAGACACCCCTTCAAGTATTGGTCGAGGTCCTGCCCCATGTGTGGCCAGTATGCAACCTCTCTTAAGATCTCAAGTGTTGTGTGAAACCCCCTATGACCGGCGGTGGCCGCATCATGGGCGTGACTTAACATCAGGCTTCGGAATGAGGTAGGAACAACCCACTGATCATGGCCAGCTTGGGATTTCCTTACCAACAACCCGTCTTGGATTCGGAAACTTTTTGGACATTTCATCGACACTCTTAGGTCCTCTTTCCCAATGTAATCGGTATCCGTCAAGGGAAAGTTCTCAGGGTCCTCAATGTGTTGGTAAAACTTACCAATTATTGTGTCCCCCTTCTGAGCTGTAATCAAATCAGCATCAGGGGTCTCCTTACTCCATTGTGCAGTTGAAAGATCATTGTGACCATTTGTCTGGGACCTAGTGATAGCAGTGACCTGGATTTCTCCCAACAGGGACTCTATTTCTATTAGATCCCCTTGGATGGCCCCGGTTTTGGCCAGCTGATCAGCTAAGTCATTTCCAGTTTTGTCTGGTCCCTCTACTTTGGAATGACCCTTGATCTTTTTCCAGTAGATGGTCATCCCCTTTGATGTGACCAGATCATCAATATTTTGGATTAACTTCCCATGTTTCAAAGGTTTGTTATTAGCACATAGCATGCCTCTGGTTTTCCAGTTAACCAGGTGCTCCACGAACCCGTTCCGTACATAATCTGAATCTGTGATTATTACCAGTTTGTGGAGTTGATGTTGGACAGCAGTGCGGATTGCCTGATGCACAGCCATCAATTCTGCCACCTGACTACTTCGGGGACCAATTTTGTATCCAGCGGAGGGTTCTGGGAACTCATTCACCCATGCGTTCCCTACGCCGGCCACGAGTTCCTTTTCCCCGTTGTTGTCAACATGGTAAGAGCATCCATCCACATAGACAGTGGGCATTCCCTCACACTTGTCTTCTTCAAAGACTTTGTGTGGGGAATTAAGGTATGCCTCCATGTTGTCCTTGATTTTTAGACTTTCGTCCTCGAGACAGTTTTCTCTGGCACAATCATGCAAGTCAGCCAGACCTTCGCTCGAGGGGACTCTTCTTGTTTTGGCCATGTCTGACCTCCACAGGAAAGCCTTGCATTGACAGAATCCAGGAAGTAATTCGGGAATTACTCACATTTCCGACCCGGATTCTGTCGCTTTGGAGATATTGAAGAGGCTGGTGTGGAGTCTCTACTATGATATGTTCCCCCTGGATAAACGGGCGGTAATTCTTCAATGCCCACACCGTTGCCAGGAGTGCCTTCTCACAATCGTTGAATTTTTCCTCCACAGAGGATAAAGTTTTGCTCGCATAGCAGATTACTTTATTGACCTTGTCATGCTTTTGGTATAATACTGCCGTCAAGCACGAATTAGAGAACCCTGTCTCCAGGAAGAACTCCTTGTTTCTGACAGGGTAAGCTAGGCAAGGCGCTTGTGAGAGGCTTCTCTTGAGTTGTCTTACTGCCTCGATTGTTCTGGACCCCATTCCCACTTGACCCCCCCCTTCAAGAGATGAATCAGGGGTCTGGTGATCTCTGCGTAGCCCTCAATGAACTTTCTGCTGTAATTAGTCAGTCCAAGGAGGCTCCTTAGTTCCCGCAGAGTTGTGGGATCCTTCAGTTTCTGAAGTGCTTCCACTTTCTTTTCTTGGGGACAGAGACCCTGAGGAGTAATCTCATGCCCCAAGAAATTAAAACGGGTTCTATACCACTGTGCTTTCTGAAAGGAAAGTTTTGCTCCGGCGGCCCTCCACTGTGTCAGAACATAACGGATCTCCGTCATGTGTTCCTCCACAGATGAACTTTTGATGAGGACATCATCTACATAAGCCAGGTTACCCCTCGCACCCAGGTCGGGCATGGCCTTATGTTGGAAAATGTTGAATTCATTGCCGGAGTTGAGGTATCCGAAGGGAGTCCGGGTCCATGTGTACTGCTGGCCCCCAAAGGTAAAAGCCAGTTTGTATTGGTCCTCCCTACTGACAGGCACGGTACAGTATCCATTGGTCAGGTCTATTGCAGTGAATACCTGTGACCCCTGAATCTGGGCCAGCCCTTGGTCAATGTAGGGCAGAGGCCATCGGGAAGTATGGACCCGTTTGTTGAGCTCCCTAAGGTCGGCACAGAGTCTCCACTGGCCGTTTGGCTTCAATATTCCCAGCACCGGATTATTGAAGGTGCTGTGTACTGGACGGATTATTCCGCGGGACTCAAGGTTCTTAATTATTTCAGCAAGGGACTCCATGGATGCGAGAGACAAACGATATTGCTTCACAAACATTGGAGTCATTCCAGAGTCCGTGGGAATTGTTGTTGTGTGGATGTCGGTGCGACCACAGTCATATGAGTCTACCGCAAAGAGATCTTGGAAATACAAGAAAACTTGTTTCAACTTTTGCTTCTGTTCCAGAGTCACACAGGCATCAGCTAGGTTGACTCTCTCTTCCACCATCTGCCTGAAGCCTGGAAAGACTTCTGGTTTTGCTATCTCAGCGGCCTCCTCCAGCTGGGTGGAGAAGTCCCTGGTCAGAGTGCTGATTTGGACTGGAGGCTTCAGGTGGGAAAGGCAGCCCTCATGGACCTGGAAAATCACCTCATCCCCTCTGAAGTCACAAGTCACATCTTCCTTACCATAAGGGCAAGAAGTGTACACCAGGAAGTTCCCCCCATGCCGGGTGAAAATCCTGTCTGGTGTTGTATTGTCCTCACTGTCACTGTCAAAACAGTCCTTGGGGATTGGTCCTAACAGTTCATTTCCTAAATCAATGGAGAAATGTCGGTCATCAACCGCCATTCCAATAATAGTGCCTGCGGCTAGAGTAATACTCTTTAAGTCACTGTTATCCACCTCTATTGGAATGGTGTCATGTTCTATGTTGACTAATGGTGTTGGGTTTACCCCTAACCCTTGCTGTTGGAGAGAAGCGTTTAGATGAATATTAGCATCAGGGTTTTTCAATTTTTGTCCTCTTTTAACTTTCACTTCCAGGGAGAATTGTCGTGTCCTTTCTGGGATGGTGACTTCCTCTTTAATCTGAATTTCAACTGCATAAGGTAGCAATTGAGCTGACCTAAATGCTTTTTCTGAATCATCAAAGCCCATGGGATTATCCGCTAATCAGGACCAAGCTTTGAAGTTTATTAGGTCCAAACTAATGGCAAAGCGATTGAGAATGTCACTGCCTAAGTAAAAGGCGGCAGTGACGTCTCGCACGACCCAACAATTATGGGCTATGCTCTTGTTGCCAATGGAGATTTTGAGCATACACCTGCTTGGCAGGAGATGTTTGGAATTAGGTGCTTCCAGGTCCATTTCCCATTTGTCTATCAGTCTGAATGTGGGAATGGCTGGATATTTTGGGAGTTGGCGGAACATGGCTTCGCTGATGAAGCTCTTACCGTTGTTCACACACACTCGAGCGACTACATATTCTTTCCCATCATTTAATTGAACATGGATGAACGACTGCTATCCAATTTGCTGAATATCGGCCAGGCTCTGAGCTGATTTCACATCTTTCTGGACTATAGGAGTGGGAGTGTCTGATTGTGGATTGGTAAATAATTTCAGAGTATTTCCTTCCAGTGTCGAATACCACCTTAAACTGGAAGGAAGGTTGATTTTCAGAAATAGAGAGGGCCCCCCATCACCAGTCTGTTGTCCTACTGCTATTACTGTCACGTCTGGAATTTGGTTGTTCTGGAAGTGAAATTCTACTTGGTCAGATTTTTGTTCAACCATGTGGCAGGTGCCATTTAAACTAACATGGTTGACACTCTGTTTTAATTTTATTGGTCGGCTAGTCTGGGTCCAGAGGACCTTGTTTACGCAATTTATTAGGGGTGACAACCTTCTCAGGAGGTCATTCCCTAGTAAACAAGGGGTGCCCTCTGGAGTTACTACTATGACCGGGTGTTTCACCTTGTGTCGCCCAATTTTAATGTCCAAATCAGCAGTCCCCTCGACAGGATTTTCCTTCCCATCAAAGTTCTGGAGTTGTCCAGGAAGAGAGGTGAGGGGAATTTGGTACTTCTCCCCCCTACCTGAATTCAGTTCATCAAAGGCCCTTTTGGAAAGAAGGGTAGCTTGGGATCCAGTGTCCACCAGTGCCAAAATTGTACCCTGCCCCTGTACTTGTACCAGGGCATAATATCTTCCCTCCTTCTCCTCAAGGGGGCACAGATAATGCACATTTTTGGACAACTGGTGGGCTAACTTTCTGGTTTTGGACATGGCGAGAGAAGAGATTTGGGCAGAATTCTGTGGAGAGTCTGGGGAATCTGAAAGAAAAAGTTGGCAACAGGAAATGGTTTCGGGTTCTGGGCCGCCCCCCAGCCCCCTTTTTGGAGGCAGTCATCAGGATGGGTTTGACCCATGGGATTTTGGTATTGTTGGTTCTGGGATAGAATGATGGGCGGCGACAGCTCAATCCCCACATCTACCCAGTCTTTTGATTCGGTTTTAGGTTCCCCTGGTTCCGGTTCTGGGCCGCTCCTGCCTTTTGGGAGGAAGTCACCAGGATGGGTTTGAACCAGGGGTTTTTGGTATTGTTGGTTCTGGGATAGGATGATGGGCGGCGACAGCTCAATCCCCACATCTACCCAGTCTGGATTGGACTCTCTTGGGACCCATTGTTCCTTGGGAGGAGTTCTCCCATCTCTGAAGGAGAAGATTCTTTTCCCAGCATCCTCTGAGGATCCCTCTCCCTCAAATTGGAAGACCTGTACCTCCTCCAAAAAGTGGGTCTATTTGGGTCCTTTGTTTCTCCTACCTCCTCTCTGCTCCTTGGGTGGCAGACTTTCAGGGGTAGGAGATTTTGTTTCTGGTTCCTGGTTTTCCAGGGGCTGTTTACAAGTTGGGAAGGAAGCTTCCTCCAAGGCTTTACACCCCCCTTCCCCTTGTGCCTCCTCCCTGGGAACCGGCGGGTTATCGGGGTGCTGCCCCCGTCATTGTTCTGGAGCACCAGGCCCAGAGTTTGGGGCATTCTGCGGTGGCATGCTCATCTGAGGGTTCTGTTGAGCCCTCAGTATGTGACCCAGATCCCGTGCCATATTTTGGACCTGGCGCTCAAGTTGGGAAACCCGCTCAGGTTGATACGGGGTTCTGTTTTCTCCCCTGGGCTGATCCCGGGAAGGGTAGCTATCCCTTCTCTGGTAATACCGCGGGTTGGGAAGATTTGGGTACCCCTCCACCCTTGGCCTCCCCTCTCCCGGATTAGGTGGTCTGGGCTCAGGGAATTGGGGAAAGAAGCATGGATGAGTTTGGGGCTGGAAACCTTGTGGATACCTGGGGAAAATGTTTGGCCCAGGGTTTGGTGAATTCTGCCCTCCTGTGGGAAGTTTGGAGGGAAGTTCTCTGGGTTAGGTGCTTGACTGGATCCCCCCCTTGGGCTGGAGGAGTCCACACATAACCCAGGATGGGTCGGTTTCCCTTGTAGCAGGGACTTATATAATCAGGGGAGCGAGGGACCCCATTTGTGGGACTGCCTCCTCGACTCCCTGTCTGTGACTGGCCCGAGGGCCTTGTGGGCTGTGAATTATTTGGTGCAGGCAGGTTTTTAGGCCCCCCCATCTCCAAATCTAAAACGGGGGCAATCTTTACCTCTGCCACCTTGGCAGCAGCAGGGGTGCTGTTGGTTTTGGGGTTTTTCTGCGCATTACTTTTATTTTCTATGGGCTTCTGCACCTCATAGATCTGGGTGGCTTGCTCAATGACCCAGTCTAAAGATCTTTTCTCGTGAAAATCTCTCAGGGGCTGGGTCATTATGTACTTGGGAAGAGCATGGAAAAATGTGTTGATGAATTCTCTGCTGTCCGTGCGCACCCTTCTGGTGGTCTGCGCAAAGGCACACTTCAATTCTTGCATGAATTCTTGTGGGGGCTGATCCTCCCCACATTGCAAATTGTAGGCTGCCTTGCGAGCCTCTTGGGGATTTCTATGTACAGAAAAATGTTTCAAGATGGCCGCCCTATATGTGGACCATCTTGAATGGTTTTGGTCCTCCAGCCCCGCAAAGAAACTGGAGTATTCAGGGGAGAATGTCCATTTGACGTACTTTATGCAGCTACTGCTGTCCTTCAAATGGAAAGTCTCCATCATTTGCTCATAGAGCCCCAAGTGTTCCCAAACAGAATACTTGGCGTTCTTATGATAAGGCGTGATGACACTCCTGATTGCCTTAATCTGTTTTAAGGGGTCCTTAAGCAAGGCCCTTTTCACCTTATTGGCCTTTTTGGTTCGGGTAACCCTGGTCCATTCATCCTCTGATTCAGAAGCACTGCTCCCAGAGGTGCCCGTCTGATCTTCCAGGTTTTCCCGGATTCTGCGAGCCTGGGAATAGCTGGCAGAATGTGGGGACCTGGTCTCCTGTGTCCTGTGACGCTCAGAGGAGTCTTCAGATCCCTCCTTGCTACCAGGATTTGATGGATACCCCCCCCAGTGACCTAACTGGGCAGAGGTTTTTAGGATACCCTTAGGGGGCCTAATTTCCTGGGGTTCCCCACTAAATTGCACTGTACTTAGGTGCCCATACCCAGGTGCCCGCCCATCCATTCCTGGGTGGTACTGGCCTATGAACCCCATACTTTTGGCTGGATAGTAATCTGCCATTTCTAGGGCCCTGTGCTCATGTGTGCCAGGGCACATGGGGGTGGCAGAGTCCAGGGACTGAGAGAGATGAAGGCCTCTGGTACTAGGGCTTCTGAGGTTATGCTCAGGTGTTTCCCTTTCCCAGCAAACTTCATCTCTGTCAGCCCCTGCTCCCTGTTGCAATGCAAGAGCCTGTGCTTTCAGTTCCTCAGTTAAGGCCTTACTAGACTCTATCAGTCTCTCCTGCATGGCTACCTGTTGCTGGAGCCTATCATTGTGCTGACAGAGAGCCTAATTTTCTCTCTGTGCCTCCTAATTGGTCCTGGAGTACTGGGCTAGTCTCTGCTGCAGGAGGGTTGCCTCCTGAGTCCCATCCCTACTGGCCTGCTCCTTTCTTGCCAGAGCCTCCTCCACCCTCCTGGTGTGATCTAGCAAGCCCTGATGCTCATTTTGGAGGTCACCCAGCCCCTGGAGGGCCAAGTGATTTTCTTCAATGTTTCTTTTTAAATGGCAGACTTCCTGGCCTAAGGTATCCCTTTCCTGACCAAGAGCCTACATTTGTGACGCCAGGTCATCCCTCTGCCTTTGAAAGGCACCAGCTTTCTGGCGTTCTTCATCAAACTCTGCCTGGGTATCCAGGTCTTTCAAAATCAATTTATTGCTTTCCTCTTTCTCTCTGTCTAGTTGGATTTGCAGGGTGGCTACCTGCTCTGTGCATGCCCTGTTGAAATTGATCTGTTGCTCCAGCTTTTTCTGGCTCTGCAGTAAGGAGTCCAAACTGTCTTGGTGCTCCTTCTGCAAAGCCAGAATTCTGGTATCCTGGTCTGTCTTTTCCTGTTGCAGTATATCCTTGTCTTCTTTTATTTCAATGATATACTGCCTACTATCATTTTCTGACTCCTGGCTCCTCTG